>NC_092751.1:105707097-107149597 GCF_047496795.1 Chiloscyllium punctatum
CTCTCTTTCTCTCTTTCTTTCTTTCTCCCTCCTCTCTCTCTTTCTTTCTTTCTTTCTCTCTCCTCTCTCTCTTTCTCTCTTTCTCTCTCTTTCTCTCTTTCATCTCCTCTCTCTCTTTCTCTCTCCTCTCTCTTTCTTTCTCTCTCAATGCCATATTCCTGCTTTCTTCCCTTGATGCCTTTAAAATCTACAAAAGACAGTATCTCTCATTCCGTAATATGTTCAGTGACAATCCACAGCCTTCAGTTATAGAGAATTCCACAGGATCATGACCCTCTGAGATTCTGCAGTCTGTCATAGAGCACAGCCCAAGTCATCCAGCTTTCCGAAACTGAATTAGTCCTGTTCACCTGTGTTTGGCCCATATATCTCTAAACCTTCATGTACCTCTCCCAAATATCTTTTAAATGTTGTAATTATACCCACCTCTATCAGCTCATCAATGCATGTTCACTAGCAATGTGGGAAATATGACCAATCTTCAATATAAATTTCATCTTGGAATGTGGGTGTCACTGGCGAGGCCAGTATTTGATGGCCATCTTTAATTGCCCCTGAAATGAGCAGCTTAGTAGCCCATTTCTGAAGTCAGAGTCAAGAGAGTGGTGCTGGAAAAGCACAGCAGGTCAGGTAGCATCCGAGAAGCAGGGAAATTGACGTCTTGGGCAAATGCCCTTCATCAGGAATGAGGCTGGGAGCATACCCCTGAGGCATCGATTCTCCTGCTCCTCGGATGCTGCCTGACCTGCTGTGCTTTTCCAGCACCACACTCCTGACTCTGATCTCCAACATCTGCATTACTCACTTTTGCCATTTCTGAAGTCAGTTAGGAGTCAGCCACAGTGCTGAAGTCATTGGTAGGCCAGACCAGGTAAGGGTGGCAGATTTCCTTTTGTAAACGGTATTTGTGAACTAGATGGGCTTTTATAACAGTTACACTTTGAGCTCGATTTTAATTCAAGATTTTTATTAAATTCAAGTTCACAATCTAACCTGGTTGGGATTCAAGCCTGTAGTCTCAAAAGATGAGCTTAGGATTCTGGATTGTTAGTCTAATGTCACCACCTTGCCTTCTACAGTAAGTTCCCACAAGTATTAAAGACCAAATATCCTATTTCAGTGATGTTGATTGAAGGATAAATATTCACCAGGACTCTGGGGTGATGGGTGATCTTCTTCAGAAGGGTGTCAAGGGATATTTTACACAGAATGCAGGAGTTGGGGGATTGGCAGTTTAACATCTTGCCTGAACCCTGCATCTCTAACAGTGCAGCCCACCCTCAGTACTGCACTGGGAGTGTGTTGACTTGGAGAGTATGGTATGGGGCTTGAAGCCAGGACTTTCTGACTCCGTGGGAGGAGTGAGTCCCAATCAGACCCTGCCGGCATGTAAGGAATGTCACAATTGGTTGAGATTGATAGGGTTATCCTCCTGTTGCCCACTGCAAATGGAAAGTCAGAGGGTTCAATGCAAAGATTGCGAGAGTGCAGTAAAGGCCAAGGAGAGATGTGAATAGACAGACAAATAGCTGGTCCATCTGCATTTGGACAGCAGGAAAGCCCGAGGATTGGGAAGAGGGAGATGATTGGTGATTTGTTTCTCAATGACTGCATCAATGATTTTTAGAGTCTAGGAGGACTATCTCTTTAAACTCTATCACTTGCATGCTTGTTAAATTTAACTTTATAATCAATTGAGGTTACACCACAGTGCAACGTATTGTCTGTCTGGCCCTGTCCGACGAGTTCCATACTGTGTCAAGCCACACTGTTACCTGAATTATCTGATGCATTCATCAATCTAGAACTCAGTCTTCTCTGTGCAATACAAGGCTCTCTGTATTACAACCGTGGCTGGACTTTGATAGGGGCTTCATTGACTGAAAAGCAATTTAGGATGTTCGAAGGTCATGAAGGTGCAGTAGAGATGTAAATCTTGCTTTTGTTTTCAACTGCATGCAAGAAAAGATGGATTGACCCCTCTAAATGGGATTACTGCAAACTGGCTTTATAGACCACCTATCCATGAGCTTGTGTCACACAGGCAGTGAGGTAATCCTTGGGAAGGATTCAACATGGGCATTCTTCAGGCAAAAGAAAATCATACAATTAGCATCCTAGGAAAGTGGGCTGTGCAGTGCCTGTTAATCTGAATTAACGGTGAACTGAAATCCAGGTGGTAAATCTTGCTGCTTCATCTAGATCTGATCATAGTGAATTATTAGAACTCAGCAGAAAACTGCAACTCTGCGACATTGCAACGAAGAGAGAAATCCCCTACTCTTCAGGAAAGAGCAGAAGGAAGATGCAATATTGCTGGGTGAGCACAGCACATATTTCTGCTGCATTCTGGTAGAAGTTATGAAGATAAGATCTATGAGCAGGAATGAACCATTCAGCCCCTCAGGCCTGCTCTACCATTTAATTTCATTATGACTGATCTCATCTCATCCTCCACTCCATTTTCCTGCCTGCTCCCCAAGACCTGTTACTCATGACCTCACTCCCTGTAACCTATCTCCTCCTCAAATGTACTCTGACCCAGGAGCCCCTGCACTATGGGTAGTGAATCTCACAGATTCACAACCCTTTGACAGAAACAAAAACAAAAATCTGAAGGAGCATCATTGGATTCAGGATGCTAACTCTGCTTTCTCTCCACAGATGTCGGCAAACCTGCTGAGTTTCTCCTGTTTTTACTTCAGATTTCTAGCATCTTTGTTTTATTTCTTTCTAGTTCTTTGTTTTATTTCCTCCTTGTCTTGTTTTAAATCTTCCACCCATTATCCTAAAGCTATGACCTCTTGTTCCAGACTCCTTTAGCTTCTTACCTACCTCAATTAAATCTCTCTTCATTTTTGTGAGATCCAGAACACAGACCCAAACGGCTCAATCTCTTTTCAGAAGACAGATCCCTGATCTCTGGAAAATGTACAATTGCCTCTTTGGCCATAGTGAGTGGCCCAGTTCCACCCAACATTATAAGTTTGAGAAACACTAAAACTTTCCATTTCATTCACAATAGGTAAAATCTGCCCTGACCCAGGAAAAATTCAGCCACACTTTAATGAGAAAATTTTATTAACAGTTTTGCTTTAAAGAATATTTGATGTATTGGAGAATGACGGCTTTGTACCAGTTGATATATAATGTTGAAAATGAGTTTAAAACAAAACAAATACATTTTGCCCAAAGGAAATACTTCTTTACACAAGGCAGGGTAGAGATTTGGAAGCTCCAGTCGGGAAACATAGTTTGATAATCATCAACCAGAGATATTGGGACAAAGACAGGTATAAGAATTAAGGTAATAGATTAGACATTATTTCATTGAATAGCAGAACAGGCTCAATTTGATTTGATTCATTATTGCCTCATGTACTTAGATACAGTGAAGAGTTTTGTTTTGTGTGCAGAACAGGCAGATCATTCCACACAAAGTTCATCAGGGTAAGAGAACAGAGTGAGGAATACAATGTTACGGCTGCAGAGAGGGTGCGCAAAGAGTGAGATCAACATTAAATTTAAAATTTGAGAGGTCTGTTCACCCAAATCTAATAACAGGAGAAGAAGCTGTTCTTGAATCTGTTGGTACATGTATTTTAAGCTTTTGTATCTTCTGACCAAGAAGTTGGAAGAGATTATTACCAGGATAGTAGAGGTCTTTGATAATGTTGGCTGCTTTCCTGAGGTAGCAGGAACTGTAAATGGTGTCAATGGTTGGAAGGTTGGCTTGTGTGTTGGACTGGGCTGTGTTCACAACTCTCTGTAGTTTCTTGTAGTCCTGGGCAGAGCAGATGCTGTACCAAGCTGTGATGTATCCAGATCAAATGCTTTCTATGGTGCATCTATAAAAATTGGTTAAGAGTATGTATAGATTCCCAGTGAGCATTACTCAGAGTAGCTTTCAAGTCCAGATTTATTAATTAAATTTAAATTCCACCAACTGCTACAGTAGGATTTGATTCCTGATGAAGGTCTCCTGCCTGAAACGTCAATTTTCCTGCTCCGCGGATGCTGCCTGACCTGCAGTGCTTTTCCAGCACCACTCTAATCTTGATAGTAGGATTTGAACCTATGAATTAGCCCAGCTTCTGGTTGACTTGGCCAGTGACATTACCACCACACCACCACCTTTTCTCTAACCAGCTATCTCTATGTTTCTATTTTTTAACCAAAATCTACCACCGATGGCTAACTAAATTATAGATGACTTGTGAAGAACTCAGAATCATTTGCTTTGTGTTGGCAGTTTCTTAGTAGGCGGTCTCTCAGCGGTGAGTACTGCTGCCTCACAGCGCCAGGAACCCGGGTTCAATTCCAGGGTGGGGCAACTGTCTGTGTGAAGTTTGCACATTGTCCCTGTGTGTGTGTGGGTTTCCTCCGGGTGCTCTGATTTCCTCCCACAAGCCAAAGATATGCAGGTTGGGTGGATCGGCTAAATTGCCCATAGTCTCTAGAGATATGTAGGTGAGGTGGGTTAGCCTTGGGAAATGCACGGTTACAGGGATGGAGTAATGGGGCAAATCTGGATGGGATGCTCTTTGGGGGATTGGCGTGGGCTTGATGGACAGAATGGCTTCCTTACACACTGTAGGGATTCTATGACAGAGGGAAGAGTTACAATGGTGGTTAGTTCAATCAGGATCTTAGTCAGTTTTAAAGAAGAGTCCAACTTTTGGTGAATTACTTTTGAAATTTGTTTGATAGAAAGTACCATAATGTCACAGGACTAGCAATCCAGTGACTCAGATAGAGGTTTTGAGGACATGAGCAGATAATGAAATTTGAATTCAGTAAAACCTGGAATTAAAAATAGCTACTATGTAACTATTGTTATAAAAACCTACCTGATTCACTAATGCCCTTTTCAGAAAGGAGATCTGCTGTCCTTATCTGGTCTGGCCTACATGTGACTCCAGACCCAAAGCAACGCAGTTGACCCACAGTTATCCTCTGAAATGATGTAGAGATCTAGGGTTCAGACACAAGTAGGGATGGACAACAAATAGCAGTCTTGCTAATTAAACCACATCCCATGTTAAGATGAAAGAAAGCTCCCAAGCAAAACAACTTTTACTCTTGAAGCTGTAAGACTGATACATTAATTTGGCCCATTTTGGAGAATTGTGCTTAAAATAAAGGCAGGATAAAAACAGAAAACACCATGAAAGTGCTCTATTAAAATTGCTGACAAAATCCTGGGCTCATTTCATTTAGCAGCTCACTCGAAACGTTATCACAGTGGAGCCGTTCTTGGTTCAATGTTATCTTTTTTTTTAATTGAATAGTTTCTAGGCATGTTTAATATCCATCTGATGGTAATGTGTTGGACCTGAAAGAATAATCAAATAAAAACTATTTTTCTTTTCATACATCTGTCATACTTTGATTCAAAGCAAAAGAAATTGGTTTTTACATATGATTATGTTAAAAACCATATCTGGTGGTTCGGTTAGGAAATGAATTGTTCGCTGGTCCTCCTCCTGACAAGATGTAGATGCAGCGTACATTAAAATGGCCCTTGTCTGCTTGGGGATTGTGGTTTACTCCATGTATATTGGAGAGTATGGACTAATCAAGGGCTATTCAACATATCCTCCTCACTGAAGTGTGCAAAACTTTAACAGAATAGGTTCAAGCAGGATGCTTCCCTGGCTCTGGGGCAGCAAGGGAGTACAAGTCTAGGACTAGGGGCAACAAACTCAGAATAAGAGGTTGTTTATTTAGAACTGAGATGAGGAGAATCTCTTACTCAGATGGTGGTGAATCATTGGAATGGTTTCTCCTGTGGAGGCTCATTCGTTGAGTATGTTCCAGACAGAGATCAATGGCTCTCTAGACATTATGGACATTAAAGGATATGGGGATAGTACAAGAAAATGGTGCTAAGGTAGATCTGTTATCATCTAGAACAATTCCCAAACAAGTTTTGCTCCTTTTTCCCATGTTCCTTGCCTGGATTATTAGTTACTGTCACAAATGCACACACCCATCTCACTCCCATCACTCCTATTGTCCATTCCAGTAAAAGATTGTCAGCCATGGCTCAGAGAGTATCCCCATTCGCCTCGGAATCACAGAATTGTTACAGTGCAGAAGGGGGCTCTGCCTTGCTTGTACTGGTGCCAACTCCTCCTTTTCCCATATCCTTGCAAACTATTTCTGTCTGAGTAACCATCCAACGGTCTGATGGTAGTGGGGTAAACATACAACTACAAAGACTTGAGCCCATTATCTTGAGCTCACACTGCCAATGCCAGCACTGAGGGAATGCTGCCTCCTGGAGGTGTAACCTTTCACCCCTCCTCCACCCTAACCACCTCCAGTAGCCCCTAAACCTCACATCACTCTCCAACAAAGAGCAGAACAGTCCTTCCTGAGGCAGATTTTTCTTTATTGTTAATTTGTTCATTCACAGGATGTGATAATTTATTGCATATCCCAGAGGGCAGATGAGAGGGCATTGCTTTGAATCTGGATTCACATGTAAACCCGACCACATAAGGACAGCAGTTTCCTTTCCTAAAGGACATTGATGAACCAGATGGGCTTTTCCAACAATTGACAGCAGTTTCATGGTCATCCTAATTCCTGACTTCTATTGGATTCAAATTGCATCAACTACCATGGCAGGATTTGAACCCAGGTCTCCAAATCGTTAACGTGATCTCTGGGTTAATAGTCTAATGATGATACCACTAGGTCATCACCTCTCCTGATTTGCTCATGTTTGTGGCCTTGTTTTGCATAACATGGCTACAGTGTTTCTCAAGTCATAACAGCAACTGCAGTTCCAAAGTGCTACATTTGCCTCAGTGCTATGGGGCATCTTGATGATGAGAACGGTGCTATGTAAGTGCAAGTTCTTTCATTTTCTTCTGAGAGTTAATTTGGATTTTGCTACTCATTCTTGTGTTAGAGGTTCAGAACGAGTGGTACAGGCACTTGAAGCCATCTGATAGAGAAACCACGAGTTAATCCTTGGAATGCACTTTACACCCAAAGTTAAGGAAATGCATCCTGTGAACCAGGTTATAAGGAGTCCTGTTTCACACACACACACACATTTAATCAATTGGGAACAGAAACCTGGTGCTGCGTTCGTGTTACTGATGATGGCGAGTTTTGAGAAGATGTGTAGCTCAGGTTGAGGTTCTGAATGTAGGTTTATTCACTGAGCTGGAAGGTTCATTTTCAGACATCATCAGTCAGCCTCCAGATGAAACACTGGTGGCATGGCCTGTTTTTATTTATGTGTTTAGGTTTCCTTGGGTTGGTGATGTCATTTCCTGTGATGATGTCATTTCCTGTTCTTTTTCTCAAGGGGTGGTAAATGGGATCTAGGTCAATGTGTTTATTGTTGAGTTTGGGTTGGAATGCCATGCTTCTAGGAATTCTTGTCCGTGTCTCTGTTTGGCTTGTCCTAGGATGGATGTGTTGTCCCAGTCAAAGTGGTGGCCTTCCTCATCCAAATGTAAGGATACTAGTGAGAGTGGGTCTTTTTTGTGGCTAGTTGATGTTCAGGTGTCCTGGTGGCTAGTTTTCTGCCTCTTTGTCCAATGTAGTATTTGTTACAGTTCTTGCAAGGTAATTTGTAAATGACACTAGTTTTGTTTGTTATCTGTATAGGGTCTTACAAGTTCATTAGCTGCTGTTTTAGTGCGTTAGTGGGTTTGTGGATTACCATGATGTTTCCAGGGCTCTCGAAAGTTTTTATGGTTTGTCTGTGTATTGTGATGTGCCTTTGATTGCAGTAATCCTTTTAGATTTTCTCTGCACTGGGAAGGAGAGGTCAGTCACCATTCTGAAGAGGCAAAGGGTGAGCAACTCAAGTGAGAAATTGAATTGTCCTTGAGTTGATTGCTCACTTTGTGTGCAAGAGAATCTCTTGAAGGTGGACCATTCAAAGGGGTATACAGATACAGATCTCCCTGGAACACATTAGTTTATTAATATGTTGGATTAGTTGGAGGGGTCAAGTAATTCAGAACCCCAGACTAGAATTCTGGAGGGCTTGAGTTCAAATCTAGATGGCAGATGGTAATGTCTGAAATGAAAAGCTACCCTCATGGCAATCATGAAACCATTATTGATTCTCCTAAACATCCATCTGGGTCACTCATGCTCCTTTATGGAAGGGAACGGCCAACCTTATCTGGTCTGGCCTACATGTGACTCCAGACCCACAGCAATGTGGTTGACCCTCCAGACAATTGGGGATGGGTAATGAATGCTGGCCCAGCCAACAATGCCCTCATCTCATGATTTTTTTAAAGCTGAAGAAAGGGACAGAGGTAAAGTGAAATGTGAGTGAAAATTGCAAGAGCAAAAACAATTGTTCAGACAGCAAGTCTAAACCCATGATCACTACCAGCTAGAAGGACAAGGGTAGCAGATACATGGGAACACCACCATCTGCAAGCTCCCCTTCAAGCCACTCACCATCCTGACTTGGAATTACATCAACATTCCTTCAGTGTCACTGGGTAAAAATCCTAGAATTCCCTCCTTCATCGCATCAGTCATGTATCTTCACGTCAAGGAATTCAGTACTTCTAGAAGGCAGCTCACCACCACCTTATGTAGGGCAATTAGGGAAGGACAATAAATGTTGGCCTAGCCAGTGGAGCCCATATTCCAATAATGAATAAAAAAAGGATCATTATACTAAAACATTAACTGTGTTGTTCTCTCTCCACAGATGCTGCCTGAACAGCAAAGAATTTCCAAAGGCCTCCTGTTTTTATTTCCGATTTCCAGCATCTGGAGTATTGTGATGAAGTGACAGGCTGTAACGCTGAGAGAATATGGTGGAGCTTGAAAAGGAACAAGTTAGGAATTGTTGCTTTGGTTCTGGATGAAGAGATGGACTGAGCAGAATCTGTTCTCTGTATTGGGATCGAACTGATCTACCAGGAGGTGATGGCCTAGTGGTCTTATCAGTGGACTGTTAATCCACAGACCCAGGTCATGTTCTGGGTACCTGGGTTTGAATCCTGCCATGGCAGATAGTGATATGAATTCAACAAAAATCTGGAATTAAGAGTCTAATGATGACCATGAGTCCATTGTCAATTGTTGGAACCCATCTGGTTCATTAATGTCCTTCAGGGAAGGAAATTGCCATCCTTATCTGGTCTGGCCTACATGTGACTTCAGACCCACAGCAATATAGTTGACTTTTAACTGCCCTCTGGGCAATGAGGGATGGGCATTAAATGTTGGCCTGGCATTTGATGTCCTCATCCCATGAATGAATAAATGAATTAGTCTGGATTGTGACAGAGCTCTTGAACAATTGCCTTAACAGGACAGTTCAGATTTAAGTGTGATCGGTACCACAGCGCATCTTAAACGAACATCACACAAGACTGTAAGACACAACTAGAAAGAGAAAACTAGCTGAGAGGTGAACTTGAATTCTTGGGAGAACGGTGTGATTTCACAAGTAAAATAAAATCAATGGGAGTGATCAATGACACTGAAAACTCACTTATTAAGGGTCACCTTACTCAAATAGAAGAACAAGTCTGGGATAATGCACAGCAACATTTTTATATTAAAAGAATCTCTTGGAGCAAAAGAAGCAAATTTGACCTTTTTTTCAAAATAAAGCACATTATCATGTTCAAAAAGAATCAAGTCAAGTGACATTTAACACTCACCACCTCTTTGCATTCAAGTTTAACACCATCAATTCACAAGAAGCCTTACTGGATTTCTGCAGTCTATTGTAAAGTGATAGGTTTTTAATAGGACAGACCCAGTTAGGGAGTGCGGGTATTGTTAGATGCTTCATATTCTCTTTTTCAATTTGAGAAAAGGCTTAGGTGTGTTTCAGTAAAGCTCATTCACTGAATCTGACCATCTTTATGTTTCAATGAAAGGGTATCCCTTTCCAATTAGACAATAACAAGCGATTGAGATGAGAAACATTGTCCTAATTTCCACCAACAGGTCAGACATTTCCTTTGTTGGTTGTCTGCTCTTCTCCTGCAGACACCTGTACAGGTACTAAATGTGGGAGGTGTTTGCAGAGGTGTAGGTAACACCTATGCCTCTCATTCATCAGTCTTTGCTGTGTGGCTCATTCCAGAGAATGGCACAGATGTTTAGCTGTCTCTCCCAGCACCATACTGAGGGAGTGCCAATCTCTTGAAGGTTTCATCTTGCACAACATGATGTTAACTGGAGGCAAGGCAATCATGTAGAGCACCAGTCCCCTGTGGCCACCCATTACACACCGCTGAATTGAATTTATTGTCACGTGTACCGAGGCACAGTAAAAAGCTTTTCTTGCAAGCAACACAGGCAGATCACAGAGTTAAGTAGCATAGATAAGTAAATAATAGGTAAACAGTGACAAAAACGAAAACACAGGTACAGATGAATGCTAAGAGTTTGCGAGTCCATTCAATATTCTAACAACAGTAAGCTAGAAACTGTTACAAAACCGGCTGGTGCGTGTGTTCAGGCTTCTGTACCTTCTCCTCGATGGTAGAGGTTGTAGAAAAACATTGCCAGGGTGGGATGGATCTTTGAGAATGCTGGCGGCCTTTCCTTGACAGCGGGCCTGGTAGATGGATTCTATAGATGGGAGGTTGGTCTTTGTGATTGTCTGGGCCGAGTTCACCACTCTCTGTAACTGTCTCCAATCTTAAATGCACTACATACATGCACTACAGTCACCAGAAACTTGTCCAATATCCCTTGCATTCCAATCAACATCACTGGGGAAGTCAATCTCTCTGAGCTTTCCTCTTGTGAATTAGTCAGTCCATTGAGGTGAGAGATTAGAGCAGACCTCAGTTCAGAATCCATTGGCAACACTTCCTTGACAGTAATATGGAAGCCTCATTCCTTTACATTAGAGAGTATGTAGAATGAACACTTTGATATTTAGATGGCCTGACAAAGTTTGAAATAACATGATTCTCCTTTAAGTAACCAGTGTCTAAAATATTTTGCCTTCAATAAAATATTCTTGTGATTCCTGGCTCCTCAGATCATAACATCATGCTTGGCATCTTTCACCCAATGGAATTGGCAAATATTTTGGAAAAATGTTTATTTTTAAGAATAAATCCTGTTGTAACGTGAGCACAGACTGAAGGGTGAAACGCATCTTTGTGTCCAGACATAGGTTTGACGTATAGAATAACCCTTTGAATTCAAGTCAGGAGAGCACTCTGGGGAGACCTTTTGGATGTTTATTTTTCATATTAAATTGTTGCTGATTGGAAGGGTGATTTTAACTCTTTATGCCTTCCTTTAGGCTCGATGAACAAATAAAACCTTAGTCTCAAACATTTATTTTTGAATGCACGGGGAATGTATATACCAAAAGATAGGGTACAGCTCAAACTATATTTGAAAAACAAGGGTACTGAGGAAACGTTTACTTGACCTGACATGTTAATTTGGATTTCTCTCCACAGGTACTACCAGAGCTGCTGAGCTTTTCCAACAATTTCTGATTTTGTATCTACCAAAACAAAACCTTTAATATTATTTCTACCAATAACAAACCAGCTATTTAGAAGAATGAGGGGGGATCTTACAGAAACATATAAAATTATGAAGGGAATAGATACAATAGGAGCAGGGAGGGTGTTTTCACTGGCAGGTGAAACTTGAACATAGCCTCAAAATAAGGGGTCCAGGTTTAGGACTGAGTTGAGGAGGAACTTCTTCACCCAAAGGGTTGTGAATCTGTGAAATTCCCTGCCTGGTGAAGCAGTTGAGGCTTCCTCATTGAATGTTTTTAAGGCAAAGATGGGTAGATGCTCGAACAGTAAAGGAATTAAAGGTTACGGTAAGTGGGCAGGTCAATGGAGCTGAGTCCATGAAGGTCAGCCATGATCTTATTGAAAGGTGGAGTAGGCGTGACATGCCAGATGGCTTTCTCCTGCCACTGTTTCTTATGTTCTTATGTTATACAGATAATAATTTCCAATCAACAGGTTATACGTTTACTCACCCATAGAAAATAGAACAACGCAGCACAGAACAGGCCCTTCGGCCCTTGATGTTGCACTGACCTGTGAACTATTCGAAGCTCATCCCCCTACACTATCCCATCATCTCCCAGACCATACAGAACTTCATCACCTCAGGAGATCTCCCACCCACAGCTTCCAACCTCATAGTCCGGGAACCCCGCACTGCCCGGTTCTACCTCCTTCCCAAGATCCACAAGCCTGACCACCCTGGCCGACCCATTGTCTCAGCATGCTCCTGCCCCACTGAACACATCTCTACCTACCTTGACACTGTTCTATCCCCCCAGTCCAGGAACTCCCCACATACGTTCAAGACACCACCCACGCCCTCCACCTCCTCCAAGGCTTCCGTTTCCCTGGCCCTCAACGCCTTATCTTCACCATGGATATCCAATCCCTCTACACCTCCATCCGCCATGACCAGGGCCTCCAAGCCCTCCGTTTTTCCCTCTCCAGACGTCCCCAACAGTACCCTTCCACTGACATTCTCATTCGTTTGGCCAAACTGGTCCTCACCCTTAACAATTTCTCCTTTGAATCCTCCCACTTGCTCCAGACCAAAGGTGTAGCCATGGGCACACGTATGGGCCCCAGCTATGCCTGTCTCTTTGTTGGCTACGTAGAGCAGTTGATCTTCCGTAATTACACCGGCACCACTCCCCACCTCTTCCTCCGCTACATTGATGACTGCATTGGCACCACCTCGTGCTCCCGCGAGGAGGTTGAGCAATTCATCAACTTCACCAACACATTCCACCCTGACCTTAAATTTACCTGGACCATCTCTGATACCTCCCTCCCCTTCCTGGACTTCTCCATCTCAATTAATGATGACCGACTTGACACTGACATTTTTTACAAACCCACCGACTCCCACAGCTACCTGGATTACACCTCTTCCCACCCTACCTCTTGCAAAAATGCCATCCCGTATTCCCAATTCCTCCGCCTCCGCCGGATCTGCTCCCAGGAGGACCAGTTCCACCACAGAACACACCAGATGGCCTCCTTCTTTAGAGACCGCAATTTCCCTTTCCACGTGGTTAAAGATGCCCTCCAACGCATCTCGTCTACATCCCGCACCTCCGCCCTCAGACCCCACCCCTCCAACCGTAACAAGGACAGAACGCCCCTGGTGCTCACCTTCCACCCTACAAACCTTCGCATCAACCAAATCATCCACCAACATTTCCGCCACCTCCAAACAGACCCCACTACCAGGAATATATTTCCCTCCCCACCCCTTTCCGCCTTCTGCAAAGACCATTCCCTCCGCGACTACCTGGTCAGGTCCACGCCCCCAAACAACCCACCCTCCAATCCTGGCATTTTTCCCTGCCACCGCAGGAACTGTAAAACCTGCGCCCACACCTCCTCCCTCACCTCTATCCAAGGCCCTAAAGGAGCCTTCCACATCCATCAAAGTTTTACTTGCACATCCACTAATATCATTTATTGTATCCGTTGCTCCCGATGCGGTCTCCTCTACATTGGGGAGACTGCGCGCCTCCTAGCAGAGCGCTTTAGGGAACATCTCCGGGACACCCGCACCAATCAACCACACTGCCCTGTGGCCCAACATTTCAACTCCCCCTCCCACTCTGCCGAGGACATGGAGGTCCTGGGCCTCCTTTACCGCCGCTCCCTCACCACCAGATGCCTGGAGGAAGAACGCCTCATCTTCCGCCTCGGAACACTTCAACCCCAGGGCATCAATGTGGACTTCAACAGTTTCCTCATTTCCCCTTCCCCCACCTCACCCTAGTTCTAAACTTCCAGCTCAGTAACTGTCCCCTTGACTTGTCCGGACTTGTCCTACCTGCCTATCTTCTTTTCCACCTATCCACTCCACTCTCTCCTCCTTGACCTATCCCCTTCATCCCCTCCCCCACTCACCCATTGTACTCTGTGCTACTTTCTCCCCACCCCCACCCTCCTCTAGCTTATCTCTCCACGCTTCAGGCTCACGGCCTCTTTTCCTGATGAAGGGCTTTTGCCCGAAACGTCGATTTCGAAGCTACTTGGATGCTGCCTGAACTGCTGTGCTCTTCCAGCACCACTAATCCAGAATCTGGTTTCCAGCATCTGCAGTCATTGTTTTTCCCTTATCCAAGGATTGTTTAAATCTCCCTAATGTGGCTGAGTTAACTATATTGGCAGGCACAGCATTCCACACCCTTACCACTCTCTGAGTAATGCCTTTGACGTCTGTCTTAAATCTATCACCCCTCAATTTGTAGTTGTGCCCCCTCGTACAAGCTGATGTCATCATCTGAGGAAAAAGACTTTCACTTTCTACCCTATCTAATCCTCTGATTATCTTGTATGTCTCTATCAAATCCCCTCTTAGCCTTCTTCATTCCAGCTTTGTTCCCATAGCCTACATACCAGGTTAGTACACATGACAACATTATACAACCCTATTCAAATGAATACATGAGATAATATTGTAATGTTCACATTTTCTTGCTATAAGTTCATCTTCTAACTGCAGGTACATTCCTGCGATTATCAGAAAATCTACACAGTCCCTTTTCCCTTTCCCATTAATGCACCTGACTCCATCTAAACCACTAATTCTGGAGCACCCACTTTAACAATGAGATGTTCACCTTCAGCAAAACACCCAGGTGTTTTAAAGGGAAATCATCTTCAGATTTATTCGATTTACACAGCATCTGCAGCCTTGACGGTCTATGAGTTAATATAAGATCCTACTGGCTGGGAGGAGTGGGGGTGAGGTGAAGAGAGAAAGTAATACAAAAAAAGACTGTGAGGGAAAAGGGATCAAGACTGAGAAGGAGTGAGAAAAGGATAGAGGGATAATGAAGAAAAAGCTGTGAGAGAAAAGGAGATTTGGAAAGAAGCGAATAAAAGAAAGAGCGTTTGAGGGAAGGAGGGAGATAAGGGTGTGAGAGATGAACAAAAGGAAAAACAAACCATGGACATAATCGTTCCGTAAGATTCCATTAATAATTCTGATGTAATTCAATATTTTAACAATACTGTATCTCTTTGATGTAATTCCTCAAATGTGTACAAGTTCTCTGTGAATTGTGTTCCAGGTCAGTCAGAATTCCACTTTAACAGCCTGTGAAGAGCTTCAGATATCAACAGCGATTTCATGTGTTTTAGGTCTTTCATCCTTACCACAGGACAGGAAGGCATGATCACACACAAACTATTTTAACATTAATTCATATTCTGCTCTGGAACCTCAACGTTCCAGCATTGGAGAGGGTCACTCATTCAGAATTCTACTAATGCAATCTCGGATAGAAGCGAAATACTGCAGATGCTGGAGATCTGATATAAAACCAGGAAGTGATGGAGAAATCCAGCAGGTCTGGCAGCATCTGTGGACAGAGAAACAGAGCTAACATTTCATTTGTTCGTCTCTGGCCACAAACTCTTTGTATACAGGACCTCAATCAGTCAACTGTTGGCTTGGATCATAGAAGAATATCTGCAGTTTGGAAACAGGCCCTTCAGCCCAACAAGTCCACACCGATCCTCCGAAGAGTATTCCATCCAAACCTACTCCCCTACCCTATTATTCTACATTTAATCCTGATTAATGCACCTAACCTACACATCCCTGCACACTATGGGGTAATTTAGCATTGCTAATCCACCCCAACCTACACATTCCTGAATACCGTGAGGCAATTTAGCATGGCCAATTCACCTAACCTGCACATCTTTGGATTGTGGGAGGAAACTGGAGCACCCGGAGGGAACCCACGCAGACATGGGGAGAATGTGCAAACTCCACACAGACAGTCGCCCGAGGCTGGAATCAAACCCGGGTGCCTGATGCTGTGAGATAGCAGTGCTAACCACTGAGCCACTGTGCCGCCCCATTGATTGTTTGAAGCTCCGGAAGACTTTCACATCCCAACAGGCACACAGAAGCCGCTCTGCCCTCTCATCCTGCTCCTATATTTTTGAGAGGCCACAATTTTCACCCTTTCAATTTCAATTACTTTCAGAATTAGTATTAAAATGGGAATGTGCCACTCGGAATTGTTCATAAATAAAACCTTTTTTTTATTGTTTCAGGGAATGTTGGCATTGTTAGCTGGGCTAGTATTCATTGTCCATCCTTAATTGCCTCTGAGAAGGTGATAGTGAGCTGACTTCCTGTGTAGCTGCTGTCCTTGGGTGTGAGTGGACCCATAATTCTCTTGGGGAGGGAGTTCCAGGATTTTGAGCCAGTGATACTGAAGGAACGGTGAATTTTTATTTCAAAAATGTACTTTATTCATAAGAAAACTTTATATATGTATATATGCATAGTCACAAATGCAGTTTGGTTCTGTACAGTATCATGTGGAGGAAACAAACAAATGTTGGAGTTTGACTCTATCCAAACAAGCCAAAGGCATTTTTGATTGAACCAGATTATATTTACAAGCTTTTGAGGTACCAGGAGGGTCCAATAACTGAATGGATCCTTATTTATCTTCAGCAGGAAGACCTCAGACTGTGGTCTGGCCTCACTGTGCCTGGGCAGCAGCTGCCCCAAGCTTTAGTGCGTCCCTCAGCACGTAGTCCTGGATCTTGGGGCGTGCAAGGAATGGCATTTATATTTTCAAGACACGATGGTGAGTGGCTTGGAAAGGGACTTTGAAAGTGATGGTATTGCTGTGTATCTGCTGCCCTTGTCCTTCTGGAATGGGAGTGACTGTGGGTTCAGAAAATACTGTCTAAGAGGCCTTGGTGAATTTCTGCAGTGCATCTTCCAAATAGTACACACTGCTGCGACTGAGCATCGGTGCTGGAGGGAGTGGTGCTTGTGGACGCAAGGGGCTGAGGAGAAAATGTTTAATTCATTGCTAATTCAAACAAAGCTTGGCAATCGGTAGGTTAATTCCACCGGAGAGAATGCACCATGGATTACTAATATCTTGCTCTATCTTGATCTGAGAACAGAAAAGAAATGTTCAATTAAATGAAATGTCATGCATGGTATCATAATTACCGAAACCCGAGGATCAGCCAACTGCTGTGCACAGGCATTCAATAATGATTCTTATCAATTAAAAGACAGAAAGTCCAATATCTTCAGAGCAACATACACCCTGAAGCATGGAATGATCGTGTCTATTAATTAAATCATGAACTCGGAGAATTGAAGTAAACAAGCAATTATGTAGGGCTTAGGTCTTTAGGACTGAGCTGAGGAGAAATTTCTGTAGTCAGAGGGTTGTGAATCTTTGGGATTCGACATCTCAGAGGTGAGTATGCTCATTCAATGAGTATATTTTGCAGATGGTGCAATTTGAATTGTATTTTAAAAGTCTGGAATTAAAACCAGTCTAATGGTGACAATGCAACCACTGTAAGTTGTTGTAAATACCCATCCAATTCATTAGTATCCCTTAGGGAAGGAAACTGCCATCCTTACCGGGTCTGGCCCACTTGGGTCTTCAGATCCACAGCAATGTGGTTGACTCTTAAGCGCCTGCTGGGTGATTAGGGATGGGTTTTGAATGCTGAGCTTAACCCCTACTCCCCATCTTCCATGAACAATAAAAAAAATTCAGATCTGACAGATTTTCAGACAGGTAAGGAGCCACACAATATAGGATGGTTAATGGCGTTGAGGAAAGAAATCCGATTTTGTCTGTAAAGAGGTTTCAAGAGGCTCCTGCTCCTTATTTCATGACCTTGACCAGGCTTTACGCACCAATGAGTCCATTTGAGGAGTTGTCACTGTTGTGTCGAGGGAAACTCAATGATCACTTTGTCCACAGAAAGCTCCTGTGAACAGCAGACTAGCATGACGGTCAACTCCTCTGCTTTTCCACACCTAGTAGCAAGGGAAACTTATCTGTCCAACCAAGATGACAGACACCGATGGCATTTTGTACAGTATTTAATGTCTTTACTGTTGTCACTGCAGACCGTAGTTCTTCTGGTTTGTCTGCAGATTGATTTGACTCAAATTACAGGGGTTCTACAAGTGATCCATCTCCAAACGCAACTTTGATACGAATGCGTAGCATTCGGATTGTAACTTTTAAAATTCAAGTGGCATCTCTGGGGCAGACAGCCATTTTGGAGCAAGGGTAGGTGTATGAAGTAAAGATGTATTCTGGAGGAAAAACAAATTGCTGGAGAAACTCAGCAGGTCTGGCAGCATTGGTGCAGAGAGAAACAGAGTTAATATTTTGGTTCTAGTGACACTTC
Organism: Chiloscyllium punctatum; assembly: GCF_047496795.1. Taxonomy (NCBI): domain Eukaryota; kingdom Metazoa; phylum Chordata; class Chondrichthyes; order Orectolobiformes; family Hemiscylliidae; genus Chiloscyllium; species Chiloscyllium punctatum. Next base: position 105,725,298 of record NC_092751.1, read on the forward strand.
ACCAGAAGGTGTTCTGAGGAAGAGTCACTGGAACCAAAATATTAACTCTGCTTCTCTCTCCACAATGCTGCCTGACCTGCTGAGTTTCTCCAGCAATTTCTGATTATGTTTCTGATTTGCAGCATCGACTGTTCTTTGGGTTTTTATCAGCATAAATTGGAAGGTTTGAATTGTTTAGATTAGATTCCCTACAGTATGGAAACAGGCCCTTCAGCCCAACAAGTCCACACTGACCCTCCGAAGAGTGACCCATTCCCCGGCCCTACATTTATCCCTGACTAATGCATCTAACACTATTGGCAATTTAGCATGGCCAATTCACCTGACCTGCACATTTCTGGATTGTGGGAGGAAACCAGAGCACCCAGAGGAATCCCACGCAGACACGGGGAGAATGTGCAAACTCCACACAGACAATCACCCAAGACCAGAATCGAACCTGGGTCCCTGGCGTTGTGAGGCAGCAGTGCTAACCACTGAGCCACTGTGCCACCCATCACAAAATCTTCCCCAGCTCAAAGTAAGGTTTGAATGCAACTCATAAAAACAAAGAAAGACTTTAAAGTATGAAAATAGTTTTCAGTTCAAAGGACAGGTTTAAAGTTAAAGATAGTTATTTCTATCTGGAAACAGGCTACGTGTACATGGTGTCATGGAGATAAGCTGTGGAGGTTAGGAAATTTCATTTTATTTTGGAATATCTCAGCTGTATTGGGCAATGTATAGCTGGAGAAGGTGGAGGAAGACTCTGCCAGTAGCACGTTTAAGGAATGCACAGCCATCTGAAACCAAGGGTGTTTCAAAATTGGAGCCGCTACACAAGAAATAAAGTAAGACTCATGTTCAGACTGTGACAATTCCCCATGGTTTCTTCAACCTCCATGCCTGTGCACTCAACCACCTAGAAGTTCAACGGCAGCAAGTGAAAGGGAACACCCGCATTCCTCTTGACGTTCCCCTTCAAGCTACAGATCATCCTAACTTGGAACTGTATCACAATTCTTTCACTGTCACTGAGTCAAAATCCTGGAACCAAACAGCACTGTGGGAGCAGCTTGTCCTGATGGGAGTGAATCAAAAGGAAGCTCACCAACACTTTCTCAAGGGCAATTAGGGACAGACAATAAATGATATCCATGAACAAATTTCTAAAAATCCGAATTTGCTTGTTCTAGTGCTCATGAAAGTGTCATCCAATAACCACTTCACTTCAGAAGGAACCTGGGAAACTGTGGAGACTGAAGCTGGATTCCAAACTGTGACACACCTTGGTTTCCATAGAATCCCTACAATGTGGAAACAGGCCATTTGGCCCATCAAATCCACACCAACCCACCAAAGAACATCCCACCTGACCCACCCCCTCTACCCCTGTATTTCCCATATCTAACCGACCTAGCCTGCACATCCATAGATATGATGGGAAGTTTAGCGTGGCCAATCCACCTAACCTGCACATCTTTGGAAGGAAACTGAAGCACCCAGAGGAGACACGGGGAGAATGTGCAAACTCCACACAGATAGTCACCTGCGACTGGAAACGAACCTGGGTTCTTGGCGCTGGGAGGCAGCAGTGCTAACCACTGAGTCACCCCTAATTATTTTTCCCAGGGCTTGAATAACCACAGGGAACTGAGATCCAACCAGCAATTCTCGATTAAGTGAAAAGTAGAACGGGCAGAGTTTTGTTTGGTGCTCTGGCTTAAAGTATAATTGTGTATCATGTTAACTCTCATAGCACTTACTCATTTTCTTCTGTCAGTAAAAATTATTCCCCTTTAAAACATAAAAAACATGAACTTTTCAGTTAACAACTGGGAATGTGAGTCTCTGCAATGATCATACCAATTTTAATAACTATCTTTCTTCGAAAATTTATGCTTTTAATACAATTTCTTCTTTGTAATATCGCATTTCCACTGATCCTATCAGTTTTGCTTTTACTATCGAATAATGATTTCAGACTATGGTTGAAAATTGTCATTTGATATATTTGACCACTCATTTTAATCCATTCCAGGCTTTCAGCAATATAATCGCATCCAGATAACGTGCCCTTATTTATTGTTTTTATATGGGAGGGAAGGAATTGAATTCTCTAATTAATTTTGGACTGCATACTGCCTCAATGCTTTAATGAATAGTTGGCATCAAGCTGTTAATATGTTTCCAATTGTTAGTCCATAATTCTCAGTGCCTCAAGAAATCAGGGCTAGTTTGTATGTCTAATTAATTGTAGGTTGGGGGAAAATAATCCCTGAGATACTTTGTTTCTGGGTTTGTTTAGCTTGTACTATTTTTTCCCTTCAGTCAAGAGTGGAAATGCTGAGACCGCCCTAGGGTGAATCCCTTTGTGCCTGTTGACGTGCTTTCCTCACAGGAATCGAAGGCAGATTCCAGACCCTCCTCGATCCGATTCCAACACAAATCCGGCACTCAGTCTTGGAGCTTTGGCTATCAAAGCGTAACTAATGGAGAAAACATCAACAGCTTCAGAATCAGATTGTGCAGGTCCATGAAGACTCCTGGAAAATAAGCTCGCAAACCCCTTAACTGTGTAACACCCAGCCATGTGCTTCCACCCAAAACCTTAGCTGAATCCTGCCAAAATACTTGATGATTACTGAAATACTCCACCAAAATGTTCACTCGTCAATGCAGGCATCAATCAGACACCTTGGATACTAGCTCAGGCACATAGATTCAGCCCCATCGAATCTGCACTGATATAACTACCACCAAACGTGTGCTTATCCCAATTTCCTGCACTTGCTCCATATCCTTGAATGTCACGATATTTCAAGTGCTCATCCAATTATCTTCTGAAGGTTGTAAAGTTTCCAAACTCCACTACCTTCCAGATTCCTACCATCCCTGAGTGAAAACGTTTTTTTTCCCAAATCCATCTGAATCTCCTGCTTCTTACCTTAAAGCTTTGCCCTCTCATGATTGACCCCTCAACCAAGAGGGGGGAAGGCTGGTCTCTATTCACACTGTCCATCCCCCTCATAATCCTGTACATCTCAATCATGTCCCCTCACAGCCTTCTCGGCTTTAAAGAAAACAATCCAAGTCTATCTGGTCTCTCCTTACTGCTCAATTTCTGCACAATACAGGCCCTTCAGCCCTCTATGTTGTGCTGGCCTTTTACCCTACTTAAGATCAGACTAACCTACATATCCCTCATTGTACTATCTTCCAGGTGCCCCTCCAAGAGTTGCTTAAATGTCCCTAAAGTATCTGACTCTACTACCACTGCTGGCATTGCATTCCACTCACACACCATTCTCTGTGCGAAGACATCTGCCCTAAACCTTCCACCAATTACCTTACAATGATGCCCCCTTTGTTCCATGTCAGGGATCATCCAGTGCACCTTCCCTGAACTGTCCCCCAATGAAATGATCTCTTTCCTTAAATAAGGGAACTAAAACTGCTCACAGTACTCCAGATGTGGTCTCACCAGCACCTTGTCCAGCTGCAGCAAGACTTCCCTACTCTTATACTCCAACCCCTTGAAATAAGGCCCGACATTCAATTCGCCTTTCTGATAACTTGCTCCCCTGGGTGCTCGCTTTCTGTATCTTGTGAACAAACTCCCTCAAGTCCCTTTGTGTTGCAGCTTTCTGAAGTTTTTCTCCACTTAAAAGATATTTTGTTCCCTTTCAAAATGAACAACTTCACATTTTCTTCCGTTGTGCCAACTTTTAACACGTTGCTAGAAATCTATTTGTTTATTCTGTGGGAAATAAATCCTCATTCTAAACGGCCCGTAGTGTCCAGCGATGTGCAGGCCAGGTGGATTAGCCATGGGAAATGCAGGGTGACAGGGATTGAGCGGGATGCTTTTCGGAGGTTTGGTGTGGACTTGATGGACCGAGTGGCCTGCTTCCACACTGTGGAGGGATTCAATGATCTCCCTCAACAAGGCAGTCCCTCAGGGAGCCTCACTATGCTGTGCCCAATCACATGCTTTTATCCTGCTGATCCCTTGCCAGTGATTCCAATCTCCCGTTGTTGTCCTGCTTTCCCTGTTAAACCCGTTTGGGCTCAGTATGAGAACCAGCAGCATTGGCAGTGCTGCACTGGCAAGGTCCAGTGAGGACCCATGGTGGTGGCAGCATTGGCAGAGGCGAGATGGTGCCAGAGAACGGCGGCTCTTGGTCTAGCGGCACAGCGAAGGAGATCATGGGTGGCCTCTCCAGACTCATGGCTGAGCACTCAACAAGAAGAACTGTAAAGCCGAACTCTATTTCTTTATTTTTCCTGCCTTCATATTCTATGCTTTGGTTCATTTTGCTGTGTTTTAAGATGAACCGCCGGATGTTGGCAATGCCGTACAACAGTTTTCACTGTATTTTGTAATAAAAAACACGTGACCACAAATAAATCAAATCAACAAGGAGACAACAGCATGTTCAGGTATCATCATCAAATGCCAAGCCCTTCGGGGTCCAAATTCCAAAGGGATGGCACAGTATTTTTATATATGCACCAGGAGATAGGGATTCTTATTTTTAAAAAAATCATTAAGTTTTCAATTCTCTCCTGTTGTTTTTTTCAATGAGACAATCCCAGTCAAGAAAGCCAGTCAGGCCGTAGACTCAGATAAAGGGGAAATCAATGGTTGTCAGACAGCGGCAGACAATAGTTAGTTTTGAGTCAAGGATACAGGAAACTGTTTGTAGCATAATGATAGGGGCACAATGTATACATTAAGGCTCTTTTCTGCATCCTTTGTCATAAAAGGGTTCCTAACTGAGATAATAAAGACCCTGCTTTTAACATCAGTGATTGAAAAGACTCTATTAATCAGTCAGCTGTCTGGTAATGCTTTAGATGGCAATATAGTGCCCGGGGCTACGCTGCTTCAGAATTACAGACATGAAACTGAAAAGCAAGCACTCCAAGCTAATTAAAACAGAATGAAGTGCATATATTTGGTGAGCTATGCATTTGTTAAGCACTGTAGAGCCCTCCGCCCACATCTGGTCAATGAAGGTTAAGTATTAGCAATTAGCAACTTGACTGTATTGTGGCAGAAAGAGGTTGTGTTCCTTCTTGCTATTGCAAAATTATAACTTCCTTTTAGGGGAAAAAAGTAACTTGCTGGCAACACAGAACTGCTCCGCATAATTTGTGGTTACTGAAGTAACTCGCACTTCAGTGCACTGCAAACAAAATTTTCAATTTGGAAAGATCTCGATCATTAAAATATCTTATCGTATGCAGCAGACTATCACTTATACTTCAGAGTAATTCATGAACTGAAATGTATGGTTGTTGTTGCTACAAAGGCAGCCATTATGTAATGCAACAAAAGCAACTTGCATTTATGTGGCACATTTGGCACAGAAAGCATTCCAAGGCGGGAGCATGGACTAAACAAGCCTCATAAAGAGGGTGGGACCAGATGACTGAAATCTTGCCCAGGCAGGTTGGTTTAAAGAGGAGACTGATACTGAAAAGTAGAGAGGTTTAAGAGAATTCCGAAGCAGAGGACCCGGGCAGCTGGAGTCACTGCTGCTAAGGAAACAATTAAAATCATGCAAAGGAAAGAGACCAGAATCAGAGGAACACCAGGTGCTCTGGCTCCTTCTTCCCAATGCCCAAGGACTGAATTCCAACTTCCATTTGAAGGAATCATAAAGGATTTAACGTTACCAAAGCTGAAATAGAATCACAGAATCACAGAGATGTACAGCACAGAAAAAGACCCTTCGGTCCAACCCATCCATGCTGACCCAGATATCCCAACCCAATCTAGTCCCACCTGCCAGCACCTGGCCCATATCCCTCCAAACCCTTCCTATTCATATACCCATCCAAATGCCTCTTAAATGTTGCAATTGTACCAGCCTCCACCACTTCCTCTGGCAGCTCATTCCATACACGTACCACCCTCTTGTGTGAAAAAGTAGCCCCTTAGGTCTCTTTTATATCTTTCCCCTCTCACCCTAAACCTATGCCCTCTAGTTCTGGATTCCCCGACCCCAGGGAAAAGACTTTGTCTATTTATCCTATCCATGGCCCTCATGATTTTGTAAACCTCTATAAGGTCACCCCTCAGCCTCCGACGCTCCAGGGAAAACAGCCCCAGCCTGTTCAGCCTCTCCCCATAGCTCAGATCCTCTGACCCTGGCAACATCCTTGGAAATCTTTTCTGAACACTTTCAAGTTTTACAACATCCTTCTGATAGGAAGGAGACCTGAACTGCACACAATATTCCAAAAGTGGCCTAACCAATGTCCTGTACAGCCGCAACATGACCTCCCAACCCCTGTACTCAATACCCTGACCAATAAAGGTTGGCATACCAAACACCGCCTTCACTATCCTATCTATCTGCAACTCCACTTTCAAGGAGCTATGAATTTGCACTCCAAGGTCTCTTTGTTCAGCAACACTCCCTAGGACCTTACCATTAAGTGTATAAGTCCAGCCAAGATTTGTTTTCCCAAAATGCAGCACCTCGCATTTATCTGAACTAAACTCCATCTGCCACTCCTCAGCCCATTGGCCCATCTGATCAAGATCCCTTTGTAATCTAAGGTAACCTTCTTCGCTGTCCATTACACCTCCAATTTTGGTGTCATCTGCAAACTTATTAAATATATCTCTTATGTGGACATCCAAATCATTTATATAAATGACGAAAAGTAGTGGAACCAGCACCAATCCTTGTGGTACTCCACTGGTCACAGGCCTCCAGTCTGAAAAACAATCCTCCACCACCACCACCCTCTGTTTTCTACCTTCAGATTAGATTCCCTACAGTATGGAAATAGGCCCTTTGGCCCAACAAGTCCACACCAACTCTCCAAAGAGCAAACCCATTCCCGTATCCCACATTTACCCCTGACACTCTGGGCAATTTAGCACGGCCAATTCACCTAACCTGCACATCTTTGGATTTGTGGGAGGAAACCAGAGTACCTGGAGAAACCCCACACAGACGGGGGGGGGGAATGTGCAAACTCCACACAGACAGTCACCCAAAGTGGGAATCGAACCTGGGTCCCTGGTGCTGTGAAGCAGCAGTGCTAACCACTGAGCCACCATGCCACCTTCAAGCCAATTCTGTATTCAAATGGCTAGCTCTCCATATATTCCATGAGATCTAACCTTGCTAACCAATCTCCCATGGGGAACCTTGTCAACACCTTACTGAAGTCCATATAGTTCACATCTACCACTCTGCCCTTATCAATCCTCTTTGTTACTTTTTCAAAAAACTCAATCAAATTCATGAGACATAATATCCCACCTATAAAGCCATGTGACTATCCCTAATCAGTCCTTGCCTTTCCAAATATGTGTTAATCCTGTCCCTTAGGATTCCCTCCAATGACTTGCCCACCACTGACATCAGGCTCACTGATCTATAGTTCCCTGGCTTGTCCTTACCACCCTTCTTAAACAGTGGCACCTCATTTGCCAACCTGCAGTATTCCGGCACCTCACCTGTGACTATCGATGATACAAATATCTCAGTGAGGGGCCCAGCAATCACTTCCCTAGCTTCCCAAAGAGTTCTAGGGTATACCTGATCAGGTCCTGGGGATTAATCCACCCTTATGCATTTCAAGACATCCAGTACCTCCTCCTCTGTAATATGGACATTTTTCAAGATGTCACCATCTATTACCCCACATTCTATATCTTCCATGTCCTTCTTCACAGTAAACACTGATGCAAAATACTTATTTAGTTTCTCCCCCATCTCCTGTGGCTCCACACAAAGGCTGCCTCGCTGATCTTTGAGGGGCCCTATTCACTTCCTGGTTACTCTTTTGTCCTTAATGTTTTTGGAAAAACCCTTTGGATTCTCCTTAACCCTAATTGCCAAAGCTATCTCATGTCCCTGTTTTGCCCTCCTGATTTCCCTCTTAAGTATACTCCTACTGCTTTTAAAGGCTTTTCAGGATTCACTCCATAAGACCATAAGACATAGGAGTGGAAGCAAGGCTATTCGGCCCATCGAGTCCACTCCGCCATTTAATCATGGCTGATGGGCATTTCAATGTCACTTACTCGCACTCTCTGTAGCCCTTAATTCCTTGCGAGATCAAAAATTTATCAATCTGCCTTAAAGACACCCAATGTCCCAGTCTCCACTGTGCTCCGTGGCAATGAATTCCACAGGCCCACCACTCTCTGGCTGAAGAAATGTTTCCTCATTTCCGTTTCAAATTGACCCCCTCTAATTCTAAGGCAGTGCCCACAGGTCCTCGTGTCCCACCTGTTCTAAGCCGTACATTATCTTGTAAGTTTCTATTAAATCTCCCCTCAACCTTCTAAACTCTAATGAATACAATCCCAGGATCCTCAGCCAATCATCACATGTTATGCCTACCATTCTAGCATTCCCTCTACCTAGCAGACTTTCTTTTCACCTTAACAGGAATATACTGTCTCTGGACTCTCATTATCTCATTTCTGAAGGCTTCCTATTTTCCAGCCGTCCCTTTACCTGCAAACATATGCACCCAATCAGCTTTTGAAAGTTCTTGCTTAATACCGTCAAAATTATCCTTCCTCCAATTTAGAACTTCAACTGTTAGACCTGGTCTATCCTTTTCCATCATTAAAAATAATCAAATCTTATTCATCGGGTTATTTCCAGTGATTCTCCTTTGATCGGAAGGCCGGAGATTATAGATCCAAAGACATGCACGGGCATTCTGATGCGCATATTGTATTCCTCAAGGAGGGGGAGAGTTACCCCTCACCCTCATCAATTAACATCCACCAAACGTTATATAAAATGGATGATCAGATCATTGCACCTATAGGACCATAAAATGTCGGAGGAGAAGCAAGCCACTCAGCCCATCAAGTCTACTCTACCATTTAATAAGATCATGGCTGATCTGACAGCCCTCAACTCCACTTTCTTTCATTCATTCCCTCACGGATTGAAAATCTCAGCTTTGAATAAACCCAATGACCCAGCCTTGAGAGCCCTCTGTGGTGAAACAGTCCACAGATTCACTACCCTCTGAGAGAAGGATCTCCTCCTCATCTTTGTTTTAAACAGGTGATTCCTTACTCTGAGGTTATGCCCTCTAATCCTAAACTGTCCCACAAGCAGACACATCTGCATCTACGGGATCTTGCTGTGAACTAATCGATTGCCACGTTTTTTTACACTGTACAAAGTTTGATGCATCTGCAGAGAGATAAGTGTTTCATTGTTGATAATCGGATACAGTTCCCTTCTACACTTCAAACGTTTTTCAGTATAAAGCGCATTGGGATGTCCAAAGGTTGGGAAAGGCAGTGAACAAATGTGAACATGAAATTAATTTGTATTTACTGAGATGCAGCTAGAAACTTCATATCTGACACTTCCTTTGTTGTGTATAAACATTGCCTTTCGTTGCTAATGCCGTCAGTTTCACTTCGTGAGTAACCAACATCCTGACAACAAGGTGAGTAAGTCAAACACACTCTCACAATTCTGTGAGGAAAATTCCACACACTGTTTTCAATTCACTTGATGATTGAGGCGATCAGATCAAGGCTTCAAACACAAAAAACATCCTTCCTATTGTGGTGTTACGAAGAGAAAATGTCTCCTTTTTTAATGAAGTTATATGCAGTTCAGCCAAAGCAACTGTATTCCCTGGTTAAAGGACCTTCGGCATCTGAAAGGAATGAAGCAATTGGATTTCTCCAAGGCAAAGTGTTCAGTCTGTGTTAATGAAAATGTATCCTGATAGCAATCAGACCTTGTAGCTTTGCTTGAGAGGAATAATGAGCAAGGTATTAAACTTGTTCTGGTCTTTATCCAAGTCAGCTGATCATCAATTATTTCAGAGTCAGCTTGGTCAATCACACCATTGTAGGTACAGGCACCACACCAGCATACAGTCAAACACAGTGCACCACTGAGGGAGTGCCGCATTGTCAGAAGTACCATCCTTAAATGAGGTTAGACCAGGGGAATCAAGACCGACAAAAATGTAGAATTCGAAACACAAACAGATCAGCCACAATTGTTTCGAAGGCAGAGCAAGCTTGAAGGGCCAAAAATGGCCTACTTCTGATCCTGATTTGGATGTTTACATTAATGCAAAGAGGCAAAGAGCATAAACACAATTTGGCATATGTAGGAAGTGATCAGAACTGGCCAAAGAACACACAGGTTCAAAGTTAGTCTCCAGCTCAGAGAACCACACCAGGCTCGGGTGTGCTAATATCATTGCAAATCTCACTGTTTGAAAAATTGCCTCTGTTCTACCTGTCTGCTTATTACAAATAGACAACCATTAAAACCATCATGAGGGAAAGGAAGCTTGAAGTCCTTATCGATGAGCGAATAGGCAGACTGCAGGTGCTGAAATACCTATGTCCTCCACATAATTAACCTGGACGTTAATGAGGTGAATCATAATTGGCTTTTGAACAGCAACTAGTCATATTCACAAAGTATTAATGGGGCCATTATTGACTGCACAGCATTCTGTTTTTCAATTTCTATGGCTTTAAGGCTAATTTTTCAAATTGATGGATTATTGTTGACACCCCTCTTTCCAGCACCTCCTTCAGAACGGAAGGTTGCCTTTATTCTTGGGAATGTGGCTGAGGTAACACTTAATTTGTGTGTAACCCAGCCAGTTATGCACTTCACGGGGAGGAGGTTTTCACTACATTAGTCACTAGCAAATCTTAAAATGGATTGTGTTTCTAATTTCAAGGTGTGATGCATAACCTACGCCTCACTTTTCTGCAATTTGAAATGAATAATATTTAGGCAGTTGACCTTAAACCTTCAAAAACAAACTTACGTAATTATGATTGATGTAGTTCTGGGTCCTGGTCATATCTGGGTGATGTGCGTGTTAATATTAAGACATGGTATTTTCTCTCAGACATTGCGAGCATGGATCAATGAGCAATATAGACACAAAGTTGTATAGATTTATAAAAGGTTTCAGGAGTTCATATTATTTACCTCAGACTCTAGCATTGTGCGGGAATGTCTCATAAAATCATACAGTGGTTATGGAGCAGAATGAGGATATTTGCCCATCATATTCATTCACTCCTCTGTCCTTTACATATAAACCTTTTGTCTTCGGGTCCTTACACAATTCCCTCTTGAGAGGCAGCCTCAACCCACTCTCAGATGATGCATTCCAGGCTCCACTCATCGTATGAAGTATTGTTTCTCTATCACTTCTGTCGCCATAGTCCTATATCAGTGCCCTCTGGTTGTCTACTGGGAACAACAAATGCTGGAGATCACAGTGAGTCAGGCAGCATCCATGGAGAGACAGCAAGCTAACGTTTCGAGTCTGGATGACTTGTCGTCAAAGCTGATGTGAAATGTGGAGCGGGCAGCATTTTTTTTTGGACATACAGCATGGAAACAGACCCTTTGGTCCAACTCGTCCATGCCGACCAGATATCCCAACCCAATCTAGTCCCACCTGCCAGCGCCCGGCCCATTTCCCTCCAAACCCTTCCTATTCATATACCCATCCAGATGCCTTTTAAATGTTGCAATTGTACCAACCTCCACCACTTCCTCTGGCAGCTCATTCCATACATGTACCACCTTTTGCGTGTTAAAGTTGCCCCTTGGGTCTCTTTTATTTCTTGCCCCTCTCACACTAAACCTATGCCCTCTAGTTCTGGACTCCCCCACCCCAGGGAAGAGACTTTGTCTATTTATCCTATCCACATCATAACTATTTATGCAATAGTTGGGGGAAGAAGTGGCATGTAGAGTTCTGGGGGAGAAAAGTACAGATTAAGTGATTGGAATGTGAGAATGATAGAACAATGGTGTGTCTAACTGCCAGACTGGAAACAACAGACAGTCCCACTGGGGTGGAGGGAGGGGAGAGAGAACATGGTGACAGAGAATGTAACAAGCAAAGCGAAAAGAAAGGGAAAAATGGGAGTGAATTCACAATTTCAAGGTTTTGAGCTCAATATTAAGTCCAGAAGACTGTAAAGTACATTTGGCTTCCCACCGTCTCTGCACCTTCTCCCCATCTATTCTGTCCAGACCCTTTGTGATCGCGATGATCTCTGCCAAACCTCCTCTCAACCTTCTCTCCAATCAGAAGATTAGCCCTGGTCTCTCCAATCTATCCTTCAAACTGAAGACTCCCACCCCCACTGGAAGCATTCTTGTAATCTCTCCTGTTGTTTTTTTTTGGAGCCTTCACATTCTGCCTCACGTGTGGTGCTCAAGTCAAACTGGAATCGCATCAAACCTCAGCATTGCTTTCTGGCATTTGCACTTTATGCTTTGATTGTCAAAACCCAGGGGTGCCATTCACTTCTGTAACTCCTTACTCAGCCTGCTGCTACACCTTGTGCACTGCAGGCCCAGGTTTCTTTAAAACTGCACATGGTATTTTACCTTGTCTCCTTCTATTCTTCTTACCAAAATGCATCACTTCACACTCTCAGCATTAACCATGTACCCAGTCATCTTACTGACTTGTCTGCGTCTTTTTGGAGTCTATCGGTGGTCTTCTCACAGTGTACAATGTTTCTACACTATAACATTTAAAAGCCGAATCAGCATTATTACATTGACCAATTCTTGAGTAGATTAGATTACCTACAGTGTGGAAACAGGCCCTTTGGCCCAACCAGTCCACACCAACCTTCCAAAGAGTAATCCACCCTCCCTCTGACTAATGCACCTTACACTACAGGCAATTTAGCATGGCCAATTCACCTGACCTGCACGTCTTTGGACTGTGGGAGGAAACCCATGCAGACAAGGGGAGAATGTGCAAACTCCACACAGTCACCCAAGGCTAGAATTGAACCTGGGACCCTGGTGCTGTGAGGCAGCAATGCTGCCACTGTGTAAACTGATATTACTGACTGTAAAGTTGAGATAGCCAGTAGTTAACCACCATCTGCTCTCAAATCCTTTTGATTTTCATTCTGATTTCTCTTAACGTGGTTTGAATGATTTGGTTCAACCATTGCCTTGCATCTTTTGTAAATACTAAAGTGAATTAAATGTTGATGTTTTAGTGTCTTGGAAATTAGCTTGCAGCGTAACAGAATGAAGGGTATGATTATGGCTGGCACAATGTCACACTGAGGCATCTTTTGGTGCCTAAGGGTATTTCTTAAATGATCAGATTAATGCCCGTGGGAGTTTGGTGCTTAAGACCAAAAGGTAATCCATCAGAACTGTTTTCTTGAAGCCAACACAAGAGATAGCTTCCCAGGAGAGGGTCCTGTATGTCATGTTCTGTCTCTCTAATTGTAAATCATCTTACACCAAACACTACAGGGAGAGAGAAAGAGACAGAGTGAACATTTCAGATCAGGGACCTTTCACCGCCTCATGAAGAAGTTCGACAATTTCCCAGTTTCAACACAAGTACGCAGACAACAAAATTGTTGAGGTTAGAGGGAGACAAGAACAAAAGGGAAGATCACTGGATGGTAGGGGTTTTGTGTAAGTCCTGCCCATGCCTTCATTACACTCTGAGCAGTAGATTGATGTCCAAGATAGAGGATGGGAAGAATTTCTGGCTGTAACAGGCTGCTCCTTTTTTTGAGGTGTTTTAGGTGTTGGAGGTGATTTCCTCAAATTCCAGGAGCAACAATTACTGTTTTGTACGCTGTTGCATTGTTTTGAAAATTTGGAGGGAAAAAAAAAGTCAAACCAATGGCACCCTTAAAAGGCAGCACATGGTCTGTGCAGGAGAGAGAGAGAGAGGGAGAGAAAGAAACTGCTAACTGACACAGCAGTGAACCTGCACAGTTACTGTCTGCTGTTTGAATTCATGCATCGCTGGACATTGAAGGGTGTCTAGGAAAACTTAACAAACAACCTGTTTGGGAGAGGTCACAGCACAGAAACAAATTCGTTGAATAGTTTTAAGTATAGCCTTTCTGTAAATCTACAATAGTGAGTAGGATAGGCTCTTTCTTGATTATATGTTTTATTGAGGTATGTCTCTTGATTAAACTTAAAAATATAAGCCATAAGCATTAAGATAGCCTGGAGCAGTGTTTTGTAGAGGACTAACATGGTGCTATTTTCTGGGTCTGCAGATTGGAAGAAGCAAAAGTGACCTTTAGTAGAGTGATATGCTCTTCTTGTCACATGTGGGAGTTTAGGGAGAGTTTAAATGTTACTGAGGATTATATCTGCAATAAATGCCATTGGTTGCGAATTCTATCAGATCGAATGGATTGATTGGAGCGACAGTTAGAGGTAATGAGGAATATACAGGAGCAGCGGGAAGTGATGGATGGCAGTTATAGGAAGGGGAGAAAGTCTCAGATACAGACACATAGAAAGGTTAAATCCAGGAAGGGTAAGAAAGGTAGGCAGGTAGTGCAGGAGTCTTCTGTGGCTTTCCCCATTTCAAACAAGTATGCTGTTTTGGAAAATGCAGGGTGTGATGAATTCTCAGGGGAACGTAGCATGAACAGCTAAGTTTCTTGTATTGAGACTGACTTTAATGCATTGACGGGTACATCGGGTTTCAAGAGATCAATTGTGTTAGGGGACTCTCGAGTCCGAGGCACAGACAGACGTTTCTGTGGCCAGCAGAGAAAAATCAGAATGGTGTGTTGTTTCCCTGGTGCCAGGATCAAGGATGTCTCAGAGAGGGTACAGAATGTTCTCATGGGGGAGAGGGACCGGCAGGAAGTCATTGTACACATTGGAACCAACGACACAGGAAGGGAAAAGGATGAGATTCTGAAGGGAGGATATAGAGAGTTAGCAGAAATTTAAAAAGGAGGTCCTCAATGGTAGTAATATCTGGATTACTCCCAGTGCTACGAGCTAGTGAGGGTAGGAATAGGAGGATAGATCAAATGAATACATGGCTGAGGAGCTGGTGTATGGGAGAAGGATTCACATTTTTGGATCATTGGAATCTCTTCTGGGGTAGAAGTGACCCTGTATAAGAAGGATAGATTGCACCTGAATTTGAAGGGGACTAATATACTGGTAGGGAGATTTGCTAGAGCTGCTCAGGAGGATTTAAACTAATAAGGTGGGGAGGTGGGATCCAGGGAGATAGTGAGGAAAGAGATCAATCTGCGACTGGTACAGTTGAGAACAGAAGTGTGTCAAACAGTCAGGGCAGGCAGGGACAAGGTCGACTAATAAATTAAACTGCATTTATTTCAATGCAAGGGGCCTAACAGGGAAGGCAGATGAACTCAGGGCATGGTTAGGAACATTGGACTGGGATATCATAGCAATTATAGAAGCATGGCTCAGGGATGGGCAGGACTGACAGCTTAATGTTCCAGGATACAAATGCGACAGGAAGGATAAAAAGGGAGGCAAGAGAGGAGGGGGAATGGCATTTTTGATAAGGGATAGCATTACAGTTGCACTAAGGAGGATATTCCCAGAAATATATCCAGAGAAGTTATTTGTGTGGAACTGAGAAATAATAAAGGGATTATCACCTTATTGGGGTTGTATTTTAGACCCCCCAATAGTCAGAGGGAAATTGAAAAACAAATTTGTAAGGAGATTTCAGTTATCTGTAAGAATAATTGGGTGGTTATGGTAGGGGATTTTTTTAATAATATATTTTTAAATAGATTTTTAAATATTACAACAAATACAAAACAATACAATTCAAAACAGTACAAAAATAGTACAAAACTAAACTCAAATAATAAAAACAAATTCCCCAACCCACCCTCCTATACGAATGTATAAACCTATACAGAGAAGTATAAAATTTTAAAAAAACCTAAACTAGCTATTTAACTAACTAAATAAATACCTAACAACAAACAAATAAATAGTAATAAATCAGCCCAGCCAAACAAAACACTCATACATTCACAGTTCCTCCTCCCAGGATATTGGACTCATGAAACACAATCGTTACAGCTATGTAAAAGCCCTTGTTAGTGTGGCAGATAAATCTGTGTCCAGGTATTTCAAAAAGGGTTGCCATGTCTTGTAAAAATTCTCAGTTTTGTGGTGTACCATATTTGTGAGAAAATCCAGGGGAATATGCTCCATAACAATCTTCCGCCAACCCGACCGGCCTGGGGGGTTTTCGGATATCCAACCCAGCAAGATATTCTTCCTCGCACAGAATGTAAGAATATTGAAAAGTTTTGCCTTATGCGAGTCTGTAGGAAACACAATGGGTAGGCCCAAAAGGAGCGAAATAGGATCCTTCTCCATCCCTACATCTAAAATCCTCTCCATTGCACCCACCACAGCGCTCCAATATGTTTGAAGCCTGTCACAAGACCAAAGACAATGGGTAAGAGTACCCATACAGACCTTGCACTTGGGACATGCTGAAGATACCCCTGGTTTAAATTTTGACAAACGGTCTGGGGTTAAGTGGACCCTGTGGAGAATCTTCAACTGTAAAGCAATGGGTCCTATTGCAAATTGATGTCTTCCTTGCAGTCTCCCAAATATCCTCCCATGCCTCTGAAGAAACTTCAACACCCAGCTCTCTTTCCCACATCTTGCAGAGTCGATCAGACTCATCTGAGGTGACACCCTCGCCCAATTGGTGATATAGAGAACTGACAGAGAGTGTACTCTTAGCCCTTAGTATCCCTCTTTCTATGTCAGATTTGTAGGGATCAGTCAAAAGTGTGGTCCTTTTTTGAATAAAATGCCTAACTTGAAAAAAAACGAAAGAGGTCGCTATTAGGTAAGTCGTACTTCCATACTAACTGATCGAAGGACATCATTACGTCTCCCTCAAATAAATCACCCATGTAAGACATACCCATAGCTGCCCAATATTTAAATCCTGAATCTATCATACCTGGTTGAAAACTCGGCATACCCACTAAAGGTGTAAACAAAGATGTTTTGCCAATATTACCTTCCCTCTGCCGAATTGCCCTCCATGCTTTAACAGTATTGATGACTATTGGGTTATGGCAATATTCCCTAACTGTCCTCACCTTGTCCAAAAACAGCAAACTGGTAAGGGAGCACCTTGCCTGGGAGACTTCGATATCTTGACATATTGAAAGAGGGTCCCCACAAACCCAATCACTTACGTAGGTCAAAAGAGAGCTTAATTGGTAATTTTTAATGTCCGGAAGGTCTACTCCCCCAATCTGTGAGGCAACTGCAGTTTGGCTAATTTAATGAGGGGCCGCTTACGGTGCCAGATAAAGGAGCTGAACCTTTTGTTTATTGAAAATCAGGGGAAGCATCCGTGTAGGGTATAGCAAACGAGGGAGAATATTCATCTTAATAAGCACTATCCGACCCAACCATGAGACTGGAAGTGTTTCCCATCTTTGGAGATCTTGTTTAATTTTTTCAAATAATTGAGTAAAATTGGCTTTGAACAGCCAATCCAGAACTGGAGTAATGAATATGCCCAAATACACAAAACCCCCTGTGACCACCTAAATGGGAATCTATAGTCACTCTCAAGAGCCAACTTTTTCGTAAGACCACCCATAGGCATAGCCTCTGGTTTAGCAAAATTAATCTTATACCCTGAAAAAGCACCAAACGCATGAATGCATTGTATCAGGCGAGGCACTGAGACTGCTGGATTTGTCAAGAAAATTAGAACATCATCTACATACAGTGAGATCTTATGTAATTTTGACCCCACTTCTGGAGCTGATATATTGAGATCCTCACGAATGGCCTCTGCCAATGGTTCAATCACCAACGTAAAAAGTAATGGTGAAAGGGGACAGCCCTGCCGGTTGCCCCTAGAAATATTAAAATTGCTTGATCGTACCCAGTTGGTAATGACCACAGCGAGAGGTACACTGTAGAGAACCTTTACCCATCTTATGAAAACTTTGCCCAGACCAAACCGGTCTAGAGTATAGAAAAGGTACGGCTTCTCAACTCGGTCAAGTGCCTTCTCTGCATCTAAAGAAATCACCAATCCCTGTATTGACTGCTGTTGGCATGCTTGAATTACGTTACGCAGCCTCCTAACGTTATTGGAGCATCTGCGACCCTTTATGAAGCTCGTCTGATCCTCTTTAATAATAGAAGGTAACACAGTCTCCAGCCTTAAAGTAAGACCCTTAGAGAGGATCTTAAAGTCCACATTTAAGAGCGAGATGGGCCTGTATGAAGCACAGTCTTCCGGATCCTTCCTTTTTTTAAGGATAAGTGAAATATTGGCCTCTTTCAGAGATGGTGGGAGACAAACATGACTGTATGAATCATTAAACATATTCAGCCTGACAGTATACTTATAATTTCCTTATGGAATTCACTGGGAAGTCCATCAGGACTGGGCACCTTTCCACTCTGAAGCTGCCTCACAGCTTCCTGCACTTCTTGCTCTGATAATGGGGCATTGAGAAAGGACTGTTGTTCGGGAGTCACACCCGGGAGCTTCAGCTCTCTAAAAAAGGATTCCATTTTGGCCTGCCACTCCTCACAATTCTCAGACTGATATAACATGAGGCAGTTAAAATCTCCCCCTATAATGATGTGCCGAGACTTGAGACTTATCAGTTTAGAAAAAGCATCTACCAAGAATTTAAGAGGATGAGCTGGGGGACAATAAACATTTAAAATGCCATATTCTTTCCCATTTATCAAGGCTTTAAGAATTTACAAACCTCCTGTATGTGTTTTTTACACACTCCAACAATTTAAATGAGAGATGTTTCCTTACCAATATAGCCACTCCCCTACTTCTGGTATTAAATGATGAAAAATAAACTCGGTCAAAGCCATTCTGCTGTAATTTCAGATGCTCCTTGTCCTCCAGATGTGTCTCCTGTAACAAAGCAACATCCACCTTCTCCTTTCTAAGACTCAAGAGTACCTTCTTCCTCTTAATTGATGAGTGACTTCCCTTGATATTCCAGGTACACCATTTAATCAAATCATTAGCCACAATCTTCTGCAATTACATTTAAATTCCAGAGAGGAGGAACCCGAACCACAAATTGCTGCGTCTTAGTGTTGCATGGTCCACCAAATATAAAAACTACATAAACTAAAACCACTACATTTAACAAACATACAAAATTATTAAAAATAAAAAACAACAAAATCCAGAAAATAAACCAACATATAAAGTGCCAATAGCGCTGAGTAGGGCAACTCACCCCCTGCCTGGAGGGGGCAACTACCTGTCCCAAACTGCCCATAAATAGGCATCTAACCATCTCAACCACCTTCACTTCTCCCAGCTAAAGCCGCATCGCAAGCACAAGCTAAAAAGAATAAACACCCCATAGAATATCAATATGAATAAAAAGAATTCTTTATAAAAAAAAGGGGGAATAAATACCCCACCCATCCTTTAGTATGTCCTAACTTAGAAATTTAAAATGTACATCTTAACCACCGCCAGACATAATTTGAACCAAATTATTATCAATAGAGGTAAAAAAAGGGGAAAAACAAAGCCCTAACCGGATTTCCTCCATTTCTTTTACAGAATGATAAACGCATTCCCAATCAACGATATTTATACATACTACAATTGTTTAAATTAGGTTAGTTTGTCCACAAAGTCTCTTTTCTTCTCTGATGTGTCAAAGAGATGCATGGATCCATCTAAGGTGATCCGAAGCACTGCCGGATATCTCAGGAAATTCTGAATCCCAAGCTCCTTCAATCTTCTCTTGACACCATCATACGATTTTCGTTTCTGGATCACCGCCGCTGAAAAGTCCTGAAAAAAACATGATCTTAGACCCCTCGTAAATTAGGGCCTTTGGATCCTTCCCCTGGAGTCTGGAAGCCTCCATGACTCTCTCCTTATCCTGGTAATGATGGAACCGCATCAGGAAAGGACGAGGGCGTTGACCCAGACCCGACCTCCGTGCTGCGATCCGGTGAGCCCTCTCTATCTTCAATCCTCTCATGCCAGTCTCCAA
Source organism: Chiloscyllium punctatum (assembly GCF_047496795.1). Taxonomy (NCBI): domain Eukaryota; kingdom Metazoa; phylum Chordata; class Chondrichthyes; order Orectolobiformes; family Hemiscylliidae; genus Chiloscyllium; species Chiloscyllium punctatum. The sequence goes on from NC_092751.1 coordinate 105,745,132, forward strand.
GTCAAGGAATTTCGGAAGCCAATCTTCAACAAATTCCGCAGGCCGCTCACCTTCCTTCCCTCGGGCAGACCGATGATCCGAATGTTTTTTCTCCTGCCCCTGTTTTCAAGATCATCCACTTGGTCATGCAAATTACGAACTTGCGTCTTCAGGGCTTGGATCTCTTCCTTGAATGAACTGGCATCAGCTTCCACCACTGTGACCCTGTGCTCCACCTCATCCGTCCTCTTCTCCAGGTCTCCCAGCTGCTGCTGCTCGTGCTTCTGCAGCATGAGAGAGACTGGAACCAGCTTCTCTTCAATCTGTTTCCCCAACATCTCGTGAGATTTCGAGAGCTGGTTCACCAGGTCCTGGAGAGTAATCGACTCCGAGGCTGCTGCAGGCTGAGCTGCAGGCCCGGCCTCAGATGCTCCTCCTCCCTTTTTAGGCTTTTCTGGACAGCTGAAAATACAGGTAAGTCAATCTTTAAATGTTTCTTGGGGCTCCACAATCTTTCCAATGCCCCAAGGAATCCTGATGACCTGGGTTGGGTGGGTTAAAGGACCGTCCTGCTCCTGCTGCGATGCGAAGCTCTGCAGTGTGACCTTCTCAGATCGCCACCATCTTAGCTCCCCCGGTAGGGGATTTTAACTTTCCAAACAAAGACTGGGACTGCCTTAGTGTTAAGGATTTAGATGGAGAGGAATTTGTTAAGTGTGCACAAGAAAATGTTCTGATTCAGTATGTGGATGTACCTACAAGAGAAGGTGCAAAACGTGACCTACTCTCTTGGAAATAAGGCAGGGCAAGTGACTGAGGTGTCATGGGGGGAGCACTTTGGGGCCAGCGACCATAATTCCATCAGTTTTAAAATAGTAATGGAAAAGGATCTAAAAGTTGAAGTTCTAAATTGGAGGAAGACCAATTTTGACGGTATCAGACAAGAACTTTCAAAAGCAGATTGGGGACAGATGTTCACAGGTAAAGGGACGGCTGGAAAATGGGAAGCCTTCAGAAATGAGATAATGAGAGTCCAGAGACAGTATATTCCTGTTAGGGTGAAAGGGAAGGCTGGTAGGTATAGGGAAAGCTGGATAACTTGAGAAATTGAGGGTTTGGTTAAGAAAAAGAAGGAAGCATATGTCAGGTATAGACAGGATAGATTGAGTGAATCCTTAGAAGAGTATAAAGGGAGTAGGAGTATACTTAAGAGGGAAATCAGGAGGGCAGAAAGGGTTAAGGAGAATCCAAAGGGCTTTTACAAATACACTAAGGACAAAAGGGTAACTATGGAGAGAATAGGGCCCCTCAAAGATCAGCAAGGCGGCCTTTGTGTGGAGCCACAGGAGATGGGGGAGAAACTAAACAAGTATTTTGCATCAGTGTTTACTGTGGAGAAGGATATAGAAGCCATAACATGTCGGGAAATAGATGATGACATCTTGAAAAATGTCTATATTACAGAGGAGGAAGTACTGGATGTCTTAAAAAGCATAAAAGTGGATTAATGCCAAGAACCGGATCAGGTGTACCCGAGAACTCTGTGGGTAGCTAGAGAAATGATTGCTGGGCCCTTCACTGAGATATTTGAATCATCGATAGTCACAGGTGAGGTGTCGGAAGACTGGAGGTTGGCAAACGTGGTGCCACTGTTTAAGAAGGGCGGTAAAGACAAGCCAGGGAACTATAGACTGGTGAGCCTGACCTCGGTGGTGGGCAAGTTGTTGGAGGGAATCCTGATGAACAGGATGTACACGTATTTGGAAAGTCAAGGACTGATTATGGATAGTCAACATGGCTTTGTGCGTGGGAAATCACATCTCACAAACTTGATTGAATTTTTTGAAGAAGTAGTGGTGGAGGGTTATTTTTCAGACTGGAGGCCTGTGACCAGTGGAGTGCCACAAGGATTGGTGCTGGGTCCTCTACTTTTCGTTATTTATATAAATGATTTGGAATTGAACAAAGAAGGTATAGTTAGTAAGTTTGCAGATGACACCAAAATTGGAAGTGTAGTGGACAGTGAAGAGGGTTACCTCAGAGTACAATGGGATCTTGACCAGATGGGCCAATGGGCTGAGAAGTGGCAGAGGGACTTTAATTTAGATAAATGCAAGGTGCTGCATTTTGGAAAAGCTAATTAAAGCAGGACTTATACACTTAATAGTAAGGTCCTAGGGAGTGTTGCTGAATAAAGAGATCTTAGAGTGCAGGTTCATAGTTTCTTGAAAGTAGAGTCGCAGGTGGATAGGATAGTGAAGAAGGCATTTAGTATGCTTTCCTATATTGGTCAGAGCATTGAGTACAGGAGTTGGGAGGTCATGTTGCAGCTGTACAGGACATTGGTTAGGCCACTGTTGGAATATTGCATGCAATTCTGGTCTCCTTCCTATCGGAAAGATCTTATGAAACTTGAAAGAGTTCAGAAAAGATTTCCAAGAATGTTGCCAGGTTTGGAGGATTTTCTATAGGGAGAAGTTGACTAGGCTAGGGATGTTTTTCCTGGAGCATTGGAGACTCAGGGGTGACTTTATAAATGTTTATAAAATCATGAGGGGCACGGATAGGATAAATAGACAAGGTATTTTCCCTGGGGGTGGGGCAGTCCAGAACTAGAGGACATAGGTTTAAGGTGGGAGGGAAAAGATATAAAAGAGATCTAAGGGACAACTTTTTCACACAGAGGGCGGTACGTGTATGGAATGAGCTGCCAGATGATGTGGGGAGGCTGGTACAATTGCAACATTTAAGAGGCATTTGGATTGGTATATGAATAGGAAGGGTTTGGAGGGATATGGGCCGGGTGCTGGCAGGTGGGACTAGATTGGGTTGGGATATCTGGCCAGCATGGACGGGTTGGACCGATGGGTCTGTTTCCATGCTGTACATCTCTATGACTCTATGTGACAGTAAAATGTGCTTATTAATAATCTGTAACAATCACACTGTGATATATATGTTACGTTTTGTAACATAAGATGAGTTGTGGGTCAAACAACCCAACCATCTTCAGCTACTTCAGTAATGATCTTCCTCCATCATCAGATCAGATGTGGGGATTTTCCCTGATGATTGCACAAAGTTTAGCATTATTCCCAACTCCTTAGATACTGAAGCAGTTATGTTCAAATGCAACAAGATCCATCAAATTGTCAGGTTTGGGTTGACAAGTGGCAAGTAGCATTCACACAAATATCGGACAATGACCATCTCCAAAAAGGGAGAATCTAACCATCACTCCTTAATACCAAATGGTATTACCATTGCTTGATCCTCCGACGATCAACATCCTGGGGCTTATCACTCACCAGAAACCGAATGGGACTAGCCATGTCAATGGCTACAAGACCAGGGAAAAGGTTCAGAATCTTACAACAAATGACCACCTCCTGGGTCCCCAAGTCATCCTCCATCCACAAGACACAAGTCAGGAGTGTGACGGAATACTCCCCATTGCTAGCTGAGTTAAAGGTCACAATCAGATCAGCTATGATCTTATCGAATGGCAGCACAAACTCGAGGGGCTGAATGGCCTACAATTCAATCTATGCCTGTGTAAAGGGACAAGGGAATTAGAAGCCCAAGCAGAAGACCAAATGTAAAAATAGAAAGTGCAGTTTACATTTTGGATGTCTACAGTATTTTGCTTATATTGGAGGACTGAAGGTTGAATAAGCAGACTTAAAGCTAGAGATAATTGCAAAGAGATTTGGAGACATAGGGCAAAGAAGGATTTAAAGGTGACTTGATGCAATGTAAATGAATGAGGCCAGGACTCTGTGTGAAGTTGTTCAGAACTTTTTTTGCTGGAGGAGGGGTTGAGAATGGGTGAGCTTTTCAGATCGCAGTTGCTTTCTCAGATCTCGGTGGTGGAACTGAATTGGTCTCAGGATTCATCGCTTGAGCTTCACAGAGTGAGGACGCTGATGAGAGTGAAAATCGTGTGCCCAATTTCAGGACCAATTTCTGTCCTTGGAAGTTTACACCTGACTTTGTGACAACACACATCACAATGTTCAGAGCTAAGAACTTCCCGGGAAAGCTGGTGAGGTGGCGCTCTGGAAGAGGTTGTCAAAAGTTGTTGCGAATATTCCTTTTTCATCATGGCCTCTGGAGCAAAACCAGGAAATGGAATCACATCTAGTCCAGACCGGAAAGTTAGTGGGTTCTGCAGTGGTAGTGCCTCTCTCTCTGAGCCAGGAGATCTATGTTCAAGTCCCACCTGCTCCAGAGGTGTGACAGAATTCATCTGAACATGTTTATTAAAAATATCTATGACACAGAAGCATTCAGCCCAACAGATGCATGCTGTTTTCTTCATGCTGCATGAGCCTCCTTATAGGTAAAAACAATGACTGCAGATGCTGAAAATCAAATACTGGATTAGTGGTGCTGGAAGAGCACAGCAGTTCAGGCAGCATCCAACGAGCAGTGAAATCAACGTTTCGGGCAAAAGCCCTTCATCAGGAATAAAGGCAGTGAGCTTCAGGCTAATCCTCTTGCAAGGATGCCTGCCTTGAAGAAGTTTTCCTCCTCTCTCTACAAGAATCTCAGGGAGTCCCTCTCCCACTGCAACTCCCAGGTCATTTCCTCTGCTACTCTATGCTACTCTCTCCCCACCCCCACCCTCCTCTAGCTTATCTCTCCACGCTTCAGGCTCACTGCCTTTATTCCTGATGAAGGGCTTTTGCCCGAAACGTTGATTTCGCTGCTCGTTGGATGCTGCCTGAACTGCTGTGCTCTTCCAGCACCACTAATCCAGTATGAGCCTCCTTATAGTCTATTGATATATCCTTTTATCCCTTCCTCCCTCACGTGCTAATCTACCTTTCTATCATAGAGTCATACAGTCATACAGCACAGAAACAGACCCTTCGGTCCAACCACTCCATGCCGAACATAATCCCAAACTAAACGAGTCCCACCTGCCTGCTCCTGGCCCATATCCCTCCAAACCTTTCCTCTTCATGTACTTATCCAAATGGCTTTTAAACATTGCCATTGTACCCACATTCACCACTTCCTCAGGAAGTTCATTCCATGGACGAACCACTCTCTGTGTAAAACATTTGCCCCTCGTGTCTTTTTTAAATTTCTCTCCGCTCACCAAATAATTATTTATTTCAACCATTCCTGTAGCTCTGAGGTATTTTAGAACTAAGAGATCAAAGGGTTTGGGAGGGGGTGGGGGGTGGTGTGGTGCGGGCATCTGGATGGGTTTATGAATAGGAAGGATTTAGAGGGATGTGGGCCAAATTCTGGCAAATGGGATGAGATTAATTCAGGATATCTGGTCATCATGGACACGTTGGACCGAAGGGTACAATTCTATGACTGTATGAAAAACAGAAACAGGGTACTGAATTGAATGATCAGTCATGATCATCTTGAATGGGTTCAGGTTAAGGCCAAACAGTATTGTATGTTTCAATAAGTTCCATATTCTCTCTATCCTCTGGGTAAAAAAAAATTATTTTGAATTCCCTATTAGATTTATTGAAACTGTTTCGAACTTGGTCATTGTGTCACCCATTTACACCATCACTGTAGCAGCAATAGATTTATTACAGTGTTGCACATGTTTTGACTTAGCTTCAAGGAATGACAAGTAGGATTAGATTAGGTCCTATTAGTTGAATGAATTATCTACTTTAGTCAGCTAATTGTTGTAAAATTAGAAGAGGATAATTATAAATATTCTATTAAGCTAAATGAATCTACAAGGCTAAAGCATTAACACGCATTAAGTAGTGTTAGTGTTGGTGTGTTTACTTGCATTGATTAGAATGGCTGGTTCAGGATTAAAGGGGTTCTGGTGTTTTGAGATTTAACCAGCAGCATAGGCAGCAAAGATGACAACGTTGTCACCTAATTCATTTGAAACAAAATCTGGGGTCAGATAAGGACAACTATGATTAGATCAACTATGACTCAAAGATATAAACCAAGCAAATTTATTGATTTACACCAGAGATTACCAGACAATCGGCTGAAGGAAGTCAATAAAAGAAGGGGACTTAGTGAATGTAAAATGTGAATAGCCTCAAATGTTCACTCCCCCCAAATATATTTGGTTCAAACTGCAAAAGCTGAAATATAAGGGAAGTTGTTTCAGTTACAGCAGGATTCACTGGCAACACCATAGATGTAAATCCGATGTAGAAATTTAACATGAGATTTAATCACTTGGATGACCAAAAAAAATCATGAAGCAGGATTCTTTATTCCACAGGTATCAGGTAATTACAAACATGAAAGGAAATTAAGATTAAACATAGAGTTAAGTCTGGCGTATGCATCTGGTTGAGGAAATCCCTTTTAAGTCAAATCCCTCTTTCCATGAGGACTCTTCCCCCAAAGACACGCAGGGAGGTTCCATCTGGCTGCCCTCCCTCACCATTGCCACCTACTTTTGAAGATCTCATTGCAAAACAGGACGGGCTAGAGAAACTCAGCAGGTCTGACAGCATCTGTAGAGAACGAGAAACAAATTTTTGAGTCCTCTCTGACCAAATTCCTACAATGAATCATAATAGATTGAAAACATTAACTTTTTTTTTCTCTCCACAAAATAGATTGAAAAGTCTGATTAGTTGTTACCTGGCTGTGGAAAGGGATGTTTGGGAGGAACTTATGAGAACACAATGTTCTTCATCAGAAATTACCGGAAACTACAAAGTTGAATACCTTTGTAGGACAATAAGACAAAGCTTTAGTTGAACATATCTTGCTCAGCTCAGTGCCTCCAATGCATGGTGTTCCTCTCAGTGCCAGACTCAAGTTGCTTAAGTCAGAATTGGAATCGAGCATACAGCCCATGTTTCATAGAAAGTAGAGCAGTACAGCACAGGAATAGGCCCTTCAGCCCACCATGTCTACTCTGACCATGATGCCAATCTAAACTAATGCCATCTCCTTGTATATGGGCCATATCTCTCTATTCTCTGCCTGTTCTGATGTCTGTCTAAATGCCTTTTAAACATTGCTATTGTATCTGATAGGATCAAGGATAACCCCAAGGCATTTTATGCGTATGTGAGAAACCTGAGAATGACGAGAACGAGGGTAGGTCCGATCAAGGACAGTAGTGGGAGACTGTGTATTGAGTCAGAAGAGATAGGAGAGGTCTTGAACAAGTACTTCTCTTCAGTATTTATGAACGAGAGGGACCGTATTGTTGAAGAGGAGAGTGTGAAACGGACTGGTAAGCTAGAAGAGATACCTGTTAGGAAAGAAGATGTGTTGGACATTTTAAACAACTTGAGGATAGACAAGTCCCCCGGGCCTGACGGGATATATCCTAGGATTATGTGGGAAGCAAGAGAGGAAATTGCAGTACCATTGGCAATGATCTTCTCGTCTTCACTGGCAACGGGGGTGGTACCAAGGGACTGGAGAGTAGCGAATGTTGTGCCCCTGTTCAAAAAAGGGAATAGGGATAACCCCGGGAATTACAGGCCAGTTAGTCTTACTTCTGTGGTAGGCAAAGTAATGGAAAGGGTACTGAGGGATAGGATTTACGAGTATCTGGAAAGACACTGCTTGATTAGGGACAGCCAGCACGGATTTGTGAAGGGTAGGTCTTGCCTTACAAGTCTTATTGAATTCTTCGAGGAGGTGACCAAGCATGTGGATGAGGGTAGAGCAGTGGATGTAGTGTACATGGATTTTAGTAAGGCATTTGATAAGGTTCCCCATGGTAGGCTTATGCGGAAAGTCAGGAGGCATGGGATAGAGGGAAATTTGGCCAATTGGATAGAAAACTGGCTAACCGGTCGAAGTCAGAGAGTGGTGGTAGATGATAAATATTCAGCCTGGAGCCCAGTTACAAGTGGAGTTCCGCAGGGTTCAGTTCTGGGTCCTCTGCTGTTTGTAATTTTTATTAATGACTTAGATGAGGGAGTCGAAGGGTGGGTCAGTAAATTTGCAGACGATATGAAGATAGGTGGAGTTGTGGACAGTGAGGAGGGCTGTTGTCGGCTGCAGAGGGACTTAGATATGATGCAGAGCTGGGCTGAGGAGTGGCAGATGGAGTTCAACCCTGCCAAGTGTGAGGTTGTCCATTTTGGAAGGACAAATAAGAATGCGGAATACAGGGTTAATGGTAGGGTTCTTAGTCAGGTGGAGGAACGGAGGGATCTTGGGGTCTATGTACATAGATCTTTGAAGGTTGCCACTCAGGTGGATAGAGTTTGTAAGAAGGCCTATGGAGTATTATCATTCATTAGCAGAGGGATTGAATTCAAGAGTCGTGAAGTGATGTTGCAGCTGTACAGGACTTTGGTTAGGCCACAGTTGGAGTACTGTGTGCAGTTCTGGTCGCCTCACTTTAGGAAAGATGTGGAAGCTTTGGAGAGGGTGCAGAGAAGATTTACCAGGATGTTGCCTGGAATGGAGAGTCGGTCGTACGAGGATAGGTTGAGAGTTCTCGGCCTTTGCTCGTTGGAACGGCGAAGGATGAGGGGTGACTTGATCGAGGTTTATAAGATGATCAGAGGAATAGATAGAGTAGACAGTCAGAAACTTTTTCCCCGGGTACAACAGAGTGTTACAAGGGGACATAAATTTAAGGTGAAGGGTGGAAGGTATAGGGGAGATGTCAGGGGTGGGTTCTTTACCCAGAGAGTAGTGGGGGCATGGAATGCGCTGCCCGTGGGAGTGGTAGAGTCAGAATCATTGGCGACCTTTAAGCGGCATTTGGATAGGTACATGGATGGGTGCTTAATCTAGGTTAGAAGTTCGGCACAACATCGTGGGCCGAAGGGCCTGTTCTGTGCTGTATTGTTCTATGTTCTATGTTCTATCTGCTTCTGGCAGCATGTTCCAGGCACCTACCACCCTTTGCTAAAAAACTTACCTTGCACATCAAATTTAATATTTCCCCTTGGGCTTTAAACTTATGCCCCCTGGTATTTGACATTTCCACTCTTGGAGAAAGACTCTGACTGTCCATCCTATCCATGCTTCTCCTAATTTTATAGACATCCTTCAGATCGCCCCCTTCCCCCACCCCCCAAGCCTCCGATGCTCTAGTGAAAGCAATCCACATTTCTCCAACCTCTCCTTATGGCTAATATATTCCAATCCAGGTAACATTCTGGTAAACCATGGGCAGCACGGTGGCACAGTGGTTAGCACTGCTGCCTCATAGCGCCAGAGACCCGAGTTCAATTCCCGCCTCAGGCGACTGACTGTGTGGAGTTTGCACGTTCTCCCCGTGTCTGCGTGGGTTTCCTCCGGGTGCTCCGGTTTCCTCCCACAGTCCAAAGATGTGCAGGTCAGGTGAATTGGCCATGCTAAATTGCCCTTGGTGTTAGGTAAGGGGTAGATGCAGGGGTAGGGGTAGGGGTATGGGTGGGTTACGCTTCGGCGGGGCGGTGTGGACTTGTTGGGCCGAAGGGCCTGTTTCCACACTGTAAGTAATCTAATCTAATTTAAAAACCTCTTCTGCACCCTCTCCAAAGCTTCCACATCCTTTCTATAGTGTGGTGACCAGAACTACACACAATACTCCAAATGTGGCCTAACTAAACATTTATACATCTGCAACATGACTTGCCAACTTTTATATTCAATGCCCTGACCAACGAAGGCAAGCATGCCATACGCCTCTTTACCACCTTACCCATTTGTATGACATACTCAGGGAGCTATGGACTTGCGCCCCAAGAGCCCTCTGCCTATCGATGCTCCTAAAGGTCCTGTCATTTACTGTATACTTTCCTCTTGCATTTTAGCTCCCAACATGTATCACCTCACACTTGTTTACATTAAATTCCATCTGCCATTACTCTTCCCAACTTTCTAAATGGTCTATATCCTGCTATATCCGTGGACAAACTTCTTCACTATTCACAATTCCACCAAATTTCATGTCCTCTGCAAACTTACTAATCAGACCAACTACAGTTTCATCCAAATAATTTCTATACAAATTATAAACAAGACAGGTCCCAGCACTGACCCTTGCAGAACACTACTGGTCACAAACTTCCAGTCAGAAGAATATTCATCCACAATTATCCTCTGTCTTCTAAGTTCACTTTACCTAACAAAGGAGCAGCACTCCAAAAACTTGTGATTTCAAATAAACCTGTTGGGCTATAACCTGATGTTGTGTAACCTCTGACTTTGTCCACCCCAGTCCAACACTGGCACCTCCACACCCTGCCTCCTATTACCAGGCCAATTTTCAATCCAATTTACCAACTCATTATAAATCCCATGGGGCCTAACCTTCTGGACCAGACTACCATGTGAGATCTTGCCAAATGCTTTCGTAAAGTCTACGTTTACAATGTCCACAGCCTACTTTCAGTCACCTTCCTCAAAAAACTCAAATTGTGAGACTAGACCTTCCATGCACAGAGCTGTGCTGAGCCTCCCTCATCAACCTATTCACTTTCCGAAGTGAAACCATTGCCAAGTGAAGACACAGAAAAATTACCCATTACAAAGCTAAGCAAACTCCCCTTCGACACTCAATGCCTGTTGAGATAATTCTCAAGATGCTGATCATTGAAGTTTAAAAGCTCCAATTGCCTTGGATTAATCCCAGCAAAAACAAAATTAAAGTTTTAAAAATGTAAATTGATTGTAACATTGACAATACAATTAACTACACAACAACTGTGCACACACAAAACTCAACGAGCAATAATAAACTACCTAATTTATTCCACTCTGCAGAAAGCCCTCATACTGATGCATAGATCTGTCAGTTGCAAATTGTCATTTTTTCCTAATTAATAAATCCAGTGACTCCAATTATCTCCTGACTGTTTACTGAATGGATGCTAGTGTGAATAATGATTTTATTGCTCAACATTTCAGCCATTCTGTGTTCATCCACTTGCCTGTTCTTTGTCTTGAAGTGCATGGAGTTACTTCCATGGAAGGAGTTGGCATCTAGTACCTCAATCATAAAGACATTTTCTACCTGATCTGTTGTGTTACAGCACTCTTCTGCAGCACATGGGACTTGGCCCCAGGCCTCTTGGCCCAGACGTAGGGACATTACCACTGTGCCACAGGGGCCCATCTTGCTCATAACAGTTCGGACTAAAGATACTGCACCTCGGCTGCTTAGCCCATTAAAGCTGAGTCCCACACTATCCAAACCTACTAACCACTCACAGACATCTCCAGCCATTAGAACAGAAGGTACTAGAGAAACTCAACGGGTCCGGCAGCATCCATGAAGAGAGAAACAGAGTTAACATTTCTGATCAAAGCATATCAGACTTGATACGTTATCTCTTGCAGTGTCTGTGGAGATTGATGTGGATGTGCCGGTTTTGGACTGGAGTGGACAAAGTTAAAAATCACACAACACCAGGTTATAGTCCAACTGCGAGCTACCTTATGAGGGAGCAGTGCTCCGAACACTTTGTGCTTCCAAATAAACCTGTTGAACTATAACCTGGTGTTGTGTGATTTTTAATTATAGAGGCTGAAACAGTGTTAACATTTCGAGCCCAATATGACTTGTTCAGAAATGTTAACTCTGGGGAGAGAAACCATGTTAACGTTTGTGAACAAGTCAAATTGGAATCAAAACCTTAATTCCGTTTCTCACCCCACAGACACTGCCAGACCTGCTGAGTTTCTCCAGCACTGTCTGTCTTGTCCAAGCATCTGCAGAGACCTGGCTGACAAAGAAAAGAACAAACTTGCCTTTACGTAGCACCTCTCACTTCAGCAGGCCAATGCCTAGAATTTCAGAGCCAATGAAATCCTTCTGAAGTGCAGTTGCTATTGTGGTAATGAATAAGGAAATCAATCATTTCATGGCAGGGCTGGAAGATAAAACAGACCAGGGCACTGGGGAGAATTGCCTGATCATCTTGTGGTTCTAGCAATTTCTGTCCAATCGCTGATATTCAGCTGTGGAGGTCAGTAGGTGACATCTGACCGCCTCTGTCTTCAATCATCACAAATTGGACCAAATTGGCACAGACTGCAAATCAAACCCTGCACCTCCCAAAACCAGTAAAGCTGCTATTTCCAATAGTGCACTTTGAAACTTTGGACATCATGTGGTTAGAGCATGATGGCATCATTCATTTTGTAATGACTGGCACCCAACCCCTGCCTTTGACTTTGTTTCTGCTCAGATTGAAACAGTGAGTTCAGAAGGACTTAATGAAGGATATTGGTTTGGAAATGTCATCATGTCTGATGTACAATGGCATTTAATTATCTTGCAAAGTAGATGCCAAATCACCTTGAGATGAATGAGTCTCTGTAATGAACTTAATCAGTTCCCTTAGACTATTAGTGAGCAGAAGGGGAGCGTGTATCCTTCATAATGTCATCGGAACTCAATGTATGAAAAACAGTCCAGAAATTAGCATAGACAAAGTCTGATGCAACAAGGAATTTGAATCCAAATTTTTTATAAAACTCTTTAGTTTGTCACTGGTGAGGAGATTAAAGGCAAAGATTAATGAAAGCCAGAGTAAAGATAACAGACAAAATGGCCTCCTTTTGTGCAGTAATCATTCTTTGAGTTTCTGAAAACACTGCGGTCCAAGCTGCATATTACAGAGAGGAGGAAAGGGGGAGGGCGTGTGGGTGTGAACTGTTTCCTCTCACCTCGCAAAACCTCCCCATTCTCCCCCCTCCCCCCCACCCCCACCACCACCATCCCCCTACCAACCCAGAGCATGAAAGCAGGAGAGATCATTGACGGGGAACGTTAATGCTCTTTCTCTCCACAGATGCTGACCTCACCTGGTTGAGGTATCCCAGCCACTCCTGATTCTTCTTATTCCTGGAAGGAAAGTGCACCCCCAGCTGGCAGGCTCAGAAGAAGACCTCTCCCACAGCCCCTACCAGCCCCCACCTTAGCCTGAAGACCCTGTGGCTGGAGTTGGGAAGGGGGGGGTCCCCCTCTCAATGGGAGTGGCTCTCCGGGCAGGATCTGAGATTGGTGCTGGCTATTCCTGGGACTGCAGGAAGGAGCACAGCAATAAATAGGGTGGAGAGGAATCAGGAGGGGATCAGAAGGATGGAGGGGCGTGGTTGCTCAGTGGTTAGCATGGCTGCCTAACAGCGCCAGGGACCCGGGTTCGATTTCGGCCTCGGACAACTGTCTGTGTGGAGTTTACACATTCTCCCCGCATCTGTGCGAGTTTCCTCCAGGTGCTCCAGTTTCCCCCCACAGTCCAAACATGTGCAGGTTAGGTGGACTGCCCATGAGAAATGCAGGGATAAGGTAGAGGTGGTGAGCCTGGGTCTTTGCGGAGGGTCAGTACATGACTTGTTGGGCTGAATGGCCTGTTTCCACACTTTAGGAGTCCCTATAGCAATCTGTAAGAATTCTTTGAGGAGGTTACAAGCAGGTTAGACAAAGCAAAGTCAGTGGATGTGAGCTATTTAGTTTTCCAGAAGGCCTTTGACAAGGTGCTGCACAGGTCACTGCAAAATAAGGTTTTAGGGTCAAGGTTCTGGCATAGATAATGGATTGGCTGACTGGCAGAAGGCAGAGATTGGGAATAAGGGCGTCTTTTTCAGGATGGTAGCCAGTGGCAAGTGAAGTTCTGCAAGGGACCGTGTTAGGACCACGAAGATTCAAGTTATGCATTAATGATCTGGATGTAGGAACTGAGGACATTAATGATCTGGATGTAGGAACTGAGGACATTAATGATCTGGGTGTAGGAACTGAGGACATTGATGCTAAGTTTGCATATAACACAAAGACATGTTGAGGAAGGAGGAAGGCTATGGAAAGACTTGGACGAACCAGGAGAGTTAGCAAAGAAATGGCAGGCGGAATATAATGTGGGAAAGTGTGAGATTATGTACAATGGTAGGAAGAATAGAGGCATAGACTATTTTTGAATGGGGTAAAGCTTTGGAAATCTGGAGCACAATGAGACTTGCAAGTCCTAGTTCAGCATTCCCTTAAGGCTAACATGTAGACTCAGTTAACAGTTACGAAGGCAAATACAATGTTAGAATTTACTTTGAGAGGGCTAGAATATAAGGGTAGAGATGTACTGCTGAGGCTGTATAAGGCTGTGGTCAGACTGCATTTGGAATATTGGGAGCATTGGTGGCATTAGAAGGGTCCAGAGGAGGTTCACAAGAATGATCCTGCGGATGAAGGGTTTGCCATATGTGGAGTGGTTGAGGACGCTGGGTCCATACTCGATGGAGTTTAGAAGGATGAGATGGAGGGTCTCATTGAAACTTGCATAATACTGAGAGGCCTAGATAGAGTGAATGTAGGGAAGATTAGCGGGAGAGACTAGGGCTTAAGGCCGCAGCCTCAAAGTGAAGGGATAATCTTTCAGAACGGAGTTGAGAAGGAATTTCTTCAGCCAGAGGGTGGGGAATCTGTGGAACTCATTGCCACAGAGGGCTGTGGAGGCCAAGTCATTGAGCGTATTCAAGACAGGGATAGATAGGTTCGTGATTAGAAAGGGGATTAAGGGTTACTGGGAGAAGATGGGCGAATGGCATTGAGAAACATATCAACCGTGATTGAATGGTGGAGCAGATTTGATGGACTGAATGGCCTAACTCTGAGATCATATGATCTTATGGTTTTGAGTGCCATCTTCCAGGTGAGCAATGAAAGTGAGATCCCAAGGAACTAAGAGTGAGAGAGGTCTGCCCAGATATCCTGACCAATATCTATCCATCAAGAAACATTACAAATAGCTGATCATTTGATCATTACCACCTTGCTGCATATGGGAGTTACTGTGCAAACGTATCTATATTTTCTATCCTACAACAGTGCATATGCCTTAAATTAACCAACTTAATTGAAAGATGCTGCTAAATAGGCTGAGGTCAAAGGTACCAAAGAAATGCAATGCTTTGTGGATATGGTGACATAGTGGGTTTTTTTTATTCATTCACAGGATGAGGGCATTGCTGACTAGGACAGCATTTATTGCCCATCCCTAACTACTCTGAGGGCAGTTAAAAGTCAACCATGTTGCTGTGGGTCTGGAGTCACAGGTAGGCCAGACCAGGTAGGGATGCCAGTTTCCTTCCCTAAAGGACATTAGTGAACCAGATGGGGTTTTCCAACAATCAGCAATGGTTTCATGGTCATTATTAGATTCCTAAGCTGAGATATTTTTAATTGAATTCAATGGCCTTGTGGTACTATTGATGGATTAATAACACAGAGACCTTGGTACTGTGTTCACGACCTGAGTTCAAATCCTGCCGCGGCAGATGGTGGAATTTGAATTCAATAAAAATCTGAAATTAAGTGTCTAATGGTGACTTATGAAGCCATTGTTTGGGGAACAATCCATTTGTCTTGTTCAGGGAAGGAAACTTGCTGATCCTGACTATATGTGACTCCAAACCCACAGAATGTGGTTGACTCTGAAATGGCCCAAGCAACCCATTGAGTTGAAGTGATAGGCAATAAATGCAGGTCCAGCCAGTGATACCCACATCCCATGAATGAATAATGAAAGGCGTATCACGCTAAACTGGTGGATTTCCACTGAACTGACAGAGAGAAGAATGCCAGTCACTGATCAAGTGCTTCAGTGAAAAGCAAGGACTGATGGAGTTAGATTGACATACAAGTTAATTTACATCTTGTTTAGCAATGGAACTGGGGTACATTTTACCCAGTATGTGGGAAGCATAAAGTTCCTTTCCTCAGCTGACAGACTCCTGAATCTAAATTAGTAACACACATAGACACAATGTACATTGAAGGTGAAATGTCCAGAGTTGAGCACCGGTCCCAGGGCAGACAAGGGGAACTAATTAATCAATCTGTCATGAGCACTACAGGCATTACATTACTGTTTTTGGGGAGGTTAGTACCTTGATCAATACTGTGCTTAAGCCTCAATGGCAAACTACACCTTAAGGTTATATTGAACAAAAGTTTACTGCAATAGAAACACAGCAAGACTTTAAAACAAATAAAAAACTAAGATTAGGTTTTTAAAAATATTCTACTTTTTATAATACACCTATTATTTGCAAAACTCTAAAGTGACATGATTAGTATAAACAGCGTATCTGGAAAGTGATTGATTCAGTAGTACTTTGACCTTTGTTGCTATGGGGATCAGGGGCTTGTTTTCATGCAGCAAAAGACTTTTTTGTTCTGTCACAATTCCAATATATAAAAGAGTCTATTAAATGTGTCCTTGACATTGACCTCAATGAATTTAAAAGGGAGTGAAAGAAAATCCAACCGGACTGACTCTCGGCAATGAAAAAACTCTGCAAATTGTCATCAAACTATTTTGGGCCTGGGCATTCCACCATGTCTCATTCATTCCACCATCCGGGGTTACCAACCCTCCAGGCCTGTCCCAGACTCTCCAGGAATTGAAGATTTGATTTTCAGAGTGGTGTAACTCCCAGGAGAAATGTCAGTGTAGTGTTTAAGGATGATCGGCTTTGTAGAATTTTCTTTACACTATTCCCTTAGCTAATGATAAAAGCTGTGAAGGTTGGAGATGGAAACCTGTCTTTTCACTGCCAAGGCAATCTTGATTCAATTGGGTGACAATAATGTCACTCCCCTTTCTGATTGGCTGTGGGAATTAGGCAGGGCTACCAAGAGGATGGAACGATGGTGAGCTTGATGATGGGGTATGGGTTGATGGAGGTGTACAGCCTTGGTTCTAGATCTGAGGGTCATAACAGAGTTTCCAGGAATAGAATCAACTTGACCTGGCAATATGTCACAGCTGTGGTTCACAAGATATCTCTCCTTATTAAACTTCAGTTTGAGTGGGTGGAAGCTGTAGTAGTGAGTGAGAAGATGGTTACTCTGTTGATGTGCAGGATTTTTAAAATTATTCTTGCATAACGTAAGCAAGCAATGTTTGAGGGAATGAAAGGAATTGGAAATGTTGAAATGTAATAAGGAAATGGTATGAATGGAAAAATATTGTGATAATTTGGATACAGATTCTACACTAGAATTGGGAGCTGGAAGGTAACAGTCCCCTTCATAAGACTCTTGCCTGAGGGAGGCAGGATAGACTCAGTTGTTCTGATTCCACATTTACAGTAACTTAAAATCATCCATTATTCTGCAGCCTTTTAGGATGTGGTGGTAGTGTCCCTACCTAAGAGCTAGATGATCTGGATTCAAATCCCACTTGCTACAGAGATGTGCAGTAACATTTAAACGAAATATTCTATGGCCTGGTTTCTTACCCACACCTCACCTGTAACCCCGATACTCACCGCCCTTCATTGGTACCTGCCCTGGCAGCACACTGATTTTTAATTTCCCATCCTTGTTTTCAAATCCCACCCATGGCACTGCCCTCTCCCTTTCTGTAAACCTCCTTAAGCCCCACACACACTTCCAGTACACTTACAATCCTTGAATTCCAATCTGTTGTGCATCCCCAGTATCAGTCACTGGGCAACCATTTCCTGTTTCCTGCACCTCGTCTCTGAAAGTCTCTTGCTCCTAAAGCTTTTTGCCTCTCTAACATTGCTCTCTCTTTAATAATAATCTTTAAATTGCAATTTAAAAACCTACCTCTTTGATCTGGCCAAGGATTTTCTAGACTGCCCTAATATCACCTAAGGTGGCTTCATGTCAAATGAAGAACAGATATACCCTGGTCCACAAGTTGATATATTGCAGGACAATATAAAATAGCCTTGATATATCAGAGGATGTGTTTGCATGTTGGATTGTTAAAATTATGTCCCTGTGTAGGATCACGTTTGTAAGTACAAGTGATCCTAAGTCCGATGTTCATAAATCAGGGACTCTAGGTATTGCAAGTCAACAGCAACACACATGGAGTGTTTCATCAAGTTGATAAAAATGGTATAAATGTAGCAATTTTCAATAGCGTGAAGTCACAGCAGAATGCAACTGTTGCGTTATAGCAGAACAACCTGTACCCTTTGACACATTTTGCCTCTAGGTATCTATTTCTTTCTTAAATATATTCCATGACTTTGTCTTCTGTGGTAGAAAATTCCACATGTTCACCACCCTCTGAGTGAAGGAATGTTTCATCATTTCAGTCTAAAATGGCCTACTGTGCAGCCTGAGACTGTAACGGCCTGTTCTGGAAGACAAGCCAGACGGTTACATCATCCTTGTACCCAACCCTGTCGGAAATTCCAATGAGATCCCCTTACATTCTTCTAAACTCGGATGAATACTAGCCCAGTCAACCCAACCTCTCCTCATACGACAAAGCCATACTCCTTACGGTTCAGTCTGGAGAATGTCTCTCCTTGTTTGAAGGAAAGCTTCCTGACAGCCCTTTGTCACTATGTGTCTATCTCCCTTGATCTATAGTCATTGAAATTATTTAACAGAATTTCACTATCCAATGCACATCAGAAAAAAAAGAAATGGGGGAGTTGAGAACCAGGGATCACATTCTCAGGATACAGGACAGGCCACTTAGGTCTGAGATGTGGTGGAATTTTCACCCAGCGAGTGGGGAACCTGTGAAACTCTCCGCCACGGAAAGCATTTGAGGTCAAAACACTTTATATTTTCAAGGATGAGTAAAAATAGTTCTTCGGCTGATAAGGATCAAAAGGTTTGGGGAAAGAGAGGGAACAGGATATTGAGTTGGATGATCAGTCATGATCCTACTGAATGGTTAAAAGGACTGAAAGGCCTGCTCATGCTCCTATTCTGTATCTATCAGCAAGACAATGTCCTTCTCCTAGAGACGCTTTCAGACCTACTCAATTCTGCAGCAAGGTTCAGTTGAAACAACACTGATATTTCACGTGCTGATTTTCTTATACTTGCAGCTTGGCGTATTTCCTATGTTTTATAACATTTCTTTGCATTAAAAGTTCAGGATTATTTTTAACTCTCAAAAAAATGTTTCACCACATTTAAGCAGTGTGTTAATTTAGTTTTCCCAAAATGGAAATGCCATTCACATTGTCGTTCTAATTCATCACAAGATGATGAAATGCCAGGCACAATGTGGAGGAAATAGGCAGCTTTGCGATCAATTAAACTGGGGTCAAATGAGTGGTGTCAGTTGTGCTGCATTTCATCTCTCCACCCGGACCTCCAACCTCACCGTGGGATTAGAATCTATCTCCTGCAAAGTGCCTTTGGGAAGTGAGACGTACAGTCCTCAGAACACAAAATTTGCACATTCTGCCTTTTCCTCTCATGAACATTATGCCTGGCCATTTCTTCATGCATCAATACCTCATTGTAAATTGCAGTAACACCACTTGTTAACTTTTTTGTGAAGCCAGATGCTTCATAAGATAATAATTATCACCTGTACAAGATGCCAACATGTAAACACTCCTCTAATACTCCTGTCCGTGTGCTTTGTTGCTCCTTACCATTTACCATGCACAGTTTATCAAATCCACTCGAAACACAGCAAATATCTAAGTTACACTCTGAGCCCTTGGTTTGAGCGCATTGATTTCACATGCATAGGTACATAGAACTCATGTACAAAACATGACATGCTCTGATCCTGACTGAAGTTACTACTGAGTGCCTCAGATCCTCAACTGAAATCTGGATTGATAGATGATTTCTTTGCTCTTTTGTTAACTTAATATGGTGATATTTCATTGAAACAGAAGCACGTAATGCTGAAGATTTAGTTTTACCAATGGAACAGAAGTTTATTACATCAATAACATAAAAACAGAATTAACAAATTAAACTATCTGGAGATGTGATGTAAACTTTGTGATTTATAGCTATGTGTGAGATCATTTATTGCAAGTTTGGATTTGTAGACTTTGCATTCGTACCTGTAGGTTTTTGGTGTGTCTGAAGTTAAATAATTAACTTTTAAGTATTTTTGTAGCCATAATGATTTCTTTTAAGCCAGTTATTAAGATCTTGCTTTAGAGTGATTGGGTTTTTGTACATCACTAATGGATTTTTTTTAACCTTGGATTGTTTTATGAGGCATCAGGTAAACAATGGGGCCTTGAGGCTTGTTAAAGATTTCTGCAACTTGTTCTTTTTAAGCTTAAGGGAAACACCCCATTGCTCAGAAAGGAAGATTTTTAGTTTCAGTTTTATTTTGAGCTTTGAGTTGTCTTGTGAAATTGTTGGAATAGGATGGCTGTGTAAGACCAGTGTTTCTGAGAGGAAAGGATATATTGAACTAGATTACTTTAGAGTGAAGTGTTAATGATCATCCTTGACAAGATATATCAGGATTAAACCCTGAAGAGATTACTTCAAACTACATTTAGAGTATGATGATACTAGGAAGAAACTAAATGCAGTTTCAATCTAAAAGTTGGAGACTTAAACCTATTGAGGTATTAGACACGGGATTCTGTGTGTGTATAGTACAAGGTTGTTTTGGAGACTGTGCTAGGAGCGTGTTTGGTACAGGGGTCACCAATTTACAAATGTTCAACTTACAAACTCTCATACTCATGAACGTAATTGCCTTTCAGTAGCATAATTGAAAAATTCTGACACATGAACACTTCCTATACATACAAATGGCTGCATTATATTGCCCTTGTATACATCGACTTGCAAATGTTTCCAGAATGGAACCCATTTGCAACCTGGGGACTGCCTGTACTATATATCTATCATTTAATTTCTTTTCAATTTATGAAGGAGTTTTTTGGGGATTGCTGTAATTATATTTTTAATGTGCATATAAAAATCTTTGAGTTTGTATTGTAAATAGATATTCTATATTTTCTTCATTGTTTTGTTAATGGATTATTGTTTTATTCTTAAAGCAAAACCTCCAACATTTTCTGCTTATGTTTCAGTAAAAGAAATTTTGTTGAAAGCAAAATAAATCAAAATTTGAGCTGAGTTTCTGTCTGGGATTTGCCTTCTGTGGGGTTGTAACATACATATCCATGTTACAATTTAATACAGTTTGAAAGATTTCAAAATTCATCAAACCAAATTCTCACCTACTCCCCAATATTATCACTTTCCAATTAACTAAAATACAGAGAAATTCATTCCCTACCAAATTTGTGGGCTTAACTTAAAATTGCCGCATCTCTGTTCTGGTCCTGTGATGTGAGAATTCTGCTTACTTGAATCCTGACACAACTGAGGACTTAGATTTTTTCAGTTTTAAATAATTAATTCAGATTTCTAACCAAACACTCCTGCTCTGGAATTTCAGAAACTCTATTCTTTCGCTAAGATGACTAACGAAGATAACTACTGCTAAGATCTCTTTTTTCTAGGAGATGCTATACGTGCATTTGACTGCAGACAGGACTGCTACAGACAGACCTCAAAGCTTTTAAATTTCATTTTTTAATAAGCTTGCCCATTTGAGACTCCGTTAAGCTAATTAATTTATTAATATTTCCTTCTCTGCTGTCGTAAACCACTATGGGATAAACAAATATCCATTAACATTCCAGAAGGCACGTTCTGATATAAAGTTATTGATTCTAAAAAGACTGACACAATTAATTTTTAACCTCTTTGTAAAAAGATATCAGTACCAATGCCACTGGTTTTGAATGCCAAACTCTAAGAGAAATGAAGCTATTATGTGTAAATTGTACACTTTTCATCACACACAAACTAATGTTCCAGAATGACACTGAGGATCAGGGAATTTATTGAATGTGGAAAGACTAGAGAGGCTGGGATTATTCTCCTTACAACGGAACAGGTTAAGAGAACATGGAACGAGTGTCCAAACTTACAAAAGGCTTTGATAGAGTCTATGCATCACCAGCAGGAACAAAGGTAAACAAAGGACACAGATTTGTGAGATAATTGGCAAAGGAACTGCAATGAGACTTTTCTTTTCATGTGGGTAGTTGTCATGGAAGACTCTGGTGGGTGGGACTGATTGGAGAGCTCCTTCAAAGAGAGGACACAGGAATGATGGGCAGAATGGCCTCTGTCTGTGCTGTAGGATATTATGGAAAGCTTTGAAATGTAAAGTTGCCGCATGATAATATCTTTGACATGATGTGGCTTTAGTGACCTGGCCAGCACTTGTTGACTGTTGTCCTTGAACTGAGTGACTTACTCAGCATTTGAGAGCGCAATAGGAATTATGCACATCCTTGTGGAATAGAATTTTGGCCCTTACTTCAAGGAGTGTGGAGTATAAGTTTAGGGAAGTCTTGCTGCAGCTGTACAAGGGGCTGGTGAGACCACATCTGGAGCACTGTGAGCAGTTTTATTCCCCTTATTCAAGGAAAGAGATCATTTCATGGGGGGGGGGGCAGTTCAGCAGGCTCGAGGGGCTAAACAGCTGACTCTTGTTCCTATTTCTTGCTGTCTTATGGTCTTATTAATAATGTGATCAGCAATAATTATTCCCAACCACCTCTCTGGCATGGAAAACAAGCGATTACCAGCTTGGAACAAAAACAGAAGTTGCTGGAAAAACTCAGCAGGTCTGGCACCATCTATGAAGAGAGATCAGAGTTCACATTTCTGGTCCAGTGATCAGAACTACCAGAATGGAGTCTTGTCCCTTCAGATATCACACGTAAAAAACATTAATTTCATCACTTTAAAAATATTTGGTTGGCTGTTGCATTTGTTCTGTTTTTCACTCATTTTCTATCATTATCATTCCTGCATCTGTAGCCGATTTGACACTGAATTCACTCGTTCTAATTTGCACTTCCATCTCAGCCCAATGTATTGTTAAATTTCACGAACTTCCAAAGTGGTTGATGAGATTGCTGATGAATAAATCTCTCTTTCCCTTGCTGCACCGATATCAGCTCAACTTTCCAGTAACGTTCCACATAAAATTTTTAAAAACTGAAAGAATGCACAGACAACGCTGATGGAATGATAAAATAATCTGGTTGAGGGATATGTATGAAACCTATGGGAAGATTGTTTCCCCAATGGGTGTGGGCTGTCTAGGAGCAGAGGGCATCACCTCAGAATTTGACACATTTAAGACCGAGATGAGGAGGAATTTCTTCTCTCAGAGGATAATAAATCTGTGGAATTCTTTACCACAGAGGGCTGTCAACTCTGGGTCATTAAGTACAGTCAAGGCTGAGAGAGGCAGACTTTGAATCCGGAAGGGAATCAAGGGTTATGGGGGAAAGGCAGGAAAGTGGAGTTGAGGATTATAAGATCAGCCATGATATCATTGAATTGCAGAACAGACTCGATGGGCTGAGTGGCTTGCTTCTCCTCCTATACATCTTATGGATTAAATCAAGAAGTGAACACTCTTGTATCCCTTTGCACTAGTGCCATATGTTTCTTTTAATGACCAGCTAAGAGTGCAGAAAGAAAAGCCCTTCCGACTGCGCAACATTCCCTCTACACAGCGCTCCCAGTGCCAGTCTGAACTGATGTACTCAAGTGTCTCGAGTGGGACATGAATTTTTTCATTCAGAGGTGAGAGTGCTCAGAGTCCAGGCGACATTTAATTATACATCTCAACGTAGACCACTAAATTCCATCCAGTGGTCTGGATAATTCCTCCAGCATTCCTACAATAAGCTTTCAAAGCTACCTTGACATATTTGTCCTTTCAAAGCTCCTTTGTTCAATCTTCTATATAATCTATCACTCCAACCCGAGATCTACGTGATTTCGATGGAGAATTATTGGTCTGTGTTAAGCTGTGCGATGCAGCAAGTGTGCATTTGGCCTTGTTTTTGTCACTATTTAATCATCAACATCCCTCCTTTCAGAGTTAATGTGATGCTGTTGGGAGTTACTGTCGTCAGATCACACTGCTTGCTATCTCAGAGGTAGGGCTGGCTGGAAGGATAGAGGTATCTTCTCTCGTGAAGAAACAAAATCAGGTGAAGATGCCTTACCGAGCGAAGTCATACCATAGGTTTTGATGACAAAATGGACTTGGTGACTTCTCATTTCTACAAAATGGAGAGGAGAAACACAGAAAGGATGTTCCTAATGACAGAGATTCTCAGTCTGAGAGTATAGGGTAGGCCATTTAGAATTGAGATGAGGAGAAATTCCTTCACCCAAACAGGGGTGAGCCTGTGGAACTCTCTGCCACAGGAGATAGTTGAGACCAAAATATTGAATTTCTTCAAGAAGGATATAGTTGGAAAAGCTCAGCAGGTCTGGCAGCATCAGTGGAGAGAAATCAGAATTAACATTTCAGGTCAAGTGGCCCCACCTCAGAACTCATGTCCCACTCCAGAAACTTGAATATGTCAATCCAGAATGGCACTGGGAGCGCTGTATGGACGGAGGGCTACACTGTCAGGGGGTTCCTTTTTCTGCACACATAGCTGGTCATTAAAAGAAAACAAAGGGCACTATTGCAAAGAGGTGCATGAACTTGATCCTGAGGAAGCTCACTCAACCCGAAATGTTAACTTTGGTTTCTCTCCACAGATTTTGTCAGGCCTGCTGAGCTTTTCCAGCGATTTCTGTTTTGGTTTCTGATTTACAGCATCTGCAGTTCTTTCAGTTTTTAGTTATATATAGTTCTTGGAGCTGAAGGCCTGGGGAACTGTGTTAGATGATCTGACATGATCATACTTAAAGGTGGAGCAGGCTCAAAGGGCTGAATGGCCTACTCCTGTTGCTATTTCCCATGGAGGGATTGAAGAAGATCTTTAAAATGGATGTGTTGCTAGACCAGGAGTCAATATTGGTCATCGAGCACGGGGCTGATAGATTGGCAGCACTTGGTGTGAACTTTGACAGGAGGGGCTGAGCTATAGATAATCTCGCATTTGCAGAGAGTGCACTGAGTGAAAGATCCAGCACGTGATTTGTTTTGATAATAAGCATTTTGTCCAATCCGCACTGAGTCTTCCGTTTCCAATTCTGATTCCCAGGATATGACAGCCCAACTGCTGGCATGAGTCTCAAAGGGAGCTACAGGGTAGTTTAATAAGAGCAACAGGCTGAATATAGATAATTGATCAGCTCCAAATGTGTGCATCAGCAGCCAGGTCTTACAGCAATCCAATCCACCCAAAATCCACCCTCTCAACAAGTTTTCACACATTTGGGCAAGAGCTAGGTTCAAGTCTCACCTGTTCCAGAGGTATGAGATAACACAGTTTGATTAAAAATATCAAGAAGTGGCTGAACGAATTGGTCTAAACACAAAAATAGACCATTAGAGATTTCATTCTAAAATTAGAAAGACAGTGTAGGAGGTGAAAGGGTTGAAATGCTAACTGATGTCTCATCTCCAACTGAGAAGCCTTGAGGCTAAAGGAAAGTGAGGTGATGCATTGACCCAGACAGAAGGACAGGCCATCGGGAGTATTACTGACAGTGAAGGGAGGAATGTGAAATCGACAGTGATTCTGAGACTGTTAGCGGTGGATGATGGATGGTTCACCTTTCACCCATCAATGACATTCAGTTGTCATTCTCTGCTCGACTTCTCTTCTGTCTCTCTCTATTACTTTCCATTGTCTCATCAATGGGGAGCAGGAGAAATTCACAAAGGTGACAGAGAACATGATATAAATGCATCACTGCACAATAACAACACCTACAAAAAAGTAGACTGTAATATGCAATTTTTACCAGACAAAATATGACATCTGTTTTATTATTCATAGTGGACTGCTGCATTATCATTCACAAAACTAAAACTGGTCCATCAATAAAGAATTCTGTCTGCAGTTTTCTTGATTTACATTATTGAGGTGCACGCCTACAGTTATCCGGTAAATTATTACAGATTGTTAGAGTACAGGAGGCCACCATTCAGCTCATTGTTTCTCCACCTTCTCTCCAAATGAGCATCATGATTTAGTGCCATTCTTCTGCTTGTTTCCTGTATCTTTACAGATCACACAGTGGCTCAGTGGTTAGCACTGCAGCCTCATAGCACCAGGGACCCGAGTTTGATTCCAGTCTCGGGTGACTGTCTGTGTGGAGTTTGCACATTCTCCCTGTGTCTGCGTGGGCTTCCTCCCACAGTCACAAAGATGTGCAGGTCAGGTGGATTGGCCATGCTAAATAGCCTGTAGTGTTAAGAGCATTATTCAGAGGGAAATGTGTCTGGGTGGGTTGCTCTTCGGAGGGTCGGTGTGGACTGGTTGGGCTGAAGGGCCTGTTTCCACACTGTAGGGAATCTAATCTAATCACTGTCTTTCTTTAACTGATCATCCATTGTCCCTCATGAATGCCTCAGTTGGGGCTGGTACAGCACAATTTTAGGCAGTTCATTCCAGACCCAATCCCTTGTTGTATGCAAAGGTTTTTTTTTCTGACATTACACTCACTTCTTTTGCACATTGCTTTCAATCTGTGTCCCCTCGTTCTGTTAGGAGTGGAATCATTTCTCCCCTGTCTACTCCACCCAGCCACTGTGTCAAATCTCTTATCAGCCTTCTTCGCTCCAAACAGTACAATCTCAACCTCTCTCCTTTATCCTCACAACTGAAGTTTCAAGAATCATAGAATCCCTACAATGTGGAAGGAGGCCTTTCAGCCCATTAAGTCTGCACCACCCCTCCAAAAAGCATCTCACCCAGCCACCCCCCGCCGCCCCCTCCCCCCATACTATTCCTGTAATCCTACATTTCCCATGGCCAATCCACACTAACCTGCTTATCTTTAGACTGTGTGAGGAAACCAGAAAAAACCAACACAGACACAAGCAGAACATGCAAAGTCCACACAGTCGCCCAAGGGTGGAATTAAACTTGGGTCCGTGGTGCTGTGAGACAGCAGTGCTAACCACTGACCCACAGTGCCACCCATTCCTGAAGCCTTTTTTGTTGAAGTGTTCTGCACTATATATTCATACCCTTTGCATAATGTGCAGCCCATGGCTGCCACTTTACTCCAGCTGATATCTCATTAGTGTGTTATATAAGTACAGCATTACCTCCTTGCTCTTGTATTCTGTGTCCTGATTAATAAAGCCCAGGACACTGAATGCTTTGTTAATTGCTCTCTCCACCTTTCCTGCCACTTTTAGTGATCTGTGCATACTTACAACCAGGTCCCTCTGCTCCTGCATCCCCTTTTAAAATCGTACCTCCTATTTTATAGTATCTGTCCATATTCTATCAAAATGCAAAACCACACACTTCTCAGCAATGAACATCACCTGCCACCACTCTGCCCACTTCCATCAACTTGTCGGAATCCTTCTAGAGTTCTGTATTGTCCTCCTCGCAGTTTGCAATTCTTCCAAATTTCAAACGCCTGACTGTCTGAGAGTTTGGTGTTTCTTTGGACTAACTAACTGTGGATGACAGGCAAAGCTAGGGATTTTTATATTTCAAAGATACTGAACATTATCACTTCTCCAAGAAATTTACACCTCAGCCAAACCGGAGAGAATACTGCCCGTGGTGTGGAGGTTCTCCATGATGTATTCCTTGCTGGCCCTGAAGGAAGAGCCCATGCAGTCCCAGTCTTTTTTGATTCACTTTAACCTCAATCTCTTGCTGTCTGGGAAAGTAACCTGACAGTAGCTGTGATAAGCACACGACCTCCCTCAGGATTTGTCACCGGTCAAAATCATAAACCACTGAAGTGGTGAGTTACAGAAACGGTGAGCTATAGGAATAGAAACCAATAGGAATAGTAAGCCATTGTGGTACCCAGTAGGAATGGTAAGCCATAAAAGTGGCACCCAGTAGGAATGATAAACCATTGGTATTGTAATCTATTGGAATGGTCATCAATAATGATATGCTATGGGAATGATAATCCACAAGAATGCTCAGCCATCAGAATGGTCATTAGTTAGCCTGCATGTATGAGCCTGAAAACATGATATTTCATCAGCTATCTCAGAGTCTGTCAAACTGATTCCTTTCCATCATTCTGAGCCTGTTTTCTCCTGAGTGTAAAAAATAACTGGGGAACATGGATGTCTGAGGTCCCAACTTGGAGCATTCTGTATTTGTTAATGTAATTGGATGGGCTATAAGATAGATCCTGTGGCCAGACTGCTGAGTTTAAGACTGTGAATTTTCCAATAGTACTGACAGATCCTGCTCTTACATACAAAACTTAACATTTACAAACAACCAGCCACTTAGAAGCACCTGTTTGCACACTCATGGGGCATGGGCATAACTGGCTGGGACAGCATTTATTACCCATCCCTAGTAGCCCTTGAGAAAGAGATGGTTACTTGCCTTCTTGAACCGTTGCAATTCATTTCATATATAAACTGAAAATGCTGTTCTAGGGAGATCTAGGACTTTGACCCAGTGCCACTGAAAGAACAGAGAAGTATTTTTGAGGATCATTTTCTATTTCCCAGCTCATTTACCTTATAATCGACAGCTCAGAGATTTAACGCCAATTAACTTCATTTGAACCATAAGACCAAAAGAAATAGGAACAGGAGAAGGCATTCAGCCCCTTGAGGCCACTCCACCATTCAGTTAGATCATGACCGATCCAACACTCTTCATGTCCACTTTCCTTCCCTTTCCCTGTAACGCTCAAGAATCTATCAATCTCAGCCTTAAATAGACACAAGGACTCTGTCCCCACAGTTCTCTGTGGCAAAGAGTTCCAAAGACCCACAACCCTCTGAGAGAAGAAATTCCTCCTCATCTCAGTCTTAAACTGGTGTCCCTTTATTCCGAGACTTTGCCCCCTTGTTCTCGACTTTCCCATGAGGCGAAACAGCCTCTCAGCATTTACCCTGTCATGTCCCTTAAAACTCTTGTATAATTTAATGAGGTCACCTCTCATTCTTCTAAACTCCGGTGAGTAGAGTTCCAACCTGTTTAGCCTTTGCTCATAAGACAATCCTGGATTAGTGGTGCTGGAAGAGCACAGCAGTTCAGGCAGCATCCAAGGAGCAGGAGCAGTGGGTCACAAATGTGAAAAGGAGCCCCTTATCCCCACTTACTGTTTCCTGCCCATGAACCAATTCTCTTTCCATACCAATGACCTCCAACACCATGGGCTCTTATCTTTTCTGAGGTACCTTGCTGAACCATCGTCCCGAATGCAATTACACGAAATAAGACTGCAAATTTACACACAGCTAGTTCCTGCAACATCTGTGCAGTAATGGCCAAATGAACAGTGTGGTGATGTTGTTTGAGGGATGACTGTTGGCCAGATCACCAATATTAACAGCTTTGTCGGAAATACTATTCCCCCGATCCACAGATGAACATAGTTCATGTTTGCTGTTTTATAATAAAAATAATTTCTGAAAGAATAACAGAAGGTCAAAGCCTTTGGAATTTGGAGGGCTGAGAGAAATTAGCTGAACTCTAATAATGAAGCAAGCTGAGTTTTATTTGTGGGTTGTAGGTGGAAAAGTGTTTGAGAGAGAACAGTTAAATGAGGCGCACTGATGCGACTGAATCACAATTAATTCTATTCATTTCTCCTTTTCCATTGTGGAAATGTTCTTCAGACCTTCATTAATGAGGTCAGGAGAAAAAGATTGTCTCTGTCGAAAAGGGAATAAGTTGGCAATGCTGTTTCGGCAAGTTGGGGGTAATGTTTTTCTGGTTCGAAAGAACGCAGACCCAGACTACAAAGTAATTAATAACTCTAAATGAGAGAAGTTCAAAACAGAAATGGCAGATGTTTGTAAATACACAGCCTTGCAAGCCGAGGGCAGGTTAATCTTTCAGCTGAGATCATCACCCAGTACCTTGCTCAGCAGAAGGTGCACTGATGTCCAACAGCTTGTAGTTTTCTGATGAACAGTCAACAGACTTGAAATGTTAACTCTGCTTACTCCCCGCAGATAACAAGTTTCACCCACAATTTCTGTTTTTGTTTCGGATCTCTAGCATCTGGAATTCTTTGTTTTATATTAGCTTTTACATTTTTTTTTGATGCATAAATCTGACTTTATAGTAACCAGAGGGGGCTATTCATCTCCTCATGTCTGACTGCAATTGAATTAGATCACAGCTGACCTGCAAAATAGATCTTCATATCTACCTTTGTTCCATTTCCCTTAATATACAGTAGCGCCTTGACATACGAACGACCCCGTTCACGAACAAATTTGTTTACGAACAAGATTGTTCGTAAAAGTTTGCTTCAACGTACGTACGAAATTCAAGGTACGAACAAAGGTACGAACGCAAAAAGCCAGTGTGCGACCACGTGGTTTCATTGTTCTGCTTTGCTACGCGTTTGTTGAACACAAAAGCTCTCGGGCCCCGCATGATCTCATTCAGTTCGTCTTTGGCGTGTGCGCTGTGAACAGCCGTCCCGGCATTCTTACGCTATCCAAACAATGGGAAAAATCGATTCAGTTCGTGAACTTTTCGGTTCGCGAACCAGGTCCCGGAACGGATTAAGTTCGTAAGTCGAGGCGCTACTGTATTTAGCTGATAAAACGTTGTTATTGTCAGGTTTAGCTTGGAAATGCCCATGTTAGACTGGGGTTAAGTTAAAAATCACACAACACCAGGTTATAGTCCAACGGGTTTATTTGGAAGCACTAACTTTCAGAGTGCTGCTCCTTCATCAGGTGGTTGTAGAGGTCTGTGAAGGAGTGGCACTCGAAAAACTAGTGCTTCCAAATAAACCTGTTGAACTATAACCTGGTGTTGTGTGATTTTAACACTCCCAGATTTAAAGTTAAACTGATCGAGCACTGACTATAATTTGCAGATCAGAGCAAGACTACAAGGTATCTACCATCATCTTTGCACAGAATGTTTTCCTAATTTCGCTCTTCAATAACGTGGCTTTGGGCTATGACTCAAGTCATAAGAATCATATAGTATCTTCACCTTGGACTCCTCAGCCAACAAGAACTCATTTGTTCCTAATCTAACTTTATCAGTTTCTGTTTACAAGTGGAAATTCTCAGTCAAATCGCACCTTCAGACAATTTGATTCCTAAAGCAGGGAATGGTTATCGGAGAGGACCCTCTCACCACTGGGTTCTGAGGTATGATTCACATTTTCCATCCTTGAAAACGATCATACCGCTGTGACATGTTATACCCAAGATTGATTAACATTGACTCCAGGTTTCCATTCTGTGGAAACTGTTTTCTCCAGAACTGCAACATCTGGTCTCTCTGTTCAATGTTTATTCAGTTGCAAACGCGACACAGCAACAACAAAAAAAGTGCCCATTTTCTGGCAGTGTCTTACATGCTGATGATTTGCGTTCAATTGTTGGCAGCCCATTGCTTCTCTTGGCACTGGGAGAGTTAAATTAGCTTCTTCCCCGCAGACCAGTAGCAGACTTGTAAACTCAGGTATGATTGGTTCCGCAAAGCAACATGAACATCAGGAGTTGGCTCCCGGGGGCTAGATTTCCCGAAACCGGATGAAAACTGCAATTTGAAAAAAAGCACATTCCACACTTACCCAACAGTCCCGGTACTACTGAAAGGAATCCATTGTCAGAAGCAGTTTTACATATTTCAGCGATCTGACAAGGTGCTGGAGAAATTGAAGTGTATTATTGTTGGATTACTACGCTCCAACCTGAACTAAAGATGTATTTGCTTTGCTTGTGAAACCCTCAGCTAAAGCCATTGTTAACCCCATTCTTTACAATTCCAGTGGTAGTCAACCATCCATATTCTATAGGACTTGGCCTCACCCAAACCCTGCTGTGTCCCATGTTCTACCTCACAATACTATAAAGCTGCCTTGGATCTTAAACTCTGGAATTCAGTTCCTAAACCTCTTTGCCTCTGTCTGTCTCTATATCTATCTATCTATCTATCTATCTATCTATCTATCTATCCATCCATCTATCTCAATCTCCCTCCTTAAAACTACTGGCCTGAACATTCACTCACCTGCCTTAAGAATTTCCAGATCATGTTCGGTAGCACTCCTGTTCCTTAATGTCACTGGGTCAAAATCCTGTAGATCCCCCCCCCCCCCCCCCCCGCCCCGACAGCACTGTAGCTGGACATACAGCAGACAGACTGCAGCAGTTCGAGAAGAGAACTCACCATCACCACCTTCTCAGGTTGTCCAAAAAATAAAAGAAACTTTTTTTCCCAGAGCAGAAATGTCTATCATGAGGGGGTATAATTTAAAGGTGTTTGGAGAAAGGTTTAGGGGAGATGTCAGACACAGAGAGTAGTGGGTGCGTAGAATGCTCTTCCAGCAGTGATAGTAGAGTGAGATACATTAGGGACATTTAAGCAACTCTTGGATAGGCACATGGATGATAGTTCAATGAAGGGTATGTAGGTTAGTCTGACCTTGGAGTGGGATAAAAGGCTGGCACAACATCGAGGGCTGAATGGCCTGAATTGTGCAGTACTGTTCTATGTCATTAATGTTGGCCCAGCCATGTCCCATGGATGATTAAAATAAAAACTCCTGTGAAGCCTTGAGATGGTTTACCATGTTAATCACGCAATGCAAATGCAAGTTGTTGTTGTTGATGCTACAGAGATAACCTTTCATTGTCAACCTCCATTAAGTACTGTCCCCATTTTGCCTTTCCCCTGTTTTCAAGAGCAGGCAAGTGAGAAATACAGAAGATTTAACTCATCATTGAATGGCCCATCACATTATAGAGCTTATTGAGAGAAACTCACCTGACTTCCTTTTCTGTTTGTGATACAGCGACTTGATAGCACTCCCACCATGACTGATTCACTGTAGATAAAAGATCATGAATTTATCTGAAATGATCAGTTGGGAAAGGGGAATAAAAGAGGAATCCAGGAGAACATTGGATCCGTGAAAGGAACGAAACTGGGGAATACTGGAATAGTTGAAGGGGAAGAGGGTAGACTGGAATATTAGGAGAAAGTGAGAACTGCAGATGCTGGAGATCACAATCGAGAGAGTGTGGTGCTGGAAAAACACAGCAGGTCAGGCAGCATCCGAGGAGCAGGAGAGTCGACATTTTGGGCATAAGCCCTTCATCAGGGCTCCGCCCAAAACATTGATTTTCCCGCTCCTCGGATGCTGCCTGACCTGCTGTGTTTTTCCAGCACCACACTCTCTCGACTGGAATATTCCCTCTTCCAGCTCCATTTAGATTTAGCTCCTTCCCTGTCTCCAGACCACTCCGTCACCTTCGATGGTCTGCATTGTCTTTCATGGGCTTTTCTTATAAAGTAGCTGTTGGAAAACAGGAGTAATGTTAATAGATGAAAACAAAACACAGGTGATTTGGTCATGGGGAAAAGAAAACATTGAGTTGTGTGTAAGAGCATTTCTGGATATAAAATAAAAGCAAAGAGAGATTAAACAAAAAGAGACTGCAGTATTCTCTCAGAAACAAAACAGAAATTACTGGAAAAGCTCAGCAGAATGGGCAACATCTGTGGAGAGAAATCAGAGTTAACGCTTCAGATTGAGTGACCTGAAAATTCTGAGGAAAGGTCACTGGACCCAAAATGTTAACTCTGATTTCTCTCCACAAGTGCTGCCTGTCCTGCTGAGCTTTTCCAGCAATTTCTGTTGTTGTCTCTGACCGACGGCATCCACAGTTTGATCAGTTTTTATGGTGTATTATCTGCTTTGTTTGTGAGGGCTATCAGTGTAACAATCAGAAGACGCAACTCCAAGATCTCCTGGAAAATAAACAGATGAGGGATGGCAGACAAATCTCTGATGAATGCAGACACCTGCTTGGGAAGGTTGCTATAAGAGCTAACAACAATACAATGCATTGATACTGTCATATCAATTCTACTGCGGTGATGGTCAAATCTAATTAGAGTCATAGAGTCATAGAGATGTACAGCATCGAAACAGACCCTTCGGTCCAACCCGTCCATGCCAACCAGATATCCCAACCCAATCTAGTCCCACTTACTAGCACCCAGCCCATATCCCTCCAAAACCTTCCTATTCATATCCAGATGCCTTTTAAATGCTATAATTGTACCAGCCTCCACCACTTCCTCTGGCAGCCCATTCCACACACGCACCACCCTCTGAGTGAAGTAGTTGCCACTTAGGTCTCTTTTATGTCTTTCCCCTCTCACCCTAAACCTATGCTCTCTAGTTGTGGATTCCCCCAAACCAGAGAAAAGACCCGATCCATGCCCCTCATGATTTTGTAAACCTCTATAAGGTCACCCCTCAGCCTCCGACGCTCCAGGGAAAACAGCCCCAGCCTGTTCAGCCTCTCCCTATAGCTCAAAGCTTCCAACCCTGGCAACATCCTTGTAAATCTTTTCTGAACCCTTTCAAGTTTCATAATATCCTTCTGATAGGAAGGAGACCAGAATTGCACACAATACTCCAAAAGTGGCCTAACCAATGTCCTGTACAGCCGCAACATGACCTCCCAACTCCTATACTCAATATTCTGACCAATAAAGGAAAGCATACCAAACGCCTTCTTCACTATCCTATCTACCTGTGACTCTACTTTCAAAGAGCTATGAACAACCTGAACTTCAAGGTCTCTTTGTTCAGCAACACTCCCTAGGACCTTATCATTAAGTGTACAAGTCCTGCTAAGATTTGCTTTCCCAAAATGCAGCACCTCACATTTACCTAAATTAAACTCCATCTGCCACTCCTCAGCCCATTGGCCCATCCGATCAAGATCCTGTTGTAATCTGAGGTAACCTTCTTCACTGTCCACTACACCTCCAATTTTGGTGTTATTAGATTAGATTAGATTACTTACAGTGTGGAAACAGGCCCTTCGGCCCAACAAGTCCACACCGACCCGCCAAAGCGCAACCCACCCATTCCCCTACATTTACCCCTTTACCTAACACTGCGGGCAATTTTAGCATGGCCATTTCACCTGACCTGCATATCTTTGGACTGTGGGAAGAAACTGGAGCACCCGAAGGAAACCCACGCAGACACGGGGAGAACGTGCAAACTCCACACAGTCAGTCGCCTGAGTCGGGAATTGAACCCGGGTCTCTGGCACTGTGAGGCAGCAGTGCTAACCACTGTGCCACCGTGCCGCCCACTAACCACCGTGCCGCCCACAAACTTACTACAAACTTACTACAAACTTACTAATTATATCCACAAACTTACTAACTATACCTCCATGTTCACATCCAAATCATTTAGATGAATGATGAAAAGTAGTGGACCCAGCACCAATCCTTGTGGCACTCCACTGATCACTGGTCTCCAGTCCGAAAAACCACCACCACCCTCTGTCTTCTACGTTCGAGCCAGTTCTGTATCTAAACAGCTAGTTCTCCTTGTATTCCATGAGATCTAACCTTGCTAACCATTCTCCCTTGTCAAATGCCTTACTGAAGTCCATACAGATCACGTCCACTCTGCCCTCGTCAATCCGCTTTGTTACTTGTTCAAAAAACTAAATCAAGTTTGTGAGACATGATTTCCCACGCACAAAGCCATGTTGACTATTCCTAATCAGTCCTTGCCTATCCAAATACATGTACATCCTGTCCCTCAGGATTCCCTCCAACAACTTGTCTACCACTGGGGTCATTATTGTTTTTCTTCTCTCTATCACTATCCTCCTCTGCAAAATTACGACTGGTTTCTAGTGATTATTTGATTGTAATTTTTACAGATGTAAATTTCACGGTGTGGTGTATGATTTTTAAAAAATGTTCTACTTATCTGACAAATTCACTGGAAGAGCGCTGTTGTAAAACTGCTGTTCCTAAATGATGAGAGAATGAGGCCATTTGGTTTTATACTAGTGTCACGCGATCTCTTCTTTCAAAAGCGAGTCCGAATACTGAAAGGCTATCAGCAACTTACATCTACGTAGTGACCTCAGTTTCACCCCCGCTGTCTCCTTGTTTCACCAGGGGGTGTTTTCAATGGAGTGGGCATGGGAGGTCAGAGTGTAAACCCCATCCCACTGCCTGAACACCCTCTCTCAACCCAAATGCCATCCTACAGCAAGCAGATGGGTGCTGTTATCAATGCTCATCTCCTATGTCTTTCTCCTACAATTAAAGGGTGAGTATTCTGGCACCATCATAGAGGCCACAGCCTCGTGGTATTATTGCTGGATTGTTAATCCAGAGACCCAGGTAAAGTCCTGGGGACCCAGGTTTGAATCCTGCCACTGCGGATGGTGGAAATTGAAATCAATAAAAATTAAGGGTCTAATGATGACCATGAATCAAAAAACCATCTGGTTCACTAATATCCTTTAAGGCAGGAAACTGTCATCCTTACCTGGTCTGGTCTATATATGACTCCAGACCCACAGCAATGTGGTTGACTTTTAACTGCCCTCTGGGCAATTAGGGATGGGCAATAAATGCTGGTCTAGCCAGAGATGCCCTCATGCTGTGAATGAATTTTTAAAAACTGAATTTTGTTAACCGGCCAATCGAACTGAATCATGTTATGTCAGATGGACAGGACTCCATGTCTGTTCTCTGAATAACTCCATGGCAAAGGTGGGAAGAAAGAGAGAGGTTGTATCTTTTCATGCCAATTGGGGGCAGCACCCAGCCTGCCTGAGAGATCACTCACCCCCAACCAGAGATTGGTGAGAAGGACAGCCTTGACATCAAGGCCGCATTTGACTGAGCGTGGCTCAAGGAGCCTCAGCAAAACTGGAATGAAGGAAAAACTCTCTTCCAGTTGGAGTCATACCTGACACATAGGAAGATGGTTGTGGTTGTTGGAGGCCAGTCATCTCAGCTTCAGGCAGGAGATCTCTGCAGGAGTTCCTCAGGATAGTGTCCTAGGCTCAACCATCTTCGGTTCCTTCATAACTGACTTTCAGCTCCATCATAAGATCAGAAGTGTAGATGTTCTCTAATGACTGCACAATGTTCAGTCCCATTTGTGACTTTTCAGATCGTGAAGCAGTCCATGTTCAAATGCAGCAAGGTCTGAACAAATCCAGGCTTAGACTGACAATTGGCAAGTAATATTCATGCCACACAAATGCCAGGGAATGACCATCTCTAATGAGAGTCAAACCAACCACTTCCCCCTGACATTCAATGGCATTATCATTGCCATTGCTTCACAGTTGCTGGCTCACAATCCTGTAATTCCATCCCTAAGGGACATTGTGGGTCAACCTACAGCACATGGACTGCAGCGGTTCAAGAAGGCAGCTCACCCCCACCTTCTCAATGGGCAAATAGGGATGGGCAATAAATGCTGACCCAACCAGAGAAGACCATATCCCATAAATGAATTTTTAAAAAATCCTTTCTCCCCATTTCCCCCATCACCCTCCTCACTGTGGGCCCTGATCCCTTCCTGCCCTAAGACGTACACAAGTCCAGGATCCAATGCTAGTCCTCTCCCACTTGCCACATTTAAGACCTCCTCAAAAAAACTCACAGGATTAATCTTGTGATGTAAGAGCGAATTTCTAAAGATGCTGGAATCCATACTGATAACAGAATGTTGGAGATCCCAGCAAGACAGACAGCATCTCTGGAGGAAGAGAGTAAAGTTCTGATGAAGATACATCTAGACTTGAAATGTTAGCTTATTCTCACCTTGTTAAACCTTGTGTCACATGTGCTTTTTCCCTATAACCTTGCATATTATTTTTGTCCAAGTGTGAGCAGTACAGTGTTTAGCACTGCTACCTCACAGCACTAGGGACATGGGTCCATTCTCCCCATGTTTTTGTGGGTTTCCTCCCACAACCTAAAGGTATGCAGACTAGGGTGGATTGACCATTGTGTTAGGGATGTCTACATTAGGTGCATTGGTTAAGGGTTAATGTAGAGTAAGTAATAGGGAAATGGGTCTGGGTGGGTTACTGTTTGGAGGGTTAGTACAGACCTTTTTGGGCCAAATGTGGGCTTAGTGGCAGAACGATGGCTCAGTGGTTAGCACTGTTGCCTCACAGGGACCCGGCTTCGATTCTCGCTTTGGGTGAGTGGAGTTTGCAGATTCTCCCTGTGTCTACATGGGTTTCCTCCCACAGTCCAAAAATGTGCAGGCCAGGTGAATTGGCTGTGCTAAATTGCCCGTAGTGTTAGGTGCATTAGTCAGGGTAATTGTAGGGAAATGAGTCTGGGTGGGTATTCTTTGGAGGGTCAGTGTGGATTTTTGGGCCGAAGGGCCTGTTTCCACATTGTAGGGATTCTATGATTCTCTGTTCATGGATGCTGCTTGACCCACTATGATTTCCAGCACTTTTTGTTTTTAATTCTGAGATAGCTTTCTCTTCCTTAACCTGCACTGACTTTAATCAGTTCATACTTGTCTATTCTGATTCGTTGAATGGGTTGTAGGTAACTGGTGCTAAATCAGATGGTTTTCTCGTTTCTGTAACAAACCCGTCCTCAAATAATTAAGTGAGGTTTGCAATTTTACACACCAAAAATGAGACAGCCTCACAATGAAGCAACATTTAACCATGGTCTGCAGTAATGTGGGAGAATATCTATCATTGAGTATTGCAGAGAGGCTGCGGAGTTTGGAGATATTATGGGGAGTGTAAATCTTCTTGATGTAGACCTGAGATAGTCAGTCAAATGGATTATGGAAAACATTACTAGTCCCTGTAAATGTCAAACCATGAAAACACAATGCTGACTCCAGATAAAAAAAAATTTTCCGAGTGACATGAGCAGAAGAAACGTGTTTCAATCACTTTGATTTACAAAGAAACAGAGAGAAGAAGTCAGATTCTGGTCAAAGTTTTTCTGCAGATTTCCTGAGGGTTGTGATGTTGTGGGGGCAATGCTGTGCATGAAATAAAATACAATAATAAATTCCAGTACAAGTGATTACAAATCATGTTTAGCCAGTCTTGTGTCATGTAGACAAGTTGCCGTTGGTCGTCAGTTTAGATCCAAATGCCTGTTCAGAGAACTCCATAACTCAGGGTTCTTGAATTCTTTGAAGGTGTTAGTGATGTCTTTGGGGCAGCATGGTGGCTCAGTGGTTAGCACTGCTGCCTCACAGCGCCAGGGACCTGGGTTCAATCCCAGCCTCAGGTGACTATCTGCATGGAGTTTGCACACTCTCCCTGTGTCTGTGTGGGTTTCCTCCCACAGTCCTAAGATGTGCAGATCAGGTGAATTGGCTATGCTAAATCCACATAGTGATAGGTGCATTAGTAGGGGGATGGGTTACTCTTCGGAGGGTCGGTGTGGACTTGTTGAGCCGAAGGGCCTGTTTCTGCACTGTAGGGAATCTGATCTAAGTAGAGTTGATCCGTCTTTCTGATGGAAGAATCCATTCCCAGCCACACTCATAGGGCTTTGCAAAGATTTAAAAAACAATGATTTTCTTCCATGCACAAAAATGCATCACAAATTTAGTCCCAGCAAGTCCCTACAAAATAAATTAAATTAATAGTTAATTAATCTGGGATTTGTGATTTTAACTGGAGGAGGTATGTGTTGGGTGTCCAAAATCCGACACTCTCAGGATGGATGTCAATAGAATTCCAGATTTTCCCAGATGTTGGAATGTCCAGTACCCAAGAATTGCGAACCTGCAATTGATATCTGGTCTGTGTTTTCAATTACGAATTTTCAGTGAAGGATCTAATTCACAGCTCTATGATAGTGGCTCCAACAACGATTAAGAAGCTGGACGTCATCCAGGCCAAAGCAGTCCACATGATTGGTGCCACATCCACAAGCATCCACTCCCTCCATCACCAACGCTTAGTAGAAGCAGTATATACTGTCTACCAGATACACTGCAGAAATTCACCAAGTCTCCTTAGAAAACCCCTTCCAAACCCATGACCACTTCCATGAAAAAGGACAAGGGCAGCAGTCAGATGGGAACATGATCACCTGCAAGTTCCCGTCCAAGCCATTCACCATCCTCACTTGGAAATATTTCACTGTCACTGCTGCTGGGTCAAAATCCTGGAATTTCCTCCCTAGGGCATTGTGGGTCTAAATACGGCACACAGAGTGCAGTGGTTCAAGAAAGCAGCTCACCACCACCTTCCCAAGGACAATAAATGCTGACTCAGTCATCGATGACCACATCCATAAGAGAATGAAAAAACATCATGAAAAAATCAATCCTGGACAGCTGTTGATTGCAAGTGAACACAAACAGACAGGGTAAATTATATAACACTGAGCTGAAAAACATAGCTGCATTTTTGTAAAGTTTCAGCGTCTGGATAGCCCAATTACAGCATCGTGCCTTTTACATTAGCCAAGACACTGGGACAGTGTTCTAATCTTCGACAACAACGAGGGGATATTTACCCCCAACTGAAGAGGTGGATGCAGTTTACATCACAACGGCGGCTACATTTCAAAAATACTTTAGACACTGTAGAGAGTTTGGGGGCTTCCAGGGGTTCGGAGCGGTGTTCTATAGATGCAGACCTGTCAACCTATCCTTTCCAGTTTAAAAACATCAGCATCTCCAACAATGAAGCACTACATGTAAGTCCTGTACTGCAGGTGTCTACCTTGTCTGTTAGCCAGGGCCCATGGTAGACACTGAGCTCACCACTTTTAATGAATAGCTGAGACTGCTACCATGGCAACCGAGCTGACGCTTTCCAGTAATGCTAAGCTCTCGCAACAGTGTTAGATAATGAGTGAGGTCTCCCATTATTTTCGGTTTTTATTCAGATTTTGTTTTTGTTTCGGTCTGCCACATGGGTATGGATTGCACACTGAACCATAAATGAGGAAATCATAGACATCGGACCTTGGCATTTGATGGCATTTTATGAAAACAAATCCAAATCCAGCAAGGGGAGTCCAGAACTAGAGGGCATAGGTTTAGGGTGAGAGGGGAACGATATAAAAGGGATCTAAGAGGCAACTTTTTCACGCAGAGGGTTGTACGTGTATGGAATGAGCTGCCAGAGGATGTGTGGAGGCTGGTACAATTGTGACATTTAAAAGGCATCTGGATGGTTATATGAATAGGAAGGGTTTGGAGGGATATGGGCCAGGTGCTGGCAAATTGAACTAGGATAATTTAAGCTATCTGGTCGGCATGGACGTGTTGGACCGAAAGATCTGTTTCTGCTATTTGTTTCTATAACTCTGACTTTAAATGCAGCTCAAGCATAATTACAGGGAGACTGTGGTAATGGTTTGGTGGTAGTACCACTGGATTAGTAGTCTGAAACATCGGGCTCCATGTTCAGCGATATGAGTTCAAATCCCATTATAGTAGATAATGACATTTGAATTCAATAAGAATCTGGAATCAATAGTTGGTCTAATGCTGGCCACTGTCAATT
The DNA here is from genome assembly GCF_047496795.1 of Chiloscyllium punctatum. Taxonomy (NCBI): domain Eukaryota; kingdom Metazoa; phylum Chordata; class Chondrichthyes; order Orectolobiformes; family Hemiscylliidae; genus Chiloscyllium; species Chiloscyllium punctatum. Next base: position 105,786,060 of record NC_092751.1, read on the forward strand.
GTCATTACAACAAAATCTGGCTCTCTCATAAGGAAAGAAATCTGCCATCCTTACATGGTCTGGCTTCCATGTGACTCCAGAACCACAGCAATGTGGACTGCCCCTTGGGTAATTAGGGATGGGCAGAAAATGCTGGTCTAACCAGTGATGCCCTCATCCCATGAACCAATTAAAAACAAAATATATTGAGATAGCAGCTCAGTGAAACTGTCCACAGCTATCCTGTCTTCTGATGAAGGAGCAGCGTTCCAAAAGCTTGTGATTTCAAAGAAACCCGTTGGACTATGACTTGGTGTCATGTGACTTCTGACCCTGCCCGCCCCAGTCCAACACCGGCCCCTCCACATCAATCAAAAATCGGGTGAATCCACTGTCAAAGCGAATGCGATAATAGTGTCAACTTAAGTCAGCTGTTTGGAGAGAATAGCTAAGTTATAGAGGTCCTCTATTCCATCAATCTCTCAAACCAGAAGTTGCCATTGGAAGAGAGGGGCTGGACTCAGACAGACTGCCACTTTGACCTGGTGGTTCTCAGCTATTAATGTTAAGATATCCATTCATTTCCCTGACAGTGGACCGTCTAAAATGCTCTGACCAAGTATTGACATGATTTCTGTGGGATCACCCTTTACCTTTGTCCCCACAGTAGGGTGGAAGGAGGTATTCGAATGTGAGCCCAAAGTGGCAGGATGGACCCTCTTCGTGTGGCAAAGTGGTAGCCTGTTTACAAAGAGAACTGTTAACTTCTTTCACCCTGTAACTGGAGGCCAACCTCAGGAACAAGTCAACCACATCCACCCAACAAACTCAGGGAGATGCGAGGAACTTTACACAATCCGAACCAGCAGCAGCATGGCAACATTGACACGGAAAGAATTGGGAGGTGGGGTTTGGAAGTGGCTAAAACATTGACTGAAGCAGTTATATTACTTACAGTGTGGAAACAGGCCCTTCGGCCCAACAAGTCCACACCGCCCCACCGAAGCGCAACCCACCCATACCTCTACTATGGGCAATTTAGAATGGCCAATTCACCTGACCTGCACATCTTTGGACTGTGGGAGGAAACCGGAGCACCCGGAGGAAACCCACGCAGACACGGGGAGAATGTGCAAACTCCACACAGTCAGTCGCCTGAGGCAGGAATTGAACCCGGGTCTCTGGCGCTGTGAGGCAGCAGTGCTAACCACTGTGTCACCGTGGTTTTCAGGTGGATGTTAAAGTGTTCATTATGGAGAGCACGGTCAGTCCAGATGCTCAGGCCTTTTCACCCTCACTGACAGCCTGCTCCAACTGTTCACCTTGGCCAGACAGAAGGTGATCATTCCTGGCCTCTTGTCCTCAATTTACCCTTCACCATTCTGATTTACTGACTCTATCCTGATAATTACATTAATTGTCATTTCTGTGCTTCTCTCACTGGGACCTGTTTTGAAGTTTAGCTCCATACAAGCAGCTGGTGACCTTTTGGATAGGTGAGGGGCCTTGACTATACAACTGAACCAAGCCAGCTTGTTTCCGTGGCAACCAGCCTTTTGCACATGGATTGATAACCCCTGGACAGGAGTCAGTGATCTGCCTGCCACAGCGATGGTACAGAAGGGGGAAAAGGAACTGGCTACACTCAGGGAGCTACTCACCAGTTGAAAGATGGTGGAGCCAGCTGTCTGAGTTTGAACTGGAAGCAAGCCTCCTGCGCTCAAAGGCAGTGTCCAACGTGTCTCATCTAATGATGCCTGTCTATCAAGTCATATTGCTACAAGATCTGTCCCAAACATGGCCTGGGTCAAACATGATTCTACAAACATCCACTGCAGCTGAAGGGCTACTAACTCTCAAAGAATCATAGAAAACCCACAGTGTGGAAGCAGGCCATTCGGTCCATCGAGTCCATCCGAATAGTATCCCACCAGACCCACTCCCCCTTCCTTATCCCTGTAACCCTGCATTCCCCGTGGCCAATCCATCTAAACTACATATCCCTGGGCACTACGAGGCAATGTAGCATGGCCAATCCATTCTAACCTGCACATCTTTGGACTGTGAGAGGAAACCGGAGCACCCGAAGGAAACTCATACGGACACACGGGGAGAATGTGCAAATTCCACACAGACAGTCACCCAAGACTGGGATTGAGTCCAAGTCCCTGGCACTGTGAGGCAGCAGTGCTAACCACTGAGCTACCAATAAGAGTGAAAGATACCACAGTCACACAGTATCATCGCAAATGTGTAATTCAAATGAAAATTTGCATCTTTAATTTCATGGTTGGAAGCCTGCAGGATTGGTCGTGGGGGTTAAACCATGACACTGACTATATTAGCACCACACTCTAACCATCCAACGCAAGATGCAAAGTTCCCTGATGAAGACCAAGCCCAGTCAACAGTAGTGGAATTACCAAATAATAGCAGGCTTAGTTCAATCAATAACTGTCTTGTTCCACATTACCAGATTGGATCACCGACATGGCATTCCAGAGATGTTTAAACAGTAAGCAACAGTCACCACTGGGATTTAATCCGGTTTACCAGGCAGACGCATTAACCAACTTCCTAATGAAGGGCTTATGCCTGAAACATCAACTCTCTGGCTCCTCGGATGCTGCCTGACCTGCTGTGCTTTTCCAGCGCCACACTCCCGACCCTGCATTAGCCAACTAAGTTGGTTACTTTGATAAATGTTTTTAAAACTAAGATAGATTTATTTTTGAACAATGAAGGAATTCAGGGTTATGGTGAGAGGGCAGGCAAGTGACGCTGAGGCCATGAAAAGATCAGCCCTGATCTTATTGAATGGCGGAGCAGGCTCGAATGGCCAGGTGGCCTCCTCCTGCTCCTCATTCTTAGCTTCACATGTTCCACATCACAGTTCTGCACTCAGCGAGACTCTGGTCTGCCAAGATTCCAGTGCAAAGAATGGTCCTTGACCCAGGTATTGCAGATTGGCACATTCCAAGGTCCAGAGTTACCCACTAACACTTGGAACCAACCCAGAGGCTCACTGTCTCAACCCTTCATTCATAGCATACCCTGGGGCTGGACACTATCAACAAAATCCCTCAGGCTGTGTTTTGAATAAGTAACTAGCATAATAATTATTAATAGTAATTGTATACATTGTGAGTATCATAGAGTATTGGAAGATACTGTCTTGGCTTTGCACCTTATATCATATCAACATTGGAGAGCCATACCAGAGACGTTTGTACAGTTTTTGAATAAAGTTTATTTCTGGGGAAAAAATGAAGTCATTTCTAGCACCCTCTGCCCCCCTTCCTGATATTTGGACTGGCCTTATTAAACAGGCCAAGGGCTCTTTATTCTCAAATAAAATACTGAGAGGAGATCCAAGTGAAATTATGATGTGGTTTGACCCAATAAATAAGTTCTTTTAGACTTTAGACTAGAGGCCAGAACTCAGCACCAAAACCCTAAAATATTCAGGGAGAAATCCAACATGGAATTCAGGAGAAATGTATTTACTCAGTGAAATTGGGGTTGGACTGCAGCATGAAGTATATTTCTGAAAGCCTTGTATAAAACTCAGTGAGAAAGGTGCTGGATGCATTAAAACTAGTGTCACCTCTCCATATAAACTACACAACACTCATAACACAGAATAGTGGCAGTGAATAAGATAGATACATTTAAAAATAAGCTGGGTACCTTTATGAGGAAGAACAAAATAGAAAGATATGCTGATGGAATGAGATGTAACATGGAAACGTAGAAGCAGGAATAGGCCATTCGGTCCTTTGTTCCTGCTTGGCCATTCAATATGATCATGACTGATCATCCAATTCAATTCCCTCCTCCTGCTTATCCTCTAACACCTTTGATCCTTTTAGCCCAAAGTGTTATTTGTAACTCCTTGTTGAAGTCATACAATGCTTTGGCCTCAACCATTATCTATGGTAGCAAACTTCACAGGCTTGCCACTCTCTGGGTGAAGAAGTTTCTCCTCATCTCAACCCAGTATCCTTAATCTGTGATCCCTGGTTCTGGACTCCCCCACCAGTTGGAACATCTTCCCTGCATTTACCATGTCTCGTCCTGTTAGAATTTTATAAATGTCCATGAGATCGACCCTCTTTCTTTGGAACTCCAGTGAATACACTCCTAATTGGCTCAATCTCTGCTCATATGTCATTCTTGCCATGTCAGGAACCAATCTGGTAAAATTTCCACACTGCCTCTATAGCAAGAGCATCCCCCTCAGGTGAGGAGACCAGAACCACACAGTTACCAAGGGCTAAAATGAGCACCAGACAAAGACAAAAATAAAACTAACTGAGTGTCCTTTAGGAAATTTTAAATAAAAGGTGCTAAAAAGAAACCAGCTGAAGGTTTTCTGACAGTCTCACATGGAGGGTGTATGTAAATATTCCAGCCTTTCTTATAAAGGGAGAGTGTTTGGGTAGCAGCCTTTTGGATTTGACAGAAGTTGATGAACTATTATGTTTCTGCTTTGTGTAGCAGCATTCACTGGACTGCCTGCTATCGATGAAGAGAGAGTCAAGAATATATTATCAACTTCAGTCATATAACAGCACCCGAGGCTATGACTGACTCCTGTTCTAGTATTCTGGTGTATTTCACACAAATTAAATTTGTACCTACTATCTCTGAGGCTCCAGTCTGCCACAGCAGCTTGTCCCCCAGGTATCTGCAAGCTTGTGTTCACTATCATTCTCCAACCCAAGGATTTCTGTCTCTACAGGGACACAGTTCTGATTCTGCTTTGCAGAAAAGTCAGCATTTTAACGCTTCGTCGACTGAAGAAAGACAAAAGATCTCCAGTTTTCACATTTTCCATCTGGTGAAGTGGGGATGGGAATTGCAGTATTGCACTGATGTCTGTGGGATCTTACTATGCAGACATTATTTGTCCTTCTGCCCAAATTGGAGCCACGTTTTTTTCTTTATTTAATCTCTTGTGGGATGTGGGGGAGCCACCATCATTGCCAGCATTTATTGCCCATCCCTAATTTGATCTTGAACTTTGTGACGAACCCAGGCTACTTCAGAGAGTGGTTAAGAGTCAACATTGAAAACAGAAACAGAGAAAGCAGGAGTAGGCCATTGGGCCCTTCGAGCCTGCTCCAGCATTCAATATGATCATGGCTCACCATCCAACTCAGTACCTTGTTCCCACTTTTCCCCCATGTCCTTTAATCCATTTGGCTCCAAAAGCTACATTTAACTCCTTAACTTTGTACAATATTTTGGCCTCAGCTGCTTCCTGTGACAGTGAATTCCATAGGCTCATCACTCTCTGGTTGAAGAAATTTCTCCTCACCTTAAATGTCCAACATCTTCAGTAGTACCACAGAGACTAGACTGGGTAAAGACACCTGCTTTTCTTCTTTAAAGAACATCAATGAACCAGATGGGTTTTTATAAACAAAGCATTGGTGGTCACCATTGCATTCAATTCCTATTATATTAATTGTATTAAATTCCATTAGTTACTATGGTCAGATTTTTTTTAAGATTCCCTTACAATGTGGAAACAGGCCCTTCGGCCCAACCAGTCCATACCAACCCTCCGAAGAGTAACCCACCCAGACCCATTTCCCTCTGAATGATGCACCTAGCACTACAGGCAATTTAGTGTGGCCAATTCACCTGACCTGCACATCTTTGGATTGTGGGAGGAAACCGGAGCACCCGGAGGAAACCCACACAGACACGGGGAGAATGTGCAAACTCCACACAGTCAGTCGCCTAAGGCTGGAATCGAACCTGGGGGACCCTGGTGCTGTGAGGCAGCAGTACTAACCACTGAGCCACTGTGCCACCTGAGCCCTTGCCCCCAGAGCATTAGCATTACCAGAAACTAGGACAACACAAACAATCCCACAGCATTTCACAACCAAAGGGAGATCTCCCTGAGCTGTCAAAGGCCTGTATAGAAATGTAAGTTTGTCTTCTCTTGACAGTTTACAGTGTGAGATATTTGAGTAATGCAGTTTAGCAGAGCAAACACATTTTGTAATAAAGATCAGAGGAAATAAAACATCTCGATTTCATTGACGACTTTATTGCACCAAACGTGTTTGCTGTTTTGTTGATTCCAGACAAATAAAACTCAAGCTTGACAACCCCTGAAAGACTGACTTCCTCCCTTTACTAGGAGAAAGTGAGGACTGCAGATACTGGAGAGTCAGAGTCAAAAGGTATGGTGCTGGAAAAGAACAGCAGGTCAGGCAGCATCCGGGGAGCAGGAGAGTCGACAATTTGGGCGTGAGCCCTTCATCAGGAATGTGGAGTGGGAAGGAGGCTGAGAGATAAATAAGGGAATGGGGTGGGGCTAGGGGGAAGGTAGCTGGGAAGGTGATAGGTAGATGAAGGTTGGAGGGGTGGTGATGGTGATAGGTCGGAGTGGATAAGTGGGAAAGGAGATGGACAAATAGGACAGGTTAAGAGTTGGAGGGTTGGCTCGTATGAGGGTGAGGTTTATAAAATCATGAGGGGCATAGATAAGGTGAATAGCAAAGGTCTTTTCCCTAGGGCGGGGGAGTTCAAAGCTAGGGGCATATTTTGAAGGTGAGGGGAGAAAGATTTAAAAGGCATCTGAGGGGCAACATTTTCAGACAGAGGGTGGTTTGTATGTGGAATGAACTGTCAGAGGAAGTGGTAGATGCGGGTGCAGAGACAACATTTAAAAGACATTTGGACAGGTGAATGAGCAGGAAAGGGACAGAAGCCAAGTGCAGGCAAATGGGACTGGTTTAGTTTGAGAAACTTGTTCGGTATGGACAAATTGGACAAAGGGTCTGTTTGACTCTGTGACTTGAATGACATGCCGATTTCAAACAAGATGCAATGACAGCAGCTAAATACAAGTGGCATGGACATGATAGATGTGGTTACAGAGTCTAGGTCAGAAGTCACATGTCACCAGGTTGTTGTCCAATCTTGTGATTTCAAATAAACCTGTTTCAGGGAGTGGTCATCCACAACAAGCTTTCTTGGACTCTTCATGTGGACGCACTGGCTACAAAGGCGCAACAATGTCTCTTCTTCCTCAGGCAACTGAGGAAATTTGGCATGACAGTGAATACCCTTGCCAACTTTTATCGATGCTCCATCGAGAGCATTCTGTCTGATTGTATCACTACCTGGTATGGCAACCGTGCAGTTCGAAATCGGAGACGGCTACAGAGAGTGATGAACTCGGCCCGGACAATCACAAAGGCCAACCTCCCAACTATCGAATCCATCTACCAGGCCCGCTGTCAAGGAAAGGCCGCCAGCATTCTCAAAGATCCATCCCACCCTGGCAATGTTTTTCTACAACCTCTACCATCAGGGAGAAGGTACAGAAGCCTGAACACACACACCAGCCGGTTTCGGAACAGTTTCTACCCTACAGCTATTAGAATACTGAATGGACTCACAAACTCTTAGCATTCACCCATACCTGGGTTTTTGCTTTTGCTGCTGTTTACCTATTATTTACTATCCATGCTACTTAACTCTGAGATCTGCCTGTATTGCTCGCAAGACGAAGCTTTTCACTGTGCCTCAGTACATGTGACAATAAATTCAATTCAAATGCACGATAACCTGGTGTTGTGTAACTTCTGACCTTGTCCACCCCAGTCCAACACTGGCACCTCCACATCCTGACAGAGTCTAAGGGGAGGGATCTGGATATTGTAGCTTACTCCTTCCAGATTCTAAGTTGCTCTCCCATCAAGTCCTTGTGACATCTCCCACAGTGGACAGTACGCGAGGCGCTGCTGAACAGGAACAGTTGTATACAACAAATCTCACCTTTGCAATCACCTTCACAATCCTAAAGATTCAGCAGGCTAAGAATGTTTATCTGGTACGCTGACACAACTAAAGTGGAAGCAATAAAAATTTTAAAACAAAACAACTGGGCAGGCAGCGACAGTGATTAAAGGGAGAAGGAGGATGTTGAGAGAGTGAATTAAATTGTGGCCTTTATGTCACAACCACCTTCTTTGCAGATCTATGCAAAAACCTCAGTCTTATCGCCTGCAATAATATCCTTTACAGCTCCCGAGTGATCTGTCAGGAGAGACTTCTAACAGCTGGTGTCTGCTGTCCCTGGGAAGTGCATCCGGCTAGGTAGAAGCTAATTACATCTCTCTCTCTCTCTCTCTCTCTCTGTCTGCGTGCAATCGGCTTAGTGCATCGTAACGCCTGCTCCTAGCGCTAAAAAAATTAAACTGTCAACATTCTCGTCTTTTTGGTTTGATGGTTCTAAATGAGAAAAATCATGTTCTGTGAATTGGAATTTAATAGAAACATGTTTGAAACATCAGGCAGGGTGCATCAGCCAAGTCCAGGCACACATAAATCAAACGTGCCAAGGTTAAGTAGAGGGTTTGAGAATCTTATGATGGAAATTAATGTAAGGAGAATCTTATCCCTTGGAAACAAAAGCATTCTCCAAGCTGATGGAAAGACTGCGTTATAAGTAAATAAATAAAAAACCTCCCAGCATCATCCTGTAGGATTCAATTCAAAGTGTAAAGTAAATTAGCATCTAGCAGTGAATTTGAGATTATCAATTCTAATAGACTGGGTAATAATTTCAGATTTCCCTCTTTCTGCCTCTTGTATATCAAATGTGAGTGAGGTAAGTATAAAATGACAATCATAACTGACGCAGCAGAATCATAAATGAGCCTGCCAATCTGATTACCAAGAGTGAGGGAACTCACTTGAGTTCATCTGGACAGCCAGGTTCAAAGCAAACCATGAGTTGCTGAGAGTGAGCATCACTCCTCTTCAACACCCTGAACGTATAGCCTTCAGCAACAGAGTATCCTAAAACACTCAGGCAAAGATGCAAATAGATCTTCTTGGTTGATTTCCCCCAGTCTGTGGTTCTGATATCAGAGTGGATTCAGAAAGCAATCCTCAACTGGATATTTATCTCTTAGTCTGGGTCAGACAACTTTCTGAGTGTTGTCCTTCATTGTACATTCATAAAACAGCAACAACTCACTATAGAGCAACAATCACAGGCAGGAAGAGGAAATGGAGTTGGATGGGATACGGTATGTGTGGGGTGTCTGGATGGCATACTGTGTGTGTGTGTGTGTGTCTGTGTGTGTGTGTGTGTATGTGTGTGTGTGTCTGTGTGTGTGTGTGTATGTGTGTGTGTCTGTGTGTGAGGGTGGGGTGTGGATGGGGTAGAGTGTGTGTGAGGGTAGGGTTTGGATATGGATACAGTATGTGTGTGTGAGGTTGGGGGGGGTACAGTGTATGTTTGAGGGTGGGGAATTGGATGCGGTACAGTATGTGTGTGAGGGTAGGGTTTGGAAGGCGTACAATGTGTGTGTGTGTGAGGATGAGGAGTTGGGTGGGGAACAGTGAGTGTGTGTGTGAGTGTCAGGTTGGGGAGGGGAATTGGGTACAGAATGTGCGTGAGGGTGGGGAATTGGATGGGGTACAGTGTGTGTGTGAGGGTGGAGGTTTGGAAGGGGTACAGTGTGTCTGTGAGAGTGGGGTTTGGATGGGGTACAGTATGCATGTGAGGGTGGGGGGTTGGAGGGGTACAGTATGCGTGTGAGTGTGGGGGTTTGAATGGGGTACAGTGAGTGTGAGAGTGGGGTCTTGGATGGGGTACAGTATTTGTGTGAGGGTGGGGGTTTGGATAGGATACAGTATGTGTGTGTGGGGGGGTTTGGATGGGGTACAGTGTATGTGTGAGGGTGGGGAGTTGAATGGGGTACAGTGTGTTTGTGAGGGTGGGAGGTTGGTTGAGGTACAGTGTGTGTGAGGGTAGAGGTTTGGATGGGATAAAGTGTGTGTGTGAGGGTGATGGGTTGGATGGCGTACAGTGTGTGTGGGAGTGTGAGGGTTTGGATGGCGTACAGTGTGTGTGGGAGTGTGAGGGTTTGGATGGCGTACAGTGTGTGTGGGAGTGTGAGGGGTTGGATGGGGTACAGTGTGTGTGAGGGTGGGAGGTTGGATGGGGTACAGTGTGTGTGTGAGTGTGAGGGGTTGGATGGCGCACAGTGTGTGTGTGAGTGTGAGGGTTTGGATGGGGTACAGTGTGTGTGTGAGGGTGGGGGTTTAGATGGGGTACAGTGTGTGTGTGTGAGGGTGGGGGTTTAGATGGGGTACAGTGTGTGTGTGAGGGAGGGGGTTTGGATGGGGTACAGTGTGTGTGTGAGGATGGGGGTTTGGATGGGGTACAGTGTGTGTGTGTGAGGGTGAGGGGTTGGATGGGGCACAGTGTGTGGGGGGTGGGGTTTGGATGGGGTACAATGTGTGTGTGAGGGTTGGGTTTTAGATGGGTTACAGTGTCTGTGTGAGGGTGGGGGTTTGGATGGGGCACAGTCTGTGTGAGGGTGAGGGGTTGGATGGAGTACAGTGTGTGTGTGAGGATCAGGGGTTGGATGGGGTACAGTATGCGTGTGTGTGTGAATGTGTGTGAGGGTGAGGGGTTGTATGGGGTACAGTGTGTGTGTGTGAGTGTGAGGGGTTAGATGGGGTACAGTGTGTATGTGTGAGGGTGAGGGGTTGGATGGGGTACAGTGTGTGTGTGAGGGGTTGGATGATCACAGTGTGTGTGTGAGTGTGAGGGGTTGGATGGCTTATAGTGTGTGTGTGTGTGTGTGTGTGAGTGTGAAGAGTTGGATGGAGTACAGTGTGTGTGTGTGTGAGTGTGAGGGTTGGATGGGGCACAGTGTGTGTGCGTGTGTGTGTGAGGGGTTGAATGGGGTACAGTGTGTGTGAGTGAGGGGTTGGATGGTGCACAGTGTGTGTGTGAGTGTGAGGGGGTGGATGGGGTACAGTGTGTGTGTGAGTGTGGGGGGTTGGATGGGGTACAGTGTGTGGGAGGGTGAGGGAGTTGGATGGTGCACAGTGTGCGTGTGAGGGTGAGGGGTTGGACGGGGTAGTATGCGTGTGTGTGTGAATGTGTGTGACGGTGAGGGGTTGTATGGGAAACAGTGTGTGTGTGTGAGTGTGAGGGGTTAGATGGGGCACAGTGTGTATGTGTGAGGGTGAGGGGTTGGATGGGATACAGTGTGTATGTGTGAGGGTGAGGGGTTGGATGGGGTACAGTGTGTGTGTGTGAGGGTGAGTGGTTGGATGGGGTACAGTGTGTATGTGTGAGGGTGAGGGGTTAGATGGGGCACAGTGTGTATGTGTGAGGGTGAGGGGTTGGATGGGGTACAGTGTGTGTGTGAGGGATTAGATGATCACAGTGTGTGTGTGAGTGTGAGGGGTTGGATGGGGCACAGTGTGTGTGTGAGTGTGAGGGGTTGGATGGTGCACAGTGTGTGTGTGAGGGATTGGATGATCACAGTGTGTGTGTGAGTGTGAGGGGTTGGATGGTGCACAGTGTGTGTGTGAGGGATTGGATGATCACAGTGTGTGTGTGTGTGTGAGGGGTTGGATGATCACAGTATGTGTGTGAGTGTGAGGGGTTGGATGGCTTATAGTGTGTGTGTGTGTGCGAGTGTGAAGAGTTGGATGGGGTACAGTGTGTGTGTGAGTGTGAGGGGTTGGATGAGGTACAGTGTGTGTGTGAGGGGTTGGATGGTGCACAGTGTGTGTGTGAGTGTGAGGGGTTGGATGGGGTACAGTGTGTGTGTGAGGGGTTGGATGGTGCACAGTGTGTGTGTGAGTGAGAGGGGTTGGATGGTGCACAGTGTGTGTGTAAGTGAGAGGGGTTGGATGGGGTACAGTGTGTGTGTGAGGGTGAGGGGTTTGGATGGTGCACAGTGTGTGTGTAAGTGAGAGGGGTTGGATGGGGTACAGTGTGTGTGTATGTGAGAGGGGTTGGATGGGGTACAGTGTGTGTGTGAGGGTGAGGGGTTTGGATGGTGCACAGTGTGTGTGTGAGGGTGAGGGGTTTGGATGGTGCACAGTGTGTGTGTGTAAGTGTGAGGGGTTGGATGGGGTACAGTGTGTGTGTGAGTGTGGGGGGTTGAATGGGGTACAGTGTGTGTGAGGGTGAGGGAGTTGGATGGTGCACAGTGTGTGTGTGAGTGTGAGGGGGTTGGATGGTGCACAGTGTGTATGTGTGAGGGTGAGGGGTTGGATGGGGTACAGTGTGTGTGAGGGGTTGGATGATCACAGTGTGTGTGTGAGTGTGAGGGGTTGGATGGCTTATAGTGTGTGTGTGTGTGAGTGTGAAGAGTTGGATGGGGTACAGTGTGTGTGAGTGTGAGGGTTGGATGGGGCACAGTGTGTGTGCGTGTGTGTGTGAGGGGTTGGATGGGGTACAGTGTGTGTGTGAGGGGTTGGATGGTGCACAGTGTGTGTGTAAGTGTGAGGGGGTGGATGGGGTACAGTGTGTGTGTAAGTGTGAGGGGTTGGATGGGGTACAGTGTGTGTGTGAGTGTGGGGGGTTGGATGGGTTACAGTGTGTGTGAGGGTGAGGGAGTTGGATGGTGCACAGTGTGTGTGTGAGGGTGAGGGGTTTGGATGGTGCACAGTGTGTGTGTAAGTGAGAAGGGTTGGATGGGGCACAGTGTGTGTGTGAGGGTGAGGGGTTTGGATGGTGCACAGTGTGTGTGTGAGGGTGAGGGGTTTGGATGGTGCACAGTGTGTGTGTGAGGGTGAGGGGTTTGGATGGTGCACAGTGTGTGTGTAAGTGAGAAGGGTTGGATGGGGCACAGTGTGTGTGTAAGTGTGAGGGGTTGGATGGGGTACAGTGTGTGTGTGAGGGTGAGGGAGTTGGATGGTGCACAGTGTGTGTGTGAGGGTGAGGGGTTTGGATGGTGCACAGTGTGTGTGTGAGGGTGAGGGGTTTGGATGGTGCACAGTGTGTGTGTGAGGGTGAGGGGTTTGGATGGTGCACAGTGTGTGTGTGAGGGTGGGGGTTTGGATGGTGCACAGTGTGTGTGTAAGTGAGAAGGGTTGGATGGGGCACAGTGTGTGTGTAAGTGTGAGGGGTTGGATGGGGTACAGTGTGTGTGTGAGGGTGAGGGAGTTGGATGGTGCACAGTGTGTGTGTGAGTGTGGGGGGTTGGATGGGGTACAGTGTGTGTGTGAGGGTGAGGGAGTTGGATGGGGTACAGTGTGTGTGTGAGGGTGAGGGGTTTGGATGGTGCACAGTGTGTGTGTGAGGGTGAGGGGTTTGGATGGTGCACAGTGTGCGTGTGAGGGTGGGGGTTTGGATGGTGCACAGTGTGTGTGAGGGTGGGGGTTTGGATGGTGCACAGTGTGCGTGTGAGGGTGAGGGGTTTGGATGGTGCACAGTGTGCGTGTGAGGGTGGGGGTTTGGATGGTGCATAGTGTGTGCGTGTGAGGGTGAGGGGTTTGGATGGTGCACAGTCTGTGTGCAAGTGAGAGGGGTTGGATGGGGCACAGTGTGTGTGTGAGGGGTTGGATGGTGCACAGTGTGTGTGTGAGTGTGAGGGGTTGGATGGGGCACATGGTATGTGTGAGAGGGTGAGGGGTTTGGATGGTGCACAGTGTGTGTGTGAGTGTGAGGGGTTAGATGGGGTACAGTGTGTGTGTGAGGGTGAGGGGGTTGGATGGTGCACAGTGTGTGTGTGAGTGTGAGGCGTTGGATGGGGCACTGTGTGTGTGTGAGGGTGAGGGGTTGGGTAGGGAACAGTGTGTGTGTCAGGGGTAGGATGGGGTACAGTGTGTGTGTGAGTGTGAGGGGTTGGATGGGGTACAGTGTGTTTGAAATTGTGAGTTGTAGTTGAGAATTGAACTTTAAACTTTGAACAGCAACTAGTTTATTAAAAAAACACTAAATATTGATGTTATTTATCATAACTGGCCTGAAAAGATATTGCAAGTTAATTGCTGCTCCATGAACACTGTAGACACACTGTCACCAAGATGCTGATCTGCTCAGGGACTGGAATATGTTTCAAGGTTGATTTGGTATCAGAGTATAGCAGTTGGGAGTCATATTGAGGCTGTACAGGACATTGGTGAGGCCACTTCTGCAGTACTGTGTCCAGTTGTGGTTTCCCAGTTATAGGAAGGATATTATTAAGTTGGAGAGGGTTCAGAAGAGACTTACTTGGACATTTCCCGTATGGAAGGTTTGAGTTATAAAGATATAAGGACTTCTTCCATTGGAGCATAGGAGATCACCACAGGAAATGATATCATGGACCCAAGGAAACCTAAACACGTAAATAGAACGTGGGCCATACCACTAGTGCTTCATCTGGAGGCTCGCTGTTACCCAGTATGATGATGAAATGTCTGAAAATGAACTTTTCACTCAGTGAGCAAACCTGCATCCACAAAAATAGATATTGCGGGAGAAACTCAACAGGTAGTATCTGTGGAGAGAAAAGCAAAGTTAACATTTCAGATCCAATGACCTGTCTTCAGAACTTGGACTTCAGGCTAGTTCTGAAGAACATCACTGGATCCAAAATGCTTCTCTCTCCATGTTTCTCCAGAAATTTCTGTTTTTGTTTCAGATTTCCATCATCAGCAGTTCCTTATTTCATTTTATGCTCATTAACAGTGCCTGGTGCTAAAGGAAATTAGAGAAATATCAATTTATTGAGAACTCAAGGATATGTACAAATTTGGCTCAGCGGCTAGCACTGCTACCTCACAGCTCCAGGGACCTGGGCTCAATTCCAGCCTCGGGTGATTGTCTGTGTAGAGTTTGCACATTCTCCCCGTGTCTGTGTGGATTTTCTCCCACAGTCCAAAGATGTGCAGGTCAGGTGGATTGGCCACGCTAAATTGCCCCTAGTAGTGTTCGGGGATGTGTAGGTTGGCTGGGTTAGCCAAGGTTACAGGGAAAGGTGGGGGTGGTCTGTGTAGGATGCTATTTGGAGGGTCGGTATGGATTTGCTGGGCTGAATGGCCTGCTTTTGCACTGTGGGGTTCTATGAGGATACAAGGCATCAATAAAATAACTGTGGTCTCAGGTCAAAATCTAACACCAGATTTGAAGGACTTTTATAAGTTGATTTTTTTTGTATGAGACAGATTTCCCCTTTCAAACATTACCCCTGTGTTTGTGACTGTGTGCATGTGCGATGCAGCATTTTATTACTTTTCTCATGGTTAGTAAATAATAAAATTTCTTTCTCCCAAGAACGTTTTGTGACTGGTTTGGTCATTTTGTCTGGCAAATCATGTTTTATGATACACCTGTTTGCTAAAAAGAGTTCAAATTGTTTGGTGCTGGGTGAAAAAGAGAGGGCTGATTCACCTCTCCTCATCTGGGTAACAATTACTCAAAAAATATGATCAAGTCTTGATGCTAATCCCCTTCGGGTTCCTTTTTATAGGGAACTTAGCTGGATGGGAACCAACATCTGGACTCTGTCACACTCTCAACTTAGACATTTGATGTTTAAAATCAGAACCGCTTCCCTGGAAAGATGATCGATTAACAGACTTTGCAACCACGTGATCCTAAAAATCAATTTGATGTGTTTTCCCTGTCAGTTCTTTTTTCCCCTGAGGCAACTTTAATGGACAATTCACATAGAAATGCAGCATCTTCTGAAAAGTAAAATCAGGCTGCATGAGGCAACAGGCAAAGAACAATAACTGAGTTGCAACTTCAGGAGAGTTACAACCATCCCACAATCCCCTGAACCTGTTAGCTAATTTCAAGCCGAGTAATAGCATGCATCGTGAACATACCGTTATATTTCATGCAAGATCCAGCCCACTAAGCAATAGATATTTCACTAAAGCTTAATTACCATTTGTATCAGATTTCTGTACCATTGCCTGAATGATAACTTCTTTGCCTGGAACAGGATCACATGCAACAGAAACCCAAGGTTAGTTCTATGAAAGACAACATTACTGAGTTAGATTAAATGAAAGCTTCACAAGGTCATGTTTTGTGAGCAAAGATTTCTGCATCTAACCTCAGAATACAGCTGCAAAATCTCAACCAAACTCAAGAAAGGTTGAACAAATGCTCTTCTGTCCCTCAGGTCAAATACTTGCAGGATCAGTGCAGCCAGCTCCAGGGCAAATCCAGAATTGAAATCTGCCTCCTAGATTGGGTTGTGTCCTTCGACACTGTGGGAGACCTCTCCAGTTCCTGCTGGGTCTCTGTTTGGGCACGTTAGCGACCAGCTCTTGTGCCATCAAGTCCAAGCTAACAAGAAAGATCGAAGTGAAATAAGCCCCACTAAGAGGGTGGTCACTTAGCACTGAGATACGGACGGTCTTCTTCACTCAGAGGGTTGTGAAGTTTTTGGAATTCTCTGCTCCAGAGGAATTCAATGAGTGCTTTATGGTAAAGACTGCTGGATTTTTGGGTGGTGCACAAGTATAATTAAACAGTGCAAAACGTTAGTACACAAGGATAACCAAATAGTGCACAAGAGTAATGCACAAGAACAACCGAATAGTGCACAAGGATAACCGTGTAGTGCACAAGGATAACCGAATAGTGTACAAGGATAACCGAACAGTGCACAGAGGTAGTGCACAAGGATAACCGAATAGTACACAAGGATCACCAAATAATGCACAAGGATAGTCGAATAGTGCACAAGGGTAGAACACAAGGATAACTGAATCATGCACAAGGGTAGTGCACAAGGATACCCGAAACGTGCACAAGGGTAGAGTACAAGGATAACCGAATAGTGTACAGGAGTAGTGCACAAGGATAACTGAATAGTGCACAAGGGTCATGTACAAGAATAACTGAATTGTGCACAATGTTAACTGAATAGCGCACAAGGATAACCGAATCGTGCACAAGGGTAGTGCGCAAGGATAACCGAAATGTGCCCAAGGGTACTGCACATGGATAACCAGATAGTGCACAGGGCTAGGGCACAAAGATAACAGAATAGTGCACAAGGGTACTGCACATGGATAACCAGATAGTGCACATGGGTAGTGCACAAGAATAACTGAATAGTGCACAAGAATAGTGCACAAGGATAACTGAATAGTGCACAAGGGTAGTGCATAAGGATTACCGAATAGTGCACAAGGATACTGCACACGGATAACCGGATAGTGCACAGGGCTAGTGCACAAGAATAACCAAATAGAGTACAAGAGTACTACACAAGGATAACTGAATAGTGCACAAGGGTACTGCACTGGGATAACCAAATAGTGCACAAGAGTAGTGCACAAAGACTACCGAATAGTGCACAAGAGTAGTGCACAAAGATAACCGAATAGTGCACAAGGGTAGTGCACAATGATAACCGAATCATGTATAAGAGTAGTGCACAAGGATAACCGAATCGTGCACAACAGTAGTGCACAAGGATAACCGAATACTGTACAAGGATACTGCACATGGATAACCAGATAGTGCACAGTGGTAGTGCACAAGAATAACTGAATAGTGCACAAGAGTAGTGCACAAAGATAACTGAATAGTGCACAAGGGTAGTGCACAATGATAACCGAATCATGTACAAGGGTAGTGCAAAAGGATAACTGAATAGTGCACAGAAGTAGTGCACAAGGATAACCGAATCGTGCACAAGGGTAGAACACAAGGATAACTGAATCATGCACAAGGGTAGTGTACAAGGATACCCGAAACGTGCACAAGGGTAGAGTACAAGGATAACCGAATAGTGCATAAGGATCATGCACAAGAATAACTGAATTGTGCACGATGTTAACCAAATAGCGCACAAGGATAACCGAATCGTGCACAAGGGTAGTGTGCAAGGATAACAAAAATGTGCCCAAGGGTACTGCACATGGATAACCGGATAGTGCACAGGGATAGGGCACAAGAATAACTGAATAGTGCACAAAAATAGTGCACAAGGATAACTGAATAGTGCACAAAAATAGTGCACAAGGATTACCGAATAGTGCACAAGGATACTGCACACGGATAACCGGATAGTGCACAGGGATAGTGCACAAGAATAACCGAACAGTACACAAGAGTACTACACAAGGATAACCGAATAGTGCACAAGGGTAGTGCACAAGTATAACTGAATACTGCACAAGGGTACTGCACATGGATAACCAGATAGTGCACAGTGGTAGTGCACAAGAATAACCAAATAGTGCACAAGAGTAGTGCACAAAGACCACAGAATAGTGCACAAGAGTAGTGCACAGTGATAACTGAATCATGTACAAGGGTAGTGCAAAAGGATAACTGAATAGTGCACAGAAGTAGTGCACAAGGATAACCGAATCGTGCACAAGGAAAATGAAATGGTGCACAAGAGTAGTGCACAAGGACAACTGATTTGTGCACAAGGATAACCGAATAGTGCACAGGGGAAGTGCACAAGGATCACTGAATCATGCACAAGGATAACAGAATAGTGCACAGGGGTAGTGCACAAGGATAACCGAATAGTGCACAGGCATAGTGCACAAGGATAACTGAATTGTGAACAAGGGGTGTGCACAAGCATAACCGAATAGTGCACAGGTATAGTTACACGAGGGTAACTGAGTTATGCACAGGGATAGTGCACAAGGATAACCGAATAGTGCACAGGGGTATTGCACAAGGATAACTGAATAGTGCACAAGGGTCATGCACAAGGATAACTGAATAGTGCACAAGCATAACCGAAACATACACAAGTGTAGTGCACAAGGATAACCGAATAGTGCACAGGCATACTGCACAAGGATAACTGAATTGTGCACAAAGTTAACCGAATAGTGAACTAGGATAGTGCACATGGATAAACGAATAGTGCACAGGGGTAGTGCACAAGGATAACTGAATAGTGCACAGGGGTTGTGCACAAAGATAACTGAATAGTGCACACGGGTTGTGCACAAGGATAATCGAATAGTGCACAAGAGTAACTGAATAGTGCACAAGATTCGTACACAAGGATAACCAAATAGTGCACAAGGGTAGCACACAAAGATAACCGAATAGTGTGCAAGGATAACTGAATACTGCACAAGGATAACTAAATTGTGCACAAGGGTAGTGCACAGGGTTAATGCACAAGGATAACTGAATTGTGCACAGAGGTAGTGCACATGGATAACTGAATAGTGCACAGGGTTAGTGCTGAAGGATAACTGAATAGTGCATAAGCATAACCCAATATTGCACAAGGGTAGTGCACAAGGATAACTGAATAGTGCACAAGAGTAGTGCACAAGAATAACCGAATAGTGTGCAAGGATAACTGAATAGTGCACAAGGATAACCAAATAGTGCACAAGGATAGTGCACAAGGATAACTGAATAGTGCTCAGGGGTGGTGCACATGGATAACCGAATAGTGCACAAGAATAACTGAGTAGTGTGCAAGGATAACTGAATAGTGCACAAGGATAACCGAATGGTGCACAGTGGTAGTACACAAGGATATCCGAATAGTGCCCAGGGGTAGTGCACATGGATAACCGAATAGTGCACAAGCATAACCCAATATTGCACAAGGGTACTGCACAAGGATAACTGAATAGTGCACAAGAGTAGTGCACATGAATAACTGAATACTGTGCAAGGATAACTGAATAGTGCACATGGATATCTGAATAGTGCTCAGGGGTACTGCACAAGGATAACTGAATAGTACACAAGGGTACTGCACAAGGATAACTGAATCGTGCACAAGGATAACCAAATAGTGCACAAGGATAACTGAATAGTGCATAGGGATAGTGCACAAGGGTAGTGCACAAGGATAACCTGAATAGTGCACAGGGATAGTGCACAAGGGTAGTGCACAAGGATAACCTGAATAGTGCACAAGGATAACCGAATAGTGAACGATGGTAGTGCACAAGGATAACCAAATCATGTACAGGGGTAGTGCACAAGTATAACCAAATCGTGCACTGGGGTAGTGCACAAGTATAACCAAATCATGTACAAGGATAACCGAATAGTGCACAAGGATAACCAAATAGTGCATAAGGGTAGTGCACAAGGATAACTGAATAGTACACAAGGATGACCGAATAGTACACAAGGGTACTGCACACAGATAACCGAATAGGACATAGGGGTAGTGCACAAGGATAAATGAATCGTGCACAAGGATAGCACACGAGGGTACTTCACAAGGATAACAGAATAGTGCACAGGGGTAGTGCACAAGCATAACTGAATAGTGCACAGGGATAGTGCACAGGGGTAGTGCACAAGTATAGCAGAATAGTTCACAGGGATATTGCACAAGTATAACAGAATAGTGCACAGGGGTGCAGTTGAAATAAACAATGAGCTATGATTTTTGTGAATGGCAGAAGAGACTCAATTGGCTTCCACCAAATTCCCTGTTTTATGTGCTTATTGCAACAGGCAGCACAAAGACCATGAAGCAAGGATTCTTTATTCTGTGAGCATCAGGTCATTATAAATGTGAAGGGACATTAGGGCTAAATTGAAAAGTACACAGTATTTAATTGGCAGTAAGCATGTGGTATACGTTTTTGTGTGTCTGATCCTTCTCTCCACAAAATCTCTTCTTCAAATACACTGTTTTCTCTGGAGAGGGTCTGTCTGACGACTCCTGCTGCCCACTGGGTGCTCCCACTCACCACTACTGGTGGTCCTGTTATATTACGTTCTTATGTAACACATCTCACTGAGGTACCTCGCAGACAAGACAGAGAGGATAGTCATTCTTTGTCTGTGGTGTTTCAGATCTGGGTCCCACAGTCAACTTGGGCAGGTTGATGTCCACACAAAATGAGAGGTCATTCCTCAGGACTCCCAATACCAGTGCCTACCTCGTTGGTAAAGAGAGATGGGGCGGGGTGGGGGGAGAGGGGGAGCGGTGGAATGCACCTGATTGGAATTAAACCCA
The DNA here is from genome assembly GCF_047496795.1 of Chiloscyllium punctatum. Taxonomy (NCBI): domain Eukaryota; kingdom Metazoa; phylum Chordata; class Chondrichthyes; order Orectolobiformes; family Hemiscylliidae; genus Chiloscyllium; species Chiloscyllium punctatum. The sequence continues at coordinate 105,806,756 of NC_092751.1, forward strand.
TACCAGGCTTGTTCTCAATTATAATTCTTTAGATCTTTTATAATCTTTAAAGGAACTGGAAAACCACTTTCACATCAGAATAATATGTATATTTGCATTTATGTAGCACCTCAAAGCTCTTACTGTTGCAACTTTCCTCATTATTAGAAAACAATTCAGCTACACCTTAATTTCAGCAATAATATGAGTGATGCACTAAGGCTCAAACACAATGGTGTGTTTTAAATATACGTTGTCTTCAGCTGTGAAATTGAATATTTAATTTAACTTTACATCTTTACAGAAACTTGATGTTTTGCCTTTGGGTTTTAAAGTTAAGGTTTTCTTTTAAACTTTCATGTTGAATTAAAACTGTTTTATTGAAGGAGTGGGAGAAATTATTTTCTTAGTATTGAGGCTGACAGTAATGAAAAATCAGATCAGAGCATTTGAAACGTGCTGATTTACCAACTTGTGTGGAACAGATGCCTGATAATGGGTTAATGTTTACAGCTCAATACTGCAGTTGAAGACCAGAATCTATTGGATTTACACTGCAGACTGCTCCCTGTCCACTAACTAGCGTACACCTGATCTTTATCATTCATTCAAAAGACATCGCGTCTAGCCTGGTAGTTATTGCATCTCCTGAATTTCCTTTGAGAAGGTGATAGTGAGCTTCATGCATTTATCTAAACGTCTTTTAAATTTTGTAACTTTATACGGATCCACTACTTCCTCTGAAAGTTCACTCCAAACACAAAAACTTCATGTCTTTTGTAAATTTTGCTCCTCTCACCTTAAACATGTCCTCTAGTCTTGAAATCCGCCAAACGAGGGAAAAGATATCTGCCATTCACCCTATCTATACCCTTTATGATTTTATAAACCCCTATATGGTCACCCCCCCACCTGCCCCCCCCCCCCCTTCCCCCGCCAGCTCCCAACCTCCTACACTCCAATGAAAGAGGTCCAAGCCAATCCAGCCTCTCCTCATAACTCACACCCTCCATTCCTGGCAAATTAGTCTTACTAATGCTGACTATGAGGCCATTGTCAGTTGTTGTGAAAACCCACTTGGTTCACAAATGTCCTTTAGAGAAGGAAATCTGCCATCCTCAACCGGTCTGGCTGACAATGTGGGTATCTCTTAACTGCCCTCTGAAATGGCCAGGAGAATCAGTCAGTTCAAAGACAATTAGTGACGGTCACAAATGTTATTGTCTGTAATGTTGCTTAAGTGAATGGACAAAAAAAAATGAATTGCCTGCAATTACCAGTTGGCTCTATGATTATCAGACTTTGGAACTTAGTGTCCCAGAGGATGTGAATGTGATGTTAGTTTACAAGAAAGCGAGGGGTATTTCAAGATCAGGATAATACAAGCCTTTGGAATTCAAAACAGGAGATGCAATGTTCATGAAGAGATGGAGTCTTAGAGTCAGAGATGTACAGCACAAAAACAGACCCTTCGGTCTAACCCGTCCATGCCGGCCAGATATCCCAACCCAATCTAGTCCCACCTGCCAGCACCTGGCCCATATCCCTCCAAACCCGTCCTATTCATATACCCATCCAAATGCCTCTTAAGTGTTGCAATTGTACCAGCCTCCACCACTTCCTCTGGCAGCTCATTCCATACATGTACCACCTCTGAGTGAAAAAGTTGTCCCTTAGGTCTCTTTTATATCTTTCCCTCTCACCCTAAACCTATGCCCCCTAGTTTTGGACTCCCCAACCCCAGGGAAAAAACTTGGCCCATCAGCTCAAGAAGTCTGGATCTAGCTCTTGTTACAGAGTTCATGCATTAGAATCCCTGCAGTGTGGAAGCAGGCCATTTGGCCCACCAAGTCCATACTGACCCTCCAAAGAATATCCCAAGCAAACCCATTCCTGCTCTATCCCAGTAACCCTGTATTTCCCACAACTAAGGCACCTAATCCACACATCTGACCTTCCTTGAACAGGAGCTGTTTTATTGAGCACAATATTTACACGCATTAGGCAAATTTAACTCTGCAATAAATTGTTGCTTCTACTGGATTAACTTTGTGGCTTGCAACTGGAAAACTGTTAACAGGCCTCATTGATGGAATATGTGATTCTTTCAGTTATCAGGGGCATCTTAAGGCTTGGGGATTATTAGGTTTGTCATGAGCTAAAATGCTCATGAGCTCAATCTTCAGATCCTCCTCGCTGCTGTCACAGTTCTATTTTCTCAGAAGCTGCAATATTTTCCAGCGTTCTGTCAAACGTCTGATTGTGTTTACTTTGATGCTGTAGTTTGTGACTGATTTCCATGTTTGCGACACAGACTGACACCTCCAATCAGAAAATGGCCATCAGACCCTATCAAGCAGCACAAAATGCTCAGTTCCTCATTGGCTAAGAGCAGGCGGAGATGGAGGATGAGAAGACAGAAAATGACAACAGTTGGGAAAACGAGGTCGTGTTTTATAGAAAGGAGAAGATTCTGGCAAATGTTAGCATTCACTTGTGGCTCCATTTTTATCTTGGCTGCACTTTTGTGTTTGCATTCTTGTGTCTGCATCGCTCTCAAGGATGCGTCAGAGTAATCAAACCCACAGTAGCTGATCTAAGATTCATAAATTTGTGCTTTTTAAGTGAACTAACTTGTATCTTGCTCTCTCTTTCTTCCTACTCACACACTGGGGAGATAAAATGAACCAGTTACATGAATAAAAGGGTGAATACTTGACTCTAAAGCACTTGCTTGAAAAAAAAGAATCCTCGCACAAAGTTTAGCAAAGTCTTGATGATGTCGATGTTAATGGGTGTGCAGAGGTCAATAAACTTGACAGTATAATGGAGATAACTTCATCATTATCCCATAGCAATTTTTATTCCAGCTGAATAAGGTGAAACTGGAGTCAACTGTACTCAGGAACTAAGGGCAAAGTGTCCAGATGCAGAACTACCTGGAATATACACGAGTGTGAGAACCGAGGCTGAGTTAAAATAGCATCATATCCTGGAGAACGAGAGGCTCCATCATTGGGTACGATCAAGACAGAGATCAACAGATGTCTACATACTAAAGGAATACAGCAATAGAGTGAGATAATGACATAGATGTTGAAGATGGAACAAGATGCAGTTGAATGGTAGAGTAGTTCAAAGGGCTAAGAGGCCTCCTCCTGTACCTATTCCCAATATATGATGTAAAGTAAGGGAGGGAGGTTATTGTAAGGAGAGGGTTAAAGAGGGGGTTGTGAAACTGCACTTTGTGCTGAACAGAAACCTACCAATGATAGCGCGACTGAAATTGGGGCGTACTTGATCCGCGTTAGAGGACTGCATGGATTACACATTTTTGTGGAACAGGAGGAGATTACAGGGCAAGGCAGTACTGAGGGAGTGTCACAGTGTCGGAGGGTCAGTGCTGAGGAAGTGCCGCACTGTCGGAGGGTCAGTGCAGAGGGAGTGCCGCACTGTCGGAGGGTCAGTGCAGAGGGAGTGCCGCACTGTCGGAGGGTCAGTGCAGAGGGAATGCCACACTGTCAGAGAGTCAGTGCTGAGGGAGTGCCGCACTGTCGGAGGGTCAGTGCAGAGGGAGTGCCACACTGTCAGACGGTCAGTACTGAGGGAGTGCCGCAGTGTCGGAGGGTCAGTGCTGAGGAAGTGCCGCACTGTCGGAGGGTCAGTGCAGAGGGAGTGCCACACTGTCAGAGGGTCAGTACCGAGGGAGTGCCGCACTGTCGGAGGGTCAGTGCAGAGGGAGTGCCGCACTGTCGGAGGGTCAGTGCAGAGGGAGTGCCACACTGTCAGAGGGTCAGTACTGAGGGAGTGCAGCACTGTCGGAGGGTCAGTGCTGAGGGAGTGCTGCACTGTCGGAGGGTCAGTGCAGAGGGAGTGCCACACTGTCAGAGGGTCAGTACTGAGGGAGTGCCGCACTGTCGGAGGGTCAGTGTTGAGGGAGTGCCGCACTGTCGGAGGGTCAGTGCAGAGGGAGTGCCACACTGTCAGAGGGTCAGTACTGAGGGAGTGCCGCACTGTCGGAGGGTCAGTGCTGAGGGAGTGCCGCACTGTCGGTGGGTCAGTGCTGAGGAAGTGCTGCACTGTCAGAGAGTCAGTGCTGAGGGAGAGGCGCATTGTTGGGGGGTCAGTAATGTGGGAGCACCGCACTGTTGGAAGGTCAGTGCGGAGGGGGTGCAGCATTGTTGGAGGGTCAGTGCTGAGGGAATACCAGACTGTCGGAGGGTCAGTGCTGGGGGAATGCCGCACTGTCGGAGGGTCAGTACTGAGGGAGTGCCGCACTGTTGGAGGGTCAGTGCTGAAGAAGTGCCGCACTGTCGGAGGGACAGTGCAGAGGGAGTGCCGCACTCTCAGAGGGTCAGTGCTGAGGGAGTGCCACACTGTCAGAGGGGCAGTGCTGAGGGAGTGCTGCATTGTCGGAGGGTCAGTGCTGAGGGAGTGCCGCACTGTCGGACAGTCAGTATTGAGGGAATGCCGCATTGTCGGAGGGTCAGTGCTGAGGGCGTGCCGCACCGTCGGAGGGTCAGTGCTGAGAGAGTGCTGCACTGTCAGAGGGTCAGTGCTAAGGGAGTGCTGCATTGTCGGAGGGTCAGTGCTGAGGGAGTGCCGCACTGTTGGACAGTCAGTATTGAGGGAATGCCGCATTGTCAGAGGGTCAGTGCTGAGGGCGTGCCGCACTGTCGGACAGTCAGTATTGAGGGAGTGCCGCACTATTGGAGGGTCAGTACTGAGGAAGTGCCGGACTGTCCGAGGGTCAGTGCTGAGGGAGTGCTGCACTGTCAGAGGGTCAGTGCTGAGGGAGTGTCGCACTGTCGGAGGGTCAGTGCTGAGGGAGTGCTGCACTGTCAGAGGGTCAGTGCTGAGGAAGTGCCGGACTGTCAGAGGGTCAGTGCTGAGGGAGTGTCGCACTGTTGGAGGGTCAGTGCTGAGAGAGTGTCGCACTGTCGGAGGGTCAGTGCTGAGGGAGTGCTGCACTGTCAGAGGGTCAGTGCTGAGGGAGTGTCGCACTGTCAGAGGGTCAGTGCTGAGGGAGTGCCGCACTGTCAGAGGGTCAGTGCTGAGGGAGTGCTGCACTGTCAGAGGGTCAGTGCTGAGGGAGTGCTGCACTGTCAGAGGGTCAGTGCTGAGAGAGTGTCGCACTGTTGGAAGGTCAGTACTGAGGGAGTGTCGCACTGTTGGAGGGTCAGTGCTGAGGAAGTGCCGCACTGTCAGAGGGTCAGTGCTGAGGGAGTGCTGCACTGTTCAGGTGGTGTAACTAACCTTATATCCAGCTCCACCATAGTGTACTTGCTCCTGTTGTCACAGGAGATACAATTGTCTCAAAAGTACAGTGTGAAAATATTAACAACTCAACACTGAGTGTGTTCATGTCCAACCATTCACAGCTGGTTTGCAATGCAAAGTTACACCAACGGCATGGGGTCAGTTCTCACACCAGCTGAAGTTACCATGACGGACTGTCCTTCTCAAATCCTCCCCTCACCTGAGATGTGGTGACCCTCAGGTTAAACCTTCACCAGTCATCTCTCTCTCTCTCTCTCTCTCTCTCTCTCTCTTTCTCTCATGAGAGAGCAGCCTTCTGGTCTGATAGGACTGTATGACTTAAAGACCATAAGACATAGGAGCAGAAATTAGGCCATTCAGCCCATCGAGTCTGCTCTGCTATTCAATCATGGCTGATTAGTTACTCAACCCTATTCTCTTGCTTCCTCCCTGTAACCCTTGATACTCAAGAACCTATCTAACTTCGTCTTAAATATTCTCAGTCACCCGGCCTCCACAGCCTTCTGGGGCAGCAAATTCCATAGATTCCCCACTCTCTGACTGAAGAAGTTTCTCCTTATCTCCATTCTAAAAGGGTCTTCCCTTTACTCTAAGGCTGTGCCCTCGGGCCCTAGTCTCTCTTACCGATGGAAACATCTTCCCAACATCCACTCTGTCTCGGCCATTCAATATTCTGTAAGTTTCAATTGGATCCCCCCTCATCCTTCAGAACTCCATGGGGTATAGACCCAGAGTCCTTAAACATTCCTCAAATATTAAACATTTCATTCCTGGGACCATTCTCATGAACCTCCTGTGAACATGCTCCAGGGACAGTACATTCTTCCTGAGATACGGGATCCAAAGCTGTGCACAATACTCCAAATGTAATGTTACTTTTGCCTTACACAGTTTAAGGGGGAGTTTAACAGTCCAAAGGAATCATGGTTGATAATATTTGCCATGCTTGATCGTAGATTAACCTCCTTGGTAAATACATTATTTACATTGGGCTGCGTGTCAGGGACAGTAAAAGGGAAAATGAGCAGAATTTTACGTTACCCGATGAGATGTTCTGATCTGGGATGCACTGTCAAAAACGTTGGTGGAAACAGATTCAGCAGAAGCTTTTGGAATAGGAAGTGCTTAAAATCTACTGGAAAAAGATGTGACAATAAAGCATTGGGAGTGAGGCTAATAGGATAGCTCTTTCAAAGAGCTAGGATAGGAATTATGGGCAGAATGGCCTCTTTCTGTGCTGTATGATCTGACAATTAATACACCAAGTAAAGTTTTCACTTCAGAAAACTCTAACGTCATGTTTTAAAAACAAACTGTTGTCCTAAATTTCAGTCAAACTGTTCCTTGCACTCTGTAAATATCTGACCCTTGTGTATAAAATATAAATTGACCTTTCTGTGGTGAACAATGCAACTCCATGTGTTTTGTCCCAATGACTGCACTAGAAACTGCTGCCTCACACGCAGAGGAATTCTAATATTTGGAACAGTAACACTTGGATTAATTTCTCCTGAAGGAACCGATGGGAAAAAATAAATCTTTGGAACAAAGTAATCAACTGAGAGGGGAAGCAAATGGTTTGTTTACAATCCTGAATATGCAATTTCCTTAAAACAGACCAGCCTTAAAACTTGAGACTTCAAACCTTGAAGGACTGAGGAGCCACAAGGTCAGAGGTCAGTAGTCTGCTCAACGTATCAGTGGTGTGATCTGTATGGAGTAATGCCAGTCAGTCTGAGGAAGTTTATAAATAGGGACCAGATTCCATGAAAGAGTCCCATAGCCTGAAAGCATTTTTCCTCCCTAGCATCATTTGATGCTGTAGAAACACACCATTTTGTGCCAATGGCATCACAGAGAGATTTTGAATACAGTGCCAGTCTGTTAAAACACGTCCACCTTGGTCCAGAGAAATGAAGCCGTGTTTTAACTGAACCATGGACAGATGATCCCATGTGTGAAATGCGCGGAAGAAGACAGTGGAGAGTTGAGGTTGGACTGAGGAGGGAATGGGAGCCATGTGACCCCAGCTCTCCAAAGAATTTTTTTAAAAATTCATTCATGAGAGGAATGCACCACTGGCTGAGCCAGCATTTATTGCCCATCCCTAATTATCCAGAGAGCAGTTATGAGTCAACCACATTGGTATGGGTCTGGAGTCACATGTCAGCCAGACCAGGTAAGGATGGCCATTTCTATCCCTGAAGGACGTTAGTGAACCAGAATTTGCAAAATATTAAACCACGTTACATCAGACTTTAATTGTATAGTAGAAAAGGGGGACAGGTAGCCAAAGCTTTTTGTCTTCCTCTCGTCAGGACAGGATGCAAGAATGGGTCACTATGTCCTGATGAAGGGTTATGCCTGAAACATCGACTCTCTTGCTCTTCAGATGCTGCCTGACCTGTTGTGATTTTCAAGCGCCATACTTTATCGACTCTGACTTATCCAGTAAGTGCAGTCCTCACTATCTCCAAGATGTAAGAGTGCCAAATTTAAAACCAGCACAACAATTTACACTGCAGGAGGAAAGGGGTGGAGATCGGTCAGCAAGTTCACGCTTGATTGGCTGAGGATTTGCCGTGGCAAATGCAATATAGGTCACGAGTTCAGGCAGAGAGTTTTCATCGAGTTTCTGAGGCAATTCTCTGAACAGAATAGCTTGTCAATGATGCCCTTTCTTCCACCAACATAAAGTGGTATGATGAACTTTAACATTCTTTGAAATTTCTATTTAAATTTCTTCCACATTACAGTCACTTTGCTTCATTATTTTCAATATTTAATCTACCAAAGTTGATAATCTTCCTGAAGGTATTGGCTTGGAGTTTTCAAGGGCAGCTGGAATTCAGTGATTGCTATTGGATCATTAAATACAATGAGCTGTCGATGATAATTCAGGTTATTGGTTTAAAAGGTCCAGCTCAGTGAAATCTTCTCCGTGCAATCCAAATGTGACTATATCTGATAACATTATCCACAGGGGACAACCACAAAAGAGGTGGGAGAAAGATGGTGTGTGTTTTGAGAACCAAAATGTTCTGGGAGACTGGGAGGCCAGAGTGTAGTTTTCAGAAGATTTAACTCCCCCCCCATTGCACAGTCAGTCAAAGGTCTCATTTTGTTTCTTCCTAGGTCAATGGTTGGGAGACACGTTCATTCATGTCACTGGTTGGATTCGGAACACGGAAAAATGCATTGTCCTTGTCCTTCTGTAGAGGACGCAATGGGAAAACCATGGAAAAGATGGAGATCTTTCATGGAATATTGGCAGCATTCAATCAGAGAGGGTGGGCCATCAGTTGCTCCCAGAATAAGACAGAAGTTGTCCATAGTTGGTCTGGAAGACTAACATTCGGAAGCTCTGAGTGAATTTTGAGTAACTAAAGCTCTGCTGCAAAAATATCCCACTATGATGGGATTGGACTGACTTCAAAGAGAATTATTCACCTCTCAGATTGAAGCCAGTCACCACAATGAAAGATTAAGCTCAAAGTGAAGTTGTTCTTCAGTGGATTCAATTCTCTTTCCTTATTAATGTTCTTATGTCCCACTTGAGAATTTGGCAAAGTATTGTTTCAACAACAACAACTTACATTTAGATAGACTTTTAACATTCTGCAAGCACTCACTTAAGTTCTGATGCCTGTAAGATTGCCACTTTGAGGGAGTATCTAGAGGGCTCTCAGTAAATTGGCACCTTCAAGAGATGTGATAAATTGTGAAGGAAAAGTAGAATGCTTGGGATTTGGTTAAGAAACATTAGTGTTTCACTGGTTTACTCTGGTTTTCTACGGTGGCACAGTGGTTAGCACTGCTGCCTCACAGCGCCAGAGACCCGGGTTCAATTACAGCCTCAGGCGACTCTCTGTGTGGAGTTTGCACATTCTCCCCGTGTCTGTGTGGGTTTCCTCCGGGTGGTCTGGTTTTCTCCCACAATCCAAGAATGTGCAGTTTAAGTGAATTGACCATGCTAAATTGTCCGTAGTGTTAGGTGAAGGGGTAAATGTAGGAGTATGGGTCTGGGTGGTATATGCTTCGGCGGGTCGGTGTGGACTTGTTGGGCCGAAGGGCCTGTTTCCACACTGTAAATCATCTAATCTAATCTAAAAACCCGGGAGTGCCATCTGATAAAATCTGACAGCAAGCCTTTCCAAGAGGTATCTGGACCAAGAGACCAATCACTTAGTTGAAGAGATAGATTTGAAGAAGCAAGTGTGGTAAGAGGTTTTGAGAGAGATTTCCAGACTTAGGACTGGGGTAAACTGACACAAAGCAGCTGATAGTGTGTGGAATGAACTTCCTGAGGCAGTGGTGGATGTGGGTACAATTACAGTGTTTAAAAGCCATTTGGTTAAGTACATGAATAGGAAAGGTTTGGAGGGATATGGGCCAGGAGCAGGCAGGTGGGACTAGTTTAGTTTGGGACGATGTTCAGCATGGACTGGTTGGACCGAAGCTGTGTGTTTCTGTGCTGTATGACTATGAGGTGAAATATGAAAGAATTTGTAAAACAAAACTTCACTTCAAAATACTCTCAAATTTTGATTTGTTCAAGACAACAACTGAAACTTCGAACATAGTTGCTCAATTGATTTGCTGTTTCTGCAAGAATATTGTCAAACAGATAGCATAGTGTGTTTCATGACCGACCACATCAACTGGTGCATTATGTGAAGAAGGGTTATACCTACAACATTGACTTCTCCACCTCCTAATGCTGCCTGGCTTGCTGTGTTCTTCCAGCCTGTCTACAGAACATTATCTGACAAGGTTTAGCACTGAGACCCATACTCAAGACCCTAGACCACACTAACTGAGGTAGAGATTATGGAGCATGGTGTAGAAAGGTGGAGAGGCAGAGTGCGATGGAGGGATGAAACATTGAGGTCTTGGGTTGGCAAATGAAAGCAGTGGAAAAGCAAAACTCCTTGAGGATGGCCAAGAGGCCAGAATTGGAGGAGACTACCAGCTGACTAGCCATGGTGAGATTTAAACACAAAGATCTCCTGACAGATAAAGTGCTGTACCACAAGGAATAGTTCATCACTCACTTGATAAAGTAACATTGGACAAGTATTTGAACAGCAAGAAAGCTGTGGAAAAGGTGATTGAGAGAAAAGGGATGGTTTACCAACATCTCCAGCCAGCATGGAAACAATGGGCCAAATGGCCTCCTTTCATGTTGCCTTCCTGTCTGAGGGGAATTTTATCCACTCATCTCTCTTTGGTCAGACAGTTTTTTGGGGTCAGTGAATAATTGTTTTCCTCCAAAGTTGTTGAATTGAAACCCCAAATTCCATAAGAAAAAGAGGTTTCAGCATCTCAAATGAAGCAAGTAATTAGCTGTCTCCCCATTTCCTCCCTCTCTTCAGTTCTGGACATGGTTGTGAGGTAACATGAACAGTCCTCCCATGGGGTCCCTGCTTAGATCTCAGAGGCCACAGGTTTCAAGCCTCTTGTGGGACCAGCAGCTAGAGTGTCAAAGATGTCTGATTAACATATTCCAGAGAAACACCCTGCCTCCTTAATTGATGACATCAGTAACAGGTACAACCCCAGTACCCAAACCAGTTCTTTCAGGTAAGGTTAAAGAATAGTGAAACAATTAAAATATAAGTGTTCATCATAAAGAGGGATAAAGGATCAGCACAGCACTCTACTGAAAACAAAACCCAACCAAAAAGGTATCAAAAGGGATGGGAAAGAGGTTTGTGGTGTCTACCAAGTAGTTACTTGATGCCTTCACGGACTCAGTGTAGATACGAGTTTCATGTTGTAAGCGTAGCTCACCCAATTGCAGTCAAAGCTGAAACAATTCTGTCCCTTTCATTTAACCTGCTACAGCTAGCGATGTTTCTGCCAATTCTCAGGGCCACTTCCTGCACTTCTGTGCTCGAATTCACAATGCCTACCATTGTAAATGTCTCTGGCAAATAGTCCAAGTATATCTCCTGGCTTAAACTAAATTCAGTTCTAGCGCTTTGGGCTCGAGAATGATTTTGCCTCTCTATTGAACTATTCACAGTCTCAAGATCCTAAAGCACTTTACTGCTGTAGAAGGTCATTGTTCTGTAAGGGTTAATACTGAAGACTGCATGAAGCTCCACTCAATCCTAGGATGTCATAAGAACTTGTACTTGACGAATAGGTTGTAGAATGTTGCAACTTTTACATGGGATGGTAAGGGACATATCAACATTAATAAATGAATACTTAATTACAAGATCTTATTTGCAAGTTAATTGAAATTCTTTTGGACTGATACTGGTTGGCTGTCAACTTCCTGAATGGTGGAGTATCCCTTCATTGACTTGCAGTGCAGAGGTGTTTAATAGCTTTCTGCAAACTGTGACCTTCAGTGTACATGAGTCCATGCCCAGACGATAGTAGAAAGCCATTTTTAACTTTTAAGCCTCTTCTTGTATGTTCTTCAAAGTGAAAAACATAAAAATATCCCTTGACCAGACCAATGTCCTTCTTATAGCTGTGATTTTTCTTTTATATTGAATTCCTACAGAGTGGAAACAGGCTATTTGGCCCAACAAGCCCACACCAACTCTCCACAGAGCATCCCACCCAGACTCACCCCTCCCCACTCCATCCCTGTAACCCTGCATCTCCCATGGCTAACCTACACATCCTTGCACACTATGGGCAATTTAGCATGGACAATCCACCCAACATGCGCACCTTTGGATTGTAGGAGGAAACCAGAGCACCCAGCAGAAACCCACGCAGACTTGGGAAGAATGTGTAAACTCCACACAGACAGTCGCCCAAGGCCTGAATCAAACTCAGGTCCCTGGCGCTGTAAGGCAGCAATACTAACCACTGAGCCACTATGCTGCTCCATGTTTATGCTCTGAAATATGTACAGGGGATTAGTATTCTGTATGTAATGCATTTCTCCCTTTAAAGCGACTTTAATATGATGTGGAAGTGCCAGTGTTGGACTGGGGTGTACAAAGTTAAAAATCACACAACACCAGGTTATCGTCCAACAGGTTTACTTGAAATCACAAGCTTTCCGAGCAGCGCTATAACCTGGTGTTGTGTGACTTTCAACCCTTTGGCGTAATACTCCAGGGTTCCTTTCCAAACATTGGATTTACATCCACAGTCATCCTTTACCCGTAACATTCCTCTTTGTGAAACCATACGTGCTGGAATTTAAGGCTTGATATATCAATAGCTTAGAATCATGATATATCATGGTTCGAATCTGTGGCCATGACAGTGACCAAGAGAAGCTCATCCAACATGGTGCCCGCTGTGGTCACCTGAAGGTTTAACTTAGCAAAACCATTACAACATCAACAGCCATTGCAGTCCTTTTGAAATGCAGTTGCTGTTGTATTACAGAAAGGATCGCAGTCCGTACTGCATCCTATAAACAGTGAAACAATAATGACCAGTTTAAATGAAGGATGCATATTGGTAGAAACATAACAGAAAACCAGTAAATTGTCCTACAAAAGTCTTTAGTGTCCAGAGTGTGGTGCTGGAAAAGCACAGCAGGTCAGGCAGCATCCGAGGAGCAGGAGAATCAACTTTTCAGACGTATACCTTCACCAGGAAGGGCTGATGAAGGGCTTATGCCCAAAACATCAACTCACCTGCTCCTCGGATGCTGCCTGACCCGCTGTGCTTTTCCAGCACTGCACTCTGATCGCCATCTGCAGTCCTCACTTTCTCCGACAAAAGGTCTTTAGCACAAATTAAAGCTGTATAAAACCTAAAATTTCTCCAAAGCAATTGATCAGCCAAAATGAAGTTCGTAAGGACAAACACACTTCCACTGAGGTACATTCACAAACAGAACAGGAATATTCACTGTGTACAAAAAGTACATCCGCTGTTCTATAATGAGGTTTTATAGAATCCCTACAGTGTGGAAGCAGGTCATTTGGCCCATTGAGTCCCCACTGACCCTCCAAAGAGCATCCCATCCTGCATATCCCATGACCAATCTAGCAAACCAGCACATCCCTAGACACTATGGGAAGTTTAGCATGGCCAATCCACCTTAATCTACACATCTTTGGACTGTGGAAGGAACCCCACACAGACACGGGGAGAGTGTGTAACCTCCACACAGGCAGTCACCCTGGGTGGAATCAAACCTGGGTCCCTGGCGCTGTGAGGCAGCAGTGCTAACCACTGTGCCACCGTGCCACCCATTACATTATTTTTCCATTAATGCAATTCAGCCTGCACTCATACCCCCCTACAGCTCTATGTTCAGGGGCTGCAGAAATGATCCAACATTTGATTTATATCAGGTATGAATATTCAAATCCACAAAGTGATTCAGAGACAGAGGCAAGTGCTTCTGAGACTGAGCAGTGCATTGATTTCACTACACAAAAAAACTGACCATCAGAACTCAGAGAATTTGTCCAGTTCTCATGGGTCGCAAATCATAATAGTAGCAGCATTCCGCATGTCACCTTTTCCTTGGAAATCAGAGATGTGAAGCTCAAAGCAATGACTTACAGCACTGGTGAGCTTTTTTTTTAAAGAATATTATTTCCTTGGAATAATTGAAGATTTGGAGACAAGCTGTTCATTTTTATGAACTGTAACACAACTCTGAGCAGAGTTCAGCCTTTGCCACATTCTGTGGAAAACTATCTTATGAAAAAACGGACTTTCCAATTAGACACCATTAATAAAAAGCACAAGGTTTGTCCATCAAAAAGCTGTCAATGTAATGCCAGATAAGCATTACACTGAGTATTGATCTTCTGCCTTAATCTGCCACAAATACGGCCACCAAGTCTTGAAGGTTTTACCACATGACCTCCCACTGCCAGTTTCCCTGAGCCCACTCTCCAGCCATTGGAGACTTGTCACGCTCACCTCACATGCGCCAATACCATTATCTAGAAGTGAATCACCTGTTTGGATGATTCTTCACTGAGAATTATGCAGCCTTTCTTCCCCATGTCCAATAACCTTTTGCATCATAAACAAAATTCTTCAAAACTGTTTTTGAAAAACTATTTTTGGAGCCTTTTATGACTTCTGTTTGCACAATGATCAATTGTTCTGTGTTTGATTATATGAGTCTATTTACTGATGATGCTCACTGTGCTCAACTGGTTTAGCCTGAGTGTGGACTCAGAGAAAAGTAAACCAAGGTGATGAAGCAGCAAGAATTCTGAACTTTGATCCTGAGTGCAGATGGCTGTTGTAACACTGTGGTATTGTCCATACTTGAAAACCTGGATTTCAGCCCCACCTGTTCCAGCCGTGTGTGATCAGGTTAATTAGTCAATGATGAGAATGAGTGCAGACAACGTGTACATGTAATGATATTTTAAAGCACTGCAAATAATTTTCTTATATACCTAGAAACTAGTCTCACATCCACATAGATCTGATATATGGAATAGTGTCCAGTTCAGGTTGCCCAGTTATAGGAAAGATATTATTAAGCTGGAAAGAGTTTAGAAGAGATTTACTGGGATGTTGTTGGGTATGGAAGGTTTGAGTTATGGATGGAAGTTTGCTCACTGAGCTGGAAGGTTCATTTTCAGACATTTTGTCACCATACTAGGTAACTTCATCGATAAGCGTCTGGTGAAGCACTGGCGGTATGATCCACTTTCTATTTATAAGTTTAGGTTTCCTTGGGACGGTGGTGTCACTTCCTGTTTTTTTCAGGTTTGAGTTATAAAGAAAGGCTGGATAGGCTGAAATTTTTTTCACTGGCGCATAGAGGTTGAGAGGCAACCTGATGGATGTTTATAAAGTAGTGAGAGGTACAGATAGAGTTAATGGTAGTTGTCTTTTCCCTAGGATGGGGGATTTCAAGACCAGGGGGCACATTTTTAAGGTGAGAGGAGAGAGATTTTAAAAAAAAGCATGAGGCAATTTTTTTTTTTTACACAGAGGGTTGTTCATATATCAAATGAAGAAGTGATGGATGTAGGTACAGTTATAATGTTTAAAAGACATTTGGATAGATATATGAATAGGAAAGGTTTGGAGGGATATGGGCCAGGATCAGGTAGATGGGGCTAGTTTAGGTTGGGATTAATGTTCAGCATGGACTGGTTGAACCGAAGGATCTGTTTCTGTGCTGTATGACTACGTGACTATAACTCCTTTCCTTCAATGTGCACATCATCCCTACTCTCTCTGACTGACCCTTGACGTAAGATGGGCACGTATTGATTATTTTCATCTGAATAAGCAACAGAGGGAAAGAGCTTTGACTTTTAGAAGGACAAGTTAATTAGTTCCTAACACAGTGGAAGTTTCTTGAGATCAGCTTTATTACTACCATAAAATATAAAAAATATAACAGACTAAAGGTTGCGGAAATATTACCTTGAAGTTTAAGAGCGCTTGACTTGCAATTATACTATAAATCTACTAATGTGTTTTACAATCCAATCGATATCCCAAATATTAATTTGGCACAAACATACCAGTTAAAGCTCTTAGTCCTCAGTTGCAAATAAAGCATTTCTTTCTCCTCTTGGTTAATTCTGTGTGCTGCAGACATGTTCCGTAAAGTCACTACACTATGAGGGAAGGGGTAGTATAGTGGATAAACAGACTGTTCTGAAGGCTTGGGATCCTACTTAGCTAAAACAGATAGGATAAATATTTAATCCCACCCTGATTATTGAGATACACAGGGAATTAAAATATTGGCAAAGAAAGATATGGATTAGGTACCCTGTCCAGTCCCCCAGCTCAGGGTCAAACTGCTCTTTGAACATTTTTCTCCTAAAGACACAAACCAGAAGACTGTCCAAAATAGCACGTGAACAATAGGTGTCTTGAAATGATTTCGAGCCAGTAATCTAATATAAAACTTCAGACATTTTCCACTGAGAGTAGTGGATACCTGGCAGTAATTACAAGGAGGATAATCTAATCAAGATGTTCACATGGCTTATATGTATTTAATAATGGAACCTGCAAGATATCATGAAGCCATAATCTAATTGAAGAATTCAGATAACATCATGAACTCCATGCGTTATGCTTGAGTAGTTACTAACTGCGCTGAACACTGAGATTAAACGCCTGCTCGTGGTATCTTCAAAATATTTTTCATATACCTGTAAACTCTTTTCACCAAGATGTAATAACAAAACCATTGTGAATCACCTTTGTGGAATAAATGAGAAATTGCTTGCAATTCCTTGGTGAAATGTTCTGTTGCCAAAATTCACAATAAATGTTAATTGGATTCTCAATAAACTTAAGGTATCACAGCTGCTTTCTATTCCTAGTCCCAGTTTGAACATGGCTGTGTTGGAGTTGGACTCCACTTATCACTACAGCAAATCATAAATTCCGACCTTAAAACATGCTAATTGTTAATTAACTCTTCATTGTCCTCCAATAAATGGTTTTCTGTCATCTGAACCAATGTGACTGTGATAATCAAGGCTGTGGTAATGAAATTGTTCCTAATGACATACCCAGTACAGGCATAACAGATTGTGAACGCTCAACCAATGCTTCTAAACGAATTGGACACAAATAAACTGTTAAGATGGCTAACATGACTCCTTGAAAGTGGAGTCACAGGTAGACAAGATGTGAAGAAGGTGCTTGGTACACTTGTCTTTATTGGTCAGTGCATTGAGTATAGGAGTTGGGACACCGTGTTGCAGCTGTACAGGTTATTGGTTAGGCCACTTTTGGACCAGTTCTGGTCTCTGTGCTATAGGAAGGTTGTTGTTAAACTTGAAAGGGTTCAGGAAGGATTTACAAGGATGTTGCCAGGATTGGAAGGTTTGAGCTATAGGGAGAGGCTGAATGGGCTGGGGCCTGGAGTGTCATAGGTTGAGGGGTGACCATATAAAGGTTTATAAAATCATGAGAGGCACGGATAGGTCTTTTCTCCCCAGAATGTAGGAGTTCAAAACTAGAGGGCATATGTTTAGGGTGAGAGGGGGAAAATTATTAAGAGATCTATGGGGCAACTTTTTCATGCAGAGTGGTGGAATGCGCTGCCAGAGGAAGTGGTGGAGGCTGGTACAATTACAACAGTTGAAAGGCATCTGGATGGGTATATGAATAGGAAGGGTTTAGAGGAATATGGTTCAAGTGCTGGCAAATGGGACTGAATTAATTTCTGGCTGGTGTGGACAAGTTAGAGAACAAGTTAGTCTGTTTCTGTGCTGTGCAACTGTATGACTAAGACTTTCAGCATTTGGATTACAGATAGAATGAAATCTCTGGTAAATACCTAATTAGATATGAACACTGGTAAGGCTGCTTCATAACCATCTGTGTAATTCACACACCATGTTGCTGAAGACTGGGTCAACACCAAAAGATGTTGGTATTTCAATGAAGAGCAGTTTGCAGGCAGACACAGCAGAACTGTTCATCATCGACCAGTCTGGGCATCAGACTTTAAAGCTATCTACAAGTCATCAAGCAGTCAAAATACTTTGTTTTTTTTAATTTTCCTGTTATTCTTTCATTGGGTGTCACTGATAAAGCCACTATGTGTTGACCATTCTCTGGTTGTCCCTTGTACTGATTTGCTTACTGTGGCATTTCAGAGTATAGTTAAGAATCAATCACATTGCTGTACGTCTGGAGGCCTATCACAGGAGTCTTATGGTCAGAAAGAGGCCATTTGGCCCATTGTGCCTGCAACCGCTCTTCAAATGAACCTCATACCTAGTGGCAACCTCTTGTTTATTTTCTCCCCACACCTTTGTGCATTATTTTAACCAAATTAGCATCCAATGTCCTCTCAAAAGCCAGGTTTTCCTTCCCTAAATGACATTAGTCAACCTGATGGGTTTTTATAACAGTTCATGATAGTTTCATGATTGCCATTAGTCTATCTTTTTAAATTCCAGATTGAATAACTGAATTTTATTTCTATTATGTGGGATTTGAACTCACATTCCCAGAGGATTAGCTTGGGCCTCTGGATTACTAATTCAGTGATAGTACCATTTCACCTGAACCTGCTTCACCTTTAAGGCTCAACCTCTTGGAAACAAGGTGATATGCAAACCCACAACCTGTTCTGAACACTTCACTTAACAAGACCCTCAACATTCATTTAAAGCATGAAATCTAGCCATGAGCCTTCAGCCCTGCCACGGGGGGACCTGGAAATCATAAATCAGAGACTGGATTATTCGGAATCTGTAAATGAACACTATCTTTACTTGTATTGTGTGTGTTTGTGTACATGTGTATGTGTGTGTGTTTGAGTGTGTGTGTCTCTATGTGAGTGCGGGGTGTGCGTGTTTGTGTACGTATATGTGTCTATGTGCATATGTGTGTCTATGAGTGAGTGTGTGTGTGTGTCTGTGTGTGTGTGTTGGTATGACATTATGATAATTTGGGCTAAATGTATAAGAACAAATAATTATCATTTTTAAACTTGTGAAAATTTGATCAGTATCCTTGGGTGGCTCTGTCAAATTTAGTTTGATAATCATGTTGTGAAGCATTGGAGAAGGTTATCTTACACTTAGGATGCTTTGTAGATGCAACTTGTTGTTGTTACTCTGCAGTCTGTTGAACTCAGCACAATGTTATGTTCAGACCTCAAAGGACTCCATATGAGCCTGTAGGGATTTGTCAATCTCAAGCCCAGAGATGTGTTTCTGACCAGTAAATGTGGCCAGCTAAAGAGCATTCTTAACAATAAACTGATCCCATTTCATCACTTTAATAACCCTGCTGAATTCACAACGCACTGTAACATAATCTGGCATCTTTGTATTCCGCCAGAGAGATTTCAGCTGACACTACAAAGGCTTTTGTCTAACAGCTCTTTTCCATCCAGTTACTTTGACAGGACACTACCCAGAAGCTGAGTGGTCTTCCCGAGGGTAAACGAATGGGCAGATTCTAACCCCAGTGATCTCCCACTCACAGAGGACGAATGGAATGTAAAACTAAACACCATTCCTTTTAATGAGCAGCATTATTTCTGAATATTTGGGCATTGTAAAGGTTCCATTTACCCTGCACCATCCCATTGCGCATTGATCCCTATGTGCTGTTGAATTTTGCCTTGTTATAGATATTTCCTCATCAACCCATTCAGTGATGTTATTAAGCATCTCTGGAACAGGTGGTACTTGAACCCAGGTCTTGTTGTAACCACTGTGTAAAACTCCTTTTCTGCTTGGCATCATTTTAAAGATTGAAGAGTGAAATAGTGCTGGGTTCTTTAGTTGCACACTGTGCTGTTTAATGAGTGAGTTTATCAAGTGTGGAATGGTGGGGAATGTGGATCCAGGACATAGACTGACAGCTGTGCAGAAGTCAGTGGAGTCACAGGCAATTAGACGTGTTCAAGTGGGACAGATGCTGCAAAGGTACTTTGCAATTTAATGCAGAGCCCCCCCATTAGAGGTTCAGATAAATCTCATTAATAACTTCAATACTGGTGACTCTTCTAGCATTGTCAGGTTTTGTCAATCAGCAAGCACAGATAGAAAATGTTCAACAGACACATTTGCAAACACGATTTAACAAGATCAAGAGATGGATACAATTAAAACTGAGGGGGCATGTTTTAAAATCTCAGCGTGCTGCATGGTTTCTTTTAAAACTTCTGGAATAATCACACATCTAACTAACACTTGGAGGCAGATGGATGAGAAATGATGTTAAACGCTGTGGTGAACCTATATCAAGCATAAATATTGGAGTGATAAAAATGATTAGCTCAAGAGCTTTAAGGAAGGTTATTAAGCTGGTGCAGAATTCTATCCCTCCTTAGCTGATGTTCAACTCCTTACTCTTTATTCAGCAGACCTCTGATGCCATTCTTGTTGTTTGTAAAGACATTAATATTTAACATTTGGAAGAAAATTTCAGGCTGTCCTGAGTTTTTCCAAATCGACCAGGATTAATTACACAGTATGTACAAGAGAGAAACAGACTATTCGACCAGCGTGGTCTATATTTGTGTTTCAGTTTCACACAGCCCTTCATCTCACTCCATTTACATATCCTTCTTAACCATTCAGCTCTTAAAAAGAGTCTCATTGGAACAGGAAATTTACGTTTCTCTCTCCATAGTTGCTGCCAGACTTGCTGAGTTTTCCCAGCAGTTGTTGTTGCCATTATAGCATTTCCATTCTCTCCTGTCTGCTTACTCTTAAATGTATCTGTCTCATTCCAGTCCTCCTGGAAGCAAGCCCTACATTCTCATCACTCTTTGAGCAGAGAAGTTTCCATTTGGTTTATAAATTGAAATCAATTTTTGCCATTGATTTCCACTTTGCTGATTGGCTAATCCTGGGAGGTGGGAGTCACTGACAGCTGCGATGTTGCTGCATTCCTGCCTGCACCCAGAGTTGCATTAGACACTGAAGGAGAGATTGTTAAATTTATCCAAGCCTTTGTGCAAAGTTGTTATCGGCGGATAAATATCAGACCTGTTTAAATTAAGCAAAACCCAAAAGAACTGGGGATGCTGTAAATCAGAAACAAAAGCAGAAGTTGCTGGAAAAGGTCAACAGGTCTGGCAGCATCCGTGAAGAGAAATTAAAGTTAATGTTTAGGGTCCAGTTCTGAAGAAGGGTCACCAGACCCAAACCATTAATTGATTTCTCTCCACAGATGCTGCCAAATCTGCTGAGCTTTTCCAGCAACCTCTGTTTTTGTTTCTGTTTAACTTCAATCCTCACAAATTTGAATCCTAGGCGTAAAAAAAAATTAAGATGGAATGGTAACATTCAAACAACAGAAACAGGAAAATGAAAACAATTAAAATGCAAACAATTAAAATCAGCACGTGTCTTGTTGAATTAACAACAATATGCATTTACAGGGCACCTTTAACACAATTTTTAAAAAGTCTCTCATCCCTTCACAGGAGCATTTAAAAAAAATATTTGACACCAAATCATGCAAAGGCTTCAAAAAATAGATAGAGTCTTGGAGTATCTTAGTGAGAGAGAGCATTAGAGAGGGTTTGAGATGGAATTCTAGAGACTAGCACCCAAGTACCCAAAGACGCAGCCATCTAATGATAAAGCAGTTATAATCTGAGATACTTATGAAGCCAGGATTGGAAGAGCACAGGGAATTTGGATTCTGATGGAGGGGGTTACAGAGACAGTAAGAGATGCCAGGGAGGTATTTGAGAATGCAGAGGAGGGCTGATTAACTGGGAGCCAAAGAGTTCATAATTAGAGAGTTAAGCCATGTAATGTTAGCTCTTAAAATCATGATGTAGAGATGCCGGTGTTGGACTGGGGTGGACAAAGTTAGAAATCACACAACACCGGGTTATAGTCCAACAGGTTTATTTGGAAGCACTAGCTTTCGGAGCACTGCTCCTGAAAGACTGGCAGTCCGAAAACTAGTAGTTCCAAGTAAGCCCGTTGGACTATAACCTGGTGTGGTGTGATTTTTAACTCTTAAAATTGGTAATTTTTAATATCACTATGTTCTTAGGCTGTGTCAATTTGCTACTGTAAGGGAAACAGTGTTTCATTCGATGCAGCATTTTAAATGTAAGAAATTACCTAGAATGATCTGATAATGCACTGACTGATTGGACTGGAGTAGCAATTTTGATTTGTTGTCCTGGACTGGGACTTGAATTCACAACTTTCTAACTCAGAGGCAAGATAACCACTCACTGAGCTTTGGCTGACAGTTCCTGTATGTTACACACACGACATCAATAGAATTCTGTGACAGAAAGTTCAAGTGACTGAAAGGTCAATAATCATATGGTCTATTTTAATTCATTCATGGGATATGGGCATTGATGGATGATTTGGGATTTATTGACTGTCCCTAATTGCCCTTTGCCCTGGGTTTAAGGTCCAATTTGGTTTACAGTGACAGAGGATCAGCCAACATTGGCAGAGGCAGTGATGTAGTGGCAATTTCACTGGGCTAGCAATCTAGAACTCCAAGCTAATGTTCTGAGGCCATGGATTCAATTTTAACCTTGGTAGATTTTGAAATTTGATTCAACAGAAATTCTGGAACAACAAACTAGCCCAACTGTGACTGTGTAAGCATTGTCGATTGTCATAAAAACCCATCCCACTCACTGATGTCTTGTAGGGAAGGGGTGACCTACATACATCAGCAACAACCTGCACTATTAGAGAGGTAGGTCTAGATAGAAATAGAACTTTAGCACCCCACCCTGTTCCTGGCCAACATCTCTGCCTCAGGCTTGCTACAGTGCTCCAGCAAAGCTCAGCGCAAGCTGCAAAAACAGCATCTCATTTTCCACTTGGGGACCCTCCAGACTCAATCTTGAGTTCAATTACTTTAGGGCTTGAGTTGTCCCATGTCCTTACCCCAACCCCCATACATGTAGCCTTGTTATCACATGGTCTGCTATTGCACACAACCTCTTGTTAGCCAGTAACAGTCTCCGTTAGTCGATAATCACTCTCCCAGGCAGATCGATATCCACTCCTTTGTCTGTCCTACTGCTCTTCTCTCTCCTTGGGCTTTATCCCCACCTATCATTTACTGCTTACCCCCTCTCCCCACCCCATCTTCTGAATATAAACCTCACTATGGATTGGTCATGCTAAATTGCCCATAGTGTTCAGGGATATATAGGTTAGGTGCATTAGTCAGGGGTAAATGTAGAGTAATAAGGTAGGGGAATAGGTCTGAGTGGGTTTCTCTTAAAAGAAAAAATATAAACCTAACTACCATCAGTTCTGAGGAAGGGTTACTCAACACAAAACATTAACTCTGATTTCTCTCCACAGATGCTGATTTTTTCCAGCAATTTCTCTTTGTGTTTCTAGTTTCCAGCATCTGCAGTTCTTTCAGTTTCTGGATAGAAATATTCTTCTGCTGTATCAGTATTTATTGCTGGAGATGCTCACTCCTATGAATGGATTTTGAAAAGGGATTGATTCCTGACAAGAGTTTGGTTTAATGAAATGCAGTTTATTAAATGATAGCAATGAGGTACAAGTGACATTACTTTGTCAGTCATTGTTATTAAGACAATGAGGAGACCTGCTGATATAGGTCCGCACCAGGGCCTAATGACAATCTGCCTAACCCATGCAAATCTGTATACCCTGGCCATATTGGGGATGGAGCCTAATGTAATGTCTCACATTAACTCTTTCAGAACTGTTACCTTATCCAAGGATTTAGAATAATGAAGGGCTATGCCCGAAAAGTCACTCCTCCTGCACCTCGGACGGTCCCTAGCCTGCTGTGCTTTTCCAGCAACACACTCTCAGCAAGGATTTGGAATGCGCAGCCTGATAAGGCAAGGGCTGCAAACTCAGCAGTAGCTTTCAAATGAAAAGGGGAGAAGATAGCCCAGCAGTATTACACCATATTGTTAATCCAGAGAGCTATGTAATGTTCTGGAGACCTGGGTTTGTATCCTGTCTCAGCAGATGGTGGAATTTGATTTCAGTTAAAAGAAATCTGAAATGAAGAGCCTAATGATGAACATGAAGCCATTTTTGATTGTTGGAGAAAAACCCATCTGGTTCCCTCATGCCCTTTAGGGAAGGAAACTGCCATCCTTACCTGGTCTGGCCTACATGCGACTCCAGATCCTCGGCAATGTGGTTGACTCTTAACCATTAACGATGGGCAATAAATGCTGGCCCGGCCAGTGATGCCCTCATCCCATCAATAAATGCTTTTAAAAATTGGATTAATACTTAAAAGACGTTTTAGGAATATGGGAATATGGGCTTCATGGCTTGGTTTTCTAAAAGGGCCAAGGTAGACTTGATGGGCTTAATAGAGGCTCTGTTCTTCGATGAACAGAAAATGTGGGGATGTTGAAAATGCGGAAGGTGATTTCACATTTCAAAGGGACAGCCTAGTCAATTAGACACTGAGTCAGATACAGCTAGAACTGTAGTAAAGATAAAGAAGGGCTTTGTGTGAGGGAGAGCTATTTACCAGAGGGACTTTTGTGTGAGGGAGAGCCATTTACCAGTGGGATTTTGTCCTGGCCTTTCTCCAATGCCCAGTGACACCTACTTATCTTATTAAAACCCCCATCATAACTCAAACCTTTTACACAAGTAAATGTAGCTATTATATGTCAGTAACAGGATCTATGCCTTCAGAAGCTGATCTGTGTACATTGTTAGCAAGTGTATTGTCACATCTTCAGCTTTTCAAATCTGCAACATTACAATGAAGATGTAACGATAACCAAATGACTCAGCGAAATGATCTTATTCTGAATACAATTGAGGCTGCAGGGTATATCTGAAATCTAGTTTGCTTGTAAATCAAACAGGTTTTCTATTTAGAGACAAATGGAAGGACTGAAGTAGTGACTCGATGCAAAATAGGAATGCAAAATAATCCATTTAAGCTGTCCATTGTATTACATTTTTGTATTAATTTGCAAAGCTACAATAAACTGGAGGACCAGAGACTGCTCTGAGCAAAGTGAAGCAATTATGTAAATAATTCTGTGTATATGCAACATTGCACTATAATAGTCCTCATATCAGTAGGTATTAAGGCACCAGTCTCAAAGTGCATCCAATATCAGCAGTGAGAGGGATTGATCTCTCATTGTTATTCAAAAAAATGATCACCGCGATTGTTTTCCTCTTGTGTGTGTCTTACTGGGGGATAAGTTCACCACAGGAACTCTTATATTAGTCAGTTTTTCATTCATGTAGCATTTATTTCTCAAGATGCAATATGTAAGAATAATTATATTTAATCTCTTAAAATGAAACAAGGAAGTATGGATACTGAAGATCTGAAACAGAAGCAGGAACTGCTGGAGGAACTCAGCAGGTCTGGCAGCAACGATGTAGAGAAAACAGAGTTCATGTTTCAAGTCCAGTGACCCTTGCTCTGAGGAAGGGTACCTGGGCTTGAAATGATAACTCGGTTTCTGTCTCCACAATACTGCTGAGTGTCTCTATCAATTCCTGTTATTTTGCCGTATTCCTTCACTGACTAAACCCCAACCGCACCCCCCCCACCATCCCTGAATCTTTTCATAATTGTTGCTGCACAATTGGATTGCATTAATTGTCAAACCTAATGCTAAAAAAATTATGTTGTTGTGAAAAGTCTTTGTGTGGTTAAATAACATGCTCTGCAATGCATCCAACCCCTCGATTCAACTGCAAGAACAGAAAGTGCTGGAGAAACTCAACAGGTCTGGCAGCATCTGGAGAGAGAGTCAGAGGTAAGGTTTCAAATCCTGTGAGACTTTGTCAAAGCCTTCAATGTTCCACACTCAATTTGCATTTATAGATCACTGCACGATACCCCAAAATGCATCACAAACCAATGACCCACTTTAGTAATCTAGCCACTGTTGTAATTTATGAAACTTACAGCCAATTTGTGCACAGCAAGATCCCATAAACGGCAATGTGATGATGGCCTGATAATCCAACTGAGGCATAAGCGTTGACAAGGACTAATTCCTTCCAGCTGATGCCCTGCATCAAGGGTCAGTGTTGGGTAAGAGCATTATAACCATGGCCATGTCATCATTCCACCGGAGTGCTCTAACCTGGTAACAGGGTCTGCTCCTGTACCACAGTATTTCGCTAGGCAGCCATCTTTCTCAGCTCTTCATGGAGAGGCGTGATTGTGTAGCTGGTTTGTCCTGAATTACTGAGAATTTTACAATATGAGGTCTCCGTCAGTCAGGACTAAATTAAAGCCTGTCCCAATCTCTACCTAACTCATTGATTCGAAAACGACAACCTAAAGAAAAGCTCTCAGGATCACCCAAACACTCTCCCTCAGTTCAGGAATACTGTTTAATTCAGCTTTCAAACTGCCTACATGCTGCTGTGCTTGTCATTGCCAGCAGCAACTATCTGTACACCTTGTTGCATTGATGCGTGACTCCATTCTAGGAAAAGATTAATGGTTTTCGTGTCATTACTGCAAATTTACTGAGATGTAATCTGCAGCTGTTAAATGAGAAATTCCACATCTTTCATTTATTTAAAATTGTAACACATTCAAGTTATCAGATCTTGGAGTTTCACACACACATACAAACATACAGACATATTCGTCTTATCAACATTTATTAAACAGTCATTTCTGTACTTGAGTCTTTGCTCATTTCCCATGATGAAGAATAATTTTCAAAGGTGTTGGATGAAGAGTAAAAGAGAAAGCTAGCACTGGCTTGGCACAATGAGCCCTGTCTGGAGCCAGGGTTTCTCCCTGGCTGCGGGACAGAAAGTCACCTTTGGAGATAAAATCCCAATGAGCAGTAAGCCTGCCTCCTTCCTGGTTCATGATCAAGAGAATCTGCCTGCCCAGGCAACTGTTGAATACCATAGACTTTCCTTAGAAGATGGACACATGTCCGAGTGAATACCAAAGGCAGGAATGAATTTATAGATGGCAAGTGGACTTTACTCTCTCTTGTTCCTATATCAATGAGATTGAGAATATCACTGCTTGTCTGTCAATGCTGTTGGAGAGGAACATACTTTTGCCTGTTATGAAGAAGGGTCATTAGACTCTGCTTTCTCTCCAGAGATGCTGCCAGACCCGCTGAGATTCTATCTCCAAAGGTAACTTTCTGTCCTGCAGCCAGGGAGAAACCCTGGCTTCAGACAGGGCTCATTGTGCCAAGCCAGTGCTAGCTTTCTCTTTGAAAATTATTCTTCATCATGGGAAATGAGCAAAGACTCAAGTACAGATATGACTGTTTAATAAATGTTGATATGACATATGTGTCTGTGTGTGTGTGTGTGTGTGTGTGTGTGAAACTGGGTGCACCCACCATGTGTCTCAACAACGTGAGTTTAAGTCTTACCCCAGACACTGGCGCACGAAGTCTAGGCTGACTCTCCCTGTGCAGTGAAGAATGCAATTTACCAAGGCTCCTCAGACAGCAAACCAGATCAGATCTTATAACATTAGGCTGTATTTTAGAAAGTTCAGCAACTACTACAAATTGGGAAATGCATTTTCCCTTGAGACACCTGTGCATCATGTTGAATTGGTGTTAATGTACTTACATTCTTGTCTTAGTTTAAACAAAAGGTCAATGCTATAAGTGGCTTACTGTCAGAGAAAAAATATCCTTTACTAATCTTCCAAGTACATGACCCACTGGCTTTAAGAATAATGGGACTTAAGTTACTTAGCTTCCCACATCATAAGTAGGTTTACTTTTCATTAGGTTACACTGTCAGATGAAGAACTGTACTGATTGATCGAGATTATTACTCATTCAACTTGCCAGCTAAAGGCAAAGTTCTATTCCAAGCCACAGTGAGCACAAAACCCTGATTATTAAATATGTTGTAAAAAACAGCAAAACAAAGAAAAAATGCCTTGCACACCGTATGTATGGCCTGAAGGATCATATTTACAATCCTTAATTATTGCTGTCTGGGATTAAAATGAATTTTGCTTTCATTAATTGTTGTAAAGTTATTTTATAAAGTATTTTTAATGATGATAATGGAGCAGTAAAGCACAAGTTGAAAGGGCAGCTATATTAGAGACTTTTTTTAAAGGAAATCAAACATTTAATGTATACATTTCAGCCCTATTAATTATGTCACAAGTATGCTTTGTATCAAACCCAGATGTTGGCTATCCAAATTGGTTGAAGAATCAACTGGTTTAAAGATGTGAGGACTAACAATTCTTTACATTCTCAGACACATTGAGATCATTGAAACATAGAATCTAGGATCAGGGGAAAGCCATTCCAACCTTTTCATTCTGCTTCACCATTCAACATACTCTTGGCTGATCCTCAATGCCATTATTCTGCTTTCCTCTCCTTGTCTTTAAAAATCTAAAACATTATTTATCACTTTCTTGAATCTATTCAGTGACTTCGCCTCCACAGCCTTCTGTGACGCTGAACTCCAGGTTCACTAAGCTTTGAGTGAAGAAATGTTTTCTCATTTCAGTCCTATATGATCTACCCCATATCCTGAGACTCTGTCTCCTGGTTCCAGACTCCCCAACCAGGGAAAACCTCTGCCCTATATCTAGCCTGTCCAACCCTGTCAGAAGTTTATAAAAATTTTCAGTCAGCTCCCCTCTCATCCTTCTCGTGAATTCAGGCCATAGTCAAATCAATCTCTCCTCACAGGACCATTCTGCCAATCCCAGTATCAGCCAAGTGAACCATCGCTGCATTCCCTCTATGACAAAGCGGTCCTTTTTGAGGTCACGAGACTAAAACTGCGCACAATACTCCAGGTGTAGCCTCACCAAGGCCCAGTATAACTGCAGTAAGACATCCCTATTTCTGAACTCAAATCTCCTGGCAATGAAGACTGACAATGATGCCTTCCTTACTGCTTGTTACACCTGCCTTCACTTTCACTTACTGATGTACAAGGACATGCAGATTCTCATCCACACTTCCCAATGGATCAGCATTGAAATAATACCCTTCCTTTCCATTTCTCACACTGAAATATGTCACTTCTCATTTAGCCACATTGTTCTGGATCTACTGTGTGTTTGCCCACTCACTTAGCTTGGCTAAATCATCTTGAAACCTCCTTGCATCCTCAAACTTACAATCATTTCCAGTTTTGTGTCATCACCAAACTTTCCCTCATACAGGTGACGTATATACTGAATAGCTGGGGCTCAAGCACTTTCCATACTGTATCCCACCAGTCACACCTTACCTTTGGATAATGATCCATGTATTCCCACTCTCTCTTTCCTGGATATTAACCAATTGTCAATCTGTGCCAATAGATTACTCCTTATTCCATGTTCTTTCATTTTGCCCACTAATCTCTTATGACAGACCTTTACAAAAGACTTCTGAAAATCCAAATACACCGCATCCACTGGTTCTCCGTTATCTATTCTACTAGTTGAATCCTCAAAAAAAAACTCTAGAATGCTTGCTAAATATGACAGTCTTTCATCAACCCATACTGGCTTTGTCCAATCTGGTTAATGCTTTCCAACTGTTCTGTCATCACTTCCTTTCCAATAGACTTCAACATTTTTCCCACTACCAGTCTATAATACTCTGCTTTCTTTTCTCTCCCTCCCTCTTTAAATAGTGGGGTCCAGGGAAGAAAACTGCCATCCTCACCTGGTCTGGCCTAGGTGTGACTCCAGACCCACACTAATGTAGTTGACCCTCAACTGCCTTTTTAAAAAAAATTATCCATGGGATGTGGGCATCGCTGGCTAGGCCAGCATTTATTATCCAGCCCTAATTGCCCAGTGGGTAATTTTTGAATTCAAAAAAGAAATTGCCAATATTAAATTTTGCACAGAAGTGACACCTGGAAAATCTTGCTTTAAACCAAACTATTAACCAAAAAGATAAATGAAGATGGGCAAACAAGGTGGCAGCTTGTAAATTAGCTCATTCCATACTCAAACACGTTTGAGGAGCTAAAGTGGTTTATGTCCATGTTCATATCGCATTGCTCAGTAACAATATACAACGATGATAATCTCCCATCTTCTGATCTGCCATGTCACCTGAAATCCTTCAATTAGCTCCGACCTACGAGTATTACTCACAACTTTTTGATGTGTGTTTACAATTTTCTAATAAGCGCTGCCGCAATTTTATGATAAAACTGCTGCCCATCCTTCCTATGTAGAAATGGCCTGACTGTCTTTGTCTGTGCATCAATAGTGCCTGCTCTCTTCAAAATAGTCCATTGGCAAAGAAGTAATTCAGCGTGTTCGGAAAACATAAAAGGTTGATTCATAAATGGAAGTTCTTTCTTCTCTCTGTGCAAATGGAGAAGACATTTCAGATAGTGCCAAACCTTTTTGATTGTGCTCTTTATTCATCTTTGGAGCATTACTCCATTTACACTCCAATTATTTCCATTAAATGAAGCAGACTTCTGTCAGCGCGTTCTGTGAGCAATTCAAGAGGTTCATTATCCAAACAACCCCAGAATGCACTTGCATTACCAGTTTTGCTTACTTTGTGTTTATTTGATGTGCTGAAGCCAGATACGCCCAGGATTCAAGGTACATCGGTTCAACTTCAACCTATCACAAATAAAATGGCACTGTATTAATCCGAACAATTTCCCCTTCTAAGCTGCATGGGTGCAGGTCTTTAAAGTGTCAAGCACCATTATATTGTGAGCTAAGTTGGAAGAGGCACTGTCTTTAAATGACGCTTCTTGGGTAACAGTGTGCTATTATTGCTTTTTAGACAACCAGAATATCGGAGGGTGTGCCAAGTACCAAAATTCAGAGAACCTGAAACTGCTTCTGCTCCATCCCTTTCATCTGTTGTCGGTGTGGATGGGTTCGACCATTTGGTCCATTGAGGTCCATCCTATTACAAAGGTAGATGCAGTGGTCTCATAGTTATGGTTCCCAGAGATTACGTGCTGGAATTTAGCCCCTTATTCTAGAAACTCCCCCAAAGGGAATGGAGTGAAATCAGCTTGGGTCGGGTTCTTTGAACCTGTCAGAAGGGAGTAGTCGATCACAGGATTGGTGGGTACACTGGATGAAGCCATGAATGAAAAAGGGCATCATTGCTACCACCCCGCTCCTCTACCCCCAGTCAGTACAGCCATGCTCTGAAAGAGGTTACCACTCTCAGGGTAACAAGGAATGGGCAAACAAGCAGCCAGCATCTCCAGGGCAGAGTTTACAGCAGCCATGGGTTCTTATTCTGTCTGACCTTTGACCTCTTGCTTTCATTCAAAATGAACAAACACTAAGTAAAGAAATACTGCTGTAAAAACAAAAATTTGACAAATGCATCTTTTCTTCTGCCAGCTGGTCTATTCTAGCAACAACAGCAGGACCTTGTATCTCTTCCTTTATTCAGTTAGATCATGGTTGACTTTTTTTGTCTCAATTCTACTTGTCCACCTTAGTTCCCCAACTCTCAGTAGCTTGCTTCATTTAAAAACCCATCATTCTCAGACTCAACATTTCCAATTGACTCCCAGCCACAATATCTTTTGGGGGGAGAAAATGGTTCCAAATTTCCACCACCCTTTAATGTGAAGAAATGCCTTATGTCAACAGCTCCTGAATGGCCAAGCATATTTTTCAGGTTGGGGTGTGCCCTTTTCAGTTTGGCCAGTTATTCAAAATTATTCTATCCCATTTCCCTGTATGGCAATAACTCAATTAGCACCCTAATGAACTAGTGAATGGAAAATTACATAAGAAGGGATTTCCAGTCCATTAATGTCTCCAAATTCTTTTAAATTTTGATTCCCCCTCATGGTGATTCCAGTAAGGAATGCCATTGGCAGGGATTATAGGTCAGGACCATACCTTCCGAGTCCTCTGCTTAGTTAATGATCAACCTTGATACATCATTAGAGGGTATATCAGGAAGTAAGTGTCATGATAACCAGAGATTTATTTATTTTGGTAACAAGCATTTTATTGGCCCTTATGGATATGAAACCGCAGGGAAGCACTTATTAACCAGCTGCTGTTTCCGGGTCTGAAACCATAGAACCATATAGGATAGAGGAGGCCCTTTGGCCCATCAAGTCTGCACTAATGTCACTGTCCCACACTAGGCCCATAGCCTTGAATGTTATGACATTTCGATTGTTCGTCCAAGTATTGAGGTTTCCTGCCTCAACTCCCCTCGCAGGTAGTGCATTCCAGATCTTCACCTTCCTATGGGCGAAAAAAAGCTTATTTTAAACCTCCAAAAAACTGTTTAAAGTTCCTTTGTCAGGATGTTCACTCTTCCCAAAGTTTGATTTTGGTCAGTCCATGCCACACAACTGAAAGGGGCACACCACTGAAAGAACACTTCACTGGTGCGATCCGAAACACAGTGCACGACAAACATGAGAAGCTGTGTCACAACATAACATGGGACATTGAAACCTCAACAACAAACAACACAGAGGAATCTGAGAAACTATCCTTCAGCTTCTCTGCTGATGGCCTTCCCGATGCTGGTTCCATTCCCTCCCCATGGGGGAGCACATTAACCAAGGTTTGGTTAAAGAGTTAACATTTTCACCGATCCACATGGTATAACATCTTCAAAAGGTCAGGTTTTACGAGTCTCTTTATTTTTGCTTTAATTTTTGGCCTTCAAATCTCTCCCTTTTAATTTCAGCCTCTGCAGATAATTGACAATATCCCTCGCTCCTGTTTGAACTGGAGATCCAGTTCCCTCCCTCTGGGCAGGCTGACAGTTTTGTCTCTATGTTAAATGTGCCGTCACTGTGTACTTGCTCATGAACTATTTAGACCATCCCTAATGTATCTTGTGCATGAGAAGCTGCTTTGGGGGCAGTTGATGTACAGTTACAAGGAAATCAATAGGAAGAGGTGCTTTGAAAACGTTATTGATTATTTAATTGTGCAGTGAAACTGCGAGCTAATGTTTCAGCTCTGACATTCACAGACATGCTCTATACTCTGTGAAACCAGAACCATTCTAAATACCTTCGACCGCTACAGCTCTGTATTGAACCTGACAGTATGGAGTCAGGACCTATAAAGTGATTATGTTGTCTGTTCCATAACCAGGGCAAATTAATATGGAGAATGTTTCTTTTTAATCTGTCCATCTGTCACTGACTCAGATTGAGCAATCATGGCTAGTTAGGTGTCAGCAGTGTCTCAAAGACTAACACTTTGGACAGGTGAGCCACACAGCTCGATGGTGTAGGAGACCATGAGGGTGCAGGATTCTTGTAGCGTGGCAGTCGTGTCCCTATCTCGGAGCCAGGAGGTCAAGTCCCACCTGCTCCACGTGGTGTGTCATAACATTTGTGATGTGGAGGTGCCAGTATTAGACTGGGGTGGACAAAGTCAGAAGTCACACGACACCAGGTTATTGTCCAACGGTTTATTTGAAATCACAAACTTTCGGAGCACTGCTCCTTCATCAGGTGACACTTCATGCTCCAAAAGCTTGTGATTTCAAATAAACCTGTTGGACTATAACCTGGTGTCATGTGACTTCTGACTATAACATCTCTAATTAAAAATAGCCAGGAATGTAAGAGCAAGGCTCTTGTGGTGCACTGATTATGTCCCTAGCTCTAAACCAACAGGCTTGAATTCAAGTCGTATCTGCTCCAGAGGTGTATCATAATGTTTCGGAACATGTTGATTAGGAATCATAACACTGAGGAATGCATCAAGCACTGCTTTATATGATGATGTGCAATGGACTCAGGTTAGAACATAGAACATAGAACAATACAGCACAGAACAGGCCCTTCGGCCCACGATGTTAATGCGAACATTTGTCCTAGCTTAAGCACCTATCCATGTACCTATCCAATTGCCGCTTAAAGGTCACCAATGATTCTGACTCTGCCACTCCCACAGGCAGCGCATTCCATGCCCCCACCACTCTCTGGGTAAAGAACCTACCCCTGACATCCCCCCATACCTTCCACTCTTCACCTTAAATTTATGTCCCCTTGTAACACTCTGTTGTACCCGGGAAAAAAATTCTCTGACTGTCTATCTATTCCCCTGATCATCTTATAAACCTCTATCAAGTCACCCCTCATCCTTCGCCGTTCCAATGAGAAAAGGCCTAGCACTCTCAACCTATCCTCATACGATCTATTCTCCATTCCAGGTAACATCCTGGTAAATCTCCTCTTCCCCTCTCCAAAGCTTCCACATCTTTCCTAAAATGAGGCGACCAGAACTGCACACAGTACTCCAAATGTGGCCTTACCAAGGTCCTGTACAGCTGCAACATCACCTCACGACTCTTGAATTCAATCCCTCTGCTAATGAACACTAATATACCATAGGCCTTCTTACAAGCTCTATCCACCTGAGTGGCAACTTTCAAAGAGCTGTGAACATAGACCCCAAGATCCCTCTACTCCTCCACCTTACTAAGAACCCTACCGTTAACCCTGTATTCTGCATTCTTATTTGTCCTTCCAAAATGGACAACCTCACACTTGACAGGGTTGAACTCAATCTGCCAATCCTCAGCCCAGCTCTGCATCATATCTAAGCCCCTTTGCAGCTGACAACAGCCATCCTCACTATCCACAACTCCACCAATCTTCGTATCGTCTGCAAATTTACTGACCCACCCTTCGACTCCCTCTTCCAAGTCATTAATAAACATTATAAACAGCAGAGGACCCAGAACTGATCCCTGCGGAACTCCACTTATAACTGGGCTCCAGGCTGAATATTTACCATCTACCACCACTCTCTGACTTCGATCGGTTAGCCAGTTCTCTATCCAACTGGCCAAATTTCCCACTATCCCATTTCTCCTGACTTTCTGCATAAGCCTACCATGGGGAACCTTATCAAATGCCTTACTAAAATCCATGTACACTACATCCACTGCTCTACCCTCATCCACATGCTTGGTTCACCTCCTCAAAGAATTCAATAAGACTTGTAAGGCAAGAACTACCCCTTACAAATCCGTGCTGGCTGTACCTAATCAAGCAGTGTCTTTCCAGATACTCATAAATCCTATCCCTCAGTACCCTTTCCATTACTTTGCCTACCACTGAAGTAAGACTAACTGGCCTGTAATTCCCGGGGTTATCCCTATTCCCTTTTTTGAATAGGGGCACAACATTCGCCACTCTCCAGTCCCTGGTACCACCACCGTTGACAGTGAAGATGAAAAGATCATTGCCAACGGCTCTGCAATTTCCCCTCTTGCTTCCCACATAATCCTAGGATATATCCCGTCAGGCCCGGGGGACTTGTCTATCCTCAAGTTTTTCAAAATGCCCAACACATCTCCCTTCCTAACAAGTATCTCCTCTAGCTTACCAGTCTGTTTCATACTCTCCTCTTCAACAATACGGTCCCTCTCATTTGTAAATACTGAAGAAAATTACTCATTCAAGACCTTCAAGGTTAGGGAACATCTTAGGATTTTGAAGGAATAAGACTGAACACTGAAGTCTCCCTTGTACCTTGTTTTAATAAACTGTAGGCTGAGTATTCTCAAAATGTGGCAATTCACAGCAGGTGCGAGAGTGAACAGTGCACCCACTTTCTACTCCACCTGCCTCACCCCAAGCAAAACACCCATCCCCGAAGGATAAAATCGCAGATGGTGAGATTCTGGCAGTGAGACAGCTCAGGCAAGTCTAACTTCCTGTCTGTCCAGATAGGATCCACCATTTGGTTTTGGATAGAGCCTGTTTCTGATATGGTTCCTTACGAAAAAATACTTTTGTAATGGGCAAACTGAACAGGAAATTAATTCATTAAAGCCCGCGGCCAGATCAGGTTTGCAAAGTTTGCAGAACACCGTAAACCATTAAGAGGGAATGTTTATCCAAACAGCAAATACATTGGAGTCTGCTCCTAATTAACACTCGGATTTCTCAAGATTCCCAGGATGGCTTGTTACAAGAGGCAATGCATAATGTTTCTTTAATGGCTTTGAATATTATATCCCTCTGTTTATTTTGGTCTGTTTGTGAATTCTGTATAAACAGAGGCAGGAAGGAAAAGCCCATTTGTGTGGCTACTGAAGTGTTATTAAGATATAAGCTACTCTTCAAACAGATATTTACAAGGTTAATGACACTAAGTACAGCCACTGTATAATTGTATGGCTATAATTGACACTTCATCTGCGTAAATTAATAATTTCAGCATTTTCAACAGGTGAACTATGAGCAGGTTAGTGATCCAAGCCTCTTGCTCCCTTCTCTGTTTGAGTGTCTGATGTGGTTACCCAGTGCCTTTCAAATATCAGTGGGAAAAGTGAGGACTGCAGATGCTGGAGATCAGAGCTGAAAAATGTGTTGCTGGAAAAGCACAGCAGGTCAGGCAGCATCCAAGGAGCAGGAGAATCGACATTTCGGGCATAAGCCCTTCTTCAGGAATCATTTGATTCCTGAAGAAGGGCTTATGCCCAAAACATCCATTCTCCTGCTCCTTGGATGCTGCCTGACCTGCTGTGCTTTTCCAGCAACACATTTTTCAAATATCAGTGGAAGGCAATTACAATTGTAACTCAACCTGCATTTATTTACTATTTAAACCTTGCTGTCTCACCATCTCCTTTCAACTGCTCCTTGAGGCAGCAGGTGGCTCAGCGGTGCCTCACAATACCAAGGACCTGGGTTCAACTCCAGCCTTAGGTAACTGTCTGTGTGGAGTTTGCACATTCTCCCTGTGTTTCCTCCCACAGTCCAAAGATGGGCAGGTTAGGGTGGATTGGCAATGCTAAATTGCCTCATAGTGTGCAGGGATATGCAGGCGAGGTGAGTTAGCCATGGGGAATGCAGGGTTACAGAGATAGTTGGTCTGGGGGGGATGCTCTTAAGAAGGTAGAAGTGGATTTGGTGTGTTGAGT
This sequence comes from Chiloscyllium punctatum, assembly GCF_047496795.1. Classification (NCBI taxonomy): domain Eukaryota; kingdom Metazoa; phylum Chordata; class Chondrichthyes; order Orectolobiformes; family Hemiscylliidae; genus Chiloscyllium; species Chiloscyllium punctatum. The sequence continues at coordinate 105,843,243 of NC_092751.1, forward strand.
GACCTGTTTCTACACAGAAGGGATTCGATGATAACCTATCTCCCCTGCTAAGTGTTTAGTTTAATCTCTACATAGTCAGCTTGGTGTTGTATGTTAGATGATATTCACCTCTATGTGATGTCTTGGGATGGTTTACTGCATTAAAATGCCTTACAAATGTAATTGCATACATACAAATTTAAAGATAAAAGGAGAGTACTTTTATCTGTTTCGAACATGGATGCTGAAGGACATGACTCCGCCTTGTCTTTCCTATTGACAACGGATTTGTTATCACCTTTACTTTAGTCCCTTGATAAATTACAATTACTCCCAAAGACCCCTGGTCATGTCCTAAAGGAAATGAATTGCAATTACTGCAAATATCTCATCCCTTTCCAAAGCAGCAGTCAGTCTGGTCAGTTGCTGCAAATTTTACAATTTGCAGAAAAATCAAGCCTTGGGATTTTGGGAGGTCAGAAGTCACACAACCCAGGTTATAAACCAACAGGTTTACTTGAAATCACAAGCTTTCGGAGTGCTGCTCCTTCATCAAATTCAAGTCGTGTGACTTCTGACCTTGTCCACTGCAATCCAACCCTGGCGTTCCCGTAATTTTGAGAGGGCAAAGGCAAATTTAATTTGCTTTCCCTGCTCCATTTCAGTGGGCGAACTTATTAAGGATTACCAAAGCAAAACCAAAAGCAATATGTTAAGGATCCAGGTGGGTTAGGAGTGCATTGAATAACTCAAGAGGCTGAATGGTTTCCTCAATTTCCTATGCTCCTTATGTGCCCTGAACTGTATCCTTTTTTTTCACTTTTTTATGATCTGTATGTGATCCTCAATTTTCATCTCTTTGATTGCCTCACAGCACAATGCAGTCTCACAGTACAATGGTTATTTAATGGAGACCAATTTGGAGGGTCAGTCAATGTAACAAGAACTATGAAGATGAATAGCTTTTAGTGAACAAGTGATGCAGCCTCATATATCACGAGCACAACCCAGCGAAGCACAGAAACCAGCTTTTCCTAAAGTCGTAATTTCTTATCTCAGGAAGACTGCAAGAGGAGGCAAGAGCAAAGAGTCAGGAGGGAGTGAGGGTAAGTTTCAACAGCTGGATTCAGTGGTACCATCTGTGGTGGGTGTGTTGGGAACCAAATGTCTCGTAATATGAGCTGAAACATGGACAGAATCTCCAGCAAGTGGGTGGCAGAATCCTCAGGAGAGTGGAATGAAGAGGAGAAACATTTTGATTTAATTCAATTTAACTTCCCTGAGGTTTAAGTCATCAGAACAAGGACTGAACATTTTCATTAGGATGCGACTGGGACTGGAAGGTTTGAGGCTGGATAGGCTGTGACCGTTTTCACTGGAGAGTAGGAGCTTGAGAGGTGACCTTATACACATGTATATAACCTTGAGAAGCATAGATAAGGTAGGTACCCAACTGCTTTTACCCACGTAGGGGAGTCTAAAGTTAAGGGCATAGGTTTAAGGTGAGGGGAGGAAGATACACATGGGTCCAGAGGAGCAATTTTTCACACAGTGGGCAATAAGTTTCTGGAATGAGGGGGTGGTGGAGGCGAGTACAATTTCATCATTTAAGAAACACTTGGACAGGTACATCACCTTGTCTCTGTCAAATCCCTCGAACTCAGCACTGCCTTCCTAACCTGCAATCTTCTCCCTGACCTCTCCGCCCCCACCCCCTCTCCGGCCTATCACCCTCACCTTGACCTCCTTCCACCTATCGCATTCCCAACGCCCCTCCCCCAAGTCCCTCCTCCCTACCTTTTATCTTAGCCTGCTGGACACATTATCCTCATTCCTGAAGAAGGGCTGATGCCCGAAACGTCGATTCTCCTGCTCCTTGGATGCTGCCTGACCTGCTGCGCTTTTCCAGCAACACATTTTCAGCTCTGATCTCCAGCATCTGCAGTCCTCACTTTCTCCTTGGAGGGATATGGACCAAACACAGGCAAATGGGACTAGTTTATATGTGAAAACTGGATGGCATGGACAAGTTGGGCTGAAGGGCCTGTTTCCATGCTCTGTGACACCCTGACTGAATGTATCTCGCTCCTGTAAGGAATCAAAGTGCTCATTTTCTGAAAAGACGTTTCCATTGTCACGGTGGAGAGGTGTGTGACTGCTTCAGGTTGGAGGTGGTTTTGAATTACAAGCACACTTGGCAAAGAGCTTCTATTTACCCAGAACCTCACACACTGACACCAGTGCACTGTTACATTTGTCCCTAAAGTGCAAAATGAAACCATTCAGTCCACTGTATATGTGTCAGCCCTGAACAGTATTAAATGTTCACCAGCTGGTTTCACTCAGAGTTATATTCCCATGTTGGAGAACACCTTCTGAAATAGTTCCTTAAATTCATTCACGGGATGTGAGGGGCATTTGTAAAGCCAGTATTTATTGTCCATCCATAACTGCTGTCCTGGGTGATTATAAGCCACCAACTGAACCATTATTATTTGTGTGCTGTTGGGACATCCACGATGCTGTTAGGGAGGGGATGGCAGGATTGTGACCCAGCGACACTGAACAAACAGCGATACATCTCCAAGTCAGGATGGTGAGTGATTGGGAGGGGAACTTCCTGATGGTGGTAATCCCATGTATCTGCTGCCCTTGTCCTTCTATAACACGGGGGAGGTAGTGGTGTCATGTTAATATCACTGGGAGAAGCTATCCAGAACCTCAAGCTAATGCTCTAAGGGCAGAGGTTTGATTCCCACCAGAACAGATTATGAAATATCAACTTCTAGAAAAGCTGGTTTCATGGCATCTATGCAACCATTGTCATAAAATGGCATCTGTTTCATTAACATCCTTTAGGGAAGAAAATCTGCTATCCTTGTCTGGCCCACATGTGACTCCAGACCCACAGCAGTATGGTTGACTCTAAACTACCCGAGGGATGAGCAATCGACCCTGGCCTAGCTTGCAACACCCAAATCTCATAGAGCACTAAAAGTAACCATCCTCCTTTACGTCCTTTACTTTAGGAAGGGACATAATTTTGTCCACATCACAGCTAACAGCTTCAATCATAGAAGCTTGCTCAATGCCATCTTATATTGGTTTGAAGACAAAATCTTGAATATGCACAGACTCCCTGATACTTAAGCATGTCGAGTCCCACTGGGAGCCATCTTTGTGTAGATTGAGGATGGATTTCCACCACATGACCAATGTGTTTACTGTAGAGCAGATCAGCAGCTAGAAACCTGGAGAAATTTAGGATTCTATGTCCCCAAACACCAAAGCCCTAAAACCTGTTCTCAGCAAGTCTTCAAGGATACGATCCTTTGTAGTTAACACAATGCCACTACGCAATTCTCTAAAACATAAGAAGCCTGTGTCTATATATTGTTCGTGCTTAACCTTTAATAACATCACTGTGATGAGAGGACTCCTGATGCATTAGAATCAGAAACAATTCTGATGAAGGGCTTATGTCTCAACTGTCGACTCTCCTGCTTCTCGGATGCTGCCTGACCAACTGTGCTTTTCCAGCACCACCCTCTCGACTCTGATCTCCAGCATCTGCACTCCTCACTTTCTCCTCGAAAACAATTCTCTCAATTAACAGATCAATGATCAATGATCATGACTGTATGGATCATTCCCAGTTCCCACTTCAACTCAAAGATTGTACCAAGAAAGGTTTTTATGTGTTAATGACCTGAAATAACTATTCTGCTATCATGCAATTTTAATCCCACTCCTACTGCTGTCCAACCAACTGTCAGATACTGCCCTAATCATTAACGTGTTTCACGAATCGTAGCTAACTGGAGAATAGAAGCTGTCAGTTCTCAGCTTTCGGAATTCAATCCCATTTCTTTCATAAAAGTGTCATTATCATTCAGAGGTTCCAATGTCAAGGCAGCACCTGCTGTGACTCACCTATTGCTCTATCGATGAACAGTGGCCAATTGTTGCCTATGGGCTGAAATACCTGAAATGGCAGTGTAACTGATTAATCCATGGATGCGTATCACAGCTAGAAGGTCTCCCTGTTGTCCTGTGAGCCTGTATGGAAGCCATTATAGAACTGGACCAGTGTTGAGTTTGTTTGCTTGTTTGTTTTGGGAACACAAGGGTTACATGTGTGAAAATTTTAACAAGAGAAACCTGGTCAACTACAGAACTGGGGTACCTACAAGAGGATGTAGGCAAGAAAATAAGCCAAAGGTCAGGCACAAGCCAACAGTCCGACACCAGTAGGTTATTAAGAGACCCATAGGAAGAACATCATTAAGGAAATCGAGTTGACTACAGTTTTCTGTGTGGTTGGGAGTTTGGGACATTGGAATAGAGTGGGAAATAATTTGAGAATTTTATAATCCTACACCTTTTGGTCAATGTTATTATTTATGCAAATCTGAATCATAGAATTCCTATAGCGTGGAAACAGGCCATTCAGCCCATTAAGTCTGCACCAACCCTCCAAAGAAGATATCTGCCTATCCCTGTAACCCTGCATTTGTCATGTCCTCCAAGCCTGCATATCTTTGGACTGTGAGACGAAACTGTAGCACCCAATGGAAACCCACACAGTCTTCATAATCGTTTAAGGTTGCATCTCAGAATATTATTACAACGATAAGAGCAGAAAAAGATTTCTGTTTTTACAAAAATGTCAGTCCTTTACAATGTTGGTGAGGGGTTGTTTTGCAATGAACTTATCCTGGACAACACAAAAGCACAAAATCTTGTAAATCTGAAATGAAAACCAAGTGCTAGAGAAACTCAGCAGGTCTAGCAGCAACTACAGAGAGAGAAACTGAGGCAATGTCGTAGGTCTCTCATCAGGCACATGCCAGAACTTGTAATGAAAAGTCATCAACGCAAATCTCTGGTTTCCCTCTCCACAGATGCTGCATGGCCCACTGTGTGTTTTCTGTTTATCGTTAATTTTATGGAGCTGGATTAATGCAGTGATGGGATTGGGCATTGTGGTTTCTTCAAGATTCTTAATGGAGAGATAGAGAGAGGGACAGGTAGAGGGATGGATGGAGAGATCGATGGAGGGGTGGTTGGACGGCTGGTTCACCAGTACATCATGAAATTCTGACTTGTGATGAAACAGATAAACAGGTATTTGTGATTCATAATATAGTTATAGATATCACTAAAACAAAAGCACAACATGAAAAGTGAAAAGACGCTTTTTGAGTACTTTTCTATAAAGATAATCATAATACATTGCAAAATGCAGGTCTTTCTAATTTAGAGAAGTAAATGAATGGCCTTACTGATGTGAGACCAGCTTTTCCAATGGCTATGCGGATGGAGATGAAACCATCCTGGCAGAGAATTCACCCTGGGGATCTTAATTTATCATGCTGTCTGTTCATCTACCTCTCTCGATCCATCTCTCCCTGTCTACCCACCCTTTGCTATCTCTGTCTCTATCTCTTTATCAATCTTTCCATCTTCATACCTCCTTCTTTCTCTCTATGTCTATTTCCCTCTATTTCTCTATCACTACATATCTCTTGATTCCTATCTCTCTCGAAGTCTACCTCTGCCTGTCTATCAACCTACCTCCTTATCTCTCTCCTTATCTCTCGAAGGCTACATATCTCTCTACCTCTCTCTTCATCTAACTTTACCTGTCTTGTTACCTTCTTCTATCTTTATGTATCTTTGTGCATCTGTCTCTCTGTCACTCTATCCCTATCCAATGCTTTCCATCTACCCACCTCTCTCTGTCTGTCAATGTCTATTTCCCTCTGTCTATCTCGACTTATCTGTCTACCCTGCTCTCTCCCTATCTATACCTCTCTCTATATTTCCTCTCCCTGTCTATCTACCTACCTCTCAATCTCCCTCTTTATCTCTCTACTGGTATATATCTCTCTATCTCTCTACCTCTTGCCGTTGACCTACTTGCCTCTCTCTATCTCTATCTCCCTTTCGGTATCTCTTTCGCACTACGTATCACTGCACCTCCCTATCTCACTCTGTCCACCTCTCCCTGTCTACCTCAACCTGAGCACCTCATCCAGCACCTCAACCTGAGCTGCAAATCTTCTCAAAACTTGCTCCCTCTATCTCTGTTTCATCTATTCTGTATCCCTTTATATCCCTTTATCTCTGTGTATTTCTCTACCTCTCTCTCTCTACCTCTTTCTTTCTCTCTCCCGCTATCTGTCTCTCGCACACCTGCTTATCAGGGATGGGGACAGAGTATGCCTGCATTAGCTGTGATCCAATCTAACTAATGGGAGTGCGTCTGATAGGCAGCCCTTGCTGAAAATAACTTAAGCCCCAATTCTGTGCCCTTGCACTTGACAGCAGCTCATTTTAAATAAAGTTGCTGCCGTTATCCAGCTGCAGTTATTTACCATGTGATAGTAATTTGTCAGAACAGGGTAGGCTCAACTAACACCACCACATTTCTCGAAGGCATATTCATTTGTGTAAATATCTCCTGGATGAGTAGAAGGAATTTTATTATAAATGACAAGCATTGTCAAGGCAGTGTCAGGTTATTGATGGATTTGTAAAGGTCAATTAAGACTAGCAAGTTATTTATCTAATATTACATGCATAGCTGATGAAGTGAGCGACACAGCATTCTAATGGATTTATGAAGAAACTGTCCTCTCATATTCTTCATTCATTAACAGGCAAGGCATCTTTTTTTTTACAAAACACAATCTATTGTTTCCCGTCCGATGTGCCAGCTACAATGGGGACTACACCTCAAAAGTACTTGAAACAAACACAGAAATTGCAGGAGAAATTCAGCAAGTCTGGCAACATCTGTGGAGAGAAAGCATATTTTGAGTCCCATGACCTGTCTTCAGAAAATGTTTCATTGGCTTGGACTGCTCCAGAATAGCCTGAGGTTGAGTAAAGTACACAGGATGACCTCGATTATCCGAATGACCACGGGCGGGGAGTATTTTGTTCGAATAATCGAATGTTCGGATAACATAGTTTACCAAAGCATTTGGATAATCAATGTTCAGATAACTGAGGTTGTGCTGTATGTAAATGCAGGTCTTTCCTTTAGAAGGTGAAGTTGGTGATGTTCTGGTCAATGGTAAGTTTTATTTTGAGATCAGCACTATGTTGTAGTCAAGGGAAAGGAGTACAAGAGCTGAATAGTCCCCCACACCTGGTCTAACATTTCATAAGATCATAGTGAAAACTTTATCTCTACTTTCCCATCTGTTCCATCTATAATGGAAACTCCAGCAGGGAAGCTCAAGCAATTGTGCTGGGACCTCCAGCAGCAGGTGGTGACAGTGAGGGAGGGTGCCAAGCAGGGGAGGTTGAGCATTTGAGCAGATGCTTTCTGGAGGAAGGTGTATCTTTGGAGGAAGAAGGATGACTCATGGGGTGAAGGATCAGACAGACAAAGAATTTCCTCAGCAAGGTGTAAACCACAGGCTTAAATTCCTTGTAAATACTATGTTTTCCTTCAAGTTTGTACTGTCCTGTTGTCAGTGGAATAAAGATCTTTGAGCCATCTGTGTGTTCAAATCTCACGTTACATCTCATTTGATTCATGTTGTCCAAATCTCACTGTTTTGAATGCACTTAAAGATTAAGCATCCGCAGCTCACTGGGTGGAGAATCCTGAAGATCCACAAATTCCTCAGTGAAAAATCTCACTTTTTCTCAATCAAAAATGGCTACCCAGTGATCCTTAGCCTGTTTCCTCTTCTTCTAAACTCTGCAGCCAGGGGCGATAGCCTCTTAGCTTCAAACCTGAAGGCCCTTCAAACACTTAGAATTTTCAACAAGATAACCTTCTCATTTTCAGTGAGTGTGGGCCTAATTGACCTCGTTTTATAAAGCAACCCTCACAACTTTGCCAAAAGATTTTGCAGCATTTCTGAAAACTGTTCTCCCCATTTCAATATTCACAATGTCAAACTGGCACAAGGCCAAGCCAGTACCACCGGAGAAGCAGTTTAAATTTATCTTCAAATCCTTTCTTTTTAAATCTCTCCATGGCTTCCGCCCTCCCAGTCAGTAGCCTCCTCCAACCTTGCAACACTTGGAGATGGTAACCTCATGGTTTTATTGCTGGGTTGTTAATCCAGAGACCCAGAAAATGTTTTTTGGGACCCTGGATCAAATCCTGCCTCAGCAGATGGCAGAATTTGAATTCAATTCAAAAACAAAATCTGAAATTAAGAGTGTAATGGTGACCATGAATCTGTTGTCAACTGTCAGAAAAAACTGTCTGGGTTCACTAATGTCCTTTAGGGAAGCAAACTGCTATCTTATGTGGTCCATGCAGGAGGCTGGAAGAACACAGCAAGCCAGTTGGCATCAGGAGGTGGACAAGTTAACACTTCTTCAGAAGTGTTACACCAAAAGGTTGACTTCTCCACCTCCTGATGCTGCCTGGCTTGTTGTGTTTAGATTAGATTAGATTAGATCAGGTGAGATTCCCCACAGTGTGGAAACAGGTCCTTCGGCCCAACAAGTTCACGCCAACCCTCCAAAGAGTAACCTACCCAGACCCATTCCCATACCCTATAATTACCCTTGACTAATGCATCTAACACTATGGACAATTTAGCATGGCCAATTCACCTGACCTGCACATGTTTGGATTGTGGGAGGAAACCGGAGCACTCGGAGGGAATCCCACGGGTGGTTTTCCAGCCTCCTACTTGTCTACTTTGGACTTCAGCATCTGCAGTTTTTTTTGTCTCTATCCTACCGGGTCTGGCCTACATGTGACTCCAGACCCAAAGAAATGTGGTTAACTCTTTGCTGCTCTCTGGGTAATTAGGGGTGGGTTTTAAATGCTTGTCTAATCAGTGATGCCCTCGTCCCATGAATGAATAAAAAAAAGGTCTTGTGCTCCTCCAATTCTGGTCTCTGTGACTTGCCCCTTGATTCGCTCCACCATTGCTGGCTGTATTGGCTGTAGCCTGGCCCCTGAGTTCTGGAATTCCTTCATTAGAATTCCTCTTAAAGCCTCTGTCTTTGCCAAGCTTCAGATCACCTGTCCAGCTGTCACCTGTTCAGCTCTGCATCAACTGTTGTTTGATAATTGTTTGTGTGAAGAGTGTCCCTCTAGCTTCTGCACACTTGCTCATAATTCACTTGGCAATGCAGCAGCAAGCAATTGTGGAAGGTCCTGACAGCAAGAGGAGAATCATTGGAACGTGTGTTCCCCTCGTGTCTGCCAGCATTTTGTGAGGAAATTGACTGAAATCAATTTTGAAAGACTTAAATATTTAATTAATTGATTGACTGGAGAGGCAGTAAACGTAAATTGTAAAAGGGTGAGGTCAGTAGTGCCACAATTAGTAAACTCAGTGGGATGGAATAGCTCTAGTACACTCATTCAGCCCTAATGCACTGCAATCTCTAATTACCAACCTGTACTTAAACCAACTGCCCAATGTCGCTACAACTAATGGACATTAATATTCATGAGCAATCTCACAGAAAGTGCTTGAGCACTTTGGAATTTGCAGCTGCTGATGTTACAATCATCCAGCGATTACACTAACCATCAGAAATTCCCAAAGCCAAGTGTTGATGAAGAAAAACGCGGACGGGGGCCATTGGTGGTTGATGTCAGAATTCACTATTTAAAAGTTACTAAATTTTTGTATTGCCCAGACAATCACTGTGATGGGAGAATGAATGAGATGAAAGCAGATCTTCAACTTCAGGCCAGGTGTGATAAATGGGTCACAGACAGAGAGGCTAAAATGGGTGTTTATTTCTCTTCTGCTTGCATCAGTTCCAGGCTTAACAGTTCCAATGCAATACCCTCTCAGCTTCCAGCCTCTGTAAACATGGAGGTAAGCTACTTGGATGCTGCCTGAACTGCTGTGTCCTTCCAGCACCACTAATCCAGAATCTGTAAACATGGAGTTCGTTCATAATTCAGTTGTTCACACCCAATCCTTTCAGTCTGTACTCAATGTCTTACTAATGGTTTCTAAGTTAAAAATCACACAGGCTATAAATTCTGTGTTACGATCGAGCCCTCCACTATCACCTGATGAAGGAGCATCGCTCCGAAAGCTAGTGTGCTTCCAATTAAACCTGTTGGACTATAACCTGGTGTTGTGTGATTTTTAACTTTGTACACCCCAGTCTAACACCGGCATCTCCAAATCATAATGGTTTCTAGCCTGACAAGGTCTCAAATCTAAAGTTCTCATTCTTGTTTTCAAGTTCTTTGTGGATTTGTCCCTCCCTATCTCAGTAACTTTCTCCAAATTCAAAATTGTTTGAGGTCTCCTTAAAGCTCCAGTTCAGATAGCAAGCAGTTAACAGCATAGCTACCTCTCATGTCACCCCATTCCTTATCGCTCGATATTGGTGTCCGTGCTGATGGCAACGTGGAAACTTCAGCCTGGGTCTCAGCTGCAAACAGGAGTTAACCAGGAACTTTTAAAAAAATTATTTTCATTTATGCATTCAGAGGATCTCTTTGTGGCTGACTAGGCCATCGTTTATTGTCCATCCCTAAGTGCCCTGGGGTGGTGAGCTGCCTTCTATAACCATTGCAACCCTCAGGGTGTATGGACATCCACGTTGCCCTTAGGGAGAGAATTCCAGGATTTTTGACCCAGCAACGGTGAAGGAACAGTGATATATTTCCAAGTCAGGATGGTGAGTTGATCGGAGGGGATCTTGCAGGGGTAGGTGTTCCCATGCATTTGCTGCCCTTGTCCTTCTAGATCGAAGTGCTTATGCATTTGGAAGATGCTGTTGAAGGAGCCTTGGTGAATTTCTGCAGTGCATCTTATAGATAGTACTGCTACCGTGCATCGGTGGTGGAGAGTGTGGATGCTTGTGGATGTGGTGCCAATCAAGCAGGGTGCTTTGTCCTGGATGGTGTCAAGCTTCTTGAGTGTTGTTGGAGCTGCACCCATCCAGGTAAGTGGGGAGTATTCCATCACATTCCTGATTAGTGTCTTGAAATTAAACAAAGGGAGATCACGGCAGGTTGAGCAAAAGATATTGTGAATATCTCATACCTGGAGACAAAGGCCAGAAATGTATGAAAAGATTTACCATTTTGTAATAACCCAAAGTGCTTCAAGGTCTAATCTGGTATCTTATTGATCTGTAGTCTCTGCTAAAATGTAAGGAAACAAAAAGATAATTTTTTTTAGTTAAGTGGGAGTTGTGAGGAGTTCTTTTGAGGGATTTTCACTTCAAGGGCCAATGAGATTACCCACTGCATCTCACCAAACCTCCCTCATGATTCCCTATCCCATCAGCTGTGGCACCTTTCTTATTGGATTCTATCTAAATCTTACTACATGCCATTCCCAGAACAACTCGCCACTCCCCGGATATCTGACAAGCGACCAGCATCTCTCCAGCACCAACTCCATTTGAGCACTGGCATCCCAAACAGCCCTGCTCAGGCAAAGGTACATAGACCTTAGAACATTCCAGCGCAGTACAGGCCCTTCAGCCCTCGATGTTGCGCCGACCTGTGGAACCAATCTAAAGCCTATCCATCCTACACTATTCCATTATCATCCATGTGGGTAAAAACAATGACTGCAGATGCTGGAAACCAGATTCTGGATTAGTGGTGCTGGAAGAGCACAGTAGTTCAGGCAGCATCCAAGTAGCTTCGAAATCATGTGCTTATCCAATGACCATTTAAATGCCCTTAAAGTTCGCGAGTTGCAGGCAGTGCGTTTGACACACCTACTACTCTCTGAGTAAGGTGTTTCTGGACAGAGTCTGATAGGGTGAAGGTGGCACCGTGATTCACCAACAGGGACCCAAAGGTTCTGGTTGAGCAGAGGGGTGTGCAGAGGAGAAGGCTCCTTGTCCCAGAGAGTTCAGCAGAGGAGTCTGTGACATCAGATCTTGCCAGCCTGCTCCAAGGTCACCACCCAAGTCAGTGCCACCTTCATTGACCAGCAGTGCAGTAGAAAGGTTAGTGACCTGCTCTGCCCCTCCAGGGTAGGTGCCACAAGGCTCCCATTACAGCGCAAACACTCAGACTGCCAGAGACCAGGTACCTGGTCCCACTCCAGGATGCTGTGGTGTTGGCAAATACTGGGAGGATCAGGAGCAGCAGGCAGAGCTGTACAAGGTGATAATCCTCATTGCCCTGAAGGTGCAGCAGGGTCTCACCACCTTCTGGTTGTCTCCTCGAACAGGTTGGCGGCTGTCATGGAGAGCCAGGTATGGCATACACACTTGCTCTCCACCCGAGACACTGATCCTCAGAACAGGGAGAACGTACACTCCAGATAAACCCCATCCTCATAAGGAGTCAGAGCAGAAGCACCCAGCTAGAGGAGACCCCACTACAATAATCTGCGAGCAGGGACAGAGTGTAACATAGCAAACTTCACAGATGAGACTAACATAGGTTGGAAAGCAGGCAGTGACGAGGAGATAAAGAGTTTACAGATGGATATTGATAGGCTAGGAGACTGAGCTAGAATCGGGCAGATGGAGTTAAATGTGGAGAAGTGCGAATTTGTCCATCTTGGCTGGAAAAATAAAAGAACAAATTATTATTTAAATGGGAAACAGATTCTAAGTGGATCCATGCAGAATCTGGGTGTCTTTGTGCAGGAATCACAGAAAGTGAGTCTGCTGGTGCAATGCATAATAAGAAAGGCAAATGGAATCCTGGCATTTATTGTCAAAGGACAGGATTATAAACGTAAAGAGTTGGATGATCAGCCATGACCATATTGAATGACAGACCACGTTCAAAGGGCTGAATGGTCTACTCCTGGTCCAATTTCCTTTGTTTTGATGAACCTTGTCCAGGTTCTAATCACAGGGACACAGGGATAACTCCTCTCTCTTCTTCAAATCTTGCCGTGGGACTTATAGATCTATTTGATGGGAACTTACTTGATCAGCATCATTACAGGTTAGAAGGGGCAACAGTTTCTCTGAATGAGCTGCACTTGGGACAGGAATGGAGATGACTCCGAGCTGGGTGACCCAGTGTTTGGGATGATAGAGAGCTGTAAAGGGCCATGAGGTGACCCCCAAATCCCCCCCCACCCCACTCCTGAGCTGCACCCCTCCTCCAGCCCACGTCAGTTCCATCATTTCATTCTCCTCTCCAGTGCCCCTTGTCCCTGAGACAAACAACCCACAATTCATAAAAATCAAAAGAACTGCAGATGCTGGAAATCAGAAACAAAAGCAGAAATTGCTCAGCAGTTCTGGCAGCATCTGTGGAGAGAAATCAGAGTTAATATTTCAGGTACAGTTACCCTTCCCCAGAACTTGCAATTCATGCAATTGTACACCTTTTGTTAGCAGTTGATCCTGAACAGATGTCAAACTGGACCAGGCTTATGTGTTTGGCCTTGGAATAAATGTTTTAAAATGTAACCTGTAAAGTGTGGTGAGGCACCTCAGAGAGTCACATCCTATATCAAAAGAAACTGAACTGTTTTGCACTTTATATAATGACAACTTTGAACAGCCATGTAATTTCTTTAATTTCTACTTTGGGAGTGGGAGGCAGGATACTACAGCCCCCAGTTTATAAGCTCAGAGCAGTTAAAAGGAGCCTGCACTTTTTATGAGAACGTTTCAGCAGTTTAACCGTGGGCCAGTTGCAATTTCTGCCTTGGAAATACACTCTAATCTCAGTACACATAACTTCATTTATAGTTCTTAAAGGCTTTCATTACAGCTTTTGTTGAACAGATGTTGAGAATGTAACATTCTAATTTCCTGAACTCTTTCAAAGTTACAGGAAGTATTCACACTGTACAATTAAACTGTTCAAAGTATGTGGGTTTCAAGTTTCGCAAATGAAAGAAATACCAATTTGCACTGCATGCACACACTCATCCAGTTTCCTCCTGCTCCCTCCTGGTTCTGAGCAAATCAATCCGTCTTTGTGGATTTGTCAACAACAACTGGAATTTAGATGGCGTTTTCCCAAGAGCACAGTGCTCCCCAGGAACAATTCACAAGTGAAAGTTTACACCCAAGCCTCTTCAAGAGTTACCAGGCCAGTGATGTGGCCAGGTATGGAAGGTTTGAGTTATGAAGAAAAGTTGAATAGGGTGGGACTTCTTTCATTGGAGTCTAGATTAGAGTGGTGCTGGAAAAGCACAGTAGGTCAGGCAGCATCCAAGGAGCAGGAAAATCGACATTTCAGGCAAAAGCCCTTGGTTGAGAAGCGACCTTACAGAAGTTTATAAAATAATGAGGGGTATAGATAGAGTTAATGGTAGTTGTGTTTTCCCTAGGATGGGGATTTCAAGACCAGGGGACACATTGTTAAGGTGAGAGGAGAGAGATTTAGGAAAGACATGAGGGGCTAATGTTTTACACATGGTTCTTGTGTGAAGTGAACTTCGTCAGGAAGTAGTGGATATGGGCACAATTACAATGTGTAAAAGCCATTTGGATAAGTACATGAATAGGAAAGATTTGGAGGGATACAGACCAGGAACAAGCAGGTGGGACTAGTTTAGTTTGGGATTACGTTCAGATGGACTGGCTGACCAAAGGGTCTGTTTCCGTGCTGACGACTCTATAATTCTGTGACTAGATCCAAACAGTAGAATTCTTAAAGGAGGAGAGAGTGCGATGAGGAAGCCCTTGTGTGGGAGTGCCAGAGTTTACAGCCCCTGGTAGTTGAATGCATGGTCACCAATACTGGAGCAATTCTAATCAAAGATGCCCAAGGTCAGAATTGGAGGAGCCAAAATGTCTTGAAGGAAAGGGGTTAATGGGTACGGGACAAAGGTAGGTATATGGAGTAAGGCCATAGGTCAGCCAATGTCTCAATGAATGGTGCCATAGACTCGAGGGACTGAATAGCCTCCTGCTGTACGGATGATTGTTTAATTGTAGGAGGTGACAGAGGTCAGGAGGAGTGAAACCATGAAAAGATTTGAAAGCAATCAATGAGAATTTGAACATCTTATAATGTTACACAAGCAACATTATAAGCAATCATTCTGCTGTCATCAGGCCAGATCTCCTTGAACACATTGTCTCTCTCTGACTTCCCAGTTGTGACAGAAATTTAATTTGATCTCTACGTCCTTTTACAAATCATTGTGTTGTATAAGGTATTGGTTCTGAAGGGGTTAATGTTCATGCTCCATTGGCTCCACCCATTCTGGCAGTGGAGATAAGGAGACTTCCCTGAGTTTATATTGTCACAGTCTGACCCCGGGTGAGATTTCCCATGTTATTACGGTTCCAGACAGAATCCTCCAAATTGTTAACCGCCCAGATGAGGAGCGGTGAGCTGTTTCACCTTCTTTATTCAATCAGCCCCTCCATGTGGGAATCTTTTTTCCCAGTCCAAATCAAAATATCACCTTCATCTCACCCATTCCTGACTCTTCTTTGTTTCACCATTTCCATTTCTGAGTAATGGCTGGACACCAATATTCCACCACAAACTGACTGACTCCCACAGTCACCTGGGCTACACTTCCTCATTTCCTGCTTGCTGTAAAGATTCCGCTCCATTTTCCCACTTTCCCTGTCTCCACCGCATCTGTTCCCACACAGCCACCTTCTACAGCAGTCCCTCCGACATCACATCCTGTTTCCTCAAACAATGACTCGCCCACCATTATTGACGGGGCTCTCGACCGAATCCTAATCCATTTCCCACAATTCTGCCCTCAGCCCTTCCCCTCCATCCCAGAACAATGACAGCCTTCCCCTTGTCCTCACTTTCTGCCCCCACCAGTTTCCACGTTCGATGGATCATCTTCCATCACCTCCAGCAGGATGCCACTACCAAACACATCTTCCCCTGCCCTCCACTGTTAGTATTCCACAGGGTCTGCTCCTTCCATCACACCCTGGACCAATCCTTCATCATTCCCAACACTTGGTCACTGCTCCTTCAACCCAACGGCACCTTCCTGTGCAATTGCAACATTTTCCCTTTCCCTCCTACTTCCTCATCCAAGGCCACAACCAAATGAAGCACTTTACTTGTATTTAGATTAGATTACTTACAGTGTGGAAACAGGCCCTTCGGCCCAACAAGTCCACACCGCCCCGCCGAAGCGTAACCCACCCATACCCCTACCCCTACCCCTTACCTAACACTACGGGCAATTTAGCAATGGCCAATTCACCTGACCTGCACATCTTTGGGACTGTGGGAGGAAACCGGAGCACCCGGAGGAAACCCACACAGACACGGGGAGAACGTGCAAACTCCACACAGTCAGTCGCCTGAGGCGGGAATTGAACCCGGGTCTCTGGCGCTGTGAGGCAGCAGTGCTAACCACTGTGCCACCGTGCCAACTTAGTTGACGATACCTGCTGCTTACTGTGTGCTTTCCTCTAGATTGACAACAGTGAAAGGTGGCACGGTGGCTCAGTGGTTAGCACTGCTACCTCACAACACCAGGGGCACAAGTTCGATTCCAGCCTCCGGTGACTCTCTGTGTGGAGTTTGCACACTCTCAGAGATTATAAGGTAAGAGGATGGCTTTGGGTAGGATGCTCTTCAGAAGGTTGGCACGGACTTGATGGACTGAATGGCCTGTTTCCACACTGAGGGGATTCCATTAAAAGCAACACAGACTTTGAGGAACACCTCCACCCTGTCCAAAATAATAACCCTGACCTTTCTGTCACTTGCCACCTCAATTAACCACTTTGCTCCCATGCTAACATTTCCACCTGGAGTCTGCTGCAGTGTTCCAATGAAGCCCAATACCTCACTTTCCACTTAGGATTTATCATGAAGTTCAACAAATTCATGAACACTGTACTCACCCCAACCCACGGGACTTGTTTGTGTGCTTTCTTTCTCAACAAAACCAACTTATTCAGACCGACAATCAGCGCCTTTTCTCAACAATATTGCTCCTCTACTACAATTTGCACTCCATTTGTCCTGTTCTCTGACCTCCCTCACGAACTGTTCCACTTGCTCTTCCCCATCTTTGCAAACCTCTTAAAGACGCCATCATTTTCTAGCCCCTGCCATTCCAAAAAAAGAGTTGTGTCTGACTGTGTTTCTCTGTCCACAGATACTACCTGACCTGCTGAGTTTCTCTACTTTCTTGTTTTTGCTTAAAATGAATTTTGAGTTTTAAAAGGCACCATTTTAAACATACTAGCCATTTTACTGTATTTGGATTTCCACTTGGTGTTCAATAAGATACTGCTCATAAAGCTTTGTTAATGATTGTTTAACAACAACAGCTCTGCTCCCTTTTACTCATCCAGGACAACTGGCCTGCCTGCTGAAAAGTCAGAGTCATATAACACGGAAATAGGCCTTTCGGTCCTCTAGCTTATCTCTCCACGCTTCAGGCTCTCTGCCTTTATTCCTGATGAAGGGCTTTTGCCCGAAAAATCGATTTTACTGCTCCTCGGATGGTGCCTGAACTGCTGTGTTCTTCCAGCACCACTAATCCAGAATCCTTTCGGTCCAACCAGTCCATGCTGACCATAATCCCAAACCAATCTAGTCCCACCTGCCTGCTCCTGGCCCATATCCCTCCAAACCTTTCTTATTCATGTACTTACCTAAATGTCTTTTAAACAATGTTACTCTTGATCAACGAGTTGATCAATGATTCCAATCGAACTATATTTCCGATAGATTGAAATTAAAATCTTTTTGCAGTCTGGGAGCCATAGGCTGCTGTAGCAGCGGCCCTGAGTCTCAAAGGTGACCGTATCTAATTTCTTGTTAAAAATAGAAGACAGTAGGAGAAGAATTATAGAGAAGAGAAACAGCTGATCTGAATTTCACTTTTTGCTGCAATCACAGAGAATTCTAAAGTACTCTGAGATAATCGCAGTGAAGCAATTGTGCCAAAAGCCTGTAGTTAAGGTCAAGTCACATTTCTGTCGAAACTTGTGGTGTATTTTGTGGTACAGACGTATTGATTAATGTTGTAGAGAGGTGTAATGTAATGGAATACAAAAGGATGATCTGCAGAGGAGCTGTGGCTGGCTTTTCTTGGTTTATGAGTAAAGAGGGCCATGATGTCATGTTAGAACAGTCAATCGACTGTGGCTTATGTGTAGTTATGTTGAGTTACAAATGACGTGGAGGTGCGGTGTTGGACGGGCAAAGTCAGAAGTCACATGACACCAGGTTATAGTCCAACAGGTTTATTTGAAATCACAAGCTTTCTTCACCTGATGAAGGAGCAACGTCCTGAAAGCTTGTGATTTCAAATAAACCTGTTGGACTATAACCTGGTGTCATGTGACTTCCTGTTCAGAATGTGTTCTGATCCTGAGTATGTTAGTTGATGTGTACATAATTCGGAACACAAAGCAGGGTATTGCCGTTTGTAAGTAAGAGGAAACATTCACAGGCCGCTTCTTCAAGATGAATATTAATGTGAGATCTCATTCATAAATACAAGTGTTCGTAAGGCTGACAGTTATAAATGAGCAACCACCAGTATCACTTCCAAGTAATATGTATGCCAGTCGTCACTCTCCGACTGTAAAGTGACTGTAAACAGATTTAGGAGGCAAACTCAATTGGGATCTAGCGTGATTTATAGATTGGTATTTGTGTAGTGCCCATCATAACCTCAGAAAGTCCCAAGGTGTTTTTATAGCCAATGGAATATTTTGAAGTCTGCAAATTCACTACTACATTGCAACACTGACAACACATCAGATGTCCCTAAGGCCATAACTGACACTATAGAAATGCAATTATTATTTCCTTTTGTATTTAACAGCCTCTGCAGCAGAAAAACCAAATCCAGAAATTGACCGATTTCCACGATTGTACTTTTGCAATCTTTCTGAGATATTGTATGTCCCATGATCATCCTGAAATTCATTTTTAATATGGTCAGAACTTGAGAAAGAATGTGACAGAATAAAAACAGAACGTGCTGTAAAATTCACACTTTCATTTACACCTATTTTACATCTTTATCACTCCTTTAACCACTGTTATTCCTACCTTTGCTTTTGCTCTGGCCGCCCTCACCATTTGGTCCTCTAGCTCCTCCTCGCCCTCTATTGACACTGGAAACATCATCATTTTCCAGCTCTATTCAGTTCCAAAGAAGTCACATCAGACTTACTCTGCTTCTCTCTCCATTGAGGCTGCTAGACCTGCCAAGTTCCTTCAGTATTTACTGTTTTCATTTCAGATTTCCAGGATCTGTTGTGTTTTGCTTTTATTGAAGAATGTGGTGGAACCTCCTTGCCCTCGAGTGGCCATATTAATGACTTGAAGGAAGTAAGTGAATGTTTTATATCCAAGTTTGCAGGTGACACAAAAATAGGTGGAAAAGCATGTTGTGAGAGGGATACAAATGGGTTACAGAGAGATTTGATGGGTAAGGTAAATTGGCAAAAGTTTGGAAAATGGAATATATTGTGGGAAATTGTGAATGTCGGAGAAGGGTGGAGGGGCCAAATGGTCTACTCTGTTCCTATTTCTGAATATGTTATGGACCTTCTTCAGAAAGAGAATAAATGTTGGTTTGGCCAAA
The DNA here is from genome assembly GCF_047496795.1 of Chiloscyllium punctatum. Taxonomy (NCBI): domain Eukaryota; kingdom Metazoa; phylum Chordata; class Chondrichthyes; order Orectolobiformes; family Hemiscylliidae; genus Chiloscyllium; species Chiloscyllium punctatum. The sequence continues at coordinate 105,862,676 of NC_092751.1, forward strand.
TACGCCCACATCCAATGAGCAAAATTTTTAAAAGGATAACCAAGAAATTTCTAAGATTTCATTCTGACATTCCCCGGGAACTCCATCCAGCTTAGATCAGATGTTTCCTTAATTGAGCAGCCTTTGAAAAAATGTGTCACTGCCAATTTTCAGGAACATGAATTGAACCCATTCCCCAGTTGTTAGAAACACATTTTTACTTTTCAATCAAAACTTGCAGTGATAGAAGGCGTTAGAATAGAGCATGAGGAAACACACTGGTAGCCTTCACTGGGAGGTCTGTTCCCCAGTGTAGCCACTCCAGGGGCTTGGAAAGCTTCCCTGACAGGAGACAATTTTCCTCTGAGCTCAGTGCCCAAGTTGTAGCTCAGCCAAATCCCATCATTAGTTGTCATCGCCTTGAGTAGATTGGACAATGGATTCTTTTGAGTGCGTCGCAGCGTGGATAATTAAATATGGAAAAATATCAATTGATATAATTGAGTATTCTCCTAATTAAGATTCCTGGCATTCTGGTTGGCTACTAATTGGTTGGTTCGTCTGTTTACTGTAGTGTAGGTTGTGAATGAGACTAGACGCATGAGGGGGGAAAATTGACACTGACAAGGTACGGTGGGAGTGACAGGGGAAGGATGCGGGTTGGGTCAAGCTGTGAACAGCACTGTGTGGTAATAGGAATGGAAATTGGTTTTGACAAGTTAAGACAATCAGAAATAATGCCTGCCTTTCAGTCAACCATGTGGGAAGGAAGAAATGCAATGAGATAATGTCAGGTGCTGTCAGGGTCCACTGGTACTGGCTGGATGTGAGAGTGTATTAAAGGGCTGATTTGTAGGGGGAGGCAAGATGGTGGCAAGATTCCTACAGTGCCAACTCAAGGTAAGTAATGACAATGATGCAAACGAGGGTCACAAACCTCCAGGCCATTCGGCAAGAGGGCGAGCATGTTGATTAAAACTATCGGCTGGCAATGGCCTAAAACATTAAACATTTTTAAAAAACTTTTTAAAATTTAAGGATAAAATTCGAATGTTTAGGACTCAGGCATGGAGAAGGAACAGCCAGAAGGGATGGAATGATTAAAAATTGGAGGGAGGTATGGGTACAAAAAGGTCAGAATTGTGGTGGGGGGTGCTGGGGGGCACAAATCTATCAGCAACTAAAGCGGCACGGTGGCTCAGTGGTTAGCACTGCTGCCTCACAGCACCAGGGACCCTGGTTCAATTCCAGCCTCGGGCGACTGTCTGTGTGGAGTTTGCACATCCTCCCCGTGTCTGTGTGGGTTTCCTCCCACAATCCAAAGATGTGCAGGTCAGGTGGATTGGCCACGCTAAATTGCCCCATAGTGTTCAGGGCTGGACAGGTTGGGTGGATTAGATGTGGGAAATGCAGGATTACAAGGACAGGGAATGGGTCTGGTTGGGATACTCTTGGGGGGGGAGGTTGATGTGGACTCAAAGGGCTTCAACATAATAGGGGATTTTGTGAGACTGAGTGAATAAACTAGATAGGTTGTTACTGGATGGATATAAGGTCACTGATCTTGTAATGTAGAGGCCCAGATTCGTGCACTAGGGTGCAAATCTGACCATGGCTGCTAGTGGAATTAAAATCTAATATATAAATCTGGAATATAAAGTTAGTCTCAATGTCCATGAAACTATTGCTAATTGTCATAGCGCCCATTCAGTTAACCCTTTAGGAAGGGAGGTCTGCCTTCTCACCTGGTCTGGACTACAAGTGACTCCAGACCCACAGCAATGTGGTTGACTCTTAACTGTCCTCTGAAACCTCTGAGCAAACCTCAGAGTTCAAGAGGTAAAAAGGAACGAGCAACAAGTACTGACCTTGGCAGTGCATTCACAACCATTGAAAGAATAAAGGAGGTTATTGAAGAGTCTTGAGATCTACTGGAGTGCTCCATATTGTTGTATCAGCTGCAGTCTCTCTGCTGTGAAAGTCATATTGCTCACAGCTCATTTCCTAACAGTACTTCAGAAAGTGCAACGTTAGAAAACTCTCTGAATTTTACAGCACAGGACGAGTCCATTTGGCCCATCTTATCTGTGCTGACCTTTTATGAAGAATTATCCAGTTCCCTAGGAATGAGTGAGAAGATGGTTGGTGAGATTTAAATGTTGTTGTGGTTCTGTTCGCCGAGCTGGGAATTTGTGTTGCAGACGTTTTGTCCCCTGTCTAGGTGACATCCTCAGTGCTTGGGAGCCTCCTGGGAAGCGCTTCTGTGATGTTTCCTCCAGCATTTATAGTGGTTTGAATCTGTTGCTTCCAGTTGTCAGTTCCAGCTGTCCGCTGCAGTGGTCGGTATATTGGGTCCAGGTCGATGTGTTTGTTGAGAGAATCTGTGGATGAGATTCAGAGGACAGAGAACATCCAGGGAATTCTGAGAACAGCCAGGGAATTCCTAGATGCATGGCATTCATCCACTGATTCTCTCAACAAACACATCGACCTGGACCCAATATACCGACCACTGCAGCAGACAGCTGGAACTGACAACCGGCTCCTGAAACTTTATCAATGAAGTACTAGAACTGAGAAATCCTGTCAAAGACGAACCTCCTTGTGAATTTCTACACTGCAGCCATCAAAATGCAACTATCTACAATAAGAAGGCAACTCCCAAGTCTGGAACATTATCTCTAGCCTTCACGTGTGATTTATGTTTGGCTTTGGGGATGTCTGTAAGATTGATGAGTTCTAGAAATAGACAGTGTTATTTCCTCTTTTCTGGTGAGCAGCAGTTCACAATGTGCTCTTTGTGGATTTGAATCTGATGAAATCAAAGTCACTTCTAGAGAAGGTGCTGCAGATCCACTTCTGGAGAATGGTTAATTCATTGGGTCCAAATCAGTTTCTGTCATCCAGGGTGCCCTGTCTATGTGCCGAAATCTCTAGGACAATGTTTTAACGCGAGTTGCAATGGTGCGCAGTGAGGCAATACAATCGGTGATACCAGTGAGACAAAGTAATAGACTATTCTTCTCACATCAGAAGTGTTTGCCTCATTATCTGCTCCATTTCAATAGCAGACAGAACAAAGACATAATGCCAGAAGATGTCAGTACAGAACTAAGCTATCCAGCTCTTTTGAGTTTGCACTGCCATTCAATCAGATCATGGCTGATCTGATAATCCTTACCTGCACTTTCCTGCCTTTTCCAATAACCCTTGGTTCCCTTCCTGATTCAAAATCTGTCCATCTCAACCTTGAATAAACTCAATGACCCAAACTCAATAGCCCTCTGTGGTCAAGCATTCTAAAGATTAACTATCCTCTGAGAGGTGGCACAGTGGCTCAGTGGTTAGCACTGCAGCCTCACAGCACCAGAGTTCAATTCCAGCCTTGGGCGATTGTCTGTGTGGAGTTTGCACATTCTCCCTGTGTCTGTGTGGGTTTCCTCCCACAGTCCAAAGATATGCACGTTAGGGTGGATTGGCCATGGGAAATTGTGTATGGGTCCACAGATGTGCAGGCTGGGTGGGTTAGCCATGGGAACTATGAGATTATAGGGTAGCGTAGTGGGTCTGGGTGGGATGTTCTTGGGAGGGTCAGTGTGGACTTGATGGGCTAAACAGCCTACTTCCACACTGTCCTCTGATTGTAGACTTTTCCCACAAAGAGTAACCCCAAGACCATAACAAATAGGAGTAGGCCATTCAGCCCCTCAAGCCTGCTCTGCCATTCAATGGGGATCGTGGGTGATCCAACATCCCTCAAACAAACTTTCCCTCCTTTTCCCCATAACCCTTTGTATCCATGACCTCTCCTATCAGGCACCCTGAGAATCTTGGATGGTTTAAATGTACTGCGTCTTTCCCATTCACTCCCGAAACTGCTGTCCAGGTGATTTGTTAAACCAGGGGCCCTGTCTGTATTCTCAGAGAAATGGATAGTACCATACATTTATTCTAAAGCAGAGACCCTAAGCTATAGAAGCAGAATTGGGCCATTCGGCCCATTGAGTCTGCTCCACCCTTTAATCATGGCTGATATGTTAGTCAACCCCATTCTCTATCCTTCACCTCCCCCCCCCCCCACCCCCATAACCCTTGATCACCTTATTAATCAAGAACCTTCCTATCTCTGTCTCAACAACACTCAACAGCATGGCCTCCACCACATTCTGATGCAATGGGTTCCACAGATTCACCACCCTCAGAGCAGGATGGGTAATAAATAATGGCAACAGAACCTGCATTCTATAATTGCATGGTAAAAACGTTTTCCCTGATGTCCTGGCATATATTTATCCTTCAATTCCCAGAAACTGATCATCTGATCATTGTCATCTTGCTAACTATGGGAGCTTGCTATGCACAGATTGGTTCTGGTATTTCAAATGCAATTTTTGAGCTGTTTAGATGCTTGGGAATGTGCTGATGACATGAAAGGTGCTAGAGAAATGCAAGTCTCTTCCTCTTTCATTTAATAAAATTGTTGTTAGTTGCCAGAATATGTGAAATCACAGTGGTCCAGAAACAAACACAGAAAATGAAATGTCATTGCCCAGTGATAGACTTACTCCACAAAACTTATTGGGAAAAGGACGACACTTTAATCTGTTCACTCAGGGGGCAGTCAACACATTTTAGGGGCCGAATCAGATTTATTACGATCACCTGTGCCATCAAAACTACTTAACTACTTTCAAGACAAAGAAGCCCAGTTCATTTTCCTTTTTCCACAAGACACATTTAAAGAAAGGTTAAATGAGACGCTTTCCAGTGCAGTTAGCCATGAAACAGGCTCAGTGGGAAACATGCGTTTTTGCTCGTCAGTTTGAGGTCAGACTTTTATCTTGAGCGAGGTCAGCTGTTTCACAGCCTAACACATTCCAGTCAACGGAAGGCTGGACCCAGTTCTGAGAGGCAGGAAAAACTGACCCCCTCCCAGCGCCCCCTCACAGTGTGAGACTGAGGGGGTAGGAAGCAAGCATAAAACAAGGGCTATATCTGAGGAAGGTGACAGCTTTTATCCAGTTTGGTGGAAATTAAACAGTAATATGGCTTGAGAACAAATGTTCACTTTGTTTGACCACTGAGCTTCTTCCAAATGTCAATCTTGGTGACTGTTTCAGTGTTACACAGGAGGATAGGAACAGGAGGAGAGTACTTAACCAACTCAGACTTCTCATAATGAGATCATGACTAAACATGACTGAACTCTATGGAACTGTTTTCACTCATACTCCACAACTGTCCCACTCCGTGTGTGCAATTAATGTTTCCTAATGACACGCATAGATTCATAAATTACTGAAGAGGCCTTTTGGCCCATCAAGTCTATACTGTCGTAAATGAACTTTTTTTTCCCCTGAAATGGATAAAGAGTGGAGCTGGTAAAAGCACAGCAGATCAAGAGGAGCAGGGGAGTTGATGTTTCAGGTTGGAACCTTTCATCAGGACAGGGGGAGGAGGAAGTTGGGGCTGACAAATAAATAGTGGGAGGTGGGTGGGGGGGGGGAAAGGTGGGTGGGATGGCAATGGGTGGATGCAGGTAGGAGGTGGCTGTGATTGGTCAGTGGAATGGGTGGAGCGGGTAGGTGGGGAGGAAGGATGGACAGTTTGGGTCAGGTTAAGGGGGTGGGATGGAGAGGGAGGGCTGGGATGAGGGGGGTGGTGAGGGGTGTGAGATTTGGAAGCTGGTGAATTCTATGTTAAGGCTAGTGAAACCTCTATTCTCCCTGAAAAACCTAGCTCACACCTGCTTCCCAGCTAGCAGGAACCGTTTCCCTCTACCCATCGCTCTTCACCCCTAAACATCAGGAAATCTTTGATCAAATCTTCTTAAGTTTATACCCTCAACCTTCCCAGGGAATACAGAAATAAAATAAATAACTGTGTACGCTGGAGATCGAAACAAAACGACAAGCAGTGCTGGAGGAATGCATCAGGTCTGGCAGCATCTGTGCAGAAAGAAACAAAGCTATTGTTTCAAATCCAGGCCTGAAGAAATATTTACAGCACAGAAACAACTACATGCCAGTGTTTGTGCTCTACATGGTCTTCCTCCACTCAACATCCACTCCCTCCACCACTGACGCTCTGTAGCAGCAGTGTGTACCATCTCCACGATGCACTGCAGAAATTCACCAAAGATCCTTAGAAAACCCCTTCCAAGTCCATAAGCACTTCCATCTAGAAGGACAAAGGCAGCAGGTACATGGGAACACCACCCACTGTAAGTTCCCCTCCAAGCCACTCACCATCCTGACTTGGAAATATATCACCATTCTTTCACTGTCACTGGGTCAAAATCCTGGGAGTTCCCTCCCGAATGTTTACACCCCAAAGACTTCAGTGGTTGAAAAAGGAGGCTTACCATCACCTTATCTGGGGCAATTAAGGATGGACAATAAATAATGATCAGCCAATGGTACCCACATCCCTTGAAATAACTTTTATAAATTTGACCTCATTGTCCTTATGTTTATTTCTCCAAGGTGCTTAGCCACAGCTTCCCCTTAAATATAATGACCCAGAACAAAAATAGAAATAGCTGGAAAAACCCAGCAGGTCTGGCAGCATCAGTGAAGAGAGAAACAGTGTTGATGTTTCAGTTCCAGTGACCCTTCTTCAGAACGGATTGTAACTGAGGAAAGCTTGCTATGGTTGCTGAAGGACAGGTCAGGGGAGGGTGGAAGAGTCCATTGTGGGTCTGTGTGGTCATGGTCCCCACATGGCGTGTCCCTCATTAACCTCTGTATTAGTAACAGCAGTGGCCAAAAGAAACCTTTAAGAGAATATTTATTGCCCACATACAAGCCTCAACTGACAGATTGTCCTCGTGGCATCCCTCCTTAGACTTTACCAAAATAGAGGCTGAGAGATATCCATCCCTTCTGCAAGAGTAAATGCTAGCATGCAGCTCCTCTCCCTCCTCAAACAGCCCTCCTCACACCACCATCGAAAAGAGCATGAAATTCCATTCAGTGCTTCCGGTTGTGAGAAAAGATATACTGGCATTGGAGAGAGTCCAGAGAGCCTTCACCAGGCTGGTACCAGGTATGGTGAGACAGTGAGGAGGTGTTGGGTAGATGGGCCTTGGAGTCTCATTGGAGTATAGTAGAATGGGAGGCGAATACAAGGTTCTTAGAGGACTAGATAAGAGTTGATGTGGGAAGATGCTTCCACCTTGTGGGAATGTCAATGACCAGAAGACATCATCTCAGAGTAGGGAGTTGTACATTTCAAGATTAGAGTGGTGCTGGAAATGTACAGCAGGTAAGGCAGGAATCCTGATGAAGGGCTCCTGCCCGAAACGTCGATTTTCCTGCTCCTCGGATGCTGCCTGACCTGCTGTGCTTTTCCAGCACCACACTAATCTTGACTCTAATCTCCAGCATCTGCAGTCCTCACTTTCACCGAGTTGTACATTTCAGACCAAGATGAGGAGAAATCTCTTCTCTCAGAGGGTAGTGAGTCTATGCATTTCTTTGTCACAAAGTCTGTCAAAACTGGGTCATTGAGTATATTTAAAACAGATGGAGAGATTTTTAATGAGTAAGAGAATCAAGGAAGACGGAGAAAAAAACAAGAAAGTGGAGTTGTGCAAAATTGGATCAGCCGTGACCTCGTGGAATGGAGGAGCTGATTCGATGGGCTGGACGGGGAAGAGTGCAGTCACACAGAATTGGGATTATTGCTCCTGTGGTGAAATGCCAACGCAAACTGATTGGGCCAAATGTTTCCAAGTTATAATTTTGATTCGGATCCTTTCTGAATTGACATACTCACCAGGACTAAACTTCTCCAAAACTTTCTATCTGTACATAAGATGTTGGCAGTCTAGCAAGTCCCCATTGCATCTGATGCTGTGATTTTCTGGGTTAAAAAGTCTAAAGATTAATTTAGTTGGGTTCCAACAATACTCTGGGTCCATCAATACCATTGTACTGAATGTACTGTGTATATAAAATGCCTTGATCCTGCAAATGAACATTCCAGTGGAGGGAGTGTCCAGGGAATATAAATGGAGCAAGTAAGTCAGACAAACCACAGCAGTCTCTCAGTCGCTGATAATTAACTCTGCTCCAAGTTAATGACAGAGTTCAGCACTAAGTACACACACAAACTGTGTGCCTCTTAGACTGGCTCACCCATTAACATGTTGAGAATAAATGCCATAAACCTGGAACTGGCTCAGTGTGATAGTTGTACAAACACTTCATTGCAGATTTGTTTTGCTTGCAGCTCTGTGTCAGAAATGACGAGAGAATACATTTGTGATAAGATGGTACATTATCGTAACGAGTGCAGCTGGTGTTTTTGTAGAGAATTCAACATTCATTTCTGATCCCAATGAGTTTTTTAATATTCTTTCGTGGGATGTGACTGTCACTGACTGGGCCGGCATTTATTACCCAGAGAGCAGTTAAGTGTCAGTGACATTGCTGGGGTCTGGAGTCACATGTAAATCAAAGCAGGTAAGGATAGCAGACTTCCTTCCCTAAAGGGCAGTCATGAATCAGAATGGATTTGCCCTTAACAATTTCATGACCATCATCACACCAAAATTGGAGGTGTAGTGGACAGTGAAGAGGGTTACCTCAGATTACAACAGGATCTTGAGCAGATGGGCCAATGGGCTGAGAAGTGGCAGATGGAGTTTAATTCAGATAAATGCGTGGAGTTGCATTTTGGGAAAGCAAATCTTAGCAGGACTTATACAGTTAATAGTAAGGTCCTAGGGAGTGTTGCTGAACAAAGAGACCTTGGAGTGCAGGTTCCTAGCTCCTTGAAAGTGGAGTCATAGGTAGATAGGATAGTGAAGAAGGCATTTGGTATGCTTTCCTTTATTGGTCAGAGTATTGAGTACAGGAGTTGGGAGGTCATGTTGCGGCTGTACAGGACATTGGTTAGGCCACTGTTGGAATATTGCGTGCAATTCTGTTTTCCTTCCAGTCGGAAAGATGTTGTGAAACTTGAAAGGGTTCAGAAAAGATTTACAAGGATGTTGCCAGGGTTGGAGGATTTGAGCTATAGGGAGAGGCTGAACAGGCTGGGGCTGTTTTCCCGGAGCGTCGGAGGTTAAAGGGGGTCACCTTATAGAGGTTTACAAAATTATGAGGGGTATGGATAGGGTAAATAGGCAAAGTCCAGAACTGGAGGGCATATGTTTAGGGTGAGAGGGGAAAGATATAAAGGAGACATAAGGGACAACTTTTACATACAGAGGGTGGTGCATGTATGGAATGAGCTGCCAGAGGAAGTGGTGGAGGCTGGTACAATTACAGCATTTAAAAGGCATCTGGATGGGTATATGAATAGGAAGGGTTTGGAGGGATATGGGCTGGGTGCTGGCAGGTGGGACTAGATTGGGTTGGGTTATCTGGTCAGCATGGATGGGTTGGACCGATGGGTCTGTTTCCGTGCTATACATCTCTATGACTCTATGACTCTATTAGACCCTAATTCCAAATGTTTTGATATTTGAATTTGAGTTCTGCCATGGTAGGATTTAATCCTGGGTTTCCAGAGCATTACCTGGGTCTCTGGATTAATAATCTAGTGATAAAATCACTACATCACCAATACCTCTTCACACAAAAGCTCCCGAATAAGATAACAATCTCTAGATCTTTTGCTAATTCTATGAACTGTAGCACCCTTGATTTCATAAAACATCTCAAAGCATTTCACAGCAGCAATGTTAAATTCCATGCAATTGGGGCTGTGATTACACCATTAGCACGTTTGCTTCCTTGCACTTAAAACTGCGACAGGAAAGGAAAATGTGTACTTCGTTCCACTGACGGTGTTACAGTCTGATCACGGTGTTTCCAGCTCATGTACATGTCGGATGTGAGGTGCGTGTGTTTCCATTCTGAGAGCTGCAATATTGTCTGTGATAATAAGCAAATGGACAGTCCCTCCATCACTCCCACTTTCTCACATTATTCTCAAACATCAGCCGGGTCTGATCGCTGCTTCTCATTTCTCTGTGCAGGAGTTAACACTGACATACACGTCAGTTCCACAATTCGCCACATGCAACCATAGAATCCCCATACTGTGGAAAGCAGGCCATTCAGCTGATAAAGTCTGCATAAGGCATTCCACCCAGACCTACACCCACTCCATTTCCCATGGCTGATCAACCCTAGCCTGCACAATGTGGGGGCAATTGAGCATGGTCAATCCACCTAACCTGCACATCTATAGACAGGGGGAGGAAGCTGGAGCACCTGGTGAAAACCCTGACACGGGGAGAATATGCAAATTCCACACAGACTGTCGCCCGAGGCTGGAATTGAATCCAGGTCCTTGGTGCTGTGAGGCAGCAGTGCTAACCACTGTGCCTCTGTGCTGCCCATTAGTGCTAACCGCTATGGCACCATGCCAATTGGAAGTTCTTAATCAATATTTCATGGATGTTTAGTTGCATGTTTCCATGATGTAAATGCACCAGTGAGTGGCATTGCAGGTGGAGGCAGTGGTAATGTCACTGGACTAGTAATCCAGAGCCCCGAGCTAATATTCTGAAGACATGAAATCACTTCTCACCTTCCTCATACAGCATGGAGAAGGGACACTGACCTATCGACGTCCATCCCACTTTCCTGCATTTGGCCCATAGCCTTGAATGGTCTGATGTTTCAAGTGTTTGTCCAAGTACTCCTTGAGGTTTCTCTCCTTAATGACTCTCCCAGGCAGAGCATTCCAGACCCCACTACCCTCTGGGTGAAAAATACTTTTCCTCAAATCCCCTCTAAACCCTCCACCTTTCACTTTAAAACAATGCCCCCCTCTTATTGACCCTTCGACTAAAGGGACCATCTGTTTTCTCTTTACCCATCTTGTACACCTCTATCTGGTCCCCCATCACTTCTCCCTGCTCTAAAGAAAATGACCTAAGCTTACCCAACCTCTATTCACCGCTAAAATACTCCAGTCCAGAAAACATCCTGGTGATTGCAATCAAGTCATTGACAGATGATGAAATTTGAATTCAATAAGACTGGAATTAAAAGTGACCACTGTGATTGTTAAAAAAACATCATGGTCTCTCACCAAATTCTGGCCTAAGCATGACTCCAACAATGTGGTTGGCTCTTAACTGCCCTCAGAAATGGCATAGCAAGCCACTTAGTGCAAGGGCAACTAGAGATGGGCAACAAGATGTTGGCCTCGTCAGTGATGCCCATATCCCATAAATGTATAAAAACTAGTCTTTCACCCACAGTGACTTGCATGGGCTATTGTTGCATTACATGCTAGAAAGGATAAATAGTCTCTATGTTGAATGAAATGAAATTTAGTGCTTTGTGTGTGTGTGTGTGTGTGAATGTGCCGATGTGTTTGTATATCTATGGAAACAGATTGAACAGAGATAGCAATTGTGAATGTGCTGACCTGCATCACAGTTCTCTTCAGGAGGAACAATATTTGTCTTCCTTTCTTTCAGACAGTTAACACTGCCATGCGATCCTGGAAGTAGCAAAGCAGATAATGAACAATGTCAACAATCTAATTTGCTAGTTGTCTTTTAGACTGTCTGATTGTTCTCAGCTCACTGAGATAGTCATTCAAACTTACACCAAACTCTATTATTTCTCGAATCAATGCACAGTTCCTCTGACTCATTAGAAAAGATATTTGAAAATATAGATTGACTGGTCAGTGCTTATTGATTCCAATGGGGCAGTGAGTGGTTGTGCAAACCTTTAGACTGCACAGTCATTGAGTTTTTTTTGACTTTTGCATTTTTAACTTCTCCCCCTCTAGCTTTTGCCAATCAGCTTCCCAGAACAATCACTCTGTCACGGGCACCTCAAAATGCTCTGGTCACATCTGGGTTTGAATTCACTGGTGAATCCAGCTTTCACTGGTACCTTGGGGTGACACGGTGGTTAGCACTGCTGCCTCATAGCACTGGGAATGCAGGTTCAATTCCACCCTCAGATAACTATCTGTATGGAGCTTGCACACTTACCCTGTGTCTACATGGATTTCCTCCCACGTGCAGACTTGGTGGATTGGCCATGGGAAATATAGGGTAGCAGAATGGGATGTTCTTCGGAGGGTCAGTGTAGACTCAGTGGGCTGAATTGTCTGTTTGCACACTGTAGGGATTCGATGATTCACAGAGGGGAGAGCTGAAATGGCTGGATAGCAGAGGAAATCAGGGGGGCACTGTGGAAATCAGCTAATTATCTATCAGAGTCCCCTTGCAGGCAAAGATCCAACAAAAAAGTCCAGCATTGCATTTCCCACAGATAGTCTGAAGGACCCCCAACTGGGAGTGGAACCTTGTTTGATTCAAAGTTTACAATTTATTTTGTTGAATGTTTCTGCAACTTAAATTTCTGCTCATCTACCATTCTCCAGGAAATTGGAAAAGTCTCTACCTCTCCCTCTCTCCCCCTCCCTCTCTCTCTCCCTCTCTCTTTTTCTCTCCCTCCCTCCTTCTCTCTCTCTCTCTCTCTCTCTTTCTCTCCCTCAGTAATAAAGCAGTCATGGCAAGAAACCACAGCATCATATTGGCGTAAATTATCAGGCTTTTCACTTTTAATCATGTCCCAACAGGGTGATAAACATTCCAGAATGGAGCAAGAGTTCGATGTAACGGCAGACAGACAGAAAGGGTTGGGTCAGGTCTCAGACCAGCATGTCACTGATGGCACTTGAGGGCTGGTGTTGGTTTGAGGATGATCAGAGCAGGAGTTCGATCCCCGCCATCAGTTGGTCAAAAAACATAATCCATTCGGCTGTGGGGGGGAGGGCGAAAATATACTTAGCTTCTGGCTTCCTTCCCTTTATGAACCTACACACAAACAATTGTACTTCTGACTGGGCATAGACAATTGGCAGAATGAAAGCTCTGAGTGACTTGATGATATGGTTTATTAAATTCACCCAAAGAATACAAGTTGTTTAGCATTCTGCGCATTTGGCCTTGAATATTTTAGACAACAGGGCTGGGAAAGGAATTACCTCCCTGCACGGAATTCTGAAGAGTCAGAAACATGTCATTTCTAAACAGAACTGTACAGCCTTCAAGATGAAATGAAAATCTTGCATTTGTATAGCACCTTTCACAACCTCAGGACACCCCATAGTGCTTGAAAATCAATTAAGTATTTCAAAAATATTGTAATAAATACAGAATCTCATTTTTCTTTGTTCGTTGATGGGCTGTGGGAGAGTATTTCAAATTGAAATCATGGCCTGAATTATTTGACCAATTTTTGTTGAGTTTCTAGGAGGCTTCCTTTTTATGAGGCTGAATGGGCTTTCTTTTACAATCGTCCCAAACATTTCACTGGTCCTTGAAATTTGCTGACTTTGGTCTGGCACCAACAATTCTCTCCGTTTGGAAATATTTCCTAATTTATATCCTGAATTTGCAAACTTTTAAACCCAGGATGCCTTCTGCTCAGGTCCTGCAAGCATTGTCACCTCGTTGGTATCTCCATCTCATTATCAGTATGAGGCTCTTTGCATTTCAAAGAAGAAAATCCCTGACAACAAATTATTTTCCTGACAACAGAACTACCCTCGTCTTCTCTGAATAATAACTTTTTCTCCTGTAAGTCATTTCCCCTCCTCTACTCCTCACCCCAAAACGCTGCTCAGGATCCTTTCTTTATGCTCCACTCTCCCATGTGGTTCATGGGAGGGGGTCTGTACCCCAAACCCACAGTGACTGCTTGCATTCATCATTTCTCCTTTCTACCCAAACTGTTTCCACATCTTGCACTTAGGTCATCTTCCTCCATCATGTTAATGCCATCATTAACTAACAAAGCCATCATTAATTAACAAAGCCACCCCTCCTACTTTCTCATTCTTCCTAATATCCCATATGCTTCAAGACTGAGCCCCAATCCACGTCATCCTGCAGCCGTGTCTCTGTAATGGCTACCTTTGTTTCAAATGCTACACACATTCAGGTACAAAGCCTTTGGTGTTATCCTTTAAAGATTCGAGTCTTAATCTGTTGTTTGGCTGTTGAATATTTACTTTCTACTTCTTCTGCTCATGTTCTAAGTATTGCTTCCCTTCTCCATGGCCTCAACTCCTCGGAGTTCAGAGGTCATGTTGCGGCTGTACAGGATTTGGTTAGGCCACTTTTGAAATATTGCATGCAATTCTGGTCTCCCTGACATAGGAAGGATGATGTTACAGAGTGCTGAAAAGATTTACAAGGATGTTGCCAGGGTTGGAGGGTTTGACCTATAGGGGGAGGCTGAATAAGCTGGAGTTGTTTTCCCTGGAGCGTCGGAGGCTGAGGGGTGACCTTATAGAGGTTTATAAAATCATGAGGGGAAAATAGATAAGGTCTTTTCCCTAGGTGGGGGAGTCCAGAACTAGAGGGCATAAGTTTAAGGTGAGAAGGTAAAGATTTAAAAGAGATCTAAGGGGCAACTTTTCCACACAGATGGTGGTGCGTATATGGACTGAGCTGCCAGAGGAGATGGTGGAGGCTGGTACAATTACAACATTTAAAAGGCATCTGAATGGGTATATGAATGGGAAGGTTTTAGAGGGATATGGACCAAATACTGGCAAACGGGAGTAGAATAATTTAGGATATCTGGTCAGCATGGACAGGTTTTTCTGAAGAGTCTATATCCATGCTGTACAGCTCCATGACACTGCTTTTCCAAATTTGATCCCCTTCTCCCACGGGGGTTGCATCTTAACTCTGGGAAATTAGGGGGGGGGCGACAATGAGTTCTGGCCCAGGCAGTGAGATCCACATCCCACAAACTAACTTAAAAGAACATAAACACCGCACACTCATTCACAAAGAGCCAAGGCAGACATCTCTGCATGTTGGATCACATCGGCAAAAGGAAACAAGTTCCATGGAACCAAAAAAGTGGAAAGGAGGTCACTTTCCCACAGTTTGTTTGACAATGAAAACACGTTACTGCAGAGCTCAGGCAAATCTTAATTCAATAGCCAGTCTGTTGGGCGTATGTCATTGCTTGAGTTAGATCCTTGCACTCAGAGAGGGTGGGAGAGAAAGACTAGTTTTGGCCTGTAGTCTTTTAGGGTCTGAGTGCAACTGCCCTTCCCTAGGTTCTGTGAAAACTACAACTGAAATCTTCAGAACCTATTGCTAGGCAGTTTTAACTGAAAGGCATGTGGCATTTGCTTGCCTCACGCAAGTATCAAATCCAACTTCACTAGGACCGAGGTAGCTGCATGTAACCAAGGGATGGGCACCAATTTATTCCACTTTTATTGTTCAAGTTGTGAAATCAGAACAGCTAGTTCATCGTCTGCAACATAGCAGCATATAGACTTCCATGTCCTCCAGTTCATATTTCCAGAAATAAAGGTATGTAGGCTTTCCAAGGATATTGAACCCATTCATATGGATGTAGAGACTGAATCAAAGGCAATCTAGTCTTAAGCAGCTTTATTAATGTCCTTTAGAATTAATGCCAACTTTTCTTTAGTCACACCAATTTAACTTTTCACCTTATTGATGAAGGATTCTGCACTTTGGAATCACAATGGTTTGTACTTTTGGTGTGACTGAATTCATCAAACCTGTTAATATTTTCCAGGATTCATCAGCCAAATGAAGGCTAGGTTTCTACCCAATAGTCATTTGACTTATTTCAAACAATGTGATAAATGCAGAGATAACCAGATCCTGGCAAAACAGAATACCTAAAAGGGAAATGCTGCATTTTAGGAACATTTTCAGTAGATTGTGATGTTTATTTGAATGATGCACAATTATCTATTATACACAAAAGAATGACAAGACTACCTTTAAACTCCCACTAGGTTTGGTGTGCAGGGGGAATGGAATTGTTGCTATTTCACTCCTTGAGAAGGAAATGATCTTCGGGACGTCTACTAGGAATTGTTTTGTCCATATTCTGTGATTTGTAATAAAACAGCAAGTCACTGATAGATGTACCATTGGGATTCTCACATGGGTTCAAAATGGCTAGCCAAGTGTCTCCATTTAATTGATTGTAATGTCTCTGATTTCTGGTTCAATTGCAAGCAAAAGAGGAAACCTTCCTTTGAAACCTAAAATGCCTGGTTCTAAGAAAACAAAACAGGAATCCTGACAATTTACCAATCTTTAGGTTCTGAGCAAATTCTCTGCTGTTCTTTCAGATCAACATCCAAATTTGCTTGCTGAATTCTCGTCCTTCTGTTTCCGAGGAGCTGCCAAAGGAGGCAACTTTGCTTCACCGTTCCACTGTTTTAGGTTTATCAATGACTCTGTGTTGATTCAAACGTGTGAGCTATAAATACACGAGCCATACATCTGATTTGCCCAGTGTGAGACGCTTGGCATTGAATCCCCATTGTGATCAAACAGATGGCATCAAGACCTCTGCTATTCAAAGAAGGCTAATTATCCCTCAGTAGCTTTTAATTCTCCAGTCTCCTGGTTAGTGATCTGTTCATTGTCTTTAATTCTCTAGGGAGTTGAGGTTAATGACACTCCCAGCACTGTATCCAATCATTTACCTGGAAGTACGCAAACGTGCAGATGAGGAGCCAGAGTAGACCATTCATCTTCTTTGAAGGTGCTCGGCCTTTTAATATAATCATGGCTCATCTGATTGTGGCCTCAACTCCATTTTCCTTCCCAACCCTTTGAATTCCTTTGTTTTATCAAGGATCGATCTGTATCTGCCTTAACTATATTCAGTGACCTTACATCCACTGGGGAAGAGAATTCGAAAGAGTCACGCCACTGAGAGAAAAGAAATTCTTCTCATCTCCATGTTGAATGGCTGAGCAGCCCATTGCCTTAGTCTGTCAATCACCTGATCACATAAACACACAACCAATGCAGTTACAATGCATCAACTTTTGTAGGAGAACAGTGATCCTCCAGGCTGAATTCTTTGGCTATTGTGTGAACTACCATTCCTGATAATATGCTGCTATTTTTTTCTTTCCCAATACCCGCCAACAAGTTAGGGTTAGGAATATTTAAATCAGCTTGTGATGGTACTAAGTAGATACACATAGGAGTCTGGCAGAATTTCTTTTCTTTGTGGAAATGGTCCTGTCCACCTCTGTGTCTCAAATTCTTTCAGATTTTCCCAGTGCTGAGCAAGAGGCCAAGTTGAGGCCAAAGCTAGAAAGACAGGTTTGACCACCATAGCAAACATCAATAACTACAAGATAACCATGGGCTTCTAATGCAGATTATATAGGCTTCTAAACTGAGGCTGGCTTTATCAGTGCTCAGTAGTTTGGCATATGGCTTATATAGGCAGTGAAGAGTCATCAATCTCACTGAACATCCAGTTCAGTCATTGCTTACCAGCAGGGGAAGTAACACGGTTAAGTTGACTTAACGCTTCATGTTGTCTACCCGATCACATCCATCATTATTTCTTCTTTTAAAAATTGGATTGCACACAGACCCAATCCCCAAAACAACTAACCTCATCACGAGAAGCCACTTTTTGGGGGTGTGTTGAAGAATTCAGGCTCTTTGCTGTTCCCATTTTCCCTGGGACCTGGTCTGTTACAGCCCTGTACACTGCAAAAGCCAATAATCGATGGCACGTTGCATCATTTACTGACTAATTAAATATGATGGACACCTGAAAAATATTATTAGCATATAATTACATTGAAGCATGGATAACAGACGGGTATAATTCATGTTGAAATCTCTGCGTATAAATTATTATATTTCATTGATGATGACTGCTGTTCATTAACATCCCAGGAACCTCATCATACTGCGCTGATTATAATAAATCTGTGTGTTCATTCATTATGTCGTTCTTAATCATTGAATGCTTGATTTAGCTTATGACTTGTAGTAAACATTGCTTTCAATTGTAAATAATACTTGCAAGCAAATGGTTACATTATTCTGAATATGTTGAGATACTTTGGTGCAGTGTTGCAAGATATTTTATCCTCCTGCAATTAGACATTAAATGCATTTCCTCAGAAAAGTCCAGGTTGCTTTTGGCCACAGAATCAGTTCAGAAGAGGCTGTTGCCTTGTGGGGATAACTATATCTCTGACTTAACATTCCGTTGACAAAATAAAGGATTTGCTCTGCTGTAATCACTTCCCAGCTCTCATCCATTTAATTTCTCAATTTTTGTTCAAAATCTTTTTGTTCTCAGATCTTTTTTGTTTGGATATTTTGCAAATGAATCCTTGTGGCTGTTTGATGGTAACTGCAACTAAAGAGGGCAATCAACAAGGATTAAAATGTTGCAAATATTTCAAAGTAGTTCTGGTTTGGTATTTGGCAGAAGTCTAGATTTCAATCGAGTTGCATCTCAATGGTTGCTTTGCCCATCTCTGAGCTACGGAGTGGGATTGGGAAGGAGTGCATGGCCTTTCAGGAAAGTCTGTCCTTAGTTTGCTTCCATTCCAAACAACACACCGTTCCGAACCACACACATCCTGACTTGGAAGTTTATAACGCAGTTCCCTCAGTGTTGCTGGGTCGAAATCTTTGCAAACACTCCCTAATAGCTCTGTGGGTCGACTACATCACAAGGAGTGCACCTTCTCACGTGTCAATAAGTGATGGGCAGTGACCTACACAGCCCTTGCATTAATAGGTCAATACTACAATCTGAAATGGTGCTGCTGGTTCACTCTTGCTGGTGAACATGGAAGTCCATTACTCAGGGTACATTCTGTTCTCTTACCTTCTTCACTGCTGACTCCAAATGCTGTTCAACATGGAAAAGCAGAGATTCATCAGAGTGGGGTGGGGAAGGTGTTGGGAGGTGGCATGCAGTAGTCAACAGCTGATGTCCTCGCCCATGTTTGAGCTAAAACATTTTGTTTGTTTGCCTTTGAGCAAGGAAAGTGAAGAGCAAACCTGATCAAGGTCTTCAAGATGCTGAAGGGTTTTCCTAACAATATTTCGCAATAAATCTGATGGGTGGATCGATAGCCAGAGGTCAGAGATTAAAAATCATTCGTGGAAACAATTAGAGAACAAACACCTTCACTCAGAGTTTTTGGGATCTGGAATCGTATATTTGAAAGGATGTTAGAAGTTATTTCTGTCAGTAATTTAAAAAAGGATTGATACAGATATCTTCGGGTGAGGAATTTAAACATTGCAGACGAAAAGGGATGAATTGGACCGTTCTTTCAAAAAGCAAGAACAGGTAGAATGGGCTGAATGGTCTTTTCCAAAGCTGTACTTAAACAACACACTTCCAGAAGTTGAAAGCTTGACACTAGCTGACCGATTTGCTGCATCCGATACAGAGAAAGTATTCCAACGAATAACTGAGAAACTGAGAAGGCTTAAGATGTTATCCAAAACGTAACACAGAAAATAAAGATAGCAAAGTGGATACTTTACTCTGTTTTTTTTCCCTGTGGAAGTGAGTCTGGATTAGGAATGGCTGCTGATTGTGATATTGGAGCCATCACTGAAAGTGATTTGCATGTCACTGTCAAAAACAAGGTCACATGCTGCCCTTCAGAGTTTGACCAATCACATCAAGAAACTCAGGACTAAAATAAGACCCATTGCAGATTGGTCGTTCTGCTGGTTTACTCTTTCACTTCCCAGACTCTCTCTGATGTTCTTGTCCCTTTCCTTTCTGTGAAATGATATCAAAGGTACATTGTCACTCAGTTTCACTTTTGCATTGTGTGAGAATACAGGGGCTTTGAGCACAAGGTCCTGTGCATCAGATTTGAGTCACATACCTGGGATAATATTGTTTACACCTCCACAACATTACCTTTACCAAGCAACCTGCTTATTCCAAGACTAATTTCCTCCATAAAGCTATTTACAAAGACAATCAGATCTTTTGGAAAGTTATCTATTTAATTATCTTGCACAAATTACACTAAATCAAAATAAGCATGCTGTTCCTTTACCTTTTCTGGGGTTGTGTGGTGCATTAATTACATCCCAAATCAGATGCTGAAGTATGAACACAAATCCTTTCCTTGGTAGTTGGTTTATTTGAATATTGCAGCATTATACCTACAATTAATAATCTGGTGTCACATCAGTCTTTCTTTGCATGTGCTCAATGTATGCAATCAATCAATGTTCGTCACTTCCATACTCTTCACCTGATAATACAAGCAATATTTGTTATTAATGTGCTCCGGGCTGATGTACTGACTTTAATGCAAAAACCAAGGGATTTTAATTTATGCCTCCAATTGTGGGAGTCCTTTCTCAGCACAGCACCCTCACCTTTATCCACGGCATTGAAATGTACATAGCTGAATATATTTGAAAGCAATTGAAAATTCCAGCAAGAATAATTTTAATTTCTGTAGCACCAATAATATAACAACACGTCCACCTTGCTTTAAGAACTGAGTACTCTGATGATCATCTGAACAGCAGCCATTACAGGAACAGTGTACGAGAGAATGGGTGTGCGAGTGTGTTGCACTGGGATTGCAAGTGACCAGTTTGTTTGTGAAGCAAATCTGCCTGAGATTTTCAATTCAGTTGAAGGTATGCCACTTACCAAACTAGTACGCGGGTGATAACTCTGTGGGAGGGTAAACAGCTCAACAATACAACATTAGCAGATGAAATGCCAATGCCACCCGTTGTGAGGAGATATTATGAAAGGCGAAAAAAAGCTGAAAGAAAGTGGAGATGTTGAGGGAGACAAATCCAAAGTTTAGGTTCAGGGTTGCAAATAAATAGAGCAACTAAAATTGGGAAAGTGTGCAAAAGGTCAGAATAAGAGGATTGCAGAGCTCCCAGTTGTTTAGGAGGCCAGGAGGGTGGGAAATGAAGGGGTTTGAAAACAGGGATGAGAATTTTCAATGGGTTGTTGATGGACAGGAGCTTTCAATTGAGTTTTGGTCCTTTCTGGGTTTAAGTGCTATTTGCCTTTGGGGTCAGAATTGGTTGATTAGCTCACCACCGCTCCAGAAGAGCTGCTGTGTGACTGAACGATGTTTAGGGACTAATTCCTAATTTATGTGGGACTTTGCAGTTGAGAAGCAGATCTGACTTTTGCCTGCCATGAGTTAGCTTCAACCTGTGATGGTAATGCTGCTTGCTGGATGAGAACTTGTATATAGGAAAGAAAGGAGGCCATTCGGCCCTTAAAGCCTGTCTGTCCATTCATCTAGCCAGCCAATGAAATGACGTTATATATTGAGAAACAAAAACCCACAATGTCTTAGTGTAGTGAATGATCTATGATTATTCAAGAGGCCCATATGAATCATCCTCATGAGTTTATGAAGTGACTGATATTTCATGAATTTATAGCTTTATGTTTAGTGTATAACGTCCCTGGACACTCCTAACCAATAACCTCACAGAAATACTGAGAAAGTGAGCTGTTAGAATTTCTTCCAAGTTTACATACAAGTAATTATTTTGCTCAACTTGGTAAACATACCAAAAATATTTTTGCTTTAACAACAATTCAAAATTACGCATAATTCCATTGCTCCAAAGCAATTATAGAATAATCTAT
Source organism: Chiloscyllium punctatum (assembly GCF_047496795.1). Taxonomy (NCBI): domain Eukaryota; kingdom Metazoa; phylum Chordata; class Chondrichthyes; order Orectolobiformes; family Hemiscylliidae; genus Chiloscyllium; species Chiloscyllium punctatum. The sequence goes on from NC_092751.1 coordinate 105,884,104, forward strand.
CACTTGACCAGATTTTTAAAAAAAGTGATCCATGGGGTGTGTGAGTTGTTGGCTGGTCAGTGTTTGTTATTTGTCCCTAACTGCCCTGGACCTGGGTTTCTTGCAGGGCCATTAAGAGTCAACCATGTTGCTGTAGGACTGGAGTCACATGCAGGCCAGACTGGCTAAGGATGGCAGATTTGCAAACTTAAAGGGCATCAGTGAACCAGATCAGTTTTTAATGACAATTGACAATGGTGACATTGTCACCATTACAGAGACTAGCCTTGCATTCCAGACCTTATGAACTGAATGTGGTTGGATTTGAACACATGTTCCCAGTGCAATTGGAACAAAGACAAATTGAACCAGACGATTAGAGTGCATTAATTCAATACGGCAATGGTTTCTGGAGAAGATTATGTTGAACTCTAATAAAATCTTAATTTGTTCACACTTACTGTTCCTCAATCTCCACATTGCATCAGGATGTGAAGGCACTCGAGTAGGTACAAAAACGATTCATAAGAACAATCAGAGTGGTTACAACTAGGGTACAGTAATATAAGACAGTCATCAGTATATCCAAGAGGAAATTTGTAAGAAACTTGTTTACCCACAGAGTGAGGTGAATATAATATTTTAGTTGGGGAGAATGACACAGATGTATTTAATGGGAAGCTAAATAAACACAAGGGAAAAACATTGGAAGAATATATTGCTGAGGTGAGATGAGAAAGGTCAAGATTTATATGAAGAAGAAACACTGTTATAGAATAGTCCATTTTTGTTGGAAGGCCCATTTTTTGTCCTGTCAATTTGATATACTTGAATGTAGAGTGGACCATGTCAGGTTCACCAAAATTTACAGCTTGCCCATCTTTAATTTCCACTGAATGCATTGGCAGCGAAGTTAGGATGGAATGTATAATGGCGTCATCTCCCAAGACTAAATCTGTACTCAATCCTTAAACTATCTCAAGGCACATCTGTATTCCCAAACAGACCCCACATGCTGTTTCTTGGGACAGTCAGACATACACTGCCCTCTTTGTGGACTGACAGTCAGTTCCAGGTCTCAGTTACCCCAAGTTTGTGATGTGAGGCAGCTGATTTGGCAGCGCTGTGCTCCCAAGAAGCAGGAGACAGCATTTCTATTGAAAAGATCTGGCTCAAGGAACCATATGGATGGGGAAAGGAGAGTCAAATGGCTAAGCAATCAGAAACAGCCTGTCTACCTTCTACAATCAGAACAAAACCTGATACTGGAGGCTCCTCTGACTTGTGGATCTCACAGGATTGAAATCACTGTACCATTCCTGACACTAGTACACACATTCAAATAGCAAACTGGCAACATTCTCTTCCACAAAATGCCAAAATAAAAATATGAAAACCAGCACGGTTTATGTTAAATTCACTCTCATAGAGTCAGACAGCATAGAAACAGGCCCATTGGCCCACCATGTTTGTATCAACTACCAAACACCAAACTACATTCATTCCATTTGCCTGCACTTGGTCCATAGCCCCGGCATTGTAGGTGCTCATCTCTTTGTTTCTTGAATGTTGTGAGAGTACTTGCCTTCATCATCCTCTCCAGCACATTTCTACCACCTTCTGGGTGAATAAAACCTGTTTTCAGATCTCCTCTGAACCATTTACTTCTCGCCTTAAACTTATGCTCTCTGGTCTTAGGGAAAAGATTCTCATAATTGACTCTGTACGTACCTCTCATAATTGTCTACACCACATTCAGATCCTACCCCCTCAGCTTCCTCTGCTCCAGGGAAAACAAACCCAAGCCTATCCAGTCTCTTCTCATAACTGAGACTTTTCATGGGGTAAAAACAATGACTGCAGATGCTGGAAACCAGATTCTGGATTAGAGTGGTGCTGGAAAAGCACAGCAGGTCAGGCAGCATCCGAGGAACAGGAAAATCGACGTTTCGGGCAAAGCCCTTCATTAGGAATACAGGCAGGGTGCCTGCAGGGTGGAGAGATAAATGAGAGGAGGGTGGGGTTGGGGAGAAAGTAGCATAGAGTACAATAGGTGAGTGGTGGTGGGGATGAAGGTGGAGGGTGGAGTGGATAGGTGGAAAGGAAGATAAGCAGATAGGACAAGTCATGGGGACAGTGCTGAGCTGGAAGTTTGAAACTGGTGTGAGGTGGGGGAAGGGGAAATGAGGAAACTGGTGAAGTCCACATTGATGCCCTGGGGTTGAAGTGTTCCGAGGCGGAAGATGAGGCGTTCTTCCTCCAGGCGTTGGGTGGTGAGGGAGTGGCGGTGAAGGAGGCCCAGGACCTCCATGTCCTCGGCAGATTGGGAGGGGGAGTTGAAATGTAGGGCCACGGGGCGATGTGGTTGATTGGTGCGGGTGTCTCGGAGATGTTCCCTAAAGTCCTCTGCTAGGAGGCGTCCAGTCTCCCCAATGTAGAGGAGACCGCATCGGGAGCAACGGATACAATAAATGATATTGGTTGATGTGCAGGTGAAACTTTGATGGATGTGGAAGGCTCCTTTAGGGCCTTGGATAGAGGTGAGGGAGGAGGTGTGGGCGCAGGTTTTACAGTTCCTGCGGTGGCAGGGGAAAGTGCCAGGATTGGAGGGTGGGTCGTAGGGGGGTGTGGACCTGACCAGGTAGTCACGGAGGGAACGGTCTTTGTGGAAGGCGGAAAGGGGTGGGGAGGGAAATATATCCCTGGTAGTGGGGTCTGTTTGGAGGTGGCGGAAATGTCGGTGGATGATTTGGTTGATGCGAAGGTTTGTAGGGTGGAAGGTGAGCACCAGGGGCGTTCTGTCCTTGTTACGGTTGGTTGGGTGGGGTCTGAGAGTGGAGGTGCGGGATGTGGATGAGATGGGTTGGAGGGCATCTTTAACCACGTGGGAAGGGAAATTGCGGTCTCAAGAAAAATCCTGGTGAATCACCTCTGCATCCCCTCTGTGCAATCACATCCTTCCAATAACATGGTGACCAGAACTGCACACAGTATTCCATCTATGGCCTAATGTTTTATAACGTTTCAGCAAGATTTCCTTGCTCCTATATTCTGCTCCACAGCTAATAAAGGAAAACAACTCGTATACCTCTTTCCCCATTATTTCTATTTATGCTTACACTTTCAGGGATCCATGGACTTGTACACCCAGGTCCCTTTGTTCCTCAATTCTCCCTGTGTGTATCCTTCCCTTACTGGACCTCCCTAAATGGATCACATTACATCTATCAGGATTAAATTCAATCTGCCATTACTCTGTCCAATTTACCAGCTGATCAATATCAGACTGTAGCCTGAGACACCCTCCTCACTGTCAACAACACGCACCAACTTTCATAATCTGCAAGCTTACTAATTAGATCTTTCACATCCAAGTCGTTAATGTAAATAACAAACAGCAAGTGAACCAGCACCGATCCCTGTGGTACACCACTGGTCACAGGCTTCCAATCACAAAAGCACCCCTCCGCTCTTTGCCTCTTATTTGGAAACCAATTTTGGATCCAGTTTGCCAACTTGCCTGGATCCCACGGGCTCTTCCCTTTTGGACCAGCCTTCCATGTGGGATCATGTCAAAGGCCTTACTGAACTCCACGTAAACCACATCAACTGCACGACCCTCCTTAATATATTTACTCAACTTATCAAAAAACTCAACTGAATGAGTCAGGCAGGATCTCCCATCAACAAATCTGTGCTGACTACATCTGATCAATCCCTGCCTTTCCAAGTGTTGAATAATCCTCTCCCTTAGAATTGCTTCCAATAGTTTCCCTGCAGCTGACATCAGACTCACTGGTCTGTAATTATCCAACCTATCTCTGCTGCCCTTCTGGAACAAAGGAGCCACATTAGCTGTCCTCCAGTTAACTGGTACTTCACCTGCAGCCAGCGAAGTATTAACTATCTCTGCCAGGGCCCCAGTAATCTCCTTCCTTGCCTCACACAGCAGCCTGGGATATATCTCATCAGGCCCTGGGGATTTATGTACCTTTTTGCCTGTTAAAACATCTAATAGCTCGTCCTTATTATTTTTAATATTTTCTACAATGCCTTTCCCCTCTGTAAATAGAGATGAGAAATATACATAGAGAGATAGTCAGAGTCATTCAACACGGAAACAGACCGTCTGGTCTAACCAGTCCATCCTGACCATAATCCCAAACTAAACCAGTCCCACCACTAGCACTTGGCCCAGGGCCTTCCAATTTTTTTTAGATTAACTACAGTATAGAAACAGGTATTTGGTCCAACAAGTCCACACTGACCCACTGAAAAGTAACCCACCCAGACCCATTCCCCACCCTATATTTACTCCTAACTAATGCAACTAACACTATGGGCAATTTAGCATGGCCAATTCACCTGACCTGCACATCTTTGGATTGTGGGAGGAAACCAGAGCACCCAGAGGAAACCCACGCAGACAGAGGGAGAATGTGCAAACTCCACACAGACCGAGGTGGGAATCGAACCCGGGTCCCTGGTGCTGTGAGGCAGCAGTGGGCCGCTGAGGCACCATGCTGCCCCGTATATTCATTTAGGTATCTATATCCATTTAGTTATCTACCTGCATCTACCACATCCTCTTGAAGTTCATTCCACAATGAATCACCCTCTGTGTAAAAAAAAGTTGCCCCATATCTTTCTTAAATCTTTCTCCTCTTACCTAAAAAGTATGCCTCCTAGTTTTGAAATCCCTCATCCTACTGAAAAGATACTTGCCATTCATCTTATCTGTACCCCTCATTATTTTATAAACCTGAGGTCACTCCTCAGCCTCCTATGCTCCAGTGAAAAAAGTCCCAGCTTATAAAGCTTCTCTTTATAACACACGCCTTCCATTTCTGACAACATCCTGGTAAATCTTTTCTGAAGTCTCTCTAGCATAATAATATCTTTGCTAGAGCCGGGCAACCAGAACTGGACAAAACTCCAGAAGAGGTCTCACCCATACAACCTCAGCATTCATTTAAGAATATTGTAGTAATAGGAAACAGAATCAGAAAAATGCTGGAGAAACTCTACAGGTCTGGCAGCATCTGTGGAGAGAAAACAGAATTAATATTACCAGTGACGCTGCTTAAGAACAGAAATGATAATTTTGCAGATATGGGATTTGAGCTTTTCAAAGACTCAAAATCCTTTTTTTTCCCTGGGCAGAAACACACAAAAGGGACATCTTGGGTCACAGCAGAACAAGTCATTTTGAAAAACAACTTCTTCCAGTCATTAACATACTGAGTTTGTTTCAAAGATTGGCTTAATTAGTGCAAGCCTGGAGCAAGTGGATGACTGTAATATCTTGTGCATCTCAAGATGCAAAAGCAAGGGTTAAAAATGCAGAGATATTATTTTCAATGCAACAAGTGCATTTAATCCTGACAGTGTGAAGAAATTGTTCAGTTTCTCTATTTTCACTTGTCACGTGAATGTCAGGTTTATTGTCCTTGACCTTCGCTCAGACTCAGACAGACCTTAATTAGCCAGGCATTTCAAGCGTGCCATCATGACTTCAATGCAGTTTGGCCAGGCTCAAATTCTTCGTTAGCATGCAGTGCTTTCTTGCTCCTTCATTTGGTAATTTTAATCTTGTCAATCTCTGTATAACCTAGCTCAGGCCCCCTACACAGCAACAACTGGTGTCTATCAAAGCTTGACAGACCAGAGGTTTGATAATGATCCCCAAGGGTCAATGCTAACTTCCAGTGTATTGGAAGATGCCAATTTTAAGGCTTCCCACCGGACGGCAAACACTACACAAGATCAAAGTACGCAGGGGTTTGATTAGAATGATCACAGACGTGAGTTACTGCACTCTGTGCCTTTGACTACTTTGACAGGAATGACCAAACTTGGCTCCAAACACTTGTGTTTTTTGCTGTCACATTATGAGGAGATTGCACACAAGCAGGCATTTCCTGGTTTACTTTTGTCTAAACTTCCTCATCTTTCAAAGAGTGTGTTCAGAGAGACTCGACACATGGTTTTGGTTTCCATGTTGGCAACTGGGCTTCATCACATCAGCGCTGCAGACTCCAACCCTGTGGACAATTATCATCACTTCCTGTGCCTCGACCCCAGTTCACAAAGAGGGAGTCTTCCATATTCCAGTAAATGCCTCTAGGAGCAGCAGGTGGCATCATTCCCCTTCGATTGTTCCTAATTATATAAAACAGCGATCAAGAGAATATTTAGTCGGACAATTAGATGTACAAACTTATCGAAACATCTCCCTTCATTGTATTAAGGCTAACATGATTGAGGTGAGTTGGAACTTTGGCCTCCAATAGCCAAGAGGAATCACAGATGTAACACCATTTGGAATTCCTGGATCATGATGTGCTTCTCATCTGGTTTGATCATGGTGTTGGTGAGGATTTATTCAGTTCTGAGCTTGGCCATTGAAGTCTCTGACTGTCATTACAAACTAGATCAGAGTGGTGCTGGAAAAGCACAGCAGGTCAGGCAGCATCTGAGGAGCAGGAAAATCAATGTTTCGGGCAAAAGCCCTTCATCAGTCATTCCTGATGAAGGGCTTTTGCCCGAAACGTCGATTTTCCTGCTCCTTGGAAGCTGCCTGACTTGCTGTGCTTTTCCAGCACCACTCTGATCTAGACTCTGATCTTCAGCATCTGTAGTCCTCACTTTCACCCTGTCATTACAAACACCAAGTTCTACTGATATGTCATGACATAGTCACAAAATCTTGACTTTCCACCGCAATACATACTCTGCATTGTGTTTCTGTGGCTGTCACAACTCTATCTGTTTTGGTAAACTAATATGTCTCACTCCTTCCCAATTTTTAGTTAAATATAGGAGCTTCTCAGTCAGAGAGCAATTTAACATTTGTCACCTCTGATATGTTTTCTTTCCTCCAATACAGATGGATAAATTTTAATTCAATGACAATGATCTGGAATTAAGAGCAGGTCAATGATGCACATGTAACTTTTGCTGTACAACCCATCTGGTTCACTAAGGTCCTTTAAGGAAGGAAATCTGCCCTTCTTACCCAGTCTGGTATACAGACCCAGAGTAGTGTGGTTGACCCTTCACTGCCCTCTGAGATGGCCCAGCAAAACACTCAGTTTCATGGGAAATAAGGGATGAGTAATATGCCCGCAGCCTATGAACAAATAAAAACAATTGAGGCCATGCCAACAATGTGAAGTTAAAAGAGTGACAAGAAATAAGTATGATCTTCAGCCATCCTTTCATAGTAAGCATTAAATAATCTGTCCTACTGCCCCCTCTGAACTCTCTACACAATGAGAGGTGAAAGGGATCTGAGCAGAACTCAAGAGAATCAAGCTGCTCAACAATATTTTAGCAGTGTCTCCACACAGTCACACTGGGCTCCAATTGTTAACTCTGTTTCTCTCTCCACAGATGCTGCCAGACCTGCTGAGTTTCTCCAGCACTTACTCTTATTAAAAATTTCAGATCTCCAGCATCCACAACATCTTAGCTTTGTCTTAGCAGTAACTTAGTGGGCAGTTCATTCATCACTGAGTCAGAAGACTGTAGGGTCCAGCCCTAACCTGGAGAATTAAGTTCAAAGATGCCAGCAGAAAGTGACGAATTTAGAGACTGATGGAGATAGGTCTGGAGAGTAAGACTAGATGGGTAACTCTTTTGGGAGCCACTACTGGTACAATGGGCCAAATGGCTGCCTTCTGTCCTGTAAGATTCCAATTCAGTACAAAAGATGTGCTTCATCCTTGCAGAAGCTATCTGCCATTTTGGTTAAGGTGTGTATACTGAGTCCGGTCTGCTCTCTCAGGTTAATGCAAACATTTGCAAGGACTGTTTCATAAAACAGAACACTTATCTAGGCCAACATTTGAAAACAGGACTTGCATTTATATTGCATTTTTGCCCCAGCCGCTGGACTTCTCAAACCTCTTTGTGGCCAACAAAGCATTTTGAAAGCGTAATAGCTGTTGTACTGCAGGAAGTGTGGCAGCCAATACATGCAGAGCAAGCTCCCACAAGCAACAGTGTGATAAAGGCCAGATCATCTGCTTGTACCTGTGATATTGACTGAGGGGTAGAATTCCCATTTGCATCTACCGAACAAGCAGATTGAGCTTCAGTTTAATATCCCTCAGCATTGAAAAGTCAACCTTGATTATCTTTGGGCTTAAGCCTTGGAGAAGGACTTGAAATTCATAGAATCCCTACAGGATGGAAGCAGCCCACTGAGTGCACACTGACCCTCAGAAGAGCATCCCACCCAGATACACTCCCCCTGCAATCCTATCATCCTGCATTTCCCATGCTAACTCACCTAGCCTGGATACTATTTAGCATGGTAAAAACAATGACTGCAGATTCTGAAAACCAAATACTGGATTAGTGGTGCTGGAAGAGCACAGCAGTTCAGGCAGCATCCAACGAGCAGCGAAATCGACATTTCGGGCAAAAGCCCTTCATCAGGAATTGGCCAATCCAGCCTAACCTGCAGATTTTTGGACTGCAGGAGGAAACCGGAGCACCCAGAGGAAACCCACGTAGACACGGGGAGAATGTGCAAACTCCACACAGACTGTCACCCGAGGCTGGAACCGAACACAGATCCATCACGCTTGTGAGGCAGCAGTGCTGACCACTGAGCCACTGTGCCGCCCTTGAATACTCACATGCAGTAAGACTATCAACCAAGCCACAGCCAACACTTAGTTACCCCTCAACCAGCACCTCAAAAGCAGACAATGTGGTAATGATCACATTGCTCTTTGTGGGATCTCGCTGTGTGCCCTGATTCCTACATCACAGCAGTGACGACACTTTGAAAGAGCTTCATGGCCTGTAAAGCACTTTGGGAAGTTTTACAATCAAATAAAAGCAAAATACTGAGGATGCTGCAGGCCTGAAATAAAACCAGGAAGTGCTGGAGAAATTCAGCAGGTCTCGCAACAGCAGAGAGCAGCCATTTCCACCTGTTCCCAGCTGACATTTACAGCTATTTTACATCTCCGTTTCCTCTTTGCCACACTTCTCATTGTCTTTGCCTTTTGCTCTGGCCACCTTCACAATCCATTCCACTCACCCCTCCTCTCCCTCTGTCCATGGCATTGAAACATCATTCTCCTGCTCCCTTCAGTTCCGAAGAAGAGTCATATTGGACTCAAAACATTAACACTCTTGCTATTCCCACAGGCACCAACACTTTCTCTTTTAAACTTGGAAAGTTTTGTGATTGGAAGCGGAGTTTATTTAGAAATAGCTCTTTCATTTCTTTTAGATGACAGTTACCAAATGTAAGTTGACCTTGAATTACGGGTAAAGGAATCTGTGGTTATGGGAGAAGAGGGTTAGTTTATACAACTGGGAAAACAAGATGAAATAATTTTTCAGAGTTATAAAGACGAGACCACTTAGTCCATTGACCTTTAAAATACACTATTTCTTTCCTCTATTCACCTGGTATCTTTCTGGACTTCTGTACTCTTTTTTATCGTCGTGAGATTCTTTATCAGTTCCTATTTCATATGTTACCATGCAGCCAATATGGGCATAGCTGCTCAGTCTGTGAGATGATAGAAAACAGAGTTCTGGTCTCCTTCCTATCGGAAAGATGTTGTGAAACTTGAAAGAGTTCAGAAAAGATTTACAAGGATGTTGCCAGGGTTGGAGGATCTGAGCTACAGGGAGAGGCTGAACAGGCTGGGGCTGTTTTCCCTGGAGTGTCGGAGGCTGAGGGGTGACCTTATAGAGGTTTATAAAATCATGAGGGGCATGGATAGGATAAATAGACAAAGTTTTTTCCCTGGGGTGGGGGAGTCCAGAACTACAGGGCATAGGTTTAGGGTGAGAGGGGAAAGATATAAAAGAGACCTAAGGGGCAACTTTTTCACGCAGAGTGTGATATGTGTATGGAATGAGCTGCCAGAGGATGTGGTGGAGGCTGGTACAATTGCAACATTTAAAAGGCATCTGGATGGTTATATGAATAGGAAGAGTTTGGAGGGATATGGGTCGGGTGCTGGCAGGTGGGACTAGATTGGGTTGAGATATCTGGTCGGCATGGACGGGTTGGACTGAAGGGTCTGTTTCCATGCTGTACATCTCTATGGCTCTATGAGAGTGAATATTTGGATATGGAGCAATATGGGGATAGTGCAGGAAATTGTTCAAAGTGGAGTGTTGGTCATGGTTTAAAGGCAAAGGCAGGTTTAATAATTTAAACACTCTATTCTTATGTTCCATGATTTGCCTATAAATCTCTTCATAACTTTCTGTGCAATCATGCAGCGTAGAAAAAATGTGAGAATTAAGGAAGAAATTGAAGATCTTCAAGCGAAGCTTAAAACAATTACTGAGTGGGTGTCCAGATCCCAGGTGCTCTGGTTTCCTCTCACAGTCCAGAGATATGTGGGTCAGGTGGGTTGGCCATGCTAAATTGCCCATAGTGTCCATGGATGTGCAGGCTAGGTGGGTTAGCCATAGGAAATGCAGGGTTACAGGGATAGGGTAAGGGGTGGGTGTGGATTGTATGCTCTTCAGAAGGACAGTATGGACTCGATGAGCAGAATGGCCTGCTTCCACACTGTAGGGATTCTATGATTCGATGAATTAAATGGAGTCAACATGGTTTTGTGAAAGGGAAATCATTTTTGACAAATTTGCTAATGGTCTTTGAGGATCTAACAAGCAAATAAAGGGGAAATGGTAAATGTAGTATTTAGATTGCCAGAAAACATTCCATGTCATGCTGTGTAAAAAGTTAGTGCTCAAGATAGGGGCTCACAGTCCTGCGACTGAGGATGGATTGGACTGAGGATCGGTTAACATACAGAAAACAGAGACTTGGGATTACTGGACCTTTTTCAGGTTGGAAAGATATAACTGGTGGAGTTCCACAAGGATCAGTCCTTGGGCCTCAATTACCTATCATCCGTATTAATAACTTAGAAGGAGCAGCAAAGAGCTATATATCCAAATTTATTGACAATACAAAAATGGCCGGTAGGGTGTATTGTGATGTGGACATAATCTGCAAGGAATCTCGATAGGTTGATGGGCTAAATGTTGGCAGCTGGAGTTTAATGTTGGAAAGTGGAAACGTTTCAACGTGTAGTACCAGAGGGGCCCAGCACTGCTAGAAGCACTATCTTTCAGATGAGATGGAAAACCAAGTCTTGGTTGTTCTCTCGGGTGAATGTAAAAAAAAAACACCTCTTGGTGCTATCTGAAGGCAGGGAAGGAAGTTTCTCAGGTGACCTGCTCCAATATTAATCCTCCAATCAAAGTAGGATCTTTCTGTGCACAAATGTGCTGCCACGTTTCCTTATATTACTACACTTCCCAAGCACTTAACTGTTTGTAAGGGAATTGGGATGCCCTGCACTTGTCCAAAGTGCTGTATAAATGCAGTGTATTTATTAGGTCATACAAAGTTCTGACCTTCAGTACATCATCCTGGAGAGATTGTGTGTTCCAGAAAAAGCAGTTTCTCAGCCGAGAGGTGTTTCCACAAAGGCCAGCAATGGGAGTCTCAGTAACATGGAGGGGACTGGATCTTTCTGACTGACAAAAGCAGACCACCTGAGAGTCAGAGCTGTATGGACGGTACAAGCAAGGCAATTACAAAGATAGCCAGCTTTGTGTATGTTCGCAGCTGAGACGTGAAAGCGATTAAAATCCCATTAACTCGGCACAACAACCTGTTTATTTATCCACAAGTCATCACAGACTCACATGTCTTTGTAAAATTGGTTCACAAAAGATGACTACCAGACCATAGAGCACAGCGTCTTTTTCATTAAAATGACATTCATGTTGAGATGACAGAGATACAATGTTAGAAAACAAGCAACATTAATGGCAGAAGATGACGATGGTGGTGAAATAGCTTTAATGAGCTCATCCGTGTGCCACATTGTTGGTGTAAATATAACTTCATTCAACATTATGAAAGATTCAGTATTACATTGTGCCTCAGACTGTGTCTTAAAATGTTTCACAGAGAGCTGATTCCTTACCCAGTGCATAGAGTCTGTTTGGAGAAGTGCATTTTTATCTAAGAATATAAGAACCAGGTGCAGGAATCGGCCACGGTGCACCTTGAGCCTGTTCCATCATCCAATGCAATAATAGTGAACCAAACTATTTGACCATCCTTTCATCCAGGAAGCAACATGGTGAACCTCCTCTGAACTGCCTCCAGTACCACCACATTCTTCCTCAAATAAGGAGATTAGAACTGGACACAAGACTCAAGGTGTGGTCTCACCAACACCTTATATAATTGTAACAACACTTCTTTACTTCTTTAATCCAACCCTTTTGCAATAAATGCCAGGATTCCTTTTGGAGCTAGTGTGCTTCCAATTAAACCTGTTGGACTATAACCTGGTGTTGTGTGATTTTTAGGATTCCATTTGCCTTTCTTATTATACACTGCACCTACAGACCCACTTTCTGCAATTCCTGTACAAAGACACCCAGATCCCTCTGCACTGATGCATTTAGAATCCGTTTCCCATTTAAATAATAATTTGTCCTTTTATTTTTCCAGCTAAAATGGACAACCTGCACTTATCCACATTAAACACTACCTGCCCGATTCTATCCTGATTCTCCTAGCCTATCAATATCCATCTGTAAACTCCTTATCTCCTCAGCACTGCCTGCTTTCCAACCTATTTTTGTCACATCCTGGGCTTGTACTCACTGAAGTTCAGAAGAATGAAGGGGGATCTGATTGAGGTGTATAAAATGCTAAAGGGCGTTGATAAGATCGATGTTGAACAGACGTTTCCCCCTTGTGGGACAGTGTTGAACAAGAGGTCATAGAACGACTCAGAGTCACAGAGGTGTACAGCATGGAAACAGACCCTTCAGTCCAACCCGTCCAGGCCGACCAGATATCCCAACCCAATCTAGTCCCACCTGCCAGCACCCGGCCCATATCCCTCCAAACCCTTCCTATTCATATATCCATCCAGATGCCTCTTAAATGTTGCAATTGTACCAACCTCCACCATTTCACCTGGCAGCTCATTCCATATACGTATGCGTGAAAAAGATGCCCGTAGGTCTCTTTTATATCTTTCCCCTCTCACCCTAAACCTATGCCCTCTAGTTCTGGACTCCCCGACCCCAGGGAAAAGACTTTGCCTATTACCCTATTTATGCCCCTCATAATTTTGTAAATCTCTATAAGGTCACCCCTCAGCCTCCGACACTCCAGGGAAAACAGCCCCAGCCTGTTCAGCCTCTCCCTGTAGCTCAAACCCTCCAACTCTGGCAACATCCTTGTAAATCTTTTCTGAACCCCTTCAAGTTTCACAACATCCTTCCTATAGCAGGGAGACCAGAATTGCACACAATATTCCAACTGTGGCCGAACCAATGTCCTGTACAGTGCAACATGACCTCCCAACTCCTGTACTCAATACTATTATAGAGTGAAAGAAGGCAGGTTCAAAATTGAGATGAGGATAAACTATTTCTCTGAGAGTTGTGAATCTGTGGAACTCACTTCCCCAGAGTAAAGTGGAGGCAGAACCAATCAACAGATTCAAGAAAGAAATAAGTACGTTTCTGATGAAAAGCCAGATTAAGAGCTATGGGGTGCAGGCAGGAAAGTGGAGATGAGATCAGAACATACAGTCCTGATCACATCACATGGTGAAGCAGGCTTGAACTGCCTACTAAAGTTCCTAATTCCTCTGTTCCTTCCTTCCTGTTCTCCATAACTTTTCATTACTAATTAAAAGTCTGTCTATCTCCTCCTTAAATCTACCCAGTGTCCCAATATCAACAGCATTCTGGGGTAATGAATTCCACAGATTAATGACCTTTTCAGAGACGTAATTACTCCTCATGAAGCAAAAACAGAAATCTGAAGAATAAAATAGAATATCCTTTATTGTCACATGTATTCCATACAGAAATACAGGAGCACAGTCAAAAGATTTTACAATGGCTGCCCTTAATGGTGCCATCTTAGGTACAAGTACCTAGGTACAAATCTTGGATACAAAACAGGAATAAAAGGAGAAGTAGTAGTATTACTTAGTGTCCAAAAAATAAGTTACAAATAAGATAGTTATAACATAGTTAAAAGATTGACATTACAGTCCAGTGAAGAACTTCAAATAGCAGCAGTTCAGCATATGACCTGACCAGCCACATCAGGCCCCAGTCCAACAACTGAAGAATGGTTACTGGACTGCTTTCCTTTCTTGGTCAGAGTACCGAGTACAGGAGTTGGGAGGTCATGTTGCAGCTTTTCAGGGCATTGGTTAGGCCACTGTTGGAATATTGCGTGCAATTCTGGTCTCCTTCCTATCGGAAAGATGTTGTGAAACTTGAAAGGGTTCAGAAAAGATTTACAAGGATGTTGCCAGGTTTGGAGGGTTTGAGCTACAGGGAGAGGCTGAACAGGTTGGGGCTGTTTTCCCAGGAGCATCGGAATCTGAGGGGTGACCTTATAGACCTTATTACAAAATTATGAGGGGCATGGATAGGGTAAATAGACAAGGTCTTTACCTTGGGGTGGGGGAGTCCAGAACTAGAGGGCATACGTTTAGGGAAAGATATTAAAGAGACCTAAGGGACAACTTTTTCGCACAGAGGGTGGTACATGTTTGGAATGAGCTGCCAGAGAAAGTGGTGGAGGCTGGTGCAATTGCAACATTTAAAAGGCATCTGGATGGGTATATGAAAAGGAAGGGTTTAGAGGGATGTGGGCCAGGTGTTGGCAGGTGGGACTAGATTGGGTTGGGATGTCTGGTCGGCATGGACGGGTTGGACCGAAGGGTCTGTTTCCATGCTGTACATCTCTATGACTCTATTTACTCAGTTTCTCTCTTCACGGATGCTGCCAGATCTACTGAGTTCCTCCAGAAATGTCTGTTATTGTTTTGATTTACAGCAATCACAGTAGTTTGCTTTAATTTCTCCTCACCCCTGTTTCAAATCTGCTACCCCTTCTCATAGAATCCCTCCAATGTGAAAGCAGGCCATTTGACCCATTGGGTCCACACCAACCCAACCCACCCTGGAACCCTGCATTTCCCACTGCTAACCCATACACTATGGGCAATTCACCTGACCTGCACATCATTGGACTGTGGAAGGAAACCGGAGCACCCGGAGGAAACCCACACAGACACGGGGAGAATGTGCAAACTCCACACAGGCACCCAAAGCTGGAATCGAACCCGGGTCCCAGGCACTGTGAGGCAGCAGTGCTAACCACTGACCTCATTTATAATAAGGTGATTTTCTTCTGTGAAAACTTGCTGTAATTTTCTTGATCACACAAGGCAAGTGACAAACCTCAATTGAAAACTTCTAAACTCCAAGGAACATCTGCTTTATCTTGAACATAATTCAGCAGAAACTCTTGAACATCAGAACACATCCAAATTTCTATTGCCTTCTCCTCATTGCCCTTGAACTAGGCCGTAATCATTAGCACCGTAAAATATTGGAAGGTTGGGCCAGAGTTTGTATGAAAGGGTGAGGTAGAGCGAGTGTGTGAGAGGTGGAGGGGGTCCATTGGGGAAATTGTGTGAGTGAACTGGGGTGAGGTTGAGAGTGCATGGCAGAGGGATAGAGCGTGTGAAAGAGAGAGAGAATGTGTGAGAGGGCCTGAGAGATTAGCAAGTATATGAAAGAGGGAGGAAGTGTATTCGAGAGGGAGAGAATGAGTGAAAGAGGCAGAGAGTGTGTGAGAGAGGGAAACAGTGTGTGAGAAAAGGAGAGAATGTGAGGGAAAGGAGGGAATGTGTGAATGAGGGAAAGTGTGTGTGTGTGAGAGAGAGAAAGCATGTGAGAGAGGGAGAGAGTGTGTGAGAGAGGAAAGAGTGTAAGAGAGAGAGAGTATGTGTGAGGGAGGGAGTGTGTGAGAGAGGAAAGAGTTTTTGAGAGAGAGTATGTGTGAGGGAGAGAGTGTGAGAGAGGGAGGGAGTGTGTGAGAGAGGAAAAGGTGTGTGAGAGAGGGAGAGAATGTGTGAGGGAGAGAGTGTGTGAGAGAGGGAAACAGTGTGTGAGAAAGGGAGAGAATGTGAGAGAAAGGAGGGAATGTGTGAATGAGTGCGTGTGTGAGAGAGACAGCATGTGAGAGAGGGAGAATGTGTGAGAGAGGAAAGAGTGTAAGAGAGAGAGAGTATGTGTGAGGGAGAGAGAGTGTGAGAGAGGAAGAGTGTATGAGGGAGAGTGTGTGAGAGAGGAGAGTATATGAGAAACCACGTGACTCACTGGATAGCTGTTATTGCCTGGAGAGAACAAGATCCCAGTGAGAATCTTTCACACTCGCCTGTCGTATCCAGCTGTAGAATCAGGTCGAACATGTACATTTATCAAACATCTGTCACAGCATCATCATCGTGTAACTGAGTTCATTTATTTCCGCTCTCTGTATTATCACATCACATGTTCCTTATTCATCACCACAACAAGTTAATCTTCTAAAGTCCACGTAAAATTATAATAGATATCAGCATTTTTCGAAATTTGTCATACAGCAGTCCCAGTATGACAAGCTTTTTAAACAACTCAAATCAAGCAGAAGGTAGTTACTCACCTGGTTTGTCGATTGATTAAAAATTATTTCATACTGTGGGCAGTCAAACTCTTTAGTTTATCTGCCCATGAGTTACTGATAACCAATGACCTAAATGCATTGGCTAACTCCATGACAATGAATCATTTTAAAATATACTTTTAAATGGACTGCATTTCCAAAATGAGTTCAATTCAGGAACCATAGAAGAAATGGTCATAGAGTCATCTCCGTGGGATAGTAATTAAAAAGTCCACTGTTGATTTTGTAATAACTATGCTGCTGCTGAATATTTTCCTAAATGCAATCTTTGACCCATTTTTTAAACTCCTCAGGAGCACTATTGCAACAATTACAGTGGAAAATTACAACCGGTCTCCCACTCTGCATCCAAATTGGACCCATTCCGACTTCAATCCCACAAGCATGCTGTCCAAACAAACTTTCCGATTTGTGACAACAGAATCCTTGGAAGCTGCAGCAACAACATCAAGAAAAACACAAGCGTCCAAATGATTGATTTTTCTTGCCCAAAATTAGAGGTGAGGAATCTCCTGCAGCGATTGGCGAAGGTGGGAGCTGAGACGTGGCCAGGAGATTCTTGCCAATGGCTTGGGCACAACAACAGAGCTGACTTGGACCTGGATTTTGTAATGATGGCTCAAGCGCTGCCTAGTTTCTCTGATGGTTGGGGTTGGCAGTGCTCATGGCAGACTAAAGAGCATGAAATTTCTTTATTCCAAACATTTCTCTCACAGGAGACAATGACTCATGGGCATATACAGGCAGAACAAGCTGCTCAGTTTATCCTCTCACTCTAAGGGCAGCGGGGGCACTGCTTTCAGAAGGAGCTGGAGTATGTAGCGTTCACTGGCAGTCCCTAACATTGACAGTGGGTTACAAAGTAAAGTAACTATAAAAATAAAAATCTTTCATACCATCTGCCGTGTGCTGGTGTCATGATGTGGAGCTGCTGGTGTTGGGAATGGGGCTGACAAGGTCAAAAGTCACACAATACCAGATCATAATCCACTAGATTTATTTAAAATCACAAGATTTCAGGGCACTGCTCCTTTATCGGGTGAAGTGGCTTTCTTAATCTGGAATGACTTTCTTCATCTGGAATTAGGTCTGCCCCAAGACCCCAGTGAATTATTTTGAGTTTAATAAAGATCCTAGATTGATCTCAACCACAAGGCTGCAATTCTGACCAATTTAGGTTTATGAAAGTAAAAGCAAAGAACTGTGGATGCTGGGAGTCTGTAATAAAAACATAAATTGCTAGAGAAACTCGACAGGTCTGGCAACTTCTGCAGAGACAGAGAGAGAAACACAGAGATAATGTTGCAAGACCATTTTGCCTTGGGTTCTCCAGATGCTACCACATCAACTGAGATCTCCCAGTACTTTCTGTTTTTATTTCAATGTAGTACCTATCAAGCCATCATTAGTCCCACTGAGCCACTCTCATATTAGAGAATGGTGACTGGTGGAGAGTTTAACCTGAGGGACTCCATGCCTTAAATAATGGGGAGAGGTTGAGAAGAGGGGACCTGTACAGTGACCTCAACCGGTACAGGACTTGATCCCACATGATCAGCATTCACTCAGTATTGGAAAGTAGCCACCCAGCTAACTGAGTTAATTGGCCTGTGATGTAGGATTCCGAAAACACAAAAGCTTTAAATACACGTACCAACAGATTGAAGAACAGCTTCTTCCCCACTATTATTAGGCTGCTGAATAGACCTTTCAAATTTTAAATTTAATGTTGATCTCACTCCTTGTGCACCTTCACTGCAGCTGTAACATTGTATTCCTCGCTCTAATGCACTTTGTATGGTATGATCTGGCTGTACTGCACACAAAACAAAACTTTTCCCTGTACTTGGGTACATGTTACAACAATAAATCAAATCAAATCAAATATAAAGCTCTGGTTGTTGACAGCCAAGGGGAGCAGAATGCACTCACATGCAAAATTGCATTGATGGGAACTGAATTGACTCCTCTGCCCAGATTAATGCAAGTGTTGATCGCACTGCATCCCTGACAACAGTCCTCCACGTTATTGCTAACAATGTGCCACCTACAACCAAAAAGGTCGTATCCTACAGCCTCTACTCGGGAGTTTTAACCTGGAAGAAAACAATGCCGATCCCCACCTGTCTCTTGATTTAAAGTACGAACCATCCTGGGAACATAGGCGTTTATCGGTGTCTATTTCAGATTTAATCGGGGTGGGGAGGCAGTTAGCTCAACAATTGTCATTGAGAAAATGTAGAAACCATTAGTTAAAAAGTTACAGCAGGGTTCTTGAATAAAATCAAGATAATCTGGCAGCGTCAACATGTCTTTATGAAGAGAAATCATGTTTGACCTTGTGAGTGGCATCCAATTCCTTGGCGCTGTTCCAACCTCCAGGCCATAATGACCAGCAGTTTTCTGACCAATTATATCTTTGTCATAGTATGATCAACGTGAAGAGAATTGCTTCAATCCAATGGCTTTACTGAAGAGCTGCCAACATTTTGAATGCATTCTGGAGCAATTTGCTTTGTTCTTTCTGTGATGATAATTCTGGATTCGTCTCCAGAAACCAGAGATGATTTCTGTTTTTCGCTCTGGTGCCAGTAACCCCGCCATGGCCAACTGAGCTTTAAGATGTTGCACACACAACACTCATGACAAATTCTTTGTGTTGTTTTACATAGAACAGTACAGCGCAGAAGCAGGACATTTGGTCCACAGCATCTATGCCATCTGTTTTGTCAGAAGCCTTCCAATATATTTCCCTTCTCCTGATCACCACCTACAGCTCTGCAAATTCTTCCACTTCAAGCAAAAATCGAATTCCTTCTGAAAGTTAGATTGAGTCTCTGTGCATAATCCCTTTTCTTCATCCCTCCCCCTCCTTTCCTTAATCATGTATCATAAATCTGTGTCTGTTATTGATAAATTCTCACACGTATACTCATACAAGTTGCTGTTGCAGTTCAACGCCTTCAGTAGCTCAGCCAGTTCATCTGCTCAGTTTCAGATTGACCAGATTGAAAAAAATTCAACTTTTGCTAAATAACTAGTGTGTGAGGAATTTGAAATAACTCCACAGAGGCTGGTATCCCATCAGCAAGTTACCTTTTATTCACACATGATCAGTCCTTGACTATAGTACTACCTCATGCAGAGTCAGTATCTCTGATTCTCAATCTTCTTATATGTCAGCCAGAGCTCCCTGACTAGGGCTGCTAACCTGGTCCAACAGGGGAATTCATATCCAAAGGGTCCAACTGGTTGACCTTGTAACAATCACTAGGGAATTCTTCTGATGGGTTTTTCCAAATCATTACAGCATTGCATCCAGTTGTGGAGCTCTGAGCTTTAACTATACTGTCCTGAATATTATTTACAAGGTGTGATCACATTGCTGGATTTAAAACAAAGGTTTTTTTTCTGCTTTCAGGACATCAGTCAGTGCTCTTCAGAGTCAGTTGGAGCATTTCATTCCTGAGTATTGATGAAAAAAGTTCTGTTTTGTTGAAGGTATTTGTCTGAGCACTCGTCAAAACAATTTACAGGAAATATCAAAGTTAAGGGAAAACAACATTTGAGGGGAGAGTGCTGATTGGTTGGCAATTGGACACTGATTGGTCAATCAGTGTCAACCTGCCTGATTCAAAATTTAAATGAAGTTTTTCAGTTAACTGTCACTCATCATTACCTGCTGCATTTTGCATGGTAAAACCTTTGCAAATCAAAATGCATTTGCCAGGAAAGCTTGCACTTTTCATTCAGGATAAATGTTGGTTTTACTTTACATCAGTATTTCTTGCGAATTAACCAGATGAGGGCAAGATGAAACGCTTTGATGAAATGTGTCTCTTTCTTCACCCAGAGAGTTGTGAGTCTGTGGAATTCTCTGCCACAGAAAGCAGTTGAGTTCAAACCATTGAATGTTTTCAAGAAGGAGCTAGATATAGGTTTTAGAATGAAAGGGATCAAAGGTTATCAGAGAAAGTGGGAATAGAGCATTAAGTTGGATGATCAACTATGATCATATTGAATGGTGGAGCAAGTTCGAAGGGCTGAATGGCCTATTCCTGCTCCTAATTTCAGGTTTTTCAGCAACACTCACATTCTGGATGACCAAATGACTGTTTGTGTCTTTGAGACATTTGTTAAGATGCTTACATGGATGCAAGTATTCCTTTCTTCTGTAACACTTTCTTCGAAGTTTCTTACACAGACAGTAGGTAAACACTCCAGAACCCATCCATGTCTGGGCAGAATATGTACAAGTTTGTGCCCCTTTCGAAGCAATACACTTAATTACAGGCTGAGAATGCTCCTTCACTCCCAACATTTTCTGAATTGCCTTCTTTCTTTCACTAATTCTGTTAGCTTTTCATTGCTTAACATAAAGAAAGTTAACTTTTCTAATGCTAACATGAAACAGAAACACATTGCCTTCTTCAAGCTAAGTGTGTTGATTGCAGACACAGCACTGAAGGTCAGCACAAAGCTACTAAGTAACCACAAGTCCAGGAGGAAATGAGTGCCGTAAAAGATTTAACTGTGAGCGAGAAATCTCCCTCTCTTCTTTCTGTCAAAGCTTAATATATCTTTGTACTATTGATCTGCAAGATAGCTGTATAATTAACTTTCAGCTCTTTATCAGCAGTGGGTAATTAAACTATTCAGTGAGGTTTTAAATTTTGATATTGAACACAGTCATTTACCAAAAACCAAGATTTTAGTGCATCAGTTATCAGGAAGAGTTTCATTAGTTTTCACCTCTTGCTTTTAAGCCAGAATGAGTTTTCAAAAGTGGGTGTGGAGCTCTTACAGTGAAATTGTCTAATTCCTCTCCCGTTCCACAGAAAAAGCTCCATAAAAACTGGAGAAAAGGTACCCTGCACACATTCCCAATATCTACTACCCCTGTTTGTTACTTCCCATTCATGTGTATTGGAGGATGATGTTAAAGTCAGTGGAGAGTAAAACCAGCCTGTTGCTCACTGATGTAACACATTAAAATATCATAGGAGCAGGCCATTCAACCCCTTAAGCCTGTGCTGCCATTGAATGAAATCATGGCTGATCTGTGGTCTAACTTCATCTGTGGTCTAACTTCATATATCTGCCTTTGTGCAATATCCCGCCAATATCTATGCTTAACAAAAAATTACCCAACTCAGATTTAAAATTAACAACAGATCCAGCATCCACGATTGTTTCGAAAGAGAGTTCCCAACATCAACTGCCTTTAGTGTGTCAAAGTGCTTCTGAATATCTCTCTGAATGGTCTGGCCCTAATTCTCAGATTCTACCCCTGGTTCTAGAAATGCCAACCAGTGGAAATGGTTTATCTTCATCTGTCCGTCCTTTCTTGTCAATAATCATGGAGACTCGGATCTGATCCTTTTACCCTTTCAATTTCTAGAGAAAACTGGTTTAATTTGAATAATCACTCCTCATAACCAAACCACTGAAGTCAAGGTATCATTCTTGTTAGTACCTCTGTCAACTAATCATTTGGAATCTCAGGTCCATGGATTTTTGCCCCTCATGGATACTCAGGGTTGTGTGAGCCCAAGGCTGGCAAATGGGATTAGGTTACAGATCAGTTCTGATTTCACAGAATGGTGTCAGAACAGGTTTGATGGACTGAATGGTCTCCTCCTTTTCCTATGGTTATACTGACCAGCTAACTGACACAAAGAGCACAGAATCTGTTTGACCCCACATACGTCATCCGCCAGACAATTAGGAGAAAGTGAGGAGATGCTGGAGATCAGATTTGAGAGTGTGCTGCTGGAAAAGCACAGCAGGTCAGGCAGCATCTGAGGAGCAGGAGAATCGACGTTTCGGGCGGAACACATTCCTCCTTCTGTCATCCCTCCCACCAAATCAAAACTTGGCAAACTGACTTTTTAAGAATTAGAGAGAGTGTTCTCAATAATAGTGTGGGATCTTCCAAGGACAGATAACAGAGTGAGGCACAGGACACTTGTCAAAATAATCAGTTCATTTCTGCAAGAATTGTATGTTGGTAAAGGTGAATCCAATATTTTTAGCAGTTACACTGCGGTTTATTATGATGAGGGGTTAAAACTCCAGAATAATTACTGACAGATTAAATGCTTGGTTTTTGTTTAAAATAAAGAACGCAGTCCAAGCCTGGCTGAAAATTAGATGTCTAAGAATGGAATACACTGTTTGCTGAAATATTCCCTGTGCAACCCTTACATAGTGCCAGCAAAACTTCAAAGAAATAGAGTCCAAAAGGCAGAGATGTCAAGCAATCTAATTACATCCTTTCTGCAGGACAACAGTTTCTGTGGGTCATAATCTAGACTGTGGATGTGGTTTAAACAACATATTTGTGTCCCACTATTCCAGAAATACATAAATAAAGAGATACAAAGCAACTGCAGATTTTGGTCAGTGGGCTGATGTGGGTAGTGTGAGCACTCATGATTTGAAGGTTAAAACCTGATAACAGCTATTAATCACCCCTGCACTGCAGGTAATAAAAACAAATACTTAGATTTGCTGCAAGCCAGTCTAAAAAAAAGCAAACAATAAAACAATTTCAGCTAACCAGGAAAGCCAAGAACCTCAAATCAACTGCAAAACTGCAATTGTTCCATTGCCAAGACAATGCCCACAGTATTCCATGAATTACCTAGAGAGAAATCCTTATAGCCGGCCATTATTAGAACAATGAATTGACTCTCTAACTTCAAATAACATGGATCTTGTTTTGTGCACCTCCTGTGCAGTGTAACCTTGTGCACCTCCTATGCAGTGTAACCTTCTGCATCTCCCGTGCAGTGTAACGTTGTGCCTCTCTTGTACAGTGTAACCTTGTGCATCTCCGTGTGGTGTAACCTTATGTATCTCCCGTGCGGTGTAAACTTGTGTACCTCCTGTGTGGTGTAACCGTGTGTACCTACTGTGTGGTGTAACCTTGTGCATCTCCTGTGTGGTGTAACCTTGTGCATCTCCTGTGCGGTGTAACATTTTGCACCTCCTGTGTGGTGTAACCTTGTGTATCTCCCATGTGGTGTAACCTTGTGCATCCTCTGTGTGGTGTAACCTTGTGTATCTCCTGTGCGGTGTAACCTTGTGCACCTCCTGTGTGGTGTAACCTTGTGTATGTCGTGTGCGGTGTAACCTTGTGCACCTCCTGTGCGGTGTAACCTTGTGTATCTCCTGTGTGTTGTAACCTTGTGCACCTCCTGTGCGGTGTAACCTTGTGCACCTCCTGTGCGGTGTAACCTTGTGCACCTCCTGTGTGGTGTAACCTTGTGTATCTCCTGTGTGGTGTAACTTTGTGCACCTCCTGTGCAGTGTAACCTTCTGCATCTCCTGTGTGGTGTAACCTTGTATATCTCCTGTACGGTTTAACCTTGTAAATCTCCTGTACGGTACAACCTTTTGTATCTCCCGTGTGGTGTAACATTTTGCACCCCCTGTGCAGTGTAACCTTCTGCATCTCCTGTGTGGTGTAACCTTGTATATCTCCTGTGCGGTGTAACCTTGTGTATCTCCTGTGTGGTGTAACGTTGTGCACCTCCTGTGTGGTGTAATCTTGTGTATCTCCCATGTGGTGTAACCTTGTGTATCTCCTGTGTGGTGTAACCTTGTGTATCTCCCGTGCGGTGTAACCTTGTGCATCTCCTGTGCGGTGTAACCTTGTGTATCACCTGTGCAGTGTAACCTTGTGCATCTCATGTGCGGTGTAACCTTGTGCATCTCCTGTGTGGTGTAACATTATGCACCTCCCGTGCGGTGTAACCTTGTCTATCTCCTGTGCGGTGTAACCTTCTGCATCTCCCGTGTGGTGTAACATTGTGTATCCCCCGAGCGGTGTAACCTTGTGCATCGTCTGTTCGGTGTAACCTTGTGTATCTCCTCGAGCGGTGTATACTTGTGCATCTCCTGTGTGGTGTAACCTTGTACATCTCCCGAGCGGTGTAATCTTGTGCACCTCCTGTGTGGTGTAACCTTGTGGACCTCCTGTGCGGTGTAATTTTGTGCATCTCCTGTGCGGTGTAACCTTGCGCATATACTGTGCGGTGTAACCTTGTGCACCTCCCGTGTAGTGTAACCTTGTGTATCCTCTGTGCGGTGTAACCTTGTGTATCTTTTGTGTGGTGTAACCTTGTGCCCCTCCTGTGTGGTGTAACCGTGTGTATCTCCTGTGTGGTGTAACCTTGTGTATCTCCTGTGCGGTGTAACCTTGTGCACCTCCTGTGCGGTGTAACCTTGTGCATCTCCTGTGCGGTGTAAACTTGTGTATCTCACGTGCGGTGTAACCTTCTGTATCTCCCGTGCGGTTTAACTGTGTTTATCTCCTTTGCGGTGTAACCATGTGCATCTCCCGTGCGGGAAAACCTTGTGTATCTCCCGTGCGGTGTAACCTTGTGCACCTCCTGTGTGGTGTAACCTTGTGCCTCTCCTGTACAGTGTAACCTTGTGCATCTCCGTGTGGTGTAACCTTATGTATCTCCTGTGCGGTGTAACCTTGTGTACCTCCTTTGTGGTGTAACCTTGTGCATCTCCTGTGCGGTGTAACCATGTGCACCTCCTGTGCGGTGTAACCATGTGCACCTCCTGTGTGGTGTAACCTTGTGTATCTCCCATGCGGTGTAACCTTGTGTATCTCCCTTGCGGTGCTACCTTGTGTATCTCCCGTGTGGTGTAACCTTGTGTACCTACTGTGTCGTGTAACCTTGTGTATCTCCTGTGCGGTGTAACCTTGTGTATCTCATGCGCGGTGCAACCTTGTGCATTTCCTGTGCAGTGTAATCTTGTGTACCTCCTGTGTGGTGTAACCTTGTGCCTCTCCTGTACAGTGTAACATTGTGCATCTCCATGTGGTGTAACCTTATGTCTCTCCCATGCGGTGTAACCTTGGGCACCTCCTGTGTGGTGTAACCTTGTGTATTTCCTGTGCGGTGTAATCTCGTGCATCTCCTGTGTGGTGTTACCTTGTCTATCGCCAGTGCGGTGCAACCTTGTGTTTCTCATGTGTGGTGTAACTTTGTGTATCTCCCGTGTGGTTTAACCTTGTGCATCTCCTGTGTGGTGTAACCTTGTGCATCTACTGTGCGGTGTAATCTTGTGTACCTCCTGTGTGGTGTAACCTTGTGCATCTCCTGTGTGTTGTAACCTTGTGCACCTCCTGTGCGGTGTAACCGTTTGCACCTCCTGTGTAGTGTAACCTTGCGTATCTCCCGTGTGGTGTAACCTTGTGCATCTCCTGTGCGGTGTAATCTTGTGTACCTCCTGTGCGGTGTAACCTTGTACACCTCCTGTGCGGTGTAATCTTGTGTACCTCCTGTGCGGTGTAACCTTGTGTATCTCCTGTGCAGTGTAATCTTGTGCACCTCCAGTGCGGTGTAATCTTGTGCACCTCCTGTGTGGTGTAACCTTGTGTATCTCCCGTGCGGTTTAACCTTGTGCATCTCCTGTGTGGTGTAACCTTGTGTATCTCCCGTGTGATGTAACCTTGTGCATCCCCAGTGTGGTGTAACCTTGTGTATCTCCCGTGTGGTGTAACCTTGTGTATCTCCTGTGTGGTGTAACCTTGTGTATCTCCCGTGCGGTTTAACCTTGTGCATCTCCTGTGTGGTGTAACCTTGTGTATCTCCCGTGTGATGTAACCTTGTGCATCCCCAGTGTGGTGTAACCTTGTGTATCTCCCGTGTGGTGTAACCTTGTGTATCTCCTGTGTGGTGTAACCTTGTGTATCTCCCGTGCGGTGTAACCTTGTGTATCTCCTGTGCCGTGTAACCGTGTGCATCTCCCGTGCGGTGTAACCTTGTGCATCTCCTGTAAAGTGTAACATTGTGCATCTCCTGTGTGGTGTAACCTTGTGCATCTCCCGTGCGGTGTAACCTTGTGCATCTCCTGTGTGGTGTAATCTTGTGTAACTCCCGTGCGGTGTGACCTTGTGCACCTCCTGTGCAGGGTCACCTTGTGCATCCCCTGTGTGGTGTAACCTTGTGTATCTCCTGTATGGTGTAATCTTGTGTAACTCCCGTGCGGTGTAACCTTGTGCATCTCCTGTGCGGAGTAACCTTGTGCATCTCCTGTGTGGTGTAACCTTGTGCATCTCCTGTGTGGTGTAATCTTGTGTAACTCCCGTGCGGTGTAACCTTGTGCACCTCCTGTGTGGTGTAACCTTGTGCACCTCCTGTGTGGTGTAACCTTGTGCACCTCCTGTGTGGTGTAAACTTGTGTATCGCCGATGCGGTGTAACCTTGTGTATCTCCTGTGTGGTGTAACCTTGTGCACCTCCTGTGCAGTGTAACCTTGTGTATTTCCCGTGCGGTGTAAACTTGTGCATCTCCTGTGCGGTGTAACCTTGTGTATCTCCTGTGTGGTGTAACCTTGTGCACCTCCTGTGCGGAGTAACCTTGTGCATCTCCTGTGCGGAGTAACCTTGTGCATCTCCTGTGCAGTATAACCTTGTGCATCTCCTGTGCGGTGTAACCTTGTGCATCTCCTGTGTGGTGTAACCTTGTGTATCTCCTGTGCGGAGTAACCTTGTGCATCTCCTGTGCGGTGAAACCTTGTGCATCTCCTGTGCGTTGTAATCTTGTGCACCTCCTGTGTGGTGTAACCTTGTGTATTTCCTGTGTGGTGTAACCTTGTGCATCTCCTGTGTGGTGTAACCTTGTGCACCTCCTGTGTGGTGTAACCTTGTGCACCTCCTGTGCGGTGTAACCTTGTGTATCTCCTGTGCGGTGTAACCTTGTGCACCTCCTGTGTGGTGTAACCTTGTGTATTTCCTGTGTGGTGTAACCTTGTGCACCTCCTGTGTGGTGTAACCTTGTGTATCTCCTGTGCAGTGTAACCTTGTGCATCTCCTGTGCGGTGTAACCTTGTGCATCTCCTGTGCGTTGTAACCTTGTGCATTTCCTGTGTGGTGTAATCTTGTGTAACGCCCGTGCAGTGTGACCTTGTGTATTTCCTGTGTGTTGTAACCTTGTGCACCTCCTGTGTGGTGTAACCTTGTGTATCTCCTGTGTGTTGTAACCTTGTGCACCTCCTGTGCGATGTAACCTTGTGCACCTCCTGTGCGATGTAACTTTGTGCACCTCCTGTGTGGTGTAACCTTGTGTATCTCCTGTGTGGTGTAACCTTGTGTATCTCCTGTGTGTTGTAACCTTGTGCACCTCCTGTGCGATGTAACCTTGTGCACCTCCTGTGCGATGTAACTTTGTGCACCTCCTGTGTGGTGTAACCTTGTGTATCTCCTGTGTGGTGTAACCTTGTGCACCTCCTGTGCGATGTAACCTTGTGCACCTCCTGTGCGGAGTAACCTTGTGCATCTCCTGTGCAGTGTAACCTTGTGCATCTCCTGTGCGGAGTAACCTTGTGCATCTCCTGTGCGGTGAAACCTTGTGCATCTCCTGTGCGGAGTAACCTTGTGCATCTCCTGTGCAGTGTAACCTTGTGCATCTCCTGTGCGGAGTAACCTTGTGCATCTCCTGTGCAGTGTAACCTTGTGCATCTCCTGTGCAGTGTAACCTTGTGCATCTCCTGTGCGGTGAAACCTTGTGCATCTCCTGTGCGTTGTAACCTTGTGCATTTCCTGTGTGGTGTAATCTTGTGTAACTCCCGTGCAGTGTGACCTTGTGCACCTCCTGTGTGGTGTAACCTTGTGTATTTCCAGTGTGGTGTAACCTTGTGCATCTCCTGTGTGGTGTAACCTTGTGCACCTCCTGTGTGGTGTAACCTTGTGCACCTCCTGTGCGGTGTAACCTTGTGTATCTCCTGTGCGGTGAAACCTTGTGCATCTCCTGTGCGTTGTAACCTTGTGTATTTCCTGTGTGGTGTAACCTTGTGCACCTCCTGTGTGGTGTAACCTTGTGTACCTCCTGTGTGGTGTAACCTTGTGTATCTCCTGTGTGTTGTAACCTTGTGCACCTCCTGTGTGGTGTAACCTTGTGTATCTCCTGTGTGTTGTAACCTTGTGCACCTCCTGTGCGATGTAACCTTGTGCACCTCCTGTGCGATGTAACTTTGTGCACCTCCTGTGTGGTGTAACCTTGTGTATCTCCTGTGTGGTGTAACCTTGTGCACCTCCTGTGCGATGTAACCTTGTGCACCTCCTGTGCGATGTAACCTTGTGCACCTCCTGTGCGATGTAACCTTGTGCACCTCCTGTGTGGTGTAACCTTGTAAATCTCCTGTACGGTACAACCTTTTGTATCTCCCGTGTGGTGTAACATTTTGCACCTCCTGTGCAGTGTAACCTTCTGCATCACCTGTGTGGTGTAACCTTGTGCACCTCCTGTGCGATGTAACCTTGTGCACCTCCTGTGTGGTGTATCCTTGTGTATCTCCTGTGTTGTGTAACCTTGTGTACCTCCTGTGCAGTGTAACCTTGTGTATCTCCTGTGCGGTGTAACCTTGTGCATCTCCTGTGCGGTGTAACCTTGTGCATCTCCTGTGCGGTGTAATCTTGTGTACCTCCTGTGTGGTGTAACCTTGAGCATCTCCTGTGTGGTGTAACCTTGTGTATCTCCTGTGTGGTGTAACCTTGTGTATCTCCTGTGTGGTGTAACCTTTTGTATCTCCCGTGCGGTGTAACCTTGTGTATCTCCTGTGTGGTGTAACCTTGTGTATCTCCTGTGTGGTGTAACCTTATGTATTTCCCGTGCGGTGTAACCTTGTGTATCTCCTGTGTGGTGTAACCTTGTGTATCTCCCGTGCGGTGTAACCTTGTGCATCTCCTGTGCGGTGTAACCTTGTGTATCTACTGTGTGGTATAACCTTGTGCATCTCCTGTGTGGTGTAACCTTGTGTATCTCCCGTGCGGTGTAACCTTGTGTATCTCCTGTGTGGTGTAACCTTGTGTATCTCCCGTGCGGTGTAACCTTGTGCATCTCCTGTGTGGTGTAACCTTGTGTATCTCACGTGCGGTGTAACCTTCTGTATCTCCCGTGCGGTTTAACCGTGTTTATCTCCTTTGCGGTGTAACCATGTGCATCTCCCGTGCGGTATAACCTTGTGTATCTCCCGTGTGGTGTTACCTTGTGCATCTCTTGTGCGGTGTAACCTTGTGCATGTCCTGTGCCTTGTAACCTTGTGCACGTCCTGTGCCTTGTAACCTTCTGCATCTCCTGTGTGGTGTAACCTTGTGCCTCTCCTGTACAGTGTAACCTTGTGCATCTATTGTCCGGTGTAACCTTGTGCATATACTGTGCGGTGTAACCTTGTGCACCTCCCGTGTAGTGAAACCATGCTTATCTCCTGTGCGGTGTAATCTTGTGCACCGCCTGTGCGGTGTAACCTTGTAAATCTCCCGTACGGTACAACCTTTTGTATCTCCCGTGTGGTGTAACATTTTGCACCTCCTGTGCAGTGTAACCTTCTGCATCACCTGTGTGGTGTAACCTTGTGTATTTCCTGTGAGGTGTAACCTTGTGTATCTCCTGTGTGGTGTAACCTTGTGTATCTCCCGTGCGGTGTAACCTTGTGTATCTCCTGTGCGGTGTAACCTTGTGTATCTCCCGTGCGGTGTAACCTTGTGTATCTCCTGTGCGGTGTAACCTTGTGCATCTCCCGTGCGGTGTAACCTTGTGTATCTCCTGTGAGGTATAACCTTGTGCATATCCCGTGCGGTGTAACCTTGTGTATCTCCTGTGAGGTATAACCTTGTGCACCTCCTGTGTGGTGTAACCTTGTGTATCTCCTGTGCGGTGTAACCTTGTGCATCTCCTGTGTGGTGTAACCTTTTGTATCTCCCGTGCGGTGTAACCTTGTGTATCTCCTGTGTGGTGTAACCTTGTGTATCTCCCGTGCGGTGTAACCTTGTGTATCTCCTGTACAGTGTAACCTTGTGCATCTCCTGTGCGGTGTAACCTTGTGTATCTCCTGTGCGGTGTAACCTTGTGCATCTCCTGTGCCGTGTAACCTTGTGCATCTCCTGAGTGGTGTATCCTTGTGTATCTCCTGTGTAGTGTAACCTTGTGTATCTCCCGTGCGGTGTAACCTTGTGTATCTCCTGTACAGTGTAACCTTGTGCATCTCCTGTGTGGTGTAACCTTGTGCACCTCCTGTGTGGTGTAACCTTGTGTATCTCCTGTGCGGTGTAACCTTGTGCATCTCCTGTGCCGTGTAACCTTGTGCATCTCCTGAGTGGTGTATCCTTGTGTATCTCCTGTGCAGTGTGACCTTGTGCATCTCCTGTGCCGTGTAATCTTGTGCATCTTCTGTGTGGTGTATACTTGTGAATCTCCTGTGCGGTTTAACCTTGTGCATCTCCTGTGCGGTGTAACCGTGTGCATCTCCTGTGCGGTGTAACCTTGTGCATCTCCTGTGTGATGTAACCTTGTGCATCTCCTCTGTGGTGTATAATTGTGCATCCTCTGTGTGGTGTAACCTTGTGCACCCCCTGTGTGTTGTAACCTTGTGCATCTCCTGTGCGGTGTGACCTTGTGCACCTCCTGTGCGGTGTAACCTTGTACATCTCCTGTGCGGTGTAACCTTGTGTATCTCATGTGCGGTGTAATCTTCTGTATCTCCCGTGCGGTTTAACTGTGTTTATCTCCTTTGCGGTGTAACCATGTGCATCTCCCGTGCGGTATAATCTTGTGTATCTCCCGTGCGGTGTAACCGTGTGCACCTCCTGTGTGGTGTAACCTTGTGCATCTCCTGTGCGGTGTAACCTTGTGCATCTCCTGTGCAGTGTAATCTTGTGCACCTCCTGTGCGGTGTAACCTTGTGCACCTCCTTTGCGGTGTAACCTTGAGTATCTCCTGTGCGGTGTAACCTTGTGCATCTCCAGTGCAGTGTAATCTTGTGCACCTCCTGTGCGGTGTAACCTTGTGCACCTCCTGTGTGGTGTAACCTTGTGTATTTCCCATGCGGTGTAACCTTGTGCATCTCCTGTGTGGTGTAACCTTGTGCAACTCATGTGCAGTGTAACCTTGTGCACCTCCTGTGCGGTGTAACCTTGTACACCTCCTGTGTGGTGTAACCTTGTGTATCTCCTGTGCAGTGTAACCTTGTGTATCTCCTGTGCGGTGTAACCTTGTGCATCTCCTGTGCCGTGTAACCTTGTGCATCTCCTGTGCGGTGTAATCTTGTGCATCTTCTGTGTGATGTATACTTGTGAATCTCCTGTGCGGTTTAACCTTGTGTATCTACTGTGCGGTGTAACCATGTGTATCTCCCGTGCGGTGTAACCTTGTGCATCTCCTGTGCGGTGTAATCTTGTACATCTTCTGTGTGGTGTATACTTGTGAATCTCCTGTGCGGTTTAACCTTGTGCATCTCCTGTGAGGTGTAACCGTGTGCATCTCCTGTGCGGTGTAACCTTGTGCATCTCCTGTGCGGTGTAACCTTGTGCATCTCCTGTGCAGTGTAATCTTGTGCACCTCCTGTGCGGTGTAACCTTGTGCGCCTCCTGTGCGGTGTAACTTTGAGTATCTCCTGTGTGGTGTAACCTTGTGCATCTCCTGTGTGGTGTAATCTTGTGTAACTCCCGTGCAGTGTGACCTTGTGCACCTCCTGTGTGGTGTAACCTTGTGTATTTCCTGTGTGGTGTAACCTTGTGCATCTCCTGTGTGGTGTAACCTTGTGCACCTCCTGTGTGGTGTAACCTTGTGCACCCCCTGTGTGGTGTAACCTTGTGTATCTCATGTGCAGTGTAACCTTGTGCACCTCCTGTGTGGTGTAACCTTGTGCTCCCCCTGTGCAGTGTAACCTTGTGTATCTCATGTGCAGTGTAACCTTGTGCACCTCCTGTGCGGTGTAACCTTGTGCACCTCCTGTGTGGTGTAAACTTGTGTATCGCCGGTGCGGTGTAACCTTGTGTATCTCCTGTGTGGTGTAACCTTGTGCACCTCCTGTGTAGTGTAACCTTGTGCAACCCCTGTGCTGTGTAACCTTGTGTATTTCCCGTGCTGTGTAAACTTGTGCATCTCCTGTGTGGTGTAACGTTGTGTATCGCCGGTGCGGTGTAACCTTGTGTATCTCCTGTGTGGTGTAACCTGTGTATCTCCCATGCGGTTTAACCTTGTGCATCTCCTGTGCAGTGTAACCTTGTGCATCTCCTGTGTGGTGTAACATTGTGCACCTCCCGTGCGGTGTAACCTTGTCTATCCCCTGTGCGGTGTAACCTTCTGCGTCTCCTGTGCGGTGTAACCTTGTGCATCTCCTGTGTGGTGTAACATTGTGCGCCTCCCATGCGGTGTAACCTTGTCTATCTCCTGTGCGGTGTAACCTTCTGCATCTCCCATGTGGTGTAACCTTGTGTATCTCCCGAGCGGTGTAACCTTGTGCATCGTCTGTTCGGTGTAACCTTGTGTATCTCCCGAGCGGTGTATACTTGTGCATCTCCTGTGTGGTGTAACCTTGTACATCTCCCGAGCGGTGTAATCTTGTGCACCTCCTGTGTGGTGTAATCTTGTGGACCTCCTGTGCGGTGTAATTTATTGCATCTCCTGTGCGGTGTAACCTTGCACATATACTGTGCGGTGTAACCTTGTGCACCTCCCGTGTAGTGTAACCTTGTGTATCTTCTGCGCGGTGTAACCTTGTGTATCTTTTCTGTGGTGTAACCTTGTGCACCTCCTGTGTGGTGTAACCTTGTGTATCTCCTGTGCGGTGTAACCTTGTTTATCTTTTGTGTGGTGTAACCTTGTGCACCTCCTGTGTGATGTAACCTTGTGTATCTCCTGTGCGGTGTAACCTTGTGCAACTCCTGTGCGGTGTAACATTGTGCATCTCCTGTGCGGTGTAACCTTGTGCACCTCCTGTGCGGTGTAACCTTGTGCATCACCTGTGCGGTGTAACCTTGTGTATCTCCTGTGCAGTGTAACCTTGTGTATCTCCTGTGCAGTGTAACCTTGTGCACCTCCTGTGCAGTGTAAACTTGTGCACCTCCTGTGTGGTGTAACCTTGAGCATCTCCTGTGTGGTGTAACCTTGTGTATCTCCTGTGTGGTGTAACCTTGAGCATCTCCTGTGTGTTGTAACCATGTGCACCTCCTGTGCGATGTAACCTTGTGCACCTCCTGTGTGGTGTATCCTTGTGTATCTCCTGTGTGGTGTAACCTTGTGCACCTCCTGTGTGGTGTATCCTTGTGTATCTCCTGTGTGGTGTATCCTTGTGTATCTCCCGTGTGGTGTAACCTTGTGCATCTCCTGTGCGGTGTAACCTTGTAAATCTCCTGTACGGTACAACCTTTTGTATCTCCCGTGTGGTGTAACATTTTGCACCTCCTGTGCAGTGTAACCTTCTGCATCACCTGTGTGGTGTAACCTTGTGTATCTCCTGTGCGGTATAACGTTGTGCACCTCCTGTGTGGTGTAACGTTGTGCACCTCCTGTGTGGTGTAACCTTGTGTACCTCCTGTGCAGTGTAACCTTGTGTATCTCCTGTGCGGTGTAACCTTGTGCATCTCCTGTGCGGTGTAACCTTGTGCATCTCCTGTGCGGTGTAATCTTGTGTACCTCCTGTGTGGTGTAACCTTGAGCATCTCCTGTGTGGTGTAACCTTGTGTATCTCACGTGCGGTGTAACCTTCTGTATCTCCCGTGTGGTGTAACCTTGTGTATCTCCTGTGTGGTGTAACCTTGTGTATCTCCCGTGCGGTGTAACCTTGTGCATCTCCTGTGTGGTGTAACCTTGTGTATCTCACGTGCGGTGTAACCTTCTGTATCTCCCGTGCGGTTAACCGTGTTTATCTCCTTTGCGGTGTAACCATGTGCATCTCCCGTGCGGTATAACCTTGTGTATCTCCCGTGTGGTGTAACCTTGTGCATCTCTTGTGCGGTGTAACCTTGTGCATGTCCTGTGCCTTGTAACCTTGTGCACGTCCTGTGCCTTGTAACCTTCTGCATCTCCTGTGTGGTGTAACCTTGTGCCTCTCCTGTACAGTGTAACCTTGCGCATCTCTGTGTGGTGTAACCTTATGTATCTCCTGTGCGGTGTAACCTTGTGTACCTCCTGTGTGGTGTAACCTTGTGCATCTCCTGTGTGGTGTAACCTTATGTATCTCCTGTGCGGTGTAATCTTGTGCACCGCCTGTGCGGTGTAACCTTGTAAATCTCCCGTACGGTACAACCTTTTGTATCTCCCGTGTGGTGTAACATTTTGCACCTCCTGTGCAGTGTAACCTTCTGCATCACCTGTGTGGTGTAACCTTGTGTATTTCCTGTGAGGTGTAACCTTGTGTATCTCCTGTGTGGTGTAACCTTGTGTATCTCCCGTGCGGTGTAACCTTGTGTATCTCCTGTGCGGTGTAACCTTGTGTATCTCCCGTGCGGTGTAACCTTGTGTATCTCCTGTGCGGTGTAACCTTGTGTATCTCCCGTGCGGTGTAACCTTGTGTATCTCCTGTGAGGTATAACCTTGTGCATATCCCGTGCGGTGTAACCTTGTGTATCTCCTGTGAGGTATAACCTTGTGCACCTCCTGTGTGGTGTAACCTTGTGTATCTCCTGTGCGGTGTAACCTTGTGCATCTCCTGTGTGGTGTAACCTTTTGTATCTCCCGTGCGGTGTAACCTTGTGTATCTCCTGTGTGGTGTAACCTTGTGTATCTCCCGTGCGGTGTAACCTTGTGTATCTCCTGTACAGTGTAACCTTGTGCATCTCCTGTGCGGTGTAACCTTGTGTATCTCCTGTGCGGTGTAACCTTGTGCATCTCCTGTGCCGTGTAACCTTGTGCATCTCCTGAGTGGTGTATCCTTGTGTATCTCCTGTGCGGTGTAACCTTGTGTATCTCCCGTGCGGTGTAACCTTGTGTATCTCCTGTGCGGTGTAACCTTGTGTATCTCCCGTGCGGTGTAACCTTATGTATCTCCTGTGAGGTATAACCTTGTGCACCTCCTGTGTGGTGTAACATTGTGTATTTCCTGTGCGGTGTAACCTTGTGTATCTCCTGTGCGGTGTAACCTTGTGTATCTCCTGTGCGGTGTAACCTTGTGCATCTCCTGTGTGGTGTAACCTTTTGTATCTCCCGTGCGGTGTAACCTTGTGTATCTCCTGTGTGGTGTAACCTTGTGTATCTCCCGTGCGGTGTAACCTTGTGTATCTCCTGTACAGTGTAACCTTGTGCATCTCCTGTGTGGTGTAACCTTGTGCACCTCCTGTGTGGTGTAACCTTGTGTATCTCCTGTGCGGTGTAACCTTGTGCATCTCCTGTGCCGTGTAACCTTGTGCATCTCCTGAGTGGTGTATCCTTGTGTATCTCCTGTGCGGTGTGACCTTGTGCATCTCCTGTGCCGTGTAACCTTGTGCATCTCCTGTGCGGTGTAATCTTGTGCATCTTCTGTGTGGTGTATACTTGTGAATCTCCTGTGCGGTTTAACCTTGTGCATCTCCTGTGCGGTGTAACCGTGTGCATCTCCTGTGCGGTGTAACCTTGTGCATCTCCTGTGCGGTGTAACCTTGTGTATCTCATGTGCAGTGTAACCTTGTGCACCTCCTGTGTGGTGTAACCTTGTGCTCCCCCTGTGCAGTGTAACCTTGTGTATCTCATGTGCAGTGTAACCTTGTGCACCTCCTGTGCGGTGTAACCTTGTGCACCTCCTGTGTGGTGTAAACTTGTGTATCGCCGGTGCGGTGTAACCTTGTGTATCTCCTGTGTGGTGTAACCTTGTGCACCTCCTGTGTAGTGTAACCTTGTGCAACCCCTGTGCTGTGTAACCTTGTGTATTTCCCGTGCTGTGTAAACTTGTGCATCTCCTGTGTGGTGTAACGTTGTGTATCGCCGGTGCGGTGTAACCTTGTGTATCTCCTGTGTGGTGTAACCTGTGTATCTCCCATGCGGTTTAACCTTGTGCATCTCCTGTGCAGTGTAACCTTGTGCATCTCCTGTGTGGTGTAACATTGTGCACCTCCCGTGCGGTGTAACCTTGTCTATCCCCTGTGCGGTGTAACCTTCTGCGTCTCCTGTGCGGTGTAACCTTGTGCATCTCCTGTGTGGTGTAACATTGTGCGCCTCCCATGCGGTGTAACCTTGTCTATCTCCTGTGCGGTGTAACCTTCTGCATCTCCCATGTGGTGTAACCTTGTGTATCTCCCGAGCGGTGTAACCTTGTGCATCGTCTGTTCGGTGTAACCTTGTGTATCTCCCGAGCGGTGTATACTTGTGCATCTCCTGTGTGGTGTAACCTTGTACATCTCCCGAGCGGTGTAATCTTGTGCACCTCCTGTGTGGTGTAATCTTGTGGACCTCCTGTGCGGTGTAATTTATTGCATCTCCTGTGCGGTGTAACCTTGCACATATACTGTGCGGTGTAACCTTGTGCACCTCCCGTGTAGTGTAACCTTGTGTATCTTCTGCGCGGTGTAACCTTGTGTATCTTTTCTGTGGTGTAACCTTGTGCACCTCCTGTGTGGTGTAACCTTGTGTATCTCCTGTGCGGTGTAACCTTGTTTATCTTTTGTGTGGTGTAACCTTGTGCACCTCCTGTGTGATGTAACCTTGTGTATCTCCTGTGCGGTGTAACCTTGTGCAACTCCTGTGCGGTGTAACATTGTGCATCTCCTGTGCGGTGTAACCTTGTGCACCTCCTGTGCGGTGTAACCTTGTGCATCACCTGTGCGGTGTAACCTTGTGTATCTCCTGTGCAGTGTAACCTTGTGTATCTCCTGTGCAGTGTAACCTTGTGCACCTCCTGTGCAGTGTAAACTTGTGCACCTCCTGTGTGGTGTAACCTTGAGCATCTCCTGTGTGGTGTAACCTTGTGTATCTCCTGTGTGGTGTAACCTTGAGCATCTCCTGTGTGTTGTAACCATGTGCACCTCCTGTGCGATGTAACCTTGTGCACCTCCTGTGTGGTGTATCCTTGTGTATCTCCTGTGTGGTGTAACCTTGTGCACCTCCTGTGTGGTGTATCCTTGTGTATCTCCTGTGTGGTGTATCCTTGTGTATCTCCCGTGTGGTGTAACCTTGTGCATCTCCTGTGCGGTGTAACCTTGTAAATCTCCTGTACGGTACAACCTTTTGTATCTCCCGTGTGGTGTAACATTTTGCACCTCCTGTGCAGTGTAACCTTCTGCATCACCTGTGTGGTGTAACCTTGTGTATCTCCTGTGCGGTATAACGTTGTGCACCTCCTGTGTGGTGTAACGTTGTGCACCTCCTGTGTGGTGTAACCTTGTGTACCTCCTGTGCAGTGTAACCTTGTGTATCTCCTGTGCGGTGTAACCTTGTGCATCTCCTGTGCGGTGTAACCTTGTGCATCTCCTGTGCGGTGTAATCTTGTGTACCTCCTGTGTGGTGTAACCTTGAGCATCTCCTGTGTGGTGTAACCTTGTGTATCTCACGTGCGGTGTAACCTTCTGTATCTCCCGTGTGGTGTAACCTTGTGTATCTCCTGTGTGGTGTAACCTTGTGTATCTCCCGTGCGGTGTAACCTTGTGCATCTCCTGTGTGGTGTAACCTTGTGTATCTCACGTGCGGTGTAACCTTCTGTATCTCCCGTGCGGTTAACCGTGTTTATCTCCTTTGCGGTGTAACCATGTGCATCTCCCGTGCGGTATAACCTTGTGTATCTCCCGTGTGGTGTAACCTTGTGCATCTCTTGTGCGGTGTAACCTTGTGCATGTCCTGTGCCTTGTAACCTTGTGCACGTCCTGTGCCTTGTAACCTTCTGCATCTCCTGTGTGGTGTAACCTTGTGCCTCTCCTGTACAGTGTAACCTTGCGCATCTCTGTGTGGTGTAACCTTATGTATCTCCTGTGCGGTGTAACCTTGTGTACCTCCTGTGTGGT
The DNA here is from genome assembly GCF_047496795.1 of Chiloscyllium punctatum. Lineage (NCBI taxonomy): Eukaryota > Metazoa > Chordata > Chondrichthyes > Orectolobiformes > Hemiscylliidae > Chiloscyllium > Chiloscyllium punctatum. Next base: position 105,922,365 of record NC_092751.1, read on the forward strand.
GTAACCTTGTGCATCTCCTGTGTGGTGTAACCTTATGTATCTCCTGTGCGGTGTAATCTTGTGCACCGCCTGTGCGGTGTAACCTTGTAAATCTCCCGTACGGTACAACCTTTTGTATCTCCCGTGTGGTGTAACATTTTGCACCTCCTGTGCAGTGTAACCTTCTGCATCACCTGTGTGGTGTAACCTTGTGTATTTCCTGTGAGGTGTAACCTTGTGTATCTCCTGTGTGGTGTAACCTTGTGTATCTCCCGTGCGGTGTAACCTTGTGTATCTCCTGTGCGGTGTAACCTTGTGTATCTCCCGTGCGGTGTAACCTTGTGTATCTCCTGTGCGGTGTAACCTTGTGTATCTCCCGTGCGGTGTAACCTTGTGTATCTCCTGTGAGGTATAACCTTGTGCATATCCCGTGCGGTGTAACCTTGTGTATCTCCTGTGAGGTATAACCTTGTGCACCTCCTGTGTGGTGTAACCTTGTGTATCTCCTGTGCGGTGTAACCTTGTGCATCTCCTGTGTGGTGTAACCTTTTGTATCTCCCGTGCGGTGTAACCTTGTGTATCTCCTGTGTGGTGTAACCTTGTGTATCTCCCGTGCGGTGTAACCTTGTGTATCTCCTGTACAGTGTAACCTTGTGCATCTCCTGTGCGGTGTAACCTTGTGTATCTCCTGTGCGGTGTAACCTTGTGCATCTCCTGTGCCGTGTAACCTTGTGCATCTCCTGAGTGGTGTATCCTTGTGTATCTCCTGTGCGGTGTAACCTTGTGTATCTCCCGTGCGGTGTAACCTTGTGTATCTCCTGTGCGGTGTAACCTTGTGTATCTCCCGTGCGGTGTAACCTTATGTATCTCCTGTGAGGTATAACCTTGTGCACCTCCTGTGTGGTGTAACATTGTGTATTTCCTGTGCGGTGTAACCTTGTGCATCTCCTGTGTGGTGTAACCTTTTGTATCTCCCGTGCGGTGTAACCTTGTGTATCTCCTGTGTGGTGTAACCTTGTGTATCTCCCGTGCGGTGTAACCTTGTGTATCTCCTGTACAGTGTAACCTTGTGCATCTCCTGTGTGGTGTAACCTTGTGCACCTCCTGTGTGGTGTAACCTTGTGTATCTCCTGTGCGGTGTAACCTTGTGCATCTCCTGTGCCGTGTAACCTTGTGCATCTCCTGAGTGGTGTATCCTTGTGTATCTCCTGTGCGGTGTGACCTTGTGCATCTCCTGTGCCGTGTAACCTTGTGCATCTCCTGTGCGGTGTAATCTTGTGCATCTTCTGTGTGGTGTATACTTGTGAATCTCCTGTGCGGTTTAACCTTGTGCATCTCCTGTGCGGTGTAACCGTGTGCATCTCCTGTGCGGTGTAACCTTGTGCATCTCCTGTGTGATGTAACCTTGTGCATCTCCTCTGTGGTGTATAATTGTGCATCCTCTGTGTGGTGTAACCTTGTGCACCCCCTGTGTGTTGTAACCTTGTGAATCTCCTGTGCGGTGTGACCTTGTGCACCTCCTGTGCGGTGTAACCTTGTACATCTCCTGTGCGGTGTAACCTTGTGTATCTCATGTGCGGTGTAATCTTCTGTATCTCCCGTGAGGTTTAACTGTGTTTATCTCCTTTGCGGTGTAACCATGTGTATCTCCCGTGCGGTGTAACCGTGTGCACCTCCTGTGTGGTGTAACCTTGTGCATCTCCTGTGCGGTGTAACCTTGTGCATCTCCTGTGCAGTGTAATCTTGTGCACCTCCTGTGCGGTGTAACCTTGTGCATCTCCTGTGCGGTGTAACCTTGAGTATCTCCTGTGCGGTGTAACCTTGTGCATCTCCAGTGCAGTGTAATCTTGTGCACCTCCTGTGCGGTGTAACCTTGTGCACCTCCTGTGTGGTGTAACCTTGTGTATTTCCCATGCGGTGTAACCTTGTGCATCTCCTGTGTGGTGTAACCTTGTGCATCTCATGTGCAGTGAAACCTTGTGCACCTCTTGTGCGGTGTAACCTTGTACACCTCCTGTGTGGTGTAACCTTGTGTATCTCCTGTGCAGTGTAACCTTGTGCATCTCCTGTGTGGTGTAACCTTGTGCACCTCTTGTGCGGTGTAACCTTGTACACCTCCTGTGTGGTGTAACTTTGTGTATCTCCTGTGTGGTGTAACCTTTTGTATCTCCCATGCGGTGTAACCTTGTGTATCTCCTGTGTGGTGTAACCTTGTGTATCTCCTGTGCGGTGTAACCATGTGTATCTCCCGTGCGGTGTAACCTTGTGCATCTCCTGTACAGTGTAACCTTGTGCATCTCCTGCGGGGTGTAACCTTGTGTATCTCCTGTGCGGTGTAACCTTGTGCATCTCCTGTACAGTGTAACCTTGTGCATCTCCTGTGTGCTGTAACCTTGTGTATCTCCTGTGCCGTGTAACCTTGTGCATCTCCTGTGCCGTGTAACCTTGTGCATCTCCTGTGCGGTGTAATCTTGTGCATCTTCTGTGTGGTGTATACTTGTGAATCTCCTGTGCGGTTTAACCTTTTGTATCTACTGTGCGGTGTAACCATGTGTATCTCCCGTGCGGTGTAACCTTGTGCATCTCCTGTACAGTGTAACCTGGTGCATCTCCTGTGTGGTGTAACCTTGTGCATCTCCTGTGCCGTGTAACCTTGTGCATCTCGTGTGCGGTGTAATCTTGTACATCTTCTGTGTGGTGTATACTTGTGAATCTCCTGTGCGGTTTAACCTTGTGCATCTCCTGTGCGGTGTAACCGTGTGCATCTCCTGTGCGGTGTAACCTTGTGCATCTCCTGTGCGGTGTAACCTTGTGCATCTCCTGTGCAGTGTAATCTTGTGCACCTCCTGTGCGGTGTAACCTTGTGCACCTCCTGTGTGGTGTTACCTTGTGCACCCCCTGTGCAGTGTAACCTTGTGTATCTCATGTGCAGTGTAACCTTGTGCACCTCCTGTGCGGTGTAACCTTGTGCACCTCCTGTGTGGTGTAAACTTGTGTATTTCCTGTGTGGTGTAACCTTGTGCATCTCCTGTGTGGTGTAACCTTGTGCACCTCCTGTGTGGTGTAATCTTGTGTAACTCCCGTGCAGTGTGACCTTGTGCACCTCCTGTGTGGTGTAACCTTGTGTATTTCCTGTGTGGTGTAACCTTGTGCATCTCCTGTGTGGTGTAACCTTGTGCACCTCCTGTGTGGTGTAACCTTGTGCACCTCCTGTGTGGTGTAAACTTGTGTATCGCCGGTGCGGTGCAACCTTGTGTATCTCCTGCGTGGTGTAACCTTGTGCACCTCCTGTGTAGTGTAACCTTGTGCAACCCCCGTGCTGTGTAAACTTGTGCATCTCCTGTGTGGTGTAACGTTGTGTATCGCCGGTGCGGTGTAACCTTGTGTATCTCCTGTGTGGTGTAACCTTGTGTATCTCCCATGCGGTTTAACCTTGTGCATATCCTGTGTGGTGTAACCTTGTGCATCTCCTGTGTGGTGTAACATTGTGCACCTCCCGTGCGGTGTAACCTTGTGCACCTCCTGTGTGGTGTAACCTTGTGTATCTCCTGTGCGGTGTAACCTTGTGTATCTTTTGTGTGGTGTAACATTGTGCTCCTCCCATGCGGTGTAACCTTGTCTATCTCCTGTGCGGTGTAACCTTCTGCATCTCCCGTGTGGTGTAACTTTGTGTATCTCCCGAGCGGTGTAACCTTGTGCATCGTCTGTTCGGTGTAACCTTGTGTATCTCCCGAGCGGTGTATACTTGTGCATCTCCTGTGTGGTGTAACCTTGTACATCTCCCGAGCGGTGTAATCTTGTGCACCTCCTGTGTGGTGTAACCTTGTGGACCTCCTGTGCGGTGTAATTTTGTGCATCTCCTGTGCGGTGTAACCTTGCGCATATACTGTGCGGTGTAACCTTGTGCACCTCCCGTGTAGTGTAACCTTGTGTATCTTTTGTGTGGTGTAACCTTGTGCACCTCCTGTGTGATGTAACCTTGTGTATCTCCTGTGCGGTGTAACCTTGTGCACCTCCTGTGCGGTGTAACCTTGTGCACCTCCTGTGCGGTGTAACCTTGTGCATCACCTGTGCGGTGTAACCTTGTGCATCTCCTGTGCGGTGTAACCTTGTGCACCTCCTGTGCGGTGTAACCTTGTGCATCACCTGTGCGGTGTAACCTTGTGCACCTCCTGTGCAGTGTAACCTTGTGCACCTCCTGTGCTGTGTAACCTTGTGCACCTCCTGTGCGGTGTAACCTTGTGCACCTCCTGTGCGGTGTAACCTTGTGCATCTCCTGTACGGTTTAACCTTGTAAATCTCCCGTATGGTACAACCTTTTGTATCTCCCATGTGGTGTAACATTTTGCACCTCCTGTGCAGTGTAACCTTCTGCACCACCTGTGTGGTGTAACCTTGTGCATCTCACGTGCGGTGTAACCTTGTGTACCTCCTGTGCGGTGTAACCTTGTGTATCTCCTGTGCGGTGTAACCTGGTGTATCTCCTGTGCGGTGTAACCTTGTGCATCTCCTGTGCGGTGTAACCTTGTGCATCTCCTGTGCGGTGTAATCTTGTGTACCTCCTGTGTGGTGTAACCTTGAGCATCTCCTGTGTGGTGTAACCTTGTGCATCTCCCGTGCGGTGTAACCTTGTGTATCTCCTGTGTGGTGTAACCTTTTGTATCTCCTGTGTGGTGTAACCTTGTGTATCTCCTGTGTGGTGTAACCTTTTGTATCTCCCGCGCGGTGTAACCTTGTGTATCTCCTGTGTGGTGTAACCTTGTGTATCTCCCGTGCGGTGTAACCTTGTGCACCTCCTGTGTGGTGTAACCTTGTGCATCTCCCCTGCGTTGTAACCTTGTGCATCTCCGGTGCAGTGTAACCCTGTGCACCTCCTGTGCAGTGTAACCTTGTGTATCTCACGTGCGGTGTAACCTTGTGTACCTCCTGTGTGTGTAACCTTGTGACTCTCCTCTACAGTGTAACCTTGTGCATCTCCATGTGGTGTAACCTTTTGTATCTCCCGCGCGGTGGTAACCTTGTGTACCTCCTGTGTGGTGTAACCTTGTGTAACTCCCGTGCGGTGTAACCTTATGTATCTCCCGTGCGGTGTAACCTTGTGTACCTCCTGTGTGGTGTAACCTTGTGCATCTCCTGTGCGGTGTAACCTTGTGCATCTCCTGTGCGGTGTAACCTTGTGTACCTCCTGTGTGGTGTAACCTTGTGCATCTCCTGTGTGTTGTAACCTTGTGTATCTCCCGTGTGGTGTAACATTGTGCACCCCCTGTGCAGTGTAACCTTGTGTATTTCCTGTGCGGTGTAAACTTGTGCATCGCCGGTGCGGTGTAACCTTATGTATCTCCTGTGCGGTATAACCTTGTGTATCGCCGGTGCGGTGTAACCTTATCTATCTCCTGTGCGGTGTAACCTTGTGTACCTCCTGTGTGGTGTTACCTTGTGCATCTCCGTGTGGTGTAACCTTATGTATCTCCTGTGCGGTGTAACCTTGTGTAACTCCTGTGTGGTGTAACCTTGTGTATCTCCTGTGCGGTGAAACCTTGTGTATCTCCTGTGTGTTGTAACCTTGAGCATCTCCTGTGTGTTGTAACCTTGTGCACCTCCTGTGCGGTGTAACCTTGTGTATCTCCCGTGTGGTGTAACCTTGTGTATCTCCTGTGCGGTGTAACGTTGTGCATCTCCTGTGCAGTGTAACCTTCTGCATCTCCTGTGTGTTGTAACCTTGTGCACCTCCTGTGCGATGTAACCTTGTGCACCTCCTGTGTGGTGTATCCTTGTGTATCTCCCGTGTGGTGTAACCTTGTGTATCTCCTGTGTGGTATAACCTTGTGCATCTCCTGTGCGGTGTAACCTTGTAAATCTCCTGTACGGTACAACCTTTTATATCTCCTGTGCGATGTAACCTTGTGCACCTCCTGTGCGATGTAACCTTGTGCACCTCCTGTGTGGTGTAACCTTGTGTATCTCCTGTGTGGTGTAACCTTGTGCACCTCCTGTGCGATGTAACCTTGTGCACCTCCTGTGTGGTGTATCCTTGTGTATCTCCCGTGTGGTGTAACCTTGTGTATCTCCTGTGTGGTGTAACCTTGTGCATCTCCTGTGCGGTGTAACCTTGTAAATCTCCTGTACGGTACAACCTTTTGTAACTCCCGTGCGGTGTAACATTTTGCACCTCCTGTGCAGTGTAACCTTCTGCATCACCTGTGTGGGGTAACCTTGTGTATCTCCTGTGAGGTATAACCTTGTGCATCTCCTGTGTGGTGTAACCTTGTGTATCTCCTGTGCGGTGTAACCTTGTACACCTCCTGTGTGTTGTAACCTTGTGCACCTCCTGTGCGGTGTAATCTTGTGTACCTCCTGTGCGGTGTAACCTTGTGTATCTCCTGTGCAGTGTAACCTTGTGTATCTCCTGTGCGGTGTAACCTTGTGCATCTCCTGTGCGGTGTAACCTTGTGCATCTCCTGTGCGGTGTGATCTTGTGTACCTCCTGTGTGGTGTAACCTTGAGCATCTCCTGTGTGGTGTAACCTTGTGCATCTCCCGTGCGGTGTAACCTTGTGTATCTCCTGTGTGGTGTAACCTTGTGTATCTCCCGTGCGGTGTAACCTTGTGCATCTCCCGTGCGGTGTAACCTTGTGCATCTCCCGTGCGGTGTAACCTTGTGTATCTACTGTGCGGTATAACCTTGTGCACCTCCTATGTGGTGTAACCTTGTGTATCTCCTGTGTGGTTTAACCTTGTGTATCTCCCGTGCGGTGTATCCTTCTGTATCTCCCGTGCGGTTTAACCGTGTTTATCTCCTTTGCGGTGTAACCATGTGCATCTCCCGTGCGGTATAACCTTGTGTATCTCCCGTGTGGTGTAACCTTGTGCATCTCTTGTGCGGTGTAACCTTGTGCATGTCCTGTGCCTTGTAACCTTGTGCATGTCCTGTGCCTTGTAACCTTCTGCATCTCCTGTGTGGTGTAACATTGTGCCTCTGCTGTACAGTGTAACCTTGTGCATCTCCGTGTGGTGTAACCTTATGTATCTCCTGTGCGGTGTAACCTTGTGTACCTCCTGTGTGGTGTAACCTTGTGCATCTCCTGTGTGGTGTAACCTTGTGCATCTCCTGTGCGGTGTAATCTTGTGCACCTCCTGTGTGGTGTAACCTTGTGTATCTCCTGTGCGGTGTAATCTTGTGTACCTCCTGTGCGGTGTAACCTTGTGTATCTCCTGTGCAGTGTAACCTTGTGTATCTCCTGTGCGGTGTAACCTTGTGCATCTCCTGTGCGGTGTAATCTTGTGCATCTCCTGTGTCGTGTAACCTTGTGCACCTCCTGTGTAGTGTAACCTTGTGCACCCCCTGTGCAGTGTAACCTTGTGTATTTCCCGTGCTGTGTAAACTTGTGCATCTCCTGTGTGGTGTAACCTTGTGTATCGCCGGTGCGGTGTAACCTTGTGTATCTCCTGTGTGGTGTAACCTTGTGTATCTCCCATGCGGTTTAACCTTGTGCATCTCCTGTGAAGTGTAACCTTGTGCATCTCCTGTGTGATGTAACCTTGTGCACCTCCCGTGCGGTGTAACCTTGTCTATCCCCTGTGCGGTGTAACCTTCTGCATCTCCTGTGCGGTGTAACCTTGTGCATCTCCTGTGTGGTGTAACATTGTGCTCCTCCCATGCGGTGTAACCTTGTCTATCTCCTGTGCGGTGTAACCTTCTGCATCTCCCGTGTGGTGTAACTTTGTGTATCTCCCGAGCGGTGTAACCTTGTGCATCGTCTGTTCGGTGTAACCTTGTGTATCTCCCGAGCGGTGTATACTTGTGCACCTCCTGTGTGGTGTAACCTTGTCGACCTCCTGTGCGGTGTAATTTTGTGTATCTCCTGTGCGGTGTAACCTTGCGCATATACTTTGCGGTGTAACCTTGTGCACCTCCCGTGTAGTGTAACCTTGTGTATCTTCTGTGTGGTGTAACATTGTGCACCTCCCGTGCGGTGTAACCTTGTGCACCTCCTGTGTGGTGTAACCTTGTGTATCTCCTGTGCGGTGTAACCTTGTGTATCTTTTGTGTGGTGTAACATTGTGCTCCTCCCATGCGGTGTAACCTTGTCTATCTCCTGTGCGGTGTAACCTTCTGCATCTCCCGTGTGGTGTAACTTTGTGTATCTCCCGAGCGGTGTAATCTTGTGCATCGTCTGTTCGGTGTAACCTTGTGTATCTCCCGAGCGGTGTATACTTGTGCATCTCCTGTGTGGTGTAACCTTGTACATCTCCCGAGCGGTGTAATCTTGTGCACCTCCTGTGTGGTGTAACCTTGTGGACCTCCTGTGCGGTGTAATTTTGTGCATCTCCTGTGCGGTGTAACCTTGCGCATATACTGTGCGGTGTAACCTTGTGCACCTCCCGTGTAGTGTAACCTTGTGTATCTTCTGTGCGGTGTAACCTTGTGTATCTTTTGTGTGGTGTAACCTTGTGCCCCTCCTGTGTGATGTAACCTTGTGTATCTCCTGTGCGGTGTAACCTTGTGCACCTCCTGTGCGGTGTAACCTTGTGCATCTCCTGTGCGGTGTAACCTTGTGCACCTCCTGTGCGGTGTAACCTTGTGCATCACCTGTGCGGTGTAACCTTGTGCATCTCCTGTGCGGTGTAACCTTGTGCACCTCCTGTGCTGTGTAACCTTGTGCACCTCCTGTGCGGTGTAACCTTGTGCACCTCCTGTGCGGTGTAACCTTGTGCATCTCCTGTACGGTTTAACCTTGTAAATCTCCCGTATGGTACAACCTTTTGTATCTCCCGTGTGGTGTAACATTTTGCACCTCCTGTGCAGTGTAACCTTCTGTATCACCTGTGTGGTGTAACCTTGTGCATCTCACGTGCGGTGTAACCTTGTGTATCTCCTGTGCGGTGTAACCTTGTGTATCTCCTGTGCGGTGTAACCTTTTGTATCTCACGTGCGGTGTAACCTTGTGTATCTCCTGTGCGGTGTAACCTTGTGTATCTCCTGTGCGGTGTAACCTTGTGTATCTCCTGTGTGGTGTAACCTTTTGTATCTCCCCTGCGTTGTAACCTTGTGCATCTCCGGTGCAGTGTAATCCAGTGCACCTCCTGTGCAGTGTAACCTTGTGTATCTCACGTGCGGTGTAACCTTGTGCATCTCCTGTGCGGTGTAACCTTTTGTATCTCAAGTGCGGTGTAACCTTCTGTATCTCCCGTGCAGTTTAACCGTGTTTATCTCCTTTGCTGCGTAACCAAGTGCATCTCCCGTGCGGTATAACCTTGTGTATCTCCCGTGCGGTGTAACCTTGTGTATCTAATGTGCGGTGTAACCTTGTGTACCTCCTGTGTGTGTAACCTTGTGACTCTCCTGTACAGTGTAACCTTGTGCATCTCCATGTGGTGTAACCTTATGTATCTCCCGTGCGGTGTAACCTTATGTATCTCCTGTGCGGTGTAACCTTGTGTACCTCCTGTGTGGTGTAACCTTGTGTACCTCCTGTGTGGTGTAACCTTGTGCATCTCCTGTGTGTTGTAACCTTGTCCATCTCCTCTGCAGTGTAACCTTGTGTATCTCCTGTGTGGTGTAAACTTGTGTATCTCCTGTGCAGTGTAACCTTGTGTATCTCCCGTGTGGTGTAATCTTGTGCATCCTCTGTGTGGTGTAACCTTGTGTATCTCCCGTGTGGTGTAACCTTGTATATCTCCCGTGTGGTGGAACCTTGTGCACCCCCTGTGCAGTGTAACCTTGTGTATCTCCTGTGCGGTGTAACCTTGTGTATCTCCTGTGCGGTGTAACCTTGTGCATCTCCGGTGCAGTGTAACCCTGTGCACCTCCTGTGCAGTGTAACCTTGTGTATCTCCCCTGCGTTGTAACCTTGTGCATCTCCGGTGCAGTGTAACCCTGTGCACCTCCTGTGCAGTGTAACCTTGTGTATCTCACGTGCGGTGTAACCTTGTGCATCTCCTGTGCGGTGTAACCTTTTGTATCTCACGTGCGGTGTAACCTTCTGTATCTCCCGTGCGGTTTAACCGTGTTTATCTCCTTTGCTGAGTAACCAAGTGCATCTCCCGTGCGGAATAACCTTGTGTATCTCCCATGCGGTGTAATCTTGTGTATCTAATGTGTGGTGTAACCTTGTGTACCTCCTGTGTGTGTAACCTTGTGACTCTCCTGTACAGTGTAACCTTGTGCATCTCCATGTGGTGTAACCTTATGTATCTCCCGTGCGGTGTAACCTTATGTATCTCCCGTGCGGTGTAACCTTGTGTACCTCCTGTGTGGTGTAACCTTATGTATCTCCCGTGCGGTGTAACCTTGTGCATCTCCCGTGCGGTGTAACCTTATGTATCTCCCGTGCGGTGTAACCTTTTGTATCTCACGTGCGGTGTAACCTTGTGTATCTCCTGTGCGGTGTAACCTTGTGTATCTCCTGTGTGGTTTAACCTTTTGTATCTCACGTGCGGTGTAACCTTGTGTATCTCCTGTGCGGTGTAACCTTGTGTATCTCCTGTGCGGTGTAACCTTGTGTATCTCCTGTGCGGTGTAATCCTGTGCACCTCCTGTGCAGTGTAACCTTGTGTATCTCACGTGCGGTGTAACCTTGTGCATCTCCTGTGCGGTGTAACCTTTTGTATCTCACGTGCGGTGTAACCTTGTGTATCTCCTGTGCGGTGTAACCTTGTGTATCTCCTGTGTGGTGTAACCTTTTGTATCTCCCCTGCATTGTAACCTTGTGCATCTCCGGTGCAGTGTAATCCTGTGTATCTCCTGTGCGGTGTAACCTTGTGTATCTCCTGTGTGGTGTAACCTTTTGTATCTCACGTGCGGTGTAACCTTGTGTATCTCCTGTGCGGTGTAACCTTGTGTACCTCCTGTGTGGTCTAACCTTGTGCACCTCCTGTGCGGTGTAACGTTGTGCATCTCCTGTGCAGTGTAACCTTCTGCATCTCCTGTGTGTTGTAACCTTGTGCACCTCCTGTGCGATGTAACCTTGTGCACCGCCTGTGTGGTGTATCCTTGTGTATCTCCCGTGTGGTGTAACCTTGTGCATCTCCTGTGTGGTGTAACCTTGTGCACCTCCTGTGCGATGTAACCTTGTGCACCTCCTGTGCGATGTAACCTTGTGCACCTCCTGTGTGGTGAATCCTTGTGTATCTCCCGTGTGGTGTAACCTTGTGCATCTCCTGTGCGGTGTAACCTTGTAAATCTCCTGTACGGTACAACCTTTTGTATCTCCCGTGTGGTGTAACATTTTGCACCTCCTGTGCAGTGTAACTTTCTGCATCACCTGTGTGGGGTAACCTTGTGTATCTCCTGTGCGGTGTAACGTTGTGCACCTCCTGTATGGTGTAACCTTGTGCTCCTCCTGTGTGTTGTAACCTTGTGCACCTCCTGTGCGGTGTAATCTTGTGTACCTCCTGTGCGGTGTAATCTTGTGTACCTCCTGTGCGGTGTAACCTTGTGTATCTCCTGTGCAGTGTAACCTTGTGGATCTCCTGTGCGGTGTAACCTTGTGCATCTCCTGTGCGGTGTAACCTTGTGTACCTCCTGTGCGGTGTAACGTTGTGCATCTCCTGTGCAGTGTAACCTTCTGCATCTCCTGTGTGTTGTAACCTTGTGCACCTCCTGTGCGATGTAACCTTGTGCACCGCCTGTGTGGTGTAACCTTGTGCACCTCCTGTGCGATGTAACCTTGTGCACCTCCTGTGTGGTGTATCCTTGTGTATCGCCCGTGTGGTGTAACCATGTGCATCTCCTGTGCGGTGTAACCTTGTAAATCTCCTGTACAGTACAACCTTTTGTATCTCCCGTGTGGTGTAACCTTGTGCACCTCCTGTGCAGTGTAACCTTCTGCATCACCTGTGTGGGGTAACCTTGTGTATCTCCTGTGCGATGTAACCTTGTGCACCTCCTGTGTGGTGTATCCTTGTGTATCGCCCGTGTGGTGTAACCATGTGCATCTCCTGTGCGGTGTAACCTTGTAAATCTCCTGTACAGTACAACCTTTTGTATCTCCCGTGTGGTGTAACATTTTGCACCTCCTGTGCAGTGTAACCTTCTGCATCACCTGTGTGGGGTAACCTTGTGTATCTCCTGTGAGGTATAACCTTGTGCATCTCCTGTGTGGTGTAACCTTGTGTATCTCCTGTGCGGTGTAACATTGTGCACCTCTTGTGTGGTGTAACCTTGTGCACCTCCTGTGTGTTGTAACCTTGTGCACCTCCTGTGCGGTGTAATCTTGTGTACCTCCTGTGCGGTGTAACCTTGTGTATCTCCTGTGCAGTGTAACCTTGTGTATCTCCTGTGCGGTGTAACCTTGTGCATCTCCTGTGCGGTGTAACCTTGTGCATCTCCTGTGCGGTGTAATCTTGTGTACCTCCTGTGTGGTGTAACCTTGTGTATCTCCTGTGTGGTGTAACCTTTTGTATCTCCCATGCGGTGTAACCTTGTGTATCTCCTGTGTGGTGTAACCTTGTGTATCTCCCGTGCGGTGTAACCTTGTGCATCTCCTGTGCGGTGTAACCTTGTGTATCTACTGTGCGGTATAACCTTGTGCATCTCCTATGTGGTGTAACCTTGTGTATCTCACGTGCGGTGTAACCTTCTGTATCTCCCGTGCGGTTTAACCGTGTTTATCTCCTTTGCGGTGTAACCATGTGCATCTCCCGTGCGGTGTAACCTTGTGCATGTCCTGTGCCTTGTAACCTTGTGCATGTCCTGTGCCTTGTAACCTTCTGCATCTCCTGTGTGGTGTAACATTGTGCCTCTCCTGTACAGTGTAACCTTGTGCATCTCCGTGTGGTGTAACCTTATGTATCTCCTGTGCGGTGTTACCTTGTGTACCTCCTGTGTGGTGTAACCTTGTGCATCTCCTGTGTGGTGTAACCTTGTGCATCTCCTGTGCGGTGTAATCTTGTGTACCTCCTGTGTGGTGTAACCTTGTGCATCTCCTGTGTGTTGTAACCTTGTGCACCTCCTGTGCGGTGTAACCTTGTGCACCTCCTGTGTGGTGTAACCTTGTGTATCTCCTGTGCGGTGTAATCTTGTGTACCTCCTGTGCGGTGTAACCTTGTGTATCTCCTGTGCAGTGTAACCTTGTGTATCTCCTGTGCGGTGTAACCTTGAGCATCTCCTGTGTGGTGTAACCTTGTGCACCTCCTGTGTGGTGTAACCTTGTGCACCTCCTGTGCGGTGTAACTTTGTGCATCTCCTGTGCGGTGTAACCTTGTGCAGCTATTGTCCGGTGTAACCTTGTGCATATACTGTGCGGTGTAACCTTGTGCACCTCCCGTGTAGTGAAACCATGCTTATCTCCTGTGCGGTGTAACCTTGTAAATCTCCTGTACGGTACAACCTTTTGTAACTCCCGTGTGGTGTAACATTTTGCACCTCCTGTGCAGTGTAACCTTCTGCATCACCTGTGCGGTGTAACCTTGTGTATCTCCTGTGCGGTGTAACCTTGTGTATTTCCTGTGCGGTGTAACCTTGTGTATCTCCTGTGCGGTGTAATCTTGTGTATCTCCTGTGCGGTGTAACCTTGTGCATCTCCTGTGTGGTGTAACCTTTTGTATCTCCCGTGCGGTGTAACCTTGTGTATTTCCTGTGTGGTGTAACCTTGTGTATCTCCCGTGCGGTGTAACCTTGTGTATCTCCTGTACAGTGTAACCTTGTGCATCTCCTGTGTGGTGTAACCTTGTGTATCTCCTGTGCGGTGTAACCTTGTGCATCTCCTGTGCCGTGTAACCTTGTGCATCTCCTGAGTGGTGTATCCTTGTGTATCTCCTGTGCGGTGTAACCTTGTGTATCTCCCGTGCGGTGTAACCTTGTGTATCTCCTGTGTGGTGTAACCTTGTGTATCTCCCGTGCGGTGTAACCTTGTGTATCTCCTGTGAGGTATAACCTTGTGCACCTCCTGTGTGGTGTAACCTTGTGTATTTCCTGTGCGGTGTAACCTTGTGCATCTCCTGTGCCGTGTAACCTTGTGTATCTCCTGTGTGGTGTAACCTTGTGTATCTCCTGTGCGGTGTAACCTTGTGTATCTCCCGTGCGGTGTAACCTTGTGTATCTCCTGTGCGGTGTAACCTTGTGTATCTCCCGTGCGGTGTAACCTTGTGCATCTCCTGTGCGGTGTAACCTTGTGCACCTCCTGTGCGGTGTAACCTTGTGCATCTCCTGTGCGGTTTAACCTTGTGCATCTCCTGTGCGGTGTAACCGTGTGAATCTCCTGTGCGGTTTAACCTTGTGCACCTCCTGTGTGGTGTAACCTTGTGCATCTCCTGTGCGGTGTAACCTTGTGCATCTCCTGTGCGGTGTAACCTTGTGCACCTTCTGTGCGGTGTAACCTTGTGCATCTCCTGTGCGGTTTAACCTTGTGCATCTCCTGTGCGGTGTAACCGTGTGCATCTCCTGTGCGGTTTAACCTTGTGCACTTCCTGTGTGGTGTAACCTTGTGCATCTCCTGTGCGGTGTAACCTTGTGCACCTCCTGTGCGGTATAACCTTGTGCATCTGCTGTGCGGTGTAACCTTGTGTATCTCATGTGCGGTGTAACCTTCTGTATCTCCCGTGCGGTTTAACCGTGTTTATCTCCTTTGCGGTGTAACCATGTGCATCTCCCGTGCGGTATAACCTTGTGTATCTCCCGTGCGGTGTAACCTTGTGCACCTCCTTTGTGGTGTAACCTTGTGCATCTCCTGTGTGGTGTAACCTTGTGCATCTCCTGTGCAGCGTAATCTTGTGCACCTCCAGTGCGGTGTAACCTTGTGCACCTCCTGTGTGGTGTAACTTTGAGTATCTCCTGTGTGGTGTAATCTTGTGCACCTCCTGTGTGGTGTAACCTTGTGTATTTCCCATGCGGTGTAACCTTGTGCATCTCCTGTGCGGTGGAACCTTGTGCACCTCCTGTGTGGTGTAACCTTGTGTATTTCCCATGCGGTGTAACCTTGTGCATCTCCTGTGCGGTGGAACCTTGTGCACCTCCTGTGTGGTGTAACCTTGTGTATTTCCCATGCGGTGTAACCTTGTGTATCTCCTGTGCGGTGTAATCTTGTGCACCTCCTGTGCGGTGTAACCTTGTGCACCTCCTGTGCAGTGTAACCTTGTGTATTTCCTGTGCGGTGTAACCTTGTGTATCTCCCGTGCGGTGCTACCTTCTGTATCTCCCGTGCGGTTTAACCGTGTTCATCTCCTGTGCGGTGTAACCTTGAGTATCTCCCGTGCGGTGTAACCTTGTGCATCTCCTGTGCGGTGGAACCTTGTGCACCTCCTGTGTGGTGTAACCTTGTGTATTTCCCATGCGGTGTAACCTTGTGCATCTCCTGTGCGGTGGAACCTTGTGCACCTCCTGTGTGGTGTAACCTTGTGTATTTCCCATGCGGTGTAACCTTGTGTATCTCCTGTGCGGTGTAATCTTGTGCACCTCCTGTGCGGTGTAACCTTGTGCACCTCCTGTGCAGTGTAACCTTGTGTATTTCCTGTGCGGTGTAACCTTGTGTATCTCCCGTGCGGTGCTACCTTCTGTATCTCCCGTGCGGTTTAACCGTGTTCATCTCCTGTGCGGTGTAACCTTGAGTATCTCCCGTGCGGTGTAACCTTGTGTATCTCCCGTGCGGTGTAACCTTGTGTATCTCCCGTGCGGTGCTACCTTGTGTATCTCCCGTGCGGTTTAACCGTGTTCATCTCCTGTGTGGTGTACCCTTGTGCATCTCCTGTGCGGTGTAACCTTGTGTGCCTCACTCTGTCTACGTCCCTATGATTTGTATGTCCTTGTTTGCTATGATCTACCCATACTGCTCGCAAAACAAAACTTGTCTCCGTACTTTGATGCATATTACTACAATTAATCAAATCAAATACCTTTCAACAGATATATTTTTTGGACTGGTTTCTCATTTTTAATTGTGCATATATATTTTGTATTTCCTGAATTTAGTAACCTATAAACTCACTATGGTGTAAAAACAATGACTGCAGATGCTGGAAAGCAAATACTGGATTAGTAGAGCTGGAAGAGCACAGCAGTTCAGGCAGCATCCAACGAGCAGCGAAATCGACGTTTCGGGCAAAAGCCCGCTTTTGCCCGAAACGTCGATTTCGCTGCTCGTTGGATGCTGCCTGAACTGCTGTGCTCTTCCAGCACCACTAATCCAGTATAAACTCACTATGTTTTTTAACTCAAGGAAGACTGGTTAAATTGGCTTCTTTTGAAACTTAAGTTCATGTGGCCTGGGCGAAAATTATCCACAAGAGAAAGAATTCTTTTGAAATGAACATTGTTGCTGTCAATTGAGGGGATGGGTGAGTGAAGCTGAGGAGCTAGTTCATCGTTCTTCATCTGGGAGCTTCAGCATTTGGGAGGAAGCCATCTGAAACTGAAAGCAATTGGGGAAAGTGCCCTGGGTCCAAACAGTTTGGATCCATAACCCCGAGAACATGTACTCAAATCATAGCAGATTGAGAATTTGCAAAGAACTTCTGGGAAGGAAACACTATTCATTCCAGTGTCTTTAGCTTTATGTTCCTCATGTCTGCCCCTGACTTAGCAGCTCAGAATTTTTAATGGAGCAAGGACCAGGATGACACCACATGACCAGACACCACAAAGACTCTGAGTTGCAGTAAAGATTGAGGAGGTGTATATAACGTTGCTTTGCAACAGCAAAGTTATCAATTTGTGTGCTAAGTAAACCTTTCTGGAATTTCTAAGTAAATTGGATGTAGGCTACCCACCAAACTAGTGTGAGAGTGGGGATTTCCTGTACAGGAAAGCTACATTAGATTACAACAAATCTTTTCCCACACCAACATCATTGACACTTATTGGTCTCTTTGAACGTCATTAACTTAAAGACAATGTCACTAACTCAAAGAAAGTCTTTTGCAGACCAGTGGTAACCTCTGAGTCAGGACGCTTCGATCCAGAGGAAGATGGTGTGGTTAACCATATCACCCAAAGTTGGGAGTGCTTGCCTCACCAGCGATCATAGACTCAGAGCTCTATAGCACAGAAAAAGGCCCTTCGACCCATCATGTCCACACTGGTCAAAAACAACCCACCCAACTATCCAAAGCCATCTCACTATGTTGCTTAGAAAACCTAGTTGTGTAGTGGTCAGGATATCGAGACAACCTCATTCCCATTGATAGAGAGAGGGAGGTATCCTTTTGACCACAAAGTTTCATTGCAATATGTGTTGATATTGAGTGTTTGTTTGAGTTAGCAAATAATTTCCGCATTGAAGTCAACATAAATAAAATTCGAAAGAGGTCTAACTAACACCTCAAGGTAAGTTTATCTGTTTTGTTTTGACGGTGTTGAGTCAGAGAAAAACATTGATCCTCAGATAACTTTCTGCTCATGTTCAAAATGCTTCCTCCTCCTCCTAAAATACTTCAAGGAGCAGATGGACTCTCGGATTCAAGTCCTCATCGTAAACAGTGCCCCGCAACAACACATAACACCCTTCAACATTCAGCTTTGATGTGAATAATGTGACAAATACAGGCCTGTAACCGGAGTATAACCTCAGGCCTGTAACCGGAGTATAACCTCAGGCCTGTAAAAGGAGTATAACCTCAGGCCGGTAAATGGAGTATAACCTCAGGCCTGTAAAAGGAGTATAACCTCAGGCCTGTAACCGGAGTATAACCTCAGGCCTGTAAACAGAGTATAACCTCAGGCCTGTAAAAGGAGTATAACCTCAGGCCTGTAACCGGAGTATAACCTCAGGCCTGTAAAAGGAGTATAACCTCAGGCCTGTAACCGGAGTATAACCTCAGGCCTGTAAACGGAGTATAACCTCAGGCCTGTAAAAGGAGTATAACCTCAGGCCTGTAACCGGAGTATAACCTCAGGCCTGTAAACAGAGTATAACCTCAGGCCTGTAAAAGGAGTATAACCTCAGGCCTGTAACCGGAGTATAACCTCAGGCCTGTAAACGGAGTATAACCTCAGGCCTGTAAAAGGAGTATAACCTCAGGCCTGTAACCGGAGTATAACCTCAGGCCTGTAAACGGAGTATAACCTCAGGCGTGTAACCGGAGTATAACCTCAGGCCTGTAACCGGAGTATAACCTCAGGCCTGTAAAAGGAGTATAACCTCAGGCCTGTAAAAGGGGTATAACCTCAGGCCTGTAACTGGAGTATAACCTCAGGCCTGTAAAAGGAGTATAACCTCAGGCCTGTAAATGGAGTATAACCTCAGGCCTGTAAAAGGAGTATAACCTCAGGCCTGTAACCGGAGTATAACCTCAGGCCTGTAAAAGGAGTATAACCTCAGGCCTGTAACCGGAGTATAACCTCAGGCCTGTAAAAGGAGTATAACCTCAGGCCTGTAAACACAGTATAACCTCAGGCCTGTAACTGGAGTATAACCTCAGGCCTGTAAAAGGAGTATAACCTCAGGCCTGTAAAAGGGGTATAACCTCAGGCCTGTAACTGGAGTATAACCTCAGGCCTGTAAAAGGAGTATAACCTCAGGCCTGTAACCGGAGTATAACCTCAGGCCTGTAAAAGGAGTATAACCTCAGGCCTGTAACCGGAGTATAACCTCAGGCCTGTAAAAGGAGTATAACCTCAGGCCTGTAACCGGAGTATAACCTCAGGCCTGTAAAAGGAGTATAACCTCAGGCCTGTAACCGGAGTATAACCTCAGGCCTGTAAAAGGAGTATAACCTCAGGCCTGTAAACGGAGTATAACCTCAGGTGATTTTGGACCTGATGGGAGGCGTTACAGGAACTGAATCAAACAAGATAACATCAGGAGGAAATCGGATTTTCTTTTGACTGATCAGTAGGTGGTTAAACAACAAAATTGTGAAGGAGTCCAGTGTTAATGTTCGCAGTTTAATTTATTGCAGGATCAACTCACGAACATATCTACACCTCTATCACAATTACAAACACATTTCATGTTGGCGCTTGACATGCCAATCTTTCACCTGTGAAAATAAGACATATCTCAGATCTATTAATGAGGAAATATGGGAGGATGACTGAGCTCAGCCATTGTCAATTCAGGAGGTTTAACCATCTTGTCTGTAACAGTTCATTGACATGTTTACAGCTAGTCAGTTTATCAATCTGCTTTTTCTCTCTTGCTGACAGAGCAGACTTGGCTTTCTGTGGTCGCAGCAGGAGTCATTTTAACTTCTCCTCGTTTAAAGGGTTAAATTAATTCTTGTCATCTCGCAGTGATGGACTTCCACCCTGAGGGAAGGTTTGGAATCCACCTGAATAGTTTAGATAATGAATGTGCAAAGTCCATTGATTCCATCAGCCGCAGATACTGAAAGCATACATCTTTATGTCGTCTGCCCCACCAAGGTTTTCATGCTTGGTTTGAGGGAGAACAGAACCGCAGTCCCCCGCTGACAGTGACAATTTTCTTTTATCAGCAATGGATTGATTTCACCGATGTTTCAGCGATGGAAAGCAGGTACAAAAATGATGAAGGGACAAATGAGGAGGCGAAAGGAGCAGAGGAACCTACAGGGCAGTCACACATTTGCTGCTTTGAATATGAACAAATGAGTCTGGTGTAATCATTCTTTCAATCTCCAGAATTATGAGGTGTCAGCAGTGGGTCACGGAATGACACTGCATTGTCTCACTGTTGACAGTTGGGCGGTCGGGGAGGTGGTTAAGCTCCAATCCCAAAGAATTGACCAAAGAAATCAAAGCTTTTCCTTATTCATTCATTCCTGGTACATGGGCATCATTGGCTAGGCCAGCATTTGTCACACATTCCTAGAGATCCCCTTGAACTGAATGACTTCCTCAGGCAGTTGTTAACGACATTGCTGTGGGCCTGGAGTTACATATATGCCAGTCCAGGTCATTTCCATCGTTAAAGAAAAATCAGACGAGCAGATACAGTTTTGGAACAATTGACAACCGCTACAAGGTCACCATTAGATCACCTTCCAAAATCCCAGTTCTTTATTGATTGGTGATTTCACCAGCAGATAAAGTGGGATTTGAACCCATGTTCACAATAACACGAGATTCTGGATAACCAATCAGGTGAAATCACCATGATACCACCATCTCACCAAATCACACTGAGGGTGCGCTGCACTATCGGAGGATCAGTACTAAGTGAGTGCTACACTGTCGGAGGGTCAGTGCTGAGGGAGTGCTACACTGTCGGAGGGTCAGTACTGAGGGAGTACTGCACTGTCAGAGGGTCAGTACTGAGGGAGTGCTACACTGTCAGAGGGTCAGTGCTGAGGGAATGCCGCACTGTCGGAGGGTCAGTACTGAGGGAGTGCTGCACTGTTGGAGGGTCAGTACTGAGTGAGTTCTGCACTGTCAGAGGGTCAGTATTGAGGGAGTACTGCACTGTTAGAGGGTCAGTGCTGAGGGAGTTCTGCACTGTCAGAGGGTCAGTATTGAGGGAGTACTGCACTGTCAGAGGATCCATACTGAGGAAGTGCTGCACTGTTTAAGGGTCAGTACTGAGGGACTGCTGCACTGTTGGAGGGTCAATACCATAGTCTCTCCCCAGACAAAGCTTATTATTTAGGTTATGTTAAGATAGTTATAATAAATCTTCTGGACTCTTGTGGCTATTTGTAGTGTCACTATCTTTGAGTCAGAAGGACTAGGTTCAAGTCCCACCAGCGCCAGATGTTTGTGTATAATATCATCTCTAAATAGATTATTCAGAAATATCTCTAAAATGAATCTCTTGCTGGTGTATACTTAAAAGGCTCTGGGGAAAATGATCATTTGGTCAATGATAGATCATTGCTCATCCTTCTACCATATTTGGTGAGGTCACCTTCCTATGGTAATTAGATTGCCCATTCAAAGTCCAATACTTTCGGTTCAGCCTCTCTTTGGAGAATTGGGCCTGACTAACATTATATTGGTCCATCATTTTGGTCACAGTATTGTGTCTAGTAAGATAGTAAGACCTATTGTTCCATTATCAGACTGTGGTTTTAATTCTCTGAGCTAGGATTGCTCTTTAGTGCTCATTGTTGCTGCAAAGATCCACCAGACAGTGGCTTTTAAGCGTTTGGCTGGGTAGCAGACTGAGACCAACAGCATAGGTTCAGTTCTCACACCGACTGAGATTACCATGAAGGACCCTCCTTCTCAACCTCCCCCCTGCCCGAGGCGTAGTGACCCTCAGCTTAAACCATCACCAATCATTTCCCTCTAATGGGAGAGCAACTCCTATGGGACTATGATGACTTTTTCTTTTATTCTTTAAAAGTAATTTCACTTCTGTAGTGAAGAGTTGACCATGCTATATCTGGTCACTTCTATCCTTAGAGGAACCTAGCTTGCTTGTGGGTCTAACTGGAAAGCAATGTTGAAATTAATTTATTATGTCTCATATACTTAGGTCTTTTTTCTTCAAACACCAGCTTCATATGTTTTGATTGAAAACAGCTAATTTATTTTGTTTTTATTGTTGTACATTTTATTTTGTGTATTTCAAGTGATGCCCATCATTAACAATATCACAGAATATTTTCAAGAAGGAGTTAGATCTAGTCCTTAGCTCTAAAGGAGTCAAAGGGCTTGGGGAGAAAGTTGAAACAGGGGAACTGAGTTGGATGGTGAGCCATGATTATATTAATGGTGGAGTAGGCTTGAAGGGCTGAATGGCCTTTTCTTGCTCCTGTTAATGTGTTTCTATGCCTATGTTTTGAATGGAGACAGACAGACTGACCACCTTAACATTGTCAAGAATTTGGTGAGGGAAACAATCTAGATAAATGGAAGAGGATTTCATATGTGTCTTGTGACTTGTTTAATTTCTTCCTCGCTTTATCAAGGACAATATTCAAGTCATTGTTTTCTTATATTTCACGATTTAACCAGCCAACTGCTCAACATATGCAAAGGTAGAAATCAATGAGAAGCCCTTTCACAGTGTCCCCAATTCCAAATCATGCCCAGACCATCTGTTACCCTGAAGGAGCTACTCAAAGTGTATTATCTCCTTTTATCCGTTTATGTGAAACAATTGGGATGTATCCAATGATCCATCGATTCCCCAGGTGAGAAGACAAGCAATCATGTACATCACTTTGACACAATGGACCTCTGTCTTTCAGAGGACCAGGTTACAAGAAAACCATCTGCAGTTTACACAGATGCAATTACCAAATACAACTCGTAGTATAGATCAGAACAGAGGAGTGCCAGACGCTGCAAGGATTGCTCATGGCTACTGTATCTCAGTTGCTGTGACAATGCTTTCTCTGATTAATTTTCAGTGACTTGGTGGGGTTGGTAATGTTACAAGGCCTCGTGAATACTCACGGGTTTCGATATTCTAGTTCAAGCATTGGCTGATGCAGAAAGTCAGCAACACCAGCTCAAGTTCATTGAGGGAGAAAGACTTTCATTTCTCTTATTCCTTTCACAACTTCAATACGTCTCAACATACTTTACCACCAATGAAATACTTCTGAATGGCTGTCACGTTTTTGGTAACTATGGCAACCAGCTCCCACAATGGGCAATGTCAGAACAACAAGTGAAGCTATTTTTGTGATGATTATGATTGAGGGATAAATATTGACAAAGATGCTAAGCAGAACTCTCTGCTCCTCTTCAGAATAATATCGCATGTGCTCTTACATCCCCCACTCCTCTCCCCTCCTCCCCACAATGTCCCAGGTAGGAAGATGGGGGCCTTAGTTTAATATTCTGTAGGATAGATAGCAGTGCATCAGGACTCTTTTTGTGAAAGTCAGTCTTCTGGCTAACCCTTGCTGATGAAGGGTTTATGCCTGAAACATTAATTCCCCTGCTCCTCGGATGCTGGCTGACCTGCTGTGCTTTCCCAGCAACACATTCTCTACTTTGATCTCCAACATCTGCAGTCCTCACTTTCTCCCTGTCTAACCCTAAGGCAAGGCTACAGTGGCTGATGGTCTGACAGATACCTTGGGCTAGCTGGTGCCTTCTTCAACATGCACGCTATGTTTACATATCATAATATTCAAACTCATCATGTTGTTGTCACATCAGAATGGAAGCCAGAGAATGAAAAGGGATGCTCTGCTCCCCCCAGTATCAGAAATAGTGATAAGGAGGCCGCTCATTCTGTGATAAGTTTAATAACTTCATCTTCAAATAATTGAAGTTCATGTTTTGCATTTCTTGATCTGATTAAAAAATAACATGAACAGACTGACAGCTGAAAACATTTGGCATTGAGTGTTCCACTAATAGGAACTAATTTGGAAAAAATCCAAGAGGGAATTTATTGTAATGTTTTGAGTTTGCATCGATTCATGTTAATTACAGATTAGGTTAATTGCCAATAAAGTATTGAAAATATTTAGCTACTGCAGTATTTGGCAGTGCACAATGCATTATCTGTGTGGTGTGTCCACACATCCACGAACTCACATTCACAGACATTATCAGAGAAAACATCAATTCTCATTGTCAGAGAGTCTGGCACATTTAACTTTCATGCAATTATGTCCTTACTTAAAAAGATGAAGAGCAACAAGGGTAGAAATTACAGTTCAAGATCTCACAGATGTGTCAAGCACTTACACTCAGTCTGACTCTCTCTCTCTCTCCCTCTCTCTCTCAGCTTTGACTAAAGGCACTGATCCAAAAGAGGAGAGTTCGCCATTATAATAGCAGAGGGTCAGAGCTTGTTGCAACACTCAACAGGCCATTCAGACCATCGTGCCAACACCAATTCTGAGAGTGATGTGCAATTCATTTCCTCGCACTGCTCTTTCCATATTTATCCAATTCTGTTTTCAAACAAGTTAATGAATCCTCTTCCAAAAGCCCTGTATTCCAGATCACAATGACGTGGGGCTTTTTTTATTCACTTGTGGGATATGGGTGTCACTAGCTGGCTAGCATTTCTTGTCCATCTCGAATAAAGTACATGTCCAAATGTATGTCTAAAAGCATTCTCACTATCTTCCCCCTGTCATTTTGGTGGATTATTGGCATAGCATATCGATAATCTGGTTATTGACTTTCCTGCCCAGTTTCTCCTTATCTACTCTATCAAAACCACTTCATGACATTAAGCCTCTCTGATAAATCTCCCATGAGCTTTCTCTTCCCGAAGTCCAGACTTCTCTAGTCTCTCCACTTGACTCAGTTGTGACTTGACTGCAGTATATAAGACATTGGACGATCTTAAAAGCATGTTTCCTCTTCTGGGTTAGTTCAAAAAGTTTAGGAGTGGCCCTTTAAGAACTGGAAAACTGTTGTTTCTTAGAGGATTGTGTGACTTTGGAGCTTCCTACTTCAGAAGGCAGCGGAGGCAGAGTCATACAGCAGGAAACAGACCCTTTAGTCCAACACGTCTGCGCTGAACAGGTATCTTAATCTGACCGAGTCCCATTTGCCAGCATTTGGCCCATTTCCCTCTAAGTCCATCCACAATGTTGCAATTATATCCACATCCACCACTTCCTCTGGCAGCTCATTCCACACATGCACCACCTTCTGCATGAAACCTCATGTCTACGATTGCTTAAGTAAGCGAGTCATGCAGCTAGGCGGAAGTGGGTACTGCAGATGCTGGAGATTAGCGTCAAGATGAGAGTGGTTCTGGAAAGGTCCAGCAGCTTCGGGCAAAAGATGATGTTCCTGCTCCTCGGATGCTGCCTGACCTGCTGTGCTCTTCCAGCACCACTCTAATCTTGAGTCATGCAGCTATCACATCTCCTCACTCATCAACTCCTTATGATGAAGAAGGCATGTGATTTGATCATCCCACCTCCACGTTTGAACTGGTGGAATCTAATTTTCCTAAAGAAAAGGTCTGCTCACTCATGAACTTCCTGTTGGTTGCTGAGATTGATAAAGGAACTCCACCCATGTTTGAACAAGTTCTTGGTCAATACCAAGTGGTGATGGATCTCATTTACCCAGTGATTAAATCCTGACGAGAGACTGTTCCTCACCAAGCCCCTTTAATGCCACCCAGCGCCACCCCCCCCCACCTCACCCCAGTCCCCTCCCCCACCTGCCCCAGTGCTGCAGCCCCCGTAAGGAACAAAAAAAATTGTTGTTAATTTCTTTAGCTGTAATGGGTTTACCCTGGGGTTTAATGGTTTTCCTGATGCCAGGCGATATGCTGATAATGAGCCTCTGTCTTTCATTTAAGATTAAAAGCATGTTGTGAACTGTACATTCCAAAGGCAACTGAAGCGTTTTTTTTTAAATGGATAGACTGCTTCACCCAATCACTGAGATTTTTGGTCCAGTTCATCTGGTTCTGTTCATTTGAACTTAGTCCCTCAGCTGCATCTGTTGCTGCTGACAGGGCGTTTACTGTAAGGACTTTGTGTAACACATGTGCTCAGTACAAAAGACAAGGAAGCACTATCCCTCCCCACCCCCCACTGACAGTAAACTAGGTACCGCACCGAGCTATTTGTGGGAGGTTGTCCTTCTGTCCCCCAGAAAGCAAAGCTTCAGACTGATAAAAAAAACCACACAAATCTTACACAAAAAGTTCAGGCAGATATCATCCATGAGCAAGCAATTCATTTGAGATGACAATGATGCAGAAAAGTTTGATTTAAATCCAACATTTCTGACTCTGAGATTAGTCCTGTTGCAGTCAAGCTTGAATATTGTCATTTTGAAAGCAAATTACTTTGAAATGAGTCAATTATTCTGACTGCAAAAAAAAATCAACTACAAATTATTTCAGGAAAATATTAAAACCGCAACAAATAATTCTCATGTGAAGAGTTTTGCATATGTTGGCATTTTTGCCCTCAACTTTGCTGGAATTGAGGAAGAGCTGAATCAAATAAAAACAAAAGATTGTAAACACTTGAAATCTAAAACAAGAATAGAATGTGCTGGAGAAACACAAAAGTCAAAAATAGGACTGTGCTAGAGACAAACCAAATGGCAGGAATAACTTGATAAGTATAAGAATCGCATGAAGAGGATTTTGTCCCTCTTTCAGTAACACACTTTGAAGTTAAAAATTGAAGAGGTTCAGAGTAATTTGGTGTTCTGATTCACTGCTAGATGGAGAACACTTGAGAGAGTCATGGAGAATTGGTAGAATGTACTGGAACAATTTGTGTTTCTATTTGATTGAGCGTTGGGGGTGGTTATCCCTCGATGCAGAGATGCTGTCTCAGAGTCATGAGTTTCTGCTCTGTATCTTCCTGTGACGGAATGGACAGATTAATGGTTAGAAGTCACATGACACCAGGTTATCGTCCTATGGGTTGATTTGAACGCTGCTGCTTCATCAGACGAGGAAGAAGCAGCGCTCCGAAAACTTGTGATTTCAAATCAACCTGCAGGACCATAATCTGGTGTCATGTGACTTCTGACTTTGTCCACTCCAGCCCAACACCAGCACCTCTGCATCAAAGCCGATTAGTGACAGAGAACCAAGCACCCAGCCACATCCTCTGCAGGTGATGATACAGCATGGACTCGCCAACATTCTGGTCACATTATTTTCAACTTTCAAAGGTCCAGCCATTTGAGTCCAAAGTAATGATATAATCATGAACAGAAGCTGGGGAGTAAGTTACTGCTGTCTATCATGCTATTTTTCATCTATGATTCAAAAGCTGCAGATGCATTTCCATGTTTGAGATCACCCTCTTGTTTCGATTCAATCACAATATAACCAGCCATAAGAACCAAGCAGGATCGCCAGTCATTCTCCAAAAGGGCATTAAACCAAAGGCAATGCAGCAAGATATATGTGAGTGAGGGTGAGTTAGCATACAGCTCATAATACTAATAAGTAGATGTCATACTTACTTGAGAATTTCTTCAGTCACCTCATCCTTTGAGATTGCTAATAGTTTTGTTAAATTCATATATTGAAGCTGTCTCCAAGCATATAGTTTGTATCACGACCAAATGTTATCTTCCTTAAACATTTCTAAACTGGTTATGTTCTTACTCACTGATCATTGCCTCTGCAAAGAAACTATAATGAGGTAAAGTCGCCATAGTCCCAGGGAACTATCCGTCTGCTCTCTCATTGGAAAGAGACGGCTAGAACTGAGTTTAACCTGAGGGTCATCACATGCCCCAGGCAAGGGGAAAGGTTGAGCAGGAGAGTCCTTCATGGTAATCTCAGCTGGTGCGGGAATTGAACCCACGCTGTTTGCCTCGCTCTGCACCGAGAGAAATTTAGAGGCAGGGGTCCTCTAAGTATGAATTTGAAGAGTCAGATTACAACTGGGAAAGTGGAGCCTTTCAGTTCTGTAAACATGTTCAGGAGTATTAAATATCTTCTTACAGTTAAAAGGAATGGACAGGCTTTCTATGAACTCTACAACCTTTGACCATCTTGCTGGAATATAAGTGAAATTTGGGATCAGCAGGCGATTCTCCCCAACAATGGTGCGTTTCCAAAAACCATTAATGAGTGCACTTTGCCTTTATGGTATTGTAGTTCTGACATGGATCTCTGATGGCTAGTTTCAGATGTCACAAGGAACATATTTATTGTTTTCCTTTTCTCCCTTTCCTTTGGCCGCTGAGCTTTGGGGTGCCCTGAACCCTTTCCCAATCTTGTCTTGCATCTGTAAGAATTACTTGAATATTCATTGGCTCAGTACTGCTGAACTACGCAACCACAGGAGCCGGATTTCCTTACTTCCCCTCCCCCACCTCACCCCAAATCCAAGCCTTCAACCTAGCACTGCCCTCTTGACCTATCCTACCTGTCCATCTTCCTTCCCACCGATCCACTCCACCCTCACTCCAGTCTATCACCATCATCCCCACCTTCATCTACCTATCACATTGCTGACTACCTCTCCCAGCCCTATGCCCCTCCCATTTATCTTTCAGACCTCCTTGAGGCCCCCCTACATTCCTTTCTTCTGTACAGTCCATATCCCTCTATTCCCTGCCTAGTCATCCATCAGTCAAGATGCTTCTTAAACATTGTATCTACCTCCAATATCTCCTCTGGTAGCACATTCCAGACACTTACCACCCTCTGTGTAAAAATCATGTCTCTCATATTTCTATTAAATTTACCTACTTTTACCTTAAACCTATGTCCTCTAGTAATTGGCATTTGTAATCTGAGGAAAAGACTCCAACTATCCATTCCACCCATGTCTGTCATAATTTTGTCAATTTTTAATCAGGTCGCCCCTTCCCTGCACCATCCTTCAATATTCAAGAGAAAACAATGTAAGTTTGTCTAATCTCTCCTCATAGCTAACGCGCTCCAAACCAGGCAATATTTCTGAATCTTTAGGATCATGCCATGGACCTAAAACCTAACACCTACTTATGTTGTTATCTATAGATACCAGATATTTAAAAAACCATCAATGGAAACTATAGCAATTGGAATGTGGTCATGAGATCCTTGATTGGGGCTGTTAACTTGTCCAATCAGGGAGCCCTGGCTGACAGATATAAACAGGAGTGTCAGGGATTGTGCTCATTCTAGGAGCTGGCACTGAGCTAGCTGGCGGGGTCAAGACTGAGGTCCTGGAAACGCGCGACAGGTCAGGCCGCATCCGAGGAGCAGGAAAATCAATGTTTCAGGCAAAAAGGCTTTTGCTCAAAAGGTCGATTTTCCTGTCCTCAGATGCTGCCTGATCTGCTGTGTTTTTCCAGCACCACAGTCTTGAGTCTAATCTCCAGCATCTGCAGCCCTCACTTTCACCCACTGAGCTAGCTGGGTCAGTGTCTTGTCTTATGCATGTGTAAGTATAAGGTGACTTGGAGACGGGACATGGGACCTTTGTGGTGTTACTTCAGAAACTATTAGATATCAAGATCTGGAACATCCATTTCTCTATCGTTGTTTTCACACCTTCAGGATGTCCCAAAGTACTATTCAACCAATGGAATATTTTTGATCTGTACCTCCTGTTATAATGGAAGAAATACAACCACCAATCACTGCACAGCCTGCTCTCCCCAACAACAATGTGATAAATAACCAGCTATTCTTTTCTTAATGAACTTTCAAGCACAGAAGTTGCATTACTGAAAATACAATTACAATGTAATATCCCTGTTATGAAATTATCTGAATTTACGGTGATTTCTCAAAAGTGATTAAAACAATACTCAGACATGATTTCCAAAAACACATCATTGCATTAAATAAATGCAGCATTATTGTGAGGAGTTAATATTCAACTTTTGATGCATTCATATCAAGTTCCTATTATTGGATCCCTTAAAGAAAATGGCAAAAGGAATATTCAGGATCAAAATGTCAAACTATTGTGCCCCGATCTAATCTCCCAGCTAGGATTTTCTCTCACCCTCCAGGGTTTGGTGGGTGTTTTTTATGAAGATGTTACAGTTTCCAAGGTGCACACTAACCTTTCCAAGTGTGCGGTGAGTCTGGAGAGTGGAAGCAGGAGTGGGAATATAGTTATTAACCTGAGTCAGGAACCAGGGAGAAAATCTGCTGCTTCAGTTTCTCTCTTTTTGCTGCTCAGTATTCCTGTTTGTGAGACCAGGTGTCCCCTTTCTGTTAATTGCTGAGGAAGCACTTGCCAGGGTTTGTAATCACCACTGTGCTGCTCATGCTGAACAAATGGTAAAGTCACAGAATCGTACAGCACCCGAGGAGGCCATTTGGCCCATCAGGTCCGCATTAGCTCTTTTGAAGAGCAGTTGCAGTTTTATTGTTAGACTGCAAGTGATTTCTTTTCTATTTTCCACGGTGCTGTTGGGACCAAGAGTCACTGCTGTCATCAACTGCTAAGGAGAAAAGGCAGGACTTTGGAAAAGTTGGCTTCACGTTCCACTTACGAAGGCAGTGTTGCTAGACAAGAAGGGTGCTGTGTCTATCAGTACCCAACATCTGCATACACACACAAGGAAACAGTCCCAACAATCACTGACAGTTAAGTTTAATACTGGTAATAAAAGGAGTTAATATTCACTGATAGAAATTCAATTACCGAGAGGTGACCAAAGAAGCAATCAGCAGCACAGAAACCTTTTACTGAAGGGTTCAGGTGCCTGATCAATGACTGAATTCAGAAAGAATTTGTATTATAAAACTTTTCATAACCTCAAAATGTCTCAAAAACATTGAAGTATAGTCACTGTTGCAAGATGTTTCTAAATGCGCACAGTAAGCTCCCACAACAGAAATGTGATAATGACCTGACAATCTGTTCTTGCCATGCTGCATGAGGGAGAAATATTCAGTAAGATGTCAAGGAGCATTCCCCTGTTCTTCATCAAAATAATGTGCATGAGTTCATTTACATCTACACAATAGGGTCAGAGTTTAATGTTTCATCTGATAAAGAGCACCTCCAAAAAGTACAACTCTCCCTCAGTCCTGCATTAGGAATGTGGATCTAAGTTTTCTGCGCAAATGTTCAGAATCAGATACAAACCCCTAACCCTCAGATTCAATCAGAAATTAAGAAGGTGCTAACAGCTGTTGACATGGATTAACAGCCTGCACCCACTGGGTTAAATGGCCCTTCCTTGCTTTCCTCAGTGGGCAGCTTGGCTGTCAACGTCAGTAGGGACATGGTCCTGTGCCAACCATGGTCAAAGTGTGGCAAGAAACAATGCCAGGTTGCCCTGTATAAATTATAGCGAACTTAGCCGCAAGAGTGAATAGCAGTGTGCACAGAGGGACATGGGAGAACAAATTACCTCATCAATCATAGAGCTACCAGAATAAATAGAAACATATTAGAAGCAGTAGGCCATTTGGCCCCTCGAGGCTGCCCTATCATCCAATAAGATCATGGATAGTTTGAAGACTCCACATTCCTGTTGTCTATGGTAACCTTCCACCCTCCCCCAACCCCTTCCCGCACCTCCCTCCGCTGCTACCCCAAGCCCCTAGCTTAATACAAATCTATTCACTTCAAAATATTCAAAATCTCTGTTTCAACCACCATTCCAGGTAGAGAGTTCCAAAGACTCACGACTCTCTGACTCCCAAAAGAGGAAACATCTTCTTCACATCTCCCCAGCCAAGACACCTGAGGATCTTAAATGTTTCAATCGAGTTGCCTATATTCCAGTGGATACAAGCCTAGCCTGTCTAACCTTTCCTCATAAGATAACTGACACGTTACAAGTATTAGTCTGATAAATATCCTCGGAACTGCATCCATTACATTCACATGCTTCCTTGAGTGAAGAGAACAATACTATACAATACTCCAGAAACAGTCCCACCAGTGTCCTGTATAACTGAAGTATTGCCTCCCTAACTTAGTATTCAATTCCCCTCACCATGAACAATAGCGTCCTGTTAGCTTTCCTAATTACTTGCTGCACCTGCAATATTAGGCTTTTGTGATTCATGCACAAGGACACCCAGTTCCCTCTGCGCCTCAGAGTTCTGCAATCTCCCACCATTTCGATAATATGTTTATTTTTATTCTTCCTGCTGAAATGGAAAATTTCACATATTACCACATAATAACCCATTTGTCACATCTTTGTCTATTCACTTAAACTATTTAAATTCCTTTCGTAGCCTCTATCTGTCCTTTTCACAATGTGCTTTCCTACCTAACTTTGTGTCATCACTTAATGTAGCAACATACCTTCTGTCCATTCACCTAAGTCATTTACATGAATTGTAAGAAGTTGACACACCAGCACTGGTTCCTATGGCACTTCACTAGTTACAGCTTGCCAACTGAAAAGTGAACCATTTTAGCCTCTTTTACCTGTTAGCCAGCTAATCTTTTATCCATGCCTGTATCATGACCTTCTTCTACCACAATAACCTTTGACATGGCACCTTATCAACCACCATCTGGAAAACTAAGTACAATATTTCATATAAAAACCAAAAGAACTGCAGGTGCTGTGAATCAGAGACTAAAACAGAAATTGCTGGAAAAGCTCAGCAGGTCTGGCAGGATGTGTGGACAGAAATCAGAATTAACGCTTCAAGTCCAGTGATCCTTCTTCGACCCGAAAGGTTAACTCTGATTTCTCTCCAAAGTTGCTGCCCATCTGCTGAGCTTTTGCAGCAATTTGCAAACTTGTCTCGAAGTACAATATATTACTGGTTCCCCTTTATCCACAGCCCATGTTACTACCTCAAATAAAGTGATTAAACATGATTTTCCTTTCACAAATTTATGTTGTCTCTGCCCGATTACCTTGAGCATTTCTTGAACCATTCTAAATGCCTAATTTTCTAAATTTCCAAACGAGAGGAACTCCGGTTGCAAGGAGAGTTTAAAATGAGGAAATGTCAAAATAGATTTGGAATACCTTCTAAATTCACAGCTTGTTTTGAGTAAATATGCTCCCAGCCTTGTGTTGCCTTGTTACTCCATTCACAAATCACTTAACATCATCTCACTACCATTTACACTGTCATGTTGTGTGGAAACTATGGTTCAAATGTGTTAAAGAAAAGAAATTGTTGCAATGTACAGTACACAGTGAGACATCATTTCCACCTCTTTGTGCAATACCTCTCTGTTTCTAGATAAATGCAAGATCACTGTTGCACAGTTGGCCACTCGTAGCCCAGATTGTGGATATTCCACATATTTTACAAGGCATGCACAAATTTCCAAAAAAAGAAACAATGCACAATATGGCAAAGAAGGATGATAAAGTGGGCAGCTGCCAAATTCAAATAAAACATTACAATGAGGGAAAAAGACTTGTCAAGATGTTTAAAACGACTGCTTGGAGAATGCAGATATTTGCAGCTCACTGACACATTTGGACTGAATGTTGTACTATCTCCTGGACCTGGCAGGAATATCTCTATTTATGCTCTGTCTTGAGTAGGGATTTAGATTTTAGCAGAAACACATTTATTAAAAATCATTTCAGGCAATCAGCTTTTATTTAGACATTCTTTGCTGACACCAAGACAGATGGACTCGGGGAAAAATTTAGTTTGTTTTAAATGGACCACAAAAAAAAGTTTCAGAGTTTATCCAGTGAGTGGTTATGTTGCCGTGGAGTAGCAAGGTCGCAGAACAGATCCCCCCCCACATCCCCCCCCCACCCCTCCACCCCCACCCCTGAATGTGCTGAGTTAGCTATCTCAGATAAGGCTTGCTGGAGTGTGTACGTGTGTTAAAGAGAGCAAAATCGATCAAGTTCCTGCTCCAGGAGCTATATCCAGTGATATTTGAATCAAATTCAATTATTGGCAGCAGAACTAAAGGTATTGTGAGGAATAGCATTTTTTGAAAAAAAAGTAACAGGGTGAGTGGTTGGAATCTGAAATGTGCCACCTCTGAGTATTGAAGAGGCAGTCTGAAACCTGGTTTTTCAAAGGGAATTAGAATTTCTGCAGGGTTTTTCATGCCTCTCTCAAGGGATGTGAGTGTTGCTGGTGAGGCCAACATTTGGTGCTCATCCCTAATTGCCCTTGACCTTGGAGACTCGCTGGAGCCATTTCAGAGGGCAGCTAAATTTCAAACACATTACTATGGGCCTGGAGTTACGCAGACTACGTAAGGACAGCTAATGCTCTTCTCTAAAGGGTGTTAGTGAACCTGATGGGCATTTTTAAATGACAATCATGACTGAGACTACATTTTAATTCCAGCTTTATAAATTGAACCCAAATCCCACCCAGAGCCTCCATAGTATTAGGCTCTGACCTCTACCATAGAATCCTTACAGTGAGGAAGCAGGCCATTTGGTCCATCAAGTCCACACCAACCCACTGAAGAGCATTCCATCCCTCTATCCTAACCCTGCATTTACCATCGCAAACCCACCTGGCCACCACATCCCTGGACACTCAGGGGCAACTTAGCATGACCAATCCACCTAACCCGCACATCTTTGGACTGTGGGAAGAAACCCACGCAGACACAGGGAGAATATGCAAACTCCACACAGACAGTCGCCCGAGGCTGGAATCGAACCTGGGGTCCTTAGCGCTGTGAGGCAACAGTACTAATCACTGAGCTACCATGTTGCCCTCTAGAGTATGAGCACAGGGGCATTTCCTCTACACCATTGCTCAGAACCCAATAACAGTGCAGCAGGTTTGACAGTCAATGGAGGAAATTTAAAACCAGCTGTGGCATTGAGAACATTTTGAATAATAAGTATTAAATGCTTTCACACCTTCAAATGTCACACCATTAGATGTTGTAATGTAGATGTGATCTTCATACATGATTCATCATAGGGATCTATGTAAGTTGACCCTTACATTGACCAGCACTACATAATTATTCACCTGCATTACAACTCTCTTCCAACGAATAAAGTAACACATTACAATGAGAATTCTCCACAGTGCCCCGTCAGCTTATGCTGTTATCATTTGTGATGTGAGTTAAATGGATTCACATTTCGAGCTGATCTAACAAAAATATTGTTGACACTTGAAAAATATCTAACCATCTGTTCCCATCTAATGATTCACACCCAATCTGTTCTGAAATTGAAATGAGCATCTTTTCTTATTTCCATCTCAGAGAATATTTTAATCATTTGGATAGCTGTGGTCATTATGAATGCTTGGCTAAGTTTCAAGTGCAAATGAGTTTCAGCACAATAGACAGCATTCCAATCAGCTGATGACCATAGTGATTATAATGAGGTCAGCCAGATGGACACCATAGAATATGAATTCCCTGATTTGGGGCTGTTAATCTGTTTCAATCAGGGAGCTCTGGCTGACATAAAGAGGTTGGGTATTAGGAATACTGAGATCCTGGTGCTTGATTTTGTATGAGGCAGTACTATAATCAAAGATTATTCACATGTAGATAGAGGATGACTTGGTGTTGTGCTACCGGCCTCTGTGCAGCTATTTCAATGACAAATGGCAGTCTGAGGAGGCTGTAACAACACATTGTGACCTTGCCACAGTTCCTGATTTATTGATACAAGCAAATGGAATTATAAGCATTACAACGTGGTTTCTCCACATGGCAGAATGCATATTTGTCTCTGCATCAATGACAATGTGCTTGATGTCGGCTTTAATTAGATGGTGAGAGGGTTCATTTCATGTGCAATACAAATATTTTCCTTTGATATTGCATGGAATTTGAGCACTGGAACCTGATAGCTGCTGGATGAGTGGCTATTGAGGATACATGTAGGATAATGGGTGGGTGGAGGGAGTGAGACAGTGAACAGAGAGATTGAGCAAACATTTCCACAATGTTAGGAGCCCTGTTGTTGTGGCTGAGTACCAAAATGAGCCTTTTGGGGGGATTTAAACAGACTCACATTACAGTTTGATATAATAAAAAAAATACTTTTGATGCTTTTGGGTTCAGTTGTACATACAATGAGAAAATCAGAGGTAAGGAAAAGGTAGGATTGATTACGAGTCATGGAACTGATTTTAACCAGAAAATAAAAGTAAGGGACAGAATGTGTGAATGTCAAACTGTATGAAGGAACCACAACAGAATAGGGAAATTTAACAATAGAACAACCTCAAAAGCTTTGTATCTTAATGCAGGAAGATTTCATATTAAGGTAGATGAACCGATGATGCAATTCAAGATGAATAAATATGATCTCATAGCCATTATGGAAACATGGTTAGAAGAAGATCAAAAATGGGAACTTAACATTCAGGAAAATTTGGGCTTTCGGAGAGACAGGAAGAATGGTGGGGTAGCACTATTAATAAGAGATGCAATCCGAACACGCTGAGAGACGATCTAGGCTCAGATAATTTAGAGTTCACCCGGGCAGAGGTTAAAAACAGCAAAGGAAAGGACGCATTGCGAGGAATAGTGTACAGATCCTCTGACAATAGCCACTTGGTGGGAAAGGCTGGAAATCTATAAATAATAGGAGCATGTAAAAAGAATAGAGCAATAATTGTGGGTGACTTTAATCTTCGTGCTGATTGGGTAAATCATATTTGAAAGGGTAACTATGACAAAAAGTTCATTGAATGGATGAGGGATTGTTTCCCAGGGCATTATATCATGGAGCCAACCAGTGAGCAAGGTATCTTGGATCTGGTAATAGGTAATGAGGCAGGTTTATTAAAGCATGTCAAAGTAAAAGATTCACGAGGAAGTAGTGATCATAACATAATAGAATTTAATATTCAGTTCAAGACTGAGAAACTTGAGTTGGAAACAACTGTGTTTAGTTAAATAAAAGGAATTACATTTAAATGAGGATAGATTTAGCGAAATTGCACTGGGCAGATAGATTATTAGGAATGACAGTGAGCCTGCAGTGGTAGACATTTAAGGAGGTAAGCGTCAAGATTAGAGTGGTACTGGAAATGCACAGCAGGTCAGGCAGCATCCGAGGAGCAGGAAAATCGATGTTTTGGGCAGGAGCCCTTCATCAGGAACGTAAGAAGGTAATTCAAGACTCGGTAAAAATAGATTCCAGTAAAGAGGAAAAACCTCTAAGAGAGGGATAATCCAACCATGGCTAACCAAGGAAGTGAAGGTGAGGATTAAGTTGAAAGAAAGAACAAAGTTAGTGATAGTCCTGAAGACTGGGATACATTCAGAATCCAGCAAAGGAGGGCAAAAAAGATAACAAAGTTTGTGAGAGGGATATAAGTAGTTTAAAGAGAGTGTTGGTTAATTAAATGGCCAAAATGTTGGCAAATGGAACATTATGTGGGAAATTGTGAAGTTATTCATCTTGGAGGGGAGAACAAATGAACCAAACATTATTGAAATGGAGAAAAACTGCAGTGAGCTGCAACGCAAAGGGACTTGGGGATACTTGTGCACAAAACACCGAAATCTAACACACAGCGTCAACAGGTAATCAGGAAAGGTGATGGAATGTTGGTCCTTATTTCAAGGAAGTTGGAGTATAAGAGTAAGGAAGTCTTACTGCTACTGTACAAGGGGCTGGCGAAACCACTACTGGAGCACTGTGAGCAATTTTCGACCGCTTATTTAAGGATCGATGTTGTTTCATTGGAGGCAGTTCAGAAAATGTTCACGAGGATAATATTCAGTATGGAGAGATTACCTTATGAGCAAAGGCTACACAGGTTAGGATTCTACTCACCGGAGTTTAGAAGAATGAGAGGTGATTTTATTCAACTGTACAGGACTCTTAAGGCACTAAATGCTGAGAGGGTGTTTCTCCTTGGGGGGGAGGGGGGAGGTGTTGTTCCTCAGAATGAAGAGGGCCAATGTTAAGACTGAGTTGAGGAGGAATTTCTTCTCTAGAGAGCTGTGGGGACAAAGTCCTTGTGTATATTTAAGGCTGAGATAGATTATTGATCAGTTGTAGAATCAAGGATTATGGGGAAAGGGCAGGAGAATGGAAGTCTCAGGAATGTCAAATTGGACACGATCCTATTGCATAGCAGAACAGGCTGGAGGGGAAGAATGGCCTACTCCTGTTCCTATTTCTTATGGTCTTAGGGTCTTCTCACCAGCTTGGCTCTGTCGCTGCACTCCCTGATCCCGTGCTGGTCAGCTGTTTCTAAACCCACCCTGAGTACCTGAACCCTGAGGGAAATCCCACTTCAGTCAAGTGTGTTGTTTACAAACTGTGAAATGGTCCAACTCACATAACCCACTTCCCAGAGAAAAGTCCAGCCTTTTGTAGATCACAGTAAACTCGGTTCCACGTTGTTAAAGAGCTTGCCAGGCTATGTCTTCCTGCCGATGTTAAGTAGACCACCCCCACACCCTGCCACTCAGCTCCCACCTCATTTCCCCACAACCCCATTAACATCTGGCAGCTTGACAACAGTGAATTACTTGAAATGAGTAACCTTGCACTGATCCAACCTCAATCCCTGGCAGGGGACTGATTTCTCCCTCCTAGATACTCTTTTAAGTGCAAACACATAGCACAAACCAAAATCTCCCAGGATTGCTCTTTCAATCGGAAACCCAGCTGGGGGAGAGGGAAGGAGAGATTGTGATGTGGTTTTATTCTGTGAAGTTATTATTTGTGAACAGCTTGCTTTCAAAGTCCATGCACTGACTGCAGAAATAGCAACACTCCCCTTTCAAAAAAAAAACCACCCATGTTCAAAATCAACCTTAATTCTTTTTGGAATCTGTTTTGTAGGGCACGGTGGAACGGTGGTTAGCACTGTTGCCTCACAGCGCCAGAGACCCGGGTTCAATTCCTGCCTCAGGCGACTCTCTGTGTGGAGTTTGCACATTCTCCCCGTGTCTGCGTGGGTTTGCTCCAGTTTCTTCCCATAGTCCAAAGATGTGCAAATTAGGTGTATTGGCCGTGCTAAATTGCCCGTAGTGATAGGTGAAGGGGTAAATGTAGGGGAATGGGTCTGAGTGGGTTGCACTTCGGCGGGTTGGTGTGGACCTGTTGGGCCGAAGGGCCTGTTTCCACACTGTAACTAATCTAATCTCTCTCTCTCTCTCATATAAGCAATAGATATGTGTGTGTGTATAATATATATATAATATTTCCTCCTCTGCTCTTGTTGTGAACTGTGTGGTCCCAGCATAGTCATCGTCTCCTGCTCCATCTGATTTTAAAAGCTCATGGCCTGCTGTTCACCAGCTTACTCTTCCCCAGTATTGAAGATAAGAGACCTCTAATTGTTCAGGGCATGTTTGAACTTTGATCCCTGTTGTTCTGTCAGGACCTGGCATTCCATAATCATAAAAAGAAAGAGCATTATTTAAAATATTTTCTGGCCAGCCTGTTGGTTCAGATTAGGATCTTGCTTAGAGACTCTGAAATTAACACAGAGCTTCAGAGGATTCTGAAAGCCCAACAGAACCTGAGACCACTGTACCAAAAAACAAAGCATTTTTTGTGCAGCTTCAAATGTAGATTCAACACAACACCTTCAAGCACTTCATCAGAAATGCACATTTTGATGCTGAATTCAGTACTTCACCAACAACACAATATTGTTTACAGATAAATCATTTAAAAAAAAATCTCTTGGCTGAATGCTCCCAAGGTGCTGATTTCAGGAGCTTCCCCAGCGATTTCACCAACCTCACCTCATTAAGTATGACCCACACCTCCATAGTGCCCCTCTCACACAGTGAGTCACGATAGCCTCACGAGGCCATAGGGGCTGCTCTCTCATTAGAGAGAGAGAGAGAGATGACAGGTGATGATTTAAACTCAGGGTCACTCCACCTCAGGCGAGGGGAGAAGTTGAGAAGGAGATTCCTTCATCGTAATCTCAGTCGGTGCGGGGATTGAACCCACATTGTTGGTATTACACTGCTTTGCAAACCACCGCCAAGCCGAGGCCATTCAGCCTCTCAATCCTGACCTGCCATTCTAGCCCCGAGGGGCTGCTTAACTAATCTCGGCCTATATTCCTGACTCTCCCCAAACCGAGGACAATCCCAGACCTGGGGGTTTTCTTGAGGGAGGGTGGGTTCAGGTTCCCGCTGCCCTCCCTACGGGGAGTTACAGCTTGACATCACTGATTGGTTGGGGGAAACACTTTACTATCCCATTCTCAGCAGCAGCAGAAAGTAAGAACCAGGAGCAGGAGTAGGCCATTCAGCCTATCGAGAGCCTGCTCCACCATCTAATACTATCATGGCTGATCTCATCTCAGCCTCAACTTCACTTTCCTGTCCACTCTCCACAACCCTTCAACTCTTTGCTCATTAAAAATCTGTCCATCTCCTCCTTAAAGTTACTCAATGTCCCAGCAACTACCACACTCTGGGGGAGTGAAGTCCACACATTCACGGCCCTTTGAGAGAAGTAGTTCCTCCTTGTCTCTGTTTTAAATCCACGACCTTTATCCTAAAACTATGACCTCTCATTCTAGATTTCCTCACATGAGGAAACATTCTCTCTACATCCACATTGACAAATCCCTTTAGTATCTTATAGACCTCAATTAGATCTCCTCTCATTCTTCTAAGGTCCAGAGAGTATAGGCCTATCCTGCTCAATCTTTTCCCACAAAATGTACATCGATAAAGAGCCCTCTGCTGCGAGCATATTGAAAGACCAACCCTTCACCAATTCAAATGCTACAGGCCAGGAATTGGATTTAATGATTCTGTTTTGGGAATAATTGTCCCAGAGATGGCCAACAGAGACAGGTTGGCACTCCGATTTGCTGACAGCAACCTGCAGGCCATGGTGGAGTGGTGAGGGAGACGTGCTCTTTGCTCTGAATCACCCGAGGAGGCCAAGGTACCACATCCTTCCAGCTTGGTCCAAGGTTATCACTTAGGTCAGTGCAGTGTCCACAGGCCGGAGGAAGGACTAGCTGTACAGTCTGAGGGTCAATGGCCTCCTGCACTCCACAAGACTAAGTGCAACCATCTTCTCTCTGGTACCTCACACTCAGTCTATCTCTGCTACCTCACCCACCTTCCACCCAAAGCCCATGACATACCCCACTATTGCAAACCCTCAATGGCACTCATCCACCCCATTACACTGAACTACTCTTTAGATTAGATTAGATTAGACTCCCTACAGTGTAGAAACAGGCCCTTTGGCCTAACCAGTTGACACTGACCCTCCAAAGAGTAACCCACCCAGACCTATTTCCCTCTGACTAATGAACCTAACAGTACGGGCAATTTAGCATGGCCAATTCACCTGCGCAGCACATCTTTGGACTGTGGGAGGAAATCAGAGCACCCGGAGGAAACCCACGCAGACACGGGGAGAATGTGCAAACTCCACACAGACAGTCACCCGAGGCTGGAATCGAACCTGGGATGCTGGCGCTGTGAGGCAGCCTCTGGCTTTTTCCCTTCCAACACATTCACTCCAGGCATGTCACCCCGTCTCTCCCACCCACAGTAACACTTACACCTGTGACAGACACTTTCATCTCATTCAATCTCACCCTTTGTCTCATTGCAGCGAAGAACAGTCGAGATTAGAGAGCCATATAAAGGGCATGCTGTGCCTAACGTTCAACCCCTTACTCCCTGTGAGGAGATGATCCTTGCCCCTAGCAGGAGATGGCTGTCACCTCTCTTGTGGTGATGCTTAAAACTCCAAAGCCCAGCAACCAAGTGTCATTGTCAAGTGCTGTGCTATCCTCCCATTCCTGCCATTGCGAATACATTCTTAACATTTCCCAAGTTTTTACCCCAATTTTTCATCTCGTTCTCTGTTCCATCTCCTCACAGTGCCTGTTGCATTTTCAGAGTCTACAACAGGAAGAGACCAGGCCCTCAGGATGTCAGTTCCTCCTTCAACTTAAGGAAGAAGTCCACTCTAATCTTTCACTTTCGTGTTTAATGAGACTTGATCTACCACTGCTTCAGAAATATTCAAGGACTCTGCTTCCATCACATTTTCAGGAACAGCGTTCTAAAGATTCTTGATCTTCTGAGAGAAAAAAAGTGGCCTCATCTTGGATTAAACAGGCATCAGCTAATTTATAAACAGTGATCCCTTGATCTTGATTCTCCTGTAAGCGTAGATATCCTTTCGACTCTGTCAAAACCCCTTCGGGTATTTTTGTTTCAATCAACTTAATTTTCACTTTTCCCCACTCCAGTAGACACAAGCCCAAACTGTCTAACGTTTTCTCATAAAGCAACCTGCCCATTCCAAGTATTAGTCTGGTAAACTTTCTCTGGTTTGTCTCCAATGCATTTACATCAGTCCTTAAATAAACAACCAATACTGTATCCAGATAGCAGTCCAGCTTTAGTTCAGATCCAACAACACTCAAGAACCTTGACACCATCCAGGACAAAGCAGCCCCCACTTGATTAGCATTAGATCCACAAACATCCACTCCCTCCACCACCGACACTCAGAAGCAGCAGTGTGGACTATCTCCAAGATTCACTGCAGAAATTCACCAGAGATCCTTAGACAGCGCCTTCCAAACCCATAATCACTTCAATCTAGAAGGATGCGGGCAGCAGATACATGAGATTACAATCATGCTGATTTTGAAATATATCACTATTCTTTCAGTGTTAAAGTCCTGGAACTGCATCCCTAATGGCATTGTGGGTCTACCTACAGCATATGGACTGCAGCGATTCAAGAAGGCAGCTCACTACCACCTTCTTTAGGGGCAACTAGGGACGGGCAGTACATGTTGATCCAGCCAGCGATGTCCATGTCCCATGAATGAATTAAGAAATGGTCTCACCAGTACCCTTTTTAACTGAAGCATAACACTCCCTTCTTTTGTATTCTAATCCCCTCATGATAGATGATAATAATGTATTAGCTTTCTTAATTTCTTGCTGTAGCTAACATCTTTGCTGTCTTCCTCACTAACTCTCCAGTGCACCTCACAGATCCCTCTCTCTCCTGCAATTAACACTTTAAGTGTTCTGAGACTAACACTTTAACAGTCTTTGTGCTTTGTCTGACTTTATTTTGAAAGCACCTATCAGGAAATCATTGGAGAAACAACAGAAGATATCCCTCAGTCATGGCATTGACTGTGAGGGAATGAAACTCAACAAAAACTCAACTCAAAAGAAAGAGAAACATCAACCTGCTGGCCCTGGGTTGTATTTTGTTTCTGGAGGAGCTCATGTTTACCAATACATTTCCAAGGACATACCCTTCTTGAGTTTCATTAATTGGTGCACACAATTGGCCAACGTACAGGAATTTGGCACAAAGGAAATATTTGTCTGATCCCTGCTCCTGTCTCCGACAACTCTTCCCTTCCTTACACCGTTGTAATGAGCTGTGATAAATAATTCATGAGCAAATGGCATTTGTTCTGTTATAGGGCGAGAGAGAAAGAGAGAGAGAGAGAGAGAGAGAGAGCTTCATGCTAAAATCCACAGCTTTGAACTTTGTGCAATAAAATGTGCATCTTTCTCATTATGGGAGGATATTGCAAGCCATGGAAAGGTTACAGCAAATACTCACCAGACTGATACCAGATTTGTTGGATGATATTTATGAAGGAAGGTTTCAGACAGAAATAGGGACTTCTTCGGAGGAGGTTTAAGTGGATTGAATAGATTTTTTTTAACAATGAAAGGGTTTGAAAGAATAAATATCGGGAGAATTATTTCCAGTGCATGGCAAACTGATAATGCTCTGTTGCCCATTCTGTCCTACCACTTTCTGTAAACATGAGCTCAGCCAAACCTGTGCTGCCCTTATCCCACCTTACTGCAAGTCCTGTTAACCCATCATCCTGCTCTCATTATTTCAGCTCCTGCTTCAACAATGCCTCAATTTTAACATCCTTATCCGAGGTTTTGGGTTTCCCTGGGTTTTTCCCCTCCTGATCTCTCCTCCATCCCCAGACCTTGGGGGATGTCACTCGTCCTCTCACCCGTGCAATCCCTAAGGCATGGAGATCTTTCCTGAAGTATGTATCACTGCAGCATCTTTTGTGATGCCTTCACAAAATGTTGAAGGGGGTCTGTCAGGAGGGAAGGTAACTCACAAGATCAAAGTGAGAATTCCCACGGATATTCTTGGCAGAGTCTTCACTGTTTCATTTTAACATCGACAACAAGCTGAAGATTACCACTCCTTCACTTTGAATGGAATCTATCCGGATTTGAGTGATTTGGGCTATGGAAAGATGTGAGGCAGAATTAAACAGGATGTCTGTTGAGGCCTATCTCGACATTGTTTGTAGCACAACTGCCTCACAGCACCAGAGACCCGGGTTCAATTCCTGCCTCAGGCAACTGACTGTGTGGAGTTTGCACATTCTCCCTCTGTCTGCGTGGGTTTCCTCCGGGTGCTCCGGTTTCCTCCCACAGTCCAAAGATGTGCAGGTCGGGTGAATTGGCCATGCTAAATTGCCCATAGTGTTAGGTAAGGTGTAGATGTAGGGGTATGGGTGGGTTGCGCTTCGGCGGGGCAGTGTGGACTTGTTGGGCCGAAGGGCCTGTTCCACACTGTAAGTAATCTAATCTAATCTCTTCTGCATTAGAGCCTGGGTAGTGTTATAGAACAGAGGGACTTCAGGGTTCAGGCACATTATTCTTTGAAGTTTATATCATATATAGACAGGGTGTTTAAAAAGGCATTTGACAAGCTTGCCTTTATTGCTCAGTCCTATGAATTTAGGAGTTGGGAAGTCATGTTGAGGTTGTACAGGACATTGGTGAGGCCTCTTCTGCACTACTGTGTCCAGTTCTGGTTTCCCAGTTATAGGAAGGATATTATTAAGCTGGAGAGGGGTCAGAACAGATGTGCCAGGACGTTGCCCCGTATGGAAGGTTTGAGTTATAAAGAAAGGCTAGGACCTTTTTCACTGGAGCGTAGGAGGTTGAGAGGTGACCTGATAGAGGTTTAAATCGTCAAGGGTATTGATAGAATTAATGGTTGTTGTCTATTCCCTAGGATGGGGGTTTCAAGACGAGGGGGAACATTTTTAAAGTGAGAAGAGAGGGAGTTTGGGGAGATGAGGGGCGATATCTTTAACAAAAAGAGTAGTTTGCATGTGGAATGAACTTCCTAAGGAAGTGGTAGATCTGGGTACGATTGCAACATTTGAAAGACATTTGGATAAGGACATGAATAAGAAAGGT
The DNA here is from genome assembly GCF_047496795.1 of Chiloscyllium punctatum. NCBI lineage: Eukaryota > Metazoa > Chordata > Chondrichthyes > Orectolobiformes > Hemiscylliidae > Chiloscyllium > Chiloscyllium punctatum. The sequence goes on from NC_092751.1 coordinate 105,966,650, forward strand.
TTGGAGGGACATAGGTCAGGAGTAGGCAGCAGTGACTAGTCTAGTTTGGGATTAATGTTTGGCATGGACTGGTTGGACCGAAAGGTCTGTTTCCGTGCTGTATGACTGCATTTGGTGAGCAGCAGGTTTCTCACGGAGCAGTGGTCAGTTACTAATTCAGAGTGGTTGTTTTTGCTAAACACCTTGTCAACAGCCCAACTCGCCTCATTAATATTCAGCTCTGACCAAACACGCCAAAGAAGCTCATGGTGAAGACGTTTCGATGTGGAATTCAGGGCGGGTAACGGGCAGACTCAGCTCTTGGTTTGTGCTGAACGACCACCATGTTGGAGACCGGGCACCAAGTCTCAGGGATCATGGACTGCCCCTGACCTTCTGTGGTGGGACCCCCAATCGAATGCCCCTTGACTGTAACCTGTGACAAATTGGTTTCCTCAACTTAGTGTTTGCACCAAATGGCACTCTCCATAGGAACCAGCCGCATTCATTGGCACCTAATATGTGCCAGCCCCTAAGAACCCTCTGATACAGTCACGGGACATTCTGCCCTTCAACGCTGTACCTCAGGCTACCCTGGTAACTCTCATTCTAACGCTGTAGCAAGGATCCTGCATGCTCAGACACCACTTACCCCTGGATGCTCTCCCCATGACAGGTGGGAGGCTGAATGATGAGCAGCCTTGACTACCCACTTTGACTTGTTCTGGGCAGTTTGTCCCCTGGAAACAGAGACAGAGGCGGGTATTAGGGTGGCATGGCTCTTAGTATTGTTGCAGGTGGGGAGGTGTCCCAGGCGAGTGAGTGCAGAGGGCACACAGGGTGAGTGATGCCAGGGGATAAGAGTGGGTAAGATTAAGGGAGGGAAGATGCTACAAGAGAGTGTGGTACAATGTGGCACTTGTTGGGAGGTGGGTACAGCAACAGAGAGAGAACGAGTATGAGGCATCAGAGAGAAGGTGGTAGCTGTGCACCAGTGAAATATAGAAGGACATCGACTTTCTCTCTACAGCATTGGTCATTCTCCAAGAAACTGAGACTGGGACCAGGCTGCACAGGGTCTGCTGGTGTGCCCTCTACTGTTGGTGCTGGGGTGAAAAGAAGTCGAACCTCTGCCCCAGGGTGTCTAGCAGGAGCTCTGGGATGTTGCCTGTGATGAGGAGCGCTGACTCCCCTGTGCCTATGCCCACGGTGAATGTCAGGAAGGATGTGGGGAAGCTCTAGACTGACAAAGGGTACGCGGTGAATGCCTGAGAGACGCCAGTGAATCCCAAAGTACCCACTGAGGTGCTCCAGGAATGGCCCTTGGTAAGATAAGGCTGGAGGTAAAAACAATGACTGCAGATGCTGGAAACCAGATTCTGGATTAGTGGTGCTGGAAGAGCACAGCAGTTCAGGCAGCATCCAAATAGCTTCGAAATCGACGTTTCGGGCAAAAGCCCTTCATCAGGAATAAAGGCAGTGAGCCTGAAGCATGGAGAGATAAGCTAGAGGAGGGTGGGGGTGGGGAGAAAGCAGCATAGAGTACAATGGGTGAGTGGGGGAGGGGATGAAGGTGATAGGTCAGGGAGGAGAGGGTGGAGTGGATAGGTGGAAAAGAAGATAGGCAGGTCGGACAAGTCCGGACAAGTCAAGGAGACAGTAACTGAGCTGGAAGTTTAGAACTAGGGTGAGGTGGGGGAAGGGGAAATGAGGAAACTGTTGAAGTCCACATTGATGCCCTGGGAAGTGTTCCGAGGCGGAAGATGAGGTGTTCTTCCTCCAGGCGTCTGGTGGTGAGGGAGCGGCGGTGAAGGAGGCCCAGGACCTCCATGTCCTCGGCAGAGTAGGAGGGGGAGTTGAAATGTTGGGCCACGGGGCGGAGTGGTTGATTGGTGCGGGTGTCCCGGAGATGTTCCCTAAAGCGCTCTGCTAGGAGGCGCCCAGTCTCCCCAATGTAGAGGAGACCACATCGGGAGCAACGGATACAATAAATGATATTAGTGGATGTGCAAGGAAAAGTTTGATGGATGTGGAAGGCTCCTTTAGGGCCTTGGATAGAGGTGAGGGAGGAGGTGTTGGCGCAGGTTTTACAGTTCCTGCGGTGGCAGGGGAAAGTGCCAGGATTGGAGGGTGGGTTGTTTGGGGGTGTGGACCTGACCAGGTAGTCACGGAGGGAACGGTCTTTGCGGAAGGCGGAAGGGGTGGGAAGGGAAATATATCCCTGGTGGTGGGGTCTGTTTGGAGGTGGCAAAAATGTGGGCGGATGATTTGGTTGATGCGAAGGTTTGTAGGGTGGAAGGTGAGCACCAGGGGCGTTCTGTCATTGTTACAGTTGGAGGGGTGGGGTCTGAGGGCGGAGGTGCGGGACGTGGACGAGATGCATTGGAGGGCATCTTTAACCACGTGGAAAGGGAAATTGAGGTCTCTAAAGAAGGAGGCCATCTGGTGTGTTCTGTGGTGGAACTGGTCCTCCTGGGAACAGATCCGGCGGAGGTGGAGGAATTGGGAATACGGGATGGCATTTTTGCAAGAGGTAGGGTGGGAAGAGGTGTAATCCAGGTAGCTGTGGGAGTCGGTGGGTTTGTAAAAAATGTCAGTGTCAAGTCGGTCGTCATTAATGGAGATGGAGAGGTCCAGGAAGGGGAGGGAGGTGTCAGAGATGGTCCAGGTAAATTTAAGGTCAGGGTGGAATGTGTTGGTGAAGTTGATGAATTGCTCAACCTCCTCGCGGGAGCAAGAGGTGGCGCCAATGCAGTCATCAATGTAGCGGAGGAAGAGGTGGGGAGTGGTGCTGGTGTAATTATGGAAGATCAACTGCTCTATGTAGCCAACAAAGAGACAGGCATAGCTGGGGCCCATACGTGTGCCCATGGCTACCCCTTTGGTCTGGAGCAAGTGGGTGGATTCAAAGGAGAAATTGTTAAGGATGAGGACCAGTTCAGCCAAACGAATGAGAGTGTCAGTGGAAGGGTACTGTTGGGGACGTCTGGAGAGGAAAAAACGGAGGGCTTGGAGGCCCTGGTCATGGCGGATGGAGGTGTCGAGGGATTGGATATCCATGGTGAAGATAAGGCGTTGAGGGCCAGGGAAACGCAAGTCTTGGAGGAGGTGGAGGGCGTGGGTGGTGTCTCGAACGTATGTGGGGAGTTCCTGGTCTCGGGGGGGATAGGACAGTGTCGAGGTAGGTAGAGATGAGTTCAGTGGGGCAGGAGCGTGCTGAGACAATGGGTCGGCCAGGGTGGTCAGGCTTGTGGATCTTGGGAAGGAGGTAGAACCGGGCAGTGCGGGGTTCCCGCACTATGAGGTTGGAAGCTGTGGATGGGAGATCTCCTGAGGTGATGAGGTTCTGTATGGTCTGGGAGATGATGGTTTGGTGATGGGGGGTGGGGTCATGGTCGAGGGGGGCAGTAGGAAGAGGTGTCATCGAGTTGACGTTTGGCTTCAGTGGTGTAGAGGTCAGTGCGCCAGACTACCACTGCGCCCCCTTTATCCGCTGGCTTGATGGTGAGGTTGGGATTGGAGCAGAGGGATTGGAGGGCTGTGCGTTGTGATGGTGAGAGGTTGGAGTGGGGGAGGGGGGACGACAGGTTGAGGCGGTTAATGTCCCGGCGGCAGTTGGAAATGAAGAGGTCGAGGGCAGGTAATAGGCCAGCGCGGGGTGTCCAGGTGGATGCAGTGTGTTGGAGGTGGGCGAAGGGGTCCTCGGAAGGTGGGCGGGAGTCCTGATTGTGAAAGTAAGCTCGGAGGCGGAGGCGACGGAAGAAGTGTTCGATGTCACAGCGTGTATTAAATTCATTGATGCGTGGACGGAGGGGGATGAAGGTGAGTCCTTTGCTGAGGACTGATCGTTCGTCCTCAGTGAGTTGGAGGTCTGGAGGGATGGTGAAAACTCGGCAGGGTCGGGAGCTGGGATCTGGTGTGGGTGTGGAGCTGGGAGTGGGGACGGAACCTGTAACTGGAGTGGGTGTGATGGTGGGGGGAATGGGGGTGGAGGCATGAGCAGGGGTAGTGTTGCCCTCAGGGTTCTGGGGGGTGGGGATAGTGACAGTGGGGTCTGTGGGGGGCGTGTCAGCAGAATGCAGGTGAGTGGCGCTGGTGGGGGTGGAAGTGGTGGTGATCATGGCAGTAGGGGAAGTCACTGAGCATGTGGCATCAGCGATGATGTGAGGGCCGGAAGTGGCTGTGGGAGTGGCCATGATGTGGGCGGAAGTGACATCATCACTCAGCGTGGGGGTGGTAGCTGCGTCAGCCGCATGGCTAATGGCGTTTCCGAGGCCAGGGGAATCTTCTGGAATGTTTGAGGAGCGCTGGTTATGGAGGTGGGTGGATAAAAGTTTGTTGTACTTACAGTTTTTGATGTTTGAGATGGAATTGAAATACTGTTTGTTGAGAGTATGAATTCTCCTGAGGATGTAGTCGTATCTGCTCCCAGGAGGACCAGTTCCACCATAGGACACACCAGATGGCCTCCTTCTTTAGAGACCGCAATTTCCCTTCCCACGTGGTTAAAGATGCCCTCCAACGCATCTCGTCCACATCCCGCACCTCTGCCCTCAAACCCCACCCCTCCAACCGTAACAAGGACAGAACGCCCCTGGTGCTCACCTTCCACCCTACAAACCTTCGCATCAACCAAATCATCCACCGACATTTCCGCCACCTCCAAAAAGACCCCACCACCAGGGATATATTTCCCTCCCCACCCCTTTCCGCCTTCCGCAAAGACCGTTCCCTCTGTGACTACCTGGTCAGGTCCACACCCCCCTACGACCCACCCTCCCATTCTGGCACTTTCCCCTGCCACCGCAGGAACTGTAAGACCTGTGCCCACACCTCCTCCCTCACCTCTATCCAAGGCCCTAAAGGAGCCTTCCACATCCATCAAAGTTTCACCTGCACATCCACCAATATCATTTATTGTATCCGTTGCTCCCGATGTGGTCTCCTCTACATTGGGGAGACTGGGCGCCTCCTAGCAGAGCGCTTTAGGGAACATCTCCGGGACACCCGCACCAATCAACCAAACCGCCCCGAGGCCCAACATTTGAACTCCCCCTCCCACTTTGCCGAGGACATGGAGGTCCTGGGCCTCCTTCACCGCCGCTCCCTCACCACCAGACGCCTGGAGGAAGAACGCCTCATCTTCCGCCTCGGAACACTTCAACCTTAGGGCATCAATGTGGACTTCAACAGCTTCCTCATTTCCCCTTCCCCCACCTCATCCTAGTTTCAAACTTCCAGCTCAGTTACTGTCTCCTTGACTTGTCCGACCTGCCTATCTTCTTTTCCACCTATCCACTCCACCCTCTCCTCCTTGACCTATCACCTTCATCTCCTCCCCCACTCACCCATTGTACTCTATGCTACTCTCTCCTCACCCCCACCCTCCTCTAGCTTATCTCTCCATGCTTCAGGCTCACTGCCTTTATTCCTGATGAAGGACTTTTGCCCGAAACGTCGATTTCGCTGCCCGTTGGATGCTGCCTGAACTGCTGTGCTCTTCCAGCATCACTAATCCAGTATTTGAACATGAAGGAGTCCACCGTGACCGAGTGAATAGTTATCACGAGCTGTTTGGTAAGACAGAGAGAACTGGTTAGCTTGACAGTGGGTATTTCGCCAAAAACTCTGACTTCGACTTAGCCAGAAAAATTAAGATTCAGCTATAGTAGATTTTTTAACAACTTATTTACATCAGAGAAACAGGTCGTTCAGCCCATCTGACCTATACTGCCGTTCATAACCTTGGAAACCCCCACCTCTCACCATATTAATGAACCCTTCTGCTCTTTTCTCTCCCTCAAGTGTTCCCTTCATTTCCAGCTGACACAATTCCCCTCAACTACTCCACATAGTCGTGATTTCCACATTCGAATCCGTCTCTCAGCAAAGAGGCTTCGGCTTAATTCCCAGTTAGGTTTGGTCAATTAGAAACTGGGTTTATTTGGGTCACATTAAATGAGCAGCGTCACGTGAGGTGTATTCCACAGACGTGTCACACTCCCGGCCACCACAGCCCAATAAAAAGCTTCAGGGATGGACACAATCTGCAAAGTCACTCAGCACAATGAGAACAGCACCTTCTTTTCCCTTGAGCTTAAATGAAGCTCCCGTTGCCCTTTCTAATGATAGTGGGAAGATTAATGGCATCGCTGCCGATCTGTAGCCGCAGCTGGTTGGTGCAGTCTGTGCAAAGGATTTGCTTTCGACTGCTGACAGACAGGGGCCAACTCGCAGCAAAGCCCTGTCCCCACCCACCTCACCCCACCCAACACCTACGCGAGACGGACAATGCCCTTTGACTTTGCTTTGAACTCCACATAGTGGTTTCGATGGAATAAGCCGAAGGGTATCCATGTGATAAACACCAATCTTTCCATACCCTCGCAAGTATGTTTCCAAATTCAGAGGGAAATTGAGTGAAAAGGCAACTGATACTTTCCAAGTTTATGTCGAGAGTAGATTGTCCCAGCAGGCAGCATCGTTAGATCCTGGAGAGAGAGATTTGCTGAGGCTTTCCAGAAATGCTTGGGTTGAGAGTCATGTCAGAACAAAACTCCCAGACTACTGGGGCTGACCAAACTGACAGCAATTCTTTTGAAAATGTGTCTGATTCCCTTCTAAAGATTGTGGTGCAAGTCTTGTATTTTCTGTGCATTGTTCACAACCTCAGCATGTCCTACTTTATCACTAAGGAAGCACTGCTACAGAGTGATCAAACAGGAAATACACGAGTCAATTTGTGCACAGCAAGACTCCGCAGACAGCAATGGGACAGTAAAACGAAAGACCCGCATTGGTTTACACAGCCTCCAATAATTACACAATGCCCCAATGTGCTTTACAGCCAGCCAGGAAGGGCTCTGATGTGCAGTTATTGTTGAAATGCAGGAAAGTGGTGACCAATCTGTGCACAGAAAGCTCCCATAACAGCAATGTGATAACAAATAGATCATGGCCCGGATTTTCGAACTGGCCACATAATTGTTTCTAAAATGTGCGCGGATGGTATTTCCCACTGACCCTGATCTTACATAAACACTCCATTCTGGTCCATTTGCTATTTTACGCCATGAAACTGTACCCTACTTACCTGGCAAGCTATGCCCTGGTGCCTTACACTCCACCCACTTGACTCCCCAACCACTCGGCACCCTAATCCCTAGCACCATACAGCAATGACCTTGGAACTTAATGTACCTGCACTCTATCCCCTAACCACCCAGCATAGCATCCCGTGGCACTAGGCCAACCTGACCCTCTTCTCACTCTGACCTGAAAGGGTGGCGTATCATTTTATAACAATGCCCCCCACCTCTGGACTGATGCACAACAGGAAACTATATTTCCCTGTCCACCGTGCAATGGCCAATCAGGACCTTATACAATTCAATCAAGTCACTCCAATGGAAACAAGCCCAGCCTGTCCAAATGTTCCTCACAAGACAATCCACTCATTCCAAGCATGAATTCTTTAAACCTCCTGTAGCTAACAGGAAACTCAAATGGTATTAGGAATTAGGCAGAAAAGTGGATTTGAGGCCTACAATTAGATTAGCCATGACCAACTCAAATGGCAGGGCCATGTCAAGAGGCTGAATGGCCACATTAGCTCTGAATTCATAGATCCTCATGAACAGATCTTGTGTTGTCACAATGGAGTTAGTTGCTTGTATACAGTGTATGATCTGGTGAATGAGGATGGAAGTGCCTTAGCTTGGGTTGTGGGGATGGGGTGGGGGAATGTTCATGAGAGGCCATTGGAAAGGGCGGGATTTCAGTCTCATGGGGGAATGAGGGGCCATGGATGGTGACTGGGAGGCATAGTCTAACATGGGGGATTGAGGTAGCATGGATGGATCGTGGATGGTGTGCAGTGGTGAGGGTCTCTGGAGGTGAGGCTGAATGAGGATCCTTCTGGTTTTGTTCTAACTGTGACAAAGACCCACAACACCGAAGTATATCTTTCAAACAGCCAGCCTCTGCAAGTGTCTCTCCTGGGTTAGCTGGGTCAACTTCCCATTACTCCCTCCCTACACAAACAGGCTGAGCCAGGAACTTGTGCAAACTCCCATCACCTGCATCAAGAATGAAAATCCAATCTGTTAACTTTTATTTCAATTCATTCATGGGATGTGGGCATAGCTGGCTGGTCCAACATTGATTGTGCATCCGTAATTACCCCAAAAAGCAGGTAAAAAGCACCCACATTGCTGTGAGTCTGGAGTCACATGTAGGCCAGACCAGGTGAGGATGGCAGTTTCCTTCTCTAAGGGACAATAATGAATTAGATATGCTTTTCTAAAAATGACAATAGTTTCATGGTCATCATTATATTCTTAATTCCAGATTTTTATTGAACTCAGGCTCCACCATCAGTTGTGGAACACAAGTTCCCAGCACATTACCTGGGTCTCTGGATTAATAATCTAAATATAAAAGAACTACACCATCAACTCCCCAGTTCTCTCCTTGCGGGCTGCCAAAGCTGCTGGGTTTCTCCAAGAACTTTCTGTTGTTTTATTCCCGATTTCCAGCATCCGCAGTGTTTCATTTTTACTCAAATCTAGCATCACTGAGTAACTGGGCTTCCAAGGCTGGAGCTGTCAGCTTTGGTGAAGTTAATTGGATTAGATGGAGTGTGTACTAATGAAAGCTCAGTAAGCAGCTATCGGCACAATCTGTGATGGGCATCAAGAAAACCCAAGTAAAGGAAACAAACTAAAGAGCCAAGAAATAGATTAGAAATATTTCACAGCTGATAATATTGTCTGTTTATTAAAATTGCCATTAGGAAGCAATGAAATGCAAATATTCATTTTTCAAATGATTAATGGATCAATGAAAGTATATTTGAACTTTTAAACAACAGACACTTTGCTAAGGATAAGGCTTTGGTTACAGGAGCTTCAATGATACACTTTCGGACAGTAAGGATCTCAGTCGTACCACTGATAGAACTTCCAGAGAGAGGTCCCATGACCCAGCTCATGGTGGAGTAACACGATTGCATTTTTGAACTCAGTCAAAGAGACGTTGAGACCAGTTGCTGCCTCGCCCTCTGTGTCAGCTTAGAACTCATCAGGAATGGCAGATGGAGTTTAATTCAGATAAATGTGAGGTGCTGCATTTTGGGAAAGCAAACCTTAGCAGGACTTCCACACTTAATGATAAAGTCCTAGGGAGTGTTGCTGAACAAAGAGACCTTGAAGTGCAGGTTCATAGCTCCTTGAAAGTGGAGTCGCAGGATAGGATAGTGAAGAAGGCGTTTGGTATGCTTTCCTTTATTGGTCAGAGTATTGAGTACAGGAGTTGGGAGGTCATGTTGCGGCTGTACAGGACATTGGTTAGGCCACTGTTGGAATATTGCATGCAATTCTGGTCTCCTCCCTATCAGAAGGATGTTGTGAAACTTGAAAGGGTTCAGAAGAGATTTACAAGGATGTTGCCAGGGTTGGAGGATTTGAGCTATCGGGAGAGGCTGAACAGGCTGGGGCTGTTTACCCTGGAGCATCAGAGGCTGAGGTTTATAGAGGTTATAGAGGTTTACAAAATTATGAGGGGCATGGATAGGGTAAACAGGCAAAGTCTTTTCCCTGGGGTCGGGGAGTCCAGAACTAGAGGGCATAGGTTTAGGGTGTGAGGGGAAAGATATAAAAGAGACCTAAAGGACAACTTTTTCACGCAGAGGGTGGTATGGGTATGGAATGAGCTGCCAGAGGAAGTGGTGGAGGCTGGTACAATTGCGACATTTAAGAGGCATTTGGATGGGTATATGAATAGGAAGGGTTTGGAGGGATATGGGCTGGGTGCTGGCAGATGGGACTAGATTGGGTTGGGATATCTGGTCGGCATGGATGGGTTGGACTGAAGGGTCTGTTTCCATGCTGTACATCTCTATGACTCTATGACTCTAAGATGGTGCAGTGGTAGTGTCCATACCTCTGAATCAAGAGACCCAGGTTCATGATCCCACCTGATCTGGAGATGTATAATAAAATCTCTGAACACGTCAATTGGAGAAATGTACTAAACCCCATCAGGAGTCATCTTTGGCACTTATGGAGGATTTCTGGAGATGATTTATTGGAATCTATCCCAACCATCACTATCTCCAGTAAAGGGAATTCAGCCAGCCACAATGACTGTCCCATCAGCTTGATTGTTCACAATAACTTCAGGCATCTATTTGAGAAATCTGTGGACTTTTAAAAATGAATTTAACTGTAGGTTGCCCAAAATACTTTAAAATTAACACTCTGAACAGTGTTCATTCTCTTTGTTTTTCTCTAAACATGAATTTGTCCATTTTTGGAAGATGTTAGGTATGTATATATCTACATAAAACAAAATGAGATAAATTAATTGTTTTCAATGCAAGTTATGGGATAAACATTGCCTCAGGATACTAGGCAGAACACCTTTTCTCTTCTTCAAAATAATGCCAAGGAACATTTAATGCTGAACTGAAAAAGCAGGCAGGGCTTCAAGTTAATATCTCGGTTTAACATGAAGTGACATTGCATCGGACAGTGCAATATTTCCACTCTATAGAACCAACCTCTCCCACCAGTGAGGAAATTCAGAAATTAAATAAAGAGCAATCTGCATCTTAATAGCACCTTTCACATCCTCAGGATCTCCAAAACTACTTTACAACCTTTGAAGCCCTTTCGAAGTTACTGATGAAGGAAAGGCCGAAGCCAATCTGTGCACAGCAAACTCCCACAAACAGTGATGCAATAATGACCAGACCAACTGTTTTTTGTTACAGCCAATGCTGGAGAAACTCTGCAGGTCTGGCAGCAACTGTGGAGAGAGAAACAGAGTTCACATTGCAAGAGTCAAACTAAGCTTGAAACTTTGGCATCTTTCCCCACTGCTTTTAAACACACCACACAATAAGGTCCAGTAACTTGATTTTCAAAGTGCAGAAATGCCTTCTAGTCCATGGTTTAAAGCAATCCTTTTCCCATTCTGGTGTGCAGTCCAAAATAAAACAAAGATGTGGTATCTTCAGTACACAGCTGATAGCTATTCAACAAAGGCCTGCGTGGGCCAAGGACACCACCATAAAATTTGGCCTTTTGTCTAAAGTCCCCTTTCTTCCTGGTCAGGTTTGCTAGCACCAGCAAGTGTGGCTACCTCAGTGAGGCTTCAACCCTGGACACTTTAACATTTAACAACAACAATAAGCTAGACTGCATATGACAGAGGCTTCTCATGAGCTGATCAACACAAGATGTGGAGGAGCTGGTGTTGGACTAGGGAGGACAAAGTTAAAAATCACGCAATACCAGGTTATAGTCCAAGCTAGTGCTTCCAAATAAACCTGTTGGATGATAACTTGATGATTTTTAATCCTGATTAACACAGGCAGGCTTCAACCCTTCCACTGTAATAATCGTGCAAAGGAGCGACTTGTTATGAAACAGCAAAGTTACTGAAGAGGTTAATACTCACCAAAGCTAGGAGGAAGACATCCCCATTGCCAGCTGCACACCTTATGGATAAAATTGTGTTTGTGAATACAAGGGTTTCCCGAACATGGGTGACAAGGTTGAAGCTCTGAACATAATCTCATTGATTGGGATGTTCCTGAGTACGGATAACAAGAATGCAAAATGCTAATGACTGCAAAATAGGAATGCTATCACGGGTTCAGAGAATGGAATGACAAAATTTGAACCCACTATCGTAAAACAGATCTGTTGTCCCCTGCTTAATTAAATTCCTCCATTTTTCCTTCTGAAAGCTCTAAGTGGGAGCAGAAGTTGGTTCCGGTGAGAAGATTAGGGAGCAGTACAGCATGTTGCACGTTGTACTGTAACTGACCTACCAGGAAATTCTTAAGGCTGGCATTGTGAAATCTTGTCGTGATGATTCACTGTGGCACTGATCTGAATAATTCCTCATCTCAGGGGAGCTTTAGCCTTCTCACTGAATGGAAATATCCACAGACTATAATCTTCAATAAAAAAATAATTTTTGAAAAGTACAAAGCTGCATTTAGGCAATGACTCTCTTTGACCCAATTTCAGGTTGGAGATTTGCTTTCTTGAGAGTTCAATTTTTTTGGTACACCTACCGGTTAAACTTTAACTGCAGAATGAAGTACTAAACAGATTGGAGAATACCCATCAGCAATAGGACCGTTATCCTTATGATCCAAACAGGTTGCACATGAAGTGGGATTAAGGGGATGTTTCCTTCCACTACAGCTAGCTCCCTCAGAATGGTGTGTGTTTCAATAAGGACAGCTCTTACTGTTCGAAACACAGGCCCAACCTACTCAGTCACTGCTCATCAGACAGTCCCTCCATACCTGGAATCAGCTGTGTGAACCTTCGCTAGACTGCCTCCAACACCTGTTTAATGTTCCTTAGTTAAGGGGACTAAAACTGTCCATATTATTCCAGTTGTGTCTGACAAGTATTTTGTGTAGTTTTATATTCTGCTCCCTTTGAAATAAAGGCTAACATTCCATTCACCTTCATCGTGACTGGAACCAGGGCCAAGTAGATCTCATTGGTTGAGATCCTTGATTGGGTTTACAAAGAACAAAGAATAAAGAAAATTTACAGCCCAGGAACAGGTCCTTCAGCCCTCCAAGCCTGAGCCGATCCAAATCCACTGTCAAAACATGTCGCCTAATTCCTAAGCAACTGTATCCCTCTGCTCCCCACCTACTCCTGCATCTGTCCAAACGCATCTTAAATGAATCTACTGTGCCTACCTCTACCACCAGGGTGGTAGGTGCCTGGCAACGCATTCCAGGCACCTACCACCCTTTGTGTAAAGTACTTGTCCCGTATATTCCCTTAAACGTTTCACCTCTCACCTTGAACACATGACCTCTCGTTATTGAATCCCTCACCCAGGGAAAAAGCTTACCTCTACCTACCCTGTCTATACCCTTCATGATTTTGTAGACCTCAATCAAGTCCCCCCTCAATCTCCTTTTCTGAAATGAAAATAATCCTAATTTACTCAACCTCTCTTCATAACTAACACCTTCCATACCAGGCAACATCCTCATAAACCTTCTCTGTACCCTCTCCAAAGTGTCCACATCCTTTTGGTAACCTGGGACCAGTCAGGGAGTGCTGGCTAACAGGAAATACAGAAGGGCTCTTCAGTCCAGGGACTGGCTCTGAGCTGTCTGATCAAAGGCCACATACTGTGGAGAAAGTGAGGACTGCAGATGCTGGAGAGTCAGAGTCGAAAAGTGTGGCGTTGGAAAAGCTCAGCAGATCAGGCAGCATCCGAGGAGCAGATGAGTCGATGTTTCAGGCATTTATCACAAGGACATTCCTAATGAAGGGCTAATGCCTGAAACATCGACTCTCCTGCTTCTCGGATACTGCCAAACCTGTTGTGCGTTTCCAGTGCTACACTTTTCGCCCATGTGGTGTGTACAAGTAAATAAAGGGGGACTTGGTGATGGGATATCAGCCCCTGTGCAGTTATTTCACATTCCCTATTCCCCAATGAACCTGGGTGCTAGCTTTTTACAATACACACACAGGAACCCCAAATGCATTCCAGCGTGCCCTATTCAATTTGTTAAAAATTCAAATATTTTAAAAACGATTAATACATGAGGTGTGGGCATTGTTGGCTGAGCCAGTGTCTACCTCCATCCCTCATTGTCTACGCATCAGAGTGAATGCTCAGCCAGTTCAAAGGCACGCAGACTGCTCTTAATCTGGTGTCACATGTATAGGCCAGGTCAGACTAGACCAGATTGAAAAATGTGGTGCTGGAAAAACACAGGAATGAAGAAGGGCTTATGCCCGAAACGTTGACTCTCCTGCTCCTCAGATGCTGCCTGGCCTGCTGTGTTTTTCCAGCACCACATTTTTCAACTCTGGTATTTCAGCATCTGCAGACTAGACCAGACTAGACCACTTTCAGACTAGACCAGACCAGACCAGACCAGGCCAGATCAGACCAGACCAGCCACAGACACGAATGAACCAGGTGAGGTTATTCTTGTTTCATGGTCCCTATCAGGTGAGCTTTTAGTTCCAGATTTTTAATTTAATTCAAATATCAAATGTTGGGATTGGAATCCATATCCCTAGGGAATTAGCCTCAGTTCCTGGATTATTCCTCCAGTGACATTATCACTGTGTCACTAGCCTTAGTGCCTAACCTCAGATTTTATTTCATGTGCCAATTTCTTTTTGACAACTCACTTAACCTGCCTCTTGTCCCTCTGTCCACTCTTTGTGGCATCCAACCCATTTGCCTTCCAAACTGTTCTGTGTCATCTGCAAATCTGGTGATAATACAATCACTTGCCTTACCGAGTCATCAGAATATACTGCCAATAATTGTGGTTCCAGTACTAATCCCTGCAGCATTCCAATAATTACAGGTTACTGTCCTGAAGGTGCTCCCTTTATCCTAACTCTGTCTTCAATTAGTTAGCTAACCCTCTAGCCATGCTAATATCTACTGCCAACACAATGGGTCATTATTCATAGCTTTGTGTTCTGCCTTATCATTGGTGTAGGATTCAAATAAAGAGCTATCTGCATTTTTAAAGCACCTTTCATATCGTCAAGATCTCCCAAAGCACTTTACAACCTTTGAAGCCCTTTAGCTGTGTAGTTACTGATAAAGGAAAGGCAGAAGCCAATTTGTGTACAGCAAATTCCCACAAGCAGCGAAGCAATAATGACCAGACCATCTGTGTTTGTTACAGCAAACGCTGAAATGTGACATCCTGTAGTTCAGGTGTACTTGTTCCCTTCTGCTTTGTTTACCTGTTATGGGAGTCTGGATTATTTGTGGAAAAATGGATAATTCCATTTAGTTGAGGAATACACTTGCATGGGCAGAACACTGACCAAAGAACAAATCAGGAACATGAGAAAATTAATTTCAACAGCAAACTGTCCCAACCTGAACACTCTGCCTGAGAGAGTAGAGAGAGCAGATGTGAAAGGAACCAACAAAGATCCATTGGGTACAGGCACGAAGGGAGGAAGTAATCAGTGCTATCACAAGTTCAATATCACTTGACAATTATTAGCACAGACTTCGTGAATAGCCTTCTCCTCCTGAGCCGATTTGTTGCATATTCTGTGACGTTGAAAACGCGTCCAGTGATAGACAAGAGCTATTGTCATGCGGGAATCCAGAATGGAGATGGCAATTCCTCTCTCACCTGCAGGTTAAGCTGCCCTGTCCCAACACAAGGAAAGAATTATTCCTGATGAAGGGCTTTTGCCCGAAACGTCGATTTTGCTGCTCCTCGGATGCTGCCTGAACTGCTGTGCTCTTCCAGCACCACTAATCCAAAAACAAAGAAAGAATTGCCTTGTTTCCAAAGAATGCCTTGGTGAGTGATTGCTGATCGTCATGGGCAAACTGTAGGAAAGCATCCAAATGGAGGCCGTTCACAGGAATAGTAAGGATGAGAAGAGGGAAGGAAGCAGACTTTATTCAACCACCTCCCTAGCTCAGTGGAAGTTATAAACCAGAAGGTCATTGTTATGATTTCATTGGAAGAGTGCACTGATAACCATGCTGCTGTGTTCCACAAAAGATTACCAAATGTTTGAAGTCCTGATCAGACAATCAAAATTGACCCAGATTCCTGAATACTTTGTTTACTATCTCATGGGACATGGACATCGCTAGCTGGCCAGCATTGATTGACCGTCCCTAGTTCCCTTGAGAAGGTGGGGGTGAGCTGCAGTTCATGTCCTGAAGGTAGACCACAATGTCCTTAGGGAGGGAAGTCCAGAATTTCACCCAGTGACCCTGAGGGAAAAGCAATATATTTCCAACTCAGGATGATGAGTGGCTTGGAGGGGAACCTGCAGGTGGTGGTGTTCCTATGTCTCTGCTGTCCTTGTCCTTCTAGATATCATTTGGAAGTTGCTGTCGAGGGATCTTTGTCAAATTCAATTGACTGCTTTCAGGATAAGAGCAATTTACACCAAGTTTCATCATTAGCAGAAAATAACTACTTATTGTTGCACACTTAACTTTAATAATAGAAAAGAAAAAGAAAAGATCCCTAATCTATTGTTACGCAACTTAAGCCATACCTCTTTATAACCCCCAAACATACAATCACATGAAGACAGACAAAAAACAGATGTTTTGATACACATATTCAATAAGGAAAAAGTAAGTAAAGAAAAGGAACTGATATCTGAAGATTGAAAGTCCAGATAACAAGGGTAGGTTACATTATCCCACACACTGTTATCAATTTTAGAATGATGACATGTTATTATCTGTAAAGTAAGGGCAACATTTTCTAGTTTACAAGGCGTTTCTGACAGATAATCTGTACATAGAAAGTTTGCCTCTCCTTCTGATAGATATTAAATTAATGAGCTGATGTGACGTCACAGAAGCAACCGTACATCTGCAGAGGGCCGTGTTTGTATTGGAAATATACGAGAATTTCTTTTACAGGAGTTAGTGTTATTGTCACATGTACTCATGTGAGCACAGTGAAAAGTTTACAAGTCACCACTGACAGCACCATTTTAGGTAGCAAGGTACCTAGGTACAGAATCTCAAGTACAGAAGCTCTTAGGGGAAATGAATTAGAAAAATAAATAAATAAAAAGTCCAACAATAAATCAGAAAGAGAGAGCAATAAGAGTTCAGAGTAACAGTCCTCCCACACCAGACCCCACCAGGCTTCACCCAAGGCCAAAAGTCTGAGTCCACACTGAGGCCGGGACTCTGGGTCCACACTGAGGCCAGGAGTCTGAGTCCACACTGAGGCTGGGAGTTCGAGTCCACACTGAGACCAGGAGTCTGGGTCCACACTGAGACCGGGGGTCTGGGTCCACACTGAGGCCAGGAGTCTGGGTCCACACTGAGGCCGGGAGTCTGGGTCCACACTGAGACTGGGAGTCTGGGTCCATACTGAGACCGGGAGTCGAAGTCCACACTGAGACTGGGAGTCTGGGTCCATACTGAGACCGGGAGTCTGGGTGCATACTGAGGCCGGGAGTCTGGGTCCACACTGAGGCCGGGAGTGGGTCCATGCTGAGGCCAGGAGTCTGAGTCAATACTGAGACCGGGAGTCTGGGTCCACTTTGAGGCTGAGAGTTTGAGTCCACAATGAGGCCGGGAATCTGAGTCCACACTGAGGCTGGGAGTCTGGGTCCACAATGAGGCCGGCAGTTCGATTTCACACTGAGGCCTGGGTCTGGGTCCACACTGAGGCCGGGAGTCTGGGTGCATACTGAGGCCGGGAGTCTGAGTCCACACTGAGGCCGGGAGTCTGGATCCACACTGAGTCCGGGAGTTCAAGTTTGCACTGAGGCCGGGAGTCTGAGTCCACACTGAGGCCGGGAGTTCGGGTCCACGCTGAGGCCGGGAGTCTGAGTACACACTGAGGCCGGGAGTTCGGGTCCACACTGAGTCTGGGAGTTCAAGTTTGCACTGAGGCCGGGAATCTGAGTCCACACTGAGGCCGGGAGTTCAAGTTTGCACTGAGGCCGGGAGTCTGAGTCCACACTGAGGCCGGGAGTTCGGGTCCACGCTGAGGCCGGGAGTTTGGGTCCACACGGAGGCCGGGAGTCTGGGTCCACACTGAGGCCGGGAGTTCAAGTTCGCACTGAGGCCGGTAATCTGAGTCCACACTGAGGCCGGGAGTTCAAGTTTGCACTGAGGCCGGGAGTTTCTGAGTCCACACTGAGGCCGGGAGTTCAAGTTTGCACTGAGGCCGGGAGTCTGAGTCCACACTGAGGCCGGGAGTTCGGGTCCACACTGAGTCCGGGAGTTCAAGTTTGCACTGAGGCCGGGAGTTTCTGAGTCCACACTGAGGCCGGGAGTTCAAGTTTGCACTGAGGCCGGGAGTCTGAGTCCACACTGAGGCCGGGAGTTCGGGTCCACACTGAGTCCGGGAGTTCAAGTTTGCACTGAGGCCGGGAGTTTCTGAGTCCACACTGAGGCCGGGAGTTCAAGTTTGCACTGAGGCCGGGAGTCTGAGTCCACACTGAGGCCGGGAGTTCGGGTCCACACTGAGTCCGGGAGTTCAAGTTTGCACTGAGGCCGGGAATCTGAGTCCACACTGAGGCCGGGAGTTCAAGTTTGCACTGAGGCCGGGAGTCTGGGTCCACACTGAGGCCGGGAGTTCAAGTTTGCACTGAGGCCGGGAGTCTGAGTCCACACTGAGGCCGGGAGTTCGGGTCCACGCTGAGGCCGGGAGTTTGGGTCCACACGGAGGCCGGGAGTCTGGGTCCACACTGAGGCCGGGAGTTCAAGTTCGCACTGAGGCCGGGAGTCTGAGTCCACACTGAGGCCGGGAGTTCAGGTCCACGCTGAGGCCGGGAGTTTGGGTCCACACGGAGGCCGGGAGTCTGGGTCCACACTGAGGCCGGGAGTTCAAGTTCGCACTGAGGCCGGGAGTTCGAGTCCACGCAGAGGCCGGGAGTTGGAGTCCATGCTGACTTTCATGATGGGACGTCAGGGTGAAAGACTAAAAAGAACGACAAAAAAACCTGAGAAGAGAGAGATTAAAAGAAAAGTGGTGGATGGAGTTACCGAGCTCCGGCTCTGGGGTGCTACTCAGCTGCCACCTTGGGGACATACAGTAAAAGTGTGCACTCCAGTGATGGTGTGTACTATAGTGATAGTAGGTAAAAACAATGACTGCAGATGCTGGAAACCAGATTCTGGATTAGTGGTGCTGGAAGAGCACAGCAGTTCAGGCAGCATCCAAGTAGTGTGCACTACAATGATAATGTGCACAACAGTTAAGGTGTGAGCTACAGTGATAGTGTGCACTACAATGATAATGTGCACAACAGTTAAGGTGTGAGCTACAGTGATAGTGTGAACTACAGAGATAGACTGCACTACAGTGATGGTGTGTACGACAGTGATGTTGTGCACTACAGTGATAGTATGCACCACAGTAATAGCGTACATTACAATGATGGTGTGCACTACAGTGAGAGTGTGCACTACAGTGATATTGTTCACTTATAGTGATAGTGTTCACGACAGTGATGGTGTGAACTACAATGATAGTGTGCCCTACAGTGATAGTGTTCACTAATGTAATAGTGTTCACGACAGTGATGGTGTGAACTACAATGATAGTGTTCACGACAGTGATGGTGTGAACTACAATGATAGTGTTCACTACAGTGATGGTGTGAACTACAGTGGTAGTGTTCACTACAGTGATGGTGTGAACTACAATGATCGTGTTCACTGCAGTAATAGTGTGCACTACAGTGATGGTGTGAACGACGGTGATAGTGTGCACTACAATGATAATGTGCACAACAGTTAAGGTGTGAGCTACAGTGACAGTGTGAACTACAGAGATAGACTGCACTACAGTGATGGTGTGTTCGACAGTGATGTTGTGCACTACAGTGATAGTGTGCACCACAGTAATAACATACACTACAATGATGGAGTGCACTACAGTGAGAGTGTGCACTACAATGATGTAGTGCACTACAGTGAGAGTGTGCATTACAGTGATGGTGTGAACTACAGTGATATTGTTCACTATAGTGATGGTGTGAACTACAATGATAGTGTGCCCTACAGTGATAGTGTTCACTAATGTGATGGTGTTCACTACAGTGATGGTGTGAACTACAATGATAGTGTTCACTACAGTGATGGCGTGAACTACAATGATCGTGTTCACTACAGTGATAGTGTGAACTACAGTGAGTGTTCACGACAGTGATGGTGTGAACTACACTGATAGTGTTCACTACAGTGATATTATTCACTACAGTGATGGTGTGAACTACAGTGATGGTGTGATCTACAATGATATTGTTCACTACAGTGATGGTGTGATCTACAATGATATTGTTCACTACAGTGATGATGTGACCTACAGTCATGGTGTGAACTACAGTGATGGTGTGAACTACATTGAGAGTGTTCACTACAGTGATGGTGTGAACTATAGTGATGGTGTGCACTACAATTCTAGTGTGTGATACAGTGATAGTGCTCACTACAGTGATAATGTTCATTACGATGATATTGTTCAGTACAGTGATGGTGTGAATTACAGAGATAGTGTTTACTACTGTGATGGTGTGCAGTAAAATGATAGTGTTCACTACAGTGATGGCGTGAACTACAATGATCGTGTTCACTACAGTGATGGTGTGAACTACAGTGATAGTGTTCACTACAGTGATGGTGTGAACTACAGTGATAGTGTTCACTACAGTGATGGTGTGAACTACATTGATAGTGTTCACTACAGTGATGGTGTGAACTACAGTGATAGTGTTCACTACAGTGAGAGTGTTCGCTGCAGTGATAGTGTTCGCTACAGTGATAGTGTTCGCTACAGTGATGGTGTGAACTACAGTGATGTTGTTCACTACAATGATGGTGTGAACTACAATGATAGTGTTGACTACAGTGATAGTATACACTACAGTGATAGTGTTCACTACAGTGAGAGTGTTCGCTGTGGTGATAGTGTTCACTACAGTGATGGTGTTCACTACAGTGATAGAGTTCACTACAGTGATGGTGTGAACTACAATGATAGTGTTCACTATAGTGATGGTGTGAACTACAATGATGTTGTTTTCTACAGTGATGTTGTTCACTACAGTGATGGTGCGAACTACAGTGATATCGTTCACTACAGTGATAGTGTGAACTACTGTGACAGCGTGCACTACAGTGATAGTGTGAACTACAATGATAATGTGCACTACAATGATAGTGTGCACTACAGTGATAGTGTGCACTTCAGTGATGGTGTGAACGACAGTGATATTGTGCACTACAATGATAATGTGCACAACAGTTAAGGTGTGAGCTACAGTGAAAGTGTGAACTACAGAGATCGACTGCACTACAGTGATGGTGTGTACGACAGTGATGTTGTGCACTACAGTGATAGTGTGCACCACAGTAATAATATACACTACAATGATGGAGTGCACTACAGTGAGAGTGTGCACTACAATGATGGAGTGCACTACAGTGAGAGTGTGCATTACAGTGATGGTGTGAACTACAGTGATATTGTTCACTATATTGATGGTGTGAACTACAATGATAGTGTGCACTACAGTGATAGTGTGCACTACAGTGATGGTGTGAACTACAGTGATATTGTGCACTGCAATGATAATGTGCACAACAGTTAAGGTGTGAGCTACAGTGACAGTGTGAACTACAGAGATAGACTGCACTACAGTGATGGTGTGTACGACAGTGATGTTGTGCACTACAGTGATAGTGTGCACCACAGTAATAACATACACTACAATGATGGAGTGCACTACAGTGAGAGTGTGCACTACAATGATGGAGTGCACTACAGTGAGAGTGTGCATTACAGTGATGGTGTGAACTACAGTGATATTGTTCACTATAGTGATGGTGTGAACTACAATGATAGTGTGCCCTACAGTGATAGCGTTCACTAATGTGATGGTGTTCACTACAGTGATGGTGTTCACTACAGTGATGGCGTGAACTACAATGATCGTGTTCACTACAGTGATAGTGTGAACTACAGTGATAGTGTTCACGACAGTGATGGTGTGAACTACAATGATAGTGTACACTACAGTGATGGTGTGAACTACAGTCATGGTGTGACCTCCAGTGATAGTGTTCACTACACTGATAGTGTGAACTACAACGATCGTGTACACTATAGTGATGGTGTGAACTACAATGATGTTGTTCTCTACAGTGATAGTGTGAACTACAGTGATGGTGTGAACTATAGTGATATCGTTCACTACAGTGATGGTGTTCACTACAGTGATGGTGTGAACTACAGTGATAGTGTTCACTACAGTGATGGTGTGCACTACAATAGTAGTGTTCACTACAGTGATGGTGCGAACTACAGTGATATCGTTCACTACAGTGATAGTGTGAACTACTGTGACAGCGTGCACTACAGTGATAGTGTGAACTACAATGATAATGTGCACTACAATGATAGTGTGCACTACAGTGATAGTGTGCACTTCAGTGATGGTGTGAACGACAGTGATATTGTGCACTACAATGATAATGTGCACAACAGTTAAGGTGTGAGCTACAGTGAAAGTGTGAACTACAGAGATCGACTGCACTACAGTGATGGTGTGTACGACAGTGATGTTGTGCACTACAGTGATAGTGTGCACCACAGTGAACTACAGTGAACTACAGTGATGTTGTTCACTACAATGATGGTGTGAACTACAATGATAGTGTTGACTACAGTGATAGTATACACTACAGTGATAGTATACACTACAGTGATAGTGTTAACTACAGTGAGAGTGTTAGCTGCAGTGATAGTGTTCACTACAGTGATAGTATACACTACAGTGATAGTGTTCACTACAGTGAGAGTGTTCGCTGTAGTGATAGTGTTCACTACAGTGATGGTGTTCACTACAGTGATAGAGTTCACTACAGTGATGGTGTGAACTACAATGATAGTGTTCACTATAGTGATGGTGTGAACTACAATGATGTTGTTTTCTACAGTGATGGTGTGAACTACAGTGATGGTGTGAACTGTAGTGATGGTGTGCACTACAATGATAGTGTTCACTACAGTGATGGTGTGAACTACAGTGATATCGTTCACTACAGTGATGGTGTGAACTACAGTGATATTGTTCACTATATTGATGGTGTGAACTACAATGATAGTGTGCCCTACAGTGATAGCGTTCACTAATGTGATGGTGTTCACTACAGTGATGGCGTGAACTACAATGATCGTGTTCACTACAGCGATAGTGTGAACTACAGTGATAGTGTTCACGACAGTGATGGTGTGAACTACAATGATATTGTTCACTACAGTGATGGTGTGAACTACAGTCATGGTGTGAACTACAGTGATAGTGTTCACTACACTGATAGTGTGAAATACAATGATCGTGTACACTATAGTGATGGTGTGAACTACAATGATGTTGTTCTCTACAGTGATGGTGTGAACTGCAGTGATGGTGTGAACTATAGTGATGGTGTGCACTACAATGATAGTGTTCACTACAGTGATGGCGCGAACTACAGTGATATCGTTCACTACAGTGATAGTGTGAACTACTGTGATAGCGTGCACTAGAGTGATAGTGTGAACTACAATGATAATGTGCACTACAATGATAGTGTGCACTACAGTGATGGTGTGCACTACAGTGGTGGTGTGAACAACAGTGATATTGTGCACTACAATGATAATGTGCACAACAGTTAAGGTGTGAGCTACAGTGAAATTGTGAACTACAGAGATAGACTGCACTACAGTGATGGTGTGTACGACAGTGATGTTGTGCACTACAGTGATAGTGTGCACCACAGTAATAACATACACTACAATGCTGGAGTGCACTACAGTGAGAGTGTGCACTACAATGATGGAGTGAACTACAGTGATAGTGTTCACGACAGTGATGGTGTGAATTACAGTGATAGTGTTCACTTCAGTGATGGCGTGAACTACAATGATCGTGTTCACTACAGTGATAGTGTGAACTACAGTGATACTGTTCACGACAGTGATGGTGTGAACTACAATGATAGTGTACACTACAGTGATGGTGTGAACTACAGTGATGGTGTGAACTACAGTGATAGTGTTCACTACACTGATAGTGTGAACTACAACGATCGTGTACACTATAGTGATGGTGTGAACTACAATGATGTTGTTCTCTACAGTGATGATGTGAACTACAGTGATGGTGTGAATTATAGTGATGGTGTGCACTACAATGATAGTGTTCACTACAGTGATGGTGTGAACTACAGTGATATCGTTCACTACAGTGATAGTGTGAACTACTGTGATAGCGTGCACTACAGTGATAGTGTGAACTACAATGATAATGTGCACTACAATGATAGTGTGCACTACAGTGATAGTGTGCACTACAGTGATGGTGTGAACTACAGTGATATTGTGCACTGCAATGATAATGTGCACAACAGTTAAGGTGTGAGCTACAGTGACAGTGTGAACTACAGAGATAGACTGCACTACAGTGATGGTGTGTACGACAGTGATGTTGTGCACTACAGTGATAGTGTGCACCACAGTAATAACATACACTACAATGATGGAGTGCACTACAGTGAGAGTGTGCACTACAATGATGGAGTGCACTACAGTGAGAGTGTGCATTACAGTGATGGCGTGAACTACAGTGATATTGTTCACTATATTGATGGTGTGAACTACAATGATAGTGTGCCCTACAGTGATAGCGTTCACTAATGTGATGGTGTTCACTACAGTGATGGTGTGAACTACAGTGATAGTGTTCGCTACAGTGATGGTGTGCACTACAGTGATAGTGTTCACTACAGTAATAGTGTGAACTACAATGATATTGTTCACTACAGTGATGGTGTGCACACTACAATCATAGTGTTCATTACAGTGTTGATGTGAACTACAGTGATGATGTTAACTACAGTGATAGTGTTCACTACAGTGATGGTGTGAACTACAATGATATTGTTCACTACAGTGATGGTGTGAACTACAGTCATGGTGTGAACTGCAGTGATAGTGTTCACTACACTGATGGTGCGAACTACAACGATCGTATACACTACAGTGATGGTGTGAACTACAATGATGTTGTTCTCTACAGTGATGGTGTGAACTACAGTGATGGTGTGAACTATAGTGATGGTGTGCACTACAATGATAGTGTTCACTGCAGTGATGGTGCGAACTACAGTGATATCGTTCACTACAGTGATAGTGTGAACTACGGTGATAGCGTGCACTACAGTGATAGTGTGAACTACAATGATAATGTGCACTACAATGATAGTGTGCACTACAGTGATAGTGTGCACTACGGGATAGTGTTCACAATAGTGATGGTGTGAATTACAGTGATAGTGTTTGTTACAGTGATGGCGTACACTACAATGATAGTGATCATTACAGTGATGGTGTGAACTGCAGTGATAGTGTTCACTACAGTGATGGTGTGAACCATAGTGATGGTGTGCACTACAAATGATAGTGTTCACTACAGTGATGGTGTGAACTATAGTGATGGTGTGCACTACAAATGATAGTGTTCACTACAGTGATGGTGTGTGCTACAGTGATAGTGCTCACTACAGTGATAATGTTCATTACAATGATATTGTTCAGTACAGTGATGGTGTGAATTACAGTGATAGTGTTCACTACAGTGAGAGTGTTCACTAAAGTGATGGTGTGAACTACAGTGATAGTGTTCACTACAGTGAGAGTGTTCACTGCATTGATAGTGTTCACTACAGTGATAGTGTTCGCTACAGTGATGGTGTGAACTATTGTGATGTTGTTCACTACAATGATGGTGTGAATTACAATGATAGTGTTCACTACAGTGATAGTATACACTACAGTGATAGTGTTCACTACAGTGAGAGTGTTCGCTGCAGTGATAGTGTTCACTGAAGTGTTAGTGTTCACTACAGTAATAGTGTGAACTACAATGATATTGTTCACTACAGTGATGGTGTGCACACTACAATCATAGTGTTCATTACAGTGTTGGTGTGAACTACAGTGATGATGTTAACTACAGTGATAGTGTTCACTACAGTGATGGTGTGAACTACAATGATATTGTTCACTACAGTGATGGTGTGAACTACAATCATGGTGTGAACTACAGTGATAGTGTTCACTACACTGATGGTGTGAACTACAACGATCATGTACACTACAGTGATGGTGTGAACTACAATGATGTTGTTCTCTACAGTGATGGCGTGAACTACAGTGATGGTGTGAACTATAGTGATGGTGTGCACTACAATGATAGTGTTCACTACAGTGATGGTGTGAACTACAGTGATATCGTTCACTACAGTGATAGTGTGAACTACTGTGATAGCGTGCACTACAGTGATAGTGTGAACTACAATGATATTGTGCACTACAGTGATAGTGTGCACTACAGGATAGTGTTCACTATAGTGATGGTGTGCACTACAGTGATAGTGTTTGTTACAGTGATGGTGTGCACTACAATGATAGTGATCACTACAGTGATGGTGTGAACTGCAGTGATAGTGTTCACTACAGTGATGGTGTGAACTACAATGATAGTGTTCACTACAGTGATGGTGTGAACTACAGTCATGGTGTGAACTACAGTGATAGTGTTCACTACACTGATGGTGTGAACTACAACGATCGTGTACACTACAGTGATGGTGTGAACTACAATGATGTTGTTCTCTACAGTGATGGTGTGAACTACAGTGATGGTGTGAACTATAGTGATGGTGTGCACTACAATGATAGTGTTCACTACAGTGATGGTGCGAACTACAGTGATATCGTTCACTACAGTGATAGTGTGAACTACTGTGATAGCGTGCACTACATTGATAGTGTGAACTACAATGATAATGTGCACTACAATGATAGTGTGCACTACAGTGATAGTGTGCACTACAGGATAGTGTGAACTACAGTGATATTGTGCACTGCAATGATAATGTGCACAACAGTTAAGGTGTGAGCTACAGTGACAGTGTGAACTACAGAGATAGACTGCACTACAGTGATTGTGTGTACGACAGTGATGTTGTGCACTACAGTGATAGTGTGCACCACAGTAATAACATACACTACAATGATGGAGTGCACTACAGTGAGAGTGTGCACTACAATGATGGAGTGCACTACAGTGAGAGTGTGCATTACAGTGATGGTGTGAACTACAGTGATATTGTTCACTATATTGATGGTGTGAACTACCATGATAGTGTGCCCTACAGTGATAGCGTTCACTAATGTGATGGTGTTCACTACAGTGATGGTGTGAACTACAGTGACAGTGTTCGCTACAGTGATGGTGTGCACTACAGTGATAGTGTTCACTACAGTAATAGTGTGAACTACAATGATATTGTTCACTACAGTGATGGTGTGCACACTACAATCATAGTGTTCATTACAGTGTTGATGTGAACTACAGTGATGATGTTAACTACAGTGATAGTGTTCACTACAGTGATGGTGTGAACTACAATGATAGTGTTCACTACAGTGATGGAGTGAACTACAGTCATGGTGTGAACTGCAGTGATAGTGTTCACTACACTGATGGTGCGAACTACAACGATCGTATACACTACAGTGATGGTGT
Source organism: Chiloscyllium punctatum (assembly GCF_047496795.1). Classification (NCBI taxonomy): domain Eukaryota; kingdom Metazoa; phylum Chordata; class Chondrichthyes; order Orectolobiformes; family Hemiscylliidae; genus Chiloscyllium; species Chiloscyllium punctatum. Next base: position 105,993,757 of record NC_092751.1, read on the forward strand.
GAACTACAATGATGTTGTTCTCTACAGTGATGGTGTGAACTACAGTGATGGTGTGAACTATAGTGATGGTGTGCACTACAATGATAGTGTTCACTGCAGTGATGGTGCGAACTACAGTGATATCGTTCACTACAGTGATAGTGTGAACTACGGTGATAGCGTGCACTACAGTGATAGTGTGAACTACAATGATAATGTGCACTACAATGATAGTGTGCACTACAGTGATAGTGTGCACTACAGGATAGTGTTCACAATAGTGATGGTGTGTATTACAGTGATAGTGTTTGTTACAGTGATGGCGTACACTACAATGATAGTGATCATTACAGTGATGGTGTGAACTGCAGTGATAGTGTTCACTACAGTGATGGTGTGAACCATAGTGATGGTGTGCACTACAAATGATAGTGTTCACTGCAGTGATGGTGTGAACTATAGTGATGGTGTGCACTACAAATGATAGTGTTCACTACAGTGATGGTGTGTGCTACAGTGATAGTGCTCACTACAGTGATAATGTTCATTACAATGATATTGTTCAGTACAGTGATGGTGTGAATTACAGTGATAGTGTTCACTACAGTGAGAGTGTTCACTACAGTGATGGTGTGAACTACAGTGATAGTGTTCACTACAGTGAGAGTGTTCACTGCATTGATAGTGTTCACTACAGTGATAGTGTTCGCTACAGTGATGGTGTGAACTATTGTGATGTTGTTCACTGCAATGATGGTGTGAATTACAATGATAGTGTTCACTACAGTGATAGTATACACTACAGTGATAGTGTTCACTACAGTGAGAGTGTTCGCTGCAGTGATAGTGTTCACTGAAGTGTTAGTGTTCACTACAGTAATAGTGTGAACTACAATGATATTGTTCACTACAGTGATGGTGTGCACACTACAATCATAGTGTTCATTACAGTGTTGGTGTGAACTACAGTGATGATGTTAACTACAGTGATAGTGTTCACTACAGTGATGGTGTGAACTACAATGATATTGTTCACTACAGTGATGGTGTGAACTACAGTCATGGTGTGAACTACAGTGATAGTGTTCACTACACTGATGGTGTGAACTACAACGATCATGTACACTACAGTGATGGTGTGAACTACAATGATGTTGTTCTCTACAGTGATGGTGTGAACTACAGTGATGGTGTGAACTATAGTGATGGTGTGCACTACAATGGTAGTGTTCACTACAGTGATGGTGTGAACTACAGTGATATCGTTCACTACAGTGATAGTGTGAACTACTGTGATAGCGTGCACTACAGTGATAGTGTGAACTACAATGATATTGTGCACTACAATGATAGTGTGCACTACAGCGATAGTGTGCACTACAGGATACTGTTCACTATAGTGATGGTGTGTATTACAGTGATAGTGTTTGTTACAGTGATGGTGTGCACTACAATGATAGTGATCACTACAGTGATGGTGTGAACTGCAGTGATAGTGTTCACTACAGTGATGGTGTGAACTACAATGATAGTGTTCACTACAGTGATGGTGTGAACTACAATGATAGTGTTCACTATAGTGATGGCATGAATTACAGTGATAGTGTTCACTTCAGTGATGGTGTGAGCTACAGTCAGAGTGTTCACTACAGTCATGGTGAGAACTACAGTGATATTGTTCACTACAGTGATGGTGTGAACTACAATGATAGTGTTCACTACAGTAATAGTGTGAACTACAGTGATAGTGTGAACTACAGTGATAGTGTTCACTACAATCATGGTGTGAACTACAGTAATGGTGTGAACTACAGTCATGGTGTGAACTACAGTAATGGTGTGCACTACAATGATAGTGTTCACTACAGTGATAGTGTGAACTACAATTCTACTGTGTACCACAGTGATAGTGTTCACTACAGTGATGGTTTGAACTACAATGATATTGTTCACTACAGTGATGGTGTGAACTACAGTGATAGTGTCCACTCCAGTGATGGTGTGAACTACAATGATAGTATACACTATAGTGATGGTGGGAACTACAATGATGTTGTTCACTACAGTGATGGTGTGACCTACAGTGATGGTGTGACCTACAGTCATGGTGTGAACTACAATGATAGTGTTCACTACAGTAATAGTGTGAACTACAGTGATAGTGTGAACTACAGTGATAGTGTTCACTACAATCATGGTGTGAACTACAGTCATGGTGTGAACTACAGTAATGGTGTGCACTACAATGATAGTGTTCACTACAGTGATGGTGTGAACTACAGTGATAGTGTCCACTCCAGTGATGGTGTGAACTACAATGATAGTGTTCACTATAGTGATGGTGTGAACTACAATGATGTTGTTCACTACAGTGATGGTGTGACCTACAGTGATGGTGTGACCTACAGTCATGGTGTGAACTACAATGATAGTGTTCACTACAGTGATGGTGTGAACTATAGTGATGGTGTGCACTACAAATGATAGTATTCACTACAGTGATGGTGTGAACTACAGTGATTGTGTGAACTACAATTCTAGTGTGTGCTACAGTGATAGTGCTCACTACAGTGATAATGTTCATTACGATGATATTGTTCAGTACAGTGATGGTGTGAATTACAGTGATAGTGTTCACTACAGTGAGAGTGTTCACTACAGTGATGGTGTGAACTACAGTGATAGTGTTCACTACAGTGAGAGTGTTCACTGCAGTGATAGTGTTCACTACAGTGATAATGTTCGCTACAGTTATGGTGTGAACTATTGTGATGTTGTTCACTACAATGATGGTGTGAATTACAATGATAGTGTTCACTAAAGTGATAGTATACACTACAGTGATAGTGTTCACTACAGTGAGAGTGTTCGCTGCAGTGATAGTGTTCACTGCAGTGATAGTGTTCGCTACAGTGATGGTGTGCACTACAGTGATAGTGTTCACTACAGTAATAGTGTGAACTACAATGATATTGTTCACTACAGTGATGGTGTGCACACTACAATCATAGTGTTCATTACAGTGTTGATGTGAACTACAGTGATGATGTTAACTACAGTGATAGTGTTCACTACAGTGATGGTGTGAACTACAATGATATTGTTCACTACAGTGATGGTGTGAACTACAGTCATGGTGTGAACTACAGTGATAGTGTTCACTACACTGATGGTGTGAACTACAACGATCATGTACACTACAGTGATGGTGTGAACTACAATGATGTTGTTCTCTACAGTGATGGTGTGAACTACAGTGATGGTGTGAACTATAGTGATGGTGTGCACTACAATGATAGTGTTCACTACAGTGATGGTGTGAACTACAGTGATATCGTTCACTACAGTGATAGTGTGAACGACTGTGATAGCGTGCACTACAGTGATAGTGTGAACTACAATGATAATGTGCACTACAATGATAGTGTGCACTACAGTGATAGTGTGCACTACAGGATAGTGTTCACTATAGTGATGGTGTGAATTACAGTGATAGTGTTTGTTACAGTGATGGTGTGCACTACAATGATAGTGATCACTACAGTGATGGTGTGAACTGCAGTGATAGTGTTCACTACAGTGATGGTGTGAACTACAATGATAGTGTTCACTACAGTGATGGAGTGAACTACAGTCATGGTGTGAACTACAGTGACAGTGTTCACTACACTGATGGTGTGAACTACAACGATCGTGTACACTACAGTGATGGTGTGAACTACAATGATGTTGTTCTCTACAGTGATGGTGTGAACTACAGTGATGGTGTGAACTATAGTGATGGTGTGCACTACAATGATAGTGTTCACTACAGTGATGGTGCGAACTACAGTGATATCGTTCACTACAGTGATAGTGTGAACTACTGTGATAGCGTGCACTACAGTGATAGTGTGAACTACAATGATAATGTGCACTACAATGATAGTGTGCACTACAGTGATAGTGTGCACTACAGGATAGTGTTCACTATAGTGATGGTGTGAATTACAGTGATAGTGTTTGTTACAGTGATGGCGTGCACTACAATGATAGTGATCACTACAGTGATGGTGTGAACTGCAGTGATAGTGTTCACTACAGTGATGGTGTGAACTACAATGATAGTGTTCACTATAGTGATGGCATGAATTACAGTGATAGTGTTCACTTCAGTGATGGTGTGAGCTACAGTCAGAGTGTTCACTACAGTCATGGTGAGAACTACAGTGATATTGTTCACTACAGTGATGGTGTGAACTACAATGATAGTGTTCACTACAGTAATAGTGTGAACTACAGTGATAGTGTGAACTACAGTGATAGTGTTCACTACAATCATGGTGTGAACTACAGTAATGGTGTGAACTACAGTCATGGTGTGAACTACAGTAATGGTGTGCACTACAATGATAGTGTTCACTACAGTGATAGTGTGAACTACAATTCTACTGTGTGCCACAGTGATAGTGTTCACTACAGTGATGGTGTGAACTACAATGATATTGTTCACTACAGTGATGGTGTGAACTACAGTGATAGTGTCCACTCCAGTGATGGTGTGAACTACAATGATAGTATACACTATAGTGATGGTGGGAACTACAATGATGTTGTTCACTACAGTGATGGTGTGACCTACAGTGATGGTGTGACCTACAGTCATGGTGTGAACTACAATGATAGTGTTCACTACAGTAATAGTGTGAACTACAGTGATAGTGTGAACTACAGTGATAGCGTTCACTACAATCATGGTGTGAACTACAGTAATGGTGTGAACTACAGTCATGGTGTGAACTACAGTAATGGTGTGCACTACAATGATAGTGTTCACTACAGTGATAGTGTGAACTACAATTCTACTTTGTGCCACAGTGATAGTGTTCACTACAGTGATGGTGTGAACTACAATGATATTGTTCACTACAGTGATGGTGTGAACTACAGTGATAGTGTCCACTCCAGTGATGGTGTGAACTACAATGATAGTATACACTATAGTGATGGTGGGAACTACAATGATGTTGTTCACTACAGTGATGGTGTGACCTACAGTGATGGTGTGACCTACAGTCATGGTGTGAACTACAATGATAGTGTTCACTACAGTAATAGTGTGAACTACAGTGATAGTGTTCACTACAATCATGGTGTGAACTACAGTAATGGTGTGAACTACAGTCATGGTGTGAACTACATTAATGGTGTGCACTACAATGATAGTGTTCACTACAGTGATAGTGTGAACTACAATTCTACTGTGTGCCACAGTGATAGTGTTCACTACAGTGATGGTGTGAACTACAATGATATTGTTCACTACAGTGATGGTGTGAACTACAGTGATAGTGTCCACTCCAGTGATGGTGTGAACTACAACGATAGTATACACTATAGTGATGGTGGGAACTACAATGATGTTGTTCACTACAGTGATGGTGTGACCTACAGTGATGGTGTGACCTACAGTCATGGTGTGAACTACAATGATGGTGTGCACTACAAATGATAGTGTTCACTGCAGTGATGGTGTGAACTACAGTGATAGCGTGAACTACAATTCTAGTGTGTGCTACAGTAATAGTGCTCACTACAGTGATAATATTCATTACGATGATATTATCGTTCACTACAGTGATAGTGTGAACGACTGTGATAGCGTGCACTACAGTGATAGTGTGAACTACAATGATATTGTGCACTACAATGATAGTGTGCACTACAGTGATAGTGTGCACTACAGGATAGTGTTCACTATAGTGATGGTGTGAATTACAGTGATAGTGTTTGTTACAGTGATGGCGTACACTACAATGATAGTGATCACTACAGTGATGGTGTGAACTGCAGTGATAGTGTTCACTACAGTGATGGTGTGAACTACAATGATAGTGTTCACTACAATGATAGTGTTCACTACAGTGATGGTGTGAACTATAGTGATGGTGTGCACTACAAATGATAGTGTTCACTACAGTGATGGTGTGAACTATAGTGATGGTGTGCACTCAAATGATAGTGTTCACTACAGTGATGGTGTGTGCTACAGTGATAGTGCTCACTACAGTGATAATGTTCATTACGATGATATTGTTCAGTACAGTGATGGTGTGAATTACAGTGATAGTGTTCACTACAGTGAGAGTGTTCACTGCAGTGATAGTGTTCACTACAGTGATAGTGTTCGCTACAGTGATGGTGTGAACTATTGTGATGTTGTTCACAACAATGATGGTGTGAATTACAATGATAGTGTTCACTACAGTGATAGTATACACTACAGTGATAGTGTTCACTACAGTGAGAGTGTTCGCTGCAGTGATAGTGTTCACTGCAGTGATAATGTTCGCTACAGTGATGGTGTGCACTACAGTGATAGTGTTCACTACAGTAATAGTGTGAACTACAATGATATTGTTCACTACAGTGATGGTGTGCACACTACAATCATAGTGTTCATTACAGTGTTGATGTGAACTACAGTGATGATGTTAACTACAGTGATAGTGTTCACGACAGTGATGGTGTGAACTACAGTGATGGTGTGAACTACAGTCATGGTGTGAACTACAGTGATAGTGTTCACTACACTGATGGTGTGAACTACAACGATCATGTACACTACAGTGATGGTGTGAACTACAATGATGTTGTTCTCTACAGTGATGGTGTGAACTACAGTGATGGTGTGAACTATAGTGATGGTGTGCACTACAATGATAGTGTTCACTACAGTGATGGTGTGAACTACAGTGATATCGTTCACTACAGTGATAGTGTGAACTACTGTGATAGCGTGCACTACAGTGATAGTGTGAACTACAATGATATTGTGCACTACAATGATAGTGTGCACTACAGTGATAGTGTGCACTACAGGATAGTGTTCACTATAGTGATGGTGTGAATTACAGTGATAGTGTTTGTTACAGTGATGGCGTGCACTACAATGATAGTTATCACTACAGTGATGGTGTGAACTGCAGTGATAGTGTTCACTACAGTGATGGTGTTAACTACAATGATAGTGTTCACTACAGTGATGGTGTGAACTACAGTCATGGTGTGAACTACAGTGATAGTGTTCACTACACTAATGGTGTGAACTACAACGATCGAGTACACTACAGTGATGGTGTGAACTACAATGATGTTGTTCTCTACAGTGATGGTGTGAACTACAGTGATGGTGTGAACTATAGTGATGGTGTGCACTACAATGATAGTGTTCACTACAGTGATGGTGCGAACTACAGTGATATCGTTCACTACAGTGATAGTGTGAACTACTGTGATAGCGTGCACTACAGTGATAGTGTGAACTACAATGATAATGTGCACTACAATGATAGTGTGCACTACAGTGATAGAGTGCACTACAGGATAGTGTTCACTATAGTGATGGTGTGAATTACAGTGATAGTGTTTGTTACAGTGATGGCGTGCACTACAATGATAGTGATCACTACAGTGATGGTGTGAACTGCAGTGATAGTGTTCACTACAGTGATGGTGTGAACTACAATGATAGTGTTCACTATAGTGATGGCATGAATTACAGTGATAGTATTCACTTCAGTGATGGTGTGAGCTACAGTCAGAGTGTTCACTACAGTCATGGTGAGAACTACAGTGATATTGTTCACTACAGTGATGGTGTGAACTACAATGATAGTGTTCACTACAGTAATAGTGTGAACTACAGTGATAGTGTGAACTACAGTGATAGTGTTCACTACGATCATGGTGTGAACTACAGTAATGGTGTGAACTACAGTCATGGTGTGAACTACAGTAATAGTGTGCACTACAATGATAGTGTTCACTACAGTGATGGTGTGAACTGCAGTGATAGTGTTCACTACAGTGATGGTGTGAACTACAATGATAGTGTTCACTATAGTGATGGCATGAATTACAGTGATAGTGTTCACTTCAGTGATGGTGTGAGCTACAGTCAGAGTGTTCACTGCAGTCATGGTGAGAACTACAGTGATATTGTTCACTACAGTGATGGTGTGAACTACAATGATAGTGTTCACTACAGTAATAGTGTGAACTACAGTGATAGTGTGAACTACAGTGATAGTGTTCACTACAATCATGGTGTGAACTACAGTAATGGTGTGAACTACAGTCATGGTGTGAACTACAGTAATGGTGTGCACTACAATGATAGTGTTCACTACAGTGATAGTGTGAACTACAATTCTACTGTGTGCCACAGTGATAGTGTTCACTACAGTGATGGTGTGAACTACAATGATATTGTTCACTACAGTGATGGTGTGAACTACAGTGATAGTGTCCACTCCAGTGATGGTGTGAACTACAATGATAGTATACACTATAGTGATGGTGGGAACTACAATGATGTTGTTCACTACAGTGATGGTGTGACCTACAGTGATGGTGTGACCTACAGTCATGGTGTGAACTACAATGATAGTGTTCACTACAGTAATAGTGTGAACTACAGTGATAGTGTTAACTACAATCATGGTGTGAACTACAGTAATGGTGTGAACTACAGTAATGGTGTGCACTACAATGATAGTGTTCACTACAGTGATAGTGTGAACTACAATTCTACTGTGTGCCACAGTGATAGTGTTCACTACAGTGATGGTGTGAACTACAATGATATTGTTCACTACAGTGATGGTGTGAACTGCAGTGATAGTGTCCACTCCAGTGATGGTGTGAACTACAATGATAGTATACACTATAGTGATGGTGGGAACGACAATGATGTTGTTCACTACAGTGATGGTGTGACCTACAGTGATGGTGTGACCTACAGTGATGGTGTGAACTACAGTGATAGTGTGAACTACAATTCTAGTGTGTGCTACAGTGATAGTGCTCACTACAGTGATAATATTCATTACGATGATATTGTTCACTACAGTGATGGTGTGAACTATAGTGATGGTGTGCACTACAAATGATAGTGTTCACTACAGTGATGGTGTGAACTACAGTGATAGTGTGAACTACAATTCTAGTGTGTGCTACAGTGATAGTGCTCACTATAGTGATAATATTCATTCCGATGATATTATTCAGTACAGTGATGGTGTGAATTACAGTGATAGTGTTTACTACTGTGATGGTGTGCAGTAAAATGATAGTGTTCACTACAGTGATGACGTGAACTACAATGATATTGTTCACGACAGTGATGGTGTGGACTACAGTGATAGTTTTCACTACAGTGATGGTGTGAACTACAGTGATACTGTTCACTACAGTGGTGGTGTGAACTACAGTGATAGTGTTCATTACAGTGAGAGTGTTCGCTGCAGAGATAGTGTTCACTACAGTGATAGTGTTCGCTACAGTGATGGTGTAAACTACAGTGATGTTGTTCACTACAATGATGGTGTGAACGACAATGATAGTGCTCACTACAGTGATAGTATACACTACAGTGATAGTGTTCACTACCGTGAGAGTGCTAGCAGTAGTGATAGTGTTCACTACAGTGGTAGTATACACTACAGTGATAGTGTTCACTACAGTGAGAGTGTTCGCTGCAGTGATAGCGTTCACTACAGTGTTAGTGGTCGCTACAGTGATGGTGTGCACTTCAGTGATAGTGTTCACTACAGTAATAGTGTGAACTACAATGATATTGATCACTACAGTGATGGTGTGCACACTACAATCATAGTGTTCATTACAGTGTTGGTGTGAACTACAGTGATGATGTTATCTACAGTGATAGTGTTCACTACAGTGATGGTGTGAACTACAATGATATTGTTCACTACAGTGATGGTGTGAACTACAGTCATGGTGTGAACTACAGTGATAGTGTTCACTACACTGATAGTGTGAAATACAATGATCGTGTACACTACAGTGATGGTGTGAACTGCAGTGATAGTGATCACTACAGTGATGGTGTGAACTACAATGAAAGTGTTCACTACAATGATAACGTTCACTACAGTGATGGCGTGAATTACAGTGATTGTATTCACTTCAGTGATGGTGTGAGCTACAGTCAGAGTGTTCACTACAGTCATGGTGAGAACTACAGTGATATTGTTCACTACAGTGATGGTGTGAGCTACAATGATAGTGTTCACTACAGTAATAGTGTGAACTACAGTGATAGTGTGAACTACCGTGATAGTGTTCACTACAATCATGGTGTGAACTACAGTAATGGTGTGAACTACAGTCATGGTGTGAACTACAGTAATGGTGTGCACTACAATGATAGTGTTCACTACAGTGATGGTGTGAACTACAATGATATTGTTCACTACAGTGATGGTGTGAACAACAGTGATAGTGTCCATTCCAGTGATGGTGTGAACTACAACGATAGTATACACTATAGTGATGGTGTGAACTACAATGATAGTGTTCACTACAGTGATGGTGTGAACTATAGTGATGGTGTGCACTACAAATGATAGTGTTCACTACAGTGATGGTGCGAACTACAGTGATATCGTTCACTACAGTGATAGTGTGACCTACAATGATAATGTGCACTACAATGATAGTGTGCACTACAGTGATGGTGTGAACGACAGTGATATTGTGCACTACAATGATAATGTGCACAACAGTTAAGGTGTGAGCTACAGTGACAGTGTGAACTACAGAGATAGACTGCACTACAGTGATGGTGTGTACGACAGTGATGTTGTGCACTACAGTGATAGTGTGCACCACAGTAATAACATACACTACAATGATGGAGTGCACTACAGTGAGAGTGTGCACTACAATGATGGAGTGCACTACAGTGAGAGTGTGCATTACAGTGATGGTGTGAACTACAGTGATATTGTTCACTATATTGATGGTGTGAACTACAATGATAGTGTGCCCTACAGTGATAGCGTTCACTAATGTGATGGTGTTCACTACAGTGATGGTGTTCACTACAGTGATGGCGTGAACTACAATGATCGTGTTCACTACAGTGATAGTGTGAACTACAGTGATAGTGTTCACGACAGTGATGGTGTGAACTACAATGATAGTGTACACTACAGTGATGGTGTGAACTACAGTCATGGTGTGACCTCCAGTGATAGTGTTCACTACACTGATAGTGTGAACTACAACGATCGTGTACACTATAGTGATGGTGTGAACTACAATGATGTTGTTCTCTACAGTGATGGTGTGAACTACAGTGATGGTGTGAACTATAGTGATGGTGTGCACTACAATGATAGTGTTCACTACAGTGATGGTGCTAACTACAGTGATATTGTACACTACAGTGATAGTGTGAACTACTGTGATAGCGTGCACTACAGTGATAGTGTGAACTACAATGATAATGTGCACTACAATGATAGTGTGCACTACAGTGATAGTGTGCACTACAGGATAGTGTTCACTATAGTGATGGTGTGAATTACAGTGATAGTGTTTGTTACAGTGATGGCGTGCACTACAATGATAGTGATCACTCCAGTGATGGTGTGAACTGCAGTGATAGTGTTCACTACAGTGATGGTGTGAACTACAATGATAGTGTTCACTACAATGATAGTGTTCACTACAGTGATGGCGTGAATTACAGTGATAGTATTCACTTCAGTGATGGTGTGAGCTACAGTCAGAGTGTTCACGACAGTCATGGTGAGAACTACAGTGATATTGTTCACTACAGTGATGGTGTGAGCTACAATGATAGTGTTCACTACAGTAATAGTGTGAACTACAGTGATAGTTTGAACTACAGTGATAGTGTTCACTACAATCATGGTGTGAACTACAGTAATGGTGTGAACTACCGTCATGGTGTGAACTACAGTAATGGTGTGCACTACAATGATAGTGTTCACTACAGTGATAGTGTGAACTACAATTCTACTGTGTGCCACAGTGATAGTGTTCACTACAGTGATGGTGTGAACTACAATGATATTGTTCACTACAGTGATGGTGTGAACTACAGTGATAGTGTCCACTCCAGTGATGGTGTGAACTACAACGATAGTATACACTATAGTGATGGTGTGAACTACAATGATGTTGTTCATTACAGTGATGGTGTGACCTACAGTCATGGTGTGACCTACAGTCATGGTGTGAACTACAATGATAGTGTTCACTACAGTGATGGTGCTAACTACAGTGATATCGTACACTACAGTGATAGTGTGAACTACTGTGATAGCGTGCACTACAGTGATAGTGTGAACTACAATGATAATGTGCACTACAATGATAGTGTGCACTACAGTGATAGTGTGCACTACAGGATAGTGTTCACTACAGTGATGACGTGAACTACAATGATATTGTTCACGACAGTGATGGTGTGGACTACAGTGATAGTTTTCACTACAGTGATGGTGTGAACTACAGTGATACTGTTCACTACAGTGATGGTGTGAACTACAGTGATAGTGTTCATTACAGTGAGAGTGTTCGCTGCAGTGATAGCGTTCACTACAGTGTTAGTGGTCGCTACAGTGATGGTGTGCACTACAGTGATAGTGTTCACTACAGTAATAGTGTGAACTACAATGATATTGTTCACTACAGTGATGGTGTGCACACTACAATCATAGTGTTCATTACAGTGTTGGTGTGAACTACAGTGATGATGTTAACTACAGTGATAGTGTTCACTACAGTGATGGTGTGAACTACAATGATATTGTTCACGATATTGATGGTGTGAACTACAGTCATGGTGTGAACTACAGTGATAGTGTTCACTACACTGATAGTGTGAAATACAATGATCGTGTACACTATAGTGATGGTGTAAACTACAATGATGTTGTTCTCTACAGTGATGGTGTGAACTACAGTGATGGTGTGAACTATAGTGATGGTGTGCACTACAATGATAGTGTTCACTACAGTGATGGTGCGAACTACAGTGATATCGTTCACTACAGTGATAGTGTGAACTACTGTGATAGCGTGCACTACAGTGATAGTGTGAACTACAATGATAATGTGCACTACAATGATAGTGTGCACTATAGTGATAGTGTGCACTACAGTGATGGTGTGAACAACAGTGATATTGTGCACTACAATGATAATGTGCACAACAGTTAAGGTGTGAGCTACAGTGACAGTGTGAACTACAGAGATAGACTGCACTACAGTGATGGTGTGTATGACAGTGATGTTGTGCACTACAGTGATAGTGTGCACCACAGTAATAACATACACTACAATGATGGAGTGCACTACAGTGAGAGTGTGCACTACAATGATAATGTGCACTACAATGATAGTGTTCACGACAGTGATGGTGTGAACTACAATGACAGTGTGCCCTACAGTGATAGCGTTCTCTAATGTGATGGTGTTCACTACAGTGATGGTGTTCACTACAGTGATGGCGTGAACTACAATGATCGTGTTCACTACAGTGATAGTGTGAACTACAGTGATAGTGTTCACTACAGTGATGGTGTGAACTACAATGATATTGTTCACTACAGTGATGGTGTGAACTACAGTGATAGTGTCCACTCCAGTGATGGTGTGAACTACAACGATAGTATACACTATAGTGATGGTGGGAACTACAATGATGTTGTTCACTACAGTGATGGTGTGACCTACAGTGATGGTGTGACCTACAGTCATGGTGTGAACTACAATGATAGTGTTCACTACAGTAATAGTGTGAACTACAGTGATAGTGTGAACTACAGTGATAGTGTTCACTACAATCATGGTGTGAACTACAGTAATGGTGTGAACTACAGTCATGGTGTGAACTACATTAATGGTGTGCACTACAATGATAGTGTTCACTACAGTGATAGTGTGAACTACAATTCTACTGTGTGCCACAGTGATAGTGTTCACTACAGTGATGGTGTGAACTACAATGATATTGTTCACTACAGTGATGGTGTGAACTACAGTGATAGCGTTCACTACAATCATGGTGTGAACTACAGTAATGGTGTGAACTACAGTCATGGTGTGAACTACAGTAATGGTGTGCACTACAATGATAGTGTTCACTACAGTGATAGTGTGAACTACAATTCTACTTTGTGCCACAGTGATAGTGTTCACTACAGTGATGGTGTGAACTACAATGATATTGTTCACTACAGTGATGGTGTGAACTACAGTGATAGTGTCCACTCCAGTGATGGTGTGAACTACAATGATAGTATACACTATAGTGATGGTGGGAACTACAATGATGTTGTTCACTACAGTGATGGTGTGACCTACAGTGATGGTGTGACCTACAGTCATGGTGTGAACTACAATGATAGTGTTCGCTACAGTAATAGTGTGAACTACAGTGATAGTGTGAACTACAGTGATAGTGTTCACTACAATCATGGTGTGAACTACAGTAATGGTGTGAACTACAGTCATGGTGTGAACTACAGTAATGGTGTGCACTACAATGATAGTGTTCACTACAGTGATAGTGTGAACTACAATTCTACTGTGTGCCACAGTGATAGTGTTCACTACAGTGATGGTGTGAACTACAATGATATTGTTCACTACAGTGATGGTGTGAACTACAGTGATAGTGTCCACTCCAGTGATGGTGTGAACTAAAATGATAGTATACACTATAGTGATGGTGGGAACTACAATGATGTTGTGAACTACAGTGATGGTGTGACCTACAGTCATGGTGTGAACTACAATGATGGTGTGCACTACAAATGATAGTGTTCACTACAGTGATGGTGTGAACTACAGTGATAGTGTGAAGTACAATTCTAGTGTGTGCTACAGTGATAGTGCTCACTACAGTGATAATATTCATTACGATGATATTGTTCACTACAGTGATGGTGTGAACTATAGTGATGGTGTGCACTACAAATGATAGTGTTCACTACAGTGATGGTGTGAACTACAGTGATAGTGTGAACTACAATTCTAGTGTGTGCTACAGTGATAGTGCTCACTATAGTGATAATATTCATTCCGATGATATTGTTCAGTACAGTGATGGTGTGAATTACAGTGATAGTGTTTACTACTGTGATGGTGTGCAGTAAAATGATAGTGTTCACTACAGTGATGGCGTGAACTACAATGATATTGTTCACGACAGTGATGGTGTGGACTACAGTGATAGTTTTCACTACAGTGATGGTGTGAACTACAGTGATAGTGTTCACTACAGTGGTGGTGTGAACTACAGTGATAGTGTTCATTACAGTGAGAGTGTTCGCTGCAGAGATAGTGTTCACTACAGTGATCATGTTCGCTACAGTGATGGTGTAAACTACAGTGATGTTGTTCACTACAATGATGGTGTGAACGACAATGATAGTGTTCACTACAGTGATAGTATACACTACAGTGATAGTGTTCACTACAGTGAGAGTGTTAGCTGCAGTGATAGTGTTCACTACAGTGGTAGTATACACTACAGTGATAGTGTTCACTACAGTGAGAGTGTTCGCTGCAGTGATAGCGTTCACTACAGTGTTAGTGGTCGCTACAGTGATGGTGTGCACTTCAGTGATAGTGTTCACTACAGTAATAGTGTGAACTACAATGCTATTGTTCACTACAGTGATGGTGTGCACACTACAATCATAGTGTTCATTACAGTGTTGGTGTGAACTACAGTGATGATGTTAACTACAGTGATAGTGTTCACTACAGTGATGGTGTGAACTACAAAGATATTGTTCACTACAGTGATGGTGTGAACTACAGTGATAGTGTCCACTCCAGTGATGGTGTGAACTACAATGATGTTGTTCACTACAGTGATGGTGTGACCTACAGTCATGGTGTGACCTACAGTCATGGTGTGAACTACAATGATAGTGTTCACTACAGTGATGGTGTGAACTATAGTGATGGTGTGCACTACAAATGATAGTGTTCACTACAGTGATGGTGTGAACTACAGTGATAGTGTGAACTACAATTCTAGTGTGTGCTACAGTGATAGTGCTCACTACAGTGATAATATTCATTACGATGATATTGCTCAGTACAGTGATGGTGTGAATTACAGTGATAGTGTTTACTACTGTGATGGTGTGCAGTAAAATGATAGTGTTCACTACAGTGATGACGTGAACTACAATGATATTGTTCACGACAGTGATGGTGTGGACTACAGTGATAGTTTTCACTACAGTGATGGTGTGAACTACAGTGATACTGTTCACTACAGTGATGGTGTGAACTACAGTGATAGTGTTCATTACAGTGAGAGTGTTCGCTGCAGTGATAGCGTTCACTACAGTGTTAGTGGTCGCTACAGTGATGGTGTGCACTACAGTGATAGTGTTCACTACAGTAATAGTGTGAACTACAATGATATTGTTCACTACAGTGATGGTGTGCATACTACAATCGTAGTGTTCATTACAGTGTTGGTGTGAACTACAGTGATGATGTTAACTACAGTGATAGTGTTCACTACAGTGATGGTGTGAACTACAATGATATTGTTCACTACAGTGATGGTGTGAACTACAGTCATGGTGTGAACTACAGTGATAGTGTTCACTACACTGATAGTGTGAAATACAATGATCGTGTACACTATAGTGATGGTGTGAACTACAATGATGTTGTTCTCTACAGTGATGGTGTGAACTGCAGTGATGGTGTGAACTATAGTGATGGTGTGCACTACAATGATAGTGTTCACTACAGTGATGGTGCGAACTACAGTGATATCGTTCACTACAGTGATAGTGTGAACTACTGTGATAGCGTGCACTACAGTGATAGTGTGAACTACAATGATAATGTGCACTACAATGATAGTGTGCACTACAGTGATAGTGTGCACTTCAGTGATGGTGTGAACGACAGTGATATTGTGCACTACAATGATAATGTGCACAACAGTTAAGGTGTGAGCTACAGTGACAGTGTGAACTACAGAGATAGACTGCACTACAGT
Organism: Chiloscyllium punctatum; assembly: GCF_047496795.1. Classification (NCBI taxonomy): domain Eukaryota; kingdom Metazoa; phylum Chordata; class Chondrichthyes; order Orectolobiformes; family Hemiscylliidae; genus Chiloscyllium; species Chiloscyllium punctatum. Next base: position 106,010,597 of record NC_092751.1, read on the forward strand.
GATGGTGTGTACGATAGTGATGTTGTGCACTACAGTGATAGTGTGCACCACAGTAATAACATACACTACAATGATGGAGTGCACTACAGTGAGAGTGTGCACGACAATGATGGAGTGCACTACAGTGAGAGTGTGCATTACAGTGATGGTGTGAACTACGGTGATATTGTTCACTATAGTGATGGTGTGAACTACAATGATAGTGTGCCCTACAGTGATAGCATTCACTAATGTGATGGTGTTCACTACAGTGATGGTGTGAACTACAGTGATAGTGTTCACTACAGTGATGGTGTGAGCTACAATGATAGTGTACACTACAGTGATGGTGTGAACTACAGTGATAGTATACACAACAGTGATAGTTTTCACTACAGTGAGAGTGTTTGCTGCAGTGATAGTGTTCACGACAGTGTTAGTGGTCGCTACAGTGATGGTGTGCACTACAGTGATAGTGTTCACTACAGTAATAGTGTGAACTACAATGATATTGTTCACTACAGTGATGGTGTGCATACTACAATCGTAGTGTTCATTACAGTGTTGGTGTGAACTACAGTGATGATGTTAACTACAGTGATAGTGTTCACTACAGTGATGGTGTGAACTACAATGATATTGTTCACTACAGTGATGGTGTGAACTACAGTCATGGTGTGAACTACAGTGATAGTGTTCACTACACTGATAGTGTGAAATACAATGATCGTGTACACTATAGTGATGGTGTGAACTACAATGATGTTGTTCTCTACAGTGATGGTGTGAACTGCAGTGATGGTGTGAACTACAGTGATAGTGTTCATTACAGTGAGAGTGTGAACTACAGTGATAGTGTTCATTACAGTGAGAGTGTTCGCTGCAGAGATAGTGTTCACTACAGTGATCATGTTCGCTACAGTGATGGTGTAAACTACAGTGATGTTGTTCACTACAATGATGGTGTGAACGACAATGATAGTGTTCACTACAGTGATAGTATACACTACAGTGATAGTGTTCACTACAGTGAGAGTGTTAGCTGCAGTGATAGTGTTCACTACAGTGGTAGTATACACTACAGTGATAGTGTTCACTTCAGTGAGAGTGTTCGCTGCAGTGATAGCGTTCACTACAGTGTTAGTGGTCGCTACAGTGATGGTGTGCACTTCAGTGATAGTGTTCACTACAGTAATAGTGTGAACTACAATGCTATTGTTCACTACAGTGATGGTGTGCACACTACAATCATAGTGTTCATTACAGTGTTGGTGTGAACTACAGTGATGATGTTAACTACAGTGATAGTGTTCACTACAGTGATGGTGTGAACTACAAAGATATTGTTCACTACAGTGATGGTGTGAACTACAGTGATAGTGTCCACTCCAGTGATGGTGTGAACTACAACGATAGTATACACTATAGTGATGGTGTGAACTACAATGATGTTGTTCACTACAGTGATGGTGTGACCTACAGTCATGGTGTGACCTACAGTCATGGTGTGAACTACAATGATAGTGTTCACTACAGTGATGGTGTGAACTATAGTGATGGTGTGCACTACAAATGATAGTGTTCACTACAGTGATGGTGTGAACTACAGTGATAGTGTGAACTACAATTCTAGTGTGTGCTACAGTGATAGTGCTCACTACAGTGATAATATTCATTACGATGATATTGCTCAGTACAGTGATGGTGTGAATTACAGTGATAGTGTTTACTACTGTGATGGTGTGCAGTAAAATGATAGTGTTCACTACAGTGATGACGTGAACTACAATGATATTGTTCACGACAGTGATGGTGTGGACTACAGTGATAGTTTTCACTACAGTGATGGTGTGAACTACAGTGATACTGTTCACTACAGTGATGGTGTGAACTACAGTGATAGTGTTCATTACAGTGAGAGTGTTCGCTGCAGTGATAGCGTTCACTACAGTGTTAGTGGTCGCTACAGTGATGGTGTGCACTACAGTGATAGTGTTCACTACAGTAATAGTGTGAACTACAATGATATTGTTCACTACAGTGATGGTGTGCATACTACAATCGTAGTGTTCATTACAGTGTTGGTGTGAACTACAGTGATGATGTTAACTACAGTGATAGTGTTCACTACAGTGATGGTGTGAACTACAATGATATTGTTCTCTACAGTGATGGTGTGAACTACAGTCATGGTGTGAACTACAGTGATAGTGTTCACTACACTGATAGTGTGAAATACAATGATCGTGTACACTATAGTGATGGTGTGAACTACAATGATGTTGTTCTCTACAGTGATGGTGTGAACTGCAGTGATGGTGTGAACTATAGTGATGGTGTGCACTACAATGATAGTGTTCACTACAGTGATGGTGCGAACTACAGTGATATCGTTCACTACAGTGATAGTGTGAACTACTGTGATAGCGTGCACTACAGTGATAGTGTGAACTACAATGATAATGTGCACTACAATGATAGTGTGCACTACAGTGATAGTGTGCACTTCAGTGATGGTGTGAACGACAGTGATATTGTGCACTACAATGATAATGTGCACAACAGTTAAGGTGTGAGCTACAGTGACAGTGTGAACTACAGAGATAGACTGCACTACAGTGATGGTGTGTACGACAGTGATGTTGTGCACTACAGTGATAGTGTGCACCACAGTAATAACATACACTACAATGATGGAGTACACTACAGTGAGAGTGTGCACGACAATGATGGAGTGCACTACAGTGAGAGTGTGCATTACAGTGATGGTGTGAACTACGGTGATATTGTTCACTATAGTGATGGTGTGAACTACAATGATAGTGTGCCCTACAGTGATAGCATTCACTAATGTGATGGTGTTCACTACAGTGATGGTGTGAACTACAGTGATAGTGTTCACTACAGTGATGGTGTGAGCTACAATGATAGTGTACACTACAGTGATGGTGTGAACTACAGTGATAGTATACACAACAGTGATAGTTTTCACTACAGTGAGAGTGTTTGCTGCAGTGATAGTGTTCACGACAGTGTTAGTGGTCGCTACAGTGATGGTGTGCACTACAGTGATAGTGTTCACTACAGTAATAGTGTGAACTACAATGATATTGTTCACTACAGTGATGGTGTGCACACTACAATCATAGTATTCATTACAGTGTTGGTGTGAACTACAGTGATGATGTTAACGACAGTGATTGTGTTCACTACAGTGATGGTGTGAACTACAATGATATTGTTCACTACAGTGATGGTGTGAACTACAGTCATGGTGTGAACTAGAGTGATAGTGTTCACTACACTGATAGTGTGAACTACAACGATCGTGTACATTATAGTGATGGTGTGAACTACAATGATGTTGTTCTCTACAGTGATGGTGTGAACTACAGTGATGGTGTGAACTATAGTGATGGTGTGCACTACAATGATAGTGTTCACTACAGTGATTGTGCTCACTACAGTGATGGTGTGAACTACAATGATATTGTTCACTACAGTGATGGTGTGAACTACAGTGATGGTGTGAACTACAGTGATAGTGTTCACTAAAGTGATGGTATGCACTACAATGGTATTGTTCACTATAGTGATGGGGTGAACTGCAGTGATAGTGTTCACTACAGTGAGGTATGCACTACAATAATAGTCTTCACTACAGTGATGGGGTGAACTGCAGTGATAGTGTTCACTACAGTGAGGTATGCACTACAATAATAGTCTTCACTACAGTGATGGTGTGCACTACAATGATAGTGTTCACTACAGTGATGGTGGGAACTACAGTGATATCGTTCACTACAGTGATATTGTGAACTACTGTGATAGCGTGCACTACAGTGATAGTGTGAACTACAATGATAATGTGCACTACAATGATAGTGTGCACTACAGTGATAGTGTGCACTACAGTGATGGTGTGAACTACAGTGATAGTGTTCACTAAAGTGATGGTACGCACTACAATGGTATTGTTCACTACAGTGATGGTGTGAACTAAAGTAATAGTGTTCACTACAGTGATGTTGTGCACTACAATGTTAGTGTTCACTACAGTGATGGTGTGCACTTCAGTGATGGTGTGAACTACAGTCATGGTGTGAACTACAATGATATTGTTCACTACAGTGATGGTGTGAACTACAGTCATGGTGTGAACTACAGTAATAGTGTTCACTACACTGATGGTGTGAAATACAATGATCGTGTACACTATAGTGATGGTGTGAACTACAGTGATAGTGTTCACTACAGTGATGGTGTGAACTACAATGATATTGTTCACTACAGTGATGGTGTGAACTACAGTCATGGTGTGAACTACAGTGATGGTACGAACTACAGTGATATCGTTCACTACAGTGATAGTGTGCACTACAGTGATGGTGTGAACGACAGTGATGGTGTGAACTACAGTGATAGTGTTCACTACAGTGATGGCGTGAACTACAATGATCGTGTTCACTACAGTGATAGTGTGAACTACAGTGATAGTGTTCACTACAGTGATGGTGTGAACTACAATGACATTGTTCACTACAGTGATGGTGTGAACTACAGTCATGGTGTGAACTACAGTGATAGTGTTCACTACACTGATAGTGTGAAATACAATGATCGTGTACACTATAGTGATGGTGTGAACCTCAATGATGTTGTTCTCTACAGTGATGGTGTGAACTACAGTGATGGTGTGAACTATAGTGATGGTGTGCACTACAATGATAGTGTTCACTACAGTGATGGTGCGAACTACAGTGATATCGTTCACTACAGTGATAGTGTGCACTACAGTGATAGTGTGAATGACAGTGATATTGTGCACTACAATGATGATGTGCACAACAGTTAAGGTGTGAGCTACAGTGACAGTGTGAACTACAGAGATAGACTGCACTACAGTGATGGTGTGTACGACAGTGATGTTGTGCACTACAGTGATAGTGTGCACCACAGTAATAACATACACTACAATGATGGAGTGCACTACAGTGAGAGTGTGCACTATAATGATGGAGTGCACTACAGTGAGAGTGTGCATTACAGTGATGGTGTGAACTACAGTGATATTGTTCACTATATTGATGGTGTGAACTACAATGATAGTGTGCCCAACAGTGATAGCGTTCACTAATGTGATGGTGTTCACTACAGTGATGGTGTTCACTACAGTGATGGCGTAAACTACAATGATCGTGTTCACTACAGTGATAGTGTGAACTACAGTGATAGTGTTCACGACAGTGATGGTGTGATCTACAATGATAGTGTACACTACAGTGATGGTGTGAACTACAGTCATGGTGTGACCTCCAGTGATAGTGTTCACTACACTGATAGTGTGAACTGCAACGATCGTGTACACTATAGTGATGGTGTGAACTACAATGATGTTGTTTTCTACAGTGATGGTGTGAACTACAGTGATGGTGTGAACTATAGTGATGGTGTGCACTACAATGATAGTGTTCACTACAGTGATGGTGTGAACTACAGTGATATCGTTCACTACAGTGATAGTGTGAACTACTGTGATAGCGTGCACTACAGTGATAGTGTGAACTACAATGATAATGTGCACTACAATGATAGTGTGCACTACAGTGATAGTGTGCACTACAGTGATGGTGTGAACTACAGTGATATTGTGCACTGCAATGATAATGTGCACAACAGTTAAGGTGTGAGCTACAGTGACAGTGTGAACTACAGAGATAGACTGCACTACAGTGATTGTGTGTACGACAGTGATGTTGTGCACTACAGTGATAGTGTGCACCACAGTAATAACATACACTACAATGATGGAGTGCACTACAGTGAGAGTGTGCACTACAATGATGGAGTGCACTACAGTGAGAGTGTGCATTACATTGATGGTGTGAACTACAGTGATATTGTTCACTATATTGATGGTGTGAACTACAATGATAGTGTGCCCTACAGTGATAGCATTCACTAATGTGATGGTGTTCACTACAGTGATGGTGTTCACTACAGTGATGGCGTGAACTACAATGATCGTGTTCACTACAGTGATAGTGTGAACTACAGTGATAGTGTTCACGACAGTGATGGTGTGAACTACAATGATAGTGTACACTACAGTGATGGTGTGAACTACAGTCATGGTGTGACCTCCAGTGATAGTGTTCACTACACTGATAGTGTGAACTACAACGATCGTGTACACTATAGTGATGGTGTGAACTACAATGATGTTGTTCTCTACAGTGATAGTGTGAACTACAGTGATGGTGTGAACTATAGTGATGGTGTGCACTACAATAGTAGTGTTCACTACAGTGATGGTGCGAACTACAGTGATATCGTTCACTACAGTGATAGTGTGAACTACTGTGACAGCGTGCACTACAGTGATAGTGTGAACTACAATGATAATGTGCACTACAATGATAGTGTGCACTACAGTGATAGTGTGCACTTCAGTGATGGTGTGAACGACAGTGATATTGTGCACTGCAATGATAATGTGCACAACAGTTAAGGTGTGAGCTACAGTGACAGTGTGAACTACAGAGATCGACTGCACTACAGTGATGGTGTGTACGACAGTGATGTTGTGCACTACAGTGATAGTGTGCACCACAGTAATAATATACACTACAATGATGGAGTGCACTACAGTGAGAGTGTGCACTATAATGATGGAGTGCACACAGTGAGAGTGTGCATTACAGTGATGGTGTGAACTACAGTGATATTGTTCACTATATTGATGGTGTGAACTACAATGACAGTGTGCCCTACAGTGATAGCGTTCACTAATGTGATGGTGTTCACTACAGTGATGGCATGAACTACAATGATCGTGTTCACTACAGCGATAGTGTGAACTACAGTGATAGTGTTCACGACAGTGATGGTGTGAACTACAATGATAGTGTACACTACAGTGATGGTGTGAACTACAGTGATGGTGTGACCTCCAGTGATAGTGTTCACTACACTGATAGTGTGAAATACAACGATCGTGTACACTATAGTGATGGTGTGAACTACAATGATGTTGTTCTCTACTGTGATGGTGTGAACTACAGTGATGGTGTGAACTATAGTGATGGTGTGCACTACAATGATAGTGTTCACTACAGTGATGGTGTGAACTACAGTGATATTGTTCACTATATTGATGGTGTGAACTACAATGATATTGTGCCCTACAGTGATAGCGTTCACTAATGTGAAGGTGTTCACTACAGTGATGGTGTTCACTACAGTGATGGCGTGAACTACAATGATCGTGTTCACTACAGTGATAGTGTGAACTACAGTGATAGTGTTCACGACAGTGATGGTGTGAACTACAATGATAGTGTACACTACAGTGATGGTGTGAACTACAGTCATGGTGTGACCTCCAGTGATAGTGTTCACTACACTGATAGTGTGAACTACAACGATCGTGTACACTATAGTGATGGTGTGAACTACACAGATGTTGTTCTCTACAGTGATAGTGTGAACTACAGTGATGGTGTGAACTATAGTGATGGTGTGCACTACAATAGTAGTGTTCACTACAGTGATGGTGCGAACTACAGTGATGGTGTGAACTATAGTGATGGTGTGCACTACAATGATAGTGTTCACTACAGTGATGGTGCGAACTACAGTGATATCGTTCACTACAGTGATAGTGTGAACTACTGTGATAGCGTGCACTACAGTGATAGTGTGAACTACAATGATAATGTGCACTACAATGATAGTGTGCACTACAGTGATAGTGTGCACTTCAGTGATGGTTTGAACGACAGTGATATTGTGCACTACAATGATAATGTGCACAAAAGTTAAGGTGTGAGCTACAGTGACTGTGTGAACTACAGAGATAGACTGCACTACAGTGATGGTGTGTACGACAGTGATGTTGTGCACTACAGTGATAGTGTGCACCACAGTAATAACATACACTACAATGATGGAGTGCACTACAGTGAGAGTGTGCACTACAATGATGGAGTGCACTACAGTGAGAGTGTGCATTACAGTGATGGTGTGAACTACAGTGATATTGTTCACTATATTGATGGTGTGAACTACAATGATAGTGTGCCCTACAGTGATAGCGTTCACTAATGTGATGGTGTTCACTACAGTGATGGTGTTCACTACAGTGATGGCGTGAACTACAATGATCGTGTTCACTACAGTGATAGTGTGAACTACAGTGATAGTGTTCACGACAGTGATGGTGTGAACTACAGTCATGGTGTGACCTCCAGTGATAGTGTTCACTACACTGATAGTGTGAACTACAACGATCGTGTACACTATAGTGATGGTGTGAACTACAATGATGTTGTTCTCTACAGTGATGGTGTGAACTACAGTGATGGTGTGAACTATAGTGATGGTGTGCACTACAATGATAGTGTTCACTACAGTGATTGTGCTCACTACAGTGATGGTGTGAACTACAATGATATTGTTCACTACAGTGATGGTGTGAACTACAGTGATGGTGTGAACTACAGTGATAGTGTTCACTACAGTGAGGTATGCACTACAATAATAGTCTTCACTACAGTGATGGTGTGAAATACAGTGATGGGGTTCACTACAGTGATCTTGTTCACTACAGTGATGGTGTGAACTACAACGAAAATGTTCACTACAGTGATGGTGTGCACTACAATGATAGTGTTCACTACTGTGATGTTGTGAACTACAACGAAAATGTTCACTACAGTGATGGTGTGAACTACAGTGATAGTGTTCACTACAGTGATGGTGTGAAGTACAATGATGGTGTGAACTATAGTGATGGTGTTCACTACAGTGATGGCGTGAACTACAATGATCGTGTTCACTACAGTGATAGTGTGAACTACAGTGATAGTGTTCACGACAGTGATGGTGTGAACTACAATGATAGTGTACACTACAGTGATGGTGTGAACTACAGTCATGGTGTGACCTCCAGTGATAGTGTTCACTGCACTGATAGTGTGAACTGCAACGATCGTGTACACTATAGTGATGGTGTGAACTACAATGATGTTGTTCTCTACAGTGATGGTGTGAACTACAGTGATGGTGTGAACTATAGTGATGGTGTGCACTACAATGATAGTGTTCACTACAGTGATTGTGCTCACTACAGTGATGGTGTGAACTACAATGATATTGTTCACTACAGTGATGATGTGAACTACAGTGATGGTGTGAACTACAGTGATAGTGTTCACTAAAGTGATGGTATGCACTACAATGGTATTGTTCACTATAGTGATGGGGTGAACTGCAGTGATAGTGTTCACTACAGTGAGGTATGCACTACAATAATAGTCTTCACTACAGTGATGGTGTGAAATACAGTGATGGTGTTCACTACAGTGATCTTGTTCACTACAGTGATGGTGTGAACTACAATGATATTGTTCACTACAGTGATGGCGTGAACTACAGTATTAGTGTTCACTACTGTGATGTTGTGAACTACAACGAAAATGTTCACTACAGTGATGGTGTGAACTACAGTGATAGTGTTCACTACAGTGATGGTGTGAAGTACAATGATGGTGTGAACTATAGTGATGGTGTGAACTACAATGATAGTATTCACTACAGTGATGGTGCGAACTACAGTGATATCGTTCACTACAGTGATAGTGTGAACTACTGTGATAGCGTACACTACAGTGATAGTGTGAACTACAATGATAATGTGCACTATAATGATAGTGTGCACTACAGTAATAGTGTGCACTACAGTGATGGTGTGAACGACAGTGATATTGTGCACTACAATGATAATGTGCACAACAGTTAAGGTGTGAGCTACAGTGACAGTGTGAACTACAGAGATAGACTGCACTACAGTGATGGTGTGTACGACAGTGATGTTGTGCACTACAGTGATAGTGTGCACCACAGTAATAACATACACTACAATGATGGAGTGCACTACAGTGAGAGTGTGCATTACAGTGATGGTGTGAACTACAGTGATATTGTTCACTATAGTGATGGTGTGAACTACAATGATAGTGTGCCCTACAGTGATAGCGTTCACTAATGTGATGGCGTTCACTACAGTGATGGTGTGAACTACAGTGATCGTGTTCACGACAGTGATAGTGTGAACTACAGTGATAGTGTTCACGACAGTGATGGTGTGAACTACAATGATAGTGTACACTACAGTGATGGTGTGAACTACAGTCATGGTGTGACCTCCAGTGATAGTGTTCACTACACTGATAGTGTGAACTACAATGATCGTGTACACTATAGTGATGGTGTGAACTACAATGATGTTGTTCTCTACAGTGATGGTGTGAACTACAGTGATGGTGTGAACTATAGTGATGGTGTGCACTACAATGATAGTGTTCACTACAGTGATTGTGCTCACTACAGTGATGGTGTGAACTACAATGATATTGTTCACTACAGTGATGGTGTGAACTACAGTGATGGTGTGAACTACAGTGATAGTGTTCACTAAAGTGATGGTATGCACTACAATGGTATTGTTCACTACAGTGATGGTGTGAACTGCAGTGATATTGTTCACTACACTGATAGTGTGAACTACAACGATCGTGTACACTATAGTGATGGTGTGAACTACAATGATGTTGTTCTCTACAGTGATGGTGTGAACTACAGTAATGGTGTGAACTATAGTGATGGTGTGCACTACAAAGATAGTGTTCACTACAGTGATGGTGTGAACTACTGTGATAGCGTGCACTATAGTGATAGTGTGAACTACAATGATAATGTGCACTACAATGATAGTGTGAACTACAGTGATGGTGTGAACTACAGTGATAGTGTACACTACAGTGATGGTGTGAACTACAGTCATGGTGTGACCTCCAGTGATAGTGTTCACTACACTGATAGTGTGAACTACAACGATCGTGTACACTATAGTGATGGTGTGAACTACAATGATGTTGTTCTCTACAGTGATGGTGTGAACTACAGTGATGGTGTGAACTATAGTGATGGTGTGCACTACAATGGTAGTGTTCACTACAGTGATGGTGTGAACTACTGTGATAGCGTGCACTATAGTGATAGTGTGAACTACAATGATAATGTGCACTACAATGATAGTGTGCACTACAGTAATAGTGTGCACTTCAGTGATGGTGTGAACGACAGTGATATTGTACGCTACAATGATAATGTGCACAACAGTTAAGGTGTGAGCTACAGTGACAGTGTGAACTACAGAGATAGACTGCACTACAGTGATGGTGTGTACGACAGTGATGTTGTGCACTACAGTGATAGTGTGCACCACAGTAATAACATACACTACAATGATGGAGTGCACTACAGTGAGAGTGTGCACTACAATGATGGAGTGCACTGCAGTGAGAGAGTGCATTACAGTGATGGTGTGAACTACAGTGATATTGTTCACTATAGTGATGGTGTGAACTACAATGATAGTGTGCCCTACAGTGATAGTGTTCACTAATGTGATGGTGTCCACGAAAGTGATGGTGTGAACTACAGTGATAGTGTTCACTACAGTGATGGCGTGAACTACAATGATCGTGTTCACTACAGTGATAGTGTGAACTACAGTGATAGTGTTCACTACAGTGATGGCGTGAACTACAATGATCGTGTTCACTACAGTGATAGTGTGAACTACAGTGATAGTGTTCACGACAGTGATGGTGTGAACTACAATGATAGTGTACACTACAGTGATGGTGTGAACTACAGTGATGGTGTGAACTACAGTGATAGTATACACTACAGTGATAGTGTTCACTACAGTGAGAGTGTTCGCTGCAGTGATAGTGTTCACTACAGTGTTAGTGGTCGCTACAGTGATGGTGTGCACTACAGTGATAGTGTTCACTACAGTAATAGTGTGAACTACAATGATATTGTTCACTACAGTGATGGTGTGCACACTACAATCATAGTATTCATTACAGTGTTGGTGTGAACTACAGTGATGATGTTAACGACAGTGATTGTGTTCACTACAGTGATGGTGTGAACTACAATGATATTGTTCACTACAGTGATGGTGTGAACTACAGTCATGGTGTGAACTACAGTGATAGTGTTCACTACACTGATAGTGTGAACTACAACAATCGTGTACACTATAGTGATGGTGTGAACTACAATGATGTTGTTCTCTACAGTGATGATGTGACCTACAGTAATGGTGTGAACTATAGTGATGGTGTGCACTACAATGATAGTGTTCACTACAGTGATGGTGGGAACTACAGTGATATCGTTCACTACAGTGATAGTGTGAACTACTGTGATACCGTGCACTGCAGTTATAGTGTGACCTACAATTATAATGTGCACTACAATGATAGTGTGCACTACAGTGATAGTGTGCACTACAGTGATGGTGTGAACTACAGTGATAGTGTTCACTAAAGTGATGGTATGCACTACAATGGTATTGTTCACTACAGTGATGGTGTGAACTAAAGTAATAGTGTTCACTACAGTGCTGTTGTGCACTACAATGTTAGTGTTCACTACAGTGATGGTGTGAACTGCAGTGATAGTGTTCACTACAGTGATGGTATGCACTACAATAATAATCTTCACTACAGTGATGGTGTGAACTATAGTGATGGTGTTGACTACAGTGATCTTGTTCACTACAGTGATGGTATGCACTACAATGATATTGTTCACTACAGTGATGGTGTGAACTACAGTATTAGTGTTCACTACTGTGATGTTGTGAACTACAACGAAAATGTTCACTCCAGTGATGGTGTGAACTACAGTGATAGTGTTCACTACAATGATGGTGTGAACTACAGTGATAGAGTTCACTACAGTGATGGTGTGAACTACAACGATAGTGTACACTATAGTGATGGTGTGAACTACAATGATGTTGTTCACTACAGTGATGGTGTGAACTACAGTCATGGTGTAAACTACAATGATAGTGTTCACTACAGTGATGGTGTGAACTACATTGAGAGCGTTCACTACAGTGATAGTGTTCACTACAGTGATGGTGTGAACTATAGTGATGGTGTGCACTACAAATGATAGTGTTCACTACAGTGATGGTGTGAACTACAGTGATAGTGTGAACTACAATTCTAGTGTGTGATACAGTGATAGTGCTCACTACAGTGAAAATGTTCATTACGATGATATTGTTCAGTACAGTGATGGTGTGAATTACAGTGATAGTGTTTACTACTGTGATGGTGTGCAGTAATATGATAGTGTTCACTCCAGTGATGGCGTGAACTACAATGATGTTGTTCACAACAGTGATGGTGTGGACTACAGTGATAGTTTTCACTACAGTGATGGTGTGAACTACAATGATATTGTTCACGACAGTGATGGTGTGAATTACAATGATAGTGTTCACTACAGTGGTGGTATACACTACAGTTATAGTGTTCACTACAGTGAGAGTGTTAGCTGCAGTGATAGTGTTCACTACAGTGATAGCATACTCTACAGTGATAGTGTTCACTACAATGAGAGTGTTCACTGCAGTGATAGTGTTCACTACAGTGATAGTGTTCGCTACAGTGATGGTGTGCACACTACAATCATAGTGTTCATTACAGTGTTGGTGTGAACTACAGTGATGATGTTAACTACAGTGATAGTGTTCACTACAGTGATGGTGTGAACTACAATGATGTTGTTCACTACAGTCATGGTGTGAACTACAGTGATAGTGTGCACAACAATGATAGTGATCACTACAGTGATGGTGTGAACTGCAGTGGTAGTGTTCACTAGTGATGGTGTGAACTACAATGATATTGTTCACTACAGTGATGGTGTGAACTACAATGATAGTGTTCACTACAGTGATGGCGTGAGCTATCGTCATAGTGTTCACTACAGTGATAGTGTGCACTACCATGATAGTGTGCAATACAGTGATAGTGTTCACTGCAGTGATAGTGTTCATTACAATGATATTGTTCACTACCGTGATGGTGTGAATTACAGTGATAGTGTTCAATGCAGTGATGGTGTGCACTACAATGATAGTATTCACTACATGGATGGTGGGTAGTGCAGTGATAGTGTTCACTACAGTGATGCTGTGAGCTACAGTGATAGTGTTCACTAGAGTGATAGTATGCACTACAGTGATAGTGTTCACTACCGTGATAGTGTTCGCTACAGTGATAGTGTGAACTACAGTGATAGTGTTCACTACAGCAATAGTGTGAACTGCAATGATAGTGTTCACTACGGTGATGGTGTGAACTACAATGATATTGTACACTACAGTGATGGTGTGAACTACAGTGGTAGTGTTCACTCCAGTGATGGTGTGAACTACAGTGATATTGTTCACGACAGTGATGGTGTCAACTACAGTGATGGTGTGAACTACAGTGATGGAGTGAACTACAGTGATAGTATACACTACAGTGATAGTGTTCACTAGAGTGATAGTATGCACTACAATGATATTGTTCACTACAGTGATGGTGTGCACACTACAATCATAGTGTTCATTACAGTGTTGGTGTGAACTACAGTGATGATGTTAACTACAGTGATAGTGTTCACTACAGTGATGGTGTGAACTACAATGATGTTGTTCACTTCAGTGATGGTGTGAACTACAGTAATGGTGTGAACTACAGAGATAGTGTTCACTACAGTGATGGTGTGGACTACAGTGATGGTGTGAACTACAGTGATAGTGTTCGCTACAGTGATGGTGTGAACTACAGTGATAGAGTTCACTACAGTGATGGTGTGAACTACAACGATAGTGTACACTATAGTGATGGTGTGAACTACAATGATGTTGTTCACTACAGTGATGGTGTGAACTACAGTCATGGTGTAAACAACAATGATAGTGTTCACTACAGTGATGGTGTGAACTACATTGAGAGTGTTCACTACAGTGATGGTGTTCACTACAGTGATGGTGTGAACTATAGTGATGGTGTGCACTACAAATGATAGTGTTCACTACAGTGATGGTGTGAACTACAGTGATAGTGTGAACTACAATTCTAGTGTGTGATACAGTGATAGTGCTCACTACAGTGAAAATGTTCATTACGATGATATTGTTCAGTACAGTGATGGTGTGAATTACAGTGATAGTGTTTACTACTGTGATGGTGTGCAGTAATATGATAGTGTTCACTCCAGTGATGGCGTGAACTACAATGATATTGTTCACGACAGTGTTGGTGTGAACTACAGTGATGATGTTAACTACAGTGATAGTGTTCACTACAGTGATGGTGTGAACTACAATGATGTTGTTCACTTCAGTGATGGTGTGAACTACAGTAATGGTGTGAACTACAGAGATAGTGTTCACTACAGTGATGGTGTGGACTACAGTGATGGTGTGAACTACAGTGATAGTGTTCGCTACAGTGATGGTGTGAACTACAGTGATAGAGTTCACTACAGTGATGGTGTGAACTACAACGATAGTGTACACTATAGTGATGGTGTGAACTACAATGATGTTGTTCACTACAGTGATGGTGTGAACTACAGTCATGGTGTAAACAACAATGATAGTGTTCACTACAGTGATGGTGTGAACTACATTGAGAGTGTTCACTACAGTGATGGTGTTCACTACAGTGATGGTGTGAACTATAGTGATGGTGTGCACTACAAATGATAGTGTTCACTACAGTGATGGTGTGAACTACAGTGATAGTGTGAACTACAATTCTAGTGTGTGATACAGTGATAGTGCTCACTACAGTGAAAATGTTCATTACGATGATATTGTTCAGTACAGTGATGGTGTGAATTACAGTGATAGTGTTTACTACTGTGATGGTGTGCAGTAATATGATAGTGTTCACTCCAGTGATGGCGTGAACTACAATGATATTGTTCACGACAGTGATGGTGTGGACTACAGTGATAGTTTTCACTACAGTGATGGCGTGAACTACAATGATATTGTTCACGACAGTGATGGTGTGGACTACAGTGACAGTTTTCACTACAGTGATGGTGTGAACTACAGTGATGTTGTTCACTACAGTGATGGTGTGAATTACAATGATAGTGTTCACTACAGTGATGGTATACACTACAGTGATAGTGTTCACTACAGTGAGAGTGTTAGCTGCAGTGATAGTGTTCACTACAGTGATAGTTTTCACTACAGTGATGGTGTGCACACTACAATCATCGTGTTCATTACAGTGTTGGTGTGAACTACAGTGATGATGTTAACTACAGTGATAGTGTTCACTACACTGATGGTGTGCACTACAATGATAGTGATCACTACAGTGATGGTGTGAACTGCAGTGATAGTGTTCACTAGTGATGGTGTGAACTACAATGATAGTGTTCACTACAGTGATAGTGTGAACTACAGTCATGGTGTGAACTACAGTAATGGTGTGAACTACAGTCATGGTGTGAACTACAGTGATAGTGTGCACAACAATGATAGTGTGCAATACAGTGATAGTGTTCACTGCAGTGATAGTGTTCATTACAATGATATTGTTCACTACCGTGATGGTGTGAATTACAGTGATAGTGTTCAATGCAGTGATGGTGTGCACTACAATGATAGTGTTCACTACAGTGATGGTGTGTAGTGCAGTGATAGTGTTCACTACAGTGATGCTGTGAGCTACAGTGATAGTGTTCGCTACAATGATAGTGTTCACTACGGTAATCGTGTGAACTACAATGATAGTGTTCACTACGGTGATGGTGTGAACTACAATGATATTGTTCAATACAATGATGGTGTGAACTACAATGATAGTGTTCACTACAGTGATGGTGTGTAGTGCAGTGATAGTGTTCACTACAGTGATGGTGTGAACTACAATCATGGTGTGCACTACAATGATAGTGTGCGCTACAGTGATAGTGTGCACTACAATGATAGTGTGAACTACAATGATACTGTTCACTACAATGATAGTGTTCACTACAGTGATGCTGTGAGCTACAGTGATAGTGTTCACTAGAGTGATAGTATGCACTACAGTGATAGTGTTCAATACAGTGATAGTGTTCGCTACAGTGATAGTGTTCACTACAGTAATAGTGTGAACTACAATGATAGTGTTCACTACGGTGATGGTGTGAACTACAATGGTATTGTTCACTACAGTGATGGTGGGAACTAAAGTAATAGCGTTCCCTACAGTGATGTTGTGCACTACAATGTTAGTGTTCACTACAGTGATGGTGTGAACTGCAGTGATAGTGTTCACTACAGTGATGGTATGCACTACAATAATAGTCTTCACTACAGTGATGGTGTTCACTACAGTGATCTTGTTCACTACAGTGATGGTGTGGACTACAATGATTGTGTTCACTACAGTGATGGTATGCACTACAATGATATTGTTCACTACAGTAATGGCGTGAACTACAGTATTAATGTTCACTACTGTGATGTTGTGAACTACAACGAAAATGTTCACTACAGTGATAGTGTTCACTACAGTGATGGTGTGCAGTACAATGGTAGTGTTCACTATGGTGATGGCATGAACTACAATGATAGTGTTCACTACAGTGATGTTGTGAACTACAATGATAGTGTTCACTACAGTAATGGTATGAACTGCAGTGATACTGTTCACTACTGTGACAGTGTGAACTACAGTGATGGTGTGCACTACAATGATAGTGTGCACTACAGCGATTGTGTTCACAACAGTGATAGTATGCACTACAGTTATAGTGTGCACTACAATGATAGTGTGCACTACAGTGATAGTGTGTACTACATGATAGTGTTCACTACAGTGATGGCGTGAATTACAGTGATAGTATTCACTACAGTGATAGTATACACTGCAGTGATTGTGTTCACTATAGTGATAGTGTTTGCTGCAGTGATAGTGTTTGCTACAGTGATGGTGTGCACTACAGTGATAGTGTTCACTACAGTAATAGTGTGAACTACAATGATATTGTTCATTTGAGTGATGATTGTGCACTACAGTGATGGTGTGAACTACAGTGATGGTGTTCACTACAGTGATGGTGTGAACTACAATCATGGTGTGCACTACAATGATAGTGTGCGCTACAGTGATAGTGTGCACTACAATGATAGTGTGAACTACAATGATACTGTTCACTACTGTGATGGTGTGCACTACAATGATAGTGTTCACTACTGTGATGGTGTGAACTACAGTGATAGTGTTCACTTCAGTGATGGTGTGAACTATAGTGTTAGTGTTCACTACAGTGATGGTGCGAACTTTAATGATAGTGTTCACTACAGTGATGGTGTGAACTACAGTGATGGTGTTCACTATAGTGATGGTGTGAACAACATTGATATTGTTCACTGCAGTGATGGTGTGAACTACAATGATAGTGTTCTCTACAGTGATGCTGTGAGCTACAGTGTTAGTGTTCACTACAGTGATGGTGTGAACTATAATGATAGTGTTCACTACAGTGATGGTGTGAACTACAGTGAAGTTGTTCACTACAGTAATGGTGTGAACTACATTGATATTGTTCACTACAGTGATGGTGTGAAATACAATGATGGTGTTCACTACAGTGATGGTGTGAACTACAGTGGTAGTGTTCACTACAGTGATGGTGTGAACTACAATGATAGTGTTCGCTACAATGATGGTGTTAACTGCAGTGAAAATGTGCACTACAGTGATGGTGTGAACTACAATGATAGTGTTCACTACCGTCATGGCGTGAACTACAATGATAGTGTTCACTACAGTGATGTTGTGAACTACAATGATAGTGTTCACTACAGTAATGGTATGAACTGCAGTGATACTGTTCACTACTGTGACAGTGTGAACTATAGTGATGGTGTGCACTACAATGATAGTGTTCATTACAGTGATGGTGTGAACTACAGTGATATTGTTCACTACAGTGAAGGTGTGAACTACAGTCATGGTGTGAACCACAATGATAGTGTGCAAAACAGTGATAGTGTTTACTACAATGATGGTGTGAACTGCAGTGATAGTGTGAACTACAGTCATGGTGTGAACTACAATGATAATGTGCACTACAATGATAGTGTGCACTACAGCGATTGTGTTCACAACAGTGATAGTATGCACTACAGTTATAGTATGCACTACAATGATAGTGTGCATTACATTGATGGTGTGAATTACAGTGATAGTGTTCACTACAATGATAGTGTGCACTACAATGATAGTGTGCACTACATGATAGTGTTCATTACAGTGATGGTGTGAATTACAGCGATAGTGTTCACTACAGTGATAGTATACACTGCAATGATTGTGTTCACTATAGTGATAGTGTTTGCTGCAGTGATAGTGTTTGCTACAGTGATGGTGTGCACTACAGTGATAGTGTTCACTACAGTAATAGTGTGAACTACAATGATATTGTTCACTTGAGTGATGGTGTGCACTACAGTGATGGTGTGAACTACAATCATGGTTTGCACTACAATGATAGTGTGCGCTACAGTGATAGTGTGCACTACAATGATAGTGTGAACTACAATGATACTGTTCACTACAGTGATGGTGTGCACTACAATGATAGTGTTCACTACAGTGATGGTGTGAACTACAGTGATAGTGTTCACTTCAGTGATGGTGTGAACTATAGTGTTAGCGTTCACTACAGTGATGGTGTGAACTTTAATCATAGTGTTCACTACAGTGATGGTGTTCACTACAGTAATGGTGTGAACTACATTGATATTGTTCACTACAGTAATGGTGTGAACTACAATGATAGTGTTCACTACAGTGATGCTGTGAGCTACAGTGATAGTGTTCACTTCAGTGATGGTGTGAACTATAATGATAGTGTTCACTACAGTGATGGTGTGAACTACAGTGATGGTGTACACTACCGTAATGGTGTGAACTACATTGATATTGTTCACTACAGTGATGGTGTGAACTACAATGATAGTGTTCACTACAGTGATGGTGTGAACTACATTGATATTGTTCACTACAGTGATGGTGTGAACTACAATGATAGTGTTCGCTACAATGATGGTGTGAACTGCAGTGAAAATGTGCACTACAGTGATGGTGTGAACTACAATGATAGTGTTCACTACCGTGATGGCGTGAACTACAATGATAGTGTTCACTACAGTGATAGTGTGAATTACAGTGATGGTGTGAACTACAATGATAGTGTTCACTACAATGATGGTGTGAACTACAGTGACGGTGTGCACTTCAGTGATGGTGTGAACTACATTGATATTGTTCACTATAGTAACAGCATGAACTGCAGTGATAATGTGCACTACAGTGACAGTGTGCACTGCAGTAATATTGTGTACTACAGTAATAGTGTGGAATACAGTCATAGTGTGCACTACGGTGATGGCGTGAACTACAATTATAGTGTCAACTGCAGTGATAGTGTGAACTACAGTGATAGTGTGCACAGCAGTGATCGTGTGCATGACAGCGGTACTGTGCACTATAGAGATAGTGTGCGAGTGATAGACTAATTTGGAGCTTGACAATTTTTGCCATACAGAAGAACAATGACTGTAAATACACTGAACTCCACCACTATCATGTTTGTCTTCAAGTCTCTGACTGTCCTGACTTCAGGGCTGGGAGAAAGTGAGCACTGTAGATGCTGGAGATCAGAGTTGAGAGTGTGGTGCTGGAAAAGCATAGCAGGTCAGGCAGCATCCGATGAGCAGGAGAATCGACGTTTTGGGCATAAGCCCTTCATCAGGAATCCTTCAGTGTTACTGGGTAACTCTTTTCCCAACAGCGCCGTGATTGTCCCTACACCTCAAAGATTGCAGTGGATCAAGAACGTAGATCATCACCAGCTGTGCAGGGACATTTATGGATTGGCAATAAATGCTGGCCCAACCAGCAAGGCCCAAAACCTATAGAACCAAATAACAACAATCCGGTAAACATTCCCATTTTGACACAATGGACAACGATTTCGACAAGCTGTATGTTTCACACATTTATATTCCTATTTTATTCAAAATATTTTCATTATGCCAAAGTTTACAAGTTCACGTAGTTCACTGTTAAAGGTTAACCTTTTAAAATGTTTAGTAAGTTGTTTTGATCAATATTCCTCTATCAACCAACTTTACCAAAAGTAAAGGATCATATTGAATGGCGGTGCAAGCTCGAAGGGCTGAATGGCCTACTCCTGCATCTATTGTCTATTGTCTATTGTCTATTGTCTAATGTCTGGTCAGTACGCGAGAGGACCTCAGAACCTAAGAACATAAGAACTGGGAGCCAGGAGTAGGCCGTCTGGCCCCTCGAGCCCGCTGCGCCATTCAATAAAATCATGGCTGATCCTTTCATGGCCTCAGCTCCACCTATCCACCCGCTTTCCAAATCCCTTACTTCTTTCACTGTTCAAAAATAGTTCTTTGCTTTAAAACCATTCAACGAAGAAGCCTCAACTGTTTCACTGGGCAGGGAATTCCATAGATTCACAAACATTTGGGTGAAGAAGTTCCTCCCCAACTCAGTTCCAAACCTTGCTCCCCCTTATTTTGAGGCTATGACCCTAGCTCTAGTTTCAACTACCAGTGGAAACCACCTCCCTGCTTCTATCTTATCTATTCCCTTCATAATCTTATGTTTCTCTAAGATCCCACCCTCATTCTTCTCAATTCCAATGAGTATTGTCTACGACTACTCAATTTCTCCCATAAACCAACCTTCTTGACTTCAGAACCAACCCAGTGAGCCTCCTCTGCACCCCCTCTAGTGCCAGTACATCCTTTCTCTAGTAAGGAGACTAAAACTGTACACAGTACAGGGAGCTTGCTGTTTGCAGATTGACCGCTGCATTTGATATGCGGCAGCAAGAATTATGGACATTTTCTCTTCAGCCAGCACAGAAATGTTATCGCACATACACACCTTTGGAGCAGAAAGATCTCAAACCCAGACTTCCTGCTTGAGAGGGAGGGACACTGGACTTCAAGATGATGTGGCAGTGACTGTGTATTTCAAGAAGTGCTCAATTCACTTGGACTAGGCACTGCCTACTGCAATTCTTTCTTTTGCACAGTAATTCTGCTTCTGATCTCATTCAATCTCATTTAAATTTTATTCGAATGAGGTTCAAAGTCAGGCGCAGTGATCTACACATTCATTTCATCTTCCCATCCATCATTAGTCTGAGTCTGATAAAGAATTTTAATATCATCCCTGTAACGAATGCTGAAAGCATTAGTATCATTCTTCATAGATTTTGAACAAGTTTGTCATTGGAAACGTAAATTAAGGGACAATTGAATTTTAAAATCAAGCCATTAAGAAGTAATTAGGATTGTTCCTGTAAGTCTCAGATACAGCCTAGCTTTACGTGGATTATTTAATTATGTGAATGTAGCTAGTTTTTAACCCTTGTTTAATGTCTGGAGCCATGTGTCAATTAATCTCAGGATGGAATTACTGGCCACATTCAGACAGTTGTAAAAGGTGAGGTCAGAGGGCAATTATTTGGCTCCAATCCAGATAGAATATTGGTTTTCAACATTGCATGTATTTTAAAGTGCAAAGGTTGCAGTGATAAAGACAAATCTGGTCTGGTTTTTGATGGAGCCAGTAGAAACTCAACAGGCCAAATGGCCTCCTTCCATGTTCTAGCGTTCTGTAGCTCCATGTGATAAAGCTGTTTGGAAACTAATAACGCAAAATACCCCATACAGACTCATTGGCCAACTAAAACTATTCGTTGCCGGAACAGGGTTTGATTCCTGTGGATCCAAGGTCCTGCAGAGATTGAGCCCTGACCCCATTTGAACAACAGGGAGACAGTGAGGTCTGCAGATGCCGGAGATCAGAGTTGAGAGCGTGTTGCTGGAAAAGCACAGCAGGTCAGGCAGCATCCAAGGAGCAGGAAGATCGATGTTTCGGGCCAGAGCCCTTCATCAGGAATTCCAGCAGCGGACTTGGGAGCAGAAGAGTCATTAAAAATTCATTCAAGGAATTTTGTGAGTGATATATGTCGATAGTGGGAGTTATTGGAGGAAATGAGGAGGGGGACCTGACAGGGATAATGGAGGGCAGTTGCAACCAGGAATAGAGAATCAGATAGGATGTCACAGAGATATTCAGATTAAGGGGGGTTTCCAGTTTGTGATGGAGGCTGAGTGAAGGTTGGCAAAGTGATTGGTAGAGTTGAGATCATGATATGATTGAAGTTAGCAGTATGTAGTTATAACTTAGATCGAACCATAAACCCATCACAGTTTTTCTTGTACAAAGTTGATCAGGTTGAAGAGGCATTATATAAATCCAAGTCATTATTGTGGAAAGTCAATGATTGGAATGCTGTCACAATACTAACACTCCCAATCCCAGTACCAAGCAGTGAGAAAATAGTCATTTTGGTAATATTGATCTTGAGTAAGAGGTGTGGTCAGCATCAACTTATCAGATCATAAAGCTGTACTCCCATTACAGAAGGAGAGACACACAATGGGGTGTGGTTAAACCAAAGAGTCACCAAACCTCAGGTGAGGACAGTCCTCAATGGTAATCCAAGTTAGTGCAGGGATGGAACCCGAGTTAGTACAGGGATGGAACCCAGTTACTATAGGGGTGGAACCCTGGTTAGTAAAGAAATGGAACCCAGTTAGGACAGGGGTGGAACCCCAGTTAGTAAACGGATGGAACCCCAGTTAGTACAGAAATGGAACCCAGTTAGTACAGGATTGGAACCCCAGTTAGTACAGGGATGGAACCCCAGTTAGTACAGGAATGGAACCCCAGTTAGTACAGGGATAGAACCCCAGTTAGTACAGGAATGGAACCCCAGTTAGTACAGGGATGGAACCCAGTTAGTACAGGAATGGAACCCCAGTTAGTACAGGGATGGAATCCCAGTTAGTACAGGGATGGAACCCCAGTTAGCAGAGGGATGGAACCCCAGTTAGTACAAGAATGGAACCCCAGTTAGTACAGGGATAGAACCCCAGTTAGTACAGGAATGGAACCCAGTTAGTACAGGAATGGAACCCCAGTTAGTACAGGGATGGAATCCCAGTTAGTACAGGAATGGAACCCCAGATAGTACAGGGATGGAATCCCAGTTAGTACAGGAATGGAACCCCAGTTAGTACAGGGGTGGAACCCCAGTTAGTACAAGAATGGAACCCCAGTTAGTACAGGGATAGAACCCCAGTTAGTACAGGAATGGAACCCAGTTAGTACAGGAATGGAACCCCAGTTAGTACAGGGATGGAATCCCAGTTAGTACAGGAATGGAACCCCAGTTAGTACAGGGATGGAATCCCAGTTAGTACAGGAATGGAACCCAAGTTAGTACAGGGATGGAATCCCAGTTAGTACAGGAATGGAATCCCAGTTAGTACAGGGATGGAACCCCAGTTAGTACAGGAGTGGAACCCCAGTTAACACAGGAGTGGAACCCCAGTTAGGACAGGGATGGAATCCCAGTTAGTACAGGGATGGAACCCCAGTTAGTACAGGAGTGGAACCCCAGTTAACACAGGAGTGGAACCCCAGTTAGTACAGGGATGGAACCCATTTAGTACAGCAATACAACCCCAGTTTGTACTGGAATGGAACCCCAGTTAGTACAGGGATGGAACCCCAGTTAGTACAGGAATGGAACCCCAGTTAGTAATGGAATGGAACCCCAGTTAGTACAGGGATGGAACCCCAGTTAGCACAGGAGTGGAACCCCAGTTAGCACAGGAGTGGAACCCCAGTTAGTACAGGGATGGAACCCAGTTAGTACAGGAGTAAAACCCCAGTTAGCACAGGGATGGAACCCCAGTTAGTACAGGGATGGAACCCCAGTTAGTAAACGGATGGAGCCCAGTTAGTACAGGAATGGAATCCCAGTTAGTACAGGGATGGAACCCCAGTTAGTACAGGGATGGAACCCCAGTTAGTACAGGGATGTCACCCAGTTAGCACAGGAATGGAACAACAGTTAGCCCAGCGTTGGATCCCATTTGGTACAGGGATGGAATCCCACTTAGTACAGGAATGGAACCTCAGTTAGTACAGGAAGGGAACCTCAATTAGTACAGGGACGGAACCCCAGTTAGTACAGGAATGAAACCCCAGTTAGTACAGGAATGGAACCCCAGTTAGTACAGGGATGGAACCCCAGTTAGTAAACGGATGGAGCCCAGTTAGTACAAGAATGGAACCCAGTTAGTACAGGAATGGAACCCAGTTAGTACAGGAATGGAACCCCAGTTAGTAATGGAATGGAACCCCAGTTAGTACAGGAATGGAACCCAGTTAGTACAGGAGTGAAACCCCAGTTCGTACAGGAATGGAACCCCAGTTAGTAAAGGGATGGAACCCAGTTAGTACAGGGATGGAACCCAGTTAGTACAGGAATGGAACCCCAGTTAGTAATGGAATGGAACCCCAGTTAGTACAGGAATGGAACCCAGTTAGTACAGGAATGGAACCCCAGTTAGTACAGGAATGGAACCCCAGTTAGTACAGGAATGGAACCCCAGTTAGTACAGGAGTGGAACCCCAGTTGGCACAGGATGGAACCCCAGTTAGTACAGGAATGGAACCCCAGTTAGTAAAGGGATGGAACCCAGTTAGTACAGGGATGGAACCCCAGTTAGTACAGGAATGGAACCCCAGTTAGTAAAGGGATGGAACCCAGTTAGTACAGGAATGGAACCCCAGTTAGTAAAGGAATGGAACCCCAGTTAGTACAGGGATGGAACCCCAGTTAGTACAGCAATAGAACCCCAGTTTGTACTGGAATGGAACCCCAGTTAGCACAGGGATGGAACCCCAGTTAGCACAGGGATGGAACCCAGTTAGTACAGCAATAGAACCCCAGTTTGTACTGGAATGGAACCCCAGTTAGCACAGGGATGGAACCCCAGTTAGCACAGGAGTGGAACCCCAGTTAGTACAGGAATGGAACCCCAGTTAGCACAGGAGTGGAACCCCAGTTAGTACAGGAATGGAACCCCAGTTAGTACAGGAATGGAACCCCAGTTAGTACAGGGATGGAACCCCAGTTAGTACAGGAATGGAACCCCAGTTAGTACAGGGATGGAACCCCAGTTAGCACAGGAGTGGAACCCCAGTTAGTACAGGAATGGAACCTCAATTAGTACAGGGATGGAACCCCAGTTAGTACAGGAATGGAACCCCAGTTAGTACAGGGATGGAACCCCAGTTAGTGCAGGAATGGAACCCCAGTTAGTGCAGGAATGGAACCCAGTTAGTACAGGAGTGGAACCCCAGTTAGTACAGGAATGGAACCCAGTTAGTACAGGAATGGAACCCCAGTTAGTACAGGAATGGAACCCCAGTTAGTAAAGGGATGGAACCCAGTTAGTACAGGGATGGAACCCAGTTAGTACAGGAATGGAACCCCAGTTAGTAATGGAATGGAACCCCAGTTAGTACAGGAATGGAACCCAGTTAGTACAGGAATGGAACCCCAGTTAGTACAGGAATGGAACCCCAGTTAGTACAGGAGTGGAACCCCAGTTGGCACAGGAGTGGAACCCCAGTTAGTACAGGAATGGAACCCCATTTAGTAAAGGGATGGAACCCAGTTAGTACAGGGATGGAACCCCAGTTAGTACAGGAATGGAACCCCAGTTAGTAAAGGGATGGAACCCAGTTAGTACAGGAATGGAACCCCAGTTAGTAATGGAATGGAACCCCAGTTAATACAGGGATGGAACCCCAGTTAGTACAGCAATAGAACCCCAGTTTGTACTGGAATGGAACCCAAGTTAGCACAGGGATGGAACCCCAGTTAGCACAGGGATGGAACCCAGTTAGTACAGCAATAGAACCCCAGTTTGTACTGGAATGGAACCCCAGTTAGCACAGGGATGGAACCCCAGTTAGCACAGGAGTGGAACCCCAGTTAGTACAGGAATGGAACCCCAGTTAGCACAGGAGTGGAACCCCAGTTAGTACAGGAATGGAACCCAGTTAGTACAGGAATGGAACCCCAGTTAGTACAGGGATGGAATCCCAGTTAGTACAGGGATGGAACCCCAGTTAGTACAGGAGTGGAACCCCAGTTAACTCAGGAGTGGAACCCCAGTTAGTACAGGGATGGAACCCATTTAGTACAGCAATAGAACCCCAGTTTGAACTGGAATGGAACCCCAGTTAGTACAGGGATGGAACCCCAGTTAGTAATGGAATGGAACCCCAGTTAGCACAGGAGTGGAACCCCAGTTAGTACAGGGATGGAATCCCAGTTAGTACAGGAATGGAACCCCAGTTAGTACAGGGATAGAACCCCAGTTAGTACAGGAATGGAACCCCAGTTAGTACAGGGATGGAACCCAGTTAGTACAGGAATGGAACCCCAGTTAGTACAGGGATGGAATCTCAGTTAGTACAGGGATGGAACCCCAGTTAGTACAAGAATGGAACCCCAGTTAGTACAGGGATAGAACCCCAGTTAGTACAGGAATGGAACCCAGTTAGTACAGGAATGGAACCCCAGTTAGTACAGGGATGGAATCCCAGTTAGTACAGGAATGGAACCCCAGTTAGGACAGGGATGGAATCCCAGTTAGTACAGGGATGGAACCCCAGTTAGTACAGGAGTGGAACCCCAGTTAACACAGGAGTGGAATCCCAGTTAGTACAGGAATGGAACCCCAGTTAGTACAGGGATGGAATCCCAGTTAGTACAGGGATGGAACCCCAGTTAGTACAGTAGTGGAACCCCAGTTAACACAGGAGTGGAACCCCAGTTAGGACAGGGATGGAATCCCAGTTAGTACAGGGATGGAACCCCAGTTAGTACAGGAGTGGAACCCCAGTTAACACAGGAGTGGAACCCCAGTTAGTACAGGGATGGAACCCATTTAGTACAGCAATAGAACCCCAGTTTGTACTGGAATGGAACCCCAGTTAGTACAGGGATGGAACCCCAGTTAGTACAGGAATGGAACCCCAGTTAGTAATGGAATGGAACCCCAGTTAGTACAGGGATGGAACCCCAGTTAGCACAGGAGTGGAACCCCAGTTAGCACAGGAGTGGAACCCCAGTTAGTACAGGGATGGAACCCAGTTAGTACAGGAGTAAAACCCCAGTTAGCACAGGGATGGAACCCCAGTTAGTACAGGGATGGAACCCCAGTTAGTAAACGGATGGAGCCCAGTTAGTACAGGAATGGAATCCCAGTTAGTACAGGGATGGAACCCCAGTTAGTATAGGGATGGAACCCCAGTTAGTACAGGGATGTAACCCAGTTAGCACAGGAATGGAACCCCAGTTAGCCCAGCGTTGGATCCCATTTGGTACAGGGATGGAATCCCACTTAGTACAGGAATGGAACCTCAGTTAGTACAGGAATGGAACCTCAATTAGTACAGGGACGGAACCCCAGTTAGTACAGGAATGAAACCCCAGTTAGTACAGGAATGGAACCCCAGTTAGTACAGAGATGGAACCCCAGTTAGTAAACGGATGGAGCCCAGTTAGTACAGGAATGGAACCCAGTTAGTACAGGAATGGAACCCCAGTTAGTACAGGGATGGAACCCAGTTAGTACAGGTGTGGAACCCCAGTTAGTACAGGAATGGAACCCCAGTTAGTACAGGAATGGAACCCCAGTTAGTACAGGAGTGGAACCCCAGTTAGCACAGGAGTGGAACCTCAGTTAGTACAGGAATGGAACCCCAGTTAGTAAAGGGATGGAACCCAGTTAGTACAGGAATGGAACCCCAGTTAGTAATGGAATGGAACCTCAATTAGTACAGGGACGGAACCCCAGTTAGTACAGGAATGAAACCCCAGTTAGTACAGGAATGGAACCCCAGTTAGTACAGGGATGGAACCCCAGTTAGTAAACGGATGGAGCCCAGTTAGTATAGGAATGGAACCCAGTTAGTACAGGAATGGAACCCAGTTAGTACAGGAATGGAACCCCAGTTAGTACAGGGATGGAACCCCAGTTAGTAATGGAATGGAACCCCAGTTAGTGCAGGAATGGAACCCAGTTAGTACAGGAGTGGAACCCCAGTTAGTACAGGAATGGAACCCAGTTAGTACAGGAATGGAACCCCAGTTAGTACAGGAGTGGAACCCCAGTTAGCACAGGAGTGGAACCCCAGTTAGTACAGGAATGGAACCCCAGTTAGTAAAGGGATGGAACCCAGTTAGTACAGGGATGGAACCCAGTTAGTACAGGAATGGAACCCCAGTTAGTAATGGAATGGAACCCCAGTTAGTACAGGAATGGAACCCAGTTAGTACAGGAATGGAACCCCAGTTAGTACAGGAATGGAACCCCAGTTAGTACAGGAGTGGAACCCCAGTTGGCACAGGAGTGGAACCCCAGTTAGTACAGGAATGGAACCCCAGTTAGTAAAGGGATGGAACCCAGTTAGTACAGGGATGGAACCCCAGTTAGTACAGGAATGGAACCCCAGTTAGTAAAGGGATGGAACCCAGTTAGTACAGGGATGGAACCCCAGTTAGTACAGGAATGGAACCCCAGTTAGTACAGGAGTGGAACCCCAGTTGGCACAGGAATGGAACCCCAGTTAGTAAAGGGATGGAACCCAGTTAGTACAGGGATGGAACCCCAGTTAGTACAGGAATGGAACCCCAGTTAGTAAAGGGATGGAACCCAGTTAGTACAGGAATGGAACCCCAGTTAGTAATGGAATGGAACCCCAGTTAGTACAGGGATGGAACCCCAGTTAGTACAGCAATAGAACCCCAGTTTGTACTGGAATGGAACCCCAGTTAGCACAGGGATGGAACCCCAGTTAGCACAGGGATGGAACCCAGTTAGTACAGCAATAGAACCCCAGTTTGTACTGGAATGGAACCCCAGTTAGCACAGGGATGGAACCCCAGTTAGCACAGGAGTGGAACCCCAGTTAGTACAGGAATGGAACCCCAGTTAGCACAGGAGTGGAACCCCAGTTAGTACAGGAATGGAACCCAGTTAGTACAGGAATGGAACCCCAGTTAGTACAGGGATGGAATCCCAGTTAGTACAGGGATGGAACCCCAGTTAGTACAGGAGTGGAACCCCAGTTAACACAGGAGTGGAACCCCAGTTAGTACAGGGATGGAACCCATTTAGTACAGCAATAGAACCCCAGTTTGAACTGGAATGGAACCCCAGTTAGTACAGGGATGGAACCCCAGTTAGTAATGGAATGGAACCCCAGTTAGTAATGGAATGGAACCCCAGTTAGTACAGGAGTGGAACCCCAGTTAGTAATGGAATGGAACCCCAGTTAGTAATGGAATGGAACCCCAGTTAGCACAGGAGTGGAACCCCAGTTAGTAATGGAATGGAACCCCAGTTAGTACAGGGATGGAACCCCAGTTAGCACAGGAGTGGAACCCCAGTTAGCACAGGAGTGGAACCCCAGTTAGTAATGGAATGGAACCCCAGTTAGTACAGGGATGGAACCCCAGTTAGCACAGGAGTGGAACCCCAGTTAGCACAGGAGTGGAACCCCAGTTAGTACAGGGATGGAACCCAGTTAGTACAGGAGTAAAACCCCAGTTAGCACAGGGATGGAACCCCAGTTAGTACAGGGATGGAACCCCAGTTAGTAAACGGATGGAGCCCAGTTAGTACAGGAATGGAATCCCAGTTAGTACAGGGATGGAACCCCAGTTAGTACAGGGATGGAACCCCAGTTAGTACAGGGATGTCACCCAGTTAGCACAGGAATGGAACAACAGTTAGCCCAGCGTTGGATCCCATTTGGTACAGGGATGGAATCCCACTTAGTACAGGAATGGAACCTCAGTTAGTACAGGAAGGGAACCTCAATTAGTACAGGGACGGAACCCCAGTTAGTACAGGAATGAAACCCCAGTTAGTACAGGAATGGAACCCCAGTTAGTACAGGGATGGAACCCCAGTTAGTAAACGGATGGAGCCCAGTTAGTACAAGAATGGAACCCAGTTAGTACAGGAATGGAACCCAGTTAGTACAGGAATGGAACCCCAGTTAGTAATGGAATGGAACCCCAGTTAGTACAGGAATGGAACCCAGTTAGTACAGGAGTGAAACCCCAGTTAGTACAGGAATGGAACCCCAGTTAGTAAAGGGATGGAACCCAGTTAGTACAGGGATGGAACCCAGTTAGTACAGGAATGGAACCCCAGTTAGTAATGGAATGGAACCCCAGTTAGTACAGGAATGGAACCCAGTTAGTACAGGAATGGAACCCCAGTTAGTACAGGAATGGAACCCCAGTTAGTACAGGAATGGAACCCCAGTTAGTACAGGAGTGGAACCCCAGTTGGCACAGGATGGAACCCCAGTTAGTACAGGAATGGAACCCCAGTTAGTAAAGGGATGGAACCCAGTTAGTACAGGGATGGAACCCCAGTTAGTACAGGAATGGAACCCCAGTTAGTAAAGGGATGGAACCCAGTTAGTACAGGAATGGAACCCCAGTTAGTAAAGGAATGGAACCCCAGTTAGTACAGGGATGGAACCCCAGTTAGTACAGCAATAGAACCCCAGTTTGTACTGGAATGGAACCCCAGTTAGCACAGGGATGGAACCCCAGTTAGCACAGGGATGGAACCCAGTTAGTACAGCAATAGAACCCCAGTTTGTACTGGAATGGAACCCCAGTTAGCACAGGGATGGAACCCCAGTTAGCACAGGAGTGGAACCCCAGTTAGGACAGGAATGGAACCCCAGTTAGCACAGGAGTGGAACCCCAGTTAGTACAGGAATGGAACCCCAGTTAGTACAGGAATGGAACCCCAGTTAGTACAGGGATGGAACCCCAGTTAGTACAGGAATGGAACCCCAGTTAGTACAGGGATGGAACCCCAGTTAGCACAGGAGTGGAACCCCAGTTAGTACAGGAATGGAACCTCAATTAGTACAGGGATGGAACCCCAGTTAGTACAGGGATGGAACCCCAGATTGTACAGGAATGGAACCCCAGTTAGTAAAGGGATGGAACCCAGTAAGTACAGGAATGGAACCCCAGTTAGTAATGGAATGGAACCCCAGTTGGTACAGGGATGGAACCCCAGTTAGCACAGGAGTGGAACCCCAGTTAGCACAGGAGTGGAACCCCAGTTAGTACAGGGATGGAACCCAGTTAGTACAGCAATAGAACCCCAGTTTGTACTGGAATGGAACCCCAGTTAGCACAGGGATGGAACCCCAGTTAGCACAGGAGTGGAACCCCAGTTAGTACAGGAGTGGAACCCCAGTTAGTACAGGAATGGAACCCCAGTTAGCACAGGAGTGGAACCCCAGTTAGTACAGGAATGGAACCCAGCTAGTACAGGAATGGAACCCCAGTTAGTACAGGGATGGAATCCCAGTTAGTACAGGGATGGAACCCCAGTTAGTACAGGAATAGAACCCCAGTTAACACAGGAGTGGAACCCCAGTTAGTACAGGGATAGAACCCATTTAGTACAGGAATGGAACCCCAGTTAGTACAGGGATGGAACCCCAGTTAGTACAGGGATGGAACCCCAGTTAGTACAGGGATGTAACCCAGTTAGCACAGGAATGGAACCCCAGTTAGTACAGGAATGGAACCCCAGTTAGTACAGGGATGGAACTCCAGTTAGTAAACGGATGGAGCCCAGTTAGTATAGGAATGGAACCAAGTTAGTACAGGAATGGAACCCAGTTAGTACAGGAATGGAACCCCAGTTAGCACAGGAGTGGAACCCCAGTTAGTACAGGAATGGAACCCCAGTTAGCACAGGAGTGGAACCCCAGTTAGTACAGGAATGGAACCCCAGTTAGTACAGGAATGGAACCCCAGTTAGTACAGGGATGGAACCCCAGTTAGCACAGGGATGGAACCCCAGTTAGCACAGGGATGGAACCCAGTTAGTACAGCAATAGAACCCCAGTTTGTACTGGAATGGAACCCCAGTTAGTACAGGGATGGAATCCCAGTTAGTACAGGGATGGAACCCCAGTTAGGACAGGAGTGGAACCCCAGTTAACACAGGAGTGGAACCCCAGTTAGTACAGGGATAGAACCCATTTAGTACAGGAATGGAACCCCAGTTAGTACAGGGATGGAACCCCAGTTAGTACAGGGATGTAACCCAGTTAGCACAGGAATGGAACCCCAGTTAGCCCAGCGTTGGATCCCATTTGGTACAGGGATGGAATCCCACTTAGTACAGGAATGGAACCTCAGTTAGTACAGGAATGGAACCTCAATTAGTACAGGGACGGAACCCCAGTTAGTACAGGAATGAAACCCCAGTTAGTACAGGAATGGAACCCCAGTTAGTACAGGGATGGAACTCCAGTTAGTAAACGGATGGAGCCCAGTTAGTATAGGAATGGAACCCAGTTAGTACAGGAATGGAACCCAGTTAGTACAGGAATGGAACCCCAGTTAGTACAGGGATGGAACCCAGTTAGTACAGGGATGGAACCCCAGATTGTACAGGAATGGAACCCCAGTTAGTAAAGGGATGGAACCCAGTAAGTACAGGAATGGAACCCCAGTTAGTAATGGAATGGAACCCCAGTTGGTACAGGGATGGAACCCCAGTTAGCACAGGAGTGGAACCCCAGTTAGCACAGGAGTGGAACCCCAGTTAGTACAGGGATGGAACCCAGTTAGTACAGCAATAGAACCCCAGTTTGTACTGGAATGGAACCCCAGTTAGCACAGGGATGGAACCCCAGTTAGCACAGGAGTGGAACCCCAGTTAGTACAGGAGTGGAACCCCAGTTAGTACAGGAATGGAACCCCAGTTAGCACAGGAGTGGAACCCCAGTTAGTACAGGAATGGAAACCAGCTAGTACAGGAATGGAACCCCAGTTAGTACAGGGATGGAATCCCAGTTAGTACCGGGATGGAACCCCAGTTAGTACAGGAGTGGAACCCCAGTTAACACAGGAGTGGAACCCCAGTTAGTACAGGGATAGAACCCATTTAGTACAGGAATGGAACCCCAGTTAGTACAGGGATGGAACCCCAGTTAGTACAGGGATGGAACCCCAGTTAGTACAGGGATGTAACCCAGTTAGCACAGGAATGGAACCCCAGTTAGTACAGGAATGGAACCCCAGTTAGTACAGGGATGGAACTCCAGTTAGTAAACGGATGGAGCCCAGTTAGTATAGGAATGGAACCCAGTTAGTACAGGAATGGAACCCAGTTAGTACAGGAATGGAACCCCAGTTAGCACAGGAGTGGAACCCCAGTTAGTACAGGAATGGAACCCCAGTTAGCACAGGAGTGGAACCCCAGTTAGTACAGGAATGGAACCCCAGTTAGTACAGGAATGGAACCCCAGTTAGTACAGGGATGGAACCCCAGTTAGCACAGGGATGGAACCCCAGTTAGCACAGGGATGGAACCCAGTTAGTACAGCAATAGAACCCCAGTTTGTACTGGAATGGAACCCCAGTTAGTACAGGGATGGAATCCCAGTTAGTACAGGGATGGAACCCCAGTTAGTACAGGAGTGGAACCCCAGTTAACACAGGAGTGGAACCCCAGTTAGTACAGGGATAGAACCCATTTAGTACAGGAATGGAACCCCAGTTAGTACAGGGATGGAAACCCAGTTAGTACAGGGATGGAACCCCAGTTAGTACAGGGATGTAACCCAGTTAGCACAGGAATGGAACCCCAGTTAGCCCAGCGTTGGATCCCATTTGGTACAGGGATGGAATCCCACTTAGTACAGGAATGGAACCTCAGTTAGTACAGGAATGGAACCTCAATTAGTACAGGGACGGAACCCCAGTTAGTACAGGAATGAAACCCCAGTTAGTACAGGAATGGAACCCCAGTTAGTACAGGGATGGAACTCCAGTTAGTAAACGGATGGAGCCCAGTTAGTATAGGAATGGAACCCAGTTAGTACAGGAATGGAACCCAGTTAGTACAGGAATGGAACCCCAGTTAGTACAGGGATGGAACCCAGTTAGTACAGGAGTGGTACCCCAGTTAGTACAGGAATGGAACCCAGTTAGTACAGGAATGGAACCCCAGTTAGTACAGGAGTGGAACCCCAGTTAGCACAGGAGTGGAACCCCAGTTAGTAATGGAATGGAACCCCAGTTAGTACAGGAATGGAACCCAGTTAGTACAGGAGTGGAACCCCAGTTAGTACAGAAATGGAACCCAGTTAGTACAGGAATGGAACCCCAGTTAGTACAGGAGTGGAACCCCAGTTAGCACAGGAGTGGAACCCCAGTTAGTAAAGGGATGGAACCCATTTAGTACAGGGATGGAACCCCAGTTAGTACAGGAATGGAACCCCAGTTAGTAAAGGGATGGAACCCAGTTAGTTCAGGAATGGAACCCCAGTTAGTAATGGAATGGAACCCCAGTTAGTACAGGGATGGAACCACAGTTAGTACAGCAATAGAACCCCAGTTTGTACTGGAATGGAACCCCAGTTAGTACAGGGATGGAACCCCAGTTAGCACAGGGATGGAACCCAGTTAGTACAGCAATAGAACCCCAGTTTGTACTGGAATGGAACCCCAGTTAGCACAGGGATGGAACCCCAGTTAGCACAGGAGTGGAACCCCAGTTAGTACAGGAATGGAACCCCAGTTAGCACAGGAGTGGAACCCCAGTTAGTACAGGAATGGAACCCCAGTTAGTACAGGAATGGAACCCCAGTTAGTACAGGGATGGAACCCCAGTTAGTACAGGAATGGAACCCCAGTTAGTACAGGAATGGAACCCCAGTTAGTACAGGGATGGAACCCCAGTTAGCACAGGAGTGGAACCCCAGTTAGTACAGGAATGGAACCTCAATTAGTACAGGGATGGAACCCCAGTTAGTACAGGGATGGAACCCCAGATTGTACAGGAATGGAACCCCAGTTAGTAAAGGGATGGAACCCAGTAATTACAGGAATGGAACCCCAGTTAGTAATGGAATGGAACCCCAGTTGGTACAGGGATGGAACCCCAGTTAGCACAGGAGTGGAACCCCAGTTAGCACAGGAGTGGAACCCCAGTTAGTACAGGGATGGAACCCAGTTAGTACAGCAATAGAACCCCAGTTTGTACTGGAATGGAACGCCAGTTAGCACAGGGATGGAACCCCAGTTAGCACAGGAGTGGAACCCCAGTTAGTACAGGAATGGAACCCCAGTTAGCACAGGAGTGGAACCCCAGTTAGTTCAGGAATGGAACCCCAGTTAGCACAGGAGTGGAACCCCAGTTAGTACAGGAATGGAACCCCAGTTAGCACAGGAGTGGAACCCCAGTTAGTACAGGAATGGAACCCAGCTAGTACAGGAATGGAACCCCAGTTAGTACAGGGATGGAATCCCAGTTAGTACAGGGATGGAACCCCAGTTAGTACAGGAGTGGAACCCCAGTTAACACAGGAGTGGAACCCCAGTTAGTACAGGGATAGAACCCATTTAGTACAGGAATGGAACCCCAGTTAGTACAGGGATGGAACCCCAGTTAGTACAGGGATGGAACCCCAGTTAGTACAGGGATGTAACCCAGTTAGCACAGGAATGGAACCCCAGTTAGCCCAGCGTTGGATCCCATTTGGTACAGGGATGGAATCCCACTTAGTACAGGAATGGAACCTCAGTTAGTACAGGAATGGAACCTCAATTAGTACAGGGACGGAACCCCAGTTAGTACAGGAATGAAACCCCAGTTAGTACAGGAATGGAACCCCAGTTAGTACAGGGATGGAACTCCAGTTAGTAAACGGATGGAGCCCAGTTAGTATAGGAATGGAACCCAGTTAGTACAGGAATGGAACCCAGTTAGTACAGGAATGGAACCCCAGTTAGTACAGGGATGGAACCCAGTTAGTACAGGAGTGGAACCCCAGTTAGTACAGGAATGGAACCCAGTTAGTACAGGAATGGAACCCCAGTTAGTACAGGAGTGGAACCCCAGTTAGCACAGGAGTGGAACCCCAGTTAGTAATGGAATGGAACCCCAGTTAGTACAGGAATGGAACCCAGTTAGTACAGGAGTGGAACCCCAGTTAGTACAGGAATGGAACCCAGTTAGTACAGGAATGGAACCCCAGTTAGTACAGGAGTGGAACCCCAGTTAGCACAGGAGTGGAACCCCAGTTAGTACAGGAATGGAACCCCAGTTAGTAAAGGGATGGAACCCAGTTAGGACAGGGATGGAACCCAGTTAGTACAGGAATGGAACCCCAGTTAGTAATGGAATGGAACCCCAGTTAGTACAGGAATGGAACCCAGTTAGTACAGGAATGGAACCCCAGTTAGTACAGGAATGGAACCCCAGTTAGTACAGGAATGGAACCCCAGTTAGTACAGGAGTGGAACCCCAGTTGGCACAGGAGTGGAACCCCAGTTAGTACAGGAATGGAACCCCAGTTAGTAAAGGGATGGAACCCAGTTAGTACAGGGATGGAACCCCAGTTAGTACAGGAATGGAACCCCAGTTAGTAAAGGGATGGAACCCAGTTAGTACAGGAATGGAACCCCAGTTAGTAATGGAATGGAACCCCAGTTAGTACAGGGATGGATCCCCAGTTAGTACAGCAATCGAACCCCAGTTTGTACTGGAATGGAACCCCAGTTAGCACAGGGATGGAACCCCAGTTAGCACAGGGATGGAACCCAGTTAGTACAGCAATAGAACCCCAGTTTGTACTGGAATGGAACCCCAGTTAGCACCGGGATGGAACCCCAGTTAGCACAGGAGTGGAACCCCAGTTAGTACAGGAATGGAACCCCAGTTAGCACAGGAGTGGAACCCCAGTTAGTACAGGAATGGAACCCAGTTAGTACAGGAATGGAACCCCAGTTAGTACAGGGATGGAATCCCAGTTAGTACAGGGATGGAACCCCAGTTAGTACAGGAGTGGAACCCCAGTTCACACAGGAGTGGAACCCCAGTTAGTACAGGGATGGAACCCATTTAGTACAGCAATAGAACCCCAGTTTGAACTGGAATGGAACCCCAGTTAGTACAGGGATGGAACCCCAGTTAGTACAGGAATGGAACCCCAGTTAGTACAGGAGTGGAACCCCAGTTAGCACAGGAGTGGAACCCCAGTTAGTACAGGAATGGAACCCCAGTTACTAAAGGGATGGAACCCAGTTAGGACAGGGTTGGAACCCAGTTAGTACAGGAATGGAACCCCAGTTAGTAATGCAATGGAACCCCAGTTAGTACAGGGATGGAACCCCAGTTAGCACAGGAGTGGAACCCCAGTTAGTAATGGAATGGAACCCCAGTTAGTAATGGAATGGAACCCCAGTTAGTACAGGGATGGAACCCCAGTTAGCACAGGAGTGGAACCCCAGTTAGTAATGGAATGGAACCCCAGTTAGTACAGGGATGGAACCCCAGTTAGCACAGGAGTGGAACCCCAGTTAGCACAGGAGTGGAACCCCAGTTAGTAATGGAATGGAACCCCAGTTAGTACAGGGAAGGAACCCCAGTTAGCACAGGAGTGGAACCCCAGTTAGCACAGGAGTGGAATCCCAGTTAGTACAGGGATGGAACCCAGTTAGTACAGGAGTAAAACCCCAGTTAGCACAGGGATGGAACCCCAGTTAGTACAGGGATGGAACCCCAGTTAGTAAACGGATGGAGCCCAGTGAGTACAGGAATGGAATCCCAGTTAGTACAGGGATGGAACCCCAGTTAGTACAGGGATGGAACCCCAGTTAGTACAGGGATGTAACCCAGTTAGCACAGGAATGGAACCCCAGTTAGCCCAGCGTTGGATCCCATTTGGTACAGGGATGGAATCCCACTTAGTACAGGAATGGAACCTCAGTTAGTACAGGAATGGAACCTCAATTAGTACAGGGACGGAACCCCAGTTAGTACAGGGATGGAACCCCAGTTAGTAAACGGATGGAGCCCAGTTAGTACAAGAATGGAACCCAGTTAGTACAGGAATGGAACCCAGTTGGTACAGGAATGGAACCCCAGTTAGTAATGGAATGGAACCCCAGTTAGTACAGGAATGGAACCCAGTTAGTACAGGAGTGGAACCCCAGTTAGTACAGGAATGGAACCCCAGTTAGTAAA
Organism: Chiloscyllium punctatum; assembly: GCF_047496795.1. NCBI lineage: Eukaryota > Metazoa > Chordata > Chondrichthyes > Orectolobiformes > Hemiscylliidae > Chiloscyllium > Chiloscyllium punctatum. The sequence continues at coordinate 106,049,541 of NC_092751.1, forward strand.
GGGATGGAACCCAGTTAGTACAGGGATGGAACCCAGTTAGTACAGGAATGGAACCTCAGTTAGTAATGGAATGGAACCCCAGTTAGTCCAGGAATGGAACCCAGTTAGTACAGGAATGGAACCCCAGTTAGTACAGGAATGGAACCCCAGTTAGTACAGGAGTGGAACCCCAGTTGGCACAGGATGGAACCCCAGTTAGTACAGGAATGGAACCCCAGTTAGTAAAGGGATGGAACCCAGTTAGTACAGGGATGGAACCCCAGTTAGTACAGGAATGGAACCCCAGTTAGTAAAGGGATGGAACCCCAGTTAGTACAGCAATAGAACCCCAGTTTGTACTGGAATGGAACCCCAGTTAGCACACGGATGGAACCCCAGTTTGCACAGGGATGGAACCCAGTTAGTACAGCAATAGAACCCCAGTTTGTACTGGAATGGAACCCCAGTTAGCACAGGGATGGAACCCCAGTTAGCACAGGAGTGGAACCCCAGTTAGTACAGGAATGGAACCCCAGTTAGCACAGGAGTGGAACCCCAGTTAGTACAGGAATGGAACCCCAGTTAGTACAGGAATGGAACCCCAGTTAGTACAGGGATGGAACCCCAGTTAGTACAGGAATGGAACCACAGTTAGTACAGGAATGGAACCCCAGTTAGTACAGGGATGGAACCCCAGTTAGCACAGGAGTGGAACCCCAGTTAGTACAGGAATGGAACCTCAATTAGTACAGGGATGGGACCCCAGTTAGTACAGAGATGGAACCCCAGATTGTACAGGAACGGAACCCCAGTTAGTAAAGGGATGGAACCCAGTTAGTACAGGAATGGAACCCCAGTTAGTAATGGAATGGAACCCCAGTTGGTACAGGGATGGAACCCCAGTTAGCACAGGAGTGGAACCCCAGTTAGTACAGGGATGGAACCCAGTTAGTACAGCAATAGAACCCCAGTTTGTACTGGAATGGAACCCCAGTTAGCACAGGGATGGAACCCCAGTTAGCACAGGAGTGGAACCCCAGTTAGTACAGGAATGGAACCCCAGTTAGCACAGGAGTGGAACCCCAGTTAATACAGGAATGGAACCCCAGTTAGCACAGGAGTGGAACCCCAGTTTGTACAGGAATGGAACCCCAGTTAGTACAGGGATGGAACCCAGTTAGTAAAGGGATGGAGCCCACTTAGTACAGGGATGGAACCCCAGTTAGTACAGGAATGGAACCCCAGTTAGTACAGAAATGGAACCCCAGTTAGCCCAGCGTTGGATCCCGTTTGGTACAGGGATGGAATCCCACTTAGTACAGGAATGGAACCTCAGTTAGTACAGGAATGGAACCTCAATTAGTTCAGGGACGGAACCCCAGTTAGTACAGGGATGGAATCCAGTTAGTACAGGAATGGAACCCAGTTAGTACAGGAATGGAACCCCAGTTAGTACAGGGATGGAACCCCAGTTAGTTCAGGGATGGAACCCAGTTGGTACAGGAATGGAATCCCAATTAGTACAGGAATGGCACCCCAGTTAGTACAGGGGTAGAACCCCAGTTAGTACAGGAATGGAACCCAGTTAGTACAGGGATGGAACCCCAGTTTGTAAACGGATGGAACGTTAGTAAAGGAATTGCAACCCAGTTAGTACGGGAATGAAACCCAGAAAGTACAGGAATAGAACCCCAGTTAGTACAGGAGTGGACCCCAGTTAGTACAGGAATGGATTCCCAGTTTGTACAGGGATGGAACCCCAGTTAGTACAGGAGTGGAACCCCAGTTAGTACAGGAATGGAATCCCAGTTAGTACAGGGATGGAACCCAGTTAGTACAGGGATGGAACCCCAGTTAGTACAGGGATGGAACCCAGTTAGTACAGGAATGGAACCCCAGTTAGTACAGGAATGGAACCCCAGTTAGTACAGGAGTGGAACCCCAGTTTGTACAGGGATGGAACCCCAGTTAGTACAGGGATGGAAACCCAGTTTGTACGGGAATGGAACCCAGTTAGTACAGCAATGAAACCCCAGTTTGTACAGGAGTGGAACCCCAGTTTGTACGGGAATGGAACCCCAGTTAGTACAGGAGTGGAACCCCAGTTTGTACAGGAATGGAACCCCAGTTAGTACAGGAATGGAACCCCAGTTAGTACAGGGATGGAACCCCAGTTTGTACAGGAATGGAACCCCAGTTAGTACAGGGATGGAACCCAGTTAGTAAAGGGATGGAGCCCACTTAGTACAGGGATGGAACCCCAGTTAGTACAGGAATGGAACCCCAGTTAGTACAGAATTGGAACCCCAGTTAGTACAGGAATGGAACCCCAGTTTGTACAGGAATGGAACCCCAGTTAATACAGGGATGGAACCCCAGTTTGTACAGGAATGGAACCCCAGTTAGTACAGGGATGGAACCCAGTTAGTACAGGAGTGGAACCCCAGTTAGTACAGGAATGGAACCCCAGTTAGTACAGGAATGGAACCCCAGTTAATACAGGGGTGGAACCCCAGTTAGTACAGGAGTGGAACCCCAGTTAGTACAGGAATGGAACCCCAGTTAGTACAGGAATGGAACCCCAGTTAGTACAGGGGTGGAACCCCAGTTTGTACAGGAATGGAACCCCAGTTAGTAAAGGGATGGAGCCCAGTTAGTACAGGGATGGAACCCCAGTCAGTAAAGGGATGGAGCCCACTTAGTACAGGGATGGAACCCCAGTTAGTACAGGGGTGGAACCCCAGTTAGTACAGGGATGGAACCCCAGTTAGTACAGGGATGGAACCCCAGTTTGTACAGGAATGGAACCCCAGTTTGTACAGGGATGGAACCCCAGTTAGTACAGGGATGGAACCCCAGTTTGTACAGGAATGGAACCCCAGTTAGTACAGGGATGGAACCCCAGTTTGTACAGGAATGGAACCCCAGTTAGTACAGGAATGGAACCTCAATTAGTACAGGGATGGAACCCCACTTAGTACAGGGATGGAACCCCAGTTAGTACAGGAATGGAACCCCAGTTAGCACAGGAGTGGAACCCCAGTTAGTACAGGAATGGAACCCCAGTTAGTACAGGAATGGAACCCCAGTTAGTACAGGGATGGAACCCCAGTTAGCACAGGGATGGAACCCCAGTTAGCACAGGGATGGAACCCAGTTAGTACAGCAATAGAACCCCAGTTTGTACTGGAATGGAACCCCAGTTAGTACAGGGATGGAATCCCAGTTAGTACAGGGATGGAACCCCAGTTAGTACAGGAGTGGAACCCCAGTTAACACAGGAGTGGAACCCCAGTTAGTACAGGGATAGAACCCATTTAGTACAGGAATGGAACCCCAGTTAGTACAGGGATGGAACCCCAGTTAGTACAGGGATGGAACCCCAGTTAGTACAGGGATGTAACCCAGTTAGCACAGGAATGGAACCCCAGTTAGCCCAGCGTTGGATCCCATTTGGTACAGGGATGGAATCCCACTTAGTACAGGAATGGAACCTCAGTTAGTACAGGAATGGAACCTCAATTAGTACAGGGACGGAACCCCAGTTAGTACAGGAATGAAACCCCAGTTAGTACAGGAATGGAACCCCAGTTAGTACAGGGATGGAACTCCAGTTAGTAAACGGATGGAGCCCAGTTAGTATAGGAATGGAACCCAGTTAGTACAGGAATGGAACCCAGTTAGTACAGGAATGGAACCCCAGTTAGTACAGGGATGGAACCCAGTTAGTACAGGGATGGAACCCCAGATTGTACAGGAATGGAACCCCAGTTAGTAAAGGGATGGAACCCAGTAAGTACAGGAATGGAACCCCAGTTAGTAATGGAATGGAACCCCAGTTGGTACAGGGATGGAACCCCAGTTAGCACAGGAGTGGAACCCCAGTTAGCACAGGAGTGGAACCCCAGTTAGTACAGGGATGGAACCCAGTTAGTACAGCAATAGAACCCCAGTTTGTACTGGAATGGAACCCCAGTTAGCACAGGGATGGAACCCCAGTTAGCACAGGAGTGGAACCCCAGTTAGTACAGGAGTGGAACCCCAGTTAGTACAGGAATGGAACCCCAGTTAGCACAGGAGTGGAACCCCAGTTAGTACAGGAATGGAACCCAGCTAGTACAGGAATGGAACCCCAGTTAGTACAGGGATGGAATCCCAGTTAGTACAGGGATGGAACCCCAGTTAGTACAGGAGTGGAACCCCAGTTAACACAGGAGTGGAACCCCAGTTAGTACAGGGATAGAACCCATTTAGTACAGGAATGGAACCCCAGTTAGTACAGGGATGGAACCCCAGTTAGTACAGGGATGGAACCCCAGTTAATACAGGGATGTAACCCAGTTAGCACAGGAATGGAACCCCAGTTAGTACAGGAATGGAACCCCAGTTAGTACAGGGATGGAACTCCAGTTAGTAAACGGATGGAGCCCAGTTAGTATAGGAATGGAACCCAGTTAGTACAGGAATGGAACCCAGTTAGTACAGGAATGGAACCCCAGTTAGCACAGGAGTGGAACCCCAGTTAGTACAGGGATGGAACCCCAGTTAGCACAGGAGTGGAACCCCAGTTAGTACAGGAATGGAACCCCAGTTAGTACAGGAATGGAACCCCAGTTAGTACAGGGATGGAACCCCAGTTAGCACAGGGATGGAACCCCAGTTAGCACAGGGATGGAACCCAGTTAGTACAGCAATAGAACCCCAGTTTGTACTGGAATGGAACCCCAGTTAGTACAGGGATGGAATCCCAGTTAGTACAGGGATGGAACCCCAGTTAGTACAGGAGTGGAACCCCAGTTAACACAGGAGTGGAACCCCAGTTAGTACAGGGATAGAACCCATTTAGTACAGGAATGGAACCCCAGTTAGTACAGGGATGGAACCCCAGTTAGTACAGGGATGGAACCCCAGTTAGTACAGGGATGTAACCCAGTTAGCACAGGAATGGAACCCCAGTTAGCCCAGCGTTGGATCCCATTTGGTACAGGGATGGAAGACCACTTAGTACAGGAATGGATCCTCAGTTAGTACAGGAATGGAACCTCAATTAGTACAGGGACGGAACCCCAGTTAGTACAGGAATGAAACCCCAGTTAGTACAGGAATGGAACCCCAGTTAGTACAGGGATGGAACTCCAGTTAGTAAACGGATGGAGCCCAGTTAGTATAGGAATGGAACCCAGTTAGTACAGGAATGGAACCCAGTTAGTACAGGAATGGAACCCCAGTTAGTACAGGGATGGAACCCAGTTAGTACAGGAGTGGTACCCCAGTTAGTACAGGAATGGAACCCAGTTAGTACAGGAATGGAACCCCAGTTAGTACAGGAGTGGAACCCCAGTTAGCACAGGAGTGGAACCCCAGTTAGTAATGGAATGGAACCCCAGTTAGTACAGGAATGGAACCCAGTTAGTACAGGAGTGGAACCCCAGTTAGTACAGGAATGGAACCCAGTTAGTACAGGAATGGAACCCCAGTTAGTACAGGAGTGGAACCCCAGTTAGCACAGGAGTGGAACCCCAGTTAGTAAAGGGATGGAACCCAGTTAGTACAGGGATGGAACCCCAGTTAGTACAGGAATGGAACCCCAGTTAGTAAAGGGATGGAACCCAGTTAGTACAGGAATGGAACCCCAGTTAGTAATGGAATGGAACCCCAGTTAGTACAGGGATGGAACCACAGTTAGTACAGCAATAGAACCCCAGTTTGTACTGGAATGGAACCCCAGTTAGTACAGGGATGGAACCCCAGTTAGCACAGGGATGGAACCCAGTTAGTACAGCAATAGAACCCCAGTTTGTACTGGAATGGAACCCCAGTTAGCACAGGGATGGAACCCCAGTTAGCACAGGAGTGGAACCCCAGTTAGTACAGGAATGGAACCCCAGTTAGCACAGGAGTGGAACCCCAGTTAGTACAGGAATGGAACCCCAGTTAGTACAGGAATGGAACCCCAGTTAGTACAGGGATGGAACCCCAGTTAGTACAGGAATGGAACCCCAGTTAGTACAGGAATGGAACCCCAGTTAGTACAGGGATGGAACCCCAGTTAGCACAGGAGTGGAACCCCAGTTAGTACAGGAATGGAACCTCAATTAGTACAGGGATGGAACCCCAGTTAGTACAGGGATGGAACCCCAGATTGTACAGGAATGGAACCCCAGTTAGTAAAGGGATGGAACCCAGTAATTACAGGAATGGAACCCCAGTTAGTAATGGAATGGAACCCCAGTTGGTACAGGGATGGAACCCCAGTTAGCACAGGAGTGGAACCCCAGTTAGCACAGGAGTGGAACCCCAGTTAGTACAGGGATGGAACCCAGTTAGTACAGCAATAGAACCCCAGTTTGTACTGGAATGGAACCCCAGTTAGCACAGGGATGGAACCCCAGTTAGCACAGGAGTGGAACCCCAGTTAGTACAGGAATGGAACCCCAGTTAGCACAGGAGTGGAACCCCAGTTAGTACAGGAATGGAACCCCAGTTAGCACAGGAGTGGAACCCCAGTTAGTACAGGAATGGAACCCCAGTTAGCACAGGAGTGGAACCCCAGTTAGTACAGGAATGGAACCCAGCTAGTACAGGAATGGAACCCCAGTTAGTACAGGGATGGAATCCCAGTTAGTACAGGGATGGAACCCCAGTTAGTACAGGAGTGGAACCCCAGTTAACACAGGAGTGGAACCCCAGTTAGTACAGGGATAGAACCCATTTAGTACAGGAATGGAACCCCAGTTAGTACAGGGATGGAACCCCAGTTAGTACAGGGATGGAACCCCAGTTAGTACAGGGATGTAACCCAGTTAGCACAGGAATGGAACCCCAGTTAGCCCAGCGTTGGATCCCATTTGGTACAGGGATGGAATCCCACTTAGTACAGGAATGGAACCTCAGTTAGTACAGGAATGGAACCTCAATTAGTACAGGGACGGAACCCCAGTTAGTACAGGAATGAAACCCCAGTTAGTACAGGAATGGAACCCCAGTTAGTACAGGGATGGAACTCCAGTTAGTAAACGGATGGAGCCCAGTTAGTATAGGAATGGAACCCAGTTAGTACAGGAATGGAACCCAGTTAGTACAGGAATGGAACCCCAGTTAGTACAGGGATGGAACCCAGTTAGTACAGGAGTGGAACCCCAGTTAGTACAGGAATGGAACCCAGTTAGTACAGGAATGGAACCCCAGTTAGTACAGGAGTGGAACCCCAGTTAGCACAGGAGTGGAACCCCAGTTAGTAATGGAATGGAACCCCAGTTAGTACAGGAATGGAACCCAGTTAGTACAGGAGTGGAACCCCAGTTAGTACAGGAATGGAACCCAGTTAGTACAGGAATGGAACCCCAGTTAGTACAGGAGTGGAACCCCAGTTAGCACAGGAGTGGAACCCCAGTTAGTACAGGAATGGAACCCCAGTTAGTAAAGGGATGGAACCCAGTTAGGACAGGGATGGAACCCAGTTAGTACAGGAATGGAACCCCAGTTAGTAATGGAATGGAACCCCAGTTAGTACAGGAATGGAACCCAGTTAGTACAGGAATGGAACCCCAGTTAGTACAGGAATGGAACCCCAGTTAGTACAGGAATGGAACCCCAGTTAGTACAGGAGTGGAACCCCAGTTGGCACAGGAGTGGAACCCCAGTTAGTACAGGAATGGAACCCCAGTTAGTAAAGGGATGGAACCCAGTTAGTACAGGGATGGAACCCCAGTTAGTACAGGAATGGAACCCCAGTTAGTAAAGGGATGGAACCCAGTTAGTACAGGAATGGAACCCCAGTTAGTAATGGAATGGAACCCCAGTTAGTACAGGGATGGAACCCCAGTTAGTACAGCAATCGAACCCCAGTTTGTACTGGAATGGAACCCCAGTTAGCACAGGGATGGAACCCCAGTTAGCACAGGGATGGAACCCAGTTAGTACAGCAATAGAACCCCAGTTTGTACTGGAATGGAACCCCAGTTAGCACAGGGATGGAACCCCAGTTAGCACAGGAGTGGAACCCCAGTTAGTACAGGAATGGAACCCCAGTTAGCACAGGAGTGGAACCCCAGTTAGTACAGGAATGGAACCCAGTTAGTACAGGAATGGAACCCCAGTTAGTACAGGGATGGAATCCCAGTTAGTACAGGGATGGAACCCCAGTTAGTACAGGAGTGGAACCCCAGTTAACACAGGAGTGGAACCCCAGTTAGTACAGGGATGGAACCCATTTAGTACAGCAATAGAACCCCAGTTTGAACTGGAATGGAACCCCAGTTAGTACAGGGATGGAACCCCAGTTAGTACAGGAATGGAACCCCAGTTAGTACAGGAGTGGAACCCCAGTTAGCACAGGATTGGAACCCCAGTTAGTACAGGAATGGAACCCCAGTTACTAAAGGGATGGAACCCAGTTAGGACAGGGATGGAACCCAGTTAGTACAGGAATGGAACCCCAGTTAGTAATGCAATGGAACCCCAGTTAGTACAGGGATGGAACCCCAGTTAGCACAGGAGTGGAACCCCAGTTAGTAATGGAATGGAACCCCAGTTAGTAATGGAATGGAACCCCAGTTAGTACAGGGATGGAACCCCAGTTAGCACAGGAGTGGAACCCCAGTTAGTAATGGAATGGAACCCCAGTTAGTACAGGGATGGAACCCCAGTTAGCACAGGAGTGGAACCCCAGTTAGCACAGGAGTGGAACCCCAGTTAGTAATGGAATGGAACCCCAGTTAGTACAGGGAAGGAACCCCAGTTAGCACAGGAGTGGAACCCCAGTTAGCACAGGAGTGGAATCCCAGTTAGTACAGGGATGGAACCCAGTTAGTACAGGAGTAAAACCCCAGTTAGCACAGGGATGGAACCCCAGTTAGTACAGGGATGGAACCCCAGTTAGTACAGGGATGGAACCCCAGTTAGTACAGGGATGTAACCCAGTTAGCACAGGAATGGAACCCCAGTTAGCCCAGCGTTGGATCCCATTTGGTACAGGGATGGAATCCCACTTAGTACAGGAATGGAACCTCAGTTAGTACAGGAATGGAACCTCAATTATTACAGGCACGGAACCCCAGTTAGTACAGGGATGGAACCCCAGTTAGTAAACGGATGGAGCCCAGTTAGTACAAGAATGGAACCCAGTTAGTACAGGAATGGAACCCAGTTGGTACAGGAATGGAACCCCAGTTAGTAATGGAATGGAACCCCAGTTAGTACAGGAATGGAACCCAGTTAGTACAGGAGTGGAACCCCAGTTAGTACAGGAATGGAACCCCAGTTAGTAAAGGGATGGAACCCAGTTAGTACAGGGATGGAACCCAGTTAGTACAGGAATGGAACCTCAGTTAGTAATGGAATGGAACCCCAGTTAGTCCAGGAATGGAACCCAGTTAGTACAGGAATGGAACCCCAGTTAGTACAGGAATGGAACCCCAGTTAGTACAGGAGTGGAACCCCAGTTGGCACAGGATGGAACCCCAGTTAGTACAGGAATGGAACCCCAGTTAGTAAAGGGATGGAACCCAGTTAGTACAGGGATGGAACCCCAGTTAGTACAGGAATGGAACCCCAGTTAGTAAAGGGATGGAACCCCAGTTAGTACAGCAATAGAACCCCAGTTTGTACTGGAATGGAACCCCAGTTAGCACACGGATGGAACCCCAGTTTGCACAGGGATGGAACCCAGTTAGTACAGCAATAGAACCCCAGTTTGTACTGGAATGGAACCCCAGTTAGCACAGGGATGGAACCCCAGTTAGCACAGGAGTGGAACCCCAGTTAGTACAGGAATGGAACCCCAGTTAGCACAGGAGTGGAACCCCAGTTAGTACAGGAATGGAACCCCAGTTAGTACAGGAATGGAACCCCAGTTAGTACAGGGATGGAACCCCAGTTAGTACAGGAATGGAACCACAGTTAGTACAGGAATGGAACCCCAGTTAGTACAGGGATGGAACCCCAGTTAGCACAGGAGTGGAACCCCAGTTAGTACAGGAATGGAACCTCAATTAGTACAGGGATGGGACCCCAGTTAGTACAGGGATGGAACCCCAGATTGTACAGGAACGGAACCCCAGTTAGTAAAGGGATGGAACCCAGTTAGTACAGGAATGGAACCCCAGTTAGTAATGGAATGGAACCCCAGTTGGTACAGGGATGGAACCCCAGTTAGCACAGGAGTGGAACCCCAGTTAGTACAGGGATGGAACCCAGTTAGTACAGCAATAGAACCCCAGTTTGTACTGGAATGGAACCCCAGTTAGCACAGAGATGGAACCCCAGTTAGCACAGGAGTGGAACCCCAGTTAGTACAGGAATGGAACCCCAGTTAGCACAGGAGTGGAACCCCAGTTAATACAGGAATGGAACCCCAGTTAGCACAGGAGTGGAACCCCAGTTTGTACAGGAATGGAACCCCAGTTAGTACAGGGATGGAACCCAGTTAGTAAAGGGATGGAGCCCACTTAGTACAGGGATGGAACCCCAGTTAGTACAGGAATGGAACCCCAGTTAGTACAGAAATGGAACCCCAGTTAGCCCAGCGTTGGATCCCGTTTGGTACAGGGATGGAATCCCACTTAGTACAGGAATGGAACCTCAGTTAGTACAGGAATGGAACCTCAATTAGTACAGGGACGGAACCCCAGTTAGTACAGGGATGGAATCCAGTTAGTACAGGAATGGAACCCAGTTAGTACAGGAATGGAACCCCAGTTAGTACAGGGATGGAACCCCAGTTAGTTCAGGGATGGAACCCAGTTGGTACAGGAATGGAATCCCAATTAGTACAGGAATGGCACCCCAGTTAGTACAGGGGTAGAACCCCAGTTAGTACAGGAATGGAACCCAGTTAGTACAGGGATGGAACCCCAGTTTGTAAACGGATGGAACGTTAGTAAAGGAATTGCAACCCAGTTAGTACGGGAATGAAACCCAGAAAGTACAGGAATAGAACCCCAGTTAGTACAGGAGTGGACCCCAGTTAGTACAGGAATGGATTCCCAGTTTGTACAGGGATGGAACCCCAGTTAGTACAGGAGTGGAACCCCAGTTAGTACAGGAGTGGAACCCCAGTTAGTACAGGAATGGAATCCCAGTTAGTACAGGGATGGAACCCAGTTAGTACAGGGATGGAACCCCAGTTAGTACAGGGATGGAACCCAGTTAGTACAGGGATGGAACCCCAGTTAGTAAAGGAATGGAACCCCAGTTAGTACAGGAGTGGAACCCCAGTTTGTACAGGGATGGAACCCCAGTTAGTACAGGAGTGGAAACCCAGTTTGTACGGGAATGGAACCCAGTTAGTACAGCAATGAAACCCCAGTTTGTACAGGAGTGGAACCCCAGTTTGTACGGGAATGGAACCCCAGTTAGTACAGGAGTGGAACCCCAGTTTGTACAGGAATGGAACCCCAGTTAGTACAGGAATGGAACCCCAGTTAGTACAGGGATGGAACCCCAGTTTGTACAGGAATGGAACCCCAGTTAGTACAGGGATGGAACCCAGTTAGTAAAGGGATGGAGCCCACTTAGTACAGGGATGGAACCCCAGTTAGTACAGGAATGGAACCCCAGTTAGTACAGAAATGGAACCCCAGTTAGTACAGGAATGGAACCCCAGTTTGTACAGGAATGGAACCCCAGTTAATACAGGGATGGAACCCCAGTTTGTACAGGAATGGAACCCCAGTTAGTACAGGGATGGAACCCAGTTAGTACAGGAGTGGAACCCCAGTTAGTACAGGAATGGAACCCCAGTTAGTACAGGAATGGAACCCCAGTTTGTACAGGGATGGAACCCCAGTTAGTACAGGAGTGGAAACCCAGTTTGTACGGGAATGGAACCCAGTTAGTACAGCAATGAAACCCCAGTTTGTACAGGAGTGGAACCCCAGTTTGTACGGGAATGGAACCCCAGTTAGTACAGGAGTGGAACCCCAGTTTGTACAGGAATGGAACCCCAGTTAGTACAGGAATGGAACCCCAGTTAGTACAGGGATGGAACCCCAGTTTGTACAGGAATGGAACCCCAGTTAGTACAGGGATGGAACCCAGTTAGTAAAGGGATGGAGCCCACTTAGTACAGGGATGGAACCCCAGTTAGTACAGGAATGGAACCCCAGTTAGTACAGAAATGGAACCCCAGTTAGTACAGGAATGGAACCCCAGTTTGTACAGGAATGGAACCCCAGTTAATACAGGGATGGAACCCCAGTTTGTACAGGAATGGAACCCCAGTTAGTACAGGGATGGAACCCAGTTAGTACAGGAGTGGAACCCCAGTTAGTACAGGAATGGAACCCCAGTTAGTACAGGAATGGAACCCCAGTTAATACAGGGGTGGAACCCCAGTTAGTACAGGAGTGGAACCCCAGTTAGTACAGGAATGGAACCCCAGTTAGTACAGGAATGGAACCCCAGTTAGTACAGGGGTGGAACCCCAGTTTGTACAGGAATGGAACCCCAGTTAGTAAAGGGATGGAGCCCAGTTAGTACAGGGATGGAACCCCAGTCAGTAAAGGGATGGAGCCCACTTAGTACAGGGATGGAACCCCAGTTAGTACAGGGGTGGAACCCCAGTTAGTACAGGGATGGAACCCCAGTTAGTACAGGGATGGAACCCCAGTTTGTACAGGAATGGAACCCCAGTTTGTACAGGGATGGAACCCCAGTTAGTACAGGGATGGAACCCCAGTTTGTACAGGAATGGAACCCCAGTTAGTACAGGGATGGAACCCCAGTTTGTACAGGAATGGAACCCCAGTTAGTACAGGAATGGAACCCCAGTTAGTACAGGGGTGGAACCCCAGTTTGTACAGGAATGGAACCCCAGTTAGTAAAGGGATGGAGCCCAGTTAGTACAGGGATGGAACCCCAGTCAGTAAAGGGATGGAGCCCACTTAGTACAGGGATGGAACCCCAGTTAGTACAGGGGTGGAACCCCAGTTAGTACAGGGATGGAACCCCAGTTAGTACAGGGATGGAACCCCAGTTTGTACAGGAATGGAACCCCAGTTTGTACAGGGATGGAACCCCAGTTAGTACAGGGATGGAACCCCAGTTTGTACAGGAATGGAACCCCAGTTAGTACAGGGATGGAACCCCAGTTTGTACAGGAATGGAACCCCAGTTAGTACAGGAATGGAACCTCAATTAGTACAGGGATGGAACCCCACTTAGTACAGGGATGGAACCCCAGTTAGTACAGGGATGGAACCCCAGTTTGTACAGGGATGGAACCCTAGTTAGTAAAGGAGTGGAACCCCAGTTAGTACAGGAATAGAACCTCAGTTAGTACAGGGATGGAACCCCAGTTAGTACAGGAATGGAACCCCAGTTAGTACAGGGATGGAACCCCAGTTAGTACAGGGATGGAACCCCAGTTAGTACAGGAATGGAACCCCAGTTAGGACAGGAGTGGAACCCCAGTTAGTAAACGGATGGAACCTTAGTAAAGGAATTGCAAACCAGTTAGTACTGGAATGAAACCCAGAAAGTACAGGAATAGAACCCCAGTTAGTACAGGAGTGGAACCCCAGTTAGTACAGGAGTGGAACCCCAGTTAGTACAGGAGTGGAACCCCAGTTAGTAAAGGAATGGAACCCCAGTTACTATAGGAATGGAACGTTATTACAGGAGTGAAATCCCAGCTATTACAGGAATGGAATCCCAGGTTGTACTGGAGTGGAGCCCCGTAAGTAAAGGAATGGCACCCCAGTTAGTACAGGGATGGAACCCCAGTTAGTACAGGGATGGTACCCAGTTAGTACAGGAGTGGAACCCCAGTTAGTACAGGAGTGGAACCGCAGTTAGTACAGGGATGGAACCCCAGTTAGTAAACGGATGGAACATTAGTAAAGGAATTGCAAACCAGTTAGTACTGGAATGAAACCCAGAAAGTACAGGAATAGAACCCCAGTTAGTACAGGAGTGGAACCCCGGTTAGTACAGGAGTGGAACCCCAGTTAGTACAGGAGTGGAACCCCAGTTAGGACAGGGATGGAACCCCAGTTAGTAAACGGATGGAACCTTAGTAAAGGAATTGCAAACCAGTTAGTACTGGAATGAAACCCAGAAAGTACAGGAATAGAACCCCAGTTAGTACAGGAGTGGAACCCCAGTTAGTACAGGAGTGGAACCCCAGCTATTACAGAAATGGAATCCCAGGTCGTACTGGAATGGAGCCCCGTAAGGAAAGGAATGGCACCCCAGTTAGTTCAGGAATACAACACCAGTTAATACAGGAATGGAACCCAGTTAGTACAGGGATGGAACCCCAGTTCGTACAGGAGTGGAACCACAGTTTGTACAGGAATGGAACCCCAGTTAGTACAGGGATGGAACCCCAGTTAGTACAGGGATGGAACCCCAGTTAGTACAGGAGGGGAACCCAGTTTGTACGGGAATGGAACCCAGTTAGTACGGGAATGGAACCCAATTAGTACAGGGATGGAACCCCAGTTAGTACAGGGATGGAACCCCAGTTAGTAATGGAATGGAACCCCAGTTAGTGCAGGAATGGAACCCAGTTAGTACAGGAGTGGAACCCCAGTTAGTACAGGAATGGAACCCAGTTAGTACAGGAATGGAACCCCAGTTAGTACAGGAGTGGAACCCCAGTTAGCACAGGAGTGGAACCCCAGTTAGTACAGGAATGGAACCCCAGTTAGTACAGGGATGGAACCCAGTTAGTACAGGGATGGAACCCCAGTTAGTACAGGGATGGAACCCCAGTTAGTAATGGAATGGAACCCCAGTTAGTCCAGGAATGGAACCCAGTTAGTACAGGAATGGAACCCCAGTTAGTACAGGAATGGAACCCCAGTTAGTACAGGAATGGAACCCCAGTTAGTACAGGAGTGGAACCCCAGTTGGCACAGGATGGAACCCCAGTTAGTACAGGAATGGAACCCCAGTTAGTAAAGGGATGGAACCCAGTTAGTACAGGGATGGAACCCCAGTTAGTACAGGAATGGAACCCCAGTTAGTAAAGGGATGGAACCCCAGTTAGTACAGCAATAGAACCCCAGTTTGTACTGGAATGGAACCCCAGTTAGCACAGGGATGGAACCCCAGTTTGCACAGGGATGAAACCCAGTTAGTACAGCAATAGAACCCCAGTTTGTACTGGAATGGAACCCCAGTTAGCACAGGGATGGAACCCCAGTTAGCACAGGAGTGGAACCCCAGTTAGTACAGGAATGGAACCCCAGTTAGCACAGGAGTGGAACCCCAGTTAGTACAGGAATG
Source organism: Chiloscyllium punctatum (assembly GCF_047496795.1). NCBI lineage: Eukaryota > Metazoa > Chordata > Chondrichthyes > Orectolobiformes > Hemiscylliidae > Chiloscyllium > Chiloscyllium punctatum. Next base: position 106,064,754 of record NC_092751.1, read on the forward strand.
GAACCCCAGTTAGTACAGGAATGGAACCCCAGTTAGTACAGGGATGGAACCCCAGTTAGTACAGGAATGGAACCCCAGTTAGTACAGGGATGGAACCCCAGTTAGCACAGGAGTGGAACCCCAGTTAGTACAGGAATGGAACCTCAATTAGTACAGGGATGGAACCCCAGTTAGTACAGGGATGGAACCCCAGATTGTACAGGAATGGAACCCCAGTTAGTAAAGGGATGGAACCCAGTTAGTACAGGAATGGAACCCCAGTTAGTAATGGAATGGAACCCCAGTTGGTACAGGGATGGAACCCCAGTTAGCACAGGAGTGGAACCCCAGTTAGCACAGGAGTGGAACCCCAGTTAGTACAGGGATGGAACCCAGTTAGTACAGCAATAGAACCCCAGTTTGTACTGGAATGGAACCCCAGTTAGCACAGGGATGGAACCCCAGTTAGCACAGGAGTGGAACCCCAGTTAGTACAGGAATGGAACCCCAGTTAGCACAGGAGTGGAACCCCAGTTAATACAGGAATGGAACCCCAGTTAGCACAGGAGTGGAACACCAGTTAGTACAGGAATGGAACCCCAGTTAGTACAGAAATGGAACCCCAGTTAGTACAGGAATGGAACCCCAGTTAGTACAGGGATGGAACCCCAGTTAGCACAGGAGTGGAACCCCAGTTAGTACAGGAATGGAACCCCAGTTAGTACAGGAGTGGAACCCCAGTTGGCACAGGAGTGGAACCCCAGTTAGTACAGGAATGGAACCCCAGTTAGTAAAGTGATGGAACCCAGTTAGTACAGGGATGGAACCCCAGTTAGCACAGGAGTGGAACCCCAGTTAGTACAGGAATGGAACCCCAGTTAGCCCAGCGTTGGATCCCATTTGGTACAGTGATGGAATCCCACTTAGTACAGGAATGGAACCTCAGTTAGTACAGGAATGGAACCTCAATTAGTACAGGGATGGAACCCCAGTTAGTACAGTGATGGAACCCCAGATTGTACAGGAATGGAACCCCAGTTAGTACAGGGATGGAACCCCAGTTAGTACAGGGATGGAACCCCAGATTGTACAGGAATGGAACCCCAGTTAGTACCGGAGTGGAACCCCACTTCGTACAGGAATGGAACCCCAGTTTGTACAGCAATGGAACCCCAGTTTGTACAGGAATGCAACCCCAGTTAGTACAGGAGTGGAACCCCAGTTTGTACAGGAATGAAACCCCAGTTAGTACAGGAATGGAACCCCAGTTAGTACAGGGATGGAACCCCAGTTAGTAAACGGATGGAGCCCAGTTAATACAGGAATGGAATCCCAGTTAGTACAGGGATGGAACCCCAGTTAGTACAGGGATGGAACCCCAGTTAGTACAGGAATGGAACCCAGTTAGTACAGGAATGGAACCCCAGTTAGTGCAGGAATGGAACTCCAGTTAGTGCAGGAATGGAACCCCAGTTAGTACAGGGATGTAACCCAGTTAGTACAGGGATGGAACCCCAGTTAGTCCAGCGTTGGAACCCAGTTGGTACAGGGATGGAACTTCAATTAGTACAGGAATGCAAGTCCAGTTAGTACAGGGATGGAACCCAGTTAGTACAGGGATGTAACCCAGTTACCACAGGAATGGAACCCCAGTTAGCCCAGCGTTGGATCCCATTTGGTACAGGGATGGAATCCCACTTAGTACAGGAATGGAACCTCAGTTAGTACAGGAATGGAACCTCAATTAGTACAGGGACGGAACCCCAGTTAGTACAGGGATGGAACCCAGTTAGTACAGGAATGGAACCCAGTTAGTACAGGAATGGAACCCCAGTTAGTACAGGGATGGAACCCCAGTTAGTTCAGGGATGGAACCCAGTTGGTACAGGAATGGAATCCCAATTAGTACAGGAATGGCACCCCAGTTAGTACAGGGGTAGAACCCCAGTTAGTACAGGAATGGAACCCAGTTAGTACAGGGATGGAACCCCAGTTTGTAAACGGATGGAACGTTAGTAAAGGAATTGCAACCCAGTTAGTACGGGAATGAAACCCAGAAAGTACAGGAATAGAACCCCAGTTAGTACAGGAGTGGACCCCAGTTAGTACAGGAATGGATTCCCAGTTTGTACAGGGATGGAACCCCAGTTAGTACAGGAGTGGAACCCCAGTTAGTACAGGAGTGGAACCCCAGTTAGTACAGGAATGGAATCCCAGTTAGTACAGGGATGGAACCCAGTTAGTACAGGGATGGAACCCCAGTTAGTACAGGGATGGAACCCAGTTAGTACAGGGATGGAACCCCAGTTAGTACAGGAATGGAACCCCAGTTAGTACAGGAGTGGAACCCCAGTTTGTACAGGGATGGAACCCCAGTTAGTACAGGAGTGGAAACCCAGTTTGTACGGGAATGGAACCCAGTTAGTACAGCAATGAAACCCCAGTTTGTACAGGAGTGGAACCCCAGTTTGTACGGGAATGGAACCCCAGTTAGTACAGGAGTGGAACCCCAGTTTGTACAGGAATGGAACCCCAGTTAGTACAGGAATGGAACCCCAGTTAGTACAGGGATGGAACCCCAGTTTGTACAGGAATGGAACCCCAGTTAGTACAGGGATGGAACCCAGTTAGTAAAGGGATGGAGCCCACTTAGTACAGGGATGGAACCCCAGTTAGTACAGGAATGGAACCCCAGTTAGTACAGAAATGGAACCCCAGTTAGTACAGGAATGGAACCCCAGTTTGTACAGGAATGGAACCCCAGTTAATACAGGGATGGAACCCCAGTTTGTACAGGAATGGAACCCCAGTTAGTACAGGGATGGAACCCAGTTAGTACAGGAGTGGAACCCCAGTTAGTACAGGAATGGAACCCCAGTTAGTACAGGAATGGAACCCCAGTTAATACAGGGGTGGAACCCCAGTTAGTACAGGAGTGGAACCCCAGTTAGTACAGGAATGGAACCCCAGTTAGTACAGGAATGGAACCCCAGTTAGTACAGGGGTGGAACCCCAGTTTGTACAGGAATGGAACCCCAGTTAGTAAAGGGATGGAGCCCAGTTAGTACAGGGATGGAACCCCAGTCAGTAAAGGGATGGAGCCCACTTAGTACAGGGATGGAACCCCAGTTAGTACAGGGGTGGAACCCCAGTTAGTACAGGGATGGAACCCCAGTTAGTACAGGGATGGAACCCCAGTTTGTACAGGAATGGAACCCCAGTTTGTACAGGGATGGAACCCCAGTTAGTACAGGGATGGAACCCCAGTTTGTACAGGAATGGAACCCCAGTTAGTACAGGGATGGAACCCCAGTTTGTACAGGAATGGAACACCAGTTAGTACAGGAATGGAACCTCAATTAGTACAGGGATGGAACCCCACTTAGTACAGGGATGGAACCCCAGTTAGTACAGGGATGGAACCCCAGTTTGTACAGGGATGGAACCCTAGTTAGTAAAGGAGTGGAACCCCAGTTAGTACAGGAATAGAACCTCAGTTAGTACAGGGATGGAACCCCAGTTAGTACAGGAATGGAACCCCAGTTAGGACAGGAGTGGAACCCCAGTTAGTAAACGGATGGAACCTTAGTAAAGGAATTGCAAACCAGTTAGTACTGGAATGAAACCCAGAAAGTACAGGAATAGAACCCCAGTTAGTACAGGAGTGGAACCCCAGTTAGTACAGGAGTGGAACCCCAGTTAGTACAGGAGTGGAACCCCAGTTAGTAAAGGAATGGAACCCCAGTTACTATAGGAATGGAACGTTATTACAGGAGTGAAACCCCAGCTATTACAGGAATGGAATCCCAGGTTGTAATGGAGTGGAGCCCCGTAAGTAAAGGAATGGCACCCCAGTTAGTACAGGGATGGAACCCCAGTTAGTACAGGGATGGTACCCAGTTAGTACAGGAGTGGAACCCCAGTTAGTACAGGAGTGGAACCGCAGTTAGTACAGGGATGGAACCCCAGTTAGTAAACGGATGGAACATTAGTAAAGGAATTGCAAACCAGTTAGTACTGGAATGAAACCCAGAAAGTACAGGAATAGAACCCCAGTTAGTACAGGAATGGAACCCCGGTTAGTACAGGAGTGGAACCCCAGTTAGTACAGGAGTGGAACCCCAGTTAGGACAGGGATGGAACCCCAGTTAGTAAACGGATGGAACCTTAGTAAAGGAATTGCAAACCAGTTAGTACTGGAATGAAACCCAGAAAGTACAGGAATAGAACCCCAGTAAGTACAGGAGTGGAACCCCAGTTAGTACAGGAGTGGAACCCCAGCTATTACAGAAATGGAATCCCAGGTCGTACTGGAATGGAGCCCCGTAAGTAAAGGAATGGCACCCCAGTTAGTTCAGGAATACAACACCAGTTAATACAGGAATGGAACCCAGTTAGTACAGGGATGGAACCCCAGTTCGTACAGGAGTGGAACCCCAGTTTGTACAGGAATGGAACCCCAGTTAGTACAGGGATGGAACCCCAGTTAGTACAGGGATGGAACCCCAGTTAGTACAGGGATGGAACCCCAGTTAGTCCAGCGTTGGAACCCAGTTGGTACAGGGATGGAACTTCAATTAGTACAGGAATGCAAGTCCAGTTAGTACAGGGATGGAACCCAGTTAGTACAGGGATGTAACCCAGTTACCACAGGAATGGAACCCCAGTTAGCCCAGCGTTGGATCCCATTTGGTACAGGGATGGAATCCCACTTAGTACAGGAATGGAACCTCAGTTAGTACAGGAATGGAACCTCAATTAGTACAGGGACGGAACCCCAGTTAGTACAGGGATGGAACCCAGTTAGTACAGGGATGGAACCCAGTTAGTACAGGAATGGAACCCCAGTTAGTACAGGGATGGAACCCCAGTTAGTTCAGGGATGGAACCCAGTTGGTACAGGAATGGAATCCCAATTAGTACAGGAATGGCACCCCAGTTAGTACAGGGGTAGAACCCCAGTTAGTACAGGAATGGAACCCAGTTAGTACAGGGATGGAACCCCAGTTTGTAAACGGATGGAACGTTAGTAAAGGAATTGCAACCCAGTTAGTACGGGAATGAAACCCAGAAAGTACAGGAATAGAACCCCAGTTAGTACAGGAGTGGACCCCAGTTAGTACAGGAATGGATTCCCAGTTTGTACAGGGATGGAACCCCAGTTAGTACAGGAGTGGAACCCCAGTTAGTACAGGAGTGGAACCCCAGTTAGTACAGGAATGGAATCCCAGTTAGTACAGGGATGGAACCCAGTTAGTACAGGGATGGAACCCCAGTTAGTACAGGGATGGAACCCAGTTAGTACAGGGATGGAACCCCAGTTAGTACAGGAATGGAACCCCAGTTAGTACAGGAGTGGAACCCCAGTTTGTACAGGGATGGAACCCCAGTTAGTACAGGAGTGGAAACCCAGTTTGTACGGGAATGGAACCCAGTTAGTACAGCAATGAAACCCCAGTTTGTACAGGAGTGGAACCCCAGTTTGTACGGGAATGGAACCCCAGTTAGTACAGGAGTGGAACCCCAGTTTGTACAGGAATGGAACCCCAGTTAGTACAGGAATGGAACCCCAGTTAGTACAGGGATGGAACCCCAGTTTGTACAGGAATGGAACCCCAGTTAGTACAGGGATGGAACCCAGTTAGTAAAGGGATGGAGCCCACTTAGTACAGGGATGGAACCCCAGTTAGTACAGGAATGGAACCCCAGTTAGTACAGAAATGGAACCCCAGTTAGTACAGGAATGGAACCCCAGTTTGTACAGGAATGGAACCCCAGTTAATACAGGGATGGAACCCCAGTTTGTACAGGAATGGAACCCCAGTTAGTACAGGGATGGAACCCAGTTAGTACAGGAGTGGAACCCCAGTTAGTACAGGAATGGAACCCCAGTTAGTACAGGAATGGAACCCCAGTTAATACAGGGGTGGAACCCCAGTTAGTACAGGAGTGGAACCCCAGTTAGTACAGGAATGGAACCCCAGTTAGTACAGGAATGGAACCCCAGTTAGTACAGGGGTGGAACCCCAGTTTGTACAGGAATGGAACCCCAGTTAGTAAAGGGATGGAGCCCAGTTAGTACAGGGATGGAACCCCAGTCAGTAAAGGGATGGAGCCCACTTAGTACAGGGATGGAACCCCAGTTAGTACAGGGGTGGAACCCCAGTTAGTACAGGGATGGAACCCCAGTTAGTACAGGGATGGAACCCCAGTTTGTACAGGAATGGAACCCCAGTTTGTACAGGGATGGAACCCCAGTTAGTACAGGGATGGAACCCCAGTTTGTACAGGAATGGAACCCCAGTTAGTACAGGGATGGAACCCCAGTTTGTACAGGAATGGAACCCCAGTTAGTACAGGAATGGAACCTCAATTAGTACAGGGATGGAACCCCACTTAGTACAGGGATGGAACCCCAGTTAGTACAGGGATGGAACCCCAGTTTGTACAGGGATGGAACCCTAGTTAGTAAAGGAGTGGAACCCCAGTTAGTACAGGAATAGAACCTCAGTTAGTACAGGGATGGAACCCCAGTTAGTACAGGAATGGAACCCCAGTTAGTACAGGGATGGAACCCCAGTTAGTACAGGGATGGAACCCCAGTTAGTACAGGAATGGAACCCCAGTTAGGACAGGAGTGGAACCCCAGTTAGTAAACGGATGGAACCTTAGTAAAGGAATTGCAAACCAGTTAGTACTGGAATGAAACCCAGAAAGTACAGGAATAGAACCCCAGTTAGTACAGGAGTGGAACCCCAGTTAGTACAGGAGTGGAACCCCAGTTAGTACAGGAGTGGAACCCCAGTTAGTAAAGGAATGGAACCCCAGTTACTATAGGAATGGAACGTTATTACAGGAGTGAAACCCCAGCTATTACAGGAATGGAATCCCAGGTTGTAATGGAGTGGAGCCCCGTAAGTAAAGGAATGGCACCCCAGTTAGTACAGGGATGGAACCCCAGTTAGTACAGGGATGGTACCCAGTTAGTACAGGAGTGGAACCCCAGTTAGTACAGGAGTGGAACCGCAGTTAGTACAGGGATGGAACCCCAGTTAGTAAACGGATGGAACATTAGTAAAGGAATTGCAAACCAGTTAGTACTGGAATGAAACCCAGAAAGTACAGGAATAGAACCCCAGTTAGTACAGGAATGGAACCCCGGTTAGTACAGGAGTGGAACCCCAGTTAGTACAGGAGTGGAACCCCAGTTAGGACAGGGATGGAACCCCAGTTAGTAAACGGATGGAACCTTAGTAAAGGAATTGCAAACCAGTTAGTAATGGAATGAAACCCAGAAAGTACAGGAATAGAACCCCAGTAAGTACAGGAGTGGAACCCCAGTTAGTACAGGAGTGGAACCCCAGCTATTACAGAAATGGAATCCCAGGTCGTACTGGAATGGAGCCCCGTAAGTAAAGGAATGGCACCCCAGTTAGTTCAGGAATACAACACCAGTTAATACAGGAATGGAACCCAGTTAGTACAGGGATGGAACCCCAGTTCGTACAGGAGTGGAACCCCAGTTTGTACAGGAATGGAACCCCAGTTAGTACAGGGATGGAACCCCAGTTAGTACAGGGATGGAACCCCAGTTAGTACAGGAGGGGAACCCAGTTTGTACGGGAATGGAACCCAGTTAGTACGGGAATGGAACCCAGTTAGTACAGGGATGGAACCCCAGTTAGTACAGGGATGGAACCCCAGTTTGTACAGGGATGGAACCCCAGTTTGTACAGGGATGGAACCCCAGTTTGTACAGGAATGGAACCCCAGTTAGTACAGGAGTGGAACCCAGTTAGTACAGGAGTGGAACCCAGTTAGTACGGGAATGGAACCCAGTTAGTACAGGGATGGAACCCCAGTTAGTACAGGGATGGAACCCCAGTTTGTACAGGGATGGAACCCCAGTTTGTACAGGGATGGAACCCCAGTTTGTACAGGAATGGAACCCCAGTTAGTACAGGAGTGGAACCCAGTTAGTACAGGGATGGAACCCCAGTTTGTACAGGGATGGAACCCCAGTTTGTACAGGGATGGAACCCCAGTTAGTACAGGGATGGAACCCCAGTTTGTACAGGAATGGAACCCCAGTTAGTACAGGAATGGAACCCCAGTTACTACAGGAGTGGAACCCCAGTTTGGACGGGAATGGAACCCAGTTAGTACAGGGATGGAACCCCAGTTAGTACAGGGATGGAACCCCAGTTTGTACAGGAGTGGAACCCCAGTTATTACGGGAATGGAACCCAGTTAGTACAGGGATGGAACCCCAGTTAGTACGGGAATGGAACCCAGTTAGTACAGGGATGGAACCCCAGTTAGTACAGGGATGGAACCCCAGTTAGTACAGGAATGGAACCCCAGTTAGTACAGGGATGGAACACCAGTTAGTACAGGAGTGGAACCCCAGTTAGTACGGGAATGGAACCCAGTTAGTACAGGGATGGAACCCCAGTTTGTACAGGGATGGAACCCCAGTTAGTACAGGGATGGAACCCCAGTTTGTACAGGAATGGAACCCCAGTTAGTACAGGAGTGGAACCCCAGTTAGTAGGGGAATTGAACCCACTTAGTACAGGAGTAGAACCCCAGTTAGTACAGGGATGGAACCCCAGTTTGTACAGGAATGGAACCCCAGTTAGTACAGGGATGGAACCCAAGTTAGTACAGGGATGGAACCCCATTTTGTACAGAAATTGAACCCCAGTTAGTACAGGGATGGAACCCCAGTCTGTACAGGAATGGAACCCCACTTAGTATAGGGATGGAACCCCAGTTTGTACAGGGATGGAACCCCAGTTTTTACTGGGATGGAACCCAGTTAGTACAGGAATGGAACCCCAGTTAGTACAGGGATGGAACCCCAGTTAGTACAGGGATGGAACCCCATTTTTTACAGAAATTGAACCCCAGTCAGTAAAGGAATGGAACACCAGTTAGTACAGGAATGGAACCCAGTTAGTACAGGAATGGAACCCCAGTTAGTACAGGAATGGAACCCCAGTTAGTACCGGGATGGAACCCCAGTTAGTACAGGAATTGCAACCCAGTTAGTACAGGGATGGAACCCCAGTTAGTACAGGAATGGAACCTCAATTAGTTCAGGAATGGAACTCCATTTAGTACAGCGATGGAACCCCAGTTTCTACAGGGATGGAACTCCAGTTAGTACAGGGATGGAACCCCAGTTAGTACAGGGGTGGAACCCAAGTTTGTACAGGGATGGAACCCCAGGTATTACAGGAATGGAACCCCAGTTAGTACAGGAATGGAACCCCAGTTAGTACAGGAATTGCAACCCAGTTAGTACAGGGATGGAACCCCAGTTAGTACAAGAATGGAACCCCAGTTAGTACAGGGATGGAACCCCAGTTAGTACAGGGATGGAACCCCAATTAGTACAGGGATGGAACCCCACTTCGTACAGGAATGGAACCCCACTTCCTACAGGAATGGAACTCCAGTTAGTACAGGAGTGGAACCCCAGTTTGTACAGGAATGAAACCCCAGTTAGTACAGGAATGGAACCCCAGTTAGTACAGGAGTGGAACCCCAGTTTGTACAGGAATGAAACCCCAGTTAGTACAGGAATGGAACCCCAGTTAGTACAGGGATGGAACCCCAGTTAGTAAACGGATGGAGCCCAGTTAGTACAGCAATGGAATCCCAGTTAGTACAGGGATGGAACCCCAGTTAGTACAGGGATGGAACCCCAGTTAGTACAGGAATGGAACCCAGTTAGTACAGGAATGGAACCCCAGTTAGTGCAGGAATGGAACTCCAGTTAGTGCAGGAATGGAACCCCAGTTAGTACAGGGATGTAACCCAGTTAGTACAGGGATGGAACCCCAGTTAGTCCAGCGTTGGAACCCAGTTGGTACAGGGATGGAACTTCAATTAGTACAGGAATGCAAGTCCAGTTAGTACAGGGATGGAACCCAGTTAGTACAGGGATGTAACCCAGTTAGCACAGAAATAGAACCCCAGTTAGCCCAGCGTTGGATCCCATTTGGTACAGGGATGGAATCCCACTTAGTACAGGAATGGAACCTCAGTTAGTACAGGAGTGGAACCCCAGTTTGTACAGGGATGGAACCCCAGTTAGTACAGGAGTGGAAACCCAGTTTGTACGGGAATGGAACCCAGTTAGTACAGCAATGGAACCCCAGTTTGTACAAGAGTGGAACCCCAGTTTGTACGGGAATGGAACCCCAGTTAGTACAGGAGTGGAACCCCAGTTTGTACAGGAATGGAACCCCAGTTAGTAAAGGGGTGGAACCCCAGTTAGTACAGGAGTGGAACCCCAGTTAGTACAGGAATGGAACCCCAGTTAGTTCAGGAATGGAACCCCAGTTAGTACAGGGGTGGAACCCCAGTTTGTACAGGAATGGAACCCCAGTTAGTAAAGGGATGGAGCCCAGTTAGTACAGGGATGGAACCCCAGTTAGTAAAGGGATGGAGCCCAGTTAGTACAGGGATGGAACCCCAGTTAGTACAGGGGTGGAACCCCAGTTAGTACAGGGATGGAACCCCAGTTAGTACAGGGATGGAACCCCAGTTTGTACAGGAATGGAACCCCAGTTTGTACAGGGATGGAACCCCAGTTAGGACAGGGATGGAACCCCTGTTTGTACAGGAATGGAACCCCAGTTTGTACAGGGATGGAACCCCACTTAGTACAGGGATGGAACCCCAGTTTGTACAGGAATGGAACCCCAGTTAGTACAGGGATGGAACCTCAATTCGTACAGGGATGGAACCCCAGTTAGTACAGGGATGGAACCCCAGTTAGTACAGGGATGGAACCCCAGTTAGTACAGGAATGGAACCCCAGTTAGGACAGGAGTGGAACCCCAGTTAGTAAACGGATGGAACCTTAGTAAAGGAATTGCAAACCAGTTAGTACTGGAATGAAACCCAGAAAGTACAGGAATAGAACCCCAGTTAGTACAGGAGTGGAAGCCCAGTTAGTACAGGAGTGGAACCCCAGTTAGTAAAGGAATGGAACCCCAGTTACTATAGGAATGGAACGTTATTACAGGAGTGAAACCCCAGCTATTACAGGAATGGAATCCCAGGTTGTACTGGAGTGGAGCCCCGTAAGTAAAGGAATGGCACCCCAGTTAGTACAGGGATGGAACCCCAGTTAGTACAGGGATGGTGCCCAGTTAGTACAGGAGTGGAACCCCAGTTCGTACAGGGATGGAACCCCAGTTAGTAAACGGATGGAACCTTAGTAAAGGAATTGCAAACCAGTTACTACTGGAATGAAACCCAGAAAGTACAGGAATAGAATCCCAGTTAGTACAGGAGTGGAACCCCAGTTAGTACAGGAGTGGAACCCCAGTTCGTACAGGGATGGAACCCCAGTTAGTAAACGGATGGAACCTTTGTAAAGGAATTGCAAACCAGTTACTACTGGAATGAAACCCAGAAAGTACAGGAATAGAATCCCAGTTAGTACAGGAATAGAACCCCAGTTAGTACAGGAATGGAAGCCAGTTAGTACAGGGATGGAACCCAGTTAGTACAGGGATGGAACCCCAGTTAGTACAGGAGTGGAACCCCAGTTTGTACAGGAATGGAACCCCAGTTAGTACAGGGATGGAACCCCAGTTAGTACAGGGATGGAACCCCAGTTAGTACAGGAGTGGAACCCAGTTAGTACAGGGATGGAACCCCAGTTAGTACGGGGATGGAACCCCAGTTAGTACAGGAGTGGAACCCAGTTAGTACGGGAATGGAACCCAGTTAGTACGGGAATGGAACCCAGTTAGTACAGGGATGGAACCCCAGTTAGTACAGGGATGGAACCCCAGTTTGTACAGGAATGGAACCCCAGTTAGTACAGGAGTGGAACCCAGTTTGTACAGGAGTGGAACCCAGTTTGTACGGGAATGGAACCCAGTTAGCACGGGAATGGAACCCAGTTAGTACAGGGATGGAACCCCAGTTAGTACAGGGATGGAACCCCAGTTTGTACAGGGATGGAACCCCAGTTTGTACAGGGATGGAACCCCAGTTTGTACAGGAATGGAACCCCAGTTAGTACAGGAGTGGAACCCAGTTAGTACAGGGATGGAACCCCAGTTTGTACAGGGATGGAAACCCAGTTTGTACAGGGATGGAACCCCAGTTAGAACAGGGATGGAACCCCAGTTTGTACAGGAATGGAACCCCAGTTAGTACAGGAATGGAACCCCAGTTACTACAGGAGTGGAACCCCAGTTAGTACGGGAATGGAACCCAGTTAGTACAGGGATGGAACCCCAGTTTGTACAGGAGTGGAACCCCAGTTAGTACGGGAATGGAACCCAGTTAGTACAGGGATGGAACCCCAGTTAGTACGGGAATGGAACCCAGTTAGTACAGGGATGGAACCCCAGTTAGTACAGGGATGGAACCCCAGTTAGTACAGGAATGGAACCCCAGTTAGTACAGGGATGGAACCCCAGTTAGTACAGGAGTGGAACCCCAGTTTGTACAGGAATGGAACCCCAGTTAGTACAGGAATGGAACCCCAGTTACTACAGGAGTGGAACCCCAGTTAGTACAGGAATGGAACCCCAGTTAGTACAGGGATGGAACCCCAGTTAGAACAGGGATGGAACCCCAGTTTGTACAGGAATGGAACCCCAGTTAGTACAGGAATGGAACCCCAGTTACTACAGGAGTGGAACCCCAGTTAGTACGGGAATGGAACCCAGTTAGTACAGGGATGGAACCCCAGTTTGTACAGGAGTGGAACCCCAGTTAGTACGGGAATGGAACCCAGTTAGTACAGGGATGGAACCCCAGTTAGTACGGGAATGGAACCCAGTTAGTACAGGGATGGAACCCCAGTTAGTACAGGGATGGAACCCCAGTTAGTACAGGAATGGAACCCCAGTTAGTACAGGGATGGAACCCCAGTTAGTACAGGAGTGGAACCCCAGTTAGTACGGGAATGGAACCCAGTTTGTACAGGGATGGAACCCCAGTTTGTACAGGGATGGAACCCCAGTTAGTACAGGGATGGAACCCCAGTTTGTACAGGAATGGAACCCCAGTTAGTACAGGAGTGGAACCCCAGTTAGTACGGGAATGGACCCCAGTTAGTACAGGAGTGGAACCCCAGTTAGTACGGGAATGGAACCCGGTTAGTACAGGGATGGAACCCCAGTTAGTACAGGGATGGAACCCCAGTTTGTACAGGGATGGAACCCCAGTTAGTACAGGGATGGAACCCCAGTTTGTACAGGGATGGAACCCCAGTTAGTACAGGGATGGAACCCCATTTTTTACAGGAGTGGAACCCCAGTTAGTACAGGAGTAGAACCCCAGTTAGTACAGGGATGGAACCCCAGTTTGTACAGGGATGGAACCCCAGTTAGTACAGGGATGGAACCCAAGTTAGTACAGGGATGGAACCCCATTTTGTACAGAAATTGAACCCCAGTTAGTACAGGGATGGAACCCCAGTCTGTACAGGAATGGAACCCCACTTAGTATAGGGATGGAACCCCAGTTTGTACAGGGATGGAACCCCAGTTTTTACTGGGATGGAACCCAGTTAGTACAGGAATGGAACCCCAGTTAGTACAGGGATGGAACCCCATTTTTTACAGAAATTGAACCCCAGTCAGTAAAGGAATGGAACACCAGTTAGTACAGGAATGGAACCCAGTTAGTACAGGAATGGAACCCCAGTTAGTACAGGAATGGAACCCCAGTTAGTACAGGAATGGAACCCCAGTTAGTACAGGAATTGCAACCCAGTTAGTACAGGGATGGAACCCAAGTTAGTACAGGAATGGAACCTCAATTAGTTCATGAATGGAACTCCATTTGGTTAGGCCACATTTGGAGTACTGTGTGCAGTTCTGGTCGCCTCACTTTAGGAAAGATGTGGAAGCTTTGGAGAGGGTGCAGAGAAGATTTACCAGGATGTTGCCTGGAATGGAGAGTAGGTCGTACGAGGATAGGTTGAGAGTTCTCGGCCTTTTCTCGTTGGAACGGCGAAGGATGAGGGGTGACTTGATAGAGGTTTATAAGATGATCAGAGGAATAGATAGAGTAGACAGTCAGAAACTTTTTCCCCGGGTACAACAGAGTGTTACAAGGGGACATAAATTTACGGTGAACGGTGGAAGGTATAGGGGAGATGTCAGGGGTGGGTTCTTTACCCAGAGAGTGGTGGGGGCATGGAATGCGCTGCCCGTGGGAGTGGTAGAGTCAGATTCATTGGCGACCTTTAAGCGGCATTTGGATAGGTACATGGATGGGTGCTTAATCTAGGATAGAAGTTCGGCACAACATCGTGGGCCGAAGGGCCTGTTCTGTGCTGTATTGTTCTATGTTCTATGTTCTACAGCGATGGAACCCCAGTTTCTACAGGGATGGAACCCCAGTTAGTACAGGGATGGAACCCCAGTTAGTACAGGGGTGGAACCCAAGTTTGTACAGGGATGGAACCCCAGTTATTACAGGAATGGAACCCCAGTTAGTACAGGGATGGAACCCCAGTTAGTACAGGAATTGCAACCCAGTTAGTACAGGAATGGAACCCCAGTTAGTACAGGGATGGAACCCCAGTTAGTACAGGGATGGAACCCCAATTAGTACAGGGATGGAACCCCACTTCGTACAGGAATGGAATCCCACTTCGTACAGGAATGGAACCTCAGTTTGTACTGCGATGGAATGTTAGTCCAGAAATCACAACCCTTTAATACAGAATTGGAACCCCAGTTAGTACAGGCTTTGGTGCTATCCAAGCACAAATCAATTTTTTTTTGTTTCTTTCATTGTTGGTGGGAAGTGACCAAACTAAATTTGGAACAAACAAAAACAGATATTGCTGGCCAAACTCAGCAAGTCAGGCAGCATCTGTTGGGAGAAATCATAATTTTATCCAACAATATCTATTTTTGTTTCGGATCTCCAGCATCCACAAATCATTGATTGATTGCAAATATAGAAGAATACTCAATATTGCAAAAAGCTGAAACAAATGCAAGAGCCCCATGTTACTCTCTTCTGATGAATGAGGAGATTTAGAATCAATATACCTTGTTGGAGACAGGTGGAAATTCACTACCAGCAGTGGTCTGAGAGAATAATGCTGACAAACTGAACAGATGTTATAAGCTGGCTGACCAGCAATTTTTATTTTGTTCATGTTTCAAAGTGAGTACTTCAGACTTGTATTCTGAGCTAATATCTTTCTACTTAGCAGAAATCA
The DNA here is from genome assembly GCF_047496795.1 of Chiloscyllium punctatum. Taxonomy (NCBI): domain Eukaryota; kingdom Metazoa; phylum Chordata; class Chondrichthyes; order Orectolobiformes; family Hemiscylliidae; genus Chiloscyllium; species Chiloscyllium punctatum. The sequence goes on from NC_092751.1 coordinate 106,079,956, forward strand.
AACCTTGTGTGGTTCTATTTTTAGCAACGTGAGGGGTACATTTAATCTCTTGCAGCAGAATTGAATTTCAGGATTCACAGCATGAAGGACATTACTAATCGCCAACCCTGCTCCTTGAAAGGAACCATTAGTGGCTGAGTGCTCCACAGCAAAGGAATGAAGACAGAAAGATTTGCATTTGTATGTTGACTATCGCTCTCTCATGATGCTCCAAAATGCTTAACAACCGATTTGGCAGTGTAACTACTTCTGTCAGAAGCACGGTAGCTAATTTGTGCACAGCAAACTTCCACACCAGCAATTTTGGTTGAGAGATCAAGTTTGGCCTGAAATGTTGGAGAGAGGTTGAGACGTGCATTAGGTCTCATACAGAACAGAATCACAGAATTAAGCAATGCAGAGAATATCTGGTCTGAGGTGATAGCCAAGAGATCCATGTAAATGTTTCCAATCCAGCTCACGGTTTTGTGAGAGCTCTCGAACATGCCTATTTCAGGCTTAGGAAGGATTTTGTTCTTTAGCCTCTAACTGTACGGAGATAAATTACTCGCCACGTATTTCTGAAAAATACAGGTAAAGGTGGCACAGCAGGTCAGAAAAAACACCCAAAGATCTTTGGGAGTTCCTTTATAACCAAAACCAAGACTCCAATGATCCTGACAGAACCGATGAGTGAAGGCAATATCTTGTACACCGGAAGTAAGTTTGTTTTTATTCATTCTTGGGTTGAGGGTACCTCTGCCTGGGCAGCATTTATTACCCATTCCTCATTGTCCAGACAGTAGTTTACGGGTAAACCACATTGCTGTGGGTCTGGAGTCGCAGGTAGGCCAGGCCAGGTAAAGATGGCAGTTTCCATCCCTAAAGGACGTCAGTGATCCAGGTGGGTTTTCCTAACAATTGACATTGGTTTCATGGTCACCATTAGACTCCTAATTCCAGATTTTTATTAAATTCAAATTCCACCATCTGCCACAGCAGGATTTAACCCAGGCCCCCAGGACATTACCTGGGTCTCTGGATTAATAGTCTAGCGATAATTAATAGACTAGCTATCGCCTCAATATTGAAATGGCAGCCAGGTCTGTGAGCATGCAAAAATGCTAACCAGGAGCATTCATCCCCTCCAGCCTGGTCTACCATTAATGGTTGATCTGATTGTCACGGGAGAAAGTGAGGACAGCAGATGCTGGAGATCAGAGTCGAGAGTGGGGTGCTGGAAAAGCAGGTCAGGCAGCATCCAAGGAGCAGGAAAATCGATGTTTCGGGCAAAAGCCTTTCATCGGGAATTCTGGGTATTAGTCCGGTAAACCTTCTCTGGATTGTCTCCAATACACTTACCTCAGTCCTTAAATAAGCGATTAATACTGTACTCCAGATAGCAGTCCAGCTTTAGTTCAGCTCCAACAACACTCAAGAACCTTGACACCATAAACCCTTCATCAGGAAAGGGCAATGCTGATGAAGGGCTAATGCCTAAAACGTTGATTTTCCTTCTCCTCAGATGCTGCCTGACCTGCTGTGCTTTTCCAGCACCCTACTCTTGACTCTGATCTGATTGTTATGTCAAAACCACATTCCTGCCTATCCCTGCCTAAACTGTTCGCCCCTGTGTTTGATCTGAAACTTCCTACGGCCGACTTAACACTAATCACAGACCCTGCGTCCAGCAGATTTTCAGAAAGCATTCTGAAGATTCATGACCCTCTGGGTGAAATTTTCAAATAATGTTCCCTTTTCTAGATTTTGCCATAAGGGGAAATATACTCACCACACGTGTCAAGATACCTATTCTTCCAGGAGAGTTGCATCTCCAGAACTGAGTGAGGCTCTTTGGTCCTCAAGTTTATAATACAGTCTACCCGTTGTTGTAGCTTACTTCAAAAGCAATCTGTACGTGACACAATTTCTCCAATTTCTAATGAGGTAGAGAACAGAATTTTTTTTAAGAGTCTAAAATATTGTGAGGCCAAAGCACATTTCATTGCTGTAAGAAAGCTTATAGAACATAGAACAATACAGCACAGAACAGGCCCTTCGGCCCACGATGTTGTGCCAAACTTCTATCCTAGATTAAGCACCCATCCATGTACCTATCCAAATGCCGCTTAAAGGTCGCCAATGAATCTGACTCTACCACTCCCTCGGGCAGCGCATTCCATGCCCCCACCACTCTCTGGGTGAAGAACCCACCCCTGACATCTCCCCTATACCTTCCACCGTTCACCTTAAATTTATGTCCCCTTGTAACACTCTGTTGTACCCGGGGAAAAAGTTTCTGACTGTCTACTCTATCTATTCCTCTGATCATCTTATAAACCTCTATCAAGTTACCCCTCATCCTTCGCCGTTCCAACGAGAAAAGGCCGAGAACTCTCAACCTATCCTCGTACGACCTACTCTCCATTCCAGGCAACATCCTGGTAAATCTTCTCTGCACCCTCTCCAAAGCTTCCACATCTTTCCTAAAGTGAGGCGACCAGAACTGCACACAGTACTCCAAATGTGGCCTAACCAAAGTCCTGTACAGCTGCAACATCACCTCACGACTCTTGAATTCAATCCCTCTGCTAATGAACGATAATACTCCATAGGCCTTCTTACAAACTCTATCCACCTGAGTGGCAACCTTCAAAGATCTATGTACATAGACCCCAAGATCCCTCTGTTCCTCCACCTGACCAAGAACCCTACCATTAACCCTGTATTCCGCATTCTTATTTGTTCTTCCAAAATGGACAACTTCACACTTGGCAGGGTTGAACTCCATCTGCCACTCCTCAGCCCAGCTCTGCATCATATCTAAGTCCCTCTGCAGCCGACAACAGCCCTCCTCACTGTCCACAACTCCACCTATCTTATATCTCGAAAGATCTTGGAATTGAAATTGATTGCATTCTATCTTGATGGACTTGCAGTTTTCTAGAAGGTACCAAACATGAAATCATTGAAGGTTTAATTGCAATACTCACTGTTATGGACCAGGCCAGACTCCTCTCAAAACATTTTAAGAAAGTAGCGCAGATTCTAACTTTGACGGTTGTTTTAAGCAGAAGTAAAGTGGATATTCCAGGAGAGATGCAGCTGATCAAACTATTTAGTTTTAAAGAAAACAGAATTTAGTTACAATATTAACGAATGAAACATGCACAAAAGAGAACAGGATACTGAATAACTTAATTGATCCAAAAACCCAACAGATCATCCCAATTTAATGAGGCATGTATATACGTCGCAAACACAGATAATGCTGGAGAAATTCAGCAGGTGTGGCTGCATCCATGGTGAGAAAAACAGAATTAACAATTCAATCCAATATGGCATTTTTCCCAAATTCTAAAGAATCCTAAATCATCCTTTCTGTTTATTTCAAACAAACAAAATTTTATAACAGTCTTTGATTGGGAAATCATCCTTTCTGTATCAGAGCTTTGGATAACACTGGTAGAGAAGGAGCCATTGTCTTAATGTGAAGAGGCACTTATCAACAAGATATAATTTATGGCATGACAGCAATATGCAGGAGTCAAATTGACTGGTTAGAATTAATTAGGAGAAAGTGAGGACTGCAGATGCTGGAGCTCAAAGTCAAGGGTGGGGTGCTGGAAAAACACAGCAGGTCAGGGAGCATCCGAGGAGTGGGAGAGTTGATGTTTCAGGCATAAGCCCTTCATTAGGAATGCCCTCTCCTGATGAAGGGCTTATTCAAGAAATATTGATTCTCCTGCTCCCTGGATGCTGCTTGACCTGCTGTGCTTTTCCAGCACCCCACTCTTGACTGTGGTTAGAATTAATATCTAAAACTATCAGGAGCCAGGGATGACATATCTGAGCCTATCAGGGTCTCAAGATCGACTCCTCAATTCTTCATAGAAGACTGAGAGATGTGATCAAATGAGATAGATCTTAATGCAGTCTCCAACATTAACCCTTTCTGTTCTGATCCATGCTGAAAATGTGTTGCTGGAAAAGCGCAGCAAGTCAGGCAGCATCCAAGGAGCAGGAGAATTGATGTTTCGGGCATGAGCCCTTCTTCAGGAATCATAGAAATCAGGAATCAGGAAACAGGAATTCTGTTCTGATCCATGGTCTTGTACAACAGGTAGTAGAGTTGAGAGCAATGACAGAGACAGGGAAGAGGTGATGTCAGGGAGAATTTTTAACATGAGGATGGATATTCTATCATTATTACTAAGCTCTGTTATGGATTCGACTGTGTGCCTTAACTCTGAGCCCATTTGACCAGCTCCAATCCTGAAGCAGAATGTCACATTTCTGTTTCAATCTGGCTAGGGACCAGTAACTCTAATATTTAAAGTAGAAAACGTATGAGATCCAGGAAACCTACTAAATAATAAAGCAACAAAATTTTGCAGTTTTGAACAAATAACAACACAAAACTGTACACCTTTAGAATAATAATATCATCCACGATACATCCAGGACTGAATCTTGTGTTTTCTTTTGGCTAATTCAGAGTTGTTTGAGTTCTTCGGAGAGATTCCCCTGTGCTGCCTCATGAGTTCTCTCACTTTATGTTACCAACTCGCTTCGTTAACTACCTGCCACTCCCTACACCCCATTCCTGTCCCATCGTAACAAACACTGTTCCCAGAAGAACCCACCACACAGTGGATATCCCAGAATCCACTGGCATCCTTTCCATTGGTGCCATCTTTAAAAGCCTGTTGTGCACCTGTATGAGCGCTGTCAGCTCACAGCTGCCCCGCACAGATCCTGACATTTGCCCTGGACATGACAGACTGGGGGCTATTGCCACTCCTCTTTGTGGGAAGGACCTAGAGGTCCTGCTGGAGTGGGTAGTACCAACGTGGGACATCTTCCTCCCACAGCAGGCAGAGGGTACAAGACCATGCCAATCTTGTCCAATGTGCAGACGATGTCCTTCTCTAATCCACCAGTACAAGTGCCACCATCTTCACTCTGATACCTCACATCACTCACTCCTTGCTACTGTACCCACATCCTACCAAAGTTCATGCTATGCCATTCTCACAGTTGCCTGTGTCATGGACCAGGCCAGACCCCTACAAAACATTTTAAGGAGGTAACCCAGACCCTAACTTTTTCTTATTTTAAAGGCAGATGTGGAGTGGACCTTCCAGGAGTGATGCAGCTGGTCAAAGCCCTCGGTTTTAATCAAAACTGAATTTATTTAAGCGCTACAGTTAAAACATGAACAAAGGAAAACAGAATTTAGAATAACTTAACAATTTGAAAACACAACTTAACGAAGTAGCTGTTCCAATCCCCATAACATCCCATAAACACACATAAAAGATGAATTCAAACACAGGTTCCTACAGGCAGGAGAGATTTCAGAGAGAAAAGTCAGTCAGGAAACATCTGCCGAAGCTTGGAACCTTTCTCTGGACTGCAGCAGCTTTTCACTGTTACAGTTAAAAGAAACTAGAAAACACCTAAACTAGGAGAACTGACCACTCCCCTGCTGTTGTTAGAGTAGACTTTTTGACACCTCTGCCTTTATGATCCCTCTTGAAAAAAAAACAAAGATAAAATAACCTTGTTAAAGGGGCAGCATCATCACACCAGCAACATCTCCCTCACTCACTGTCATAGACCCAACCACTGGCACCACTCACCCTGCATGCCCTGTGTGCTGCCCACTCACCCCGAGCACCTCCCCACCTGCACCAACACTGTGCCACCCACATTCATCTTCCTGAACGCCGTCCTCTGTCTCATTCCAGGAGAGAAACAGATCGCTAATGGGCAGAAAGAGTCAGGTGGTGGACTGCCTGGTTTTCAGCTCCTCATCCTTTAAGTGGACTCTGACCCCCTCCCTGAGCCACTGACTGACTGTGTCCAGTATCTCCTGGTATCGGAGGCTGTCCTTGACTTACTGTGAGAGGAGGACCCCCTGAACAAAGGGTAGACACCTTCCCCTTGACTTGACTAAGGCTTGCAGACAAACAGGAGATGCTTTGTATCTGTACTGAATGACAAGGCAACTGAGCGGTCGTATGAGCTTGGTGTCTCTGGCTGAGGTAGCAAAGGACAAACAGAGAAGACAATGCAAGATGGCATCCTATACTGGGGAGTATCGGCTTAGTTCGGAGAGAGCTAAGAGAGCAAGCAATTCAGCCAGAGCTACAGCCTGGTGCTGTCCCTGAGCTGGAAGTGTATTCCTGCTGCAGCGTTACAATGAGAGGTCCTGGGGTAGCCCACCTGAGATTGAAGGGCAGAGTGTGCCTTTCCTTCAGGTTTGCTCACGGCTTTCATGGAGCGATTAGTGGGACACAGCTTTTTCTGAACCCTCACACTCCACAGGGCCTCTCTGAGTACTTACTACCCAGAGAGACTCAACTGCTCTCGGACATCTCCCAGCCTTCAATGCACAAAGTTGTTGGAAGCGCTGTTAACAATAACACACTCTAGCTGTTTTTGCCCACACTAAATGTGATCCTGGAACTATTCCTCAGTGACCCTTGAACTTGTTTGAGTAACCTATTGAAGACTTTGAAATAAGCCTTGTCTCTAACACTGCACAGAATTGAATGCTGCCACCCAATAATTTGAATTGCTTGTTCTCCGAATGTTATAGTTTTACAGAATGCTGGATTACTACAGGCAGACTATGTTCGTTCCACCAAGAGAATTTTAATTTTGAAGCAAAAACATGAGCCAGAACCGCAATCTACACATTACATTTTCTATCTGCTTTTCTACCAGTTTTGATTAATGAAGCTTATACCATGACAGAAAATTAGCAAGCTAAGAACATTTCTAAATAAAGGGACATGAAAACGTATCACTATCCCTGTTCTTATATCTGATCTTCCTATTTCCTTCACTTAGGCGATATTCACTGGGTGATGGATAGCTCCAAAGATGGGCTCAGAAACAGGATAAAATTCATTTTCTTATTTAGTTTATTCAGTGCCAAACCATGGAAAGATATGGGTTCCCCAATTCTGCTCGCTGAATTATTGCAAACACAAGGAAAATGTACTGCGAGGTCGCCATGTGAAATCATTGTTCAGTTGGAGACAGAGCACTGCCCCTGACTGATGCAGAGGGATGGTAAAAATGGAATTGACAGAAGACAGATGGCTACAAGCTTCACTGAAGATCAGGTTAACTTGACTGTCCATTTATATAGCCAGAATGTTCTGTCTCTGTAGATTCTGAAACCCTTGGAGGAAAACTTAATGGCGCTTCTTTTTTTTTTGCAGTGACTGAACAGATACTAGCTCTGATGATAATTAAAGTGGGTGAAAGGTAGTGGAACTGCGGATATAATGATTTCTATTATCTACGTTACACCTTATGTCCTCGAAAACCACTTGATAATTTAAATATGTTGCTCTGTGCCAGGTAAAATGATTAATAATCCATTAGGATGGATAGAATTGACAAGATCTTTTGATGAGATTCAGAGAATGGGAGGGCCATACCGCTGAAGGCAGTGGGTATAATGTGAAAATCATTCACGGCATGAAGATAATTTTCATATTAATTTTGTGGTGAAGAGAAACATTAATATGCAAATAAACGCAATGTCATTAGCTTAAAAAAACAGTTTGACCTTGAGTTTCTTGGATTGTGTTATTCAGCCTATGATCTCAAGCAGTGAATAAAATTGAAAACAAAACAAACAATGGTCATATCAAACTGAACAATGTGCTACATTGCCATGTGTTTGATAAAACTGTTGTGTAAACAAAGGGGAACTTAGTCTGAAGGAGTTACAGTAATGTCAGCACCAATAAAATCTAGCGTCTCATTAAGACCACTGGAAAGAAACACCACAGTCCCTTTCTCAAGCATAGGGCAGCTTAAAGTGCTCCACAGCCACCAATTCCTGTAGATGATGGCACAAAAATCAATCCTTAAAGCCTCGAGAAGAAAATCCCTCCAAAAACAGGGATCGGTTTATACACCATGGATATATGTGAGCCTGCAGCATGGTGTGGGTGGGCGCCATTTTGAAATGGCATCCAATATAATGAGTGGATGTGCCTTAACTCTTCAAACACCTTGGTGACACAGCCCATATCATTGGCCTGTTCTCTTGTGGCCAGCTCTAAGAGGCTGGTATGTAAAGAAAGTATTTTGGGGGATGAAAATTTTCAGTTGATTAATTGTGCAACCTTTACATTTTTGGCTGCAAAAGGGAGGAGTCCAATTATACATGGGCTATATGCAAAGACATGATATTTGGCACTGGAAAAATGGGGCTATCTTATGCACTGGGTGGACTTAGATGCTGTGATTTACAATACATTTAATGCAGAGCCATAGAGTCATACAGCACAGAAGAGACTCTTCACCCTATCCTGTTTGTGCTGACCTATCTACACTAATCCCACTTGTAATGTCTGTTGAGGCTAAATATTGGCCAGGACCCTAGACATAACACACCTAGTCCTTTTTGGAATCGTGTATTAGGATCTCCAAAGTCCTCTTGAAGGGGAAAGTGAGGGAGCCTCAATTTATCACCTCATTTGAAAGACAGCATAGAGCAATACAGCACAGAAACAGACTCTTCGGTCCAACTAGTCCACACCAACCATAATCCCAAACTAAACTAGTCCCACTTGCTTGCATTTGGCCCATATCCCTCCGAACCTTTCCTATTCACATACCCATCCAAGGTGCTTTTTAAATGTTGTAATTGTCATTAGTGATTGGCGGAGGCTATCTGGAGGGACCCCAATATAGTTGCTCCAGAGGTGGGATCAGGGGGGCATAAAATCACCTCTTATGCAGACAACGTTCTTCTCTTTCTATATAATCTGACAATATCTGTGGCCCTTTTAATACAAAGGATTAATTTATTTGGTTCTTTCTCGCGGTATAAATCAATTTTAAGAAGTCAGAGGCCATGCCTGTGGGGGGGTCTTGTCAGAGTACCCAATTTTGAGGGTGGAATCGGATTCCCTTTCAGGTGGTCACAGGAAGGTTTCCTATATTTAGGCATTTTTATTACTCTGGCCTTTGATCTATTATATTAAGCTAATTTTGTGCAGATAAGACAGGGTCTCCAGCATTAGGAGCATTGGGGTAGAATAACTCTGGTAAAAATGAATGTTCTTCCTCACTTATTGTATCCCATGTGAATGCTCCCTCTGATGCTTCCTAGGCAAGTGTTACGAAGGCTTAACAGCTGGCTCAATTCTTTCATCTGGCATCATAGGCGACCTCTTATTAGGCTTGTTAAATTGCACCTTCTACAGGGGATGGGGGGAGCGTTGACTTTCAAGAAATATCAATTAAGTTCCCTATCACTCTATGTGAATGAATACTGAGCTTACCAGGAGCCATGGTCAATTTGGTTGGACATCGAGACCTCCCAGGAAAAATACCCCCTCATCAGTTTGCTGTTTATGGACAAGATAAGGACTGTCATGGAGCAGTGTCCTTAACACGGTGAAAGCATGGTGAAAGATGCAACAAAGCAAGGGCAATTGAGATGAAACTTCCCTTTTTACTCCCATAATAGGAATGCCAGGATTTCAGCTGAGTTTGATGGAGTCTGGCTTTAGGTTCTGGGAGTGGAGAGGAGTGTCCTGTTTGGGAGACTTACTTGATGGGGAGGTCATGATGTTCTTCAATCAGCAGAGCCAGAAATACAAATTGTCCAGTGGGGACCTCTTTCGTTATTTTCAGATTAGGGACTTTATACAAAACAAGACTACATTACTGATTAATTCCCCTAAGTCGAATGTGGAGAGGAGAGTACCTCGGTTCACAGGATCGGTATCCTCCTCCATTTACTAAGAGATGGCATCTCGAATGACATTGAACGCTGTGCGGGATCTGGACTCAGGAATTGGTGGTGTAGATCTCGTCAGAGGCGTGGGAGGATATTTGGGAGAATATGGGGAAGATTTCAATTTGTAATAGGACGCAGGCTATGCAACTGAAGGTTCTCCATGGGGTCTATTTGATTCCGGAGTGGCTTGCGAAATTTAAAAAAGGAACATCTCCAATGTGTCCCTCATGTCAAACAGATATTGGTACTTTTACTCATTGTCATGTCACAAGCTTTGCAGGTATTGGGGCGCTATAACGAGTGTTTTGAAAGGGATCTAGGGAACCGAGGTCAAGGTAGATCCAGTGTCCCTCCTCTTGGCACTGCCAACTTTGCCCTCTTTAGATGTGCGTGGGAACAAACTGTTTCATATTCTTTCATATTGTGCAAGGAAGATCATTCTGGTGAGCTGGTTATTGGAAAATCCCCCGGTTCTTTCAGGATGGCATAGGTTAGTTATGGAACATAGCCGTCTGGACTTCTTTACAAGTATGGTGGACCAGAAAACATAACTTTTTTATAGGACATGGCGGCCCTTTCTGAACTATATGGACGCAGACCTGTCGGCTACATTGGTCAGGGCCTTTGTGTAGCCGCGAGGGCTGTGCCTGGCAGACCGCGGGCCCCTGAGAGGAAGAAACCTGAATAAATACGGGTATGCCAACTGACACTCCCGGTGAAGGGGAACTTTGGTGGGGTTGCGCTGAGTGCTGTAATTTAAATTCAATCTAATTTAATTTAGTTTATTTTGTTTCATTATTTATTGAATTGTAGTATGAATGGATTTTTAAAACATTTGTTTGTGAATTAGAGTAGTAATTCGTTTATTGTAATTGTCGTTATACTATAAGATTGTCATACTATTTTACAGTAATGTTTACTATTTTACAGAAAATTCAAAATCTTTTTCAATAAAATTTTTATTTAAAAATACTGTAATTGTACCAGCCTCCACCACTTCCTCCAGCAGCTCATTCCACACACGCACCACCCTCTGCATAAAAATGTTGCCCCTTAGGTCCCTTTTATATCTTTTCCCTCTCACCCTAAACCTATGCCCTCTAGTTCTTGACTCTCCACTCCAGGGAAAAGACCTTGTCTATTTATCCTAAACATGCCCCTCATGATTTTATAAACCTCTATAAGGTCACCTCTCAGCCTCCAATGCTCCAGGGAAAACATACCCTGTCTAGTCAGACTCTCCCTGTAGCTCAAACCCTCCAACATCCTTGTAAATCTTTTCTGAACCCATTCAAGTTTATTGTACCTCTCCAAATGTATTTTTTAAATGTTGTAACTGTACCCGCATCCATTTCTATCTGGCAGTTCATTCCAAAGACTAAACACTCTCTGTGGAAAGAGATTGTCCCTCATGTCATTTTGCAATATTTTTCCAATCACCTTAAAAATCTTCCCCCTAGTTTTGAACTCCTCCACTGTAGGGAAAGACCCTTGCTATGTACCTCATCTGTACCTTGGGCACTACAGCACTCCCTCAGTCCCACACAACTTTGGATTCTTCCATTCAAATGAAATAGACAAACCAAGGCTGATGTCATTAATAAAATCACAATATTTAATTTGCATAACACTGGTTTAAAATCCAGAAATCACTTCAGTAACGTTAGAATTTTACACACTCAGGTAATAACGCAGCCTGTAAATTAATGTGATAATGAAATGCGATCCTTAAAAGATGTGGACAAACTCCACAATCTCGGGCAGCAAAACCGGATCTTAACCAATTGAATCTGGGTTGGATGCTCTTCGGAGGGTCGAATGGGCTGAATCCACACTGCGTAGGCTCTATGATTCCTGTACTGTGATTTTGGGATTCCTTGATCAGGTATAAATAACTTTTTGGTGGCAAACCCACACCATGGTGACAGATTACCTGGAATCCTGAAAGGTCCTAGCAGATTGGAAAACCAGAAATGTAATTTCTTATTGAAGAAAGGATGGAGACTGAAAGCAGGAAGCTCTCAGCCAGTTAGTTGTGAAAGAATTATGAAGTAAGTAGAAGCAGGACATTTAGAAAGTTATTAGTGTTTGTTGAGGATGTAACAAACAGGATGGATAAAGGGGAACCAGATAATGCAGTGGACTTCCAAAAGGGAACAGATATGGAGTCACATAGATGATGACTGAACAAGACAAGAGCTCATCATATTGGAGGTGGTATATGACCATGGATTAGGGATTGGCTAACTCACAGGTAGCAGAGTTAGGATAAACGGATCATTGTCACAATGACAAACTGTAATTAGTTGTATGCTATGTGGATGAGTGCTGGGTCCTCAACTATTTATGATCTGTATCGATAATTTGGATGAAGGTGCCAGTATTGAAGCCAAATTTGACAGTGCAAAGTTAGGTGGGAAAGTATATCAAGGAGTCTGCAAAGGGCAAATGTTTGACACACAGAGAATAATGTGGGAAGATGGGAGGCTGTCTACTTTGACAGGAAGAATAATTAGGAAATCAGGTTATTACTTAAATGGAGAGAAACAAGATACCACAATACTGAGGGATCTGGGTGACTTTATACCTGAACCACAAGAAGTTGGCTTGCTGGTGTAGCAAGTGGATAAGAAGACAAAAGGAAAGTTAACATTTATTGTGAGGGGACGGGCTGGAAAATAAAAGTGCTATAGCTATATAGGACATTGACAAGACACAGCTATGATACTGCAAACAATTTTTCATAGAATCCCTACAGTGTGGAAACAGGCCCTTTGGCCCAACAAGTTCACACTGACCCTATGAAGAGTAACCCACCCCCTTATATTTACCCCTGATTAATGCACCTAACCTGCACACCCCTGAATATTAAAGCATGGCCAATTCACCTAACCAGCACAGCTTTGGACTTTGTGGGAGGGAACCCCAGCAGACACAGGAAGAATGTGAAAACTCTACACAGTCATCTGAGGCTGGATTTGAACCGGGGCCCCTGGAGCTGTGAGGCAGCAGTGCTAACCACTGAGCCACCATGCCACCCAATTTTGACCTCCTTATGTAAGAGATTTACTTGTTTCAGTAGCAGTCCACATGCTCTTTCCTGGCAAGAAGGGACTGCCTTCAGAGAAAAGCTTGAGTAGGTTGAGTTCATACTGATTGGAAAACTGAGAAGAATGAGTGCTGCTCAAACTGAATCATAAAAAATCCTGAGGGGGATTGACAGGGTAGATGCTGAGAGGATGTTCCTCCTGTGGGCAGGACTACAACTTGGGGCCATATTCAAAAGTAAGGGCGCTCCTGTTTAAGATGGCGATTGGGAGGAATCTGTTCCATCGTTGGGTCATGAACCTTTTGGAAATCTCTCCCACAGGGAGCAATGAGGGTTGTGTCAATGAATACATTCAAGGCTGAGTTAGACAGATTTTTGATGGAAGGGAGTCAAGAATTTAGGGGGTTGTGGAAAGCAGACAGGAACGTGGAGTTGAGGCCACAATCAGATCAACCAAGATCTCATTGAATGGCAGAACAGGCTCAATGGGCCAATTGACCTACTTTCCCTCCTTTATCCTTTATTTTTGAACTTATGAAAGGTGCTATAAGAATGCATGTCAGTCTTTCCTTCTCAGCAACTGAACTCCTGAAATGAACACATACAGAAAGACAAACTCTTTTTAAAAATTTACAGCAACATGTATGTCAAAGCAAGGGGAGTTGCTAACTGGTTAAATATGAAGCAAACATTTTGCAATCGCACAATAAGATGCTCACATCATTGTATAATATAACATTATACTTGATGGGCTGTATTCTAACATGTCAGTGAACACACAGTACCAGAGGTAAATTGCAGTTCCTTACACCATGCCTCACTGCTATCACAAACCACAGGACTCAATTACTGTTGCATGCTCTCTGCAAGACATTTACCATCCTTTATGTGCCCTTAAATTAATTTTTAATTGAAATTTGATTTGTTTTGTTTTGAAACCGTTCTGTGGAGTTGAAGCTGTATTTGGCGATGGAAGGGTATTGAAGATAATGGCAATTAATAGTTTTTAACTCAAATGGGATCAGCGACGGGTGGAGGAAAGTGATAAACCCTGAGTGATTTTCATTTAAAAGCCTCATCACTTTACTCAAAACTCCTGGCCAGACACTGAAATAACCAAATATTGCTCTACTGGATAAGAGCAGGAGTTTGGACACAAAGCGAACATTCATTTGGGGCTGAGCTTATGGCTTCCCAATCAAGTGAGAGAGAGGTTTCAGATGAGAATAGGATTTTGCAATGGGAATGTGTGCGTTTGCTGCGCTTGGAGCATTTCCTGAGATGTTGGCGACTGATAAAGGGTCAGAGGAGCAGGCAGGGAGCTGGAGCTACCAATTTCCTTCTCTGGTCTCCATGCTGGAAAATGTCACAGTCTAGTTTCTATCTGGTGGGTAACTGCGTATCAGTGAGGCAAGCTGAGGTAATAATGAGGATATTAATGCATGCAAATATGTCTCCGACAAGGTGAGATTCTCCTTTTATCATCCTATATACTTTGGTTAGAAAATGGGACTTGTTGTTCTTTATTGAGGGAATATTTCACCTGCTAATCTCACATGATTCTCTAAACATTTTTACCCTGGCTCATGTTCCTCAGGGGTTAGGAAGATTCTGCTCTGTGATGTGCAAAGGAAAGAGTTAAATCTCAGAATATGCAAGAGATTTCAGATTAAAACTTTGCAAACAACAGATCAGTGTGTTTTGTTTGCCTATTTTAGACTATATATAGTTAGTAATACAGAATCATTGCGCAGTAATGGATGAGGAGGAGGATTGTGGCTGGTAATTGAGGGTAAAGAGGTTGAATGAAGAACTTGTGGTCACATATTTAAACCAAGCGAACTCTCTATCTCAACCACTGAAAGCTGCTCATTCGAGAATTTAACTCAATTCAACCTTCTTTGCTTTAAAAATCAAACATAAATTACATTTCAAAAGTAGTTTTGCAAGGTTTCGTAGGTAAATAAACCTTTGCTTGTTACAGTTGAGATTGGCAATGAACACACGTGTGAAACTGGTATTTCTTGTTTTGGGGAAAAAAAGTTAGATTAGATTTAGATTAAATTCCCTACAGTGTGGAAACAGGTCCTTTGGCCCAACAAGTCCACACCGACCTCCCAAAGAGTAACCCACCCAGACCCATTCCCCGGCCCTATACTTACCCCTGACTAATACACCTAACACTGTGGGCAATTTAGCATGGCCAGTTCACCTGACCTGTGCATCGTTGGACTGGTAAAGCTTTCCTGGTGTTAGAATTCTTCCATGACATTACCAGTTTCTCTTTCCCTCTATCCACTTCAAACCTTCATGTAGGGTAAGATACAAACCAGAGACCTGGGTGAGAGGGTAGGAATGCAGTATAAGGGATTAATATGTCAACAGTCAGTGGGCATCAGTGTTGATGTAAGAGGTCACATGACAACAGCTTCTACAGATAGGTGCTTCTGTATTAAGCTTATGCTAAACCTTACCCTAAAAATGATGTGAAGAATGGTTATTAAAAGGTAAAATTACTAATACCCAGCTTCCAGGACTTCCAATGGATCTTGACCAAGTACAAAAAATACTGTTGATGGGCATTTTGGTTGGCATGGACCAGTTTGAGCCAAAGAGCCTGTTTCAATACTGTAAGACTTTATGAGTCTATGCCTTTTGACCCACTATGATGATAACAAATTTACAGCCCCAATCCATTATTCTCATCAGCACAGAGTAGGTTCTCAAATGCAACCTTCAAGTGTAATGTCTAAGACCTCTCTCTTTACAGACCCATTCTAGACAGGTGGCTTATCTATTACTGATGTCAGGACAGTGCCATCAATTGCATTATCATGGTTTGCATTAAACTCCTTGGGTCACATGTCCTGCTGTCAGTTTCAGGAGAGTATGGAAATCTGAATGACGTACTAATGAGGATCTCCCCGTGCTGTTCAGGAAGCGCAACCAACCCAGCAGAAACAACAGTTCTCATCATGAAACAAAGCTACACCATTCCAAAATTACATTAGTCTACGTGAATGGACAAAATTGTGGAGCTGTAATGTAAGTAAGTGTGGGGTTATCCATTCTGCTCCAAAAAAGGATGAAACAGGGTATTTGCTAAATGAGCAGGAGAATTGACTTTTTGGGCATAAGATAAGGGCTTATACCCAAAACGTCGATTCTCCTGCTCCTCGAATGCTGCCTGACCTGCTGTGCTTTTCCAGCGCCACACTCTCGATTCTGATCTCCAGCACCTGCACTCCTCACTTTCTCTTACTTTCTAAATGGAATGTTAAATACAATGGAAAGACATTTGGAGTTCAAGGTGCAAAGATCTTTAAAATATCATGATTTGGTTCAGAAAATAATCAAGGAAACTAATGGAATGCTGGCCTTTATATAAAATCACAGAGTCAAAGAGATATACAACACAGAAACAGACCCTTTGGTCCAACTTGTCCATGCTGACAAGATATCCCAACCTAATCCAATGCCATTTGCCAGCACTTGGCCTATATCCCTCCAAACCCTTCCTATTCATGTACCCATCCAAATGCCTTTTAAATGTTGTAATTGTGCCAGCCTCCACCACTTCCTCTGGCAGCTCATTCCATATACGTACCACCCTCTGAGTGAAAAAGTTGCCCCTTGGGTCTCTTTTATATCTTTCCCCTCTCACCCTAACCCTATGCCCTCTAGTTCTGGACTCCCCAACCCAGGGAAAAGACCTTGTCTATTTATCCTATCCATGCTTTTATCCTATCTCATGATTTTATAAACCTCTATAAGGTCACCCCTGAGCTTCCAACGCTCCAGGGAAAACAGCCCTAGCCTGTTCAGCCTCTCCCTATAGCTCAAATCCTCCAACCCTGGCAACATCCTTGTAAATCTTTACTGAACCCTTTCAAGTTTCACAACATCTTTCCGATAGGAAGGAGACCAGAATTGCACTCAATATTCCAAAAGTGGCCTGACTAACATCCTGTACAGCTGCAATATGACCTTCCAACTCCTGTATTCAATGCATTGTCTAAAAAAAGAAAGCATACCAAACACCTTCTTCACTATCCTATCAACCTAGGAGGCTGGAGTACAAGGATACAGATGTTAGTCTGCAGTTATACAAAACCCTGGTTAGGCCCCAGTTGGAGTACTGTGAGCAGACCTGGGCACCACACACCTTAGGAAGGAAACATCGGCCAACATTGGAGAGAGTACAGCATAGATTTGATAAGTTATGGACTTCATAAGTTATGAGGAAAGACTACGCAATTTATACCTGTTATTCTTCAGAATTTAGAAGGTTAGGAGGTGGTCTAACAAAGTCTTCAAGGTATTAACAGGAAAAGAAACTTTTCCCACTGGTTGGGGATTCTAGATTAAGGAGCAAAGTCTGAGAATTAGGGCCAGATTGTTTGGGAGAGATGTCAGGAAGCACTTCTACACAAAAAGGGTGGGAAATGTTTGGAACTCTCTTCCACAAATAACAGTGAAGTCTGGTTCAGTCATTAATTTTAACTCTGAGTGTGATGAATTTTTGTTAAGCAAAGATATAAAGAGTTAAAGGCCAAAGGCAGGTGTAAGGGGTTAGGTCACAGATCAGCATTATCTCACTGAATGGTGGAACAGGCTCGAAGGGCTGAATGGCCTATTCCTGTTCCTATGTTCTTAACTTCCATTTGCATTCACAACAGGAATCTGCTGGTCACCAGTTCACAAATATGGACTGAAGTGGGTCAAGTCTGTCATTAAGACCATCTTTCACTTGCAGCATGGAATGGGCACTGGGGTCCAGGAAGGCTAAAGAGGATGGTGACGGGGTAATGGTGTGAGGTCTTGCAAAAGGAAGAGCTAGGACCCTCACAGCTGCTGTGTGATTCTATATCATTGTCCTATCTGGTTGAGTTTTCCCAATAACGTGATCTGTGTCAGAAGTTAGATGAGGACCAATATCTAATTGTCTCATGAACCCAGGGTATCTTCAGTCAACCATCAAAACATTCACCACAAGTGGGCAGCACGATGGCACAGTGGCTACCACTGCTGCCTCACAGCGCTGGGGACCCGGGTTCAATTCCAGTCTCGGGCGACTATCTGTGTGGAGTTTGCACATTCTCCCCGTGTCTGCGTGGGTTTCCTCCGGGTGCTCCGGTTTCCTCCCACAGTCCAAAAGTGTGCAGGTTAGGTGTATTGGCTGTGCTAAATTGCCTGTAGTGTTAGGTGAAGGGGTAAATGTAGGGGAATGGGTCTGGGTGGGTTGTTCTTCGGAGGGTCAGCGTGGACTTGTTGGGCTGAAGGGCCTGGTTCCACACTGTAAGTAATCTTAAAAAAAAGAGAATATAGAAATATATATGAGAGAGGCCATTCAGTGTACCAGCCCTTCACCTGCAAACCTAGCCAAACCTTTATCTTCCCTCCCACATATCCTCCACAGCCCTTATCTAATTCCCTGGTGACAGCTACATTGAATTTGCTTCCACATCTGTCTCGGCAGAACCTCAGACAGCTAAATCACTTCTTAATAAGTTTACCCTTAGTTCAGACTCGTGCTGCTGTTCCATGTTGCTGCTGATGAGATCACAGCCTTCTGTGGGACAGGAACGGAGGTGACCACCATCAAGATGATGGTTCTTAAACTGCATCGGACAATCTGGGATATGTAATGGGCTGGGAAACAATGGATACTTTGGCTGTCACAATAAGATTTAAGTAAATAAAGTAGGAAAGCAAACAGTTGCAAAGAATTATTAACTTTAATGATCCATTCCTAAGCATTTACTTAAAAATGACTGATTAAAAATAATGATTCAGAGATGCCGGTGTTGGACTGGGGTGTACAAAGTTAAAAATCACACAACACCAGGTTATAGTCCAACAGGTTTAATTGGAAGCACACTCGCTTTCAGAGCGACACTCCTCCATCTGGTGATTGTGACACCTGATGAAGCATCGCTCCGAAAGCTAGTGTGCTTCCAATTAAACCTGTTGGACTATAACCTGGTGTTGTGTGATTTTTAACTGATTAAAAATAAATTGAGAAGTTAATGATATCTCCACGCTGCTGGATAGAGGGGAAGGAGATGGTTTATGGGTTTAGTACATGTGTGAGTGAGTCAAATCATGGGGAGTCATTTTGTTATTGAGAAAAAAAATCATGTATGACACTTGTACAGCCTCTATGGGTCATGAGAACATTTAGATGCCTTTGAAGTTTAAAGGTAAATTTGCCACTGTCCCATCAGACATTAGAGAGAGATAGATAGATAGAGAGAGAGAGAGAGAGAGATGAATGGTGGTGGTTTAACCTGAGAATCACCACAGTTCATGTAAGGGGAAAGGTTGAGAAGGAGAGTCCTTCTTGCAAGTAATTGAACCTATGCTATTGATATCACTCTGCATTATAAACCAGCCATCCACTAACTGAGCCAACACTGAAGGAATAGTGATATATTTCCAGATCAGGATGGTGAATGGCTTGGAGGAGAACACGCAGGGGGTGGTGTTCCCATGCATCTGCTGTCCTTGTGGGTGGAAGTGGTCATGGGTTTGGGAGGTGCTATCTGAGGATCTTTGTAGAATTTCTGCAGTACATCTTGGAAATGGTACAGAAGAGTGTGATGGAAGGAAAAGGTGATGGAGAAAGAGGGAAGATAGAGGGGGAGAAAGGGTAGGGGAGTACGAGAGAGAGAGAGAGATGAAAGCTGATGAAGTTGGAAGGCATGGAGGAGAGTCACAGAAGTTGAAAGGTAGGAATCATCAAACCCAAAGGAAGAGATGAAATTGGAACTAAAAATAGGAAAATGGACACGAAGAAAATAATACAGAAATATCAATATTGCTGAAGAATCATGCTTCTGAAACTTTTTATTTTGCACTCATCAAGATAGCAGTGAAAATGGAAAACTTGAAATAATCACAGTAATTTATACTTTTCAGAGAGAGTGCTGAGTGATTGGCTAGTTGACTCTGATTAGCCAAGTCACTGCCATGAAAAAGCAATGGAGAATATTGGGTCCCCGAGCTCCTGGGTAGTTCAAGGAAGGTGTATGATTCGAATATTTTGTTTGCAGAGAGTGAAGGTTTGTAGCTGAATAAGGTCACTCCTGGCAAGTGTAAATGATCTGCATTGATTGTAGAGTTATAGAGTCATAGAGATGTATAGCACGGAAACAGACCTTTTGGTCTAATTCGTCCATGCTGATCAGATATCCCAACCCAATCTAGTCCGACCTGCCAGCACCCAGCCCATATCCTTCCTCCCCTTCCTATTCAAATGCCTATCCAGATGCCTTTTAAATGTTGTAATTGTACCAGCCTCCACCACTTCCTCTGGCAGCTCATTCCAAACACCCATCAGCCTCTGTGTGAAAATGTTGCCCCTCAGGTCCCTTTTATGTCTTTCCCCTGTCACCCTAAAGCTATACCCTCTAGTTCCGGACTCCCCCCTCCTCAGGGAAGAGACTTTGTCTATTTACCCTATCCATGCCCCTCATGATTTTATAAACATCTATAACGTTACCCCTCAGCCTGCAATGCTTCAGGGAAAACAGCCCCAGACTGTTCAATCTCTCCCTATAGCTCAAATCCTCCAACCCTGGCAACATCCTTTAAAATTCTTTCAAGTTTCACAACATCCTTCCAATAGGAAGGAGACCAGAATTGCATGCAATATTCCAACAGTGGGATAACTAATGTCCTGTACAGCTGCAACGTGACCTCCCAACTCCAGTACTCAATACTCTGACCAATAAAGGAAAGCATACCAAACACCTTCTTCACTATCCTATCTACCTGTGACTCCACTTTCAAGGAACTATGAACCTGTACTCCAAAGTCTCTTTGTTCAACAACATTCCCTAGGACCTTACCATTAAGTGTATAAGTCCTACTAAGATCTGCTTTCCCAAAATGCAGCACCTCGCATTTATCTAAATTAAATTCCATCTGCCACTTCTCAGCCCATTGGCCCATTTGATTAAATTCGTGTTGTAATCTGAGGTAACCTTGTCAGCTGTCCACTGCACCTCCAATTTTGGTGTCATCTGCAAACTTACTAACTGTACCTCTTATGCTCGCATCCAAATCATTTATATAAATGACGAAAAGTAGTGGACCTAGCACCGATCCTTGTGGCACTCCACTGGTTATTTTAAATTCATTGCTCATAGTGTTATTAGTGCAGTCAGAATTTACCAGCAAGTGCTGACCTATTAAAGAATCATATCTAACAGTAGAAAGTTTTCTTTTGGGTTTTGTGAGAGTGAGCTGGGTGAGTACGATCATGAACAATCAAAGGAACATGCTGCTTGATTCAGTCAGCCAGTTGCTGAAACATTTGGTGTGCGTATCTGGCAAATAAAACAATCACTTTTAAAATATTGATAACACAGGGCAGAAATGAATAATTCACTTGGTTTAATCGGGATTAGTTTTTTTAAGATTGTGTACACAGCCAACATTCGCTTAATTGGTGGCAAATGTAGCAGCAAAGTACATGATTGAGTTTGTCATTTCCATTTTGTTGCTCTAACAGGGAGGTGGTAATGTCAGTGTGATGTCAAAGTACACTCCAATCTCAGCACAGGCACACAGGGACAAATTAGAAACCAAATTGCACAATAAAATATTTAGATCGACAGTCTGGCCCCTTTCCTGCCTCGCCATCAGACTCCCTGACATTTACAAACACATTTAAAAAGCAATTAATCTTGAGGTTACCAAAAAGAGGGCTCCATCCATCACAGAATATCAGTGCATACAACGTGAGTACCTCCTGCTCAGTGACACTCTGCTTCAGTTTATGGGTAACACAGGCCTCAGCCCTGTCTATGGATACATTTGTACCTTAAATGTGGACTTCTGTAGACTAATTAGTTCCATTGCAAACTGATTGCTGTATCTTTCCTCTGAACAAATGCCAAATATAAAACAGTAAGGTTTTTCATAGACCTATCTATTGTAATTGATTCTATCTTGCATTACAAACTGCACTATCCTGCTCACCCAGCATCCCTGAACTCCCCAACCTACACTGGCTTCCAGCTCAGCCGAAACTCAGCAATAAAATTCTCATTCTTGTTTTCAAATTCCTCTATTGTTTCGCCTCTCTCTATTTCTGGTTACAGGAATGAAAACCTTCAGTTAAGAGGAGAGGAGAGAGAAATTGAGACTATTCTCTTTGGAGACAAGAAAAACTAATGGGAGGTGTGATAGAGGTTACAAAATCATGAGTGGGGTGGGCTGGATAGAGTATCGAGGGAGAAATGATCCCAGTCATAAAAGAAGCAAGACAAGCATAGGTTTAAAGTTATCTGCAGAAGAAGAACTGATGATGTGAGAAAATCTTTCTTCACTCAGTGAGTAGTTAGGGTCTGGAATGCACGCTCGGAAATGGGGTGAAAGCAGGTTCAATTGAAGCATTAAGAGGTGCCTTGGATGGTTATTTGGATAGAAATGGTGAGCAGGGGGATGAGGAAAAGGCAGAAGATTCAGATTCAGAGCAGCCAAACATCAACTAATCTGAAATACAAAGAATCTTGAACTCAACCGTTCAACTATTAATGTCTGGTATCCTGCAGCTCCAATGCAACAGCCATAACATTCAATTACCCACTCTTCATGACCAACTCAAAGACTGATCACTATATCTACAATAAATCATTATCTTTTTGAACTTATCTTGCGTTTCTAATCTGTGTCTGTTGTGGTTCTTCTCACATCTGAGAATTAGAACTGGAATTAGGTTTTATGATCAGGTGAATTCCAGTCGGAATACAGTAGGAGAAAGTGAGGACTGCAGATGCTGGAGATCGGAGCTGAAAATGTGTTGCTGGAAAAGCGCAGCAGGTCAGGCAGCATCCAAGGAGCAGGAGAATCCATATATATCGTATCATCCGCAGTCATTTCCGCCACCTCCAAACGGACCCCACCACCAGGGATATATTTCCCTCCCCTCCCCTATCAGCGTTCCGAAAAGACCACTCCCTCCGTGACTCCCTTGTCAGGTCCACACCCCCCACCAACCCAACCTCCACTCCCAGCACCTTCCCCGCAACCGCAAGAAATGCAAAACTTGCACCCACACCTCCCCCCTTACTTCCCTCCAAGGCCCCAAGGGATCCTTCCATATCCACCACAAATTCACCTGCACCTCCACACACATCATTTACTGCATCTGCTGCACCCAATGTGGCCTCCTCTATATTGGGGAGACAGGCCGCCTGCTTGCGGAACCTTTCAGAGAACACCTCTGGGACACCCGGACCAACCAACCCAACCACCCCGTGGCTCAACACTTCAACTCCCCCTCCCACTCCACCAAGGACGTGCAGGTCCTTGGACTCCTCCATTGCCAGACCATAGCAAAACGATGGCTGGAGGAAGAGCGCCTCATCTTCCGCCTAGGAACCCTCCAACCACAAGTGATAAACTCAGATTTCTCCAGTTTCCTCATTTCCCCTCCCCCCACCTTGTCTCAGTCCCAACCCTCGAACTCAGCACCACCTTCCTAACCTGAAAAGAACTCAGCACCACCTTCCTAATCTGCAATCTTCTTCCTGACCTCTCCGACCCCATCCCCACTCCGGCCTATCACCCTCACCTTATCAACCTCACCTTAACCTCCTTCCACCTATTGCATTGCCAACGCCCATCCCCCAAGTCCCTCCTCCCTACCTTTTATCTTAGCCTGCTTGGCACACTATCCTCATTCCTGAAGAAGGGCTCATGCCCAAAACGTTGATTCTCCTGCTCCTTGGATGCTGCCTGACCTGCTGCGCTTTTCCAGTAACACATTTTCAGCCCAGGAATACAGTACATGAGTCCAGTGAAAAGTTTATAAAGTCACCATTTCCAGACCATCTTAAGTACAAGTGTTCCTCAGTACAAACTTTTAGGGATAAATGAGAAAAATAAAGAAATAAAGTTAAAAGTCCAGCATTACAGTCCTTCTACAGCAGAGAAAGAAAAAAAACTAAAATAAAAGTCAATGGGTCAGCGCTGACTTCACTTTAAGGCCAGATTAATAAGCTCATTTCTTTTTTAACTCAGTTTAAATTAGTTCCTTAAGAGTGAAGGAGGCAAAGGATTCTCGATTGAAGTCTGGCAACAGACTATCAGTGCCGTAGCGTATAAAGGACAAAGTAAAGTCTTAGTGAGTTTCAACATTAAATTTGGATACTGTCTTTCAGGTGAGATGCTAATGCAAGGATATTCCCTGTCAGGTCAAAGAGAAGCTCTTCCAGTGCAGTCTGAGCAGTAGTGTAGTGCCCTTACCAACATTGTTCCATCCATCAGCAACCCCAAAAACCACAGGATGTGGCGAATCATTTCTGGGAGTGAGTTTCTACACTGTCGGGGTTCTAGTCTTCTATTCTATTCACAAATTCCTGCCACCACATTTATATCTAGACTTTGCTTCAGGAAACCTGTGTCTCTTATAAACCCCATGCAGTCACCAAGAAAAGATTATATTGTCAAATTCGAAAACTTTCTTTTTGACATAGAAGGTACATGAGGGGCATCGAGAGGGTAAATAGACAAGGTTTTTTCCCTGGGGTGGGGGAATCCAAAACTAGAGGCGATAGGTTGAGGGGAAAGTTTTAAAAGGGACCTAAGAGGCAACTTTATCACACAGAGAGTGGTGCGTGTACGGAATGAGCTGCCAGAGGAAGTGATGGAGGCTGGTACAATTACAGCATTTAAAAGGCATCTGGATGAGTACTTAACTAGGAAGGGTTTAGAGGGATATGGGCCAAGTTCTGGCAACTGGGACTAGATGAGGTTGAGATATCTGGTCAGCATGAATGAGTTGGACCGAAGGATCTGTTCCCGTGCTGTACAGCTCTCTGACTCTCTGACTCTAGGGACAACTCTGCCACAAACCACTTAGCGCAAGTTCTCAACAATTTTATTTCGCTTTGCGTAGCACATTGAGATGCACAGATAAATGAGATGATAAATGTGGAATAAATGAGCTGTTTATATTTTGTATATTAAATGATTCTTAAAGTTGAAATTGTCAAGAGGCATTTGTTAATTACTGCACAGCTTTGGGGCAGTTATAAATTATCAAAACAAGTCTCCACATTCAGTGAAACAGAAATTGATGAGACACTATAGCACTATGAATAGTACTATATATACACACAGTCATTCACACATCCCAGCTCATACACAGACAAGAACAGAAATTGCTGGAAAAGCTCAGCAGGGTTGGCACCAACTGTAGAGAGAAATCAGAGTTCACGTTTCAGGTTGAGTGACCTTTCCTCAGAACTCCATCCCAGCTCATGTAAACTGGACAGCAAATTACAGACATGTCACATAGGAAGTAGAGTAAGCCATTTGGCTGTTTGAAACTGAGTCACGATTCAATAAGATCATGGTTGATCATTCAACCCAGTCCCTTGTTCCTGGTTTCTCCCCTTTGATCCATAGAATAGAATCCCTACAGCATGGAAACAGGCCCTTCGGACCCGAAAGTCCACACTGACCCTTCGAAGAGTAGCCCACCCAAACCCATTCCTCTACATTTACCCCTAACCTACACATCCCTGAACACTATGGGGCAATTTAGCACAGCTAATTCACCCTAACCTGCACATCTTTGAACTGTAGGAGGAATCTGGAGCACCTGGAGGAAACCCACGCATACACAGGGAGAACGTGGAAACACACAGGCAGTTGCCCAAGGGTGGAATCGAACCCGGGATCCTGATGCTGTGAGGCAGCAGTGCTAACCACTGAGCCACCATGCTGCCCATAAACCTGATCCCTTAGCCCAAAGAACTGTTTCCACCGTCTTTTTGAATTTATTCAATATTTTTGGCCTCAAATGCTTTCTGTGCAGAGAATTACACAAACTCACATTGTCTGGGGTGAACAAAGTTAAAAATCACACAACACCAGGTTATAGTCCAACAGGTTTATTTGGCAGTACTAGCTTTCAGAGCGCTGTTCCTTCATCAGGTGGTTGCAGAGTATAAGGTTGTAAGACACAGAATTTATAGCAAATATCATAGTGTCATGCAACTAAAACAATATATTGAACAACACTGTGATCTTTTGCAATAAATTCTGTGTGTCGTGATCCTGCTCTACTATTTATCTGATGAAGGAGCAGCGCTCCAAAAGCTAGAGCTTCCAAATAAACCTGTTGGACTATAACCTGGTGTTGTGTCATTTTTTAACTTTGTCCACCCAAGTCCAACACCGGCAACAAGACTAATTTTGACGGTATTAGGCAAGAACTTTCAAAAGCTGGTTGGGGGCAGATGTCCACAGGTAAAGGAATGGCTGGAAAATGGGGAGCCTTCAGAAATGAGATAACAAGAGTCCAGAGAAAATATATTCCTGTCAGGGTGAAAGGAAAGGCTGGTAGGTGTAGGGAATGCTGGATGACTAGAGAAATTGAGGGTTTGGTTAAGAAAAAGAAGGAAGCATATGTCAGGTATAGACAGGATAGATCGAGTGAATCCTTAGAAGAGTATAAAGGCAGTAGGAGTATACTTAAGAGGGAAATCAGGAGGGCAAAAATGGGACATGAGATAGCTTTGGCAAATAGGGTTAATGAGAATCTAAAGGGTTTTGACAAATATACTTAGGACAAAAGGGTAACTAGGGAGAGAATAAGGCCCTTCAAAAATCAGCAAGGCAGCCTTTGTGTGGAGCTGCAGGAGATGGGGAAGATACTAAATGAATATTTTGCATCAGTATTTAATGTGGAAAAGGATAAGAAAGATATAAAATGTAGGGAAATAGATGGTGACATCTTGAAAAATGCCCATACTACAGAGGTGGAAGTGCTGGATGTCTTGAAACATATGAAAGTGGATAAATCCCCAGGACCTGATCAGGTGTAACCTAGAACTCTGTGGGAAGCTAGGGAAGTGATTGCTGGGCCTCTTGCTGAGATATTTGTATCACTGATAGTCACAAGTGAGGTGCCGGAAGTCTGGAGGTTGGCTAATGTGGTGCCACTGTTTAAGAAGGACGGTAAGGACAAGCCAAGGGACTATAGACCAATGAGCCTGATGTTGGTGGTGGGCAAGTTGTTGGAGGGAATCCTGAGGGACAGGATGTACATGTATTTGGAAAGGCAAGGACTGATTAGGGATAGTCAACATGGCTTTGTGCTTGGGAAATCATGTCTTACAAACTTGATTGAGTTTTTTGAAGAAGTAACGAAGAGGATTGATGAGGGCAGAGTGGTAGATGTGATCTATATGGACTTCAGTAAGGTGTTCGACAAGGTTCCTCATGGGAGACTGA
Organism: Chiloscyllium punctatum; assembly: GCF_047496795.1. Classification (NCBI taxonomy): domain Eukaryota; kingdom Metazoa; phylum Chordata; class Chondrichthyes; order Orectolobiformes; family Hemiscylliidae; genus Chiloscyllium; species Chiloscyllium punctatum. The sequence continues at coordinate 106,107,021 of NC_092751.1, forward strand.
TTAGCAAAGTTAGATCTCATGGAATACAGGGAGAACTAGCCACTTGGATACAGAACTGGCTCAAAGGTAGAAGACAGAGGGTGGTGGTGGAGAGTTGTTTTTCAGGCTGGAGGCCTGTGACCAGTGGAATGCCACAAGGATCATTATGGGCTCCAATACATTTTGTCGTTTATATAAATAGTTTGGATGTGTACATAAGAGGTATAGTTAGTAAATTTGCAGATGATACCAAAAAGAAGGTTACCTCAGATTACAACAGGATCTGGACCAGATGGGCCAATGGGCTGAGAAGTGGCAGATGGAGTTTAATTTAGATAAATGCGAGGTGCTGCATTTTGGGAAAGCAAATCTTAGCAGAACTTATACACTTAATGGTAAGGTCCTAGGGAGTGTTGTTGAACAAAGAGACCTTCGAATTGCAGATAGAGTCACAGGCAGATAGGATAATGAAGAAAGCATTTGGTATGCTTTCCTTTATTGGTCAGAGTATTGAATATAGGAGTTGGGAAGTCATGTTGTGGTGTACAGGTAATTGGTTAGGCCACTTTTGGAATATTGCATGTAATTCTGGTCTTCTTCCTATCAGAAGCATGTTGTGAAACTTGAAAGGGTTCAGAAAAGATTTACAAGGATGTTGCCAGGGTTGGAGGATTTGAGCCACCGGGAGAGGTTGGATCGGCTACGGCTGTTTTCCCTGGAATGTTGGAGTCTGAGGGGTGACCTTATAGAAGTTTATAAAATCATGAGGGGCATGGATAGGGTAAATAAGAAAAGTCTTTTCCCTGGGTCAGTGGTGGTGGTGGTGGTAGGGAGTCCAGAACTAGAGGGCATAGGTTTAGGGTGAGAGGAGAAAGATATAAAATAAATCTAAGGGGCAACATTTTCACTCAGAGGGTGGTGCGTGTATGGAATGAGCTGCCAGAGGAAGTGGTGGAGGCTGGTACAGTTGTAATATTTAAAAGGCATCTGGATGGATCTATGAATAGAAAGGGTTTGGAGGGATATGGACCAAGTGCTGGCTGTTGGAACTAGATTGGGTTAAGGTATCTGGTCAGCATGGACGAGTTGGACCGAAGGGTCTGTTTCCGTGCTGTACATCTCTGACCCTATGACTCTATGACCTCCACATCATGTCTGGATGAAGACAGTTCTCCTTGTCTCTGTCCAAAATGGTCTGTCCTGTATCCTGTGACCCCTGGTTTTGGACTTTCTAGTCATCTTGAACATCCTTCCCATGATAACCCTGCCTGGCATTGTTAGAATTTTATAGGTTTCTATGAGAGTGGTCTCTGAGTGATTAAATGCTCAGAACTGCAATGTTCCACATGTATAATCTCCATCTGCAACGCTCCATCTGAACCAGGATTCAGAAAATATGACTTCAAGGCAAATAGAGCCATAGAGATGTACAGTATGGAAACAGACCCTTCGGTCCAACCTGTCCATGCCAACCAGATATCCCAACCCAATCTAGTCCCACCTTTCAGCACCCGGCCCATAGCCCTCCAAACCCTTCCTATTCAAAGAGGATAAGTTTTAAAATTCAATGCAGGGACAAGGAACTGCTCATTTTGAACTGTTTAAGGAGGTTGAAGCCAGGGTTAAGTTCACTCTGGAGCCCAGGCTGTGGTAAACCTCACCCAGCATTGTGTCGGAAATCATTCCTGACATCATTTCTGAATACTTCTGCTCGAATTTGAACATTTTGTCCCTGATCTTCTGCAAGTAAGTTATCTCTATTTGCTTCAGTTAATGTAGGCCACCTGACCTTGTAACTTAACCCTTTTCTACTCTTAAATGACCCATGCCTGTGATTTTGTGGATTAAACACCTCTGGTAAGACCCACACCCATGAAGTATGTTTTCACCTGCACAGCACAATGAACTCTCTCAGACTGGGATTGAGCAGTTACAAGGATATAAATCACCCTGACTATCCAGTTCAGTAAAACTGTTACAATCCTTAATCCACTACAATTGCTGAATACATGAATCTTCTTCAGCCAATTTGCAGCAGATTTATTAACAATGTCAAGTTGTTAGCTTGGACCACGTCATTTCATCTCTCTCTCTCTCTCTCACTCTTTGCTGAGATCTGCAGCTTTTTAATCAATTAATTTTCTGCCCCTGTGTAACCAGATTGTTCGTTAATAAGGGGAAGCAAGGGATGGGTGCTTTATATAGGAAATTGCATTTCAGCAAACTTCCATATATAATTTATTTTTGAACAAATTTGTACTAGATACAGTGCATTCAAACTTGTGTCTATGGTGCATATTAATGTAAGTGTTCTAACGGTAGTAAATGTAACTTAGCAATTATCCCATGACAGATTTTATTGGATTTAAACTCTCAAATCTGAGCAATGTTCCGAAGACGAGTCACACTGGACTCGAACGGTAGCTCTGTTTCTCTTTTCACAGACACTGTTAGACCTGCTGCATTTCTCCAGCAATTTGCGTGTTTGTTTCATCAGAATTAAAAATCACACACCAGGTTATAGCCCAACAGGTTTACTTGGTGTTGGGCTATAACCAGGTGTTGTGTGATTTTTAACTTTGTACACCCCAGCCCAACACCCGCATCTCTATAGGAAAAAGTGAGGACTGCAGATGCTGGAGACCAGAGTTGAAAAGTGTGGTGCTGGAAAAGCGCAGCAGGCCAAGGAGCTTCTCCTGCTCCTCGGATGCTGCCTGGCCTGCTGCGCTTTTCCAGCACCACACTTTTCAACCTGCATCTCTAAATCATGTTTCATCAGCATTTACATTCAGTTGAGCCACTCACTGGCCTGAATGACTGAACATTAGCTTGCATGTGGGAGTCAGTCCTCAATCACAGAAAAACAAGTGCATAGGGAGTGCCATCAAGCTTAATAACAAGTCTTTGCAGGTGAGCAAGAGTGTCAGTCAGTGTAAGGAAAATGTCAACAGCTGAGTTTAGGGAACTACAGGAACTTCTTGATCAAGTGTAAGAGAGGAGACCCACATCCTGATCTAACCAGAAGGGTCTATTGTAGGTAACAAGATGCAGTTCACTGCATGTTGGCCATTAGTTACAGGTTGCCCTAATAATGATAGACACTGTTAGGGAGACTATGAGGAGGTCAAGATGTTTCAGATTTTCAGCTTTTACATTATTTTGTTTTTACTGTATACTTATTGCAATCCTCAGTATTAGCCCTTTCAGATTTATATTCGGGTGGCTCAGAGATCATCACAGCTCCCTCACAAAGCCAGGGACCATGGTTCAATTTCAGCCTTGGGCAATTGTCTGTGTGGAGTTCGCACGTTCTCCCTGTGTCTGTATGGGTTTCCTCCAGGTGCTCTGGTTTCATCCCACAATCCAAAGATGTACAGCTTAGTCGGATTAGGCATGGTAAATGTGGGGTTACAGGGATAGGATAGGGGTCTGGGTTGGATGCTTGTCAGAAAGTCAATACAGAAACAATGGGCCAAATGGCCTCTTTTTGCACTGTTGGAATTCTATGATCCTCTATGATCTACATGTAATTGTCCTGTATCCTTTGGAATACGGAAGAATGGGAAGTGGACCTATTTGCAAGAAGGAGGTAGATATAACTCTTATGGTTAAGGGAATCAGGGATATGGAGAGGGTGGGATTTGAATACTGAGCTCAAGGATCAGCCATGGTCATATTAAATAATGGAGCAGGATAAAACAGTGCACTCTTGCTCCTACCTTCGATGCTGCTATGTTTCTATTAAAACATACAGATCCGAAAAGGCTGAAAGGATGTTTCACCAAATGGGAGAAACTAAAGTTACAGGAATAAAACAAAGAACTGTGGATGCTGGAGGTCTGAAACAAGCAAAAACAGAAACCTTCGGAGAGAAAACAGAGTTAATACTGCAGTCCAGTGACTCTTCTTCAGAACTCGGGGACACAGTTTGAAAATAAGAGGTTTTCCATTTGCGACAGAGCTGAGGATTCCTATCTCCCAAAGTGTCATTACTCTGCAAGATTTTCTTTTCTGAAAGGAAGTGGAGGCAAGATCCTGAAAAATGTCTACGGCTCAGATCAGTTCTGACAGACAAAGGTGTGAAAGGATCTAGAGGGAGAGAGCAAAGGGAACTTATAGAATCATAGAACCTCTATGGTGCAGAAAGAGGTCATTTGGTTGGAGTCTGCACCAACCCTGTCCCCCAATTTCCCATGACTAATCCCTTAACCTACATATTATGAGCAGTTTAGCATGACTAATCTAACTAACCTGCACGTCTTTGGAGGGTGGGAGGAAACCAGAGCAAACACACGCAGACACAGGGAGGATGTGCAAACTCCACACAGACAGTCACCCACGGCTTGGAATTGAACCCGGGTCCCTGGTGCTGTGAGGTAGCAGTGCTAACCACTGAGCCATACACAGTCAGATCCACAATTAGTTTATAAAATGGCAAGGCAGGCTCAAGGGGCCAAATGACCTACACCTATGTCTAATGCAAATGTCTTGTATTTTCTCCAACCTTAAGCTCAACTCCAAACTACAGACAGGCCTAATCAGGGGCTATTCAGTATAACTTAGGGGAACATTTCTGCCTCTGCCTTTTCATTAAATTACATAAAGCACCATCACATCTCAAATGCCAAGCTATTGATGTATTTCGATAATGAGTAAGGGACCACCTGAGGTGGATTTAATGCAGCAACTGGAGCATGGAAAGAATCATTCATTGGCTAAATGTTTCTTTTGACTCAGTGGGACCTTTGTCACTAAGACAATGAGCAGGAAAGGCTCCTGACGTGACAATATGAGATGTCATTATGGTTTTCCAGCAACCTGTCACCTTCCTTGATGGTTTTCTTTGAGCATGCAGCTCTGTTAAAGGCTGCATCTTTGGGGAAAGTGACATTTTACCATCAGATTCAGGCCCCAGTTTAAAGTCACCACTCATAAAAGGTCAGGTATTTATGCATCACTAGCTTAGTGTAATTTTAATTTAAGTGAAGAATAAAAAATATCTGCCAAACGTCAAGCACCTTACTGCTCAAAACAAGCACATCCAAATGAGAGAGCACTAATACTAATATAAGATAATTGCAGTGAAGGTGCTTTCATAATACTACACATTTACTGCGAAAGGCAATGATTAAAACCCACTTACCCATTCAACTTATGTCAATTCAATGTGATTTATATATCAAAGTGGATATAATCAATATTATTTGGCACAATTACAAGGAGGCTCTTTAAATGTGGAATGAAGGTCCAATGACATTAATTTTCAAAATATCACCAGTGGAATTGTCACATTTGAGAATCAGTCCTTTATTATTTTCAGATGAAGATAACTGAACTTTGTATTGATCTGTGGAAAGCTAACTATAGCTCTCATGCCCAAACATCTTTAAGCATTATTAACATTACACATTTTGTGATGGAATATTTCAACACAGAAACAGTCAATTCAGTCTAATTGGGCTTTAGTCATTGGGTCAAACAACATGGAAACAGACCCTTCGGTCCAACCAGTCCATGTTGAACATATTCCCAAACTAAACTAGTCCCAGCTGCCTGCCCCTGGCCCATATCCCTCCAAATCTTTCCCATTCATGTACTTATCCAAATATATTTTAAATGTTATAATTCTACCCACATACACCAAACGTGAACCACCCTCTGTGTAAAATATCTGTCCCTCATTTTTTTAAAATCTCTCTCCTCTCACCTTAAAAATGTGCCCCCTAGTCTTGAAATCCCCCTTCCTAGGGAAAAGACAACTACCATTAACTCTATCTCTTCCCCTCGTGATTTTATAAACTTATATAAGGTCACCTCTCAACCTCATAGACAAATCCCAGCCTACGCAGCCTTCCTTTACAACGAAAGACTTGCATATTTATTTATTAATATTTTTATTACTTCACATAAACATCCTTCACTTTATTTCAACTCAACATCGCAGCATATCCTGCCTTCCTTTCTCCCTGATGTGTTTATCTAGATCCTGCACTCCGGAATGCCACATTCTAACCACTGTCTGGGGAAGGTGGGATGCCCATCTCAGAGTGCTGAGAGAGGTAAAGGAGCAAATCATGGAGCCATTAACAGAAATATTTTGAGCATCTCTGAGGACAGGATTGGTCCCAAAAAACTGGAGGTTTGCAAACGTAAGACTAGTGTTTATGAAAGAAGCAAAGCATGATCCAGGAAACTACAGACCATGACATCAACAGTGGGAAAACTCATGGAGGCAATAACATGGAATAAGATAAATATACACTTCGAGAAAAATAAATTAATACTAGACAGTCAACATGGCTTTGTTAAGGACACGTGATGTCTGACAAATTAAATTTAACTATTTGATGTCATAATATGGGCTGTAAACCTTAGTCCTAAATAAAAGTCTAGCTTTTCATAAGAGGAGCAGATGAATATGCATGTGATGAATATTTTCAGCACATCAAAATGTCTTTTTCAAACCCTCGGCTTGTCTTTGCGCATATCGGTGAGAAATATTTACCAATGATATTCCATGAATTTATTCATTAATACTTAGGCTGTACAATGACCCAATGCATTTTACTGAGTATTAGTTTATTAATCACTTTGCAAATGTGGTTTCCACAGTAAATTGTTATGGCTCTGGAACTTGTGACCTTCTTTACTTTCTAGTTGAGGATGAATGTGAAGTGTACTTATGAACATTAATTATATTCCTGCAGCCACAGTATTTCTCTCTCCAGACCATATGTTGGTGCAATGGTCCACTATGAGTCACTCTCAAAAGCAGACTTAACACACTGGCTGTCAGTTATCCACTTCCCATGACGTCTTGACTACAAGCCTGTACTCCAGGGTATCATGTATTATGTGATTTCATTCCAGAGTAAATCATCCCCTCTCTGCTAAAAAACATTTTATATCTCGTTTCAACATAAGAAAGTCTTTTGGCAGCTGATAGAGTTACAGTTATTGGCAATTTTAATGGGTGTGTCTGAGCAATTGCCTTACTCCCACTGTGAAGTGAGTTGTGATCTTGACTAGATTGGAATTTCTACTGTGGGTATCAAAGGAGAAATTTCATTCCTTTGCAGAGAACTGGATTTGAACTCATATTGGAAAGGAAAGTTTTTTTTAACTCATTCCTGCACAATCCTGTCTGTGAAGTCACAAAATCCCAGTGTAGCAACCATTTCATTGTTGTCCAATGCACAGTGCCTGCAAAAACATGATGAAATAATGTCAAGCATAAATAACAAATGGTAAACGTTAATGAATTTATTTACACAACCAACATTGCATTAATGTATGCCATCAGCATGTTCACATCCATTACTGGCTAATTGAACAGTCTATCTTAGTGGAAAATGTCCCCTAATCAAATCACAAACAATTCTGGTTCACTCAAAGCATTTGTTTAAAAAGAAAACTCAATAATCTTGCTAACAAATTCCTGAATGCCATTAGGGAATAATCCTATAGTTCCTTTTAGTTTAATTTGCTTTGGGAAGGTTCAAACCTGAAGATTTGTATTTCACAATGAATTCTAATCATATAAAAATGTTGGAGAGGAAATGATTTTCTAGTCTGCTAGCCTGCCGTGCACCATCTGATACCTTCATGGTTTTGATCATCATGAGTTATGGATCTCCAGAGAGAAGCAATTCCTTACAACGTTCCTCCTTAACCCGGCCAGGTAAACAAAACTGGTCCAGAAGACTACCTCGATTATGTGCAACATTATTTATCATTTATGAGATATAGTCCCTGGTGCAAGGCAGAAAGTAATCAGCATCCTTTTGAAGATGGAGAGTCTATCAGCGTTCACTATAGAACTCAACAATTCATTTCCTAGGTCGAGTTAAAAATCACACACCACCAGGTGATAGTCCAATAGGTTTATTTGGAGGCACTAGCTTTCGGAGCACTGCTCCTTCATCAAGTGTGAGCAGCTCTTCGGAAGCTAGTGCTTCCAAATATACCTGTTGGACTATAACCTGATGTTACGTGATTTTTAACTTTGTCCACCCCAGTCCAACACCAGCTCCTCCAAATCATTTCCTAGATCGAGTATTCTTCAGGAAGAATGACCCAACATCACAACACAGCTCTCATGCATATTCTAAATACAAATAGACCAGACTATTTGTACATGCTGTTTCAAAATGTCACACTGGCATTTACAGGCGTATCTGATTTACTATCAGGAATGCACATCGTGTTAGGTTATAGTAAGGATGACAAATTATGCTTAACTGTAATCATGTTGACTCCTCTTCAAGAATACTGGATAGATACTGGAATTATAGATCCCTTGGAATTTCCTAAAGTGATTTGCTTGGGTGAGTCACCGCACATTGTCCTACGTCATCGTTTAGTATAATGAGCTGAAGTTTGTAGTTAAAATGAATACAATCCCCTGGGGATCACACTGGGAATAATTATTACCTTAACTCTACACTGTGAATACCAACCCATGAATCAGGTAAAAATAATTATCAAACTATTTCTACATAATAAAAGCCAGGCACGAAGAGCTGTCAGAACGCTGGATGTGTACAGTGAGGTTGTCATGTTGTGAATATTGATGGGTTGACTTGTCGCTTTTGTCTTTGAACTGAGACATGATGAGTTGTGACAGAAGTTTCAGGGCATACCCTTCTTGATGTTGACTTGACCTCCTGGTTCCAGTGCCAAAAAGTATTAATCAAATGGTTGTGGAGATTTCAGACCATGGATTTCAGTGCTATAAAGCTGTGTTGATTTTACACAGTGCACGGACCTCATCTGCTGTATGAGTTGAGTCCACCATGTCATCAATACCATGTCAAACATGTGTTCAGTGTTTTTGTGCCATGTACAAAATCCCAGACCTTTGTATCTGTGACCTCTGTAGCTTCATCAAGGAAGTTTGGCGGGTGACCAGGTAGATATTCTTCTGATTCTTCAAGGTCACTGGCCTCCTGAAACTCTTCAACCGAGAAACTTATCACATCTACACTTGTCCAGTCTGTCAGCCCTATATGCTGTGCATGGTGTTATCCACCTTACAGTATATTTCTCTGGTTGGCTGTGCTACAGGCCACTTCCCTTCCCATGGGCAAGTGAACACAAACTCTGCATGGAACTGATTGACCATCTCTGCTCCTCTTCATTCTCAATATCTTATGTAATTGCAGCAAGACTGTGATTGGTTGGTGCAGTCATATGGCAAAGTTGCACAGATTTAGGGAACTTGGAGTTACTAATCTGAAACTTCAGTTTTTAGGGGGTGGGTTCATTCTCTTCTATTTCCTATTCTGCTGGCAGGATTGACCAGCAATTTTGGCACCAACTGCAGTTTTGGTTCATCTGAATTTGACTCATCCTGACTTCAGTCTACCAAAGGCAGCCAATTAGCTAGATGGCAAGATGGCATTTCAATTGACTGGAGAGTCTAGAAGCTTCTTTTTCAGGAGTGAAACTAGTAAACACTTCTTCACGTAAAGGGCAGGAGATGATTGGAAATCATGTCCGCAAATGCCAGATCATTCTCAATCAATTGTTCATTTGAAATTTAAGATTGATAGATTTTTGCAAACAACAAAGGACATTGGGCAAAGGCGGGTGTGTGTGCTAAGGTTGTAGGTCAGCTGTGATGTCATTGAATGATGAAACAGACTAAATGACCATATATGTTCTTCAGATTCAAAGTGGGCAATTTCATAAATGAAAACATTGAACTCCATCTACCATTTGCCCACTTAGCTCATCTGTTTCAGTGTCTTTGTAGTTTCCTGATCCAAGTTCTTAACATCTTGATGGATATTTACTGCACTCCAGCGTACAGGGCTACATAGAGAGAATCTTCAACATGCTCTGGCCAGCCCTTGGGCAAGGCTGTCAAATTGGTTGCAGTCCTAGAAGAGATACTTCAAACCATCAACCTCAGGGTGAGGAGGGTCAGCTGCCTCTTCTTCCTTCACCTGCCCCCTCCTCAGTTGTTACAACAACATCAATTTGAAAAAGGACACCTTCCTTGTGGATATCCTTCTCCCAGGCCACATTGCCTTATTTCTTAAAAGCAGCCAATTGAATCAGGCTGTTTTGAGTTAACAAAAGAGTGGGAGTTTATTGTTCATTAAACATAGCATCATAGAGTAATACAACATGGAAACAGGCCCTTTGGCCCAGCCTGGTCCATGCTGACCATGGTGCCCACTTAGCTAGTTCCAATTGCCCACATTTGGTCCATATCGCTGTAAACCCTTCCCATCCATGTACCCATCCAAATGGTTTTTAAACATTGTTATTGTACCTGCTTCAGCCACGTGAGAAGCAGTAACAACACAAAACACATACACACACAGATTTGGAATTCAGAATGAGTCTAAGATAAAGTAAGTGTGAGAAAATAGATATATGGCTCAGTCCTGAGTTAATTGGGAGGAGTATATAGTTGAAAGCCATGACTATTAAATGTCTCCAGAAGTGTCAGCATTGGTAACTGAGCACCCAGTTTAGATATTCTTGGTTATGCAGGTTGATTAGGAGAAAGTGAGGACTGCAGATGTTGGAGACCCAGAACTGAAAAATGTGTTGCTGGAAAAGCGCAGCAGGTCAGGCAGTATCCAAGGAGCAGGAGAATCAATGTTTCGGGCATAAGCCCTTCTTCAGGAAAAAGGTTGATTATGCAGGTTGATTGAAATTCTTATATCCTGGTTTCTTTCGATAGTGACGGCAGGAGGCTCTCCAAGTGACGGAATCCTGGAATCCCTCCCTAATGGCATTATGAGTTTACCTACGCCAAATGAACTGCCGTGATTCATGAAGGCAGATCACCACCACCTTCTCAAGGGCAACTAGGGATCAACGATAAATGCTGGCCCAGCCAGCGACATACACATCCCATGAATGTATAATAAAACCTGCAGTGCAGGGGTGTTTAATGGCTAAGCTCAAAGGTATGACCTTCACAGCCCATTGGTTAACACATTAGTCAGGCCAGTAACACAAACAGACCAGGGCAGAGATTGGGTTTTAACACCAATGATCCCTGCAAGGGAAAAAACACAAATATGGCTGCAAGGGATGGTCTCCTGCAGTGAAGGCATTGAGCAATCAACCTCTATCTCTTCCTTTTAAGTCTTTCTGGTTGAAGTTTCCTTGACAAGTTTAACAATTCAGAATTCCTCTCCAGTCACTCAATTTACATCCACTCAGTCCTCTTTTCCAAATAAAAATGTTGAAATTGAAAGTTCACTATGTCCATTAGTGATCAAGGATTATGATCCCAGTTACCACAAACAGTATGTGCATGTAAATGTAATGTAATCATAGACAAGACAATATTGTATCCACAGAATAACGTCCAAACATAGCTTCTGTCTCGCTTTATAATCTTGTGATATGAATATTTATCGCATAGAACAGCCGTGTCAGACAAGGATCAATGTTCAGTCGACAATTTGGAAAAAAAACTTTTTGAAGAAAGAAGTTGTGGTCGCTAACCAGACTGGCATATTGTAATCCTGTGATATGTTAGAATTCCTGTGACATGCAACATTCAGTAAAGGTCAGCAGGCGCATCATCACCACTGTTTAATCCCGGGAAGTATTAAGAGACTGCCTTCACTGAGCAATGGTGACCTATAGCACTGAGACTCTCTGGGATTAATAAATACCAGGATTGCATTAAACATGGGCCATAACAGACTCAATTCAATAACTGAGATTACAGATCGAGACTATCAAGGCTGGAACCATCAAGTCCCAGAACAGGGGAGCAATGTCTAGGTTTTGAAAGCTGTGATAATTAGGGTGATTCTTGATGGTGAGATATTTAAACATTATTTTAGTTGTCTAATGAAGATTCTCAGTTCATTTGTTCTGTTTGCAGAGAGGAGAGATGTGCTACTTTACTGATCTGTCAGCTGTCTCGCTCGGACTGGCTGCACTCGAACAACAGGAGACCATTCAGCCCTCAGCCAACCTGCTATCTTGGGCTGAAAGGCAGCTTAACTCCATTTTCTCACCTTCCCATCTCCAAACTCTTATCCAGCAAAAATATATCAAAAGTAAAATACTGCAGGTGCTGAAAATCTGCAATCAACATTGGGAATGCTGGAAATTCTCAGTCAGCTTACCGGTGTCTGCGAGGAGAGAAACAGAGTTAATATTTCAAAGACTTAGGTCAAAAAGTGAAAAATGTATCAATCTCAGCCTTGAAAGATCCAATTGATCCCAATGAATTCACAGTCTTTTTGGGTAAGAGTTTCATTTTTCCACGCCATTTGTATGCAGAAATGTTTTTTAATTTCACTCCCGAATGGACCAATGCTTTCGGCTCTACCAGCACAGGAAGCAACATGTTCATATCCAGCCTATTAGGGAATATCCACTTGAAATTTTCAAGTTAGAATAAGTTAACAGAAGTATGAAGTACTATTGGTGAATGGCCTGAAAGCAGCTCAGGCTGATATGAGACAAACGCTTCTAAGGAAAATGGAAGAACACCACAGGTTTCAAGGCAATGTAGAATTATAAATCCCCATAGCATGGAAATAGACCAGTCACCCATCCCAACCCTCCAACCAGCATCCCATCCAGACCGCCACCCCCACCCCCCCCAAACCTTTAGTCCTGCATTCTCCATGGCTAACTTACCTAGCCTGCACACTTTGGGCAATTTAACACGGCCAATCCAAGTAACCTGCACAGCGTTAGACAGTGGGAGGAATCCCACACAGACACCAGGAAAACATGTAAACTCCACACAGAACGTCACCGGAGGGTAGAATTGAACCTGGGTCCCAAGTACTGTGAGGAGGCTGTGCTAACCACTAAGCTACCATGCTGCCCATCAACCTGGGAGCCTAGTTGAGAAAAATCAGGGAAGCTGTCAATTGAGTAGGAGTTATGCACAAGCTGAGTTTAGCAATGTTTGGTAGTTGATCACCATACATTTAGCACCATTTGAGCCCGGTGTGTAAATTTCCATGAGAAATATTTATTATGCTCTTTTTCTGAAGGTAGATGTACTAATCAGATGTAAGGATTGGTGAAAGAATAGTGAGGGTTTAATGTGTTAAAGCAAGACGATAAACTGGTAACTTTGCTGGAAGGCCAAATATCAGGCATCTTTTTTCTTATTCACTTGTGGGTGTCAATGACCAGGCCAAAACTTATTGTCCATCCCTAGTTGCCCTTGAGAAGTTGATGGTGAGCTGCCTATACAAACTATTGCAGTTTGTGTGGTGTATACACTCACAATGCCTCTAGGGAGGGAATTTTGACCCAGTGATAGTGAGGGAGTCTTACTCCTATCACTGCTGTTTCAGACTGCACACAAGCTGTGCATCAAATAAATTATATCCTGTTTTGATAGATAATGATTGACAACTGTTTAAGATAAGCTCCTTAAAGGTATATGCACACCATATTGCATCATTCCCTGTACATCCCTAAGTGCTTGCTAATTGAAAGAATGTAGATGTATAATCACCTACTTACTTAAAGTCTCAATGTATTGTCAAATATAAATAATTATCTGTCAACGCTGGTTCATGGATTGGAGAATGATTTCGGGAGGATGTCTAAAGGTTAGGGCCATAGGTAGTTGAATGTGTGACTGGCAATGATGGAATAATCTAATCAGGTATGTTTAGGAGTCCCGAATTTGAGTTGTGGACCTGATGAACAAGCAGTGCTCTGAAGGTGTGTGGTTACAAATAAATCTGTTGAACTATAACCTGGTGATATGTTGACTTCTGACCTTAATTTAACTGTGACTCTATTTTTGTGTTGCCATACAACTGACCTCAGACTTTTCCAGCTCCAGATAACCTCAGGTGAGGATCTTAACCAAACACATCTGTTCTGGAACATTTAAACAGAGGTAATATATTGCTAATATTTCTAAACTATCTCCAGCTTCAACCAAGATTTCTGCCAAATCTCCTAATGGAACTTCAATATTTTCTTCCAAGTTATGGGTGTTTCTACTGAGGCAGAAGGAAAGCCAGTTCCCAATCCTTCTGTCTGAAACGTAATGTACAACTGTTTGCATTGCAAACTTGTAAAACTCATCCAATAACCATAAAACTCTACTATCCTACAGGACGTCTCTCTCTCTCATACTATATTTTAAAATAAATTACCATGGCTGTAGAAATACTGACAAGTTAATCATTACACTTCTTCATTGACACAGAGAAATACACATGCCATGAGTTCAAAAACCCCAAAATAAACGATAGCAAATTATGTATAAATGACACACCTTACATCACAACAGGCAGTTTATTCAAAGAAAATATAAATACTTACCTCTCTAAGTAGCCCAAAATACACATGCATAGTGGAATTACCACTAGTTTATTGATACAGAGATAATTGTGTGGTGGTTTGGATTCAAATCCCATCATTGTAGATGCTGAAACAAAAAGCCATTGACAATAGATCACAGGAACAGGCTTTTCGGCCCTCCAAGCCTGCACCAATACGTTTTGCCCCTCCATACTAAAACTGTCTTCACTTACAGGATCCGTATCCCTTTATTCCCTTCCTCTTCATATACTTGTCCAGGTGCTTCTTGAATGCTGATGTTGTATCTGCTTCCCCCACCTCCTCTGGCAGTGTATTCCAGGTACTTATCACCCTTTGTGAATTTGAATCCAACAAAAGTCTGCAATTAAAGACCCAATGATGACTATGAAAACATTGTCAATTATTGGAAAAACTCCATCTGGTTCACTGAGAAAATGAAACTGCCATCCTTACCTGGTCTGGCCTCCATGAGACTCCAGACCCACAGCGATGTTGTTGACTCCTAATGCCCTCTGGGCAATTCGGGATGGGCAATAAATGCTGGCCTAGCCAACAGTACTCAAATCCCATGAATGAATTTTAAGAAAACTCCAAATAACATCCAAACCAGAAACTGAAATGTCACAGTCATAAATCTCGGCAGGAGTTTACAGCATCAAGCACTTATCACACAATCAAGAATAGCGTTGCTTTTAAAAAAAATTTCACTTACTTTTTATTCACCTCTTTAAAAAGAAACAATTCCAGAAATCCACAATCCTTCAAACACAAGTCCATTAAACATATATTTTTCCTAATTCAACTTTGTTCAGGGATTTGATTACTCACCTCTGAGACAGGTGGGACTTGAACCCAAGCCTTCTGGCTTAGGGAGTGGGAGCAAACTACTGCACCACAAGATGGCACTCAAACAAGGTGACAATGGATACTATTTGACAACCACAGGATTGACAACTACAGCAGCTGGTTAGCTCAGTTGGTTGCACAACTGGCTCATGATGCAGTGTAATGCCTACAGGCTTCAATATCAGCTGAGGTTAATGTGAAGGACTTTCCTTTGTAACCTCTCCTCTCGCCTGAGGCTGTCTTTCTCTCTAATGAGAGAGTGGGACGATATGGTGACTGTACATTTCAACAGGATTGTGCATGAAATGAGCTTCGGTTATGTTCTTCAGTTCGTGGTAAGCTCTGATCCACCTACCTGTTTGTCATTTGTTTCAATTGACTAAATTGGTAATTACACAAAAGATTGTGAAAGGGTTTGCACAAAACCGGGACATCAATAAGCATCATGTGAAATCGTTTCTTAAATTGTGAAAGCAAGCCTTTGAAGAACCCTTCCTGCCAACACCTCTCCTTGTATACTCACACTCGGGGTTGAACTTGGTTCCTGCAGCTAACTTGTCTGAATGACCTGTTCGTACTGGCACCTTATAAATACCAGGATTTACTAAAGTATGTTTAATGTTGGGTGATTCATGTTTGAAAATATAAGCATGTGAAAAGCAGCTTTTAAGTTTCTCAGAGCATTGAACTTGCTTGGGGCCACATTAAAGAAGATTATGGGTCTCTTATTCCAAAAATAAAAAGTCCTGCACTTATAAAACACCCTATAATCTCTCTCTTTGAAACATTGCAAAGCCTTCCAGATACAATAACTGACTTTTAACTGCGGTCTCTGTTATAAAAGGAAACATAGCAGCCACATTGCCAGAAACAATGGTTTTGATTTCTTGGAATGTAGGTCAAAGGAGGAGAGCTGGAGTGGGCCTCGGTAAATCTTTGATGTTGAGATCGAAATTAAAACTAAATGCTGGAGGTTTATGGGGAAATAATCTGCTGTCACCAAAGAGAACTGAGGGCACTGGCAAGAAAGTGGAGTATCAGATCAGCCATGATCTCATTGAATGGTGGAGCAGACTCAACCTATGTTTCCCTAATCCAACTGTTCAGAGATGCCATTACACAACTGTGGAGCAGGTGAGACATGAACGCAGGCCTCCTGGTCCTGAGGCAGAGGTACAAGAGAGCCCCTAATTCTGTTCCTGTGCTGTATGGTCCCTGTAGTTAGTTCAACCACACCTCATTATTGTCAAAAAGTGTGGCACTGGAAAAGCACAGCCGGTCAGGCAACATCTGAGCAGCAGGACAGTCGACGTTTCAAGTATAAGCCCTTTGTCCGGTCCTAATGAAGAACTTATGCTAGAAACATCGAATTCTCCTGCTCCTCGGATGCTGCCTGACCTGCTGTGCTTTTCCAGCACCCCCCTCTCGACTCTGACTCTCCAGCATCTGCAGTGCTCACTTCCTCCCCACCTCATTATTTTATTGTTGAATATGGCTTTGCTTGTTCAGGGTGGCTCCAACTCTCAACACACTGAAATAACCAAGTGCTGCCCGTGCTGGTTGGTGGACAAGCTACAGTGGGGCATTTGTGTCTAGTGGAGGTTTGATACTGGCCTGAATCAGGCAGGAATTCTCCTTCAGCTCAATGTAACGTACATTTAACTGGATCCATCCACCAGTGTAAGTGAAGCTTTTACATCAGCCATTGACCAATTAAATAGATTTTTTTGATCAATAAAGAGTAGGAAAGTGACCATAAAACACTAATCGTTGTTCTGATTTTAATGTAAAAGGTTATGTGAACCTCGACAATAAGTCGCTCACTTTTATGGTTATTAGTCACTTTGATAGCTTCCTGTTTCAGGTCAATAGCGATTTACCATTTTGACATTGTAATGCCTGTTTGGTGCCACCAATTATATAAATAAAAGACAGTATTGTTTCTATTAACAGATGCTTTAACCGTACACAAATCATCAGCCTGTATACAAAGGGAGAGCGACAGAGCCAGGAATCCTCATTGTACATCAAACCTGCATCCACTCCCGAAACCTTCAGACCCGGGTCTGTTTCTGACTCAGGAATTTATTCAAATGTATGATTCCTGATTGACAGAACATCGGTGATGGGTGTGTACAATCTTAGTCTAAATAGTATACTTCTGCACATTATCAAGCCAGTATAAACTTCCAATGGGCAAATACACAGAGAGGTGCCCGACATTGAGTGGGAGTTAGAAATGTGGGAGAGTTGTCCAGGAGAAGATAAAAGTTGTTTAATCCCAGGACTAATTACAAAACTGGCCTCACTTGGATTATCAATGACTTCCTGACACACTATCACCCAACACTCCGAACGAGCCACTCCGCCAACACCCACCCTGTCCCTGACACTCCCCCAGCACCCACCCCGTCCCTGACACTCCCCCAAAACCCCCACAGACCCTAACACTCCCCCAACACCCACCCCGTCCCTGACACTCCCCCAAAACAACACCCCAGCCCTGACACTCCCCCTAAACAACACCCCGACCCCGACACTCCCCCAACACAACACTCCGACCCTGACACTCCCCCAACACAACACTCCGACCCTGACACCCCCCCAAACCCAACACCCCGATCCTGACACCCCCCCAAACCCAACACCCCGACCCTGACACTTCCCTAACACACACCCAACCCAACACTCCCCCAACACCCACCCTGTCCCTGACACTCCCCCAGCACCCACCCCGTCCCTGACACTCCCCCAAAACCCCCACTGACCCTAACACTCCCCCAACACCCACCCCGTCCCTGACACTCCCCCAAAACAACACCCCAGCCCTGACACTCCCCCTAAACAACACCCCGACCCCGACACTCCCCCAACACAACACTCCGACCCTGACACCCCCCAAACCCAACACCCCGATCCTGACACCCCCCCAAACCCAACACCCCGACCCTGACACTTCCCTAACACACACCCCAACCCTGACACTCCCCCAACACCCACCCGACCCTGACACTCCCCCAAACCCAACAACCCAACCCTGAAACTCCCCCACCACCCACCCCGACCCTGACACTCCCCCACCACCCACCCCGACCCTGACACTCCCCCAACACCCACCCCGACCCTGACACTCCCCACCACAACACCCCGACCCTGACACTCCCCCAACACCCACCCCGACCCTGACACTCCCCCACCACAACACCCCGACCCTGACACTCCCCCAACACAACACCCCGACCCTGATACTCCCCCAACACAACACCCCGACCCTGACACTCCCCCAACACAACTCCCCAACCCTGAAACCCCCAAACCCAACACCCCGACCCTGACACTCCCCCAACACAACACCCCGACCCTGACACTCCCCCAACACCCAATCTGACCCTGACACTCCCCCAACACCCAATCTGACCCTGACACTCCCCCAACACACCACTCCGACCCTGACAACCCCCCAACACCTTCCCCGACACTGACACTCCCCAACACTCACCCTGATCCTAACACTCCCCAACGCAACATTCCGGCCCTGTCACTCCCCCAAAACCCACCCCAACCCTGACAGTCCCCCAACAGCCACCCCAACCCTGACACTACCCCCAACAGCCACCCCAACCCTGACACTACCCCCAACACCCACTCCGACCCTGACACTCCCCCAACACAACACCCCGACCCTGGCACTCACCCCAACACAACACCCAGAACCTGACCCTCCCCCAACACAACATCCCAACCCTGACACTACCCCCAACACCCATCCCGACCCTGACATTCCCCCAACACCCATCCCGACCCTGACACTACCCCCAACACCCATCCCGACCCTGACATTCCCCCAACACCCATCCCGACCCTGACATTCCCCCAACACCCACACCGACCCTGACACTCCCCCAACACAACATCCCAAACCTGACACTCCCCCAAAACTCACGCTGACCCTGACACTCCATGAACACCCACCCTGACCCTGACACTCCCCCCAACACACACCCCGACACTGACACTCCCCCAATACCCACCCCGACACTGACACTCCCCCCACACTCACCCTGACCCTAACACTCCCCAAACACAACACTCCGGCCCTGACATTCCCCCAACACCCACACCGACCCTGACACTCCCCCAACACAACATCCCAAACCTGACACTCCCCCAAAACTCACGCTGACCCTGACACTCCATGAACACCCACACCGACCCTGACACTCCCCAACACAACACTCCGGCCCTGACACTCCCCCAACACCCACCCCGACCCTGACACTCCCCCACCACAACACCCCGACCCTGACACTCCCCCAACACAACACCCCGACCCTGACACTCCCCCAACACCCACCCGACCCTGACACTCCCCCACCACAACACCCCGACCCTGACACTCCCCCAACACAACACCCCGACCCCGATAATCCCCCAACACAACACCCCGACCCTGACACTCCCCCAACACAACTCCCCAACCCTGAAACCCCCAAACCCAACACCCCGACCCTGACACTCCCCCAACACAACACCCCGACCCTGACACACCCCCAACACCCAATCTGACCCTGACACTCCCCCAACACACCACTCCGACCCTGACAACCCCCAACACCTTCCCCGACACTGACACTCCCCAACACTCACCCTGATCCTAACACTCCCCAACGCAACATTCCGGCCCTGTCACTCCCCCAAAACCCACCCCAACCCTGACAGTCCCCCAACAGCCACCCCAACCCTGACACTACCCCCAACAGCCACCCCAACCCTGACACTACCCCCAACACCCACTCCGACCCTGACACTCCCCCAACACAACACCCCGACCCTGGCACTCACCCCAACACAACACCCAGAACCTGACCCTCCCCCAACACAACATCCCAACCCTGACACTACCCCCAACACCCATCCCGACCCTGACATTCCCCCAACACCCACACCGACCCTGACACTCCCCCAACACAACATCCCAAACCTGACACTCCCCCAAAACTCACGCTGACCCTGACACTCCCCCAACATCCACCCCGACCCTGACACTCCCCCCAACACACACCCCGACACTGACACTCCCCCAATACCCACCCCGACACTGACACTCCCCCCACACTCACCCTGACCCTAACACTCCCCAAACACAACACTCCGGCCCTGACACTCCCCCCAAAACCCACCCCAACCCTGACACTCCCTGAACACCCACCCCGACCCTGACACTCCCCAACACAACACCCCGACCTTGACACTACCCCAACACCCACCCCGACCCTGACACTCCCCCAACACCCACCCCGACCCTGACACTCCCCCAACACCCACCCCGACCCTGACACTCCCTGAACACCCACCCCGACCCTGACACTCCCCCAACACCCACCTCAACCCTGACACTCCCCCAACACACACCCCGACCCTAACACTCCCCCACCACAACACCCCGACCCTGACACTCCCCCAACACAACATCCCGACCCTGACACTCCCCTAACACACACCCCGACCCTGACACTCCCCCAACACACACCCCGACCCTGACACTCCCCCACCACAACACCCCGACCCTGACACTCCCCCAACACAACACCCCGACCCTGACACTCCCCCAACACAACACCCCGAGCCTGACACTCCCCCAACACCTACCCCGACCCTGACACTCCCCCAACACCCACCCCGACCCTGACACTCCCCCAACACAACACCCCGACCCTGACACTCCCCCAACACACACCCCGACACTAACACTCCCCCAAGACAACACCCCGATCCTGACACTCCCCCAACTCAACACCCTGACCCTGACACTCCCCCAACACTCACCCTGACCCTGACACTCCGCGAACACCCACCCTGACCCTGACACTCCCCCAAAACTCAACCTGACCCTGGCACTCCCTGAACACCCACCCTCACCCTGGCACTCCCTGAACACCCACCCTGATCCTGACACTCCCCCAACACCCACCCCGACCCTGACACTCCCCCAAAACTCAACCTGACCCTGGCACTTCCTGAACACCCACCCTGACCCTGACACTCCCCCAACACCCACCCCGACCCTGACACTCCCCCAACCCTGACACTCCCACAACCCAACCCTCTCCCCAATCCTGCCCTCCCACCTCCTCCCCACCAAATTCCACCCTGTCACTTGTTAGCTGCAGTGTGTACTGTCTACAAGATGCACTGCAGAAATTCACCCAAGATTCTTAGATAGCACCTTCTAAGCCCATGACCAGTTCCATCTAGATCCACAGGAACACCGCCCCTGCAAGTTCCGCTCCAAGTCATTCACCATCCGGACTTGGAAATATATTAACGTTCCTTCACTGTCACTGGGTCAATATCTTGGAATTCCCTCCCTAAGGGTCAGCACACAGCAGGTGAACTACAGCGATACAAGAAGGCAGCTAGCTCACCCAACCTTCTCAAAGGCAACTGGGTATGGGCAATAAATGCTGGGCCTAGCCAGCCACACTTTTGTCCCACGAGTGGATTAAAATGGGCCAATTTAAAACCCAGTCCAGGGTAAGGAGTTGTCAAATCAGCTAAAGATCATATGAAAGTACCTTCCATTCCCCATTTTACCTGGCTTTTTCAACTCCAGCTGAGAAACTAGTTTTTGGTATTTTAATAAGCACTACGTTTTCTTGTTATTATAATCTGTTTAATTCTAAGTAAAAAGTTATGACTCATTTAATTCTCCCAGTTAAAACTCTGAACCCCTTATAAAATTCCCCTTTTTACGCACTTATGCAGATAGGAACAAAAAGAATGTGTGTTGGGGGTGGAGGGAAAGACTGAGAAAGCAGTTTAACCATCTCTGTCCACAGAGTTCACTGAGACGATCCTTTTGAACTGTCAGGTCCTGCTTGTTGTTTCTTCATACTTTTGCAAACGGGGCCATGGATATAAGAATGTCACTGATAAATCCAATAGAGAATAGGAGGAAATCTCATTAGCCAGAGAGAATGGCCCTCATCTCCATTCAAAGTGATCTGTCACTCTCATATTTAAAGTTCCCTGACCAGGGAAGCATCTCCCCTACCAAGCCTGTTCAGAGTCTTGTAGGTTTCAGTGAGATGGTATGGCATCTTCTAACCTCCAGAGAATGTAGGCCCAATTTACTAAACCTCTCATCATAGGGCAACCAACTCATCACAGGGAACAAGTGTACCTTCACTCTACCATCTCCAACACAAGTACTTCTTAAATGAAGAAATATTAACGGAGTGTCAGGGTCAGGGTGAGTGTTGGGGGAGTGTCAGGGTCAGGGTGAGTTTTGGGGGAGTGTCAGGGTCAGGGTGAGTTTTGGGGGAGTGTCAGGGTCGGGGTGAGTTTTAGGGGAGTGTCAGGGTCGGGGTGGATGTTGGGGGACTGTCAGGGTTGGGGTGGGTTTTGGGGGGAGTGTCAGGGCCGGAGTGTTATGTTTGGGGAGTGTTAGGGTCAGGGTGAGTGTAGGGGAGTGTCAGTGTCGGGGTGGATGTTTTGGTATTCCTAAAAGGGAAAACAGGACAGAAAACAGGGAATGGCAAACAGTTTTCTGTTTTACACTCAGCGTATTTCCTTTTGCATTGATTGCTCCATAAAAGGGGTTTGGGTTGAGGTCTATTCACTTACATCCAGGTTAAATTAATAGCCTCAGGAGCTTCATAATTCTAACCACTGAGTTCTTCTGTGTGTGGGTGTGATAGAGCAAATAGAAAGACTTCCCATGGATAAGACAAGGATTGAGCAAATGAAAGTAAATGAAGTTATTAAATTCATGTAATAGTTTCACATAGAGACAATGCTTCCAGTTGTCAATGGCACTGCATTAGGAGAGCAAATATAATGTTATGATTTATTATGAAGGGAACTGAATGCAAGAGTAGGGAGGTTATGCTTCAGGGCATGTGGAGACCACATCTGATGTATTATGTATAGAAGTGGTCACCATAAATAAGGAAGGATGTTACTATATTGGAGACAATTGAGAGAAGGGTTTTCTAAAAGCTGGAGTGAATAGATTGCAGAGGCTTGCATGTAAAGTTGAGATGTGCAAGCACTTTTTCCTCTAAGTGTGGTGAGTTTTTGAAATTATCTTCTTCAAAAAGAGGAGGATACAGAACCTTTAAATATTTTTACAGCAGAGGGAGACAGGTTCTTGAAGAATATATAGCTGAGGTTAAAATCCAGTCAGCCATGATCATATCGAATGGTGGAGCAGGCTCAAATGGGCTGAGTGGCCTCCTCTTGCTCCTCCTCTTGCCAGAATGAGAGGCCATTGATATCAGACAGTTACTGATAGATCCAACAGGAAATTCAGGAGAAAACCTCATGTGGCAAGTTACTTTGCTAGTTCTATCTATGTTCTTGGTACCTACGTGGACTATGACAATTGGATCCTTCTCCCCTCACTTCAAGTTCCTCTCCAGCACAGAAAATATGTTCTGAAATTTGGAATCAGGTAAACAACACAGTCTTTGGCACTGTCCGTCATTGCTGCAGAGAGCAGAATCTATTCCCTTAACTATGGTCTCCCCTATTATTGTGCCATTTCACTTGCCACAGTGCTGTGGTCAGTTTACTGTAAATCTACTCATCCAAAAGCAAGAACCTCAACCCTATTGGGCATGAGCACAGATTGAGGTTCCTCCAAAGGATTTCCATATCTCACTCACTCAGAGTCATACAGCACAGAAAAAGAGCTTTCGGTCCAACCAGTCCATGCCGAACATGATCACACAATCTAGTCCCCACATGGTTGATTGTGAACTGCCCTCCGAAATGATTCAAGAAGCTATTCCATTTAGGGACGATTAGAGATGGGTAACAAACTTTGGCCTTGCTAATGACGTTCACACCCTGTGTCAGAATAAAGGTAAAAGATTTAAAGGGTCCACGTCAATTAGGAAGGAGCTGGGGGTATGTGTCTAATTAAATAGATGTTTCAAAACCCCAGTAGTGGCATGTAGGGTCAAATGGCCTGTTTCTGTACTAGAAGATGCAATGGGCAGGATTGTTTGCCTTCATGGCTACTTGCCCGATTGTTGAGAGCTTAGTCCCTTTGAGGAAGTGTCCAAACTAGTTAATGAGCATTGTCTCCCCTGTACCACATTGCCTTTCCTGTGCAGATGAAAGTCAATGACTGACTTCTTCACATCTTGACTGCATCCTCACAATGTAACCTTTTAAAGCCCAGTTCTGTTCGACCAGATGAGCTGTTTCTGTGCAGAGGTCAATTTAGATGAATTAGTGCAGTTCATACCATCCCTCTGGGTAAACCTGAGGGTCTAGGCTTTTAGGTACACAAATTGAGGGAAGGGACATGTGACAATGTGTAAAGAACTACAACAGGGTTTGACAAGTCCCACATCTCCTAGTATGCTCAACATTATGTCAACGAGAGTTGCTGGCTGAAACTTAAGAAATATTTCATTTGTGTAAAGTATTTTATCATTAATTCTTTGATGATGAAACTAGAGACAGCGTCCAAAGTCATTTGTCGAACAGGCTTGGTGTTCCCCTGCTGCCACAGTTCATAGGAAAGCAACGTATTCTACAACATTTATATTCAAATGAGAAAACGCTGTATTAATATTTCAAGGTCAGCGGTAGAAATACATAGTGATTTAGATATAAGTGGCACTTTGATTTTCAGAGGTCACTGGTAATTTTTACACTGAAGGGACATGTTTAATCCCCATAATGTAGAAAGTGTAGTGATTACTAATTTGACTTCAGATGGCTAAGACATTGCTCCAGGCAACAGACATCCAAGATTTCTGTGTTCATTTCATCCTTTGTCCAGGCAGAAGTCTCTGGGATTGGCAAACAGATCTAATAGCTTCTTAATACTGGGTGATGTTAGCTGCTGCTTCATTATTTGACTGTATCGGTTCAGGACAAGCTCTGCTGTATTCAAGTGTTGTGTTATTTCTGTTCTAGCAGCCTCAGACCCCTACTCTACCACGTTCAGTGCACGCTAGAAGGTGTGAATGTCCTGCCCGACCCTGCTTCAAGTGTGCAATGATCTGGCCAGAAACCAGCAGCAGCTACATGAACATAATTGGGGATTCCTAAATCCCAGTGTAAACAGTACACAGAAATTGACAGCAATATGTGTACAATAACAGATGACTTCTTATTCAGAAAGGTCCACTGCAAACGCTGCTTGAGCGGAATTCAAACTCCGTTGTGTTCATCTTTCACATAGAATCGTACATTCGGCCCATCAACTGTGTATCGCCAAAAATATACTACTACCTGCATTAGGCCCATTTTCACGCACTGGTCCCACAGCCTTGAATGTTCTGATATTTCAAGTGCTCATCCAAGTACTTTTTAAAGATTATGAGGTTTCCAGCCTCAACCATCTCCCAGGCAGTGTATTTCTGACCCAACCACCATCATTCCTCAGATCCCCTCTAATCCTCCTGCTTTTCACTTAAAAATAAGTCTGATGGTACGTCTGATTCAGTTGTTTCACACATTCCCCAACTCCATCCCCTGTGGGTAACTGCTAGCTCCTGGTCTGACGAGTTTTTGATGTTAAAATTCTCATCTTTAATTTCAAGCTCCCCTGAAGTCTCATATCCCCTCCCTAACTCTGTAATCTCCTTGAACTCCATAATCCTGTACACTCTCTGCATTCCACTAATTGGATTTGGCATCCCTGATGTGTTATGGACCAGACCTAAACCCCCTGAAAACAGTCAGGGAGATAGCCTAGACCCAAACATTTTTTTTAAAGACAAGTGCCAGGTGTTGCATTCCAATGCAACTCGATTGGTCAAACTATCAGACTTGAAGCAAAGCATATTTTATCCCTAAACTATAGTTAAAATACAGACAAAATAAAAATAAAAGAATTGGCTTAACTGTAACCCTATCAAAATATCTAATAAAATAATAAACTACACATTAACTGTTCCAATATAGTAACATCCCACAAACACACCCTTGGCAAAGGCAAAATCAGTAAAATAGATTGTCTGGATCTATTACAGCGGTAGGAAAAAAACTAAACCAAACATCATGGTTCTGTGGGAGCTGGACCCCACCCATTCAGGCTGCTTCTATTGTTCCTGCTGTTTCAAAGAATAATCTCTCAGGCCTCACAAACTGCTTTCTTCATTGGCTTGAAGCAGACCATTCATCACCTCTGTCTCAACATCTCTTCATAGGAAAAAAGACAAAATATACCTCGTAAAGCCATAGTATGGTCACACAATAGAGAACGGGTCTCCAGATCCCTGAACCCTGAGCTCTGCCATGACCTCCTTCAACCTCTGCACCTCAGTTTACTCTTTTAAGATGCTCCCTAAAACCTACATCATTGACCAAAGTCCTAATATCTCTTTACAAACTAGGTGTGTGTGTGTGTGTGTGTGTGTACATAATATATATATGGTGTTACCTAAGTTTAAATTGTTGTTTTGTTGTCTATCTCATGCCCCTGTAAATGTCATTGCGGAAGCATCTTTCTTTTCTCAGGTGTAATTACCAACCTGGTTAAAACGTAACATGTTCTATGAGTTTGGGGACAAAGTGACCATCTGTAACTAATACAACTGCCTTGATTACTGAAGTGTGTGGTGACAAGAGAGATGCTATTGTTGTCTTTACTGCCTTGGGATCCAGTTCAGAATCCAGCTTGCTATTCAGTAGCCACTAGTGGCAATGCAATTAGAATAATGAAACCATAGAATCAAACAGATTATAGGGAGGCCATTCTCCCAACAGCTCCTGTGCCAGCTCTTTGAAAAGTCTCTCTGATTAGTCCCACTCTCCCTACTCTGTTCCCATTCCACTGCAAAGTTTTACCCTTCAGATGTATTTATTCAATTCCCCTTTAAAAGTTCCAGTTGAATCTGCTTTTTTTCAAAAGGTTCACAATTAGACCCTTAATTGCAGATTTTTTATTGAATTCAAATTCCACCATGGCAGGACTTGAACCCAGATCATCAGTATATGACCTAGTTCACTGGTCCAGCAATAATAGCACTGGACCATTATCTCCTTACTCAGCCCTCTCCTTTCAAGCAGCCCCTCCCAGATCACAACAACTTACTGAATCACAGAAGAACACAAGAATTTTCAGCAAGAAAAGAGACCATTCTGTCTCAATTGAACCTGCCTCCACCATATTTCCAGGCAGTGCATAACTACTCGCTGGGTGAAAAAGAATTTCTCAATTTCACTTTTTTTCTTTTTGCAGATCACTTTAAATCTATCCCCTCTCCCGACCTTTCTGGTTCATTCTACAAATTTACTACAAAAAATGATCTCCTCAACTCCCCTGTGGACTATTATTGGCTGTTTGTGGTAAACTGGCATTATATTCTGGTTACCAATCTTCTGACGCCAGCAGGGCTCCGGGGAAATGGCTGGGGGGTGCTGCTGGGTAGATAGCCTCGTCAGAGAGATAGTACAGACACAATGGGCTGAATGGCCTCCTTCTTCGTTGAAACTGCAATTCTTCTAGACTCTGTCAAAACATGTCATGATTTTTGCAAACTTTTATCTTGCTTTTACGTTCGACTGATGGTGCCCTTTTCCTGAAAAGCTGTGCAAATCCCTGGATTCACTGACAGATAGCTATCTCATTGAAGTTGGAACCTTAGCGAGTTAGGCTTGGAGAATCTCAGTTTGTTCAACATTTCAGTTAAGGTCAAATGAGTTTTGGGAGCAATTTGCAAACTAGGTTTTGACACAACACTGGATTTACACTCGATGTGGCATTAAACCTTCAGGAAGATTTGGTCTACTTCATTCTGGAGTCAGAACAAAGCTTCAGTCTGGATTTACGCTGCCTACTTGGTGTTGGACTGATTCATTTCTCGTTGGTATTAAGCTTGCAGCGTCAATGCACTGTTAAATACCTCAGTGAACAATTGACTGATTATTCCAGGAAGCTTATTTCAAGGCTGAAGGGATATTGAGTCGTTGATAAAGCAAGTCTGCCATTGCCTTGCACAGAAATGGGTAAGATTGCTGTGACTCCCCAACATATCGCGAATCTTCAACATTTACCCTTTCTTTGTCGTGGAGTTGAACAATGACTGAATGCAGTTAATTTGCGCTGACTTCTGCCCTGTCACTGAATCTTCATTTATTGAAATAGAAAAGCGTTAACAAAATAAATCGAAGCTTTTCAAATCATTTAATTAAAATCATGTTGATTAATCTTGCTTGCAATTGATTTTATTTACATAATATTTCAGAGTTAAAAGAATTCCTTAATCTCAAGTCCACGCTTTTATTGATTTTATATTTATATCATTAGGTGGCAAACTCCACATTTCAGCAAGAGAAGGAACTTTATTCTAATATCTGGAAGAGGTACAGCAATATGTTATTAGTTATTTTCTTCAAATTGTAACTATTCGTGTGTCTTTTCTTTAATTTCTTGGAACAGTGTTATGAAGAAGACAATTTGCCTGGTGGTACAAGGTCAAAGATCATTCCGTGTGCTGATGGTTATTTAGCTCGTCTCTTTTTCCACAAGTTTCACTTCCTGAAGCCTGAGAGTTGGCAAGAGTGATCATAATTTCCTAGCCCAGAATTATATCTCCGTTAGCAGTTCTGAAGAAAAGCAACAAGATAAGATGATTCCTGTTTATTTGAATGGTACAGCCTTAATGGATGAAAGGGCCTGGTCTTTTCTGTATGATTCTAAGATTCGTCAACAATTCTACTCAATAGACAGAACACCTTTCAATTCTAAAAGAACAAAACACTGATTAAAGCCTCTGCCAGTACAAATATGCAAAACACAAACTCATCCCTGACATCCCCAATTCCTTTAATTCATGTAGATTCCAAATAGTTACAATCCTCTGTCTTGAATATACTTGGTAGCCATGATGTGGAGGTACCAGTGTTGGACTGGGGTGGACAAGGTCAGAAATCACACACTACCAAGTTATAGTCCAACAGGGTCACCTGACTTCACCTGTTGAAGGAGCAGCACTCCAAAAGCTTGTGATTTCAAATAAACCTGTTGCACTATAACCTGGTGTCATGTGATTTCTGACTTTGAATATACTTAACAACTCAATATCCAAAAATCCCTGAGATAGATTATTTCAAAGATTCAGATTATTTTAGGTCTTGAAATTTCTCCTCAATTTAGTCACAAATTGCTGAGTCCTTGCTGTAAGACAGTGACCCTCTGTTCTAAACTTTTATAAAATGTATTTTTTTAAATGGGAAATGGACAGCATTTGTTTCCCATTCCTAATGTCCTTGGAAAAGGTGCTGGTAAGATGTCTTCCTGAACTGCTTTGGTTGTTGAGGGATACAGACACCCATAATGAAAGAAATTCCAGGATTTTAACCTGGAAGACTGTGAAGGAATGATGATGTATTTCCAAATGAGGTGGTGAGTAGCTCCAAGGGGAACTTGCAGGCAGTGGTGTTCCTAAGCAAGTACTGCCTTTGTCCTTCTTGTTGGTTGAGGTCGTAGGTTTGGAAGGTGCTACCTGAAGAAGCTTGGTGAGTTGCTGCAGTGCATCTTGTAGACAGTAGACACTGCTGTGTTTATGCATCAGTGGTGACGAGAGTGAATGTCAGAGGTGATGGGTGGGATTCTTTATCCTTTGCTTTATCTTGGATGGTGATGAGCTTCTTGAGTGTTGCTGGTACCATGCTATGTCAAATTCCTCAATCAGGGGAAACATTTGCTCAGTGGGTATTCTCATCAGACCCCTTGAGGATTTTGCAAGATTCAGCAAGATCACTTCTCATTCTGCGAAACTGCAGAACATGGGGCCAATCTTCTAGCAAGACTCAGACCTAGTGAATCTTCCTATGAAGGGAAAGAGACTGCAGAGAAAGTGAAGCAGTGTGATCTGATTGGCTTAAAAAATGAGGCTTTCATATTTCACATCAGACGATTGATGAAATAGCCAGTGAAGTGTGTTACTGGTTGAAGGGTATCATCTTGACAGTGTCCATTTCCATTAACACTTTGGCAGGTTTTGCTTGACGGATGGCCTAAGGTTATTTCCCAGCACTAGGGAGGGATGGCCGGAGAAGATGAGTTTGCATTTCTTCCAGTTTTTTTTTGGATTCACTTCACAGCTTCAACATCCTTCACCTTGTCACTGCCCTTTCTCTCTGCTCAGTGGGACCTGCACTTTCTTCATACCTTCATGCATTAAAGAACAAAATTACTCGCGATTACATCCAGCAGCTTATCACATCTTTCCGAAGCCTCTTCATTCAGATTGTACGAACAGTGGAGGAGACTGATGTCTATATTTATAACTAACAATTTAAACACTCTTTCCCAACTTGTGCAAATACTCTTTAATAGGACCAAATAAGAAATATTGTCAATAATTGAGACAGCAGGGATGCTGATACCACAAATGTGGAGTGTGAAGATAATTTAAGCAAGCGATTTCACAGCAACAAGAAAAATCTTCCTTCCTTGTACACCATGCTTAAAACTACCAGCCCTAATATCTCATCATGTTCCATTATATGGGCAGCACGGTGGCACAGTGGTTAGCACTGCTGCCTCACAGCGCCAGAAACCTGGGTTCAATTCCAGCCTCAGGCGACTGACTGTGTGGAGTTTGCACATTCTCCCTGTGTCTGCGTGAGTTTGCTCTGGTTTCCTCCCACAGTTAAAAAAAAAATGTGCAGGTTAGGTGTATTGGCCGTGCTAAATTGCCCGTAGTGTTAGGTAAAGGGGTAAATGTAGGGGAATGGGTCTGGGTGGGTTGCGCTTCGGCGGGTTGGTGTGAACTTGTTGGGCTGAAGGGCCTGTTTCCACATTGTAAATAATCTAATCACCTTTGGTTTATTCATGTGATGTGCCTCAGGATGGTTTTTTTCTGCATTGGAGGCACTATGATGTGGAGGTGCCGGTATTGGACAAAATTAGAAGTCACATGATACCAGGTTGTGTTCCAGCAGATGCATTTGACATCACAAGCTTTGTTCATCTGACGAAGGAGCAGTGCTCCAAATGCTTGTGACTTCAAATAAACTTAAAGGTACTATATGAATGAAAGTCATTGTGGTTGAGGTATCATATAAGTGTGCAACTATCTCCCAGTCAGTCAGGTGTACGAGTTTTTGATAGCTATGAATTAAGAAAATTAATTATTTTAGGATAGATAGGAACATTAATCACCATGTTATCAACAGAGTCAGGATTGTCTACAATTTCCAGTGGACTTTACTAATAACCCTTCAACCCAAAACATCCTTCCACACTGAATTTTGATCTGTACTCTGAAGGGCTGGTAGACTGTGATCAAACTCTCTCAGTGTTTATTGAGCAACAGTTATATTTTGTGGTCTTTGTCTGTTGAAGTTTCACACCGGCGATGGAATAATGCACTGTGGATTGTGGGATAAATCACTTCCCTCCTGAGAAAATAATCCAACCTCAACTTCACTTTGGTAAATACCATGGCACATCCTTCTGACTGTCTATCACATTTCAGTACTAGTACATCAGCTCAAATCCAAATTCTCTATTTCTCAAGAAATAAGAAGTATGTTAAAGAGAAGGACAACAAATATCTACTGACCTCTATTTGAGGGAGGTGATGGTCTAGTGTTACTAACACGGGATTATTAATCCAATAACCCAGGTAATGTTCCTGGAACCTGAGTTCTAGTCCTGTCATGACAGATCGTGCCATTTGAACTCAATTT
Source organism: Chiloscyllium punctatum (assembly GCF_047496795.1). NCBI lineage: Eukaryota > Metazoa > Chordata > Chondrichthyes > Orectolobiformes > Hemiscylliidae > Chiloscyllium > Chiloscyllium punctatum. Next base: position 106,138,806 of record NC_092751.1, read on the forward strand.
TAAAACAGTCTGCAATTAAGAATCTAACGATGACCATGAATCCATTGTTGATTGTCAGGAAAAGCCCATCTGGTTCACTAATGCCCTTTAGGGAAGGAAATTTACCATCTTCACCTAGTCTGATCTACATGTGACATCAGATTCACAACAATGCAGCTGACTCTTAACTGCCCTCTGGGCAATTAGGGATGGGCAATAAATGCTGACCGAGACAGTGATGCCTACGTCCTGTGAATAAATAAAAATAACTCTTCTGACCTCTGACAACTGCATCTTCCCGACAGCAACTAGTCTCTGACTGACTTCAGAAAGACAAGATAACTCAATTTGGCCATTTTAAATGGATATCAATATGTCACATCAGAACAATAATACAAATATATGCCCCGATGGAAGGTCATTGAGGTAAAACATTGACTTTCTCTCTCTCTCTCTCTCTCTCTCTCTCTCTCACCCTCTGGCTCTCTTTCTCGCTCCCCTCAGTTACCACCTGACTTTTTTTTAGATTACTTACAGTGTGGAAACAGGCCCTTCAGCCCAACAAGTCCACACCTACCCACCGAAGCACAACCCACCCAGACCCATTTCCCTACACCTAACACTACAGACAATTTAGCCTGGCCAATTCTCCTCACCTGCACATTTTTGGACTGTGGGAGGAAACCGGAGCAAACTCACGCAGACACGGGGAAAATGTGCAAACTCCACACAGTCAGTCGCCTGAGGCAGCAATTGAACCCAGGTTTCTGACGCTGTGAGGGAGTAGTGCTAACCATTGTGCCATTATGACTTGCTGAGTATTGCCAGTATTTTCGGTTTTTATTTCATACTTACAAAATCTTGTTCATTTTAGCAATAAGTACATTGCAGGTTACATGATCCTGAGCAACATATTCACCAGTCTTACTATATAAAGCCGTAGACTCAATGAGCCAAACAGTGCAAAACATCTAAATTACTTTGAAACACTAACTGTGTCTGCCCACACATTGGTAACTGGAATTGTTCAAAAAAAGTGAGATCAGAAAGCATTGCCTAAAATATCAAGAATTTTGAAGTTAATTATTCTTTAGTTTCACTTGGCCTGATCTCAAATGGAAAAGGCGCTGACCTTTGGGATCCATCAGTCGAGAATAAAACTTTGGTAATGAAGACAGACTATGGATCTGCCGCAGTGTGTATTGATCAAATCACAAGGAGACAAAATGTAATTTAGTGAAATCTGATGCAGTGTAGCTGGTTTGAGAAAGTTGTACAGATAAAACATTCTTCAAGAAGATAGAAACAACGATGTTATAAAATAGGTCAAAAATGCAGCGTTAATCATATTCACACTTTGGGTGATGGAGGTATGGCTTCAGATATAACAATTGTTATGAACATAGAGCAGAAGTAATTTATTTTAGTTCCAGAATGTGTTTTCATTTCCCAACAAAAAGAGGACTGGTCCAGTAAAAAATGATGGGGATGTAAATTCAGAGATTGGTTGGCAAGTAAAGACCATGGAATGTTACGCCAATAAAGTGTCAGGGAAACAACAAACAAGGGGAATGTAACTGTCTGTCTCTCCTTAGCAGAAAGCCATCTTTTGCAGATATGATCATTTTACCAGTCAGTAATATACAAAAAGAGGGTTAAAAAACTGACTGCAACATTGCACTGTGGGTGTTAATGACCAGATGTCCTGGTATGTTGATGAGAGTGCTCTGAGGGCCACAGCTTTCCTGCAGTCTTTTTTAAATACCCCAACATTGCAGGTCAAACAATGGGAAAGACTGTCACTCTGAATGCCAGAATTCAGTCACTGTCAAGAGAAACAGAAAGACAGAATTTCTACCAACCTCCAAAACCAAGAATCCCAAAATTGTTGATTCAAAAGCTAACATCAACACTGCTGGTGCCATCAAAAACAGTTGTAACATTGTCTTATCTGCTTGTTATAAACAGTATAGAAACTGACACATACATCTTCCTTACACCAATTTCCTTTATGCCATCACCACTTATTCTGAATCTATGTTTATTAAATTTTTTTATTGGTTAGCGATGAATAAATTCACTTCTCTTGTTAATTGAAGAAAGCTTGGTTTAAGCATCAGTCACTTTGGATCTGAGGAAAGATTATCCACAAGGCAAGGGATCCATTTATAAATGAACCTAGTTCTGAGCGGCCATCAGGCTGGGTAAATACCCAAGCTGAACCCGTGTCACCTTCCTCAGCTGGGAGCTTCAGGGTTTGGAGTGTTCTGTAATAAGTTGGGAACTTTCACTGGGGAAGGTCTGGGCTTAACACAACAAAGATTGTCTCATGCTGTCAGTTTGAGAACCAGCACCAAACAGTTTCAGCACCTCCTGGATTTCATCCAGAGTGAAAAGGCTGAGTGTCCCCACCTTCTGGAAGCCTTACTGCACTGGGATCTGGTGTAAGTTCACACCCTTTTCCAAATCCAAGCCATATTTGTGTATGACCTGTGAAAGTAGGACAATTGGCAGCCACAGCAATGCAGTAAAGAAAATACTGAAGTTGCTCAGATGTCAAGAGTTTCTCCATCATTTTGGTTCACAGTAAGCCAGAGAGAGACTGGTTCTATCCAATTGCTGTCACTTTACAAATGTCTGTGCATTGCCTGGCACTGCATCTTTAAACTGTTAACCCTGTCCAACAAGTTTTGTGAAGCTGTCAGAAAGTTAGACTTGCCCCCATCCCTTGTTTTGAAATCTTCAGTTTAATCCAATCAGAACTTGGTTATGTTTGTATTTGTCCAGGACGCTCGACAGTTTTCGATAATCATGTTCCAGCTCTGGGGTTATGATGGATGTCACTCAATATTCCCAAACTGGGAATGCTCACTCAGAGGACTAGACCCTGAGTGTCATTTTACATCAGTCTCCCTTTCCTCTGTAAAGACTTCAAGAGCTTCAGCTCAATTCACTCAATGGCAACAAAGCTATTCATACACAAGTTAAGTTTGAACTCTGGAAAAGGTGAGAACTCTGGAAAACAAAGAGAACTGTGAAGTGAGATCTTTTGAGCACACCTCCTGTGTCTGTAAGTACTGAACACTCTCTCATTGCTTTGCTTGAGCCTCAAGGTCCTTCAAACTTCCTGACTGAATTTTATAGGTTGCTCATCCCAATCTCATACCTTAATCATTCTCCAGTTCAATGCAAGTGTAACTCTACCAAAGGTCACATGTTGCCTCACTGTAATTTCCACTGAACAATCCTCTCCAGTCCATTATTGTCAACAGTTACATTCAATTGCTGTACTCCCTCACTTCACCTCCACAGCCCCTGTTAACCCTATCCTGCAGCACTCAACAAGCACTCCACACACACTATGGTTTCAGACCCATTCCCACCATCCCAGGGTCTCTGCCTACACCATCTCCAATCTCCCAACTTCACCAACTCTCCTGCTCCCTCATTGGCATCACTAGGACATACCATCCAGTTCATGATGCCTTACCCATCATGTTACATAGGCCCCGTGCTCACGCAAACACATGGATTCTCCCAAGGCAACTAGGGAAAGGCAAAACAAAACAAACAAAACTGGAAATTGCTGGAGCAACTCAGTAGGTCTGGCAGCATCTGCTGAGAGAGAAGGTAGATTTAACACCCAGTGACTTTTCTTCAGATCTGGACACAAAACTTTAACACTGCTTTCTCTCTGCACAGATGCTGCCAGACCTGCTGAGTTGCTCCAGCAATTTTTGTTTTTGTTTGTTTCGGATCTCCAGCATTCGCAGTTCGTTGTTAAATTTTGGGGAAAGAGTCCAATCCCTGATGAGGAAACAGAACATCTAAACGATTGGAACACGTACTAGCTTGTAAGCGTTTTCCAATTAACCTGTTCAGAGATGTTAGTGCACATTCTCTGGAGGAGGTGGGCTTTAAAACCAGGCTTCCTGACACTACCACTATTAGAGCATGCTGTGACATCTGTATTCAACCATATTCACACATCACGCTGTCATCGCAGATTCATCTGCCTTCTACCTTCACCTTTACAAACTTCCTTAGTACCCATGACCTCAGTGTGAGCACATTTTCCAGCTCTTGTTTATTACAATCCTTTCCATTTCCCCTTTGCTGTGGATACACCTCATAAGGGTTTGCTGTCAGTCTGGAGCCAGTATCAGAGGAAGCTGTCAGACCCAAGAAATTTTGAATTCCAAACACAATAGGGGAAACTGTGGCCTCACTATATCACCCATAATAGAGGCAAATTGAGTTGTCAATTGAAGCGTTTGAAATAAAATAAAGAAAATACTTTAAACAAGAATAAGGTAACAAATACATAATTCTATCCAGAATGATAAAAAGAGAGATAGATCATCAGTAAGTAAATCAGAGTGCCCAGTCTATAAATACAATTGCGATGACTGATATTTTTAAACAGATAGGGTTATTGAAATGAATCCCAGATTTTGTGAACTAAAATTAAATTGCCTTGTCTCTTCAAACTCAATTTTTCCCTTGAGTGGGTTTCTACTTTAGGCGTATGCAAAATGATGGAAGGATAAATTATTTATACACTCCTAGTTCACAGGGAAAAAGAAGTGCATTTTATTATTAACAATATGGTAAAGAGTTTTGTTTTAACAAAGAGGAAAAGAAAATGTGTCATGCGCTGAGTCACTCCACAGAACCAGAACGAGTTTGACTTGTATGTAAAAGAACTCATCAATAAAAAAGAGCAATTCAATGGGGAGTTAGGTGTCAGATGTGGCTCAGTGGGCAGCTCTCTCTCTCTATAAGATACCTCCTCCTCAATACCCCAAGATGGAGGGTTAAGTGTTCAAATCTCACTGCAGCAGCCTGAGCACATGCTCTGTATGGACCCTCTCTGATCAAGTGTTGATGGAGTGCTACCCTGTTAGAGGTGATGCCCCTTGAATGAAATGATGAACTGAGGTCCTCATTGCATCTCTTGGGTGGACATAAAACGTCATTCACTTCAGAAAAAAGCAAGGGAGTTTGTGATGGTGAATATTTCTACCTCAAATAACATCATATAAAGGCAGTTGGTCTGTGCAAATTGGATGCAACTTTTCCCAGATTACAATACTGGCTAAACTTCATTGGCTGTGGACTGTTTCGCTATGCCCTTGTGTCTGTGAATGGCACTATGTAAATGCAAACTTTTCTTTTTTTATTCAAAACATGTCAATGACGTTACTTCCTTTTGGAACCATTCCGTCTCTCTCTGTCTGCAGAGTGTCCTTATTGTACGAGAGTTTCTGATCATGCCTCATGCCACCAGGTCAAGGTGAGGAGGCAGCTAGAACAATGTCAGCTGGGGAAAGATGAAACTCACAGGGCTCAGGGTCATCCTGCACTGCACCCTCTCCATCTGAGCTAATCAATCCCTAACCAACCCATCACTCGAAACAATGAGGGAGGTCATTTAAATGGAGGTTAAATAGGCTCTGCACGCTAAGTTAAATTCTTGAATTTCAGTCTCACATCACTTAGCATGATGCAGGAATTAAGTTAAAGCTCTTCCTTCAAACTAAACCCTGAGCATTAATAAACATCTCCATCAGGAAGATACAACCCAGGAGGTGATTGGCCTTGTTAGTGGCAACATTAAAGTGATTTAGTTTGGCAGCAATATTGAATTAGAACTGGTTTGTTCAGGAGAAATATGCTAATATGAGGATTGTGGTTTGGTGCTTTTCAAATCCAAAGTGGAGACTCACCTTCAAATGATATCATGCAAATCTGAAGCTGCAAACAATTAACAAGATTGTACAGTTTATAGCACAGAAAAAAAAGACCCTTCAGATTGAGTCAGTGCCAATCAAAAAACAATCACATGAAGCTTTGTAACATCTTGGTCCACTCCTCCACGACCCCCACAACAGCTCATTCTTCTCTCATGGTATCTTCCCTTGCAATCACACAAGGTGGAACACTTGCCCATTTACCTCCTTCAGATGAAGCAGTATTTAACTTTTATACTTTCATATTTGCTGCTCACGCTGTGGTCTCCTCACAATGGAGAGACCAAATGTATACACTTCTGCTCAGTGCGCCCACATGACACGTTCCTCCCCTGACCATCTTGTCACTTGCCATTTTATTAAAACACTTTGCCCCCTTGGACCACATTTCTTTCCCGGGTCTGCTGCAATGTTCCAGTGGAGCCCGACACAAGCTGGACAGACAGCACCTCATTTTCTGTACAGGAAATTTACAGTCTTCAGGACCCAACATTGAGACCAACAACTCCTGGCCATGAGTCAGACTTCCATTTTATTTCCTTTACCTACAGCTCGTTCCCCACGATCTGGTTGCTGCGATTCTCCTTCTGACTTCTATTCTTCTATTAACATTTATTCTGGCCCTATGGCACTTCTCTACAATCGTTGGCCTTTTTTTTGAAACCTGTGATCTTTAACCTTCTTCATCCTCTAATCTTCCCTTCCTTTTTGTTCTACTTGCTGATCACACCTTTGGCTGCAATGTAAAACTCATCACTTTTTCACTCTCCCACCAATTACAAAGAAGATTCATCCTGAACTCAAAACATTATTTCCATTTCTCTCTTCTCAGAAGCTTCTAATCCAACTGAGATTCCCCAGCATTCACTGTTTTTATATCAGTAATTGTCACATCTCAAGTGCTTCCCCATGACTTCTTCTGCACTTAGCTGGCCTTAGCTCCTACAAGCAGAATAACCTACTTCAGCACCAACATTCATGATCTTTGTTTGTTAGTTAGCATAAGTCTGACCATTTTGACCCAAACTCTGGTAGATTGTTGTATAGCAAGTGTGTGAGATAGCTTTATCATGTCTAAATGTTAGTAAGTTCCCTAAAGAAAATATTAAAATAACATACCCTTTACACAGATACAATAATTTAATCAGATTTATTTTCAGATATAGAACATCAAAGAGAAATCCAATGCATCAGGATTGTAATTTGTTACAGTAAGCAACTGGAATCTGTAAACTGGGCTACCTTTAAGCAGAAAAGTTAGAATTCTCAGTTTTATTGAACAAAGCTTTATCGTGTTACATACAGTTATCTGCTTAATACATTCTGCTGAAATTCTTTCATTTTTGATATTTACCAAGGCATTAAATCTCTCATTTTAGATGCATTCGTGATTTTGCTAAAATGGAAAGTTTCCAAATCTATACATCTTGAGATGGTTGAACCCAACATGGACATTTAAACAGTTCACATCTAAGACCATAATTCATTGCAGCAGTGGTCTAGAACAGTGTGGTTAAAAAAAAGCAATTTAATTCTGTCCCCAGTAGTCACTGTGAAATGCTTGAAATGGCACACCACAGTGTGGAGCTGGAAAAGCACAGCCAGTCAGGCAGCATCCAAGGAGGAGGAGAATCGACGTTTCAGGCATAAGCCCTTCATCAGGAATAAGGCTTATGTGTAGGGGCTGAGAGATAAATGGGAGGGGGTTGGGGGGAGGTAGCTGGGAAAGCGATAGGTGGACGAAGATGAGGAAGAATGTGATAGGTCAGAGGGGGCAGTGATGGACAGGTCTGGAGGGCGGTGCCAAGTTGGATACTTGGGACTTTGATAATGTAGAGGCAGGGGAAATGAGGAAGCTGCTGAAATCCACATTTGTCTCATATTAGAGTTGATCTTTCTCTGCACCTTCTCTGTATCTGTACACAATATTCTGTGTTCTGTTCCATTACTCTGATGTACTTATATAAGGTATGCTTTGTCTGGTCAGCACTCAAGACAGCTGGGGCTGTTTTCTATGGAGCGCCAGAGGCTGAGGGGTGACCTCATAGAGATTTGTAAAGTCATGAGGGGCATGGATAGGATAAATAGATAATGTCTTTTCCCTGGGGTGGGGGAGACCAGAATTAGGGGGCATAGGTTTAGGGTGAAAGGGGAAAGATATAAAAGGGACCTAAGGGGCAACTTTTTCACGCAGAGGGTGGTACGTGTATGGAATGAGCTGCCAGAGGAAATGGTGGAGGCTGGTGCAATTACAGCATTTAAAAGGCATCTGGATGGGTATATGACTAGGAAAGGTTTGGAGGGATATGGGCCTGGTGCTGGCAAATGGGACTAGATTGTGTTGGGATATCTGGTCGGTATAAATGATTGGACTGAAGGGTCTGTTTCCATGCTGTACATCTCTATGACTCTATATGTATTATGTAAATTATATTTTTGTATATGTCATATACATTCGTATATAATCAGAGCAATTGGGTGGTGATGTCCTAGTGGAATTATCACCAGGTTGTTAATCTTGTATACCCAGGTATTGTCCTGGGGACTCTGGGTTTGAATCATGGCAGCTGGTGGAATTTGAATTAAATTGTTAAAAAAAAAGTCTGTAAGTAAAAATCAATGATGATCATATTACAGCTGTCAGGGAAACAAATGTCTCTAGGGAAGGAAACTGCACCCTTACTTGATCTGGCCCACATGTGACTCCATACCCAAAGTGATCTCACAAACTCCTAACTTCCCTCTGGGCAAGAAATGCTGCTCCAGCCAATGATGCCCACATCCTCTGAATGAACAGAAAAAAAATATGAACATAGCTCCTTCAGACCAAAAGCATCAATGATCAGTTCTCATGGTCTGAGCTAAACTTGTTCCCAACGCAGTTTTCTCAAAAGAATGAATGGAACATATTTTTACTCTTTCGTGGGATGAGGCTTGTCCATCACGAACTGCTCGGGTTCCATCTGGATAAATGTGAGGTATTGCGTTTTGGTACAACAAACAAGGGTAGGGCTTTTACAATTAATGGTAGTGCTGTAGAACAGGGGGACTGAGGGGTTCAGGTACATAACTCTTTGAAGTTTGTGTCACATATAGTAGTTGAAAAGGAGTTTAGCACGCTTATCTAAATTGCTCAGTCTCTTGACTGTAAGAGTTAGGGAGTCATGTTGAGGTTTGACAGTGAGGCTTTATCTGGAATACTGCATCCAGTCAGGTCACCCCGTTATAGGCAGGATATTACTAAGCTGGAGAGAGTTAGGAAGAGACTGACCAGGATGTTGCCCCAAATGGAAAGTTTGATTTATTATATGTGTGGGAAGCAAGAGAGGAAATTGCAGTACCGTTGGCAATGATCTTCTCGTCTTCACTGGCAACTGGGGTGGTACCAGGGGACTGGAGAGTAGCGAATGTTGTGCCCCTGTTCAAAAAAGGGAATAGGGATAACCCCGGGAATTACAGGCCAGTTAGTCTTACTACTGTGGTAGGCAAAGTAATGGAAAGGGTACTGAGGGATAGGATTTACGAGTATCTGGAAAGACACTGCTTGATTAGGGACAGCCAGCACGGATTTGTGAAGGGTAGGTCTTGCCTTACAAGTCTTATTGAATTCTTCGAGGAGGTGACCAAGCATGTGGATGAGGGTAGAGCAGTGGATGTAGTGTACATGGATTTTAGTAAGGCATTTGATAAGGTTCCCCATGGTAGGCTTATGCGGAAAGTCAGGAGGCATGGGATAGAGGGAAATTTGGCCAATTGGATAGAAAACTGGCTAACGGGTCGAAGTCAGAGAGTGGTGGTAGATGGTAAATATTCAGCATGGAGTCCAGTTACAAGTGGAGTTCCGCAGGGATCAGTTCTGGGTCCTCTGCTGTTTGTAATTTTTATTAATGACTTAGAGGAGGGAGTTGAAGGGTGGGTCAGTAAATTTGCAGATGATACAAAGATAGGTGGAGTTGTGGACAGTGAGGAGGGCTGTTGTCGGCTGCAGAGGGACTTAGATATGATGCAGAGCTGGGCTGAGGAGTGGCAGATGGAGTTCAACCCTGCCAAGTGTGAGGTTGTCCATTTTGGAAGAACAAATAAGAATGCGGAATACAGGGTTAATGGTAGGGTTCTTGGTCAGGTGGAGGAACAGAGGGATCTTGGGGTCTATGTACATAGATCTTTGAAGGTTGCCACTCAGGTGGATAGAGTTTGTAAGAAGGCCTATGGAGTATTATCGTTCATTAGCAGAGGGATTGAATTCAAGAGTCGTGAGGTGATGTTGCAGCTGTACAGGACTTTGGTTAGGCCACATTTGGAGTACTGTGTGCAGTTCTGGTCGCCTCACTTTAGGAAAGATGTGGAAGCTTTGGAGAGGGTGCAGAGAAGATTTACCAGGATGTTGCCTGGAATGGAGAGTAGGTCGTACGAGGATAGGTTGAGAGTTCTCGGCCTTTTCTCGTTGGAACGGCGAAGGATGAGGGGTGACTTGATCGAGGTTTATAAGATGATCAGAGGAATAGATAGAGTAGACAGTCAGAAACTTTTTCCCCGGGTACAACAGAGTGTTACAAGGGGACATAAGTTTAAGGTGAAGGGTGGAAGGTATAGGGGAGATGTCAGGGGTGGGTTCTTTACCCAGAGAGTGGTGGGGGCATGGAATGCGCTGCCCGAGGGAGTGGTAGAGTCAGATTCATTGGCGACCTTTAAGCGGCATTTGGATAGGTACATGGATGGGTGCTTAATCTAGGATAGAAGTTCAGCACAACATCGTGGGCCGAAGGGCCTGTTCTGTGCTGTATTGTTCTATGTTCTATGTTCTATGTTCTATTATAAAGAAAGGCTGGATAAACTGAAATTGTTTTTATTGGAGCATTGGAGGTTGACAGGTGACTTTATAGAGGTTAATAAAATCATGAGGGGTATGGATAGGCATCATAGCAGGTGTCTTTTCCCTAGGATAGGGGATTTCAAGAATACATGGCATAATTTTAAGGTGAAAGGAAAGAGATTTTAAAAAATACATGAGAGGCAAATTTTTTACAGCGGGGTGGTTCGTGTATGGAATGAACTTCCTGAGGAAGTGGTGGGCCCGGGCACAGTTACAAGATTTAAAAGACTCTTAGATAAGTACATGAATAAGAAATGTTTGGAAGGTTCTGGGCCAAGTGCAGGTAGGTGGGACTAGTTTAGTTTGGGATTATAGTTGGCATGGACTGGTTGGACCGAAGGATCTGTTTCTGTTTCTGTGACTCTATGTGTGCAGATGCTGGACCAGAAGGAAAGCCAAATTTAAACTGAAAATAAAATACTGCAGATGCTGGAAACCTGACACAAATACAGAAAGTGCTGGAGGAAAACAGCGCATCTCGTAGCATCTGTGGAGAAAGAAAACAGAACTAATGTCTGGAGCCCCAGTGAGAGAAGTCATGGAGTCACAGAGTCCTACAGCACAGAGAGAGACCCTTCGGCCCAAACTGATCCATGCCGACCAAAATATCCGCCCATATTAACCCCATTTCCCTGCACTTGGCCCATTTCCTTCTAATCCTTTCCTATCCGTGTATTTGTCCAAATGCTTTTTAAATGGTGTTAATGTACCCACCTCAACCATTTCTGCTGGCAGCTCATTCCATATGTGTACCACCGTCTGTGTAAAAAATGTTGTCCCTCAGGTTCCCTTTTATTCTTTCCCCTCTAACCTTAAATTGATGCCCTCCTGGAGCTGAACAGTTAACTCTGTTTCTCGCTCCACAGATGCTGCCAGACCTCCCGGGTTTCTCCAGCATCTTCTATATCTATTGTAAAACTGTAAAAACACTGTAACATTAGGAAACAGCAAGGGATAGTAAGCAGTGTGAGACATGATTAAATGCTCCTGGATCACAATCACAGCTTCTGAGAACATCTGAGATTCGAAAACATTTCCAATATCTTCTGAGTGTTGCCAAGAGGCGAGTGTAATGGCTACAACCTGATTCCAGTTCATCTTTGCCGCCTTGTAGTGTAAGCTCTTTCTCAAAACAAAGCAGTTATTTTGTAATTAACGTTCATTACCATATAGTTAATTAAGAAGAAACCATCTAATTGGGCTGGTGACCATGGATACTAACTCCAAACAGAAAGCTGTACCATGAGCATCTCATTTCAATCCTGGAAGTACTTGTCAGCACATCCTTAAAGAAATATTAAAAATAAAACTGTAAATTCTGGAAAACAGAACACAAAGTAAAAAATGCAGCTGGCAGACATAGCATCAATCAGGAAGTGAAAGGGAAGCAAAAAGGATTTAACACATGACATATGAACCCCCCTCATTCTTAAGCTTCATGTTACCTTTAGCAGAGAGTCTGATTCCAAGCTATCTCATTGTCTGCCTTTAAAATCTCTCATCGTCCTCGAGTGAGCTGCCCTCAAATTTCAGCACTCTGCAGCTTGTAGATTAGATTCCCTACAGTGTGGAAACAGGTCCTTCGGCCCAAGAAGTCCACACCGACCCCATCCGAAGAGTAACCCACCCAGACCCATTTCCCTCTGACTAGTGCACCTAACACTCTGGGCAATTTAGCATGGCCAATTCACCTGACCTGCACATCTTTGGACTGTGGGAGGAAACCAGAGCACCTGGAGGAAACTCATGCAGACACAGGGAGAATGTGCAAACTCCACACAGACAGTCACCTGAGGCTGGAATCGAACCTGGGACCCTGGTGCTGTGATGCAGCAGTACTAACCACTGAGCCACCATGCCAGGTCTTGGGAAGAACAGCATGGTGGTTTACACGCTGAATGCTCACGTCAAGTTTAGAAAAATGCACAGGAGGTGGACAGGAATCCCTCAGCTGATATATAGTTTCACTCTGTGTAGTGACAGACCGTGACAAACAGTTTTCTCTCCACAAACTCACAATATCATAGAATCATCACAGTGAGGCCGGAGCTCATTCAGCCCATTGTGTCTGGGCCAGCCCGCTGAACAGACATGAGGACATTCCTCTGCCTCTTCCCTGAATATGCCAACTATTTAAATAATTACTATAGTGACTGGAACCAGGGTCAGGTAGATCTCATTGACCATGAGGTCCCTGATTGGGCTTGTTAGCCTGGGCCAATCAGGGATCCCTGGCTGACAGATAGAAACAGGAGATTTAGAGAGTCCCCTCAGTCTAGGGACTGGCTCTGAGTTGGCTGGCCCCATGTACTATGCAGATGTAAATAAAGAGTGACTTGGAGACAGGATACTGGCCTCTGTTATTTTAATTACCTAATGCCTTTCTGAAAGCATTAATTGATCCGGCCTCCACCACACCAGGCAATACAATCCAGACCCTAACCACTGGCTGTGTGAGTAATTTATATTTACATCACATTTGCTTCTTTTACAAATCATCTCATATCTGTACTGCTCATTTGCTGATCTTTTTACGAACAGGGACCAGTTTCTCCCTATCTCCTCTGTCCAGTCCCCTCACAATTTTGAAAATATCAGTGAAATCTCCAGAGCTGGCACTTGACTCTGAAATAAACAGGATTAATTTTACCCTGATTTATCAATGGAGAGTCATGGATTCGGCTCATTGTAGGAGCATAATATCAGGCCCCTGTGTGAAAAGATCTAACATTCCCCAACCCTTTGGTTTATGACGGTCTAGTTCAGCTTAAATTATCCTTCACAGGCGACAGCTTTGAAAATTGCACTTTGAAGCTGAGATAAAGTGTGAGGATAACTGTAATGTTGAGGGAGATATTGGAACAATTGCCTGTCTTGCCATCAGCAACTGGAGAGGAGAATTAAACAGATCTTTTCTGGGAATGGAGAAATTTCATAGGATCATGCAGTGCAGAAGAGGGCCTTCAGCCCATCATACAAAAAATATATAACAACCTACACCAGTCCCACTTTCCCACACTAACTCCAAACCTTGAATGTTATGACATTCTGTTTAAAAGTTGTGAAAGTTCCTGTCTCCATTACCCTCCCAGGCAGTGCAGTCCAGATTCTCACCACCCCCTGGGTGAAAAAAACTTTCCTCAAATACCCTCTAAACCTCCTGCCTTTCACTTTAGAATGATGCCCCCTTCTTATTGACCCTTCGACTAAGGGGAACAGCTGCTCTATTCACCCTGTCCAATGCCCACATAATCTTATACACCTCAACCAGGTGCCCCCTCAATATTCCCTGTTCCAAAAAAAAGTCTGAGATTATCTAGCCCCTCTTCATCTCTGAAATGCTCAATCCCAGGCAACGTTCTGGTGAATCTCCTTTGCATCCCCATCCAGGGCAATCACACCCTTCCTATCATGTGGGGACCAGAACTGCACACAGTATTCCAGCTGTGGCCTCACCAAGGTCCTCTACAGCTTCAACATAACCCCCCCCCCCCCCCCCCCTGCTCTTATTATGCAATATGTCCAGTGCCAGGTTTGGACACTTCCATCATCAATAAAACATTTCTATTCATTCCAAGCAGAGTTGAAATCAGGAACTTATTGGGTTCCACACGAAGCCTCTCTTGACGTTTTAACTCTTTTGAATTGATGTCAATCCCTCTCGTTAAGAGCAAAATCCCTTTGCGGGATTACCAACCAGTTCTTCGGTGTATCCAGTAGATTTGTCCAGGACACGGATTCAACTTAACCTTTTTTAAAAATTTACATTATGAACTTCAAACTAGTTTGTCCAGATTTGACAAAGTTTTCAATCTCTGTTTGAATTGGGAAATATTACTTGAGACAAAGTGTCACCAAAATGTGAATAAATTCATGAAAATGTTTTGATCACACAGATGTTGGTGAAACTGATGAGAAAACAATTTATAAAAATCAGCAGAAATGAGTATCAGGGAGTCTGTAAATTTGTTAATGAGTTTTTAGAAGATTTTTAGCTCAGGTTGAGGTTCTGGGTGTAGGTTTGCTCACTGAACTGAAAGGTTCGTTTTCAGACATTTCGTCACCGTACTAGGTAACATCACCAATGAACCTCCGGATGAAGCACTGGTGGCATGGCACATTTTCTATTTACGTGCTTAGATTTCCTTGGGTTGGTGATGTCATTTCCTGTGATAATGTCATTTCCTGCAGTGATGTCATTTTCTGTTCTTTTCCTTAGGGAGTGGTAAATGGAATCCAAGTCAGTGTGGTTGTTGATAGAGTTCCGGTTGGAATCCATGCTTCTAGGAATTCTCGTGCGAGTCTCTGTTTGGCTTGTCCTAGGATGGATGTGTTGTCCCAGTTGAAGTGGTGTCCTTCCTCATCCGTATGTAAGGATACTAATGAAAGTGGGTCATGTCTTATTGTGGCTAGTTGATGTCTACACACGTACACAGCAGTTCACTGAAGATGAAATGTGCATTCCCTCTCAAAAGTAAATGGACATGTTATTTTACAGAGTGGTATCATCAACATGATGTGACAAAAAATACATGTTACACTAGCAGGAAGTTTTTTGTAAGGACAACTTTTATTTCAGTTGAAATGTAAACTGGAAAATGGCTGTGTTACAGAGTGAGCCAATTTTTCTGTATAATTCAAAGTAACTATATAGTGATCAATCAGTTGACTTTTAGTCATAGAGTCATAGAGCTGTACAGCCCAGAAACAGACCCTTCAGTCTAACTCATCCATGCTGACCACACATCCTAAATTAATCTATTCCCATTTGCCAGCATTTGGCCCATATCCCTCTGAACCCTCCCTATTCACCTACCCATCCAGATGACTTCCTCTGGCTGCTCATTCCATACACGCACCACCCTCTGTGTGAAAAAGTTGCCTTTTAGTCCATTTTAATCTTGCCCCTCTCACCTTAAACCTCTGCTCTCTAGATTTGGACTCCCGCTCCCTGGGGAAAAGACCTTGACTATTCACCTTATCCATCCCCTTAATGATCTTAGAAACCTCTATAAGGTCACCCCTCAGCCTCTGATGCTCCAGGGAAAACAGCCCCAGCCTGTTCAGCCTCTCCCTGTAGCTCAAATCCTCCAACCCTGGCAACATCCTTGTAAATCTTTTCTGAACCCTTTCAAGTTTCACAACATCCTTCCTATAGCAGGGAGACCAGAATTGATTTTGCAAAAGCTGGGTCTGATACTTTTGTCAGACGAGCTGATGCCAAGTGCGTTTAGTTTGAAAAGAAAAACAGCCTGGCAGCAGCTTGTTGTAAGCAGCAGTTTGTAACAGAACTGAGTAAACTGAGCAGTTTCACTCACATCTTCAAAAGCCACAGACAAAACAGACCTCACTGCCAGATCAGCCGCCATTTCCCTAACCTCCAGTGGGATGCCACCACCAGAGGCATTCTCCCCTCCCCTCCCTTGTCCACCTTCTGCAGGGTCCATTCCCTCTGGGATACCCTGGTCCACACTTCCTTCACTCCTCTAAAGCCCCACATCACCTTCCCCTGTAACCTGCCCATTTCCCTCCTCCCTCCTCAGTATCCAAGGGCCCAAATACACCTTCCGGGTGAAACAGTAGTTTACTTGCGCTTCTCACAATCCACTCGACTGCATTCGCTGCTCACTCTGCTCACATTGGGGAAACAAAGTGCAGACTGGGTGACTGCTTTGCAGACCATCTATGTTCTTTCTGCAAAAAAAGACCCTGAGCTTCCAGTTGCCTGTCCCTTTAACACCCCACCCTGTTCCCTGGCCAACATCTCTGTCTCAGACTTGCTGCAGTGCTCCAGTGAGGCTCAGCGCAATCTGGAAGAACAACACCTCATTTTTCCACTTGGGTACCCTACAGCCTTCCGGACTCAATATTGAGTTCAATAACTTTAGGGCCTGAACTCTCACATATTCTAGCCCCCTAATCCACACACCAGGCCTTATTATCACATAGTCCACAATTGCACACCCCCTATTGTTAACCACTGACAGTCTCCATTAGCAGCTGTTCACCCTCCTGGCCTGGTTGTTTTCCACTCCTTTGTCTGTCCAACTGTTCTTCTCTCTCTTTGGGCTCTATCCCCATCTATTGTTTACTCTTTTACCCCTCCCCCCACCATATCTTTTGCCTATAAACTGACATTTTTCTAGCTACCATCAGGGCGGAGGAAACATCACCAAACACGAAACGTTAACTCTGATTTCTCTTCACAGATAATACCAGACCCAGTGAGCTTTTCCAGCAGCTTCTGCTTTTGTAAGGCAGATCTCACTCTGTCCCTCCCTCGGTGAGTGGCAGGAACCTCAGAGGGAAGGTAATCTGTTCGTAATTCACAGCACTGTTTCTTCAGGGTCTTTCAGGCAACATTGATAGAACCCAAAAGCAAAGAACTTGAAATGGCTTTCAAGAAAGATGGACTCAATGTGTCAGATGTTGTTTTTCTTCATAGCGTCAAAGAGCTATTCCACCACAGAAAAAGACTCTTTGACATATCATAGCTGCACTGGTCATCAAGCATCTATCTATGCTAATCCCACTTCCAGCTCTTGGCCCATAGAAGCCCCAGAGTGTGGAAGTAGGTTACTCTCCCATCGAGTCACACTAATCCTCAAAAAACGGTCCACCCAGACCTACTGATCTGCATTTTCCATGGCTAACCTACCTAGCCGACACATCTCTAGATGCTGGGGGCAATTTCCCATGGCCAATCCACCTAACCTGCACATTGTGGGAGGAAACCAGAGCACCCAGAGGAAACCCATGCAGACACGGGGAGAAAGCACAAACTGCACACCGAGTGTCACCTGAGGCTGGAATCAAACCTGGGTCCCTGGCACTGTGAGGCAGCAGTACTAACCACTGAGCCACCATGCCGCCCACACTATATGCTACAATGAGTAGAGGCAATGGGGAGGCAATGTCCTAGTGGCATTCTTGCTAGACTACTCTTGCTAATCCAGAGACCCAAGTAATGTTCATGGGGCGTGGGTTCGAATCTTGCCATGAAAGATGATGGAATTTGCATTGAATAAATACCTGGAAATTAAGAGTCTGATGATGACCATGAATTGATTGTCAGGAAAAGCCCAAAAATGTCCTTTAGGGAAAGAAACTGCCATCCTTGCCTGGTCAGCCCTACATGTGACTCCAGACCCATAGCAAAGTGTTGACTTTCAACTATCCTCTGGGTACTTAAGGATGGGCAATAATGCAGGCCTAGTCAGTGACCCCTTCATCTCGTGAATAAGTAAATAAGAACAAACTCTATACTTGAACAGACATATTCAAGACAATAGGAAAGCCAAGCAAATCAACAGGATTTAAATAAGTGGCTCCAAATTCAGGGCGAGAACCAGAAGAATATGTAGAGAGTCATATGGTTTTCTTCAACTTTTCTAATGTGATAGATTAACAAGATAATACAATGGAATTGTCTTAACATATGGAATTATCCCAACAGCCTGCAAGATTATTGCCACTGAAATGCAATGTGAACAGAGACAGATGGAATATGTCAGCTTTGTCCTCCTCTGAAGGATGACCGGAATGTTCCACCTCACCAATTTAATCTTCAACAGTTTGATGAGGCAAATCATCTAAATTCAGAGTCTGACGCACCAATCACAGATACTTTTACATAATGGTTCACTTTTACTCATTGCCAAAGACTTTATTTAAAAACATAGTTCAGTTTTAAAGGCCGAATGTTTCAGAATTCTTGTAGTAGAAGGGAGGGCCATTCAGGCTATTGTACCATGTGCTATCACCTTAACATACTGTCAATATCAATGCCCAAACTCAGGTCTACAGGAACATAAAAAAAATCAATCTTCAATAACTCAGTCTATGTCATGGCTTGAGAGGTGAGTTTGTCTGTTTCTGTCAAACTGGAAATGTGTTTAAAAGGCTGCACTATATTCTCGAAATATGACTGGGAGTGAAAGGTAAGAATCAGAGCAGGTCAAGGTTCCTCAGTAAGTTGCTGGCCCCCTTCTGCTGGTCTAGTCTCATAAAACGGTTCACAAATGTGGGTGGCACGGTGGTTAGCACTACTGCCTCACAGCGTCAGAGATCCGGGTTCAATTCCCACCTCAGGCAACTCTGCATGGAGTTTGCACGTTCTCCCCGTGTCTGCGTGGGTTTGCTCCGGTTTCCTCTCACACTCCAAAAAAAATGTGCAGGTTAGGTGAATTGGCCATACTAAATTGCCCATAGTGTTAGGTGTAGGGGAATGGGTCTGGATGGGTTGCGCTTTGGCGGGTCAGTATGGACTTGTTGGGCCAAAGGGCCTGTTTCCACACTGTAAGTAATCATAAGCTGCACATAGAAAATAATATACGTGGGCTGATCTGAATGAGTGTCAATATCTTTATCATAACCTACAGAAAAGGTACATTTAGCAAATTAGGTGTAAGCTCTTGTAACTATTCTGTCAATCAGTTTGTGTCCTTTGCAATAATAAAAGTCATTCCTGAAGAAGGGCTCATGCCCGAAATGTCGATTCTCCTGCTCCTTGGATGCTGCCTGACCTGCTGCACTTTTCCAGCAACACATTTTCAACAATAATAAAAGTCATTCAGAGGGTGAACGTTTGAGGGTTAAAATCACAGGCCAATTTCTTGTGTTAAGGTGAAGTGACCGATGTAAGTAATGGATGTATAGTCACCCCTATCACGGTGTCAAATTGCTTCTCAGATGATGACAGGATTTTCACTTTCACTGCTCTGATAGGGTGCCCACTGCTCATCTTGATTTATTTGTGAACGTGTCCGCTTGTAATACATTCAGAGTGGGAAGTCATTTTTCTGAATCATCCTTTTCCATTCACTTTATGATCTAATTTAACTCCATAAAATCTCCTTTCACAGCTGGATATTCAACAATTCCCTCTTCTTATCTCAATCCTCTCACACAATAAAATGTCTCCACAGTTTCAATATTTTCCTATGTCCTGGCATCCTGTAGAAAAACTGTAACAGCTTCAGAGGAACTTGATGGAATTCCTAAGTTGCAACATCCTATATTTCAAAAGGCACTTGATTGACTGTACAGTACATAGGGATGTCCTGATATGCTGTATAAATATTCATTTTTCTTTCTTTCCATATACTGAGAGAGACATTTTATATCTATTGCGCTTTTTGTAGTTTCCAATTTAAAATGATTGAGCCTTTGACAATCTACCTGATGTGGAGTATGTTTTACTTTTAATATTAAGACTATTGTCATCACATACAGTGGAACATACTGTCTTAGGACAAGATGGATAATCTGGTAAAATCTGTACTTCTTGGGTCAACTCTTTCATAATTTTCTTTTACAAATTTAATAAATGAAAACCTTACTGAGAGTAATATAGCAAGAAAAATTTGTAATAAAGGGCTTTTCAAAATTCACCCAAACACAGTAACTAATTGTTCCTTATGTTATTATGTAATCAGCATAGTCCTTTGGGGAAAAAGCTTCACAAACCACTGGTAATCTGACAATGTTTATGTGCATTTAATGGTAGCACTGGTAGATGAGCCTGAAGAAGGGCTCATGCCCGAAATGTCGATTCTCCTGCTCCTTGGATGCTGCCTGACCTGCTGCGCTTTTCCAGCAACACATTTTCAGCTCTGATCTCCAGCATCTGCAGTCCTCACTTTCCCCTGGCAGATGTTGCCCTTGTGCGATAAGGTAAGATGGACGATGTCCAGGTGACAGATGGTTCCATGTCTCTCCAGATGTTTTATTTCCATTGACTTTGACCAAAGAAATAGTAGATTGGAGAGCTAATTCACTATCACCTGCCTTACAGTGTCGCACATTAGTCTAAACTCACTCTTGTGGGTGATATATTCGGATGTGGGAAATCATTTTTATCATCTGCGCATTGTGAAAGATCATTGTCAGAAGCCAAGGAATAATGGACACATATAAAAGGAGAGCAATTTAATCAGAATCACATCCTTTACTGTACAAGGATAGTCCTCAAATAGTTTATAACTTGTACAATCCCACAACTAGATTCAATTACAGCCTTCAAATCACTCCCCCACGCACAGCACTTCTTATTCATTCTCTCTGGTTGTTTCGGTTATTCATTCATTTCCATGCTGGCTGCTTTTGAGTTGCTGCTGGAGGTGACAATAAATGTGCCCCAGTTTATGAATCACACCACCTTTATGCACTGTGTTATGGGGAGAGAGATTTAGGGTCACTCGGAAAACAAATTAGCTTCAGGACAGGTTCCAAAGGAGGTTTCACAACTCCATTAAGAACTGATTAACTCACCCCTAAAGGTACAGGGAGAAAACATCCAACAAAGGACTGTGAAAAACGTGGACAGAATTAACTTTAACTACATTACAAAGGGGTCTTAAAAAACAGAGACAGAAATATGGGTCTGCTCAAGCCCCTTCTAATTCCCATATTTTCCTACATAGTAAACCTCTTTTGTGTTGTGTGACACTTTCACTGTGCTAAATGGGACAGATTTTGAATCGATCTCGCAGCTCAAGCTTGGGTATCCATGAGACACTGTGGGCCATCAACAGCAACAGAACTGTACTCCAGCTCAATCTGTAACCTCATGGCCTGGCATATCCCCCACTCAACCATTACCGTCAAGTCAGGGGATCAACTCTGGTTCAATGGATAGTGGAGGATGGCATGCCAGCAGCAGCATCAGGCATACCTAAAAATGAGGTGTCAACCTGGTGAAGATACCAAACAGGACTACTTACATACCAAACGGCATAAACAGCAAGTGATACACAGAGCTAAGTGATCGCACAATGTGGAACATTGCTGCAGTATGTCTTGTACACAAAAAGCAGGACAAATCCAACCCAGCCAATTACCGCCCCATCGGTCACTCTTGATCATCAGTAAAGTAATGGGAAGTGTCATCAACAGTGCTCTCAAGCAGCAACTGCTCAGCAACAACCTGTTTGGGTTTCACAAGGGCCACTCAGCTCCTGATCTCATTACAGCCTTGGCTCAAACATGGACAAAAGAGCTAATTTCAAAGGGGAGGGGAGAGTGATAGCTCTTGACTTCAAGGCTGCATTTGACCGAGTGTGGCATCAAGGAGTCCTGGCAGAACTGGAATCAGTGGGTATCAGGGGGCAAAAGCTCTGCTGGTTAAAGTCATACCTGGTACAAAGGAAGATGGTTGTGGAGGGTCAGTCATCTCAGCTCCAGGACATCTCTGCAGAAGTCCCTCAGGGTTGTGTCCTAGGCCCAACAATCTTCAGCTGCTTCATCAATGACCTTCCCTCTGTCGTAGGGTCAGGAGTGGGGATATTCACCGATGATTACACAGTGTTCAGCACCATCGCAACTCCTCAGATAATAAAGCAGTCCATGCTCAAATGCAACAAGATCTGAACAATATCCAGGCTTGGGCCGACAAGTGGCAAGAAACATTTGTGCCACACAAATGCTAGACAATGACCATTACCAATAAGAGACACTCTAACCACTGCCCCTTGACTTTCAACAGTATTGCCATCACTGAATCCCATCCATCAACATCCTTGGGGTTACTATTAACCAGAAACTCAACTGGACTCACCATATAAACACAGTGGCTACAAGAGTAGCTCAGAGTAACTCACTTCCTGACACCGCAAAGTGTAGCCACCATCTACAAGGCATAAGTCAGGAGTGTGATGGAATACTCCCCACTTGCTTGGATGGATGCAGCTCCAATAACACTCAAGAAGCTTGACACCGTCCAGGACAAAGTCACCTGCTTGATTGGCACCACATCTACAAACATTCAATCCCTGCACTACCAACGCTCAGAAGCAGTAATGTGTACTATCTACATGATGCACTGCAGAAATGCACCAAAGATCCTCAGACAGCACCTTCAAAACCCACGACCACTTCCATCAAGAAGGACAAGGGCAGCAGGTACCTGGGAACACCACCCCCTGCACGTTCCCCTCCCAGCCACTCACCATCCTGACTTGGAAATATACCACTGTTCCTTCACAGTCATTGGTTCAAAATCCTGGAATTCCCTCCCTATCGGAATTGAGGGTCATTCCACAGCAAGTGGACTGCAGTGATTCAAGAAGGCAGCTCACCTCCCCCCCCCCCACCTTCTGAAGGGCAAATAGGGATGGGCTATCAATGCTGGCCAGCCCAAGTCCCACTGATGAATAAAAAAAGACTAGACTATCATATAGTCTATAGCTGCAGTTAAATGCTATGTTCAACATATCGGGTATAACACGGAAGGAGCATTTTCCATACATGAACCCTGGGCTAAATTCTGTTTTAATTTTAATAACCCAATTCAAATGCAGTGCCTTGCAAGCTGGAAGGCAGAGCAGAGGAAAAGGCAGATGGAGAGACACCAGGTGTGGCTGCTCTTCCTAATTCACCTTTTGTGGCCCAGAAAGGAAAAGGACTGACCGAATCACATCCTGTAAATCAGCAAAAGCTTTCCCGACACTTCCCGCAACACCAATCAGAAGTGTGTTCACACGTCAAGCTGTGAGCATAATGAGCAAAGACGAGGCTGACCCTTTGGAAACATCAGTGACCCACACACTGCTAACCCCTTCAGCTACAAGGATGTTGGCAGCTTCCTCAACCAGATGGCCACGGTGGTATCAGGGAAGCAGTGCCAATCACCGACTTGTACCAAAACTGCTGCAGTAATTATTGCCAACCCCCAGTTCTCTATCAGCAACTTGCATAAACTTTAGTAACCTTCAATCATACTTTTTCTCTAAAACCAGGCTTATGAGTGCCTCTGTCATTTGAAGCAACAACAAATTGCATTAATGTAGCATCTTTATGCCTTCTTCTTTTGGCAATGGCTCAGGGTTGAGGATTACTTGCTTTCACTCGGTGAGGAGGTTGTGGTGGGGGTGGGGAGCATGATGGGGGAGGAGCATACTGTAGTAGCTGAAGGTCCAAACCTCACCACTGGAACATCTTTGTGGCTCTTCCAGAAGCATTTATCAAAATAAATCTGATGCCAAAACTCATAGCAAGGTTTTGGATTGGGTGACCAGACGTTTGTCTGACAATTTGTTTTAAAGGAGTGTCTTAAAGGAGGAGAAAGAAGAGCTACATTAAGGAAGGAAATTCTCAACCTTTGGAACTAGGCATATGAAGGCAGGGCAGACAATGATGGTGCCATGAAACCGAGGTTGGTAATGAAAGGTGAGACTTCAACGTTAAACGTCAAGAATTGTTGAAGAAAGAGGCGTGTTGTTGTAGCTTCCCACCTTATACTCATCAGGACAAATGCAAGAATTCCAAATTTCAAAGGGAACAAAAAATTGATGGTGTCAAGGACGGTGAAGAAGATTATCTCAGAGTACAATGGGACCTTGATCAAATGGGCCAACAACTAGAGGAGTGGCCGATGGAGTTTAAATTAGACAAATGTGAGGTGCTGCACTTTGGTAAGGCAAACCAGGGCAGGACTAATACAGTTAATGCTAGGGCCCTGGGGAGTGTTGCCTAACCAGTGGTCACAGTTTAAGGATACAGGATAGGTCAGTAAGGACTGAGATGAGGAGAAATGTCTTCACCCGGAGAGTGGAGGGCCTGTGCAATTCTTTGCCACAGAAAGCAGTTGAGGTCAGATCACTGAATGTTTTCAAGGAGGATTCAGATTTAGCTCTTAGAGTAAAGAGATCAAAGGGTATGGGAAGAAAGTAGAAACAGGGTATTGTGTCAGATGGTCAGACATGATCATACTAAGTTGGAGAGAAGGCTCAAAGGGTCGAATGGCCTACTCCTGCTCTTATTTTCTATGTTTCCTTATATTTTACCTCCTATATAAATGCATGCCTTTCCTTCCAATCTGCAGAGTCCCAATTTTTTGGAGAGAAAATAAAGATGATTAAGAAGCAATACATAATTGTTCACGAGGTAGTTATGAAAAAAAAACGCTTTGTACTCCCAGTATTTTACTGCACTGGCCAAACCTAAAACCCACTTCCACCTTCCCTTCACTTGCTTAAAGAAAACTTTATCCTCCTTCCTGACTTGATTAATTTACAGCATCAGTCACGGTTTGTCACTATCTCTGACTGTCCATTAAAAGCTGATAAGAAATGGGCACACACTAAATACCCAGAACACCATTTTAATTAACACTTGTATTAATTGAGAATGCAGAAAAAATATTACGTCATCACTACCAAGCACAGCCTGTTCCAGAAAATAAACAGCAGATACACAAAGTTTCCTGAAACAGAAATATACCCTTCTCAGTTTTTCAATTTCCCGCAGAAGTTTTACTGAGTTTGTTAAGTGATCCTGTTTCCCACGATAATACTTGGGATCTGAAGCAGAGTTCTGAGGTGTAAGTTTCAGTTTGGTTTCTCCTGGCCTTGGTATTTTAGGACCATTACTCAGGAACCCAAACTTGTAAAATGCTGTCGAAAGTTGAGGTGACAATTGGAAGCTAATTGCTGAGCAAAGCTGCTATCAGTCGTCAGTTCCCTTCCAAGGTCTCACGAAGGTGGCTCAGGTGTTAAAGAAGCAAATGGAAAATAACTGACTTCTTCCACCCAGTTCTGTTCCCTCAGGTTTATTTGTGAACCATTTGTTGGTTTCTCAGAATATCTTTTTTCTTTATTTGTTCATGGGATGTGGGGCCAGAGGGCAGTTAACCACATTGCTGTAGGTCTGGATTCACATGTAGGCCAGACTGGGTTAAGTTTAGGGCTGAGTTCAGGAGGAACATCTTCTCCCAGAGGGTTGTGAATCTGTGGAATTCCCTGCCCAGTGAAGCAGTGAGACTACCTTGTTGAATGTTTTTAAGCCATAGAATGCCTGTGACCAGTGGAGTGCCATAAGGATCAATGCTAGGTCCACTACTTTTCATAATTTATATAAATGATTTGGATGTGAGCATAAGAGGTTAGTAAGTTTGCAGATGACCCTCAAATTGGGGGTGGAGTGGACAGCAAAGAAGGTTGCCTAAGATTATAACGTCTTCTTGATTAGATGGGCCAATGGGCAGATGGAGTTTAATTCAGATAAATGCAAGGTGCTGCATTTTGGAAAAGCAAATCTTAGCATGACTTATACACTTAATGGTAAGGTCCTAGAGAGTGTTGCTCAACAAAGAGACCTTGGAGTGCAGGTTCATAGCACCTTTAAAGTGGAGTCTCAGGTAGATAGGATAGTGAAGGCAGCGTTTGCTATGCTTTCCTTTATTGGTCAGAGTATTGAGTACAGGAGTTGGGAGGTCATGTTGCAGCTGTACAGGACATTGGTTAGGCCACTGTTGGAATATTGCGTGCAATTCTGGTCTCCTTCCTATCGGAAAGATGTTGTGAAACTTGAAAGGGTTCTGAAAAGATGTACAAGGATGTTGCCAGGGTTGGAGGATTTGAGCTACAGGGAGAGGCTGAACAGGCTGGGGCTGTTTTCCCTGGAGCGTCGGAGGCTGAGGGGTGACCTTATAGAGATTTATAAAATCATGACAGGCATGGATAGGATAAATAGACAAAGTTTTTTTCCCTGGAGTCCAGAACTAGAGGGCATAGGTTTACAGTAATTTCACACAGTGTATGGAATGAGCTGCCAGAGGAAGTGGTGGAAGCTAGTACAATTGCAACATTTAAAAGGCATTTGGATGGATATATGAATAGGAAGGGTTTGGAGGGATATGGCTGGGATGCTGGTAGGTGGGTCTAGATTGGGTTGGGATACCTGGTCGGCATGGATGGGTTGGACTGAAGGGTCTATATCCATGTTGTATATCTCTATGACTCTATGACTTGGAGGAGCCAGTGTTGGATATGGGATGGACAAAATTAAACATCACACAACCACCTGATGAAGGAACGGCACTCTGAAAACTAGTGCTTCCAAATAAACCTGTTGGACTATAACATGATGTCGTGGAATGCTTTTAAGACAAAGATAGATAGATTTTTGAACTATAAAGGAATTAAGAGTTATGGTGAGGGACAGGTAAGTGGAGCTGACTCCATAAAAAGGTCAGCCACGATCTTATTCAATGGACTAGATGACCTACTCCTGCTCCTAATTCTTATGTTCCCATGTTCTAAGGATGGCAGATTTCATTCCCTAAAGGGCATTAGTGAGCCAGATGGGTTTTATGACAACACAAGGCTAGCATTTACATCTCAGGCTCCATAGCTCAGTGGCTAGAGCACTGGCCTTGCAAACCAGATGTCATGTGTTAGGCCTCACTCAGGTCTTCCAGGAGCTTGGGGTGGCACAGTGGTTCAGTGGTTAGCACTGCTACCTCACAGCACCAGGGAGCTGGGTTCAATCCCACCCTTGGGCGACTGACTGTGTGGCGTTGGCACACCTGTGTCAGCATGAGTGTCCTCTGGGTATTTGACTTTCTCCCACTGCCCAAAGATGTGCAGATTAGGGTGGATTGGCCATGCTAAATTGCCCATATTATCTAGGGATGTGCAGGCTGGGTTAGCCATGGGGAATATGGGGTGGGGGGAGGGGGGTTGGGTCTGGGTGTGTTTCTCTCTGGAGGGTTGGTGTGGACCGAATGGCCTGTTTCCACACTGTAGGGATTCTACAAAGTACCAGTTTTATTTATTGAAATTAAATGTCACCATCTGCCATGTTGGGTTTTGAACCAAATGGCCAATGGCCTGGTGCTTTGGATTTCTCATTCAGCAACATTACATCGACATCACCAACTCCCCACTCAATGTAACTGATAGACTCCAAATGGAGCAGGGTGCAATAGTTATTAATACAATCAAAACAGGTTCATCATAAAAATTAGCGTTTTTTTTAACAAGACTATGTCTTCCCCACTTGTGAATAGCTGTTTTTACATCACTGAAAACTATTTTTAAAAAAATAGTTTTTTTTTCCCCTGGATCCCTTACCAGTTGCACTAGTGTCAACTTCTTTATAAATTAAGTCCTTTTAGCATGTAAATTAAAACATGCCATTGCTAAGAAGACAGAACCTGAAAGAACTTTCTGGAAAAGGATCGAAGCTTGTCCCTTTTGTTGGCCCAACTCAGATCATTTCCATTTCAAAGTTGCCATCATTAGAATGTCAATCGCAGCTGCTTGGATTGAACTATGTAACCAGGAGAAATTATAATGGAAAAGGACATTAGTCTGTGATACCTGTCTATCACAATAAGACCATGAGACATAGGAGCAGAAATTAGGCCATTCAGCCCATTGAGTCTGCTCCACCATTCCATCGTGGCTGATAAGTTTCTCAACCCCATTTCCCTGCACCCCCCCCCCCTTTAATACTCAAGGCGATATCTATCTTAATAAGGCATTGGAGCAGAAATGAAGATACCAGCACAGGTAAGGAAGAAACAGAAGGATAACACAAAGGTGAGAGATTGCTGGATGAATATTGATGGTTGACTGTCATTAGAATTGGAAGCTTCATGTTGAAAAGTTTATTCGTGTGTGTAGTGAATCACAATAAGCATGGAAAAGGATAGAAATTAAACAAGAAAGGCTATTTATCCACGAGCTAAAAAATCAGATGGAGCATCTTGTGATAGTTACATCGATTCCTGTTCCGTCCATAGGTCTATAACACAGTGTTGAAGGATGAGCTGGATTAGTCTTATAGTTTAAATAGAAGCTTTGGTGAATTGGCACTGACAGGCCAAGCAGGGAATAATAGAGAAAGGACTATAATGGCCCCTCTGACAGTTCATATGGCTGCCCCCTGAATTGAATGAACAATTGTTGTGACTGAAATTCAGATTTTCGATCACGCTGCAGTCTCTGACGTTGAGTGAAGGATGAGGAGAATTTGTGCCGGCTGTTGTCCATTTATATGTCCTTCATAACCATTTATCACTCGGAGTAGGGAGTTTTGCAAGGCTTTACAATGCCTTGTGGATTATGAATCTCTCTGTCCAACATGTCACACCCAGGAACAATCTGCATTCTATTTAAGTCCAATGTTGTCACAGTGTAACATTCATTAATCAACATTACTCCATGTTTATACAACAAATAAGCAGAAGTTGGAAAGGAAAAAGTATTTGTCATTTGTAAGGACATATATTACCATTCAAATGTGTTCCATGTATTATTGAAACACAAATGCATTCTATCATCAAATCTACATGGAACAAGTGCACAGAATTGTTTTATGACACAATGTCTCAATAATAGCACAAGAATTAAGCAACAATACTTGTAAGCTTGTGAAAGATCATTTTGTAAAGTGTCTTGCAATGAGAACTGAACTGTCACAGGGAAACCACTGATGTACCTCTGCAACAAACATCAAGTTTGATGTTGAGATGATGGTAACAGTCGAGGGGAAATCAGTGAAATCATTGTGGACAATCGATGAAACTCAGGCGTAGGTTATGCTGAGTGTAAATCAAGTGACTGCAATCTTTAGGTGTAAAAATCATGACACCCCAAGGCTGGTCACACCACCAGAATAAAACAAAAGGGACAAGCTTCGATCCTTTTCCAGAAAGTTCTTTCAGGTTCTGTCCTCTTAGCAATGGCATGTTTTAATTTACATGCTAAAAGGACTTAATTTATAAAGAAGTTGACACTAGTAGAACTGGTAAGGGATCCAGACTAAAAAAAAACTATGTTTTTTAAAATAGTTTTCAGTGATGTAAAAACAGCTATTCACAAGTGGGGAAGACATAGTCTTGTTAAAAAAAAACGCTAATTTTTATGATGAACCTGTTTTGATTGTATTAATAACTATAGGTGTCCATCCGTATATATTAATTAATATCTTTTATTGTAACAAAACAGTTACTTTATATTACCAAACTGCTCTGATTCATGGAAGGATTTATTTTTGCGATTGTGAGTATATTTTCATAGAAAGTTGACCTGTAACTGTACCTGATTTCGGAGATGATGCAGTGTTGGTGTCCCTACGGCTGAGCCAGAGATCTGGGTTCAAGTTCCACCTGCCGTGTGTTCAAACTTTTTTTACAAAACTATATGGATTCAAACCTGCTTATGTCCACCTTTCCTGTTCTCTGGAAGGACAAACAACTGTTATTTGACCTGTGCCCTTAAAGAGGTCAGTAAATGGATTTCAGTAAGCACAGTTACAGAACCATAGTCATACAGCATGGAAACAGACCCTTTGGTCCAGCTGATCCACACCGACCTGATTCCCAAACTAAACTAGTCCCACTGGCCTGCGCTTGGCCCATATCCCTTCAAACATTTCCTACTCATGTACTTATCCAGATGGCTTTTAAACATTGTAACTGAACTTGCATCCACCACTTTCTCTGGAAGTTCATTCCACACACGAACCACTCTCTATAAAAACACTACCCCTCATGTCCTTTTTAAACCTTTCTCCTCTCACCTTAAATATAAGCCCCCTAGTATTGACCCTCATCAGCATCCGTCATGAGTTTATAAATCTCAACAAGTTCACCCCGATCCTCCTGTGCTCCAGTGAAAAATTACCCAAACTTTCAAGTCGATTTTTATATCTCAAAGCCCCCCTTTCCCAGCAACATCCTGGACTCGAAATAGTGGCACTGTTTCTCTCTCCACAGGGGCAGGGAGACCTGATGAGTCGCTCTAGCATTCTTTGCGTTTGCTTTTGGGGGTGTTCCTCAACTCGGTGCCGTGGGATCTGTGTGTCCATCGGAGAGGGTATTGTCTAATGCCGCGTCTGGAAAGTAGCAGAGCTGCACTCCCTCAGTAGTGCACTGGGTGTACCAGCTGGGATTGTGTGTTTGAGACTCTGGACTGGGAACTGAGCCCACACTATTCTGACCCTGAATGTAGTGACAGCCAATGAGCCAGGACTGACATTACAGAATGGAATAAATTGAAGTTGAACTTAAACTCCAAGTGTATTTTCAGGGCAATAGATAACCGTGACTTTCTGTTCTGTTTGTTCTCTTGCTTAACACTGTGTGTGTGACCAGCCCTACTCTCTTTACTCACTCTGAGCTGAGCATCACCACTTCCATTGAACGTTGAGTCTACACACCTACAACATCATCCAATTCCATTCCATCTCAGTCTCACTGTTGGTTCAATCCTTGTCCAAGTCCTTTCAGGTCCAGATCCAATTCTCCAACATTCCTCTTGTCAGTCATCCAGCTCCACCCCCCAACTCTGATCTTCACCCTCCACTAACCTCGGCTTGTAAAAGAAATATCTGCCCAAACCCCTTCTACACACCCTGCCCTGACACAACTCCCATTTATAAATCATCTCAAAAGTTAGGAATTGCTCCAAGTTCCTCCACAAGAGCATTATAAAACAAAGTACGACATCTAGCCCCATAGGAAGATACAAGGTCAGGTGACCAAAATAAAAGTGGTCAAAGATGTGGATTAGGAAGAGCATTTTAAAGTGAGGCAGGGAGACAAGAAAATGTCAGAGAAGGAATTTCAGAGCTGAAAGCCGAGGTACCTGAAGCTATGGCCACCCATACAGCAGTAATTCAAAAAGAGTGCAAAAGAAATCAGAATTACAGAGGGGCTGGTCTCCCAGGGTGGAGTGGATGCTGCAGGAGACAACAGCAATGGGAAGGTGCAAATCCTTGGAGGCTTTGAACACAAGGGCATTGACAAAATCAAGACGTGGCTTGACCTGAGGACAATGTAGGGTCAATGAGCACAGGAGCAAGGTGGGGAAACAGGATTTGCCGTGAGTTCATTCAGACACAGGTAGGAGGGGTTTGGAGCTTACAGAAGGTGGAATGGGGGTGATCAGCCAGGAATGACTTGGAATAGTTGAGCTTCAAGGTAGCAAAGGCATGACTTCTGAATGAGGATTTCAGCAGGAGTGAGTTGAACCAAGCAAACTCAGATGGAGGTGGGAATGGCTGGTCTTAGTAATAATCTGAATTTCAGGTTAGAAAGTTATCTCAAGGTGAAATGTGACATCAAGTTGTGAACAGACTGTTATGTTGCTTTCCCCAGTACACCCCCAAAGCACTGTGTTTAAAATCCTTGTCCTCATCTATCAATCCCTCCACAGCTTCATCCTATTTTAATTCTACAAACATCTCCAGTATTTACAGTCCCACTCTCATTGTGTTCTTCGGTTCCCTTGCTTACAACTGCTTTTTAATTATAACCTCCCTGTGAACCCCTGCTAATAATGTTTTTGTTCCAGCTTCTAAGTTGCATCTTTGTTCAAATGGAATTGGTTTCCTGTTTTTCAGTGAACACTGAGGTGTTCTTTATGAGGAACATGTTTATTGTATATACAGTTGCTGAAAAGATTTGACCTTGAATATTTTGCAAATATTTGGTCCATTGAAGCCTTTAGTAGCAATTCTCTTTATTTGTTATTTCAGTGTAAATGTTGGTTTAGCCCTTTGTTAAAGAACCCTTGGCATTGTTCACACAACTGCCCATCAACACGGTTCGCTTGTGCTCTGCGTTCTGCAAAGAAAGGACTGCATTTGTACACCATTCATTCGAAAGAAAATTGAACAACCACCAGAGGTGTTATTTATTTTATTTAATTACCCTAATTCGTCATTTAATTAGTGAGAATGGTTAACGCAACCACAAAGAGACAATGCTTTATTCATCGCACTCAATCAGTCTGGTTCAGCAGAGGCACCCACTCCACATTCTCTCAGTATCCAATACGCAAACCATGTGGTATTTATTAAAGACAATTCTTGCTGGGGATGCTGAAACAACTTGACAAGGATCTAAGCCCAGCTGAGAAGATTGCAAATGGAACTGATCCTAACACTACCCATGAGTTTTGGTTGAGGTAGATGTTAAATTTGCTTACTTGCATGTTGCAAGTCCTGAACTAGCATTAGCACACTAGATTACAGGCTTCGAAAAGATCACATTTCACTCTTAATAACGGGATTGTGAGACTTTTACAAAACCTTTCAAAGATTCTGTCAGTCCACAAAGGACTGTGCAGTGGTCACTCTTACCGATACTGTCAAGGACAGATGCATCTGCAGCCAGCAGATTAGTTATGATGATGTCAAGTATGTTTTTCCCTCTTGTTGGTTCCCTCCCCACCTGCCACAGACCCAGTCTAGCAGCTATGTCATTTACAACCTGACCAGCTCGATCAGTAGTCCAGCTACTGAGCCAGTTGTTAGTAAGGCGGTCTTTGCCTCGGTTTCATTTCTTTGAGACTTTGTAGTAATTAGTGCAACTGAGTGGCTTGCTGAGAGTCAACCACATTGCTGTGGGTCTGGAGTCATATGAAGGCCAGATCAGGTAAGGTTGGCAGTTTCCTTCCCTAAAGGACATTCATAAATCAGATGGGGTTTTCCTGACAACTCACAACGGTTTCATGGTCATCAGTAGATTCTTCATTCCAGATTTTTAAAGCATCTCACCACCTGCTGTGGCAAGATTCAAAGCTGGCTTCCCAGAATGTGAGCTGAGTTTGTGGATTAATAGTCGAGCAATAATATCAGTAGGCCATCACCTTCCTAATATCTTTTAACATCGTCACAGGGGCAATAACCTGGCAGCCTGGTCTCTAACATATATTGTAGCTTTAAGACTGACAAATGATATTTGGGTACATTCACCAAAGGAGACTTAAAGTATTCCATTTGGCACAGAGGAGTATTATCAAGGCAGAGGGTCTCTCACTCAATGCTAGGCCACTGCATCAGCCTCGAATACATCATGCAGCAACTAATTTCACATATACGTTTACAAACTCCCCGTTGGAAGTGGCGGGACAGGTTGGGAGAATGGTGAAAATGATGAGATTTGTAAATAGGGACACAGAATACAAAAGCAAGGAAGCCATGTTGAACATTGTTCAAACTCTGCTCCTGCTTAACAGGAGCATTTTGCCCAAGTCTGGATCCGTATTTTCAAAGGTTTGCAATCGTTTCAGAGAGGATTCAATCAAGTTACCTCTCACGTTCTAAACTTCAGCAGACACAAACCTAGCCTGGCAAAACCTCCTCCTTAAGACATCCCACTCATTCCAGGAATTATTCTGGTAAAACCTCTGAACTGCTTCCAAAACATTGATATCCTTCCTTAACTAAGGTCACCAATATTGTGCCGAGTATTGCACATGAATCTCACTATACAGTGGCCTGTATAGTGACTATCCTACAGTGGCTACTGGGGATCACAGTGCCTATTCTAAATCCACATAGTCATAAGAAGATGAATTCTGCACCAGTCATGTTGCAATGGTGTTTTTCCACACATTTTCTCCAAGTGAAAGAATCATTATTCAGAGGCTGTTGTGTTAGCAGATTAACAGGAGTAGTCCATTCTGCCCAGAATGCCAAGTTGTGAAAGAGGTAAGCAATTAAGTGCAGTGCTGAGTGTTTCAGGAAAACCCTGGGGAAAATGGATGAAATCCATTCATGAAATAATTGACACTGACAGCTTTCCAGCTTGTCTGTTATGTTAGTAATTGAACAGTTTTTCAAAAGGTTGAGATTTAAGATGAACTCACCATTTAATTTGCTATTTCAAATATTTCCTTCCTCCTCTATTGCATTCCCCTGTAAGATGTTTGGCTTTCAATTAACATTCTTGCTATTTATTACCTGCATGCCTCCTGTTCTGCTACAAATGAATTCACTGTCAATCTATTCCAAGTAACATGTTGAATAGAAAAAGCCATATTTCCTTCACATACACTCCCACAAATGCAATTACTTCACAAAGGGATTTATATGTAAACCACCCAGGTACCTTGATCCATCGTGTTTGGCCAAAAGACATGACCTTCTCAAGTAACATCTCAAGTTCTTATTGTTGTGATTCAAGCCTTGACCTTTCCAAACATTTCTACCCTTGTGGGGTGCATCTACAACAGCTCATTGAATCATCAAATTCAATAGCACTGTGGAATAAAAACACCTTTGAAGAGTTATGGCAGAAATAACAACTTACTGGCTCTATTGCTAAAACTACTCTTTCTAGACCAGCTCAATGTAGGGTATACAGTGTACAAAGTGGACAGTCTTCTGAATATTGGTCTACAGAGACTGTGATAGTAAGAACCCAACTGTCTGCTCAGCTGCATACTTTAAACCTTGCAATAAAGAACATTTAAAGGTAACTGCCCTGACCAAGATTCCTTCCTTAAATCTCAATAACTGAAGTCTCCCTGGTTTACTGATTGCTGAGTCTTGCTGTGTTTGACCAGTTTCTGCACTTTCCCAAATAGCAGCAGCCACTAAACTCTGATGCCATCAGATGCAACGTGCGTTGCGATGTCTGAGAAGTGATGGTGCCCCATTACAGTGCCAGCTGGTCTTCCATAGCAACACCTGAACATTGTAGAGGCAATCAAATGGTCAACAAACTAGGGAGACCTTCCTGGTTACAACTGAGCTGAATATTTCCAAAATTTCAGAATAACTCCTGCAACAGTTGCCATAACCACAGATCAGAATACCAAAGTACTATCAACAAGTTTATCTTTCAGTTTTAAAATGTGTTTTAAAAGAGATTCACTATAAAATGACTGCATGTGCACATTCAGTCAGCACCTGAAAGAATCTGTGCAGGACCATGGAATGTCACATCTGTAAAGTGTGCTTGGAATTTCAAACAGAGAGAGGAACATAACAGAGAGATATAACATGGGAGCTGACTATTCTTCTCCTCACAACAGAAAACCACCTCTTCTGTTTTGCTTGTCCAGGAATATTCAAGAACAGGGTTAGAACCAATTGCAAATCTGATCTATGTGTGCTAGTGAAAGAAGGAGCATTAGTGAACTGAGTATCCATACTAGCCGGAACTAAGCACCAGTGTGTTGTGAAGGTTGCAATTGAACAACCATCCAATATCACCCCTGCACTGCAAACAAGAGGAATCTCTCATTCTGAGTGCTAAAATCTGACTAACTAGTAAGTAAGTTCAAAGGAAATAGGACTAGAAGGTTTCTTTCACTCTGAGTGGTGCCAGCCAATCACCATTGAAAGGAAACAGGACATTATACAATTAATTGCCTCACCAACAATGTTCCACTATCTATTCTTCATGAATCACAAAGAATCCAATCTTTGAATTTTTATTGCTTTTTGGACCCATTTCTTATTCCTAATCTGTATGTGTCTGTGTTGCATAGTTATTGCTTTTCTTATTTATGAACAAAGAAACTCACACCTTCTTCATTTAAGAAAGTCTGGTCAAATTGGCTCTGCTTAAAACATACATAAATCCAGCACCGCAGTCTCGGCAATGAATTATTTTGAGGCCATGAGGGAGGGATCCTTGTTAAACCAACTGACAAGGGGGCAGCAAACAAAGGAGAGCCAGTTCATTCTCCTCCAACTACCCACCCCCCCCCCCCCACACCCCACCTACCCTCCCCACTTACCCTCCTACACCCTCCCACCTACCGTCCACTCCACTTACTCTCCCAATTGCCTTCCTACTTACCCTCCCACCTACCCTCCACCCCACCTACCCTTCCACTTACCCTCCCACCTACCCTCCACTCCATCTACCCTCCCCACTTACCCTCCCACCTACCCTCCCACCTACCCTCCACCCCACCTACCCTCCCACCTACCTTCCACCCCACCTACCCTTTTGCCCACTTACCCTCCCACCTACCCTCCACCCCACCAACCCTCCCACCTACCCTCCACCCCACCTATCCTTTTGTCCACTTACCGTCCCACCTACCCTCCCACCTATCTTCCACCCCACCTACCCTCCCACCTACCCTCCCCCACTTACCCTCCCACTTACCCTTCCCCCCACCTCTCCTTCCCCCATCTGGGAAATCTATGGTTTGGAGTAAACGAAAGCAACAATTGCAAGAGAAGCTCAGCAGATCTGGCAGCATCTGTGGAGAGAGAAACAGTTTCGAATCCAGTGATGTTTGTTGAGAAGTAGATTTGGAGTATCCCATCAAGAGTCACAACAGCTGAGGGAAGCTCACCCAGGTTCTGGCTGTAAGAATCAGGTACACAGTAATCATGTGGAATGTTAGGAAGTTGCAATAATAATGGGGAAACAGGATTAAATCAGTCTTTGGGCACAAATACATTCAAGTTGTCAAGTTTTCAAAGTGTGGACATTTGATCTTACTGAGAGAAAGTGAGGACTGCAGATGCTGGAGATCAGAGTCGAAAAGTGTGGAGCTGGAAAAGCACAGCAGGTCAGGCAGCATCCGAGGTGCAGGAGAATCAACGCTTCACTCATTAGCCCTTCATCACAAGGACATTCCTGATGAAAGGTTAATGCCCAAAACGTCGATTCTCCTGCTCCTAGGATGCTGGCTGACCGGCTGTGCTTTTCCAGCTCCACACTCTTGACTCTGACTTTACTGGACGATCAAAGAAGCACAAGTCATTTTGTAATGTAAAAAACATAATAGCCAATTGACACACAGTAAGTTGCCACAAAAAGCTGACCTGATATGTAGCCTAACACTGAGCCAGAATTTGAACGCTTTTCCTGGTGTCTAAACCATTTAGATTAGATTAGATTAGATTACTTACAGTGTGGAAACAGGCCCTTCGGCCCAACAAGTCCACACCGCCCCGCCAAAGCGCAACCCACCCATACCCCTACATCTACCCCTTACCTAACACTACGGGCAATTTAGCATGGCCAATTCACCTGATCTGCACATCTTTGGACTGTGGGAGGAAACCGGAGCACCCGGAGAAAATCCACGCAGACACGGGAGAATGTGCAAACTCCACACAGTCAGTCGCACACATTTAGCCAATGGGTTTAGGTCTCACTCCCAAAGAAGAAGCAGAAATCCTCCTCTTCTGCTCAGTGACTTGCCTTTAATGAGACTTACAGCTTCAGGTCAGATGAATGAAACCTATTATTGCCTGCAGTTAATTTCAATAAAAAAACCCAATGACCTCTGACTCCAACTCTCTGGATGAGTATTCATGCCATGTAGCCCAAGTGATTCCACAGCATTCACAGACAGAACAGAACAGGACAACAGAAGCACAAAGCTGGAGGCTTGACATCACCACTGAGCTTAAGAATTCACCATTCTTTAATTTGATTTATTACCTTCCATCAGTAAGATACTATCTGACAGTCCATTTTCAAAGTCTTACTGGATTCTGAAGGAATGTTACACTGCCTTGTGGACAATTAGAACTCTTGCCAGACTCTGACTTAATTTTAAAGCATTTAAACTCATCGCAACATGCAATATTAGTCTTTTGCTTGTCATCTGCATGGATGACAGTGCCTCTGAAATGTTAGCTCAGACAAGTTGTCCCCTGTAGTTATTAAAATGTGAATCGCTGCCTTGAGTCTCTGATATGATCAAAGCACTGTCATTTCATAAGGTACTGCATTCTCTGTACAAAGGAAATGTCACAGCCCCACAGTCCTGAAGCCTAGTATCATTCCATAAAACATTACTGAAAGGTCATACTCACATTGATGGGGGAAAAACAAGTTGAGGTTCCAAGACACAATGAGTAAGGCCTTAATTCTGCATCACTGGGATGTCAAGATGGGAATAGGCTCATATTTACATCAAAAAAAAGCTATCAGCTAGCTCAGTTTGCTAGATAGCTGATCTGCAATACAGTGTGACACTAACAGTATGGGTTCACTTCCTGCACCAGCTGTGAATGACTTCCTCTCAACCTCATATTTGCATTGGACACACAGGGCTATTTGGGAAATTGCAGAGTGGAGCTAATTAGATAGCCCTCTCAAAGACTCAAAAGAGAGTCATACTAACTCGAAATGTTAACTCTTCCTCGCTCCATAGTTTCACCAGCACTTTCTGTTTTTGTTTCAGAGATGCACTAAGCGGCCTCGTTCTGCAGTGTACCGCCCTGTGGTTATCGGGACTCTCAAAATGCTTCATTAAAAGCTGTAAAACTGAGATTCTGGATTAGTGGTGCTGGAAGAGCACAGCAGTTCAGGCAGCATCCAAGTAGCTTCGAAATCGACGTTTCGGGCAAAAGCCCTTCCGATGAAGGGCTTTTGCCCGAAACGTCGATTTCGAAGCTACTTGGATGCTGCCTGAACTACTGTGCTCTTCCAGCACCACTAATCCAGAATCTGGTTTCCAGCATCTGCAGTCATTGTTTTTACCCTGTAAAAGTGAGAGCCAGCTTTTCACGTTATCAATTTCCTGTTTGAGTTTCCACATTTCAGCACTTACACTGAGTCTCCTCAACAATTATTGCTTGGTCACGGCTATGAGGACCTTTCAGTTTTGTTGAAAACTCTTTTGGTCATGTTTCCAGAGCCCTCTGAAAACAGTTTCAAGTTAATCAGGTGCCAGCCTCCGTGACTACCTGGTCAGGTCCACTCCCCCCTACAACCCACCCTCCCATCCTGGCACCTTCCCCTGCCATTGCAGGATCTGCAAAACCTGCGCCCACACCTCCTCCCACGCCTCCATCCAAGGCCCTAAAGGAGCCTTCCACATCCATCAAAGTTTTACTTGCACATCCACTAATATCATTTATTGTATCCATTGCTCCCGATGCGGTCTCCTCTACATTGGGGAGACTGGACGCCTCCGAGCAGACCGCTTTAGGGAACATCTCTGAGACACCCGCACCAATCAACCACACCACCCCGTGGCCCAACATTTCAACTCCCCCTCACACTCTGCCGAGGACATGGAGGTCCTGGGCCTCCTTCACCGCCGCTCCCTCACCAGCAGATGCCTGGAGGAAGAACGCCTCATCTTCCGCCTCGGAACACTTCAACCCCAGGGCATCAATGGAGACTTCAACAGTTTCCTCATTTCCCCTTCCCCCACCTCACCCCAGTTCCAAACTTCCAGCTCAGCACTGTCCCCATGACTTGTCCCACCTGCCTATCTTCTTTTCCACCTATCCACTCCACCCTCTCCTCCTTGACCTATCACCTTCATCACCTCCCCCACTCACCCATTGTACTCTATGCTACTTTCTCCCAAACCCCACCCCCACCCTCCTCTAGCTTATCTCTCCACGCTTCAGGCTCACTGCCTTTATTCCTGATGAAGGGCTTTTGCCCGAAACGTCGATTTTGCTGCTCCTCGGATGCTGCCTGAACTGCTGTGCTCTTCCAGCACCACTAATCCAGAAGGGGGTTTTGTACTT
This sequence comes from Chiloscyllium punctatum, assembly GCF_047496795.1. NCBI lineage: Eukaryota > Metazoa > Chordata > Chondrichthyes > Orectolobiformes > Hemiscylliidae > Chiloscyllium > Chiloscyllium punctatum. The sequence continues at coordinate 106,178,397 of NC_092751.1, forward strand.
GTTTTTAATCTTACTTAGATTCCAGTATTTACATTATTAATTCAAAATATGACCAACATTTTCAGAAGTCTGTCTGTTTTGTCAAAAACCAAGGCAGAGAAGCACACTTTCAGAAGGAGCTGCTTAAAAGCCTGTTGGGATAAAAAGGTTTTTTCTTTTGACACTTTCAGAACACAGTACAGCTTCCTAATGGAAACAGACAAGTGGTATGGAATTATCAACCTTGACTTCCCAATTATACAGTAGCAACTGAAATCTGTTATCCTTCTCTGCAGTAATAATGAAATGATTTGCCTTTCATTTCCCCAGTACCAATTTTATGAGTCTTTTTCATTACTTTCTTTCGCTGATAAGCTGCCGTTTTCTCCCCAGCATTAACATAACCTAACATAGCCTCGATAATGAATGCTCTAAATTGAACTGCCGTGACATGGCCAGCATTGTGAGGGTGCGCTCCTTTAAACATCAAATATATGTTAAAAACACAAATGTTGTTAAGACCAATTAACACTTAAGGGAAAGTGGGAATCCGTGAATTGTGTACATAATGGAGTGGAATGTATGAACAGATTCTTGAACCTGACATGAGACGACCCTTTGAAACTCAGGGTGTGTCAATCAAGGGACATTCAATTCCCCCAAATCACGACATCAAATTACACCTTATTATTCATATTAGCAATAACCATCTCAATTGGCTGTCTGAATTATTAATGTCATCTATTTCAACCTCTTTGTTTGGCACACAGGGCTACTGTATGAACAAATGCCAAAAGCAGTCATTTCAAATGCCTCCTGAACTATAAAGAATTAGTGTGTTCTTCAGGCAATTAACAGTGCAGCTTCTCCAATAAAGATTTCAGCTTTTTGTGTGCTTGTGTTATATGCACTGACATCTGCCCGAGACTTTGTGATTCAATGGATGAGCATAAACCATTATCTGTAAAGGTATCCTAGATGTAATACTAGACACCTTGAAAAAGCAGGCACTGCTTATGACTTGCCAGTCGTGGGGTCTGGGTGGAGAAAAACTCTCTTGAGGCCCTTTGTTTAAACTCCACCAGAGCAGCTGGTGAAGTAGAACCGGGGTGCCACAGTGGTTAGCACTGCTGCCTCACAGCGGCAGGGACCCGGGTTCCATTCCCGCCTCAGGCGACTGTCTGTGTGGATTTTGCACATTCTCCCTGTGTTTGCGTGGGTTTCCTCCAGGTGTTCCAGTTTCCTCCCACGATCACATAGAGGTGCAGGTTAGGTGGATTAGCCATGGGAAATAGCAGGTTTTGAGAAGATTTGTAGCTCAGGTTGATGTAGGTTTGCTTGCTGAGCTTGAAGGTTCATTTTCAGAATGTTTAGTCTCCCTACTAGGTAATATCTTCAGTGAGTCTCCAGATGAAGCACTGCTGATGATTCCTGCTTTCTACTTATATGTTTGGGTTTCTTTAGCTTGGTGATGTCATGTCCTGTGGTGATGTCATTTCCTGCGGTGATGTCATTTTCTGTCTTTTCCTTAGGGGGTGATAAATGGGATCCAAGTCAATGTGTTTGTTGATAGAGTTCCAGTTAGAATGCCATGCTTCTAGGAATTCCTGTGCATGTCTGTTTGGTTTGTCCTAGGATGGATGTGTTGTCCCAGTCGAAATGGTGTCCTTCCTCACCTGAGTGTAAGGATACTAGTGAGAGAGGGTCATGTCTTTTTGTGGCTAGTTGAGTTAACTTTGGGCTCAAGGGCAGTTGGCCATGTGTTGGTGAACAGACTGGAATTGGGTGCAGAATGTGATGGGAGTCTTACAGCACAGTGTTAGTGTCTCTACCTCTGCACACTGGCCAGGAGATCCAAGTTCATGAGCTACAGATATGTGCCATAACATTCCCAGATGAGTTGACTTAGTGATAAAAAGTAATGTGATTGGATCTTTCGGTTTCCTGAAGATGCATAATCACCAACTCAGCTGTAAAGATTATTCTGAATACTCAAGTCTACCAATTCCTTTCAGAAATGATTATACCGGTTTATGAATCAGCATACTGAGAGTATAATTTGGTTGCATTACACTTGGAGTAGTGTGCACTGATATAATTATTCTATGCACACGTTGCATTTTGAGTCATCTTCTTACTCATCGGTCTCAGATTAAGAACTTGGGTTCATGTCCAAACTTGAACGCTAACTCTAGGCCACTGACAGTCAAAGCTCTTGGTGTAAATTTGATTATTCCTCAGCCCCACATGTCTTCTTGGGGGAGTAATTCTCTGCATATTCTAATAGACACTGAAATCAGACCTAGGTCTAAAAGGATCAAGTGGATCATTTCTGAGTAATGACAGTCACTAACTTATGTCGCATGCAATTTCAAATAGTAAGTTCCCTCCTCTACCAATGCTCAGTAGCAGCTGTATCATTGATAAGATGCACTGTAGAAATTCATCAAGGCTCCTTAGACATCACCTTCCAAATCTGCAATCCCAACCTGCCAGAAGGACACGAGCAGCAGGTACATGGGAACACCTGCACGTCCCCATCCAAGCCACTCACCATCCTGACTTGAATATATATCACAATTCCTTCAGTGTCACTGGGTCAAAATCCTGGAATTTCCTCCCTAACGGCATTTTGGGTCTACCTACAGCACATGGACTGCAGCAGTTCAAGAAGGCAGCTCACTATCATCTTCTCAAGGGGCAACTAAGGACAGGCAATCTGTGCAGTCCAAGCCAGGAACACCTAGGTGAAAGTGAGTATTGCAGATGCTGGAGATTAGCGTGATGCTGGAAAACCACAACCAGTTAGGCAGCATCTGAGGAGAAGGAAAATCCACGTTTCAGGCAAAAGCCCTTCATCAGTGGTAGTTTGGCACACTGACCTCTACACCGCTGAAGCCAGGTGCCAACTTGAAGACACCTCCTCTTACCACCACCTCGAACATGATCACACCCATCACCAAACCATCATCTCCCAGTCCATACACAACATCATCACCTCAAGGAATCTCCCATTCCTTTCCCCCCACCTCCATCCACCTATTGCACTCTCAGCTACCTTCTCCCCACTCCCATTTATCTCTCCACCCCCGAGGCTCCCAGCCTCATTTCTGATGAAGGGCCTTTGCCCAAAATGTCAATTCTCCTGCTCCTCAGCTGTTGCCTGACCTGCTGGGCTTTTCCAGCACCACTCTAATCCAGCCAGGAACAGCCCCATTCCACGAATGAACAAAAAGAAGAAAATGGGTTGACCTATTGCATCAGTAAATAAATAACTATTTCCATTATCCCCAGCTGAATATTTTATTTTGACAGCTTCTGAAATTCCAATAGGTTCACTGGTGAACAACAGTAGTTCTGTCCAGATTTTTTGTGTGGGAATATATGTCCACATCACCAGGCTTCAGTTCACAATAGTGTGAATTCATAGGAACTTATAACATCTCCCCAAACCATTTCAAAGTGCAGTAAGTGGACCCAATTATTGCTGCATAGCAAACTATTAAACACAGAAAGATCCCACAAACAGCAAAGAAATGAAACAATTGCTAGTCAATGTTAACTCGCCAACCTATCCAAACCCGTCTTTCCTCTAGTAGAAATGGTTGTGACCATGGGAAATTTGTTATTCTTGCATTTTGTCCAGATGAGTGCAGGATGAGAAAATTCAATGAAACATCTCCCTTTCCAGCAGGTACATGTGGGACATCCCAGTCAAAGAGGTCCCTACTCTTTATCACTTAGTTACAAGATCTTAGGACCAGGCTGAATCACCAGGATAAAGTCCATAGAGAAGGGTGTAATGTTAGAGTGCAGCACCTCCCCTGCCTGTACAAAATGTCAGTTTAGATTATGTGCTCAAATCTCAGTGTGGGGCAAGAACTCACAGCCTCCTGTCTCAGAACAGTGTATCCTCTGGAAAGTGCAGGTGAGTTTTGCAACTGTCTGCTCATATAAACCGTGTATAAACCTCCCCCAAAAACTCATTGAAACGCGGAGATTTAAATGGAAATCTCCAGACCCAGGCAGCTCACGTTGAATTTCCTTACTGGCATCAGCAGTGAAGTTAAATTGCCTGTCGACACAGAAATTAGACATGTTCAAACCAAGACTTAGATTACAGTGATCCCTCTGCAGACTGTAGCTCGCTCACTCCAGTTTACCATATATGTGACACATTGAACATTCTTCAATGCGTATTATTATCAAGAAAAACATATCATTTTGAATTAATCTGGAATTAAAAATAAGCTAGCTAGATGACATCCCAGTCAATTGTTATTAAATCCCAACTGGTCCAAAAATGTCCTTCAGGGAATGAAATCTGCTGTCCTTGCCTGGTCTGATTCACATGTGAGTGAAGGATCACTGCAGTGTGACTCCAGACCCACAGCAATGTGACTCCAGACCCACAACAATGTGACTCCAGAACCACAGCAATGTGACTCCAGACCCACAGCAATGTGACTCCAGACCCACAACAATGTGACTCCAGAACCACAGCAATGTGACTCCAGACCCACAGCAATGTGACTCCAGAACCGCAGCAATGTGACTCCAGAACCATAGTAATATGATTCCAGACCCACAGCAATGTGAAACCAGACCCACAGCAATGTGACTCCAGACCCACAACAATGTGACTCCAGACCCACAGCAATGTCACTCCAGACCCATCGCAATGTGACACTTGACCTACGCGAATGTAACACCAGACCCACATCAGTGTGACTCCAGACCCACAGCAATGTGACTCCAGACCCACATCAATGTGACGCCAGACCCACATCAATGTGACTCCAGACCCACAGCAATGTGACTCCAGACCCACATCAATGTGATTCCAGACCCACATCAATGTGACGCCAGACCCACAGCAATGTGATTCCAGACCCACAGTAACGTGGCTCCAGACCCATAAAAATATGAGTCCAGACCCACAGCAATGTGACTCCTGACCCACAGCAATGTGACTCCAGACCCACAGCAATGTGACTCCAGACCCACAGCAAGGTGACTCCAGACCCACATCAATGTGACTCCAGACCCATAGCAAGGTGACTTCAGACCCACACAAAATGTGACTCCAGACCCACAACAATGTGATTCCAGACCCATAGCAATGTGATTCCAGACCCACAGCAATGTGACACTTGACCTACGCGAATGTAACACCAGACCCACATCAATGTGACTCCAGGCCCACAGCAATGTGACTCCAAACCCATAGCAAGGTGACTTCAGACTCACAGAAAATTTGACTCCAGACCGACAGCAATGTGATTCCAGACCCACAGCAACATGACTCCAGACCCACAGTAATGTGACTCCAGACCCACAGAAACGTGGCTCCAGACCCATAAAAATGTGATTCCAGACCCACAGCAATGTGACTCCTGACCCAAAGCAATGTGACGCCAGACCCACAGCATCATGACTCCAGATCCACAGCAATGTGACACAAGACCCACATCAACGTGACCCCAGACCCATAGAAATGTGATTCCAGACCCACAGCATTGTGACTCCCTACCTACATCAATGTGACACAACACCCACCGCAATGAGATTCCAGACCAACAGCAACGTGACTCTAGACTCACAGCAATGTGACTCCGGACTCACAGCAACGTGACTCCAAACCTATAAAAATGTGATTCCAGACCCATAGCAACATGACTCCCGACCCACAGCAATGTGACTTCATGCCCACAGCAATGTGACTTCAGACCCACACAAAATGTGACACCAGACCCACAGCAATGTGACACAAAACCCACAGCAATGTGACGCCAGACCCACAGCAATGTCACTCCAGACCCATAGCAATGTGACACTTGACCTACGCGAATGTAACACCAGACCCACATCAGTGTGACTCTAGACACACAGCAAATTGACTCCAGACCCACAGCAATGTGACTCCAGACCCACAGCAATGTGACTTCATACCCACAGCAATGTGACTCCAACCCCATAGCAAGGTAACTTCAGACCCACAGAAAATGTGACTCCAGACCCACAGCAATGTGACACAAGACCCACAGCAATGTGACACTTGACCTACGCGAATGTAACACCAGACCTATAGAAATGTGACTCCAGACCCACAGCAATGTGATTCCAGACCCACAGCAACATGACTCTAGACCCACAGTAATGTGTCTCCAGACCCACAGCAATGTGACTTCAGACCCATAGCAATGTGACACAAGACCCATAGCAATGTGACACAAGACCCATAGCAATGTGATTCCAGACCCACAGCAACGTGACTCCTGACCCACAGTAATGTGACTCCAGACACAGAGAAACGTGGCTCTAGACCCATAAAAATGTGCTTCCAGACCCACAGCAATATGACTCCAGACCCACAACAATATGACTCCAGACCCACAACAATATGACTCCAGACCCACAGCAATGTGATTCCAGACCCACAGCAATGTGATTCCAGACCCACAGCAATATGACTCCAGACCCACAACAATATGACTCCAGACCCACAGCAATGTGATTCCAGACCCACAGCAATGTGACACTTGACCTACGCGAATGTAACACCAGACCCACATCAATGTGACTCCAAACACACAGCAAATTGACTCCAGACCCACAGCAATGTGACTCCAAACCCATAGCAAGGTGACTTCAGACCCACAGAAAATTTGACTCCAGACCCACAGCAATGTGATTCCAGACCCACAGCAACATGACTCCAGACCCACAGTAATGTGACTCCAGACCCACAGAAACGTGGCTCCAGACCCATAAAAATGTGATTCCAGACCCACAGCAATGTGACTCCTGACCCAAAGCAATGTTACGCCAGACCCACAGCATCATGACTCCAGATCCACAGCAATGTGACACAAGACCCACATCAACGTGACCCCAGACCCATAGAAATGTGATTCCAGACCCACAGCATTGTGACTCCCTACCTACATCAATGTGACACAACACCCACCGCAATGAGATTCCAGACCAACAGCAACGTGATTCCAGACTCACAGCAACGTGACTCCGGACTCACAGCAATGTGACTCCAAACCTATAAAAATGTGATTCCAGACCCATAGCAGTGTGACTCCCGACCCACAGCAATGTCACTCCAGACCCACAGCAACGTGACTCCAGACGCACAGCAACGTGACTCCAGACCCACAGCAATGTCACTCCAAACCCATAGCAAGGTGACTTCAGACCCACAGCAATGTGACTCCAGACCCAGACCCACAGCAATATGACTCCAGACCCACAACAATATGACTCCAGACCCACAGCAACGTGACTCCAGACCCACAACAATATGACTCCAGACCCACAGCAACGTGACTCCAGACCCACAGCAATGTGACTCCAGAACCACAGCAACATGACTCCAGACCCATAGCAATGTGACTCCCGACCCTCAGCAATGTGACTCCCGACCCTCAGCAATGTGACTCCTGACCCTCAGCAACGTGACACCAGACCCTTAGCAACATGACTCGAGACCCACAGCAATGTGACTCCAGACCCACAGACACATGACTCCAGACCCACAGCAACGTGACTCCAGACTCACACCAATATGACTGCAGACCCACACCAATGTGACTCCAGTCCTACAGCAATGTGACGCCAGACCCAAAGCAATGTGACATCAGACCCATAGCAATGTGACTCCAGGCCTAGAGCAATGTGACTCCAGACCCACAGCAATGTGACTCTAGGCCCACATCAATGTGACTCCAGACCCACATCAATGTGACTCCAGACCCACAGCAATGTGACTCCAGACCCACAGCAGTGTGACTCCAGACCCACAGCAATGTGACGCCAGACCCACAGCAGTGTGAGTCCAGACCCACAGCAATGTGACGCCAGACCCACAGCAGTGTGAGTCCAGACCCACAGCAATGTGACTCAAGACCCATAACAATGTGAGATCAGACCCACAGCAATGTGACGCCAGACCCACAGCAATGTGAGTCCAGACCCACAGCAATGTAACTCCAGACCCACAGCAATGTGACTTCATACCCACAGCAACGTGATTCCAGTCTCACAGCAACGTGACTCCAGACCCACTGCAATGTGACTCCAGACCCACAGCAATGTAACTGCAGACCCACAGCAATGTGGTTGACCTATTAATCCATTCTGATCAGTAACGCCAGAAGCAAATCTGAAAAAAAGTAACCATTTGCCTTTCCTGAATGATGTGAAAGAGCCCATGGCCACTATGCAAGCTGGAGTTCCTCCTGGGCTCCTGCCAACATCGATCCCTTTCCTAACATCACAAATTTGATCACATTGCTATTTTAAATGTATCGCTACATGGGATGGAGGCATTGCTAACTGCACCAACATTTGTCACCAATCACTACTTGCTCTGGTGAAGGTTCTGATGTGTTTCCATCTTGAATTGCTCGAGCATCCACACCCACTGCGTTCCTCAGGAGGGAGTCCCAGGATTTTGACCCCGTGACAGTGAAGCAATAACCATACCTGCCTAATTCAAGGTGTGTGGTTTGGAAGGGAACTTGCACCCAGTGCAGTCATCCAAGCACAGAGCTTTATAGAATTAAAACACCATATAGAGTCCTGGAGATGTACAGCATGGAAACAGACCCTTCGGTCCAACCCGTCCATGCCGACCAGATATCCCAACCCAATCTAGTCCCACCTGCCAGCCCCCAGCCCATATCCCTCCAAACCCTTCCTATTCATATACCCATCCAAATACCTCTTAAATGTTGCAATCGTACCAGCCTCCACCGCATCCTCTGGCAGCTCATTCCATACACGTACCACCCTCTGTGTGAAAATGTTGCCCCTTAGGTCTCTTTTATATCTTTCCCCTCTCACCCTAAACCTATGCCCTCTAGTTCTGGACTCCTCCACCCCAGGGAAAAGACCTTGTCTATTTATCCTATCCATGCCCCTCATAATTTTGTAAACCTCTATAAGGTCACCCCTCAGTCTCCGACGCTCCAGGGAAAACAGCCCCAGCCTGTTTAGCCTCTCCCGATAGCTCAAGTCCTCCAACCCTGGCAATATCCTTGTAAATCTTTTCTGAACCCTTTCAAATTTCACAATACCTTTCTGATAGGAAGGAGACCAGAATTGCATGCAATATTCCAACAGTGGCCCAACCAATATCCTGTACAGCCGCAACATGACCTCCCAACTCCTGTACTCAATACTCTGACCAATAAAGGAAAGCATACCAAACACCTTCTTCACTATCCTATCGCTGCAACTCCACTTTCAAGGAGCTATGAACCTGCCTTCCAAGGTCTCATGTTCAGCAACACTCCCTAGGACCTTACCATTAAGTGTATAAGTCCTGCTAAGATTTGCTTTCCCAAAGTGCAGCACCTCGCATTTATCTGAATTAAACTCCATCTGCCACATCTCAGCCCATTGGCCCATCTGGTCCAGATCCTGTTATAATCTGAGGTAACCCTCTTCGCTGTCCACTACACCTCCAATCTGCAAACTTACTAACTGTACCTCTTATGCTTGCATCCAAATCATTTATGTAAATGACAAAAAGTAGAGGACCCAGCACCGATCCTTGTGGCACTCCACTGGTCACAGGCCTCCAGTCTGAAAAACAACCCTCCACCACCACCCTCTGTCTTCTACCTTTGAGCCAGTTCTGTATCCAAATGGCTAGTTCTCCCTGTATTCCATGAGATCTAACCTTGCTAATCAGTCTCCCATGGGGAATCTTGTCGAACGCCTTACTGAAATCCATACAGATCACATCTACTGCTCTGCCCTCATCAATCTTCTTTGTTACTTCTTCAAAAAACTCAATCAAGTTTGTGAGACATGATTTCCCACGCACAAAGCCATGTTGACTATCCCTAATCAGTCCTTGCCTTTCCAAATACATGTACATCCTGTCCCTCAAGATTCCCTCCAACAACTTGCCCACAACCGAGGTCAGGCTCACTGGTCTATAGTTCCCTGGCTTGTCTTTACCACCCTTCTTAAACGTGGTACCACGTTTGCCAACCTCCAGTCTTCCGGCACCTCGCCTGTGACTATCAATGATACAAATATCTCAGCAAGAGGCCCAGCAATCACTTCTCTAGCTTCCCACAGAGTTCTCGGGTACACCTGATCAGGTCCTGGGGATTTATCCACCTTTAATCGTTTCAAGACATCCAACACTTCCTCCTCTGTAATCTGGACATTTTGCAAGATGTCACCATCTATTTCCCTACAGTCTATATCTTCCATATCTTTTTCCACAGTAAATACTAATGCAAAATATTCATTTAGTATCTCCCCCATTTTCTGTGGTTCAACACAAAGGCCGTCTTGCTGATCTTTGAGGGGCCCTATTCTCTCCGTGGTTACCCTTTTGTCCTTAAAATATTTGTAAAAACCCTTTGGATTCTCCTTAATTCTATTTGCCAAAGCTATCTCATGTCCGCATTTTGGCCTTCTAATTTCCCTCTTAAGTATACTCCTACTTCCTTTATACTCTTTAAGGATTCACTCGATCTATCCTGTCTGTACCTGACATATGCTTCCTTCTTTTTCTTAACCAAACCATCAATTTCTTTAAAAATCACACAACACCAGGTTATAGTCCAACAGGTTTAATTGGAAGCACACTAGCTTTTGGAGCGACGCTCCTTCATCAGGTGCATCACTCTGAAAGCTAGTGTGCTTCCAATTAAACCTGTTGGACTATAACCTGGTGTTGTGTGATTTTTAACTTTGTACACCCCAGTCCAACACCGGCATCTCCAAATCATCAATTTCTTTAGTTATCCAGCATTCCCTATACCTACCAGCCTTCCCTTTCACCCTGACAGGAAAATAGTTTCTCTGGATTCTTGTTATCTCATTTCTGAAGGCTTCCCATTTTCCAGCTGTCCCTTTACCTGCGAACATCTACCTGCAATCAGCTTTCAAAAGTTCTTGCCTAATTCTGTCAAAATTGGCCTTTCTCTAATTTAGAACTTCAACTTTTAGATCTGCTCTATCCTTTTCCAACATTATTTTAAATCGAATAGAATTATGGTCACTGGCCCCAAAGCACTCCCCCACTGACACCTCAGTCACCTGCTCTGCCTTATTTCCCAAGATTAGGTCAAGTTTTGCACCTTCTCTCGTAGGTACATTCACATACTGAATCAGAAAATTGTCTTATACACACTTAAGAAATTCCTCTCCATCTAAATCTTTAACACTATGGTAGTCCCAGTCGATGTTTAGAAAGTTAAAATCCCCTACCATAACCACCCTATTATTCTTACAGATAGCTGAGATCTCCTTACAAGTTTGTTTCTCAATTTCCCTCTGACTATTAGGGGGGGTCTATAATACAATCCCAATAATGTGATCATCCCTTTCTTATTTCTCAGTTCCACCCAAGTAACTTCCCTGGATGTATTTCCAGGAATATCCTCCCTCAGCACAGCTGTAATGCTATCCCTTATCAAAAATGCCACTCCCCCTCCTCTCTTGCCTCCCTTTCTATCCTTCCTGTAGCATTTGTATCCTGGAACATTAAGCTGCCAGTCCTGCCCATCCCTGAGCCATGTTTCCATAATTGCTATGATATCCCAGTCCCATGTTCCTAACCATGCCCTGAGTTCATCTGCCTTCCCTGTTAGGCCCCTTGCATTGAAATAAATGCAGTTTAAGTTATTAGTCCTACCTTGTCCCTGCCTGCCCTGATTGTTTGACTCACTCCTGTTCTCAGTATTACCCGTCTCAGACCGATCTCTTTCCTCACTATCTCTCTGGGTCCCTCCCCCAATTTACTAGTTTAAATCCTCCTGAGCAGTTCTAGCAAATTTCCCTGCCAGTATATTAGTCCCCTTCCAATTTAGGTGCAATCCGTCCTTCTGTTACAGGTCACTTCTATCCCAAAAGAGATTCCAATGACCCAAAAATGTGAATCCTTCTCCCATACACCAGCTCCTCAGCCATGCTTTCATCTGCTCTATCCTCCTATTCCTGCCCTCACTAGCTCATAGCACTGGGAGTAATCCAGATATCACTACCCTTGATGACCTCCTTTTTAAATTCCTGCCTAACTCTCTGTAATCTCCCTTCAGAATCTCATCCTTTTCCCTTCCAACGTCATTGATTCCAATGTGGACAATGATCTCCTGCTGGCCCCTCTCCCCCGTGAGAACATTCTGTACCCTCTCTGAGACATCCTTGATCCTGGCACCAGGGAAACAACACACCATTCTGATTTTTCTCTGCTGGCCACAGAAACGTCTGTACCTTTTATTTTCAAATTAAATGCAAAGAGAGTGCTTGAACATGTGGCAGAAGGCATATGTCAGATTTAAGGGGCAGTTGCCCCATCTCCTTCTGTGATAGTAGATTAAGTCAACAGACCTATCTCCGTAAACCCATTGGTAATATTCCTTGAGATCCCAGCTCTGCTAGATTCCATTGTATTTCTACTGTTCTTGAGTAAACTTCTTTCTTGTTATTCGTTTATAAGATGTGAACGCTCTTAGCTGGCCAACATTTCTTGCCTTTCACTAGCTGCCCTGGAACTGAGAGGCTTGCAAGGGCTAGATATTGTTGGGGATCTGGAGGCATATATAAGTCAGGAAAGCAGTTCCTTTCCCTGAAAGGAAGTCATCAACCAGATGGGGCTTTTTTTAACAACGATTGTTTAATGAGCATCTTGAGATTTTTAAATTCCAAATATTGCTTAATTCAAATATCCACCATGTGCTCTGGTGCAGTTTTAACTCATGTTCCTGGAACATTACCTGGTTTGCTGGATTATCTATGAGGTCATCAGCTTATCCAACCTTCAGCTTTCCTTGTCCCTTTCTTGCTGGCAATCCCAACCCCATCACTCTCCTCATCACATTTTCCCTTTCTCTCTGCAGCAGATGCCCATTTCATTCTCCTTGCAGTACTCTCTTCAATGCTCTGACGGTCCTCACTGAGCCCTTGCTGCACTGGACTCCCAATTTTGTCCTCCCTTGTTACTGCCACACGTGCATCTTAATGTCTGCCATCTCATTAAACTCCAGTCATCGTCCCTCTCTTCTTGATTTTGCCTAAGTTTCCGCACTTTATAACAAAGTTGGTCTCATGACAACCCTGAGGACCTTCCTTCAATTTCAATGATGCTTCTCTATCACAAATCATCGCATGCACATGTTCAAATTCATTGTTTAATTCTAATTTCCATCTCCAGCAAGCACTGACTCAGGAACCGGAAAGCGTGCCCATTCATTCTCCAAGTCTTCACCCAGAATCTTTACACCCTCACTGCAAACCTTTTCCCTCAGCTCAAATGAATGGATCATAAATTAGATCTTTTAATCTTGGTTCATCTTTTTCCGTTTCATCTTCTCTCATCATTCATCATATTAAATCAATGAGTCAGCATAATTTCCATTCAATTTTGCAATGTCAAGCACATTTTTTCAGCAATAACATTGCCATTTTGGACACAAAATTCACCTTGGATTTATCGAGTGATTTGAGCAACACTGGTGGGAGTACACCAGTGAGTTCAGGATAAATAAGGTCTGTCACTGATACCATGTGTACAAGTGACACATGTAGCTCCCTTGTGGCACATGTACCATATGTTTATGAGTACCATTCCTGTCTTAGATAGCGCATAATAGTGGTAACTCTGAAAGATGAGTCCAACACTTTGTGCAGCTCCCTCTGCTCAGCAGGCAGAGGGGAAAAGGTGTACACAAGCACAGATTATCATAATCAGCAACTACAGTATGCCTCTGTCAGCATTGAAAACAAGTAATTAGCCGGCAAACTGCAGTAGAAATGGTTTTGTTTGCTCTTGCATAATCTATTATTTTGTGCGCTCACACATTGTAAAGATGCAGCTCAGAACTGGTGCCAAGGTTGGGACTCAGGCAGGTCAGTTGAATTTCTCTTCTCTCCCCTCGAGGTAGCTCCTCGTGAGAACCGCCGTAAAACTGCAGCTTTGCAGCCCATTCCCTGGAGCGACAGTGGAGAATTGTACTTCCCCCAGTTGTGAATCGTCGGGAATGAGAGCAGCAGGGCTTCATCAGATGGTAGCTGCTTCACCAGGCTGTACAAAGAGTGAATTGGCTGGATTGTGCCTCAGTAAATGCAGCCATTGACTGTCTGCTTCCTGAAGCCAGAGTTGGAGCACAGCTCCAGTGGGAAAAGTAGGATTGGAATTGAGTCTGCCTTCCAATCTGAAAAACATTTCAGAGATATTCCGAAGAAAACCCATTAAATAAAAAAAAATCAACTTTACAAACTTAGCAAAGTCAGGACCTAGGAAATTCTTGCAATCAATATGAGTGTTTTAAAGAAAACAGTCTTTTGGCAATTTCCTTTCCTCAGTTTTGGTTACAGACAGACTGCATACTGGGTCAAAACATTAAAACAAATTATTGTGACGGATACAAAATGAATTTGGAAGGCAAATGGAATGTTGGCTTTTATATCAAGGGAACTGGAAGACTGAGAGATGGAAGTTGCCTTACAATTGTATCAGGACATGATTCGATCCCCAATTAGAGTATTGTGTTCAGTTCTTGTGCACTGTGCTCAAGAGGAATTATTGACCTTTAAGGGAACACAGAATGGATTCACTCAGACAACATAGCAGATAGGAGGTTAAAATATGAAGTTAGGTTGAGTCCAGAAGATTGGATGAGCTGGACGAGAGATGCAAATATAAGTAGACAGTTATGCAGTTCACTGGTAACAGCAGATACCAATGCTTCACACAAAGGAAGGTGAAAGCACGAAACTCCTTCCCCCAAGATGTTATTCTTTTAAAATGAACCAGCAAATGATTTAAATATCTCCTAATGAAAGATTAAAACATTAAGAGAAGCCTAGTCAGTTAGAGTTGATAGAGTTCTGTTTGATCATATTGAGCAGTCAGAGTGAAGATCAATCATGGTCCAACTGACTGAAACAAGCTGAAGTTGCTGAATAGCCCACAACAGTTCTAATGCTCCTCAAACACTTGGAATTATACCATTGTAACATGGAAGAAGAATTACTTGTTCTAGATGTAGGTTTGCTCGCTGATCTAGAAGGTTCACTTTCAGACGTTTCGTCACCCTACTAGGTAACATCTTCATCGAGCCTCCGGACAAAGTACAGCTGATAATTCCTGCTTTCTATTTGTACGTTTGGGTTTCTTTGGGTTGGTGATGTCATTTCCTGTGGTGATGTCATTTCCTATGGTGATGGGAAATGACATCACCAACCCAAGGAAACCCAAACATATAAAGAGAAAGCAGGAATCAACAGCAGTGTTTCATCTGGAGGCTCACTGAAGATGCTACCTAGTGTGGTGACGAAACATCTGAAAACGAACCTTCCAGCTCAGTGAGCAAACCTACATCCAGAATCTCAATCTGAGCTACAAATCTTCCCAAAACTCACTAAGAATTACTTGTCTTTAACAGAATAAAAATGTTTGGTATACATATTAACAATCAGCCATTCTTTGCTAATGGTATTCGCTAGCTATTCTGGATATTTTTGTTTAAACTATAAGCAGTGATGACTCAATCAAGGAAGGAATCTGTGAGTCCAACAGTTGAATTAAACAGTGATGTTAAAGTGACAGAATCCTGGACACATTCTGTGTTAAAGATTATCTGCTGATGACAATCCAGTATCTTCCATATTGCCAAGTTCAATAGCTGACCAGTGTCCACAATGGGGTAAATAACCTGCAGACATTAAAGAAAGATTAACAACTGTTGAAAAAAGAACTCTTATGACTCTATTAAACGTTTATTAAAGAGGGGCCTTGATAGCACCCATTCCACACTTTGTGCACATAATTTATCAATTGCTGAGCCGACACTGTTTTTTTTAGATTAGATTAGATTAGATTACTTACAGTGTGGAAACAGGCCCTTCGGCCCAACAAGTCCACACTGCCCCGCCGAAGCGCAACCCACCCATACCCCTACATCTACCCCTTACCTACACTACAGGCAATTTAGGATAGCCAATTCACCTGACCTGCACATCTTTGGACTGTGGGAGGAAACCGGAGCACCCGGAGGTAACCCACGCAGACACGGGGAGAATGTGCAAACTCCACACAGTCAGTCGCCTGAGGCGGGAATTGAACCCGGGTCTCTGGCGCTGTGAAGCAGCAGTGCTAACCACTGTGCCACCGTGCCGCCCATAAACTGGCTTGTTTCAGTTGGTTAAAAAAAACTTGTATTTATATATTTTTGTGACATCAGGACATCCCAATCTGCTTTTCAGCCAATACAGCAATCACAATTCCAATAGAAGGAAATGCAGAAGCAAATTTATGCACAGCAATATCCAACAAACTCCAACCATAAAATAAAGATGTGATCTTGTTTATTGGTGCTGGATAATTGGGTGATTGATATTGGGCTGGACAGTAACAAGAACCACCTTGCTCTTCTTCAAAATATGACCACAGCATTTTTAATGTCCACCAGGGACAGCAGTTAGAGCTTCAGTTATCTGAAAGGCAGTGCCTCCCTCAGTGCAGCGTTCTCTCAGTATCACCATGCGAGTAGCAGTTGAGGTTTCCCTGCTTATATCGCTGGACTAGGCCTTGAATCAAAAGTAAGAATGATCCCTCCTGTGCGACTGACAAGTGTGCACTTGTACTCTCACTTTCTGTCAGAAAACAATGCCATCAGGTTCCACTCCGCTTTCAAAACATGACCCCTGTTGGTGTCTCGGCAGTGCTGAGGGAGTTCAGTGGAGTTGGACCTCAAGTCTTTCAGATCAGACATTCAACTGTGGCCTTACTCAATGCCCAGGTAGATGTGAAACATGACCTGGTACTTGTTGAAGACCAGGATGTTCTTTACTAACTTAGCCAATACTTGATCCCCACCAACAGCGTAAGACCATAAGAAGTAGGAACAGTGGTAAGCCATTCACCCCCTCAAGCCTGCTAGCCATTTAATAGACTCATGGCTGATTTGACATTCCTCACATCCACATTTCTGCCCTTTCCCTGTAACCCATGTGAAATAACTACACAAAGGCCAATATCCTGTCACCAACTCACTCTTTATTTACAGGTACAGAGTGAAAGTGAGGACTGCAGATGCTGGAGATCTCCTGTTTATAACTGTCAGCCAGGGCTCTCTGATTAGCCCAGGTCAACAACCCCAATCCAGGATTTCATGATCAATGAGATCCTGGCCCTGATTCCAATCACAAGACCTCGGTTTTTATATAGATCAAGAATTTCTCTATCTCAGCCTTATAAATACAAAACCTATCTGCCTCAACAGCTCTCTGAGGCAAGGAATTCCAAAAGATTCACAACCCTCTGAAAGAAGAAATTCCTCTTCATCTCACTCTGAAATCAGTGCCCCTGTATTCTGAGACTCTGCCCTCCCTTGTCATGTTAAACCTAAAGATTTGCCATCACCACCACTTATTGCAGTTTGCTTGGGGGCAGCTATTTGCACTGACTACAGTTTCCTGATGTAAGGAAGGAGGTAAATACAGTGGAAGCTGTTCAGAGAAGGTTTTGCGACCCTGATACCTGGAATGAGCATTTAGCTTCATGAGGAAAGGTCAGACAGGCACGGCTCACATCTTGTACCTCCTGGAATTCCACAGCAACTTGATTGAAACAGATGATCCTGAGGGGTTTTAACAGGGTTCATGTGGAAATGATGTTTTCTCTGGTGGGAGAATCTCAGGCTCAATTCCCATTTAATACCAAGAGAAGGGTGAATCATTTTTCAGAGCGTTCCAAGGCTTTGAAACCCCATTTCTCCAAAGGGGATCAAAGGAGGGTCTTGGAATATATTTATGACAGGGCGGAGCAGCTTCTTGATGAGCAAAGGGGGTGAAAGATTGTCAGGAATAGACAGGAATGAGGAGTTAATGTGACAAGCCATGATCTTGTAGAGTTGGTGAGAGGGATTGATTGGCTTAATCCTGTCTTCGTTGGTGTATGGATATGCAACAGCCAGCTTTCTCTTGTCTGAGAGGGAAAACTCCGGTTTTCAGTCCTGCTCCAGAGATTCGAGCACAGCAACAAATAAAACCGGGCTGGCACTCCCTGTGCGGCACTGAGGGAGTGCCACTCAGTCAGGGACAGCAGCTCTTAATGAGCGGTTAAACCAAGGTTCTTTATATTGGGCATAAAATATCCCGTGACACGACTTAAAATTAAAAGGGGATATCACTCTGAAATCCTGGCCCCCAAGATTTATCCATCAATCCACATTGAAGTTATTGTGGGTGGACTTGTTGAACTGGGAAGTTGGTTTGCAGACTCCCCAGCTTGGTGAACATTCCCACAACAGCAGGACCCGACACCCGAGATACAAACTTTTACACAGAGCTTGATCAATCCACGTTGCTAAAAACAGCGCGCGCACACAATTTTCTACATGACAACAATGACTAAAAGTCAAAAAAAGTACTTCTCAAACATTTTTCGTGGGATGTGGTCATTTCTGGTTGGGCCAGCATTTATTGCACTTCCCTTGATTGTCCAGAAAGCAGTGAATCACATTGCTGTGGGTCTGGAGTCACATGGAGGCTAGACCAGGGAAAAACAGCAGAGTTCCTTCCCTAAAGGACCTTCGTGAAGCAGATGGTTGTAAAAATCGCTGAGCCCGGAGATTATCAAGAGCGTGTGATGGCAGCGAAGAAATGCAGTGTTATTCCAAAATTATTCAATTCCGTGTAAATTGTTTTGCGATGTTCAAGAAACATGAAAGCATTGATTGCATCTAAGTGCAAACCTCAAACTCTTTAATAAATAATAGTTTTGAACAATCAATCAGGTTCTGTAACGTGCCATTTTCTCTCCTATAACACACTCCATTATGCTGCTAATGTTGAAACAGTCGGAACACAGAGCTCAGTTCACAGCTATTTACAGGTGATTAACTAAACTCTGTACAGCATACACTGAAATATTGCCACTGAGCATTCTAATAAGCAAATAAAATCAGCTGCAGTGTAAAGGTATAGAGAGAGAGACAAAACACACATGCTTCACAAGTAATAATGACTACTTGGTATTGTATTGTGAACACCTGAAATAATTCTCCACAGTTAAATTCAGGCATAGCCCCTATAGCCAAGAGCTGAACAGCAACCTTAGCCAATTTTGACACTTGCACAAATTTTCTCTCTGTATCTGGATTTAAGATAAGAAAACAATCAAGTTCTGTTTGAAAACTGGTTCTTGTTAAAACTGTTCAAGGACATTGACAAATACTGGTGATTTATCCAATTAACTGTCCTTACAGATAAGTCGAAGACAGCTAATCAGTCTGTCAAAGCAATAGCTTGATTCAATTTATTCTCCAAGTGACGCCTATCTTTGAATGTCTCCATTCAGGTCATTCCTGGAGATGAAGAAATATTGGAACCGTGGCCAGGTTCTGTTTCCCTGTACTCAGTTCATACTTCAGTTCCGCTGCCTTTATAAGGCTATTTTTCACTGTCTACCTCCAACACTGTCCAGTCTCACTCAAAGTCTCTGTCCTTTGGACCACGAGCCTACAACACAAGGAACAAAATATGAGGGCATTTACTGCCCCGCTTTGAGGGGGAAAGGTGAAGGAGCTGCACTGACAAGATGGATGAAGGCGTTACAGTGTTTGGGAGGGAAGAAATAATCAATGCTGTTGGTGCCTTTGACATTTCACAATCTCAGTCGCTTGAAAAGTGCACAAAGGACAGAAGAATCCTGCAGCTGAGACACAACCACACGCTCATTAACCCTTGGAGCACTGTACCTAACATACACACTTGCCTCCTTGGTTCAGTTCTCAATAAGAAGATTATGTTGTACTGTAAAATGCTTTATGATAGTCCACTAAACAGGAATTAAACAGGAGAGTGGGATTAGGCTGTGTGGAATATTAAAATGTGGAGGTGCCAATGTAAGACTGGGATGGACAAGGGCAGAAGTCACTTGACATCAGGTTATTGTCCAACAGGATTATGTAAATCACAAACTTTCAGAGCACCACTCCTTTATCCTCAAAGCACCAAAAGCTTGTGATGTGAAATAAACCTGATATAGTATTAAGTGACTTCTGACCTTGGGATATTAAAGGGCACAGGACTGAGAGGTACGAACATAGGAACAGGAATAGGCCATTCAGTCCATCGAGACTACCCCACCATTTATTAAGAGTCATGATTTGGAGATGCCAGTGTTGGACTAGGATGTACAAAGTTAAAAATCACACAACACCAGGTTATAGTCCAACAGGTTTAATTGGAAGCACTAGCTTTTGGAGCGATGCTCCTTCATCAGGTGGTGAAGGAGACTGATAAAGGGTGAAGGAGCGCCGCTCCGAAAGCTAGTGCTTCCAATTAAACCTGTTGGACTATAACCTGGTGTTGTGTGATTTTTAACTTCATTAAGAGTGTGTTGATTGAGCACTCAATCCTTTTTACTCAGCTCATTTCAATAAGCCTATACAATAAACCACTGCTAATCAGAAATCTATCAATATTTACCTTAAAAATACTCAAAGGTTGAGCCTCCATAACCCTCTGGGGGTAGAGAATTCCAAAGGTCTACAGCCATTTGAATAAAATAATTTTTCCTCATCACCAACTGAAGTGATGTCCCCTTATTTTTATGTTGTGCTCTGTGGTTGTTGACACCCCCCCCCCCAACCAGAGGGGAAACATCTTACCCTGTCTTTCCCTTCAAGAATTTTGTAAAGCTTGATAAGATCACTGTTCATTCTTCGAAATTCTAGAAAATATAGGCCGAGTTTGTCCAAGCTCTCTCCATAGGACAGTCCCACTCCCCATGTACAAGTCTGATAAATCTTTATCGCATTCCCTCGATGGCAATAATATCTTTCCTTTTGGGCTGGCACAGTGGCTCAGTGTTTAGCACTGCTGCCTCCCAACACCAGGGTCCCAGGTTCGATTCCAGCCTCAGGTGACTGTCTGTGTGGAGTTTGCACATTCTCCCTGTGTCTGCATAGGTTGCCCCTTGGTGCTCCAGTTTCCTCTTACAATCCAATGGTACGCAGGCTAAGTGGATTAGCCATACTAAATTGCCCATAGTGTCCAGGGATGTGCAGGCTGGGTGGATTTGTGATGGGAAATGTGGAGTTAAGGGATTGGGTAGGTCTGGGTGGGATGCTCTTCAGAAGGTCGGTGTGGACTTGATGGGCTGAATGGCCTGCTTCCACGTTGTGGGGAATTCTATAATTCTGTGATTAAAGGATGCAGGGAGTTAGGGAGAGAATAGGATTAGCCTGGGTGGGACATGTAGAGATAAACATTCCTGTGGATTTGGTGAATCATAGGCCAGTTTCTGTTTAAGACAAGGCCTGTGTACTACACTGTTACTATTGAGGTCATTCTATCACTAACATGTGGCCTCATTCACTCAAGGGCAAGTTTTGGAGCTTAAAGTGAGAGACTGAGTTGGTGTAGAAATGTAGCGTGTAGTACAAGCTCAAAATGTAGACTTCAGAAAAGCTGCAATATGTTCTGTGCCTACAATCACTGACAGTAAACAAAAGGTGAAGCCAGGTCTGGACCTTCAACACAGGAGTGTATGGCCTCAGGTTTATACAAGACTCGTGACGCATCTGTGGGCATTGTTCAAAGCAATTTAAAGGATGGACAAATCACATTGAGATGATATATTATTCTGCTGTTCAGATGGGACAACACAATTGGTGTGTTCTGTTGAGATCAAATATTGCAGAAATTAGGACATCCTAAAGTGAATTAGAGATTCATTTCCATTAGCACTTTCAGGACAGGATTGTCCTTCATAGATTGCCAAGGGCTTGTAAACTCCTGGCTTTCTCCGCAACATCATAAAAAGTATCTAGAAATTATTTTGTACAATTTCTAAAATAAATTGTGGAATCCTTACAGTACAGAAAGGAGCCATTCAACCCATTGAGTCTGCATTGACCCTCCAAAGAGCATCCAACCCAAACCCCCAGCCCCCTATCCTATCCCCATAACTCCACATTTAGCAAGGCCAATCCACTAACCTACTCTTCCCTGCACACTTTGGACAATTCAGCATGACCAATTCACCTAACGTGCAGATCTTTGGATTGTGGGAGGAAACTCACGCAGACACAGGGAGAATGTGTAAACTCCACACAGACAGTCGCCCGAGGCTGGAATCGAACCCAGGTCCCTGGTGTTGGGAGGCAGCAGTACTAACCCCTTTGCAATGATATAGCATCTTTCACAGTATAAAGATGTCCCAAAGTGTACAACCATTTTGCACACAGGAAACTTCCCCAAACAGCAACACCTATCAGAAGGATGTTGTGAAACTTGAAAGGGTTCAGAAAAGATTTACAAGGATGTTATCAGAGTTGGAGGATTTGAGCTACAGGGAGAGGCTGAACAGGCTGGGGCTGTTTTCCCTGGAGCATCGGAGGCTGAGGGGTGACCTTATAGAGGTTTATAAAATCATGAGGAGCATGGATAGGATAAATAGACAAAGTCTTTTCCCTGGGGTCGGGGAGTCCAGAACTAGAGGGCATAGGTTTAGGGTGAGAGGGGAAAGATATAAAAGATACCTAACAGTCAATTTTTTCACTCAGAGGGTGGTGCGTGTATGGAATGAACTGCCAGAGGAAGAGGTGGAGGCTGGCACAATTGCAACATTTAAGAGGCATATGAATTAAAAGGATTTGGAGGGATATGAGCCAGGTGTTGGCAGGTGGGACTAGATTGGGTTGGGATATCTGGTTGGCATGGACGGGTTGGACCAAAGGGTCTGTCTCCGTGGTGTACATCTCTATGACTCTATAGCTATACGTTAATATCCAGATGATCTGTTTCAATGGTGTTGGTTGGAGGAGAAATATACTGATCAAGATACTGCCCCTTCTTCAACCTCTTTTTCATTCTTTGATGGGATATGGACACCACTGCCCTTGAACATAAGGCTTACTAGGTGCCATTTCAGAGGATGGTTAAGAGTCAACTACATTGCTGTGTGTCGTGACTCCAGACCAGGCAAAGATGACAGATTTCCATCCAAAGAACACTTCTAATGGATTGTTTACAATTTTGGATTGTAGATTGATAGTCGCCATTACTGAGACTAGTTTCAATTCCAGATTTTATTCATTTTATGAAATATTACCTACTGCTGCGATGGGATTTGAACCCCCATCCCTGAAGCATCAGCCTAGGCCTCTGGATTACAATTTCAGCGAGATCACCGCTTCCCCACCAACTTCCAGCATCACAGGATTCTTTTACATCCACCTGGGACAGCAGAGAATGGAACATTTATACAAATTCACAGACAAAAGCAAAAGCAAATTGCCATCACAAGCTGGGTGAGAAAGTAAGCCGAAGGTTTCTGGGGAGACTGTGGTGTGTGGGGTTGTTCCTGCATCACTGTCGCTGCCTGGGAAAAGCTCACTCGAGTATTTCATTCATCAGGGATGTTCAGAGACTGTGAAGCAAGCAAATCTAGAGTGATCCGCATACCAGATCGCAGATGAGGTGCAAGGAGCAGAACACAACAAGTGCATGCATTTTACAAGGTTATTTGTTTGGACCTGAAGTATTTTCTATTGATTTCTTGTTGTTTTTCCCCTCGCTGACCAGCTGGAGCCTGAAAGAATTGTTACTGTCCCACTCTGGGTGGCTGGGTCTTCATATTCATTTCGCTGCGCTGGGAAATCAATGAGAATTTTGATCAAAAGCTCCAATATACAAGGAGCGAGAAATACTAAAGGCAGAGCAGCAGAAATAGGAGCTAATTAACACCCATCACAGTACCAGAAAGACACTGTGCTCAATGAACAAACAGAATTGTTTTTCGTTTGAGATTCCAATTCTAAACAAACAGATACGTTTTCATGAGTTGAAAATGGAATGGTATATTACAAGAGGTTATATTAAAGAGACCATAGCAGTCGTGGTTAATATAAATACAGCAGCAATTTCTAACCCGAGGTCCCCACAGGCAACTTAGATGCAACCTGTGAAGCTTTTCAGGTCACAGAGATGCAGTCTGAATCAATGTTCCCATTTATTATTGTGGAACCCAAACTGCTGAAACCAACAAATTCTTATGTTTAAATTCAGAATTGATTTGTTGGTGAAGGAGCAATAGGGAGGCTAAATCTTCTTCCATAACATTAAAGACTGCAGAATACAAACAGAGCAAGGATTACAAGGGTAGACTGAAGTTCACGGTTTTTTAAAAAAACTCTCCTGTGAGATGTGGGAGTCTCTGGCTGAGCTAACCTTCATTACCATTTCCAAATTGCACTGGAACTGAAAGGAGTGCTCAGGCTGTCTCAGAGGGTAATTAAGGGTTGACCACATTTTCATGGGGATGGAGCCACATGTAGACCAAGCAAGAATGGCCAATTTCCTTACCTAAAAGATGGGTCTTTGCAAGTATTGATATTACATTCAAGATCACGCTGCTCCCCCCATGAAACTTTCAATTTCAGGCTTTTGTTTAATTAACTGGATTTAAACTCCACCAGCTACCTTGGAGGGATAGAGGCCAAATGCAGGCAAGGTGGGACTAATTTGGGTTGGGACTATAGTCAATGTGGACTAGTTGGACGAAATGGTCTGTTTCCATGCCACACGATTCTACAACTCTCTCCATGGATGCCACCAGACTTGCTGAGTTTCTCCAACAATTTCTGTTTTTATTTGGAGATATAAGCTGGTTACTAGTCCGATGACAGTACTGCAGTGCCACCATCTTCCCGGAAATACTGGCTCTATGTGAATTCAGTACTTGTCAATATAGGGATTAATGAATATGCAGGTACACCTCTGAGGTATGCTATAATCTAATTGTGACCTCGATAACTATGGCGGACGGTCAGAACCAAGGCAGTAATAAACAGAAGGTTGGTGATGGGGTGGAAGGACGGAGAGATTAGGGATGGTGGTGCAAAGGTGACCAGAGACAAATAAAATGAGCAAAAGACAAATTGAAAGGTGATGGAAATAGGAAGAGCAGAATTATTGCTAGCAGTTACTGTCTGAAACAGTGAGTACGAAGGCTATGATCTGAAATTATTGAAGCAAACGTACAATCCGGAATGCACAAAGCGACAAACCAAATTTACCAATAGCATTCTAACTGATAAAAACTTTATATACTATTGATAAGTTTGATTACAGTAGTATTTTGAAGTTTGATTATAATAATATTTTGAAGAAAGCTTTTGATGTAGGATTTGATTCAAAAAGCAGATCTTATTCCAGTGGAGAAGCAGAGAGATCTCAATGGGCAAAATCTGACACAAAACTGAGAAAGAGGCATGAGAATGGGTATGCAAAAGCTCACTCAAAGGGATAGAATAGAAGGAAGGATTTAAAGGAATAGAGAATGAGAAACGAGTGCAGCATGGACAGACTTCCTTCCTGAAGCATGCCATTAGATACCAGATGGGATTTGAACCCATCAACATTAGCCAGTGACTTTGATTGCCAGTGCACTATACCACCATTTGTTGGATTGACTTTAGACTGGGAATAAAAGACTTTTTGGTCAAGACTGGTTTGGCAGCATTCCTAGAAGTACAGAAAGCCTAGAATTTCCCAAAGCCCATTCGCCATCTACAAGTTACAAGTCAGGAGTGTGATGGAATACTCCTCACTTGCCTGGATGGGTGCAGCTCTAACATACTCAAGAAGCCTGATACCATCCAGGACAAAGCAACTTGTTTGATCCACTCCCTCCACCATTGACACCCAGTAGCAGCAGTGTGTACCGTCTACAAGATGCACTGCAGCAATTCACCAAGGCTCCTTAGACAACACCTTCCAAACCCAAGATTATTTGCATCTAGAAGGACAAGGGCTGCAAGTGCATGGGAACGCCACCTCCTATGTGTTCCCTTCCAAACCACTCACCATCCTGACTTGGAAATACATCACAAATCCTTCAGTGTCATTGAGTCAAAATCTTGGAATCCTAAAGATATTGTGGGTCAACCTACAGCATATGGACTGCATTGGTTCAAGCTGGCAACTCAGCCCCACTTTTTCCAAAGTAACTAGGGGCGGGTAATAAATGGTGGCTGATAGTGGCACCCACAACCCATGAGTGAACAAAATAAACAGACTGGTTGTTTCCCCTTGTGGGCGAGTTTAGGATCTTACAGCAAAATTTCAGAGTAAGGAACTATCCATTTCAGGCAGGGATAAGGAGGAATTCCTTCATTCAGAGGGTAGTGAAACTGTAGAGGTTGGCTCATTAAGCATAGTCAGAGCTGAGGTACACATTCTTAATCAGTAAGGGAATCAAGAGTGGTGGGGAAAAGGATTATCAGATCAGCCATGACCTTATTGAATAGTGGAGCAGACTCGATGGGATGAATGGCCTCTTTCCACCTCTATGTGGCCTGGTCTGTCAGGATCACGAAAATGTTAAATCATAGCCGACATTAAGATGAGCCTCATAGCGTAGGTCCTATTGCAAAGTCTGAAGCCAATTACGTTCCCGGTGACAACAATTGGTTTTTGTATCAAGATTTTATTCTTAACTCACTTCCGGAATAGAAATGAGAGGAAATGTACTCTGAAGTAAAAAAGGAGAGATCGAAAAAAACTTGGTGCCAAAAAACTCTTGGAGGTGTGTTTGAGAGAAAGGAGAGAGAAGTGAATAGGTCAAAGTGATCAGGGAGGATGTTGTAGGAAGTGAACTCATAGCAAGTCAGGCTCTTCTCTCACTGGGAAAGTTGCAGGGGGGCAGGAGGGTTGCACATTGGGCTTGAATCATGGCAGAGAGTTAGAGTTGAAGGGTGCAGAGGGTTACAGAGATAAGGGGGTGCAATGGAGAAAGCCCATGACAGGAGTAAATATTCAGACAGCAATAAAGGTACATTTCTAAGGATTCTCTTGATGAAGAAGACTACCCAGTGACCCCTATAGGAAGAGTTAATCCCTGTAGCAATGAAATCATTCAGTGCCTCACAGCAGAAGTACGTTTAAATTAGAATTAAACACTTCACCAGTCTCTTAAATATGTATAAATACAATAACTCTGTATCCAGCTGCTGTTTTATTCCACTTCATGCTCACTGGCCTGCCTGTCACATCAACAATAAAACAGAATTTGCTAAATACGTTAGATTTTGCTCAAGTAGAAAATAAACTGTAATATGCGTTCAATTTGCTCTTAATAATTAAAAAATATATCCCCCAAACCATCTTCCTCCAGTCCAGGTCCGTGAATTATGTGACAGCCATGTGCATTCCTGTAAATTTTAAAAAATGGTTCATGAATCATATCAAAGTAATATAAACCCACAGATTCTGATTTTAATTACTTTAATCCATCATTTTAATAAGAAAACAGGATAATACTGTTTGCACTGACACCATCTACAAAGTAACCTTTTGAAAAGGAACAATAGCCATATTTGGTGAAGAGCTGCCTTGGTAACCTGTGACCCCTACATTTGTATAGCCCCCATCTGGATCTGACTATACAGGTCCGGAGCACAAAAATCTTCGCTGACACTTCAGTGCAGAGCTAAAGGAATGCCATGTTGGTTGAGGTGTTCACTTTGAGATAGCAGGGCACCCCATCGAGTCTCTTATGTTGATGTAAAAGATTCTTCCATTCATTATCTATCTCTGAAATCAACATCATGAAAATAGATGATCCAATCATTGTCACATTGTTGCTTTCAGAAGCTTGTTGTCCTGAAATTGGCTACAACGCTTCCTCCTTTACAGTGTTGTAGTTTTTGGGTCAAACATTACTTTCAGTTTAATGTGGTCTGAATGGTCCTTACATATTTGTTACTACTATCATGAGGAATGGGTTCTCGTTGACACAAATGTCTTGAAGTTTGTTAACAACACTAGCTCATTGTAGTGTTATACATTCTCAAATTTAAACACGTTCTATACTTATAGCTGATTGTAACACTCCACAGGGCTGGTGCACTGACTACCCACTGCACTTTGACTACTGAACGTGAAGAAGCATGAACTTTCATGTCAGAACACCGCATGGTATGATGTCATTTCACCCATAATATTCAAGGATGTGCAAGTTAGATGGATTAGCCATGGAAAACATAGGGTTACAGGGATAGGGGGTACACTGCCTGTCTGCTCTGTAATCTACCAGTAATATAACAGCAGTGACTACACTTCAATAAACAACCCATCGGCTCTAACCCCACTTTGAGACATCCAGAGGTCCCATGAAAAGGCGTTATAGAAATGTAAATCTTCCTTTCTCTTGTTCCCTGGTCACTGGGCAACCTTCATACCTCTAGCTATTCTTCTGTGAGATGAAGTTTCTAATGAACCAAGAGGCCTCTGTTTCAGCGAAAGAGGTTCTTTAGACTCAGCTAAGGATACTCTGTACAAATCGGGGAGTCTGCAGAATGCATCCAGTGTCACCAGCAACAGCTGTTTCATTGAAACTGACATCTGGCGCAGCATTTTGAGAAAGTTGACCTCAAATCATTCATTCCAGTTCCCACTCACATGGATCACGAATGCAAAAGGATCAGTTTGGGAAAACATAGAAACTTTGAAACAAACAGGTTTTGGTGCCAAGTTGACGGAACGCAGTGTTTCAGAGATTATCAGCAGGAAATGATGCAGCAAACCAGTGCTAGAATACGACCAACTTTCCTATTTGGTTGCAGTTGGCAAAATCTGGCTCAAATTGCAACGAAAATTGAGGTTGTTCCCCTTTCAACAAGTTTCTGCACATTTGCATATTGGTAACCAACAAGACCATCATGAACCAGTAAACTATGAAAACAATGAACCAGCTCTCAATAACATGCCCTTATCCTTACAGTGTCATATAAAACAAAGAATACTTCAAATTAAGATTTAGTGTTGTAGTTAAGATTGGTAACTGGTTACAGTTTGATTACTAAAGCTGAAAATGGAGTTTTTGCAAAAGATAAGTGTGTTTAACTAGAGTGACTAGCACTTTATTGTGAAAGTGTTATTTTAAACTTAAAAAGAGTTTAGCTATCAATATAGAACCATTTCTTGGTGATATTGATATACCATGCTGCTCACAGAGTGGTTTAATCCCAGTATAAGCAGCAAATGGGTCTGAATTTATATTCAAACTCCTTTTAAATCATTTAAATCAGCTGTAGTGGATGGACATTATCCGCACGCCTGACGCAAGACCTCCAAGACAAACTCAGGGTTTCATCATGGCACGTGGCTATCAGGAGGACAGAGAGATTTCTTCAAGGATAACTTCACAAGCCTCCTTGACAAAAACTGCAATATCCCTTCCAAGTCAGGAGAATCTCGAGCCCAACAAATTTAAATGGAAAGCATGATGCATTCAAGTGGAATAAATTGGACAAAACAAATATTGAGAGAATTTCAATTTTGGAAAATAGACAAAATACTCGGCATCTGTGGGGAGAGAAACAGAGTTATGTGCTTGGGCTGTTAGCGTTCCATTCGAACTGGGAGGAATCATAGGTACGACAGGTTTCTCGCTGCTTCAGAAAAGGCAGCCAACATCCTCAAAGATCCTCCCACTTTGGTTGTTACCTCTTCCAATCTCTTCTGTCAGGCAGAAGATACAAAAGCTTAAACACAAATACCAACAGGTTCAAGAGCAGCTTCTTCCGCTGTGATATTAGGCAGATTGAATTGAATTGAATTTATTGTCACGTGTACCGAGGCACAGTGAAAAGCTTTGTCTTGTGAGCAACACAGGCAGATCACAGAGTTAGTAGCGTGGACAAGTAAACAATAGTTAAACAGCAGCAAAAACAAAAACACAGGTACAGGTGAATGTTAAGAGTTTGTGAGTCCATTCAGTATTCTAATAGCAGTAGGGTAGAAACTGTTACAAAACCGGCTGGTGTGTGTGTTCAGGCTTCAGTACCTTCTCCCCGATGGTAGAGGTTGTAGAAAAACATTGCCAGGGTGGGACGGATCTTTGAGAATGCTGGCGGCCTTTCCTTGACAGCGGGCCTGGTAGATGGATTCTATAGATGGGTGGTTGGCCTTTGTGATTGTCTGGGCTGAGTTCACCACTCTCTGTAACTGTCTCCAATCTTGAATGGTACAGTTGCCATACCAGGTGGTGATACATTCAGACAGAATGCTCTCGATGGTGCATCTATAAAAGTTGGCAAGGGTATTCATGCCAAATTTCTTCAGCTGCCTGAGGAAGAAGAGACATTGTTGGGCCTTTGTAGCCAGTGCATCCACATGAAGAGTCCAAGAAAGCTTGTTGGGGATGACCACTCCCAGGAGCTTGACACTCTCCATTTGTTCCACCTCCGTGATGTTAATGTGTCGGGGGGCATGAGTAACATCCCGCCGAAAGTCAATAATGAGCTCCTTGGTTTTGCTGGCATTGAGAGCTAGATTGTTCTCAGTGCACCATTTTTCCAGGTCTTCCATCTTCTGTCTGTAGTCTGTTTTGTCGCATCTGAGATTCGACCGTCATCAGCAAACCTGGCATGAATCTGGTGAGTGGACCTCTCAAATTTCAAACCTAATGTTGATGTTGCTATTTATGTAGCTTCTTTGCAGCTGCAACATCGTATTTCTCACTCTGTTCGATCACACTGTGATCTTTGTATAGTGTATTCTACCGACACTGCACACAAAACAAAAGTTTTCACTGTAACTAGGTACACATAACATGATAAATCAAATCCGATTTCACCCAAGTACAGAGGCAGAGAAAGTGGACAAGGGTGGAAAGAGCATAAGGGAAGGTCTGTGATCAGATAGAGGCCGGAAGAAACTCAAATGACAAAAACAAGCAAGAAAGCAGAAGATAGGTCTGGAGGGCAGAGGAAGAATGGATGTCAGAAGAAAATGAGTATTTATTGCTGTGTCTGAGTCTGGAAGGATCTTAAATGGTTAATGCAGCACCCATTGTGGAGATGTCAATTAGCACCCAATATGAGACTAAGGTAGAATCTCACTGGGGAGCAGACCAAAGATTCAGCCCTTCCAAAAGACTCTGCAATTGTGTAGAACATATTCCTATAAATCAGAAAAAGTCGCAGAAATGCAATAAACCGCATCTTGCTTACTTCATGGGATTCACCTCATTAGACCAGAAAGTAGCTAATCTCATACACAATGGACTACTAAAGGACCAACACACTCAGAAGATGGGGGGAGCAGCATATTATATATGAACCAAAATTGTTTAATGCAATATATTTCTCAGACTTACTGCTTTCATTTCAGATAAGAGAGGGCATGAAAAATCCCTGGCGGATAGGATCAAGGATAACCCCAAGGCATTCTATGCGTATGTGAGAAACCTGAGAATGACGAGAACGAGGGTAGGTCCGATCAAGGACAGTGGTGGGAGACTGTGTATTGAGTCGGAAGAGATAGGAGAGGTCTTGAACAAGTACTTCTCTTCAGTATTTACGAACGAGAGGGACCGTATTGTTGAAGAGGAGAGTGTGAAACGGACTGATAAGCTAGAAGAGATACCTGTTAGGAAAGAAGATGTGTTGGACATTTTGAACAACTTGAGGATAGACAAGTCCCCCGGGCCTGACGGGATATATCCTAGGATTATGTGGGAAGCAAGAGAGGAAATTGCAGTACCGTTGGCAATGATCTTCTCGTCTTCACTGGCAACTGGGGTGGTACCAGGGGACTGGAGAGTAGCGAATGTTGTGCCCCTGTTCAAAAAAGGGAATAGGGATAACCCCGGGAATTACAGGCCAGTTAGTCTTACTTCTGTGGTAGGCAAAGTAATGGAAAGGGTACTGAGGGATAGGATTTACGAGTATCTGGAAAGACACTGCTTGATTAGGGACAGCCAGCACGGATTTGTGAAGGGTAGGTCTTGCCTTACAAGTCTTATTGAATTCTTCGAGGAGGTGACCAAGCATGTGGATGAGGGTAGAGCAGTGGATGTAGTGTACATGGATTTTAGTAAGGCATTTGATAAGGTTCCCCATGGTAGGCTTATGCGGAAAGTCAGGAGGCATGGGATAGAGGGAAATTTGGCCAATTGGATAGAAAACTGGCTAACGGGTCGAAGTCAGAGAGTGGTGGTAGATGGTAAATATTCAGCATGGAGTCCAGTTCCAAGTGGAGTTCCGCAGGGATCAGTTCTGGGTTCTCTGCTGTTTGTAATTTTTATTAATGACTTAGAGGAGGGAGTCGAAGGGTGGGTCAGTAAATTTGCAGATGATACAAAGATAGGTGGAGTTGTGGACAGTGAGGAGGGCTGTTGTCGGCTGCAGAGGGACTTAGATATGATGCAGAGCTGGGCTGAGGAGTGGCAGATGGAGTGCAACCCTGCCAAGTGTGAAGTTGTCCATTTTGGAAGAACAAATAAGAATGCGGAATACAGGGTTAATGGTAGGGTTCTTGGTCAGGTGGAGGAACAGAGGGATCTTGGGGTCTATGTACATAGATCTTTGAAGGTTGCCACTCAGGTGGATAGAGTTTGTAAGAAGGCCTATGGAGTATTATCGTTCATTAGCAGAGGGATTGAATTCAAGAGTCGTGAGGTGATGTTGCAGCTGTACAGGACTTTGGTTAGGCCACATTTGGAGTACTGTGTGCAGTTCTGGTCGCCTCACTTTAGGAAAGATGTGGAAGCTTTGGAGAGGGTGCAGAGAAGATTTACCAGGATGTTGCCTGGAATGGAGAGTAGGTCGTACGAGGATAGGTTGAGAGTTCTCGGCCTTTTCTCGTTGGAACGGCGAAGGATGAGGGGTGACTTGATCGAGGTTTATAAGATGATCAGAGGAATAGATAGAGTAGACAGTCAGAAACTTTTTCCCCGGGTACAACAGAGTGTTACAAGGGGACATAAATTTAAGGTGAAGGGTGGAAGGTATAGGGGAGATGTCAGGGGTGGGTTCTTTACCCAGAGAGAGTGGTGGGGGCATGGAATGCGCTGCCCGAGGGAGTGGTAGAGTCAGATTCATTGGCGACCTTTAAGCGGCATTTGGATAGGTACATGGATGGGTGCTTAATCTAGGATAGAAGGGCCTGTTCTGTGCTGTATTGTTCTATGTTCTATGTTCTATATCCAGTGTCCACAGAATCTTGCTGTGGCTGAAGATGTTTACTCTGTTCTTTGTTTGACAAAGCCACTGGAAGCAGAGATGAGGTATAATTAAGTCGTATGTGACACCGAAGCTAATCATAAACCTAGAGTCAGGAGAACGAAAAGACGAGGCAACATCAGAAAGACACAAAAAAAGTACAAGTCAGGTATCAGAGGACAACAACTTCCAAGACTGAGGCTCTAGGACCCCTGAGGTTTTGAGTGTCGTTCCTCAAGTTAGGTTTTATTTTTCTTTCTCACGCCATGTACAACAAGGTTCTTTCTGAATTACGTTCATCTCTCTATCTCTCTCTCTCTCTCTCTCTCTCTCTCAGCAATCCCTAGGAGTCAAACATTTGATGAGGAATGGATAAAAATTACTTTTTTTATCCAACACTTCTTTTCTTGAGAGTTTGTAATCATCACTTTCATAGGACTGTGTCTAACCCCTCCTGCTGGCTCATCCTGAGAGGAATTGCTGCTGAACAGATTTGTAACCTCAGTCCAGATTAATTTATTTATTCCCAGGTCTATTCTCTGCGGCATTATAAATAGACAGGCAGTTACATGCCGTGATTTGCATTTTAATAGCAAATCACGGAAATAAATCCCCAGACACATTTTGTTTTGAAGGCCAAATGAAAACAAGATCAGTCCCTAATACGTTGAGCAAATGTATTGTAATTTATTAAGCCCCGCAGTAGCAGTTCAGCTGTGCTGAATCAAACTACAACTGACACCTACAACTCATGACAGAAATGGAAAAGTAAAGACTCGGCAGAAAGGAAATCGTTTGCAGACCATAAAATCAGGAGTCACTCCCACATAGCTCAAAATTGCCAAGTAAACTAATGAATTAGACAAGGCAATTGGAGTGAAGGTCTATATTCTACCCCTGCGCGTC
The DNA here is from genome assembly GCF_047496795.1 of Chiloscyllium punctatum. Lineage (NCBI taxonomy): Eukaryota > Metazoa > Chordata > Chondrichthyes > Orectolobiformes > Hemiscylliidae > Chiloscyllium > Chiloscyllium punctatum. The sequence goes on from NC_092751.1 coordinate 106,212,284, forward strand.
ATCTCAATTAAACCGATAATAATCCTATTAGCACAATTAGTTTACAGCAGCAGAACAAGCAGTTCTGAATTATTAAGACTTAATCAAAGAATTAAACTTTACAAATTTCTCATTAGGCATTGGCTTGGAATGTTGTATCTAATTCTCGGCACCATACTGTAGGGAGGATGTGCTCTTGTGATACATTGCTGCTGTCTCCTTCGGACCCTAAGGGCCCGGATTCAAGTCTCACCTGCTCCCGGGATGTGTCTGAATAGGTCAGTTAAAACATCTATCCTAGGAAGGATGTCAAGACATTGCAGAAGGTCCATTTACTAGAGTGGTGGTGGTGGTACCATGGATGAGGGATTTCAATTATGAAGGGCATTGGGATTGTTCTCCTTGGAACAAAGAAGGTGAAGGTGTTTTAATAAGGGTGTACAAACACTCGGAGGGGTTTTGGAAGATAGGAAGGAACTATTTCTGGACACAGATTTAAGGTAAGAGAAACAAAATCAGATTTTTTTTCACTCAGTGAGACATTGCAATTTGGAACATGAAAGGGCAGTAGAAGCAAATTTAATTGGATTTTTTAAAGAGACTTATCTGAGTGGGAAAATCTTGCAGGGGTTTGAGGAGAGAGCATGAGAGGAATGGCTTGGATAGAAACAGCCTGCACAAGCACGATGGGCCGATTGGTCTCCTGCTGTGCGGTTTGAGTTTATCTCTGATTGCATAAACCTGAAAGGCTTTGTGAAATCTCCATCACTAATGGAGTAACTACAGATTTACAGTTACCACCATCGTTCTTACCAGACAACGGCTGAACACCCTCAATTCTGCAATTCTACCAGAGGTGTTAACTTGCTTAAATGGATTCATACTTCCATTAAGAGTGTGCTGAGAGGAATCTGATACATGTGTTAGCAGCTATATTAAGTACTGGCAAGGAACTTTGACAAATGTGCTTTAAAAATGCTTTCTAAGATTATTGGCCTTAATGACTGTCCATTTTCAGGATTCTAGGTAGTGATTGTGAATTGTAATCCTGATCAATCAACCTTGCAATCATATCAATCAATTATCAATCATGTGTTCAAGTCCCACTTGTGTACTTGAGTGTATCAGTGAGGTGACCATTCCAATGCAGTCAGGGGAATGCTGCACTACCAGAGGTGCTGTCTTCCAATGAGACATTAAAGCAAGGCCCTAACTACCTGCCAAAGTGCATTTAAAAGGCATTTTATGAAGAAGATTTGGCCAACACTCTTACTTCAACCTATCAAAACATTTATAAAAATTGCTTATGACTCATTTCCTTTTTGTAGTCTTGCTGTGCAGAGTCAGAAGTCACATGGCACAAGGTTATACTCCAACAGTTTTATTTGAAATCACAAGCTTTCGGAGCACAGCCCCTTCAACAGATGAACAAAGCTTGTGATTACAAATAAACCTGTCCAACTATAACCCAGTGTCATGTGACTTCTGACTTCATCCACCCCAGTCCAACACCAGCACCTCCAGATCACCGCTGTACAGATATCACTCAACGTATTTGCCTAATTGTGCTTCAGAATAAAAAAAACTGATGACTGGAAAACTACTCCACAAATGCAAGCTGTTTTGTTTCTTGATGTTGTTATGATGTGTTCTGCCTCTTTGCAAATACAGGTTGTTGTTTGACAGCTGGGTTACCTTGTGAGGTTGGCTTTGTTATTCAGTCACAGGGTTTGAGCACCTCTGGCTGAGATAGCATGTGTTGCCCATCCCGAATTACTCTGCAGGAGCTGGCGAGGAGGCACATTCTTGAACCACTGATGATCATAGGGTATAGGTACATCCACAATGCTGTTAGGATAGTGAGTGGCTTGGAGGGGAATTTGTAAGGGGTGGTGTTCCCATGTATTTGCTGCCCTTGTCCTTCTAGATGGAAGTGGTCATTGGTTTGGAAGGTGCTGTCTAAGGAGCCCTACCATATTCTGTAGACAGTACATTTTGCTGGCTTCAGTTGGTACATGTGATGCCAATGAAACGGGTTGCTTTGTCCTGGGTGGTGTTGAGCTTCAAGTGTTGCTGGAACGGCAGTCACCCAGGCAAGTGGGGAGTACTCCATTACACTCCTGACTGAAAGACAGAAGGGAGTTACTGGGCAAAGAACAAGAACAAAGAAAACTACAACACAGGAACAAGCCCTTCAGCCCTCCAAGCCTGCGCTGATCCAGATCCTCTATCTATCTAAACCTGTCGCCTATTTTCCAAGGATCTATATCCCTCTGCTTCCTGCCCATTCATGTATCGGTCTAGATACATCTTAAATGACACTATCATGCCCATCTCTTCCACCTCCACTGGCAACACCTTCCAGGCACCCTCCACCATCTTTGTAAAGTACTTTCCATGCATATTTCCTTTAAATGTTTCCCATCTCATCCTGAACTCATGACCCCTAGTAACTGAGTCCCTCACTCAAGGAAAAAGTTTCTTGCTATCCACCCTGTCTATACCTCTCATGATTTTGTAGACCTCAAACAGGTTCCCCCCTCAACCTCTGTCTTTCTAATGAAAATAATCCTAATCTACTCAACCTCTCTTCATAGCTAGCACCCTCCATACCAGGCAACATCCTGGTGAACCTCCTCTTCACCGTCTCCAAAGCATCCACATCCTTTTGGTAATGTGGTGACCAGAACTGTACACAGTGTTCAAATGGCTGAACTAAAGTCTTATACAACTGTAGCATCAACCACCAACTGTAGTACTCAATGCCCCATCTGATGAAGGAGAACATGCCATATGCCTTCTTGACCACTCTATCGACCTGTGTTGTCACCTTCTGGGAACAATGGACCTGAACACCCAGATCTCTCTGTACATCAATATTCCCCAGGGCTTTTCCATTTTACCGTATAGTTTGCTCTGGAACTGGATCTTCCAAAATGCAGCACCTCACATTTGCTTGGATTGAACTCAATCTACCAAATATCATTTGGAGGAGCAAAGAAATCTTGGAGGGCTATGTGGCTGCAGGTGGTGACCAAGATAAGGAGGGTAGAGGAAATGGAGGAATATGAGAATTTTAAAATCAAGTTACTACTTAACTAGGAATGACTGGCCAGATGCTAGGAATTCTAAACCCAGTAACTCACCTCTGTATTCCTACTGCTTTTGCACCATCTGCAAGGTACAGTGAAGAGTATAATCGAATACCAACACTGCCCCCCCCCTTCCCTGAATGAGTTCCAACAATACTTAAAGCTCAACATCATCCAGGATAAAGTATGTCAGTGAGCATAGGGGACAAGACTTACCATACAATAAGATACAGGTGGGATAACTTTGGCCAACTGCAAGTTTACAGAGGGTAAAATACGGGAGGCCAGCCAGGACTGCACTGGCATAGTCATACTTTGAAATAATGAAAGTACAGGTGAAGGGTAATGACAGCAGATGAGCTTAGAGATGGGTGCAGAGGGGTGACATTGGAAGGGTGGAGGTTTGGGCTCTATGTAATGTCATCTCAAGGTCAAAGACCACACCAAGGTTTCAGACAGAATGGCAAGGGAGGGATAGCAGCAACAGCGGGGGGTGACCATTCTGAACTCAGAACCATCCCTGTGTGTGTGTCTCGAGTAGTTTCAGACCAGGACAGCGTTTTGCCCTTTTCCTAATTCATTCACAGCCATGATTTTGGAAGTTGCTGCTATAGATGGCCCTCAGAGGTCTGTGCAGAAAACAAAGAAAATGAAAGAGAACGTAAAACACATAAAAACAGAAATTGCTGGAGAAACTCGGCAGGTCTGGCAGCATGTGTGGAGAGAGAAACAGAGTCAATGTTTTGAGCTCATTATGACTGTTCTTCAGAAGTTGCTCACCCTGACCTTCTCAAGGTCAGTTCAGGAGTGGGTCACAAATATTGGCCTTACTCTATTCAGCAAGTGAATAAAAATAAACTATGTTCACTGCTTTCATCAGAGTGCAGTGTTCTATATTAGGATAGCACTGAATGTAATATTATCTTAATTCCCCTTTCTATCGGGAAATGCATTGTAACCTGAGCAAAAAAAACATGAATGTTGATTTCAATAAGTAAATTGCTATCAACTCCATGGAGAGTCAATTATTTTGGATAAACGTTTTCTGAGAATTTATGAATTCATTGAACTATGCAACGGTACAACAGAAGGAGGCCATTTGGCCCATTTAATCCATGCCTTCTCTTTTGAAGGCCTTCTTGTTAGTCCCACTCTTTCTCCCGTGTCGGCACACTTTTTTACACTTATTTATTGAAATTTGCTTTGAGGTCTACTTCGTGAATCAGTATCAACCATTTTAAAAGGCCGTGCAGTCCAAATCTGAAATATTTTGTCAACCTTATCCTCAGGGACAAAGTGTTATTGAGGTCCATAAGGTGCTAAAGGGGATTGACAAAGTAAATGTACAGAGGATATTCCCCCATGTGGGGCAATCTAGAACGAGAGGTTTCGGATAACGGAGAGCAGATTTAAAATAGAGATGAGGAGAAATTACTTCTCTCAAAGGATCATGAATCTGTGGAACTCACTCCTCCAGAACACTGGGACATTGAGTAAATTGAAGGAGGAGAGAGACAGCCTTTTCATTAGTAATGAGCTGAAGAGTTATGGAGAGCAGGCAGGAAAATGGAGCTGAGGTCCACGATGAGATCTGCCATGATGGTATTAGATGGCAGAGCAGGCTTGAGGGGCTGAATGGCCTCCTCCTGCTCCTGCTTCTTAGATTCTTATGTTTAAGGTTGAAGTATGCATCCCCTGTACCAGAGCTCCAAATATTGGCTAAAACTGCAGTATGGAGGGAGTGCCACACTGTCAGATTTCATGGCCGTCACTTGAGAAGCACAACTTTGGTCCCTTGGGAACCTCTTATGGTGCATCAGTAGTGTCCCTACCCTTGGACCAGAAGGCCTAGGCTCAGGTCCCACCTGCTCCAGTCATGTGCAACAACATCTCTGAAAAGGTTGAATAGCAAAATTGGTTGAATAAAAGATAGATTTTTTCTTAATTGCAATGAAAGACAGCAGGGTTGATACAGGTAGACAATCCTTTATCCAAAATCCTGAAATCCGAAAAGCTCCAAAGTTCAAAGGTTTATTTGTGAAGTTTTTTTTTCACGTTAACAAGGTTATTTGGCATTCAAACAGTTCATCCAAGTCAATGCGTGTCACTCATTTGCGACGTGGTGGCGGGGGGTGGGGGGGGGGGGGGTGGGCGTGGCCCAGCCCTGGCAGGCCTCAATTCTGTTTCAAGGTCCCATTTTACTTAGTGAGTGTGCTCCTCTGGTAAGATTTTTAAAAAATTTCACCATCAAACTGTCACTTATTCTGAAATTCGAAAGATTCTGAATTCCGAAAGCCAGCTGGTCCCGAGCATGTTGGATAAAGAATTGTGCTCCTGTGTATGTGGAAGAAGACTCCAGTGCTGGTATTACAAAAGGAAGTGGATAATGTGGCAAAATGTGTGGGACAATGAAGAAGATATGGGGGAATGAAGTGTGGAAGGATTAGCATGGGGATGATGGGCTAAATAGCCTCTGATTCTGTGCACTAATCATTCTATAAATGCACAGACGTGTTTTCTTCGTCCTACCCCATCCGACAAAAGGTTAATAAAAGGATCTTCAGTTTTGCTGTGTTGTCTCCTCAGTGATTAAAGGTTCAAGCTGAATAAAAGAATATTATTAAGGAGGAGTGCAGCCTCTCATCATTTAGACACATAGACTGTATATTTAGTTTGACAAAACTACTGATAAATTGTTGATTGCATTTCACTACCAAGGAACTTCATTCAGATTGCATTTAGTCTGTAAATTTCAGATTAACTACTGGCTATAAAGTCACTGAGCGTTGACAGCAAACAGAATCTGCCAGCTCTCAATAGACAGTAATTTATCAATGTGATGTCAGAATAATAGTCCAGTACACCAAATCTGTTTCACATCGCAAAATGCCTTTTTTTGAGGCCATTATCTGTTCATTGTGCAGATATTTCTCTAAATTAAAAACAAACACTTCACCCTTCTTCAACAAAAATAGAAATTGCTGAAAAAGCCCTGCAGGTCTGGCAGCTTCTGCGGAGAGAAATCAGAGTTAATGTTTCAGGTTGAGTGATCCTTCCTCATCCTTTTTGTCACAATTTCCCCAACACTCCTCTTGAAACATGTTCCATTTTAACCAGTTGCTTTTCAAATTATATTTTCCTGGATTTTGTCGGCTGTGTGGTGATGTAATCACTTTCTGCCACTTCCTACAGTTCATGTAAAGTATAGAACAAAGTCAGGTTAGCATTGAGTCAGATACCTAGAAGTTTAGTAACAGCTAGTATGGGACACTGATATGATATCTCAGAAATATATCTATAGTCTGGGTTATGAGTTTGCTTACTGTTATGTTGCATTCAGAGTTAATTGACAAGGAGAAAGTGAGGACCGCAGATGTTGGAGATTAGAGTTGAAAAGTGCGGTGCTGGAAAAGCAGGCAGCATCTGAGGAGCAGGAGGGTCGATATTTATGGCATAAATCCTTCATCAGGACTGACTGACTAGCTGCTTACTTACAGACATGCCAATTAATGAATGTAAAGAGAATAAGATGGAGATCTTTTAGACTACAGCATTCCATATTGTGACACCACCGAACTGTCTTAATATCTCAGTGCCTTTCCGAGATTTGTGTAATAATTGAATATGTGGAACAGTTCTCATAGCAATATGGGAACTATAAGAGGGCATTTGACCCCTCAAACCTATCCTGTCATTCATTCATGTCAGGGCTGATCGGCTTTCACCTCTCTTGGCTCCACATCCTTCAACACTGTTTCCTAACAACTATCAACATGTGTCAGATTTGACAGAGATTCATTCAGCCAGCAGTACCTGCTTCCTGTGTGGGAGTTCCATGTTTTCACCAATCATTGTGGGAAGATTCTTGGTTCCCAGAACCCTCCACTAGACCCCCAAAACATGTCGTCGCCAGAGGCTGACTATGACTGATTTCAACATGCTTCGCGGAGCTGGGACATCTGCCCCAAAAACAATGAGTATTCCTACAGCTGGCCAACCTGAGAGAAAAAGTTTCAGTGAGCTTCTGTCAGGGGTAGATGATATCAAGGGCCTGAAAAAAAACTTAAATAGGTACATTTTGGGTGCAGTTACTCTTCATCAGAACTGAAGAAGGGTCATTGGACCTGAAACATTGACTTTCTATCCTCAGATTCTGCCAGGCCTGCTGAGTTTCCTCATGATTATGAGGATGACACACACACCCAGGCCATTCAGCCCAAGTGGGACCTGCTGACATAAGATCAAGAAGCTTTCCTTCACTCTCTCTCTAATGGCTGTGGATGCTGGAGATTAAGTAAAACGGATTCTTGGCAGTGTGGAGGTGCAAAGGGATCTTGGTGTTCAAGTCAAAGTTGGCACCCAAATGGAGAAGGTTGTTAAGAAAGCATATGGCGTTTTGGCTTTCATTAACGTGGGGATCGAGTTTAAGAGCCGCAAGATTTTGCTACAGCTCTACAAGTCCCTGGTGACACCACACTTGGAATATTGTGTCCAGTTCTGGTCACCCTACTATAGGAAAGATATGGAGGCTTTGGAGAGGGTGAAAAGATGGCTTACCAGGATGTGGCCTTGACTGGAGGGCTTACCTTATGAAGAGAGGTTGACTAAGCTCGGACATTTCTCTCTGATGAGAAGGAGAAAGAGAGGTGACCTGATCGAGATATACAAGGAGAGGCATGGATAGGGTCAACAGCCAGAGACTTTTCCCCAGGGCAGGATTGACTGGCACAAGGGGTCATAGTTTTAAGATATTAAGAGGAAGGTACAGGGGGGATGTCAGAGGTAGGTTCTTTACACAGAGAGTTGTGAATACATGGAATGCGTTGCCAGCTGTGGTGGTGGAAGCAGAGTCACTGGGGACATTTAAGCGACTGCTGGACATGCACATGGACAGCAGTGAGTTGAGGGGTGCGTAGGTTGAGTTATTTTGTTTTACGTTAGGATTAATCTGCGGCACAACATCATGGGGAAAAAAGCCTGTTCTGTGCTGTACTTTTCTATGTTCTATGTTCTATTGTATCTTCTACCTTACACAGCCATTGCAAATGAGGAGAATAGAATTGAACATAAAGTATATCAGGAAATAGTTTTAAAAAGTAATGAAAATTTGTAAAAATGAAGAATAAGATTTTTCTTTTATTCATTCTTCCGATGTGGGCATTACAATCTAAGTCAGATTTCTTGTCAAAATTGCCCAGAGGGCATCTAAGAGTCAGCTGTGTCACTGTATGTGCTGCAGTCACATGTAGGCAGATGGGATTAGGTTGGCAGTTTCCTTTCCCAAAGGGTATTAGTGAACCAGATGGGGTTTTCTCCTTACTGTTTCAGAGTCAGATTAGACCTTTCACTCCTGATTTAATAATGATTTTTTAACTCCACCACGATTTGACCCCAGGCTCCCAGAACATTATCTATAACCCGAGATTAACAGGGCTAGCAATTGCATCACTAGTCCATCACCTCTCCTTAGAAAAAGATAGCAATAAAGATAAAGTCAAACACAATAAACTTTACAAACTCAGGCTACACAAATCCAAGACACTCACTGTGACTAAATTCATAGAAATTCACTTGCAGTTTTACGTCACAAAATCAACAACACATCATGGTAACTTTGTTTTTCCAACATAAATATTTCATGATCAGGACTCTCTGGCTCAATTTCCCGCCCTTTCACTGAAAGTTGCAGTTTGCTTTTTTCTGAAACAAAGTGTTTAACTCTCAAAAGGTTCCTCTCATCCCTCAAAAGTCATTTTCAACATTTCACTAAATTCTGACATCTCTCCATCTGCATCACAAGATGCAACAATCTGAATTTGGGCATCACCTTTGACATTGTGAAACATGCCAAGATCCTTCAGGAAATTTGGTGATCCATCAAAATTTACCCTGGAGCAACAGGAGATAGTAGGACCAACTGGTCAAAGCAGGAAGTTTTAGAGAGTGCCTTAATGAAGAAGGGATAGAGGTGGCGAGCTTTCACCAGGAAATCCCAGGACTCAGGCAGCTGAAGGCACTGTCAACTGTGGTGCAACAATTAAAATTGGAGATGCGCATGAGGGCAGACCTGGAAGCTCAGAGATCCTAAAGAAGGTTGCTGGACTGAGGGAGATCACACAGATGGTCGGAGGTGGTATCATGAAGGGAGTGGAACAGCAAGATGAGAATTTTAAAATCCAGGGAGACCAGGAGTCAACACAGATCAGTGAGCAAACCTGGATGATGGCTGGCCAGCACTTGGTGCAGATTAGGATACTGGCACCAGAGACTGGATGAGTTCAAGTCCAAACTGGTATAACACGACATCATTTCGCCTTCCCAGAGAAAAACAACTGGGCAACAATTATCCCATTCTGTAAGTAGATTGCTCTATTAATTCCTAAAATTTCAGACTTTTAAAAACATGACTTTAGACCATTTATGTACGAGAAAAGCAATCAAACATCCACTGTAATTCATTCAGTATCCCAACATATAAACAGTCTCTGTTACACCTGCTGTATCCAAGTACATTAATCACTGTTAATGGGTGGCATGTATATACCAGATTCTGTTTTTTATAAAGTGTTCCTCAGGGCTTTCATGGAAATGTACTTCAACAACTGAAGACGTTCAATTGAAACCGTCAAGTTTGTCAAATAAAAATAAACGCATTGTTCAAGGGACTGAGAAAATTAAATGCTAAATTTCAATGTTATCAAAGGAAATTTATCAAAACGACCTGCCTCTCCTATCACCTATTCACATTCTTGATAAATGATTCAAAGTAATTTATACAAAATGAATTATTTTTAAGTTCAGTTGCTATTGTAGCAATAATTTGCATTAAAAAATATATACATTTACGCAGCACAATGTGCCGAGGTTCTGTACTCGAATATTATCAAGCAATACCTGCCATTGAGCGGTAAACGAGATATGAGGGCGAGTGAGATTCGATTACCTACAGTGTGGAAACAGGCCCTTCGGCCCAACAAGCCCACACCAACCCTCCAAAGGATAACCCACCCAGACCCATTTCCCTCTGACTAATGCACCTAACACTATGGGCAATTTAGCATGGCCAATTCACCTGGCCTGAACATCTTTGGGCTGTGACAGGAAACTGAAGCATCCAGAGGAAACCCACGCAGACACGGGGAGAGTGTGCAAACTCCACAGAGACAGTCGCCCAAGGCTGGAATTGACCCTGGGTCCCTGGCGCTGTGAGGCAGCAGTGCTAATCACTGAGCCACCGTGCCACCTCGTGAGCAAAAGCTCAAAGAGTCAGATCGTTAAAACAAAACGCTTAAAGAAAGAGAAAGGCAGAAATATTTAGGGAACATAGCACCAAGGGTGCCCAAGTGATGTGATGGAAATCAGGCATTGAGAACAGGTTATTTTTGAAGAAATGCAGAGAATAGGAGAATAGTGAGGCTGAGGGGGAGCATACAGAGGTGATTTGGTGGATTTGAGGTCACTGAAGTATTTGAATATTAGACAAACTGGGATGCATACTGTCCGGATCAGGCAACCAGAAATGACTGACTTGATGCTGTGTTTGCAACATGGAAGCGATTTCAGAAGGTGACCAATCTTTCTAGGAAAGGAATCAGGAAAGATCCCAAATTCTCATCCATATCCATTCTATCAACCTAATGTCTCTCTTCTTGTTGGGGAAAAGAAATTACTTGGGCTGACAAGTGGCAAATAACATTCATGCTACACAGGTTCCAGAGAATGACCATCTCGAACAGACAACAAATCTAACCGTTGCACCTTGTCACTTAATGAATTACTATCACTGAATCCCCCACTTTCAAAATCCTGGGGATTACCATTGACCAGAAACTGAACTGAACTCACCATATTAACATAATGGCTAGAGCAGGGCAGAGATTAGGAATCCTGCAGCGAGTAACTCACCTCCTTACTCCCTAAAGTCTGTCCACCATCTACAAGGCGAAAGGCAGGAGTGTGATGGAATACTCTCCACTTGCCTGGACAAGTGCAAATTTTCCTCCAAACCACTCACCACCTCGACTTGGAAATATATCACCGTTCCTTCAGTGTCACTGGTTTCAAAATCCTGGAATTCCCTCCCTAATGGAAGTTTGGGAGCATTCAAAGTCAGAAGTCACATGACATCAGGTTATAGTCCAACAGGTTTCTTTAATTTCACAAGCTTTCAGAGCGCTGCTCCTCCTGTTGGATTATAACCTGGTGTTGTGTGACTTCTGACTTCATCCACCCCAGTCCAACGCTGGCTCCTCCGCATTATGACCTGCACCTAAAATTATGCAGCAGTTCAGGAAGGCTCACTGTTACCTTTTTAAGGGTAATTAGGAATGAGCAATAAATGCTGGCCCAACCAGAGACCAGTAGGTCCCATTAGCAATTACAAAAAAAAAATCCACAATGGTCTCATCTATAAATGGAACCATGAACTTTGACTCCTGTGTCAAAAGCAGTTTGTCCCCAAAAGGGAATCAGAGTCAGTCTGGTTCCTGGACTCTGTGATGGTCAAGTCTATACATCCAGCTTGAGGTGCTGATCTTGGAGACACAGTGAACATAGAAAATCGGTGCAGGGGTAGGCCATTTGGCCCTTTGAGTCTGCCCCACCAATATGATAATGGCTGATCATCCAACTCAGTGCCAAGTTTGCACTTTCTCACCTTTGGTCCTTTTGGCACCAAGAATTGAGCAGAGTCCTCATGGACATGTCTCTCCCTAAGCAGCTACATTACCACAGATCTTAGCAAAAGAACAGAGCCATACAGGTGCATGGGTCAGCTACACAGTGCAAGACTCACTGAGTACTTTGAAAGGGCACCTTTACCTTTTTACCATAATGCTAATCCTAAATTTGATGGATTTGTCTGGGAGCAGGACATAAAGAGTTACAGCTTTCAGTTGTGGGAGCATCAGAGAAAGTAGCCAAGATGGTCACCTGTGATGGTGATAGAGATGGTGGTGGTTGAGTGAATGATGGGGTTGGGACGGAACGGAAGACGGAGCAAGATGAGGCCAGAGTCCAGTTGGAATTAGGTGGTGACGCTGGACTTCAATACAGCTGGAGTAGTGACTGACAGGAGGGAATAGAGAAGGGTCATCACCCTAGATACAACAGAAGCAGCTTAAAGAAGAGAAAGAAATCAAATGTTGCAAAATCAAGGCAGCTAGTGGGAGTTCAGATACAAATCAAGCACAATCTAATAGGATAGCAGAACCTGGTCAAGGGACTGAATGGTCTCCCCCCTTTATGCTTTTCTGCCCCATGTGTCAGTGATAACTTTAGGTTGTATTTTTAGTGACAGTGGTTTTAAACCATCGCTGCACTAATTAGGATCCTTTTACCCACATGAAAATGGCTGCTCTTTTCTATTTCTGGAAGCTCTATCCATTTAAAGATTCACTGCTCAGATTGTAGTTAATCACATGGCTTCATATGGCAGTCATGTGTGGAGCTGCACTAAATTTAAATCGAGAATTTCTGCCTCATCCAAGGAGCTTGGCTTTCAGATACATCAGAGGAACAAGTCAGTGTGACAAAGGCAAACACTTTTTTTTAACTCCTATAATTAGCTTTGAATCTTTCATGGTGATCATTGATTTCCAACACGACCTGGTAGGAACTAAAAGAGTGCTCTCTGCTGGCCGGGTAATAGAAGACAAACTATTTACACTATAGAACGGTAGCAGCATTTTAAAGATTCTATTCAATCACTATTTAATCATTTAGGCATGTCCCGAAACTTGCATTTCTGCTTGGTTTCACTTTGTAGGCATTTAAGTTGCTGCAACACAGACAATGCAGGAGATGTGAAACTAACAGATTGTGTTCTGATGGATTCCACATAGATGTAAATAAAAGGAGTAAACCAAATGAAGAAGGATCCCCAGACTTCTGGATGTGATGACTATATCAACGTGACAGCAAAGGGTTCCATTGTTTAGCAATTTTTAATTATTTTCATTTGGTATATGAATAGGAAGGGTTTGGAGGGATAGGGGCCGGGTTTTGGCAGGTGGGACTAGACTGGGTTGGGATATTTGGTCGGCATGGATGGGTTGGACCGAAGGGTCTGTTTCCATGCTGTACATCTCTATGACTCTATGACTCTAAAAATTCATTTGTGGGGTGTAGAGACCGTTGAAAAGGTCCAATATTTGTTGCCCAGCCCCGACTACTGAGGGACTGGCTAGGGCCATGTCAGAGGTTAAGAGTCAACTATATTATGGTGAGTTGACAATTTTTTCTGAAACCTTATATTGAAAGAATGAGATCAGATTTGAATGGAAGGACGCCTTAAAGGTTAATCATTGACGTATGATATTAAAAAGATAAAGATAAGGAGGCGGAGGAATTCAAAAAGAGAAAAATAGAGATGAATGTCCAATTAAAATAGTTTTAACACAGAGAACATTTTACGTTTCTGTGATGAAGTGTTAAATTCTTGGTGAAAACTGTGATAGTTCAAATGATTAAAGACTATAATATAAACTATAATTGATTCTATTCCAAGCATTTTATGGGAAAGAGGAGACATTAGAGGTTGAAAGATCGAATAGTTGGCAAATGATTTGAGTGGCTCCTAGCAGTAGGTGTTTTCTGACATTCTTTTCAGTCAGCTGGACATTTTTGACCAGTTTCAATTTTTGCTTATTCACTCACTGACCAGACCAGCATTTATTGCCCAGTCCTAATTGCCCAGAGGGCAGTTATGCATCAATAACTTTGCTGGAGTCACATTTAGGCCAGACCAAATGAAGATGGCAGGTTCCTTCCCCAAAGGTCATTAACGAACCAACCACAGATTCCTGGTCATCATCAGACTCTTAGTGCCAGATTTTTTAAATTGAATTCAAATTTCACCATCTGCAAAGCCAGGATTCGAACCTGCAGCCCCAGAACATTACCTGCATCTCTGGATTACTACCACTAGGCCATCATCTCCCCCTAAATCCCCCTCCAAGTACCATATAGGAGATAGGGGTTCCATTCCTACACAGTCTGTGTATTTCTTCAGTGTCTGAAGTTGACCGTCACAGTGGTTGGAGAAAAGGGTCAAGCTGCCAACAAGGGCACTAAGAAAGCAGTGTTGACAGAAATCTAGGAAAGAAGGTTACACCATCTACACCTACAAAGTCATCAGGCATGTCCACCCTATCACCAGCATCTCCTCCAAGACCATGGCCATCAAGAACTTATTTGTTAACGATATTTCGGAGCATATTGCAGGGGAGGTGCTTCCCACCTGGCCCGTTACAACAAGAGCATCATCAGCTCCCAGGACATCCAGACTACTGTGTCCCTGCTGCCGCCCAGGGAGCTGACCCAACACACCATGTCAGAGGGCACAAAGATGGGCACCAAGTACACCAGCTCCAAGTAAAATACCACATTGTGCTGAAAAAAAGAGTAAGAGTCACACATGGTGAGCAGAGGATAGTTTATCATACTTACTGATTGTGAGCATCACTATTCTTAGGGAAATCACGGTTTGCAATTTAATGCTTCACACGTGCCAAGACTCGTCAATTTACCTCCTTACTGCTGGGAAAGAAGGGAAAAGTTGAGAGAGTAAGAGAAACACAGGGATGGGGGACAGGAAGTAAATACATTTATCTGACATGCTCATACACTAGAATGTACCAAATCTCTTTAATGGTCAATCCACATCTATTATCACAGTTTTTGTAGGGTTTCAATTTATACAAAAGGACAAGACACAGTTTGTTTCTCCCCCAGTGAAACCTGGGGATCTGAGGAAATCGGGAATGAAAGAGAAAAGGTAAAGGGAGTAGATTTGGGAGACAGGGAGAACAAGAGGTTAGAGTTTGAAGAAACAGCCAGCCACAAATAGTCGAGCATTCAGGGTCGGAAATGCAGGAAACCAGTGTGTGAGAAATAAGGGCATCCACCTTTTACACAACAGCGGACAGCTGCCAGGTCAGGGAGCTTCATCCAGTATAGGGCACCCAAGGAGAAAATCTCCAAAGTTTCTCCTGACATTCAAATGATGAAATCCAGAAACATTGAACCTTACAACCGACATTAATCATCTTTGACAAGTTACCTTTAATGATTTCAGCTGCAGAAACCATTGTGTTTTGTACACCCATTTAATCTCCTCCACTAATGCTTATCTTTGCAAACATTTCTTGCTGGTTAATGCACAGCTTTGCACACACACACACACACACACACACACACATTCTCACACACACACACACACACACACACACACACACACATACACACACATTCTCACACACACACACACACACATACACACAGTTCCACTCGCTCATCCCTCCTGCTCCCACTGACCTTCATTCCTACCAAAGGCTCCTGACTTGATTCTGTAGGCTTCTCCAGCCTTACATCTCAACTCATCTCCTGAATTACTCCAAACCATGTTCTCTCACCACTTCCCACCATCTCACACGCAGTGGCAAGGGCAGAATCTCTGGATTTCTGGCTCAGTTCTTCCTAGCCTCATCTGTGTCATTACCAAACATTTCAATCTTGCATCCTGCCACCTAACCTCAGTCTTCGACCCTTTTGATGGTGTTGTGAAAGGGCATGTCCTAAAAGGTTGGAGACTGTATTCACCCAATATGACTGTGTCATTCAGACAGGGGTCGGAGGACAGAGTCAGATATATATTCACTGGTTCTTAATAATCATAGTAATTATGTGGAAGTAGTTAATATAACTATTTTAATCAACCTGTTACAACACACCCACATGGCAGTTGGGACTTGAAACCAAAGCTTCTGACCTTCGAGGTAGAAATTTATCTACTGTGCCCAAAGTCTCTGTGATGTGCCAGTATATATATTTTGAATCAACCTTTTTTACTGGTATTATGATACACCTCTAGAACAGGTTGAAGTTGAACCCAAGCGTCAATCCCTTATAAGTAGCCAATGTAACTAATACCCAACGTGAACATGCAATGAGCCACAGCATGTATAGGCTAGGTGCCTCCTGTTGTTAAAGTTCACTGTGGGTTAGTTCCTTCCACTGTGAAAAAAACAGGCTGTTAAATCCTGTGGTCTCGACAAACAATAGTGTTTAATATTAGTTCTGCAGGGCACAGAACACCTACTGCATGGTCAATTCGAGTCATCATTCCTGTACCTCACTTGTGAAACTTTCACTTCAATTATAGGAGCCGCATAAGTCATCATAAAATAGATTACGTTTCCATAATTATGTTTAGACTTGAGTTCAACCAACACAGCACTGTATATATTCACAGTAAGTGGTTGTTCTTATACTGAGGGAGTGCTGCATTGTCAGAGGCAACTGTCTTTCAGAAGAGCGATTAAACCAAAGCTCATTCGGTCTGCTTGGGTAGATGGAACGGCATTATTTCAGGAAACTTAGGATTGGCCGGTCCAGTGTCCTGGCCAATATGTACTCTATAATCAACATAGTGACAAAAGATTCTGGAGTACTGTGCCCAGTTCTGGTCACCCAGTTACTGGAAGGATGTTACTAAGCTGGAGAGAGTTCAGCAGAGATTTACCAGGATGTTGCCTGGTATGGAAGGTTTGAGTTATAAAGAAAGGCTGGATAGGCTGGGACTTCTTTCACTGGAGTGTAGAAGGTTGAGATGCGACCTTACAGAGGTTTATAAAATCATGAGGGATGTAGCTAGTGTTCATGGTAGTCATCTTTTCCCCAGGGTGAAGTATTTCAAGACTGGGAGGGGTGGGGGCACATTTTTTAATGTGAGAGGAGAGAGACTGAAAGTAGACATGAGGGGCAAAGTTTTCATACAGGGTTGTTGGCGAGTGGAATGAACTTCCTGAGGAAGTGGTGGATGTGGGTACAATTACAACTTCTAAAAATCATTTTGGAAGGATATGGGCCAGGAGCAGGCAAGGGGGATGAGTTTAGTTAGGGATTCCACTAACTCAATGACCTTATGATTAAATTGCTATTTGTGGGATCTTGCTGGATACAAATTGGTTGTTTCATTGTCAACATTCTAACAAGTGACTAGACTTCGAAAATTCGTCATTGGCTGTAAAACACAAAGGGAGGTCATGTGCTCATGAAAGGCACAGTATAAATGCAAATCTTCCTTCCTCTGAAGATATAAACTTGATCCTTATTCTGCAGAGACCAGTTCAAGGTTATTGGAATACAGCTCCTCTCAGAAAGTTGTGAAAATGTTAAATTTGCATGTTTCTGGGCAATCAATCTCATGCCATCCTCCTTGTATGGATGATGTGAATGAGATGATTCCATCTTATTTTAGTCGTGTCAAGAGTACAAGGAATAATATTAAATTTCTCTCAATGTAACACACTTCAGAACAGGTCACCAGCCTGAGAATTAGTTCTCTTTCTAAGTATATGAAATTTGAATTAATATCAGTAATATTCCCTGCCATTGCTCAATCTATCCTGATCCATCCATGTTGATGCTACATCAAGAAAGCACACCAAATGCCTTGACTTCCTCAGAAGGCGAAGGAAATTCAACGTGATCACAATGACTCTTCCCAGTTTTTATGGGTGCACCATAGAAAGCATTCTATCTGATGTATCAAAGGGCAACTGCCCTTCCTGAGCCTGCAACAAATTACAGAGAGTTGTGAACACAGCCCAGTCCGTCTCGGAAACCAGCCTTCCATCCATTGACTCCATATACACTTCCTGCTGCCTCTGGAAAACAGCCAATATCATCAAATACCCCTCCCAGCCCATTATACTCTCTTCCACCCTCTTCTATCAGGCAGAAGATACAAACATTTGGAAACACGTACCAACAGATTCAAGAACAGCTTCTTCCCCACTGTTATCAGACTTATGAATGGGCCTCTGATATAATAGATTTTTCTCTGCACCTTTTCTGTGGCTGTAACACTATATTCTGAATGCTGTTCTGTTACCCTGATGTATTTATATGAGGTATGATTTGTTTGGTCAGTACGTAAAACAATATTTTTCATTGTATGTCAGAACGTGACAGTAATAAATAAAAAAAGTCAAATCAGAGTATTTCACAGGAAAGAATGGTACAGGATTCTATGGAGCAACAATGCAATCTAATGGCCACAGTTTGCAACAGCCAGTTTTCATGGGGAATTCCCACTGTGACTGATTACATTGGTATTTTAATATTTAATGACAACAGATAAAAAGCAGGCCAAAACATCTTGATAACAGAAAGCAAAGTTTACCATCATGGAAACCAAAGATTAATAAATATAAGATACCTGCATACATGGATTGCATGAAACAAGGATACTGGCAAGAAACTCAGTATGAAATATGCACAAAGATTTTCTATAATTCCCATTTCATTTCTTCATTTCTACATTGTACTTACCATACCATGGACAAAGTTTGATTTTGTATAATTGACTACCATCTGCATCCCTGGGTAAGTTGGTGATTTACACACTATATCAGGAGAAGGCAGCTTGCAGTTTAGTGTGTGTCCACGTTAAAATTCATGGGTGAGCGAATTGCTTTGTGGCTTTGACTAACATCAGGAACCTAAAGCTGAACTTTGGCAGTCATTGACTGGATGGATGAAATAATTACCAAGTATTTACAGACCATTCAGCCCAAGTGATGCTGTGTTTCAGCTCACACAAGTCTCATCTGACCTCTCATTGTCTCAACACATCAGCACGTTCTCCTAATCCTTTCAGTCTCATTTGCTTCCTCTGCATCACATCAATTACGCTCACCTCGCCCATTCCTTATGGTAGTGAGTCCAACAAGTCAGTCTGAGTACTGATGTTTCACCTACATTCCTAATTGGATTTATCACATTGCAATATCAATATGAGAATTCTCAATAAGAAAGCAATGTTATTCACAGAATATAGAATTTCTCCCAGTGTATCTCTACACATGTTTAAAATACGTCTTGGAATTACCTTAAATATACAATAGAGAAATAGGCTGGTCATCAATTTCCTAACTTGTGTTGGGGTATGTGTCCATTTAAACTTCTTCACCTAAATCTTCCAGTTTATGCTTCGATTCCTTTCTCCCTGATATGACTGTTTAGTTTCACTTTAAACATGGCTACAATTTTCTCTTCATCTATTCCTTGTGATATTGATTTCCATATTCTCATACTCTGCATGTAAAGACATTTTTCCTAATCCAGGAGATTTATTGGTGGCCAGCGCATGGCCCCAAGTTTTGGACTCGCCCACAAGTGAAAGCACTTTCTTCAAATCTACACTCGCACAGCCTTTCACAGTCTTAAAGCCCTCTAATAGGTTGTCCCTCTACCTTCTCCATTTGTGAGAACAGGAGCCTGTGGATTGTTGAGTCTTTCCTGATTGCTGCACCCCCTTCAGTTGAGGTGTCATCCTCCTGAAGAATGTTTTGATGGATTCACTGACATTTGTAGGTTAGCTGTCTGCAGTGGAGGTGATATGAAGGAAGCAGTCGCTATTATCCCATGATAGCAGAAGTTAGGACGAATGGTTAGCGTTAGTGAAAAGCCTAATGAGCTATTCACTAAGCTCTTGTTAAGCAGCTCAGGGGTCACGCTACCAAATGCACAGCATCACATCTCGTTCAATTGACAACACAGCACAGCTCATTTAGGTCCAGGGATAAATCACGCTCCCACCCCCATTCTATGCAACATGCAGGGAGTGAGAATTTGAATATAACTGAGCTTATCCTGCAGCAGTTAAGACTCCGAACCAGATCAGTACATGTTCAAACCTTTCAGCTGCTGCCATTCAAGTTTAGGTGGTTAAATGGAATGAATTCTGTCAGTTCCCAGCTGAACAACCTGGTACATCTCAACTGGCTGAAGAGCAGGAAAACATACCATCATATTCAAGCTGCTTTCATATCGCGGGCTCTTGTAGTGCAGTGGTAGCATTCTTACGTATAAGCTAAGAAACCTTCCCCTCACTGAGGACGAACAATCAGTCCTCAGCAAAGGCCTCACCTTCATCCCCCACCGTCCACACATCAATGAATTTAATACACGCCGTGACGTCGAACAATTCTTCCGCTTCCGAGGTTACTTTCACAATCAGGACTCTCGCCCACCTTCCGAGGACCTCTTCGCCCACCTCCAACACACTGTATCCACCTGGACACCCCGCGCTGGCCTATTACCTGCCCTCGACCTCTTCATTTCCAACTGCCGCCGGGACATTAACCACCTCAACCTGTCTACCACCCTCCCCACTCCAACCTCTCACCCTCACAACGCGCAGCCCTCCAATCCCTCTGCTCCAATCCCAAACTCACCATCAAGCCAGCGGTTAAAGGGGGCGCAGTGGTAGTCTGCGCACTGGCCTCTACACCGCTGAAGCCAAACACCAACTCGAGGACACCTCTTCCTATCACCCCCTCGACCATGACCCCAATCCCCATCACCAAACCATTATTTCCCAGTCCATACAGAACCTCATCACCTCAGGAGATCTCCGGGAACCCTGTACTGCCCGGTTCTACCTCCTTCCCAAGATCCACAAGCCTGACCACCCTGGCCGACCCATTGTCTCAGCATGCTCCTGCCCCACTGAACTCATCTCTACCTACCTCGACACTGTCCTATCCCCCCCGAGTCCAGGAACTCCCCACATACGTTCGAGACACCACCCACGCCCTCCACCTCCTCCAAGACTTCCATTTCCCTGGCCCTCAACGCCTTATCTTCACCATGGATATCCAATCCCTCTATACCTCCATCCGCCATGACCAGGGCCTCCAAGCCCTCCGTTTTTTTCCTCTCCCGACGTACCCTTCCACCGACACTCATTCATTTGGCCGAACTGGTCCTCACCCTTAACAATTTCTCCTTGAATCCTCCCACTTCCTCCAGACAAAAGGCGTAGCCATGGGCACACGTATGGGCCCCAGCTATGCCTGTCTCTTTGTTGGCTACGTAGAACAGTCGATCTTCCATAATTACACCGGCACCACTCCCCACCTCTTCCTCCGCTACATTGATGACTGCATTGGCGCCACCTCATGCTCCCGCGAGGAGGTTGAGCAATTCATCAACTTCACCAACACATTCCACCCTGACCTTAAATTTACCTGGACCATCTCTGACACCTCCCTCCCCTTCCTGGACCTCTCCATCTCCATTAATGACGACCGACTTGACACTGACATTTTTTACAAACCCACCGACTCCCACAGCTACCTGGATTACACCTCTTCCCACCCTATCTCTTGCAAAAATGCCATCCCATATTCCCAATTCCTCCGCCTCTGCCGTATTTGCTTCCAGGAGGACCAGTTCCACCATAGAACACACCAGATGGCCTCCTTCTTTAGAGATCGCAATTTCCCTTCCCACGTGGTTAAAGATGCCCTCCAACGCATCTCGTCTACATCCCGCACCTCCGCCCTCAGACCTCACCCCTCCAACCGTAACAAGGACAGAACGCCCCTGGTGCTCACCTTCCACCCTACCAACCTTCGCATAAACCAAATGCGCTGACAATTCCACCACCTCCAAAAAGACCCCACCACCAGGGATATATTTCCCTCCCCACCTCTTTCTGCCTTCCGCAAAGACCATTCCCTCCGTGACTACCTGGTCAGGTCCACTCCCCTACAATCCACTCTCCCATCCTGGCACCTTTCCCTGCCACCGCAGGAACTGTAAAACCTGCGCCCACACCTCCTCCCTCACCTCCATCCAAGGCCCTAAAGGAGCCTTCCACATCCATCAAAGTTTTACCTGCACATCCACTAATATCATTTATTGTATCTGTTGCTCCCGAAGCGGTCTCCTCTACATTGGGGAGACTGGGCGCCTCCTAGCAGAGCGCTTTAGGGAACATCTCCGGGACACCCGCACCAATCAACCACACCACCCCGTGGCCCAACATTTCAACTCCCCCTCCCACTCTGCCGAGGACATGGAGGTCCTGGGCCTCCTTCACTGCCGTTCCCTCACCACCAGATGCCTGGAGGAAGAACGCCTCATCTTCTGCCTTGGAACACTTCAACCCCAGGGCATCAATGTGGACTTCAACAGTTTCCTCATTTCCCCTTCCCCCACCTCACCCTAGTTCCAAACTTCCAGCTCAGCACTGTCCCCATGACTTGTCCTACCTGCCTATCTTCTTTTCCACCTATCCACTCTACCCTCTCCTCCCTGACCTATCACCTTCATCCCCTCCCCCATTGTACTCTATGCTACTCTCTCCCCACCCCCACCCTCCTCTAGCTTATCTCTCCACGCTTCAGGCTCTCTGCCTTTATTCCTGATGAAGGGCTTTTGCCTGAAACGTCGATTTTGCTGCTCGTTGGATGCTGCCTGAACTGCTGTGCTCTTCCAGCACCACTAATCCAAAATCTGGTTTCCAGTGTCTGCAGTCATTGTTTTTACCTAAGAAATATAAGTTCAAGTCCCACCTGCTTCACAGGTGTGTCATTACATCTCTGAGTGGATTAATTAGAAATTAGAAATTCACCAAAGATCCTCAGACAGCACCTTCCAAACCCACAAACATCTAGAAGTGCAGCAGATACATGGGAACGTCAACCCCTGCAAGCTTCCCTCCAAGCCACTCACCATCCTGACTTGGAAATATTTCGCAGTTCCTTCGCAGCCTGTCACCTTCAAAATCATGGACTTCCCTCCCTAAGGGCATTGTGGGTCAACCTACAGGACATTGTCTGCAATGGTTCAAGAAGACAGCTCACCAGCACCTTCTCAAGGGGCAACTAGGGACGGGCAGTAAATACTGGCCCAACCAGCGACACCCACATCCCAACAGTGAATTAAATAAAAATCAATAACAGGGAGTTGTAAAGGTTGTATCACGTTTGCAGGATTGTAAACATTATGGGTCTCCGTATCATAACAAGAAGATAGAGTCACTGGCAAAGGTGCAAAAATGTTTGACTAGAATGATACCAGAAGTGAGAGAATGTACCCACAAGAACACGAGAGTGGGCAGCAGCAATCAGGCCCCCTCTGGTCTGTGCTGCTATTCAATAAGACCACGGCTGGTCTGGATGTTCTCTCCACTCCAATTTCTCATCTGCCCAATCCTCAACTCCCTTGACGATCAAAGACCTGTCTAAGTCAGCCTTGAATATATTCAATAACCCAGTCTTCACTGCTGGCTGGGGAAGACAATTCCACAGACTTTACGCACACTCCAAAAAGAAGAGATCCTCCTTATCTTCAGCCTAATTGGGGTACCCATAATTTTTTTAAGAGTGCCCCTTGGCTCTACACTCCCAACCGGAAACATTGAGATGGCACAGACTGTAGCTCTTGTCTCTGGCAAATGAGAGACTGGTTAGTTCAGTTATGGGGAAGTCAGATAAGTGCATGTGGGAAAAAGGAACATGATATCTTCACCATGACGCTAACAGTCTGTAAAGATAAAAATCACACAACATCAGGTTATAGTCCAACAGGTTTAATTGGAAGCACTAGCTTTCAGAGCGCTGGTCCTTCATCAGGTTCATGGTGATGTGTGATTTTTAACTTTGTACACTCCAGTCCAACACCAGCATCTCCAAATCAGTCTACAAAGGGATAGGGATAGGTTAAGCGAGATGGAATATAATGTGGGAAAAGACTACAGAAAGCAACAGAACTGAGAGAGAACCCAAGTTCAGCAGGTAATAAGGAAGGTAAGTGAAATGTTGGCCCTTATTTCAAAGGGAATAGAGTATAAAAGTAGGGAGGTTTTGCTTAAACTATACAAGATACTAGTTAGACCATATGTGGAATACTGTGAACAGTTTTAGTCCCTTAGCTGAGGAAATATATACTGACATTGAAGGCAATCCAGAGAAAGCTCATTAGGTTGATTTAAGACAGATGTGAGATGGGTTTTCTTTCTCCCAGAGAATGGTGAAAGTGTGGTACTCTTTAGCTGTTGTTATCGAGAGTTATTGAGACAGTGTCATTAAGAATACTCAAGGCTGAGACAGATGGATTTATAATCGGTAAAGGAGTCACGAGTTATTGGAAAAGCCAAGAAAGTGGAGTTCAAGATTATCAGATCAGCCATGATCTCATTGAATGCTAGAGCACACTCGATGGGCTGAGTGGCTTCCTTCCACTCCTATGTCTGTTAAAGTAAAATAATTTTTTTTTAGATTAGATTAGATTACTTACAGTGTGGAAACAGACCCTTCGGCCCAACAAGTCCACACCGCCCCGCCGAAGCGTAACCCACCCATACCCCTACATCTACATCTACCCCTTGCCGAACACTACGGGCAATTTAGTATGGCCAATTCACCTAACCTGCACATCTTTTGGATTGTGGGAGGAAACCGGAGCACCCGGAGGAAACCCATGCAGACATGGGGAGAATGTGCAAACTCCACACAGTCAGTCGCCTGAGGCGGGAATTGAACCCGGGTCTCAGGCGCTGTGAGGCAGCAGTGCTAACCGCTGTGCCACCGTGATGAGTGGGAAAGTGTCAGGTAGAGTTTAAACACTGGCCTGGAGCTGAACAGATCGGAAGAAGACTCTTTGGGCTTGAAACATTGATTCTTTCCTTTCTCCACTGATACTGTCAATCTGGTTAGTTTCTCTAGCACTTTCTGTTTTTTGATACATCATTCATGGTATTTTGCTCTTTTAAAAAATACTTGAAATTTTTACTCGTTAAGTGTTGATTGACCAGGGGCTAGTGAACACAGAGTCGATGGGTGAACAACTCAGTGTGAATTTGGATCAGAGGTTTGGATGAATTTGAGTTTCCGAAGGGTGGGGTCAGAGAGTAAAATATGGAGTTTAATGAACCAAGATTGAAGCATTCCCAATTCTCAAGCCAATCATAGTCACAGAGTCATCGATTCATACAGAACAGAAACAGACCTTTCGTTCCAACCAGTCCATGCCGAGCATTATCCCAAACTAAACTTGTCCCACCTACCTGCACTTGGCCTATATCCCTCCAAACCTTTCCTATTCATGAACTTATCCAAATGTCTATTAAACATTGTAACTGTACCCACATCCACCACTTCCTCAGGAAGTTCATTCCACACACGAACCGCCCTCCGTGTAAACAATTAGCCCCCCCCCCATGTCTTTTTTAAGTCTCTCTCCTATCACCCTAAAAGTGTGCACCCTAGTCTTGAAAGCCCCCATCCTAGGGGAAAAAAAAAACAACTACCATTAAGTCTATCTACCCTCCTCATTATTTTATAAACTTCGATAAAATCACCTCTCAACTCCCTACGCTTGAGTGAAAAATATCTCAGCCTATCCAGCCCTTCTTTATAAATTCAAATCTTCCATATTCGGCAGCATCTTGATAACTCTCTTCTGAACCTTTTCCAGCTTAATAATATCCTTCCTATAACTCAGTGCCCAGAACTGAACACAGTATTCCAAAAGAGGCCTCACCAATATCTGTACAACTGGCAAATTAAAGTGCAACAAAGCATTGATCTTAATGTCGAAAGCCAATTCTCAAATTTGCATTTCAATCATCAGAGTGACTTCACGATTGGAACGAGAGTATTGCAATGTTGAATCAGGACAGTGTAAGCCAGGAGTCACAGATTGCAAATTTAGGTTAGGTAGCTGTTACACAGAGGATAAACCCTGATTCTAATTATAGTTAATCTGCAGATTCACAAATGTACATCAAAGCACAGTTCAGGAGGTCAGCCCTTTCATCCTTTCTGAATCTCGTCTAAGCTGATTTGTTGGGTATTACCATTTACCAGATCACACTTTGAAATACAAGGAAAATTTCCTTTTGTCATAAACATTTTCATGCTTATTTTTCAACTAAATTATCTATAATCCGACTGGTCCACTGAAGGAAGATGATCAAAACAAAATGAAAATGATTCATAAACTGTCAGAATTTGGAGCTGTTTTGCATTGACAGAGGATGATCATAGCTGCCTGAAATGAAACATGCAGACATCACAGAGATTGGCAACTTTTGGAAATGTTTCCACAATTTAAGTCAAACTGTGTAAGCAAACATTTCACTGCCAAGTCAGCTTCACTCACTATCCATATTTAAGAGCGCCAGCAAGTCAGATGTATCAGAGCATTCTCATAGCAAAGTTTGGGAGAAGATTTGTAGCTCGGGTGCTCATTGTTGTGGTTCTGTTCACCGAGCTGGGAATTTGTGTTGCAGACGTTTCGTCCCCTGTCTAGGTGACATCCTCAGTGCTTGGGAGCCTCCTGTGAAGCGCTTCTGTGATGTATCCTCCGGCATTTGTAGTACCACTATAAATGCCGGAGGAAAGATCACAGAAGCGCTTCACAGGAGGCTCCCAAGCACTGAGGATGTCACCTAGACAGGGGACAAAATGTCTGCAACACAAATTCCCCAGCTTGGCGAACAGAACCACAACATTCTCATAGCAAAATTACTTGTTGCCAAAATGACTCAGGCTGGCACCAAATGTTCTCTGTTAATGTTTTTTTCTATTATTGCAACAACAATTTACCAGAATAAACTATTCCAATGCACTTCACAGGAACAATTACCTGAAATTTCAGCTCTGAAGCACCAAAGGAGACAATAGAATAGATGGCTAAAATCTTGGACCAGGAGGTCCGTTTTAAAACTTGGCTCGAAAAATGGAGAATGATGTCAGTTTTGCTTTCAGCAAGGTATTTCACCCAAAGCTGCAATGTTTACATTATCCCTCACTATATAAGAAACTAAATATGTATAACATGGTATTCAAGGATCCAAGTGATGCTTATTACAACTAGCTACTGGATAGATACTTTGAAGCACCCTGCTCAGAGGTGTTCTCACATGCCTCTGGATCAGGTGGGTCTTGGACCTGGGCCTCTGACTCAGAAAGAAACATTGCCCCTTCATCCCACGAGCCCTTTGACTGGCATAGTGGCTCAGTGGTTAGCACTGCTGACTCGTAGCACCAGGGACCCAGGTTTGATTCTCCCCTCAGGCAACTGCCTGTGTGGAGTTTGCACATTCTCCCCATGCACGTTTCCTCCTACTGTCCAAAGATGTGCAGATTAGGTGGATTGGCCATGGGAAATGCAGGGTTAGAGGGATAGGCTTGGGGGTTGGGTCTAGGTGGGATGCTGTTTCGTAGGTTGGTATGGACTTGATGGGTTGAATGGCCTGCTCCCACACTGTAGGGATTATATTAGATTACTTACAGTGTGGAAACAGGCCGAACAAGTCCACACCCATTCCCCTACATCTACCCCTTCACCTAACACTACAGGCAATTTCCCATGCCAATTCACCTAACCTGCACATTTTTACCAGAGCACCCGGAGGAAACCCAAGCAGTCACAGGGAGAATGTGCAAACTCCACACAGACAGTTGCCTGAGGTGGGAATTGAACCCAGGTCTCTGGCGCTGTGAGGCAGCAGTGCTAACCACTATGCCAGCAGGCCACCCATATGACATGCAAATATTACATTTGCAGGTACATCAGTTTCTGGGCTAAAATTAAGTCATTAAGTTACACAGTGCAGCTTATTTCTTCCAGAATAATATGCTTCAAATGATCCTCAATGAGACCTTTAAAACCTTGGGTCACATGTGATGATACAGTTCTGATATTGTGAGCATGTCTCTTAAAGGTGCACTGACCATGAGACATAACACAATAAAAGCAAGGTGAAGAGGGTTAGGAAGAGCTCAGCATCCCATTAGCTCTATCACTGTTGGAGCGATGAACACCATAAGAAATGCAAAAGGTCAGAATTGGAGAAATGTAGGAGATGCAGAAGGTAGTAGGACAAAAGGAGATCACAGAAAGAGGGAGGAATGAAAATATGGAGAGATTCGCAATGACCTGATGTTAGTCCGCAGGCACAGGAGTGATAAAAGAATGGGGCATTCTGTGACCTAGAGACTAGCAGCAGCAGTGTGTTGGATGAGTTCATATTTAAGGGCAATTGGAGATGGGCGTCCAACAAACACAACAGGATATTTGGGTGTGGTGTTAAAGACCTGGAGGAGGGTTTTGTCAATGCTGCCATTGGCTGTGGGCAAGATAAAAGCCACCAACTAATCTCATTCTGAGTGCAAATACCTATTCCTTTGTTTGCTGTGAGATTTGTCTGCCAGGCATTTAGTTCCTGCCTGTTGAGTGACAACAGAAATGAAAATGCTACTGGGAATGACAACGTAACAAGGCTTGAAAAAGCCACTCCACTCATTATCCTGTCGTGCTGTTGAGTTGTAGCTAAAACTGTCTGCATTCATCTCACAGTTATAATATAAGGAACATACCAAGTCACACTGTCACATTACAAAGATGGGAGAACAAGGTAAATTAAGAAACAGACATGTAGCTGTGTGCAGGTTATGAGAGGTAATGAAATAAGTGGGAAAGAATGATGAGCAAAATCGACACAAGTTCCGGAAAGTTAGGCTGAGCGGGTGAATTGCCGTCACAATTGCTGAGGATGGGACATACAGAAATCGACTCAGGAAATGATATGTTAACAAAGATGGCACTGGTGAAACCAAGTTTAAAAGTTACAAAAACATGGATATGAACCAAGGCAGCTCTGCAAAAGCAAAACGGCTGCATTTCAAGCAAGATCAGCCGGGATCTCATTGAATGGCTGAACAGGCTTGAGGGGCTTGAATAGCCTCCTCCTATCCCTACAGAGCTACTAGGTAAGTCTGAGAGAATGGAAATGGATAGTTGCATCTTGGAGCAATTCATTTAGGAGCCCACTCAGAGGTGACAGTCTCGAATAGAAATCTAATTCAATGCTCCCATTGCACCAAGTTTAAATTGCCAAACTGCAAATCCAAAGTGAATGAAGTTTCATTAAACTGCAGTTACCTTAATTATGAGAGTTATTAATGGTCTCACGCTGCTGTCACTAACAGGCCAAATGAATGAGCATGTAAATCAGCCCAGTGTGTTCAACAAGTAACACATTGTGTACCTCAGCACAGAGCACATTATAGACAACAGCAGACTGAATCATCTAACAGTGGCTTGTGTTTCATTGGCTGTGAAACGTGCTCTGTTTGGCTGAAGTCTCCTTACATTCTCTGAACATGAGAAACAGGAGCTGGAGTCGATCAATCAGCCCCTCAGATCTACCTACCATTCAGTATGATCTTGACTGGTCTTTGACCCCAATTCACTTCCTCATTCCATTCCCAATTCCTGCCATTCAAAACTCTGACAATCCCAATCTTGAATGTACTGGAGTCACTGACTGAGCATTCCCAGCTCCCTAGCAGAGAGAATTCCAAATAGTTCCCCACCCTCTGTGTGAAGGAAATTTCCTCACCTCAATCCAAAGTGATCAACTATTCACCCTGAACCTCTAGTTCTAGACATACCCACCAGGGGAAGCAGTCTTTAGACAGTT
The DNA here is from genome assembly GCF_047496795.1 of Chiloscyllium punctatum. Taxonomy (NCBI): domain Eukaryota; kingdom Metazoa; phylum Chordata; class Chondrichthyes; order Orectolobiformes; family Hemiscylliidae; genus Chiloscyllium; species Chiloscyllium punctatum. The sequence continues at coordinate 106,241,645 of NC_092751.1, forward strand.
ACCCTCTCAATCCCTCAGTTGCATGTGGAGGTTCTATTCTTATATATATGGCATGTGGGTGTCACTGGCTGGGCCAGCATTTATTATCTATCTCTTGAGAAAGTGGCAGTGAGCTGCCCCCTTGAATTACTGCAGCAGTCAGGGTGTAGTGACATACTACACCCTGTTAGGAAGGGGTCTCCAGGATTTTGACCCGGTGAGTTAGTCTTTGGCTGAGTCCTGTGGTATGATGGGAAAACATCAACTGAACTCTTCATCCAAGCAACTTCATTACTTGCAAATTGCATGAAGCAGGAAGTTACAGAATTTCAGGACAATTGTTACGAAGCTGAGTGAAAAACGGGTGAAAAATGAGAAAGATACAGGTGTGCAAAGCACCATTTAATATATTGAAAGGATTAACTGACATCATGACACAAGCTCCACCTACCAGCAGAGAAAACATTGTGCATGGGAGGAGTTAACCAATTCACTTTCTAGTTCAGTTCCAGTTAAGTACTAAGTTTATGTAGCTAACAGGAGTGTATGCAAACTCTTAAGTACTCTGACAAAAGACTCTCATGTAATTCAAGAGTAACATATCTAGCTATTAAGATCTACGTAATGAACCTGGCCTAATTGAAAAACTGAGTTTCACTTCTGCTGAGGGTTTCACAGACATCTGTCCCCATTTGACTGATACCAGCAGAAGGATTGCTGGCAGTGAGTTTATCCAGGGCATTGCAAATGGTTCTGATGGTCAGGCGCACAATACAGAAACATGCCAGCAGAGCTGGTACCTGAACATAGAGCAACAGGAATCCCACTTCATGGAAAAGCTGCTCTAGATGAACGGGAGGCCACCTGTTTGGAAAGATGACCTGCCTACAGAGTCAGAACCTCAACCTGCCAGGAAAGGTTGGTCACAAGGAAGATCACAAACAGTTTGGATGAAAGGCTTTGTGATGTACCTAAAATGTAACCCTCCTCTATTACTCCAAGATTTGTCTACAATATTAACAAGACTCACAAGGATAGGAACCTAAATTACAAAGCAAAGAGAAACACTTTATCAACTTGGCATGACTTGGATAGGCCAGAGACTGGAGTACAGTTACACTCAATGTGAAACCAGGCGGACACCCTGTGAAAATCTTCATCTGTTCCGATGTTAAAGCCTTCTTGTTGGAAATGGCAATCAGACAACACCCTTACAAGGTTAGGGCACGTTGTTTCTTTATTCTTACATGGAATCTGGGCAGCATTATCAAGGTTAGCATTTGCTGTCCATCCCTAATTGTCCCTGAGCTTATTGGCTCCCTCAGGGGACAGGTAAGAGTCAATTATATAGCCATGGGCCTGGAGTCACATATAGGCCAGACCAGGTCAGGATTGCAAATTTCTTTCCACAAAGGGCATGAGCGAACCAAGTGGCTATTTTTAGCAACAAATCAACAATGGTGATACAGTCACCATTTGTAGTTCACCACCACCTTTGCAAGGGCAACTAAGAACATTCAATAAACATTGGACCAATCAGCAATGACCATTTCCATAAATAAAAGAAATTTTTAAGCTATCCTTTTAATTTCAGATTTGGTCGAATTCAAATTTCGCCATCTGTTTTTCTCCGAAAGCTTGTGATTTCAAATCAACTTGTTGGACTATAACTTGGTGTCATGTGACTTCTGACCTCATCCACCCCGGTCCAATACCTCCACATCACATCTACAAACCATTAATCTGGGCTTCTCGATTTCTAGGCCCAGTGACACTGCCAGTTTCATCACCACCTCCCAAATCTTGGTCTGAAAGGAGGAAAATTAAAGGGACCTGCAGAATTACTTATTTCTTCCCTTGTCTGAACTGAAACTGTTGGTCTTGCTTTAAAAAAACAGCTCCAATTACGGACTGGTTAGAACACCGCAGTGCAACACGACTGATGCATTTCCTGGTTCATCTTTGATTTCAATTCTAATTTCATTTTTCTTGTGGTGTCTGAATTGTCAATGAGATACTGATGATGATGTGGGAGCATTATCAGATAATCTCAGCACATGGGAGATCTGTCAGAGTAATGAAGCAATCTTTAATGTTTCTGGCAAAGTTTAGTGCTTAAATCCTGTTCACTTCTGCTCCAACACTAAAGAAGGATGGTGCAAATCATTATCTCCAGTCAAGTTCTAATGAAAATCTTTCCAAATCCATCAAGATAATTGTGAATAAATGGGAAGAATTAATCATGAAGTAACTTGGAGGTCATTTTAAGCAAACAGCACTATGAGAGATCAGAATACGTTAGCTCCTCTGTAACTTGCTGAATCTTGCAGTTGAATAATAATTTAAGGTCATGGTACATTTTGTGTGAGACGCCAAGGCTGGTTAATTTTACATGTTAATGTTCCCATTGGCAGATCCGAGCAGATGATCTAGTGCCAGGATATGACATAGGCCACCCCCAAGCCCCTTTCCAGTCGATGTCCAAACCATTTCATTCTCTGTGGTTGGGCATTTGGTCTGCTCCTGGCCTCAATCTTTCTCCCTGGCATCTAGACTGCCTCCATCTCTGCACCTGTGTGTGTGTGTGTGTGTGTGTGTGTGTATGAGATGTGTGTGTAGTGTGTGTTGTGTGTGTGTGTGTGGTGTGTGTGTGTGTGTGTGTGTGGTGTGTGTGTGTGGTGTATGTGCGTGTGTGTGGTGTGTGTGTGTGTGTGTGATGTATGTGTGTGTTGTGTGTTTGTGTGGTGTGTGTGTAGTGTGTGTGTGTTCTATGTTGTGTGTGTGTGTATGTATGTGTGTGTGGTGTGTGTATGCTGTGTGTTGTGTGTGGTGTGTGTGTTGTGTGTTGTGTGTGGTGTGTATGTATATGTGTGTGGTGTGTGTGGTGTGTGTGTGTTGTGTGTTTTGTGTGTGTGTGTGGTGTGTGTGTGTGGTGTGTGTTGTGTGTGTGTGTTGTGTGTTTTGTGTGTGTGTTGTGTGTTGTGTGTTTTGTGTGTGTGTGTGTGTGTGTGTGTGTGTGTAAATTGGCCACTTTGCACCAAGGTAGTGTTACAGGGGGGTCACCTTCTAATGTGACAAATATCTTTGCACATCAGAGCTGGGTGACTCTTGTGAAAAATTATTCATTTCCAGCAGGTAGCCCACACGCATACCCAGCCACAAGGACACAGAGACACGCACACGCCGAGACACACATACACAGAGACACACACACAGAGAGACACACACACACACAGACATGCACACACAGATACACATGCATGCAGAGACACGCACACGGAAAGACACACACACAGACACACCCACAGAGACATGCACACGCAGAGACATGCACACGCAGATACGCACATGATGAGACACACATGCAGAGACACACATATTCAGAGACACACATACACAGAGATACATGCACACAGACACTCACACAGAGACACATACACAGAGACATGCACACACAGACACACATGCAGAGACACGCACACAGACATGCACTTGAAAAGACACGCACACAGAGACTCACATACGAGAGACACACGCAGAGACTCGCACACAGAGACACACACTCAGAGATACGCACACACAGAGACACACACCCACAGAGACACGCACATGCAGAGACATGCACACGCAGATACGCACATAAAGAGACACACACATGCAGAGACACACATATTCAGAGACACGCATACGCAGAGATACACGGACACAGACACTCTCACAGAGACACATACACACAGACACACACACACAAAGACACACACATGCAGAGACACGCACATGCAGGCACACACAGACACACACATGCAGAGATACACACACGCAGGAGCATGCACACACAGACACACACATGCCGAGACACATAAAGAGATACGCACACACAGAGACACAGTCATGCAAAGACACACACACAGGGTCATGCACACACAGAGGCACACACATGCAGAGAAACGCACGTGCAGAGACACACACAGAGATATGCACACACAGAGACACACACCCACAGAGACACGCACATGCAGAGACATGCACACGCAGATACGCACATAAAAAGACACACACATGCAGAGACACACATATTCAGAGACACGCATATGCAGAGATACATGCACACAGACACACACACACAGACACATACACACAGACACACACACACAAAGACACACACATGCAGAGACACGCACATGCAGGCACAAACAGACACACATGCAGAGACACGCACACATAGAGACTCACACAAAGAGACACACATAGAGACACACGCAGAGACACGCACACGCAGAGACACAGACACTGAGCGGTACACACATGTGCCCACAATCATAGGCATACACACATGAAAATATACATACAGACATCACAGGCACACATACATGTACAGATACACATATAGACACATACGCTCACAGACACACAGTCGGACATCGACATAGACACATTCAAATACACACACACAAACACACACTCCAATACTCTGACACACAAATTCAAATGCTTGCTAAAGTGGCAGGAAGCAAAAGAAAACAAAGCAGCAATCCTGCATCATTAGGACAGTTGTAAATGTTTGCTCTGTTCCTTCACATTTAACAGTGTAATACCATTTTCTAATGATCCATATTTTAAACAAAGCTTCATTGATGCCCAATTTCTGCAAATAAATGCATCAGAGCTATTGATTCGCAATGTATTTCTAACTGAGGGTCTATTTTTCAAGTGTGATGTATTATCCAAGTACATATTGCAAGAGTACTGAGTTGGCTCTAAAATATCTGAGTTATCCTTGGGTTGTAAAGGCACGACATCCACAAGCAAAAACAGAACCTGCTGGAGAAACTCAACAGGTCTGGCAGTATTTGTGGAGAGAAAAACCGAGGTAATGTTTCGAGTCCAGTATGACTCTCCTTTGGAACGATTCCTTATTGTTTATCAGGGTCTGTATTAATGGAATCTCCCATGATTGTTGCACTAAAAAGATTAAAAGTGATGTTTAAACAACCTTTCTCCTCAGCCATTGTGATTAACACCCAACTGATTTGAACTTGAACCAATTTCATAGAGACCATTTGCAAAAAAACTGAAAGTCACCATCGTCATGAAGGACCATAGAGCTGCTCTCCAGTTAGAGAGAGACAACTGCTGGGGGGGTTTAACCCGAGGATCTTTGTGCTGGCTTCAGCCTGTACACGAAATGACGTTTGGCATCACTCTGCGACACAAACCAACTGCAACATGAACTAACTCTTCACTGGAACTCAATTTGGCAAATGCGATATCACAGTTTATAGAAAAACATTTATATAGCCCCTAATATCCTCAGCAAGTCCCTAAGTGATTTACTGCCAATCAATTCCAAATGAAGTGCACTCACTGTCATACAAGCAAATTCAGCAAACAACTAGTGTACATCAAGGTCCCACAAGGTGGTTGGCACAGTGGCTCACTGGTTAGCACTGCTGCCTCACAGCACCAGGGATGCAGATTTGATTATACCATCGGGGTGACTATCTATGTGGAGTTTGCATATTCTCTCTGTGACTGTGCGGGTTTCCTCCGGGTGCTCTGGTTTCCTCCCACAGTCTAAAGATGCGCAGATTGGGTGGATTTCCCATAGTGTCCAGGGATGGGCAGGCAAGGTGGGTTGGCCATGGGAAATACATGGATAGAGTGGGTCGGTGTGGGTTGACCTTCAGAAGGTCAGTGTGGACTTGATGGGCTGAATGGCCTGCTTCCACTCTGTAGGGATTCTATGACGTAAATGGACAGCCATGACTGATTACTCTCCAGTCACATAGCCATTCTCTGTGCCAACAGGTTGCACTGGACCTGCAAGCCAGGCATTGGCCCATTGCCGTGGACTGTACTGAGACAGATACTCTGACTCTGAATGACTGCGCCACAGCCCCTGGACTGACTGCACTGAGATCCAACCCCGGACTGATAACAGCTCCCTTTGGTTTGACTGAGGACTACTCCCCTTCAACACTGAGCCTTTCAGTTAATGAACATGCAGTGTGTTTGTCACAGAGCTTGCTGGCACATGCTGTAGGTGGGTGATTGACATAGCACTGTGCAATGCAACTGCATGTACATCCTCTTGACTGACCACTGCTGACTGATAGACAAGACAGAAGGACTGTGAGCCTTTGCAGTGTGGCTATGAGGTCAAAGTATTAAAAGACGAGGCAAAATTAGGATGCTGTGAGCATCCAGGTAGGTGTTAAGTAAGTAACTAATAAAGCAATGGAGCAGCATTGAGTTACAACCTGGTGCTAATGAATGATAATCTCTGTTACTAGACCTCTTGCTAATCGCTGATGAGAATTTGATCTCAATGTCCAGACCTTATTTGGAAAATGTGACTTGTCAGTCCCGCATAACTCCCAACTACTGTCCTTGATTGGCCCTAATCTTACTCTCATCATTCTTTTATTCCTGATATACCTACAGAAAGTTTTAGGGATTTTCTTGATCCTTTCTGCCAATGACTTCTCATGTCCTCTCCTGGCTCTTCTTAACTCTCTCTTAAGGTCTTTCCTGGCTAACTCATAACTCTCAAGCACCCTAACTGAGACGTCACCTCTCATCCTAACATAAGCCTTCTTCTTCCTCTTGACAAAAGACTCGACTTCTTTATTAAACCATGACTCCCTTGTTCATCCACTTCCGCCCTGCCTGACAGGTACATACTTATCAAGGACATGCAATATCTGTTCCTTGAATAAGCCTCACATTTCAAATGTGCCCATCCCCTGCAGTATTCTTTCCCATCCTGTCCATTCTAAATCTGGTCTAATCACATCATTATTGCCTTTCCTCCCGCAATAACTCTTGCCCTGAGGTATGTACATATCCCTGCCCATCACAAATGTAAACATAACCGAATTGTGATCACTATTACCAAAGTGCTCACTGACCTCCAAATCTAACACCTGATCTGCACATTAACCCAGTACAAAATCCAATATGGCCTCACCTCATGTTGGCCTGCCTACACACTATGTCAGGAAATGCTCTGGCACATATTGGACAAAAACTGACCCATCTAAAGTACTCAAACTATAGTATTTCTAGTCAATATTTGGAAAGTTAAAGTCCCATAACAACTAACCTGTTACTCTCACTCTTATCCAGAATTATTTTCATTATCATTTCCTCTACATTTCTGGAACTATTCAGAGGCCTATAGAAAACTCCCAACAGGGTGACCTCTCCTTTCCTATTTCTAACCTCAGCCCGTACTACCTCAGTAGAGGAGTCCTCAAATGTCCTTTCTGCCACTGTAATACTGTCCTTGACTAACAATGCCACACCTTCCCCTCTTTTACCACCTTCCCTGTTCTTACTGAAACATCTAAACCCTGGAACCTGCAACAACCATTCCTGTCCCTGCTCTAGTCATGTCTCCGAAATGGCCACAACATCAAAGTCCCAGGTACCAACCCATGCTGCAAGTTGCTGACATTGAAGTAGAGTAGAAGTCCTGGTTTAGAAACTAAATATCTGCATTGAGGTAACTATACTTTCCCATAACTGTTCTGAACTCCTTCCTGAGACTCGAGAATTGCAGATGTTATAGAGTCTGTAATTCATTCTGATCCTCTAAACTGCCCTAAAACTTTCAATCCCTGGACTTTCCAAGCTAAAATCAATCCTTGGCTTATGAGGAAGCTGGTGATGTAGTGGTGACTTTGTTAAACTAGTAATCCAGGGACTGGTGTTAATATTATGGGAGGACAGGTTCAAGTCCTGTCATGGTAGCTGATAAAATCTAAATTACATTAATAAATCTAGAAGTGAAAGCTTGTGTCAGTGATGGTGATAATGAAGCTGTAATCAATTGTTGTAAAAACCCATCCGATTTCCTTAAATCTTTTCAAGAAAGGAATTTACCGTCCTGAAACAGTTCAGTCTACATGTCACTCCAGACCCACTCCAATGTGGTTTGACTCTTGATTGCCCTTGCAAGTGGTCTGGCAAATCAACCAATTCAAGGGGCATTTAGGGATAAACAACAAAAACCAACCATGTAAGTGATGCTCACATTGCATAAAAGAAACATTTTCTTTGAATTAAATATGACTCTTCTTCAGAACACAGGTTAACATTGATCAGAAACTGAACTGAATCAGCCATATACAGTGGCTACACGACCAAGTCAGGACTAGGTATCCTGTAGGACATAATATATCTTGTGACTCTCCAAAATCTTTCCACCATTGTGGATTGGCACCACATTCACAAACATTCATCCCTTCCAACACAGACCCTCAGTGGCATCAGAGCCTACCAGAAACAAGGTGCACTGCATGTTGTAATTCACCAAAGATCCTTAGACATTACCTTTCAAACCCATGACCATTTTCATCTGGGCAGCAGATACATGGGAACACCCACACCTGGAAGGTCCCCTGCAAGCCACTCACTCCATCTTGTCTTGGAAATACATTGACATTCCTTCAGTGTCATTGGGTCAAACCCTGGAACTCTCTCTGTAACAGGATTGTGGATTCCCCTTCACTAAACAGATTGCAATGGTTGAAGAAGGAATCTCACCACCACTTTTTTCCAGGGCAACTAGGTTTGACCAATAAATGATGGTCCAGCCAGCCACATGCATGTCTCATGAATGAATTAAAGTAGAGCTCAGAACTTGTTTATTTATCATCTGGACAAGACCTGCAACATCTGCAACAAGATCTAGGCAATATCCAGGCTTCAGCTGACAAGTAGCAAATAACACTCATACCCTACAAACGCCAGGAAGTGACCATCTCCGATAAGAGACAATGCGACCATTGCCTCTCCACATTCAATGGTGTTATCATCACTGAATCTCCCACTATCAGCATCCTGATGGTTGCCATTGATTAATCAACTCCAAGCTCCCCACTACTCTTGACCCACTCTAATTTGTTTATCGGACTAACAGATCCTCATCAGATGTCATATCACTTGCCCATCACTCCTCCCTAGAACATCTTGACACCAAGAACAGCTACGTAAGCATCCTACTCATTGACTACAGTTCAGCCTTCAACACTATTATCCCCTCGAGAAGATTATTAAACTTAGTGATCTAGGACTAAGCCCCACTCTCCACAACTGGATCCTCAGTTTCCTGACCCACAGGCCACAATCAGTGAAGATTGGGACAATATTTCATCCTCACTAACACCCAACACTGGATCCCCCCAGGGGTGAGTACTCAGCCCCCTACTGTACTCACTGTATACCCATGACTGCGTCGCCAAATACCAGGCTAATGCCATTTACAAATTCGCGGATAACACCACCATAGTCGGTCGAATTTCAGATGGCGATGAAACAGACTACGAATGGGAGGTGAAGACCTGGAAAAATGAGAACAACCCAGCTCCCAATGCCAGCAAAACCAAAGAACTCAACATTGACTTTCGACGGGATGTTACTCATGCCCCCCTACACATTGACAGCGCGGAGGTGGAACGAGTGGAGAGTGTCAAGATCCTGGGAGTGGTCATTCACAACAAGCTATCTTGGACTCTTCATGTGGACGCACTGGTTACAAAGGCCCAACAACGTCTCTTCTTCTGAGGAAATTTGGCATGATGGTGAATACCCTTGCCACCTTTTATAGGTATGCCATCAAGAGCATTCTGTTGCAAGGTATCACCACCTGGTACGGCAACTGTATCATTCAAGATCAGAGATGGTTACAGAGAGTGGTGAACTTGGCCCGGACAATCACAAAGGCCAACCTCCCATCTATAAAATCCATCTACCAGGCCCGCTGTCAAGGAAAGGCCGCCAGCATTCTCAAAGATCCATCCCACCCTGGCAATGTTTTTCTACAACCTCTACCATCGAGGAGAAGGTACAGAAGTCTGAACACACGCACCAGCCGGTTTTGTAACAGTTTCTACTCTACTGTTGTTAGAATACTGAATGGACTCACAAACTCTTAACATTTGCCCGTACCTGGGTTTTTGTTTTTGCTCCTGTTTACCTACTATTTACGTATCTATGCTACTTAACTCTGTGATCTGCCTATATTGTTCGCAAGACAAAGCTTTTCACTGTGCCTCAGTACAATAAATTCAATTCAATTCAATTCAGTTAGAAATGCAACTGGACTTGCCACATAAACACAGTGGGTACAAGAGCAGGTCAGGGGCTCGGAATTTACCTCCTCTTTCCCCAAAGCCTTCCCATCATCTAAACAGCACAATTCAGGAGCGTGATGTACTACTCCTGACTTGCCTGGATAGGTGCAGCCCCAAAAACACTAAAGAACCTTGAAACCATCCAGCACAAAGCCGCCGGATTGATTGGTACCACATCCACAAGCACCCACTGCCTCCAATGCGCAGTAGAAGCAATGTGTACTATTTACAAGATGCACTGCAGAAGTTCACCAAGAGAGCACTTTCCAAACCCTCAACCACTTCCATCAAGAAGGACAAGAGCAGCATCAGGGAGGCAATGGCCTAGTGGTATTATTATTGAACTGATAATCTAGAGACCCAGATAATGTTCTGAGGAATGGTGGAATTTGAATTCAATCTAATATTAACAATGATCATGATTGTTGGGAAGAACACATCTGGCTTACTAATGCCCTTCAGGGAAAGAAATTGTCATTTTTACCTGGCCTGGTCTACATGACTCCAGACCCTTAACTGAGCAAAAATACTGGCCTGGTCAATGATGCCCTCATCCTGTGAGTGAATAAAAAGATGCAAGGGAACACTGTCGCTTGCACGCTCCCCTCCAATCCACTCATTGTCCTGACTTGGAAATATATTGCCATTCCTTTATTATCACTGGGTCAAAATGCTGGAATTCCCTTCCTAGGGCATTGTGGGTCTACCTACAGACTGCATGTGGATCAAGGAGGCAGCTCATCACCATCTTCTCACGGGGAAACTAGGAGCGGGCAATAAATGCTGGCCCAGCCAGCAATGGCTGCATACCACCAGGGACTTTCTTTCTAAATATTCCTCATGGCTAAAGCTTTGGGATGCAGGGGTCATTTGGATAAATCTGTACTTAGGGATGGTTCATCTTCTTAAGGTGTGGTTCACAGATCTCAATCCCTCCATACTGCTCTGAAATGGAAGCCTGGACTGTTTTGTCCAAGTCTCGGAAAGGGAATTCAACAGACAGACTTCTGACTCTGAGGTAAATACTACAAATGTTTTTGCATAAGCGCAATCTGAAGACCATTTTGCAAGAATGTGCAATTTAATTGCCCTCTTTGCCTCAAGTCTGCAAAGCTATGACAGCTATTTAAAAAAACATCTTCTGTGTACTCAGCCTACAAATAGTTAAACTGCTGGTTTTACATAATTTTTATATTTCCTTAACTCATCTGATGATTTTACCCTGAAGCAACATTCTGTCCTCTTAATTTACTTTGTGTTTGCCTTGAGTTCCATGGTTACAGATCCCTAAAAATATTAACAATTAACCTTATTCATCAACATTTTAAATGGCACAGGGACTATGCTGCTTCTTGAGGTCATTTATTTAAAAGTTGCTCCAGGAATAAAACATTTCCTTTTCTTCAGAGGCTTATTAGACATTTTAAATATTTTATTAGATTTGCAGCATTGCCAATTAGCAATGCACAAGACACTCAAGTATAATATAATTTCCTCTGTGTCAGTGTAATCTTTTCACACATTAGTCCAAATCTTTTTCTCAAGCTTGGTTTAAGCCTGTACAGTGATCCAGGGCTGTGACTAGTAGAAAATGGGATAATGGTCCAGACCCTTGCAGGAATCCCTCAGGGTAGGGACAGGGTGCATGTCAAATATCGGGATTGAGAGTATGGTGCTGGAAAAGCACAGCAAGTCAGGCAGCACCCGAGGAGCAGAAGAATCGACGTTTCAGGCATAAACTGATTCCTGATGAAGAGCTTATGCCTGAAACGTCAGCTCTCCTGCTCCTCAGATGCTGCCTGACCTGCTGTGCTTTTCCAGCACCACACTCTCGACTCTGATCTCCAGCATCTGCAGTCCTCACGTTTTCCTTGCATCTCAGTTACGCTCTCAGGTGAAATATAAAATAAACACAGTACACATTTCAAAGACACCATTCCTGGTGCTCTGCCCAATATTTCTCTCCCAGACCATCATTTTTAAAACACATTACATTATTATAGAGTGCGGGATCATGCTGTGCTGAAATTACCTACCACATTGCACCAGTGACTACATTTGAAAGATGATTGTCAGTGAAGCAGCTACACTGGGATTTCCTTCACTCTTCAAATCAAAGGGCCTTCAGCTGTAAGATATGGGAAGAGTGCAGAATCATAGAAATCTCGCAGAGTCTTGAATTGGAGCACGGAGTCTCAAAGTTAGCAACTGATTGAGGACTGAGATGAGGAGAGATTTCTTCACTCAGAGAGAATTGTGAATCTTTGAAGTTCAGCCCCCCTCCCCCACCCCTCCCCCATATTGAACAAGTTTATTTAATAAAGATTTATACTTATGTACTATTGCATCTCAAAGTTTTCAAACACCTTGGAGTGGTTGTGACAGAGATAAATACGCAACAATTTAGCTGTGACCTTACCAATTCACCAACAGCATATTTAATATGACGGCTGTTTGCATGTAGACATGTGTCAGAAGTTTTTCAAAGAGATATTTTGCTCACTTGTTTCTACTGTCTTGCGTGGTCTTGCAATAACTTAAAAACTATGATGTCTAGGAAATTGATGCTTTTCTTGTGTATTGTGGCTTAATGTTTAATGGAGGGTTGTTGATTATTGAGGGTATTGATGAATTCTTCCAATTCTGTATCCAAATCCCACATTTATCAACACAAATACAGAAGACACTGTCACTACATGACTGCATTACATAATAAAAGAAGTTAGTGAAAATTAATAAAAGGAACCCTGGCAAACAAGCAGTGGCCTTTGATAAAATCTCAAGAGTCCTTGGTAAGAAAAACATACTAAAAAGTAGGCACCTGACTTGAACCCAGGCCCATTGAGCCTGGAAATAATTCACTACCCACTGACCCACAGCCAACACATTACAACAAACATTGATCCCTCTGAGCTACCTTTGTAGCATCACATTAGCTTCATTCATATTTTATCTAAAGCAAGCAAAAAAATTGCTTGCAATTGAGGATTGCATTGAATATCTTTCCAAAGAAATCATCATCTGGTCTGTAGCTGCTGTGGGATCATGCTGTGCTGTTATTAGACCAAGGCTGAGTGCAGCCCATTGGGTGGGGGTTTATCTGAAAGTGCTTGCACTTTGAGCCAGGGTACTCAGCTGTCACTTTTTGATGAAGATTCATCCCTCCCGTGTGCTGCAATTTAATAACGTATTGCAGCTTACTCAAACAAAAATAGAATCTGCAGTTTTATTCTTTCTATTGCACGTTCCACAGGGGTCAGTATTAGGTCAACTTTGGTTTGACATTTATATAAATGACTTTGATGAGAATATAGGAAGCCATGATTAGTAAGTTTGCAGATGACACCAAAATTAGTGGGATAGTGGACAGTGAAGAAGATTATCTAAGATTGCAAAGAGATCTTGATCAATTCAGTTAATAGACTAAGGAGTGGCAGATGGAGTTTAATTTGGATAAATGTGAGTTACTTCATTTTGATCAAACAAACAAGGGCAGAACTTACACAATTAATGGTAGAGACTTGGATAGTGTTGTAGAACAGACAAACCTAGGGATTCAGGTACATAATTCTTTGAAAGTTGCATCACAAGTAGACAAGTTGGTTAAGAAGGCATTTGGCTCGCTTGTTTCCATTGCTCAGACCTTTGCGTATAGGAGTTGGGATGTTATGTTGAGGTTGTACAGGATGTTGGTGAGGTGTCTTCTGGAGTAGTGTGTTCACTTCTGGTTGCTCTGCTACTGGAAGGATATTAAACTGGAGAGTGTTCAGAAAATATTCACCAGGAAGTTGCTGGCAATGGAGGGTTTGAGACATTAAAATAGGCTAGAAAGGCTGGGACTTCTTCACAGGACCGTAAAAGATGGAGCTGTAAGTTTGCAGAGATTTGTAAAATCATGAGGGGCATGCATAATGTGAATGAGAAGGGTCTTTTTTCTAGGGTGGGGGAGTTCAAAACTAGGGAGTATATTTTTAAGGTGAGAGGAGAAAGATTTAAAAAGATTATGCGGGGCAACGTTTTTACACAGAGTGTGGTTTGTATGTGGAATGAACTGTCAGAGGAAGGGGTGGATGTGGGAACAGTTACAACATTAAAAAGGCATTTGTAGATAAGTTCATGATTAGGAAGGTTTTGGAGGGATATGAGCCAAGTGCAGGCAAGCGGGAACATGGTTGGTGTGGATTGGTTAGACCGAAGAGTCTGTTTCCGTGCTGTATGACTCAAAGACTCATTGTGGCTTTCTGAAACAAGTGACACAATAAGACTAACAAATAGGTCTAATCTGCAAACATCACATTCCAGACATCACACTCCAGACATCACACTTTGATTAAAACAAAATGAAATAATCCCTGTTATTGATTTAAAGTCGCAATTGGACAAGCATTTACAACCACTATGAATAAGTTGAGCAATCTATAGCCAGCTCCAGTTATTCTGATGTTTTCTATCGATAAAGCTGGCCTTTAATATGCTCATTTAGTGAGCACAGTCTGTTTGCTTTAGAATGCTAACTGAGCAGCCTCTGAGGGATCCATTTCCCCAGATTTGTCCCGTCCGTTTTTCAGGAAAAGAAGAAACGTAAGGTCATCTCAAACTTGACTTGGTGAAGGAGGAAAGTGCTTGCTGAAAATTGCATGACATGAAAATTTAAGGCCATTCTGTCCGTCGAGTCCACAGCCTCAAGAAAAGACCCCAGAATTACACTTTTCATGAACCCCAGGTTGTTCCACAGTGTATTTCAGCCAACGTAGTACTTTTCAAGTTAGTTGCTGTTGTAATGCAGTCTACCATATAAAATTTATATTGTTATGACTTCTTAACATTTACAATTCCTAAGGGAGTTAATTACACAGAGATTAAACTTTCAGGAAGGTTAAATTATAAACCCACTGCCATCTCCATTTAGAGCTCTGTAAATTATTTAATGATCTTTCCTCTTTGGATTGGATCGCAATGGTTCGTAGCCTGGGTCTAAAGAGAAGATTCTTAGCTCTTTATGCCCTATGTTATTTATTCATTTTTCATTAGATTCTTTTCTAAAATACCAGGGTTTGTTTTAAAAATCTAAGTGGATGCAACTTCAAGCTGACAATATTGCTCACAAACACGGAAAAATTGCAAGACCTCAATAACAACAGTAACGTTAATTTATATAGCTCCTTTTCTGCAATTAAACAGATCAAGGAGGCATCCCGAGAACACCATAAAAGAAAATAAGGGCTGAATCACATAAAGAGATTTTTGATCAGATGACCAAATCTGGTCAAAGAGGTAGGGTTTAGGAAGGATTTTAAAGGTGTCTAGTATCAAGACCATGGATCATAAATCACCGATGAACATGTCAAACTTTAAATTCAATGTGTTTTTTTTTAAAGAGCACTGATACAGAATAAATGACTGTGAATATACATTCAGTAGCTGTCTGGACATAGAGAGTACCTTGAATGTCACACCTGATCAGATTTCACGAAAACTTCAAAGCGATAGACTTAAAAGGGGATAGAGTGCATCATAAACTGAACTGTAATTCCCTGGGAATTATTTCAGGTTATGAAGATAATGAGAGGAAAGACAGCAGTCAGGGTGAGAGGATTGTTTTGAGTCTTTCCCTCTCAAAAATACACAATGACAGGAGTTAAAAGCCAGTTCAACCCTGGTCTGTGTGGGCTTGTGAGAGAAGGTGCACCAGTGAGCTGAGGTACTTGCATATACTGTCCTGGATTCGAGGCTGATGTGCTGTGAAGGTCATAGTTGAAGAATCATTCCCAACGTCAGCAGTACATCCCAGCTCTTATATTCTACTAGCCCTCTTGAAACAAATGCTAACATTGCATTTGCCTTCCTAACTGCCAGTTGAACCTATATATTAGCATGAAGAGAATCCTGAATACTCTAACGCTGCCTTCACAGGGAACATAGAGATGGCCAGTCAGTTCAACTTCAGTGCCATCAACCAGTGCCTCAAAAACAAGCAATAGTTCAGAAAAATAGGGAGGCCATTCAGCCCTTCAAACTTATCAATGACATAATTAGCTGGTCCTTCTCCCTCAAGTCCACTTTCCTGTCCAATTCCTGAGCATCCAAATATTTAAAAATAAGATTGAAGTCAATTAATATTCACTTAGCCATTTTAATTAAAAATGAACCTTGAGCAATTCATTAAACAGTTAACCTGCTTTTTCTTGTGAACAAAATGTGGTGCCAAGGCAGACTCCCAAATAATGACAATCAGACCAGACAGGACACAGTCACTCACACTGAATATTCATAGCTTCAGTAGCACAAACCTGCTAGAAGCAAATTCTCTGAAATAAATATTTTTGAAGCAGTAATGAATTCTCTAGAGATGTTTCTGCTACTCAAGTACCAAGGGATGACTGTTCTGACATAGATTCTCATTCAGAACTGACTATTGTGACTCTCGACTGCTTCAATCCAAATAAAATAAAGGACTCCACATTAATTAAATATTTTTATGTCCAAGTACCTTACATTTGTGCTCACGCTTTTCTATTCGTATTCAATTTTTTTGATGTAAATAACATATTATTTCTCTGCTTTACAAATCAATAGCTAAATGCAATTTCCTCACAGAGTTCTCTTCCTTCTCGTCAGCTCAGAGTAGCTGAAGCAAGTCGAATACATATGATACCACATCAAAAGCTGCATACAGGAATCGCAGGGCTCAGGATTGTCTGAATGTTTTAGTCAGGCACCTTTTCTGATTCTCAGTATGACCGAGCAAGTGAGCGCTGGTGAATGTACAACTTTTTGAGATTTGTTATTCCATGGGATATGGGCATTGTGTGGCAAGGCCAGCATTTGTTGCCCATTCCCAATCACCTGGGGAGAGTTGAGGGTTGACCATCCTGGATTGGCTGACAGACAGAAGCAGAGTGGATCACACTGAACCCACTCCAGCACTGGCCCACCACAGAGTGGATCAGACAGCACCCACTCCAGCACTGGCCCAGCAGGATGTGGTCATGGGGAACCAGCTGTGGCTCCACACACACTCACTCCATGGGTACTGGCCAAACAGATCCCCTTTCCACAGATACGGGCATCCAATGTGTGCCAGTCTATAATTAGTTGCATGGCACATCACACTCTGCCCTTCAAAGCTGGCTGTTCCTCAGGCTGCCCCGGTAACTCTCATTGTAACACTGCAGCAAGGACACTGTGTGGTCAGGGACACCCTCCCACCCCCACCCCCACCCCGCCACATACCCCCAGCTCAGGGATTAGACCAGGCTGTATCTCACAGCACCCCTGCCTCACCTTTTACTGATTTGCCCCCTCAACCAGAGATACCAGGCTCATGGCACCCACTGCATTGCCATGCCACTTAATGCAGACACAAAACCAAGAAACAACCTTCACTCTGGGGGGGTCCCAACACAGCAAGTCAGGGGCAACATGTGATCCAAGTCCAGAGGCTTGGGCATAGTCAGTGCTCAGAACGGTCAGAGTCAGGATGGTCTCCCGTGATGGATGAGGGACTGAATGATGAGCAACCCCACCTACTTCGTTCTGCCCGAATGTGGGCAGCTCCTCTCCTGAATTCAGAGAAAGAGGCAGGTATGAGCAAAGATAAAAGTGTAGCACAGTTGTTGGTCTTGGTGCAGCTGGGTAGGTGTCCTGAGTGAGTGCATAGACAGTGCAGATGGCATGCAGGGTGAGCGGTGCCAGGCAACTGGGGTGGGTGAAAGCAAGGAGGGAAGATGTTCCAGGCAATGGTGAGAATGGTAGAGAACAAACGTTGGTGGGAATTGGGCTCAGCAATAGCAAAGGCATCTGGATGTGTATATGAATAGGAGGATTTAGAGGGATACGGGCCAAGTGCGGGGAAATGGGAGGAGAAACATTTTGGATATCTGGTTGGCATGGCTGAGTTGGACCGAAGAGTTTGACTGCATGCTGCACATCTCTATGACTCGATAAGTGTGAGGTATTAGAAATAAGATGGGACTACGTAGACTGGGGAAGGGGAGATGGACAGTGACCTCCATCCTACAGCGCTGGATATTCCTCCCAACACGCACACTGCACTGACCTGGGCGGTAACCTCAGACCAGGTTCGGGACAGCCTTCTCTGATGGTCCTGGGAGGGGAGGAAGAACCCACATGAAACATCCCAACTCGCAGGAGCCCAAGGATGCTGCCAAACCATTACCCCCCCCACCCCCGGCTACCTTGTTCAGGGCAAATGTCAGGAACTATGCCGCACAGCTCCACAGTAACTACACCCACATTGTTGCAAGCTCCACGCTGACATCACCCACATTACTGCACAGCTCCACACTGACATCACCCACATTACTGCACAGCTCCACACTGACATCACCCACATTATTGCACAGCTCCACACTGACATCACCCGCATTATTGCACAGCTCCACACTGACATCACCCACATTACTGCACAGCTCCACACTGACATCACCCGCATTACTGCACAGTTCCACAATGACTACACCCACATTATTGCACAGCTCCACACTGACAGCACACACATTACTGCACAGCTCCACACTGACAGCACCCACATTGCTGCACAGTTCCACAATGACTACACCCACATTACTGCCCAGTTCCACACTGACATCACCCACATTATTGCACAGCTCCACACTGACATCACCCACATTATTGCACAGCTCCACACTGACATCACCCACATTACTGCACAGCTCCACACTGACATCACCCGCATTACTGCACAGCTCCACACTGACAGCACCCACATTGCTGCACAGTTCCACACTGACAGCACCCACATTGCTGCACAGCTCCACAATGACTACACCCACATTATTGCACAGCTCCACACTGACAGCACACACATTACTGCACAGCTCCACACTGACAGCACCCACATTGCTGCACAGTTCCACAATGACTACACCCACATTACTGCCCAGTTCCACACTGACATCACCCACATTACTGCACAGCTCCACACTGACATCACCCACATTACTGCACAGCTCCACACTGACAGCACCCACATTGCTGCACAGTTCCACACTGACAGCACCCACATTGCTGCACAGTTCCACACTGACAGCACCCACATTTCTGTACAGCTCCACACTGACAGCACCTACATTGCTGCACAGCTCCACACTGCCAGCACCTACATTGCTGCACAGCTCCACGCTGAGAGGACACACATTGCTGCACAGCTCAACATTGACTGCACCTACATTACTGCACAGCCCCATGTTGAGAGCACACACATTGCTGCATAGCTCCACACTGACAGCACCCACATTGCTGCACAGCTTCACGCTGAAAGCACACACATTGCTGCACAGCTCCACACTGACAGCACCTACATTACTGCACAGCTGCACGCTCCGAGTACACACATCACTGCACAGCTCCACACTGACTGCCCCTACATTGCTGCACAGCTCCACACTGATTGTACCTACATTGCTGCACAGCTCCACACTGACAGCACCCACATTGCTGCACAGCTCCACACTGACAGCACCCACATTACTGCACAGCTCCATGCTCCGAGTACACACATTGCTGCACAGCTCCACACTGACAGCACACACATTACTGCACAGCTCCACAAAGACTACACCCACATTGCTGCACAGCTCCACACTGACAGCACCTACTTTACTGCACAGCTCCACGCTCCGAGTACACACATTGCTGCACAGCTCCACACTGACTGCCCCTACATTGCTGCACAGCTCCACACTGACAGCACTCACATTGCTGCACAGCTCCACACTGACTGCCCCTACATTACTGCACAGCTCCACACTGACAGCACCTATATTGCTGCACAGTTCCACACTGACAGCATACACATTGCTGCACAGTGCCACACTGACAGCACCCCACATTGCCGCACAGTTCCAGACTGACAGCACCCACATTTCTGTACAGCTCCACACTGACATCACCCAGATTGCTGTACAGTTCCAGATTGACAGCACACACATTACTGCTGCACAGTTCCAGACTGACACCATCCACATTGCTGTAAAGTTCCACATTGACAGCACCCACATTACTGCACAGCTCCAAACTGACAGCACCCACATTTCTGTACAGCTCCACACTGACATCACCCAGATTGCTGTACAGTTCCAGATTGACAGCACACACATTACTGCTGCACAGTTCCAGACTAACACCATCCACATTGCTGTAAAGTTCCACATTGACAGCACCCACATTACTGCACAGCTCCAAACTGACAGCACACACATTGCTGCACAGGGCCACACTAAAAGCACACACATTGCTGCACAGCTGCACACTGACAGCATCCACATTACTGCACAGCTCCACACTGACAGCACCTACATTACTGCACAGCTGCACGCTCCGAGTACACACATCACTGACAGCACTCACATTGCTGCACTGTCCACACTGACTACATACACATTGCTGCACAGCTCCACACTGACAGCACCCACATTACAGCACAGCTGCATGCTGACAGCGCACACATTACTGCACAGCTCCACACTGACAGCACCCACATTACTGCACAGTCCCACACTGAGAGCACCCATAGTGCTGCACAACAGCACGAGGTCGGAATTCCGCATTTAGACATTAATCTATCCATTCAGCTGTGGAGAATTTGAATTTGGGATTGAAGTTCGACACTGGATCCAGTGTATGTGGAGAAAGGTCACACAGTTCCAGTCTGATCTGTGCCTGGATTCAACCCAAATCTTGAGGCAACAAATATTTTATTGCTTCATTCTAAGTATACTAGGGGTGACTAAAGTACACTGTTAAGAATACATAAAATCTCTTAAATGTTTAAGAATATGCTCCATAACAGGTATTCACTGATGTGAATGCATTGTCAGATTTTATTTCCTGTTTTTTTTTAAAACCCCCACACCCATGTTGTGTGTGTGCAGGTGTGAGACACAGTGAGAGACACAAGGTGTACGAATCTTTATTCAATTTCCACCACCAGGAAGATAGGAAACACCCGAGTGGCCAGTGACAAGCACTGCCCTTAACATCGAAGGGCAATGCTGTGTGATCAAACAGTGAAGGGGAGGGTAGGGACTAAATCAAAATAGAGTTGCAGGGAGAAATAATACACTCCACTCCCTGCGGCGCCCACCTCTCCCTGAACAACTCCAGGGTGTTGGTGGATACCGCGTACTCCTTCTCCAAGGACACCCGGGCCCTAACGTAACCCCGGAAGAGGGGCAGGCAGTTGGCCCTTCACGACCCCCTCCATGGCCCACTGCCTGGACCTGTTTATGGCCAGTTTGGCCAGGCCCAGGAGCAGACCCACGAGGAGGTCTTCGTACCTGCCCTCCCTCCTCCGTACCGGGTGCCCGAAGATCAGGAGCGTGGGACTGAAGTGCAACCAAAAGCAGAGGAGGAGGTTTTTAAGAAAATCAAAAAGGAAGTGCAAACACCCACACCCAATATATACATGGTCCACGGACTCCACAGCACCACAGAACAAGCAGTTGGGCTGGGAGTCCGTGAACCACCGCAATCTGCGGTTGCAGGGGACTGCTGCGTGCAGCACCCTCCACCCCAGATCCCCGAGAGAAAGGGGGAGGACTCCCGCGTAGAGAGCTCTCCACTGGGGATCCCCACCGCCCGGTGGCAAATGGGCACGCCAAGGCGTGTCCGGACGGTGGATGAGGGAGAAGAGGTGGACGGTGTGCAGCAGCAGTCGATACAGGGCCTTCCTTTTTATATCCCTGAAAGGGACGAAATTAAAATTCCGGAGGCGGCTCAGGTTGTGGGGCACAGGCTCCCGCGGGAAGTATGGGACCTTGGGGCCAATGTGAAATTCCGTCCGGGCTGGGGTGAGCGCGGACGGGATCCCACCGCACACCTGAGAGTCCTCCAACTGGTGCACTACGTCGGGTCCGAGCACCGCTGTTTTAAGGCATCGGATTGTCAGATTTTACACTGAAATGGCACAATTGGCATCGTAATTCAATTGAAAACAAATTATGCCAATTGAAATGACACTGCAGATTTTACCGCAGTGAAATAGCAACTACAGTTGCAAAGAGTTATTGTTTCAACATAATCATCACCGTTATTGAAGTCATCCTTACTAAATATTCAACAGCTCACTTTATTTTCATGTATTATTAAGTAAATGCAGCAAGACTCTTCAGGATCAGAGACAATGAGTGTCGTTCCCTTGTGAATTTAACAGTAATTGAGATAGTTAGTCGGGTCATCCAGTGTACAAGTGATTGCTCTGTCAAACCAGGCAATCGAGCCAATTAAGCTGACTCAGGCTGCAAATGAAGTTGCTTCTGTGTGTGTTTTTCATTGTATGTGCATGTCCATTGTCACAGTCAAACAAACCTCACCAATGCCTGTGGTACAGAAATGTAACTGTACTGGTGGGGGAGTCCAAGACTACAGGGCATAGGTTTAAGGTGAGAGGGAAAGATTTAAGGGGCAACTTTTTCCACACAGATGGTGGTACATGTATAGAATGATCTGCCAGAGGAAGTGTAGAGGCTAATACAATATATAAAAGACATCTGGGTGGGTATATGAATAGGAAAGGTTTAGAGGGATATGGCCAAATGCTGACAAATTAATTTAGAATATCTGGTCGGCGTGGACAAGTTGATCTGAAGGGTCTGTTTTATGCTGTACATCTCTATGACCCTGTCATAGACTGGAGAACTCTTGTAATGCAATGGTAGTGTCACTATCTTTGAGCCAGAAGGCTGAATTTCAGTACTACAGCTACATAGGTGTGTGATTTAATCTCTGTACAGCTTGGGTACCTCACCACCTATTCAGGCACAGTGCCTGGGGCATCATGGCTGGCATCGCTGCTGATCACTGCACATTTTTGTCACATAATGACGGCCAAATATTATTACAAGTGTAGTTTCCTTGAATGTGGACTGGGTAAGTACAATGTACAGTGTGGGATGGCAGGACAGCTCAGCACTGCAGTAACATTATTGGTGACCACAGTGCGGAGTGAGACAGCAACTAGTTCTCTGAGTTTAATCTGTGTCCAGCGATTAGATGGCACATGTTGAAATCAATCTCAATAAATCTGTTAATATTCAGGCTTCTACACAGTAAAGTGATCATGAAACCTGCTAGCTCATCAATAAAGAAAACCCAACAGATTTACTAATATCCTGTTGGGAATGAGCCAACCCATGTTACATGGCTTAGGGCACTCCTAGCCTGTTCTCCGATGCTGACTCTTCATGGCACCTGATGTGGTGCATGAGTTACATGTAGGCCTTTTGGCCCCTTGGGCCTGTCTGGCAACTGAATCCAATCACAGCTGATCCTCTACCTCAACTCTACTTCTGTACCCACTTGGTATATCCCTTGATTCCTCTAGAATTTAAAAGTCTATTCATCTCCATTTTGAACGTATCTAACTGCTGTACATCCACATCGCTCTGCAGCAGAAAGCTCCAGAGAATCCCAATATTCAACACCATCCAATTGGCCTTTATCCTGAGATACTGCAGCATTGTGTGAACTTCTCCAGCCAAACGGGTAACAAGCTCTCAATCCTTGCCGTTGGAAACCTCTAAAAATTTGAACTGTTAATTGAGATTGTCTTTCACCTTTCTGAACTCCAAGGAATATTGACCCATTGTACTCTGTCCCTTCTCATAGCCCAGTCTACTTCATTTGAAAATAAAGTTGCTTAAACTTCTGATTTACACTGTGAGAGTCATAGAGTCATTGAGATGTACAGCATGGAAAAAGACCCTTCAGTCCAACTCGTCCATGTCAACCAGATAACCTAAACTAATTGAGTCCCATTTACTAGCACTTGGTCCATATCCCTCTAAACCCTTCCTATTCATGCAACCATTCAGATGCCTTTTAAATGTTGTGATTGTACCAGCCTCCACCACTTCCTCTGGCAGCTCATTCCATACATGTACCACCCTCTGCGTGAAAAGGTTGCCCCTTAGGTCTCTTTTATATCTTTCCCCTCTTACCCTAAACCTATGCCCTCTAGTTCTGGACTCCCCCACCCCAGCAAAAAGACCTTGTCCATTTACCCTATCCATTTAGAAACATCACACACTACAACCCAGATATATTGTGTAGAGTCTCACTGGGGTAGTGCAAAAGCCCTTCATCCCGAAACGTCGATTTTCCTCCTCCTCAGATGCTGCCTGACCTGCTGTGCTTTTCCAGCACCACACTCTCAAATCTAATCTCCAGCATCTGCAGTCTTCACTTTCACCCACTGGAAATCAAGCCCTACTAGTCACCACTAAAGTTACAGATTTTTAAAACTACACAGGATTCCCCAATTTCCTGTTTTCTAGACCCAGGTTGACAGAAAACACAGACCAGGCTTCAATGTGTAACAAGAATTATTATTTAGACAATAGACAATAGACAATAGACAATAGGTGCAGGAGTAGGCCATTCTGCCCTTCGAGCCTGCACCACCATTCAATATGATCATGGCTGATCACCCTCAATCAGTATCCTGTTCCTGCCTTATCTCCATAACCCTTGATTCCACTATCCTTGAGAGCTCTATCCAACTCTTTCTTAAATGAATCCAGAGACTGGACCTCTACTGCCGTCTGGGGCAGAGCATTCCACAGGAGCCACCACTCTCTGGGTGAAGAAGTTTCTCCTCATCTCTGTCCTAAATGGCCTACCCCTTATTTTTAAGCTGTGTCCTCTGGTTCAGGTTATTAGAAGTAAATGGACTCTCAATCCAGGTAAAATATCATGAATCATCAATGACTAACTCTACTGATTTAAACTTTAATCCCTTTAAAACACACACACACACTTGCACAGACACACACACTCTCTCTCTCGCACACAGACAGACAGACACAAACACATACACATACCACTTAAGTGGCAGGAAACTCGAAGCTCAGGGTCCTTCTCATGAGCGAAAGTCCTGTGTTCCTCTAGGACGATAGCGACTTTACTTTCCTGTTACTTGCTGTATTCGTTTTTTTAGTCTGTGCTAAAGTTAGGAAGCCTAGTCCATGGGATACATCAGTGAAGAAAGCTGCTGAGAGAGAACTTTAGATAACCCAAGAGAAAAGAGAGTTAGGATTGAAAGACCAAAGATTTCCTGAGGAATACGGAATTTAATTATATTAATAAACAAATCTTTCAGAACCAGCACAAAGGAATAATAGGCTCACATGTCTCATGGACAAGGGGCAGCGTATATATCTCGATAGACATCGGATGATAAATAACATGACTACATTTACCAATCATCTCCAGTCTATCCTAAAGATGAACTGACAAATCCCCAGGTATTCCACTCAATCAACATGTCGATCCTTGTTCATGTTTTGTTCAGATAGCAGGTTATTTGATCCTAGTTCACAGCCCATGCCTCGATGCTATTTGCTTTACCTGCGCAGATCTAACTGAAAAACGTAATAAAGCACATCCTAAATTTCAGTTACAACTCTCCTGAGATTCTTCTAGGCCTCTTCAAAAGATTTGTATCTGCTCCAATTCTTGACCTGCCCAGCATGCTAGTTCCTAATTGGTTTTCCCCTGCAGTCCTGCTGCTCCAATTCGAAAACCATGCGATTCTGATGCAGCTCTCGAGAATTGTGTGATCACAGCCTCCTCTCTCAGGACTGCACTGAATGATGCAGAATAAACGGGGATCCACTCTGGTGTGTGAAGGAAAGACATCAAAATGACTGGCCTGCAGATAAGTAATTCCTCTTTGATTGAGCTTGGTAAAGAGATGGTCGGCCCTGCTTTCAAAGTTTCAGTCACATTTTCTCCCTGTGCCACACTCGGAGGTGACTGAGATTTTGTAGATGGAGGCAGTTGGAAATGCCTACTGCTAGCTCTTGCCAGGCAGTGGTACTCCAGCTGGATATTTTGAATCAACCTGTTCAGATGTTTTAGGACTCACACCTGAGACTTACAACTTCGTAAGATATAGAAACAATATGAGGCCATTCAGCCCATCGAGTCTGCTCCGCCATTCAACCATGGCTAATGTGCTCCTCGCCCCTATTTTCCTGCCTTCTCCCCATGACCCTTCAAACTTGAATTTGGATCTTCTTCTCCAGAGGTAGGGACACTACCCCTACCCCACCCACAGTCTCAGTCACCCTCACCTACAAATTGGCTTCGAGCTTTCCACAACAATCAGTTTGCAGTTTGATTGGGTACAGACTGCCATTAGCATGTGTGCCCTGGCAGGTATTAGCGAGTTTTGAGAAGATTTGTAGCTCAGGTTGAGGTTTTGGATGTAGGTTTGCTCGCTGAGCTGGAAGGTTCATTTCCAGATGTTTCATCACCCTACTAGGTAACATCTTCAGTGGGCCTCAAGTGAAGCACTGCTGAGAATTCCTGCTTTCTATTTATATGTTTGGGTTTCTTACAAAATACCACGCAAAAAACTGTGACAAACACTACATTGGACAAACAGGCAGAAAACTAGCCACCAGGATACATGAACACCAACTAGCCACAAAACAACATGACCCTCTCTCACTAGTATCCTTACATACAGTTAAGGACGGACACCACTTCAACTGGAACTACATATCCATCTTAGGACAAGCCAAACAGAGGCTCGCACGAGAATTCCTAGAAGCATGGCATTCCAACCGGAACTCTCAACAAACACATAGAGTTAGACCCCATCTACCACCCCCTGAGAAAAAGAACAGGAAATGACATCACCACAGGAAATGAGATCATTGTGGTGGTTGTGACAACCATCTGATGAAGGAGTAGCACTCCGAAAGCTAGTGCTTTCAATTAAACCTGTTGGACTATAACCTGGTGTTGTGTGATTTTTAACTTTGTACAACCCAGTCCAACACCAGCATCTCCACATCATCATAAACATTGTTATTGTATCCACCTCCACCACTTCCTCTGGCAGCGCATTCCAAGCACTTACCACCCTCTGTGTTAAAAAACCTGTTTCTCACAACTCCTTTAAACTTACCCACTTTTACCCTAAACCAATGTCTTCTAGTTATTGACATTTCTACCCTGGGAAAAAGAATCTGACTATCCACTCTGTCCATGCCTCCCATAACTTTGTAAATCTTTATCAAGTTGCCCCTCATCCTTCGATGTTGAAGCAAAAATAATGCAAGTTTGTCCAATCTCTCCTTATAGCTAATACCCTTCAAACCAGGAAACATCCTGGTAAAATGTTTCTGTACCCTCTCCAAAGCCTTCACACCTTTCTGGTAGAATGGCGATCAGAATTGTACACAATATTCCAAATGTGGCTTAATTAAACTTTTATACAGTTGGAACATGACTTGCCAATTTTAATACATAATGCCCCAAACAATGAAGGCAAGCATACTATATGCCATCGTGACCACCTTATCCACCTGTGTTCATGGAACTGTACACCTACACACTTAGATTCCTCAGTATGTGGGTGGGGAACAAAACTGTGCACAATCTCCTTCATAGCATTTATATATACTACAAACAATAGGGATCCCAGCACTGATTCCTGTGGAACACCACTGATCACAAATCTCCAATCAAGATAACACCTTTCCACTACTACACTCTGTCTTCTATGGCTAAGCCAGTTCTGTATCCATCTTATTAGCTCACCACATATCCTACATGACTTCACCTTTTGTAGTTACGCCTGCCGTAAGTGACCTTAGATAACGTGAAGAGAAAATTGAGTTAACATTTCAAGTCCAGTGACCCTTCTTCAGAAAATGAGTTTCTCCAGCAAGTTCTGCTTTTGATTTTGTTGTTTGAGTTCTCTTTTTGCTTACAGACAATATCTACTGCCCTTCCCTCATCAATCACCTTTGTGACTTCCTCAAAAAACATTCAATCAAGTTTGTGATACATGATCTTGCCCGCACAAAGCCATGCTGCCTATCACTAATAAGTCCATATTTTTCCAAATGTGAGTAAATCCTATCTCTAAGAATATTCTCCTACATTTTCCTTGTCACTGATGTAAGACTCACCTGCCCATAATTTCCTGGATTATTCCAGTTGCTCTTAAACAAAGGAACAATATTGGCTATTCTCTAGTTCTCTGGGACCTCTCCTGCAACAAAAGAGGATACAAAGCCCAGCAACTTCCTCATTTGTTTCCCTCTGCATTCTGAGATAGATCCCATCAGGTCCTGGGGACTTGACTACCTTAAGACTTCTTAAAACACCCAACAGCTCCTCCTTTTTTATATTAACATGTCAACAGGTTTGTTTCAGATTTCCAGCATCCACAGTATTTTGCTTTCATTCCCTTTAAGATTTTCTCTGTATTTATCTAACTCTGGCCCCTTGAGCATCCCTCAGTTTAATTGTTCCCATTCACCCCCACCCCCTTCCACCACCCCCACCTTTGGTGCTATGGCTTTGAGTGCTGAAATACAAGTGTGATAATCATAGAAACATTCAGCACAGACAAGACCATCAGCCCATTGAGTCTATGCCAACCTATCTACACTAATCTCACTTTCCAGCACTTGGTGCACAGCTTTTGAATGTTATGGCATTTCAAGTGCTTATCCAAATACTTTTTAAAGGTTGTGAGGTTTCCTTTCTCAATAACCCTCACAGGCAGAGCATTCCCAATTCCCACCATCCTCCAGGTGAAAATATTTTTCCTCAAATCCTTTCGAAACTACCTGTCCTTCACTTTTAAATTGTGTCCCTTGACACTGACCCTTCAACTAAGAGGAACAGTTGCTATCTATTCACCCTGTCCATGCCCCTCATTATCTTATACACCGCTATCAAGTTCCTGTCAGCCTTCTCTTCCTGAAAGCAAACACCCTGAGCTTATCCAGCCTCTCTTCAACGCTGAAATGCTCCATTCCAGGGCAACATCCTGATGCATCCTCTCTGCACCGTCTCCAGAACAATCACATCTAGAACAATCATTTGGAAGGAGTAACAGGAATGCAAAGTACTGGGCAAATGGAAAGATTCTTGCTAGTGTAGATGAGCAGAGAGAGATCTCAGTGTCCAGGTACATAGATCCTTGAAAGTTGTCATCCAGGTTGATAGGGTAGTTAAGAAGGCATATGGTGTGTTAGCTTTTATTGGTAGAGGGATTGAGTTTCGGAACCATGAGGTCATGCTGCAGCTGTACAAAACTCTGGTGTGGCCGTACTTGGAGTATTGTGTACAGTTCTGGTTACCGCATCATAGGGTGGATGGAAAATGGGAAGCCTTCAGAAATGAGATAATGAGAATCCAGAGAAAGTATATTCCTGTCAGGGTGAAAGGAAAGGCTGGTAGGTAAAAGGAATGCTGGATGACTAAAGAAATTGAGGGTTTGGTTAAGAACAAGAAGGAAGCATATGTCAGGTATAGACAGGATAGATCGAGTGAATCCTTAGAAGAATATAAAGGCAGCAGGAGCATACTTAACAGGGAAATCAGGAGGGCAAAAAGGGGACATGAGGAAGCTTTGGCAAATAGAATTAAGGAGAATCCAAAGGGTGTTTATAAATACATTGAGGACAAAAGGGTAACTAGGGAGAGAATATGGTTGAAAATGGAATAGTGTCGGTTGGGTGGGCTTCAGATTGGTTTCACAGGTCTGTGCAACATCAATGGCTGAAGGGCCTGTACTGTGCTGTAATATTCTCTGTTCTATACTTCCCAAAGTGTGGGTGACTAGAACTGCACATAGTATCCAGCTGTGGTCTTACCAAAGTTCTGTACAGTTCCAACACAACCTCCCTGCTCTTATTATCTGTACCTCAACTGATAAAGACAAGCAGCCCGTAAACCTTCTTAACTACCCTATTATCTAGTCCTGTCACCTGCACAAACTCCTTAAGACCCCTCTGTTTCCCTGAGCTTCCTAGTTTTAGGGAGAATTCCCTCCCTAAATCTTTCACTCTTCCACATCCTGCTTTCAAATGTTGCTTCTCAGTGTCTAATTTTGACATAGTGCTCTCCTGCAAATGACCCTGGGGGTGCTTTATTGCACTAAAGTTGCTACATAAATGCCGGTTCTTGTTGTTTTATCCAACAGGTTCCTTTAGCAATGCTATCCACACAACTCCTGCCCCCACCTTGACAGCCATCTTCAGCTTCACGACATTAATTTCCTGTTTGCATGATAAACTCTGAGGAACTTCTCAGCAGCCAGGAGTTCTTCACCCTGGGAAGGGGCGGGGGTTGAGGGGGGGTGGGGGGGGGGGGGGGGTGGTGGTGGGCACAGGGTACTGGATGGGTGGGTGGGGTAAATCTCTGCAATGGAAAGCGTGATCAAAGAGCCACTGGTGAATGAGAAGACTTCCCTCCCCCCTCACCATCTTCCTGTTCTGTCATTTGGGACTTGCATTTCCAACATGAGCAAAGCAATTACATGCTGAGTTATGAAGTACGGGGACTGAAAATCTATTAATTGAAAATAAAAATCTAAATTTGTACTTTAGCCTCAGGGAGCTACAGTACATTACTGCCGCTGTTTGAAATGAGATGGAAATTTAGGCTGCCAGTAAAAATCGCTATTGGGGGCCAGTGGATTCAATATCCTGTCAAACTGAACACACCACTGTGTGGCCAGGCACATTATGGTACATTGTACTTAACATCCACAATCAATACTCGGTAAGGCCTGGAGATAGAATGTATGAATAACCTCACACCAACTAAATAAACATTGAGCTAACTGCCAACTTGTTATGATTAGACATATATCCAAGAGGATTTCTCCAGTTGCAATCCCTTGGCCCTGTGCTACACTGGGCTGATAGCTTTTATTTTATTTGATAAAAGTTGTTAGAACGATTAGAATACATTAGTGATAAGCATGAGCCCAAGAGAGTCTAGATTAGAGTGGTGCTGGAAAAGCACAGCAGGTGCAGAAAAATCATTTTCCTGCTCCTCGGATGCTGCCTGACCTGCTGTGCTTTTCCAGCACCCCACTCTAATCTAGACTCCGATTTCCAGCATCTGCCATCCTCACTTTTGCCTCTGAGCTCAAGCGTGTCCAAGCTTAACAGATTCAACCCATTCACCCAAGGTACAATACAAGTTGGCTTGAGATTTGTTTTATTTATTCATAGGGAATGGGCGTCGCTGACTAGACCAACAGTTATTGCCCATCGCTAAATTCCTTCGAGGAGAATTAAGAGAGTATCAGAAGTCACATAAGACCACACAAAATAGGAACAAGAGTAGGCCCATAAGCCCCTCGAGCCTGCTCAATGGGATCATGGCTGATCCAACATTTCTCACTTTCCCATCCTTACCCTATATCCCTTGATTCCCTGACTAATCAACTATCTAGCATGCTAGGCCTTAAATATATTTTTCCCTCAGATGGGGGATTTCAAGACTGGGGCATGTTTTTAAGGTGAGAGGAGAGAGATCTAAAAAAGATATGAGGGGCAAAGTTTTTACACAGAATGTGGTTCACGTGTGGAATGAACTTCCTGAGGAAGTGGTGGATGTGGGTACAATTATGTTTAAAAGACATGAATAGGAAAGGTTTGGAGGGATATGAGCCAAGTGCAGGGAGGTGGGACTAGTTTAGTTTGTGAACATGTTCAGCATGGACTGGTTGGACAGAAGGGTCTGTTTCCTGTTTGCATGACTCTGGCCCCACAGCCTCTCTGTGGATGAGGGTACCAGATTTCCTTCCCTAAAGGATATTAGTGAACCAGATGAGGTTTGTATGATAACTGGCAGTGGTTACATGGTTGTCATTGGATTAGCTTTTTTTCAAAATTCCAGATTTTATTGAATTCAAACTTCACCATCAACCATACTTAATTTGCTCCTATGTAAAGGAAGTTAGCAATTGAATTAAATATTTAAGATGCTAATTAAGTTAATAGAAACTCTTGTAAATAAGATTCATTTCAATGCAGCATGTCAAGAAATTAATGAGGAATCATTACACAGAAAAGCATCTGAGATGTTGAGAGAAGCCAGATGGGAGGACTATTGAATAGTGAGAATACACAAAAATAAAATACATGCAAACTAGAAAACCTTGCCTGTGTGAACATGCAGTCGACCATCAAAGTCTGCCACAGGGGCAAACTGAACATTTTTAAAAGGCAAAACAGATATTCTCACAAACTGGGAGACTGAAAGTAGTCATTGTAGGACACAAAAGGACTGAGTTTAATACTAAATCCCCTTTGAAAGCTTGAGGCAAGAACATCCTACAGTGGTCAAAATTTTATTTGTTTTTAAATAGTGATGGAAAAGGATAGACTGGATCCAAAAGTTGAAGTTCTAAGTTGGAGGAAGACTAATTTTGACGGTATTAGGCAAGAATTTTCAAAAGCTGATTGGGGGCAGATGTTTGCAGATAAAGGGACAGCTGGAAAATGGGAAGCCTTCAGAAATGAGATAACGAGAGTCCAGAGTCAGTATATTCCTGTCAGGGTGAAAGAAAAGGATGGTAGGTGTAGGGAATGCTGAATGACTAGAGAAATTGAGGGTTTGGTGAAGAAAAAGGAGGAAGCATATGTCAGGTATAGACAGGAGAGATTGCGATAATCCTTAGAAGAGTATAAAGGCAGTAGGACTATACATGAGATTGCTTTGGCAAATAGAGTTAAGGAGAATCCAAAGGGTTTTTTATAAATACATGAAGGACAAAAGGGCAATTAGGGAGAGAATAGGGCCCCCAAAGATCAACAAGGCAGCTCATATTTGGAGCCACAGGACATGGAGAAGATACTGAAGGAGTATTTTGCATCAGTGTTTACTGTAGAGAAGGACATGGAAGATATAGAAAGTCGGGGAATAGATGGTGGCATCTTGAAAAATGTCCATATTACCGAGGAGGAGGTGTTGGATGTCTTGAAACGCATAAGAGTGGATAACTCCCCAGGACCCAATCAGGTGTATTCTAGAACTTTGTGGGAAGCTAGGGAAGTGATTGCTGGGCCTCTTGCTGAGATATTTGTATCATCGATTGTCACAGGTGAGGTGCCAGAAGACTGGAGGTTGGCTAACGTGGTGGCATTATTTAAGAAAGGTGGTAAGGACAAGCCAGGGAACTATAGACCAGTGAGTCTGACGTCGGTAGTGGGCAAGTTATTGGAGGGAATCCTGAGGAACAGGATGTACATGTATTTGGAAAGGCAAGGACTGATTAGGGATAGTCAGCATGGCTATGTGCATGGGAAAAGATTTACAAGGATGTTGCCAGGGTTGAAGGATTCGAACTATAGTTAGAGACTGAACAGGCTGGGGCTGTTTTCCCTGGAGCATCTGAGTCTGAGGGGTGACCTTATAGAGGTTTATAAAATCATGAGGGACATGGATAGGATAAATAGACAAAGTCTTTTCCCTCGGGTGGGGGAGTCCAGAATTTGAGGGCATAGGTTTTGGGTGAGAGAGGAAAGATATAAAAGGGACCAAAGGGGCAACATTTTCACGCAGAGGGTGGTGCGGGTATTGAATGAGCTGCCGGAGGAAGTGGTGTAGGCTGGCACAATTGCAGCATTTAAAAGGCATTTGGATGGATATATGGCTAGGAAGGGTTTGGAGGGATATGGGTCAAGTGCTGGCAAATGGGACTAGATTGGGTTGGGATATCTGGTCGGCATGGGTGAGTTGGACCGAAGGGTCTGTTTCCATGCTGTACATCTCTATGACTCTATGATTCTAAATTACACTACACTTGTGAGTATAGACTTTCTTTTAAACATTATTTGATTGATTAACCCATTGATTTCTTGAGGTGAATTTAAACAGGATGTGGAGGTTCTCATGTTGGACTGGGGTGGACAAAGTCAGAAGTCACATGACACCAGGTTATAGTCCAACAGGTCTATTTGAAATCATAAGCTTTCAGAGTGCTGCTCCTTCGTCGAGGTGCAAAAGCTTGTGATTTCAAATAAACCTGTTGGACTACAACCTAGTGTCATATGATTTCTGAATCTAAACAACATATACATTTAAAAGTAGCACTGTAATGTTGTAGCTATCTTTGAAAACCTATCCTGCCGTATTCATTCCTATAATATAATTTAGAACTAATTCTTACAATAAATATTCATAAGCAATTTTAATCGAGTTGTAGACTCATGCTTAACCTTCCTACATTTTGATAACAATATTCTTGAGTTAGGAGTTTAAGTGCTGATATTGTAGACTTAAAAATTAAGTTGTTTCCACTATAATTAATGCGTAGATATATTGTACCCAGAGAGAACTTTGCTAGTTTGTGGGAGGACTACATTTCAGTACAGGGCCCAGTCCATAGCTGGTGAACCTGAATTAGTTCCTACAATGATCTAAAATTTCTCTTAGCTGAGGTTTTAGCTGACAATACATTTGAGAGAGTGCAGAGGGAGTTCAGCATAGGTTCACGAGGTCAATTCCTGGAATGGCAGGACAACCTTACACTGAAAGACTGGAGCGACTGGGCTTGTATACCCTTGAGTTTAGAAGACTGAGAGGGGATCTGATTGAGACTATAAGATTATTAAAGGATTGGACACTCTTGAGGCAGGAAACATGTTTCCGCTGATGGGTGAGTCCCAAACCAGAGGACACAGCTTAAAAATACGGGGAAGACCATTTAGGACAGAGATGAGGAGAAACTTCTTCACCCAGAGAGTGGTGGCTGTATGGAATGCTCTGCCCCAGAGGGCAGTGGAAGCCCAGTCTCTGGATTCATTTAAGAAAGAGTTGGATAGAGCTCTCAAGGATAGTGGAATCAAGGGTTATGGAGATAAGGCAGGAACAGGATACTGATTGAGGGTGATCAGCCATGATCATATTGAATGGTGGTGCAGGCTCGAAGGGCACCTATTGTCTATTGTCTATTGACTGGGTAGGTTAACCTTGGCAGAGGCAACAATAGTAGACAATTAACATTGTCACAATATCCATGATCACCACTCTCTTTATGGGCAACATGGCGGCTCAGTGGTTAGCATTGCTGCCTCACAGTGCCTGGGACCTGGGTTCAATTTCAGCCTTGGATGACTGTGTGGAGTTTTCACAGTTGCTGTGGGTTTCGTCCTACAATCTAAAGATGTGCAGGCCAGTTGAACTGGGCAGGCTAAATTGCCCATAGTGTTAGGTGTGTTAGGAAAGGGAATGGGTCTGGGTGGGTCACTCTGCAGAGGGTTGGTGTGGACTTATTGGGCCAAATAGCCTGTTTCCATACTGTAGAGAATCTAATCTTTGACTATTGCATCACCCAATCACAAAGCTTCTCTTCTACTCCTCTTGCCACCTCCCCTTTACCATTCGCTTAAAACTTGCAATATTTATGTTTTTCCTCAGTTCTAAAGTCATTGACCTGAAACACTAACTGGTGAAGCTACAAACTAGGACTAATTGCCAAACAGCATAAGCAGCAAGTGACAGAGAGAGCTAAGTGAGTCTACAATCAATGGATCAGATCTAATCTAACAGATCAGTCCTGCTACATCCAGTCAAGATCGGTGGTGGCCAAGCAAACTACTCATTAAGGGAGGAGGCTCCACTATTTTCTACATCCTCAATGACAGAGAAAAATAGCTCATCAACACAAAAGGTAAGGCTGAAGCATTTGCAACAATCTTCAGCCAGAAGTGCTTAATGCATGATGTACCTCAGCCTCCTCCAGTGGCCCCAGTATCACATCTGCTGGTCTTCAGGCAATTCAATTCATTCCATGTGATATCAAGAAACGGTTGAAGGCACTGCATGCTGGAAA
The DNA here is from genome assembly GCF_047496795.1 of Chiloscyllium punctatum. Classification (NCBI taxonomy): domain Eukaryota; kingdom Metazoa; phylum Chordata; class Chondrichthyes; order Orectolobiformes; family Hemiscylliidae; genus Chiloscyllium; species Chiloscyllium punctatum. The sequence goes on from NC_092751.1 coordinate 106,277,408, forward strand.
GGCAATGGGGCCTGACAACATTCCAGCAATACTACTAAATACTTGCATCCCAGTACTTGATCCAAGATCACATTCCTAGCCAAGCTGCTCCAGTACAGCTACCTGACAATGTGAAAAATTGCCCAGATAGATTCTGTACATAAAAAGTAGGAGAAATCCAATTTGGCCAATTACCACCCCATCAGTCTACTCTCCATCATCAGTAAGGTGATCAACAGTGAAGGGGTCATCAACAGTGCTATCAAGCATCACCTGCTCAGCAATAACCTGCTCAGTCACGCCCAGTTTGTGCTCTGCCAGAGCCACTCAGCTCCTGATCTCATTACATCCTTGGGAAATAGATGGTGACATCTTGAAAAATGTCCATATTACAGAGGAGGAATTGCTGAATGTTTTGAAATGCATAAAAGTGGATAAATCCCTAGGACCTGATCAGGTGTACACTAGAACTCTGTGATGAATTATGGAAGTGATTGCTGGGCCTCTTGTATCATCAATAGTCATAGGTTAGGTGCCGGAAGACTGGAGGTTGGCTAACCTGGTGCCACTAATTAAGAAAGGTGGTAAGGACAAACCAGGGAACTATAGACCGGTGAGCCTGATCTCAGTGGTGGGCAAGTTGTTCAAGGGAATCCTGAGGGACAGGATGTACTGTATTTGGAAAGGCAAGGACTGATTAGGAATAGTCAACATGGCTTTGTGTGTGGGAAATCATGTCTCACAAACTTGATTAAGTTTTTTGAAGAAGTAACAAAGAGGATTGATGAGGGCAGAGTCACAGACGTGATCTATGTGGACTTTGGTAAGGCATTCAACAAGGTTCCCCATGGGGGACTGGTTAGCAAGGTTAGATCTCATGGAATACAGGGAGAACTAGCCATTTGGATATAGACAGAGGGTGATTGTGGAGGGTTGCTTTTCACATTGGACCAGTGGAGTGCCACAAGGATCAGTGCTGAGTCCACTACATTTCATCATTTATATAAATGATTTGGACGTGAGCATAGGAGGTGTAGTTACTAAGTTTATAGATTACGCCAAAATTGGAGGTGTAGTGGACAGTGAAGAGGGTTACCTCAGATTATAACAGGATCTTGATCAGATTAGCCAATGGGCTGAGAAGTGACAGATTGAGTTTAATTTAGATAAATGCAAGGTGCTGCATTTTGGGAAAACAACTCTTAATAGGATTTATACACTTAATGGTAAGGTCCTAGGGAGTATTGCTGAACAAAGAGACCTTGGAGTGTAGGTTCATATCTTCGTGAAAGTGGAGTCCCAGGTAGATAGGATAGTGAAGAAGGCATTTGGTATGCTTTCCTTTATTGGTTACAGTATTGAGTACAGGCATTGGGAGGTCATGTTGCAGCTGTACAGGACATTGTTTTAGGCTATTTTTGGAATATTGGGTGCAATTCTGGTCTCCTTCCTATTGGAAAGATGTTGTGAAAGTTGAAAGGGTTCAGAAAAGATTTACAAGGATGCTGTCAGGGTTGGAAGATTTGAGCTATAGGGAGAGGTTGAATAGGCTAGGGCTATTTTCCCTGGAGCGTCAGACATTGAGGGGTGACCTTATAGAGGTTTACAAAATCATGAGAGCATGGATAGGATAAATAGACAAGGTCTTTTCTCTGGGTTGGGGGAGTCCAGAACTAGAGAGCATAGCTTTAGGATGAGAGGGGAAAGATATAAAAGAGACCTGAGGGGTAAACTTTTCACACAGAGAGTGGTGCATGTATGGAATGAGCTGCCAGAGGAAGTGGTGGAGGCTGGTACAATTACAGCATTTAAAAGGCATCTGAATAGGAAGGGTTTGGAGGGATATTGGCCGGGTGCTGACATGTGAGACTAGAATGGGTTGGGATATCTGGGCGGCATGGACAGGTTGGACCAAAGGGTCTTTTTCCGTGTTGTACATCTCTATGACTCTTTGGATAAACCAGCTGAATTACAGAGGAGATGAAAGTGTCAGTCATTGATATCAAGGCTAAATTCAACCGAGTGTAACATCAAGGAGCCTTAGCAAAACTAGTCAGTAGGAATTAAGGGGAAGGAAGGGTTGGAGTCATCACCTGGCACCAAGAAGACGGTTGTGGTTGTTGGAAGTCAGTCATCTCCAGCTCCAGGACATCTGTGCAGGATTTCCTGAGGGTAGCTCCGAGAGCCAACCACCTTCATCAATAACTTTCCGACCATCATAATGTCAGAAATAGGTGAGTGTCAATGATTGCACAATGTTCAGCACCATTCGTGACTCCTCAGACAATAACACAAATGCCAGGCCAATGAACATTGCCAACCTGAGAAAATCGATAAGTGGAGCTGCTGGTGTTGGACTACAGTGGACATGATTAGAAGTCCCACGACACCAGGTTAATGTCCAACAGGTCTATTAGAAATCACAAGCTTTTAGGATGCTGGCCCTTTGTCAGGTGTAGTCCTGACTATTGCTCCTTAATATTCAATGCACCACCATCACTGAATCCTCCACTACTCAATATTCTGGGGGTGACCAAGAACTGAACTGGATTAGCCATATAAAATATTGTGGCTCCAAGAGCAGGTCAGAAGCTAGGAATCCTGCAGAAAATAACTCACCTCCTGATTCCCCAAAACCTGTCCAACATCTGCATGTTATAAGTGAGGAGTAGGATGGAATAGTCTCCACTTGTCTGAACAGGTGCAGCTCCCACAACACTCAAGGAGTTTGACATCATCCAGAATAAAGCAAGCTGCTTGATTGGTACCACATCCAGAAACATTCACACCTTCCAACATTGACACTCAGTTGCGGCAGTGTGTATGACCTTTAAGGTACACTGCAGAAATTCACCAAGGTTTCTTCAACAGCATCTTCCAAACCCACAACCACTTCCATCATGAATACCAAGTGCAGCAGATATATGGGAACATCACCCCCTGCAAGGTCCCCTCTATGCTACCCACCATCCTGACTTGGAAATAAAGCATTGTTACATAGAACATAGAACAGTACAGTGCAGTACAAGCCCTTTGGCCCTCGATGTTGCAGACCATCTAACCTATACTATTCCATTCTCATCCATATGATTAGCCAGTGACCATTTAAATGCCCTTACAGTTGGCAAGTCTGTTGCAGGCAGGGCGTTCCTTGCCCCTATTACTCTCTGACTAAATAAACTACCTCTGACATCTGCCCTACATCTGTCTGCCCTCAAATTAAAGCTATGTCTCCTCATTTTAGCCTTCACCATCCAAGGAAAAAAACTCTCACTGTCCACCCTATCTAACCCTCTGATTATCTTATATGTCTCAATTAAGTCACCTCTCAATCTTCTTCTCTTTAATGAAAACAGCCTCACATCCCTCAGCCTCTCCTCCTAAGACCTTCCCTCTATACCAGGCAACATCTTAGTAAATCTCCTCTGAACCCTTTCCACAGCTTCCATATTCTTCCTGTAATGCAGTGATTCAGAACTGTATGCAGTACTCCAAGTGCAGCCACACCAGAGTTTTGTACACTGCAGCATGTCCTCATGGTTTCAAAACTCAGTCCCTCTACCAATAAAAGCTAACACATCGTATGCATTCTTAACAACTCTATCAACGCTACATACCTGGATACCAAGATCCTTCTGTTCATCTACACCACCAAGAGTCTTACCCAGTACTCTGTAATCCTGTTACTCCTTCCAAATTCAATCACCTCACACTTTTCACATTAAACTCCATTTGCCACCTCTCAGCCCAGCTCTGCAGCTTATCCATGTCCTTCTGTCACCTCTAACATCCTTCGTCACTATATACAACTCCACCGACCCTACTGTCATCCATAAATTTACTAATCCATCCTTCTATGCCCTCATCCAGGTCATTTATAAAAATGACAAACAGCAGTGACCCCAAAATAGATCCTTGGGGTACATCACTAGTAACTGAACTCCAGGATGAATATTTCCCATCACTACCACCTTCTGTCTTCTTTCAGCTAGCCATTTTCTGATCCAAACCACTAAATCGCCCTCAATCCCATGCCTCCATATTTTGTGCAATAGCCTACCATGGGGAACCTTATCAAATGCCTTACTGAAATCCACTGCTTTACCCTCATCCACCTGTTTGGTCACCTTCTCAAAGAACTCAATAAAGGCTTGTGAGGCATGATCTACCCTTCACAAAACCATGTTGACTATCCCTAATCAACTTATTCCTTTTGAGAAGATTATAAATCCCATCTCTTATAATCCTTTCCAACACTTTACCCACAACTGAAATAAGGCTCACTGGTCTATAATTACCTGGGTTGTCCCGACTCCCCTTCTTGAACAAGGGAACATTTGCTATCGTCCAGGCTTCTGGCACTATTCCTATAGACAATGACGACATAAAGGTCAAAGCCAAAGGCTTGCAGGGTCAAAATCTTGGACCTCCCTCTCTAACAACATTTTGGATTCCCTACAACAATTGACTGCAGCAGTGCAAGAAAGCAGCTCACCCCCACCTTCTCAAGGGCAAATAGGTATATACAACAAACACTGGCCCAGTCACCAATGCCCACATCTCATGAATGGATTGAAAAAAGCGACTTTTATTTCATACAAGCATTTCCCTAATTTTCTAATTTATATATTAAGACATTGCAGGAGAAAGTGAGGACTGCAGATGCTGGAGATCAGAGCTGAAAAATGTGTTGCTGGAAAAGCGCAGCAGGTCAGCAGCATCCAAGGAGCAGGAGAATGGACGTTTCGGGCATGAGTTCCTTCTTCAAAAATGCCATTAAGACATTGCATACCTTTACAAACAAATATCTCAGGTGTACATTTCCTATTTTACATTTTAGAAATATCATTGACTAATCTTTATAAGATCGCTGTTTTTAGGAACTTGCTGTGTACAAATTGAGTACTGCATTTCCTTAATCACATCAGTGGCACTTTGAAAACGAAAGTAATTTGTGATTTGTAAAGGAACATTTTGAGGTAGTCAGAGACACTGCATAATCTCAAGATCTGTGTCTTTTCTTTACAACAGTGAATCCATAAATGCTACATGTGCGATGGGGACAGTGACAGGGCTCACAGGAGAATGTATCACACAAAACAAACTACTCATTTATTAAAGCTATCATCAAAACATTAAATCACTGTCGAGCTATCTTGGAGAAAGGACCTCATTTTTGAATTGGTTTGTGCACTCATTGCTTGCAGATGGGGAACATAAACAGCTGTAGGAAAGTGACTGCAGGTGTAAGCATTGAATACAGTGAGACAGACAGCCAATGACAGAGAACAGAGAGAACTCATCACTGAAGAACAACAATGTACATTCATCACTGGATCGCTTGTACACTTAAGGTTCTTAAACAGACACCTTCTTTCAACTTTGTAAAAGAGACCTCTCAGGAGGGAGATTTGTGTATCCAAGTAAAAGGTCAATCATCTATTTTTTTAAAAATCACACAGTAACTGGTGAAATAATTGCATGAAGGCCGTTATTCCCTTTACTTACATGTGCATATTACATGATACTGACTCAGCTAGCACAAAGCAAGCTCCTAGAGTGAACAGAGACCCTGACACTCCTGTTTATATCTGTCAGCCAGGGCTCCCTGATTAGACCAGGTTAACAGCCCCAATCAGGGAACTCATATTCTCTGAGGTGCGCCTGGCTGACCTCATTCCAAACCCTCCAGCTGGGACATGGTGCTGGATATCAAATGCCCCCAACAGATGTGTATTAGGTAGGGGGTGGTTAGGGGTCATGTAATAGTCAGGTGGTTAGCCCAAGATACACTCACCCACCCCACATCTCACCCTCATAGTACAAAGGGTGATTGGCATTAACATCTACTGCTCAACTGCCATGCGTAAATAAATAATATTAATTCAACTTGTTTTGCTGAGCTCAGTTGACATCCTTTGTCTGTGCCATAGAACGATTGGCAAGGATGGGTGGTGAAACTGTTTACGACAATAGGAAGGAAGAGGACATTATCTCCAGGGGTCTGCTGTTTGCCCATTAGGGGCACCCCTCCCTCCTGCAGCCCTTCCCTCCTACACATACTTCAAATGCCAACAGCCTTCCTAAGGTGGCAAGTTAGAAAAACTCACCCATAGCCACTCCCCGACTTTAGTGACCCAGGCAGTGACCTTTCAAGCTGACCCACGACTCTGGTGAGACATGTAATATTCTAACAGAGCTGGACAGCATAAAGACAGGAAACATATTCTGGATGACCGGGGAGACCGGAGCTAGGGCTCACACTCTAAGAATACAGGGTATGCTATTTAGGACTGAGATGTGGAGAAATGTCTTCACCCAGAGAGTGGGGAGCCCGTGGAATTCTCTGTCACAGAAAGTGGTTGAAGCCAAACCATTGAATGTTGTCAAGGAGTTATATATAGTTCTTACGGCTAAAAGGATCAAAGGGTATGGAGAGAAAGACATATCCTCACTTGAGTCTTCCCTTCCCTTCCCATCTCCCCACTTCACCACCCCCTCCCCCACCTCCCAGGTTGACAGGCATCTCCATTTGCTGACCTGCCATTTCGGAAAAGACAGAGTAATAAGAGGAACTTCCAGGGAAGATGGAAATGGCTGCTTGAAATTGCCCTGGGAATCAGGGGAATGGTTTTACGCCTTTAGACAGCTTCAAAGTGAATACGAAATTGGCTAAACTTCACACGAGGGACAATCCTACAAGACTCATTAGCACAGTTCCCAGATTATCTTTCACTCTGCATTTATCTTGTACATTCTCACCCAATAAGGGAGTTTCAGGAGGTCACTTGGAAAGGGAACTTCTCCTTATTCTGATGGAGAAATGACACAGGGAGCTAAAGGATAGAAGGATATGCCGAGAATGTGAGATGAAGTAAGGTGAGAGGAGCAGCTTAAATACGAACATGGATAAAGGTGTCAGAGCAAATAGACTATACAGATTAAAGTGACATTGATCAACAATATTAAAATCTGGTGTAATATTGAAATTAGTGTCATGTTTCACCTGGTGTTGCCTGCAGGATCCACTACTGGCTAGGTTGCGTCAACAACTCTAGGTTGGTGAGTCTTTCAGCTGGTTTGGGTCGAACTTTTACTTGGCAAGTTGTGCAGGATCTATCCTACCCCCACAGAATGAACTTAAGTATTCCACTCATCAGAAGAGAGAGAGAGATTAGATTCCCTATAGCACAGAAACAGGCCCTTCGGCCCAACAAGTCCACACTGACCCTCAAGACTTACCCACCCAGACCCATTCCCCTAGCCTGCATTTACCCCTGACTAATGCACCTAACTACTCTGGGCAATTTAGCATGGCCAATTCACCTGACTTGTACTTCTTTTGGATTGTGGGAGGAAAACATGCAAACTCCACACAGGCAGTCACCCGAAGCTGGGATTAAACCCAGGTCCCTGGTGCTGTGAGGCAGCAGTGCTAACCACTGAGCCAACATGCCAGCCAGACAGACAGCACAGGAGGTCTGGGAGAGTAGAAACTCTGAGCAAGTAGTTCATTGGAGAAGAGTTACGAAGAGACGAAGAGTGGTTAAGGCTGGAGGTGAAAATCTAGGAGATCGAATGGGAGGAGCAGTAAGCACAAGTGATGAGTTAGGAATCACATTTTGCCTAAAAGTGGCTTTTGCCACTCCTTCCATCCCAACACTCCTTGTAGATATTTTTGCATCAATCAGTTCAGAGATGTGATTCCAAATCTCTGGAGCAAATGGGACTTGAATGCAGGACTCCTGGCTCAGAAGTAGAGACACTACCACTGCTCCACAAGAACGCCACCACCTAGCCCTCACCCCAAACATCCCTGAGACTACTTGTCAGGAAAGCTGCTAAATTAGTATCAATTATATCTTAATTCGGGGTGACTCTGCATCGAACATATTGAGGAGTTGATGAAAATCCCACCTCCCTTGTGAGGAGGCTTTAATCAGACTTTTCTGTGCCCAACTGTATAGAGCAGGATGCAACATTCTTTCTGAAACTGTTCGATGAAACTGAGCCAAATTTTAGAAGGATTGTCTTCATGAAAAACGACAAATCATTTTTCCTGTCAGAAGGTGAGGAGAGTTTAATGGCACAAGCAATGAGGCATTGTGATGGAACTGGCATCATTATACAATGTATTTGCAAACTAATGGACAAATTCTTGCCAAATGTGTCATCCTAAATGAAGATAGCAGAGCTTGCAGAACTCTGGTATTTAATCAGTCCTTTCCAGTGCCTGGGTAAATCCAGACATTCTTACTATATGTAAATCACCCACAGCAAATTGCCTTTCTATATTGCTATCTCAGGATGTCCTAAAGTGCTTTATAGTCAATGAAGTATCTTTGAAGTGCACTCACTGTGTAATGTAGAATAAATGTCAACCAATTGGCACACAGCAAGTTCCTAAAAACCGCCGCATGATAATGACCAGCTAATCTGTTTTTGCGATGTGCGTTGACAGTTAAGTATTATCCAGGGCACTGGGAATAACTCCCTCGGTCCCCAATTTCCTTCTAAATAGTGTCATCCATCTGGGAGAACAGAGGCAGCTTGATTTAACATTTCAATTGAACAACTGCAGCACTACTTCAGAAATACATTGGAGTGGGTGGCAGGATTTTGCATTCCTCTCTGTTGTGGGACTTGAAACAACTTCAATCCATTTGGAAGCAAAATATGTGCCAAGACTCACATCATCACTGAGCATATCAGCTCGTTCACATTGAGTCACTTTGAAAATATGGATAATAAGGAACCATTAAATCAGGGACCTAATAATAATTCTCAGCAAGGATTTTTCAAATCCTATCTCTGTCCTTCCCCATCCCTCTTTTTGTCTGTAACCTCTGCCACTCCCACAACCCTGCAGCATTTCTGCACTCCTCAATTTCTGACATCATGAACATGCTCAGTTTTAATTGCTCCATTATTGGCTGCTTGGATTGAAACTCAGGAGTTCCCTCAAATCATCTCCCCACCTCTCTCTTCCTGTAAGACGATATGACGATGAGATATAGGAGCAGAATTAGGCTATTCGGCCCATCGAGTCTGCTCCATATTCGATCATAGCTGTTACGTTTTCTGACCCCATTTTCCTGCCTTTTCCCCATAACCTTTGATCCCCTTACCAATCAAGAACCTATCTTGAGTACACTCAATCTCTTGGTTTCCACAGCCCTCTGCAGCAATGAGTTCCATAGATTAATTCACCCTCTGGCTGAAGAAATTCCTCCCCATCTCTGTTCTAAAGAGGCATCCCTTCACTCTGAGGCTGTGCCCTTGGGTCCCAGTCTCTCCTACTAGTAAAAACATCTTCTCCACTTACACTCTATCTAAATGCCTCAGTATTCTGTAAATTTCAATGAGACCCTGTAATCCTTCTAAACTGCATTGAGTACAGAATAAGAGCCCTCAACCGCTCCTCATATGACAAGCCTTCATTCCAAGGCTCACTCTCATAAACTTCTCTGGATCCCCTCCAACACCAGCACATCCTTCATTAGAGACGCTGCTCAAACACTCAGCCCTTGGATCAAAGTTCTGCTCATCTGTCCGAAAATCTTTTTTATGTAGCTCAGAGTCGAATCTGAATTGATAATGCTCTTGAGAAATGCCCTGGCATATTTTACTACAATAAAAATTCAAGTGGCTGTTGTTGGTGTTGAATATTTGACTTTGAGGACAAATGCCTGTGCAAAAGATCAAAAGTTTCAAGTCCCTTCTCCACAGCATTTGTCATTATCTCAAAATGCTTGGTGTCCCGATTTAGGATCTAGGAAAGCAACTGTGCAACATTTCATCCTTCCAATCAGTCTTGTTTTCACAATAAATCACCAATTTTATTGTTTGTTAACAAAAGTTGATTGTTAAATCTTTTTATGCTAAAACTAACATAGATAAAGTAAATAATTAGCCAATACTAATAACTGGGTAATACATTTAAATTGATAGTGTAACTATTCGAGCTGTGAGATTACATAGCTAGTGCATTCCTCCAATCTCAGTCCAAATAGCCCGACACCTGAACTGTTCGATGGACTTATCAATCACCACAAACAAAAAAAAATGCCTGTCTTAATGCATCATTCCTTCCCATCTTCCCAAGTGTTAGTCCGGATTACGTGCCTTAGAATTAGGTGACACTCACCCAGATTTCACACAAAACGTTTCAAATCAAAACCTGAGTATCCTCATTGTGTGATATAACTTTCTGAAAGTGCTGGCACATTATTATCAAAACTGTGTCTTATGTTTTTTCTTCTCTAAACAAAGGCACTTTCTTGCAGTCAAATTAGTAGTTGATTTAATTGATCAGAAGACAATATTGGAAACACATTCCCACAATTCGGTTTCAGTCCGCCTTTCCCTCTCTCTGAAAAGCTAACGTTCTCCTCCAAAGTAGCAAAGCAATGTCACAAAGTCACTTGCTGAGACAGGGCTATGACAGAATTGGCTGCTTGTTGGCTTAGATTTCAGTTATGTTCTTGTGGGAGTTTCCAAGACTTTGAGAAAATGAGAAGGCTGGCATTGCTGATGAAGGCTTCCTACTTGTCGAGTGTAGGGGTGTCAGATTAGAGACCAGACAGAGCCCAGGTCTAGTGGCAGCACTTGAAGCCACTCCATGACAGCCCAAAGGAAGCAACCCCAACATTGTCACCATGGAGATGTTCAGCTGCCCAGTTGGATATGCATCGTGGAACCCCCAGCAATTAACAGAAATGTTTGATCCCTGATGGGTTCTTTGAGGACATCCTACAATGTTGTGGTTCTGTTCGCTGAGCTGGGAATTTGTGTTGCAGACGTTTCGTCCCCTGTCTAGGTGACATCCTCAGTGCTTGGGACCCTCCTGTGAAGCGCTTCTGTGATCATTCCTCCGGCATTTGTAGTGGTTTGAATCTGCCGCTTCCGGTTGTCAGTTCCAGCTGTCCACTGCAGTGGTCGGTATATTGGGTTCAGGTCGATGTGCTTATTGATTGAATCTGTAGATGAGTGCCATGCCTCTAGGAATTCCCTGGCTGTTCTCTGTTTGGCTTGTCCTATAATAGTAGTGTTGTCCCAGTCAAATTCATGTTGCTTCTCATCTGCGTGTGTGGCTACTAAGGATAGCTGGTCGTGTCGTTTCGTGGCTAGTTGTGCGCCAATGTAGTGTACAAAATCCCATGCAAGGACTGTACAAAACACTACATAGGACAAACAGGAAGACAGCTAACAATCCGCATCCATGAACACTAACTAGCCACGAAACGACACGACCAGCTATCCTTAGTAGCCACACACGCAGATGACAAGCAACATGAATCCGACTGGGACAACACTACTATTATAGGATAAGCCAAACAGAGAACAGCCAGGGAATTCCTGGAGGCATGGCACTCATCCACAGATTCAATCAATAAGCACATCGACCCTGGACCCAATATACCGACCACTGCAGCGGACAGCTGGAACTGACAACCGGAAGCGGCAGATTCAAACCACTATAAATGCCGGAGGAAAGATCACAGAAGCGCTTCACAGGAGGCTCCCAAGCACTGAGGATGTCACCTAGACAGGGGACGAAACGTCTGCAACACAAATTCCCAGCTCGGCGAACAGAACCACGACAACAAGCACCCGAGCTACAAATCTTCTCACAAACTTTGAACATCCTACAACGTTCCTAGATTCCTCCTGGGATTCACCTGCTGTGACCATGTTCTGAGTAGGGGAGTAAAGCTTCAATGTTGATCTGACGTGGCTTTTGGGTCTAAGATGGTGGCAGGGGACACGAATGATGGTGGCCCCTCTTCTTCCCTTTAGTTTTTCATGGGATGTAGGTGTCACTGGCATTTATTACCCATCTCTATTTACCCAGGAACTCAATAGCTTGCTGGGTCATTTCAGAGGGCAGTTAAGAGTCAACCAAATTGTTGGTCTGGAGGAATATGTAGATCAGACTCGGTTAGGGTGGCATATTGCCTTCCCTGAAGGACGTGAGGCAGCACGGTGGCTCAATGATTGGCATTGCTACCTCACAGTGCCAGGAATCCATGACTCTATGACTATCTGCATGGACTTAGTACATTGACCCTGTGTCTGTGTGGGTTTCCTCTAGGTGCTCCAGTTTTTTCCCACAGTCCAAAGATATGCAGTTTAGGGTGGATTGGCCATGGGAAAGGCAGGAAAGGGGATTTATCTGGGTCAGATGCTCTTCAGAGAATCATTGTAGACTCATAGGCCGAAAGGCCTGCTTCCACAATGTTTATGAATATGACATGAGTGACCAGATGGGTTTTTGTGACAACTGGCAAGAGTTTGATGGATGTAATTACTTGAGACTAGTTTTCATTTCTAAACGATTATAAATTAAATGAATTTAAAGCCCATCATCTGCCATGGTGCAATTTAAACACTGCACCATAGCAATGGGGAGGGATGACCTTGAGCAGATGATCAGATAGATCAACATAAAAGGTTGTGGAAACTTGTTGTAATTGATTACCCTCATTTATAACCAAAATTACACAATATTTTTAAAACTAAAAATTGGTTTCTGTTTGGATTGTTTACTAAACTAGGGGTACAATAGAAATGAAGCCAAATAAAAATAAATGAGCCCAGGGCAGGTCTAGAGTTACAGTCGATTGACATGGAACAGAGTTGAACTGGTCATTTTGGAGACAAGTTCACTGTATTTAAATATTTCATTAAACTAAAACTTTTATTCCCCACTCCAGTCCTTTGCACCATCGTCCTGTTTAATCTGCACAGAAGCTGAAACTTTGACAGTGTTTGAATCAGAACCTGAATCCATAATCGTAGCAAAAGTCTCATCTATCTGTCTGAAGCAAAAAGCTTTGGTACTTCCAGGCTTATTACAGTTTAGATATTCACACATTGACGATAACCTCCAATTTCTAAAACTTGAAAGAAAATTATTTGGAAGGTGAATCAACCAGTCTTTTTTTTATCAGCGCCTGCAGAGGCAGATATAAAATAACCAGATAATCTTTTCCCATTTTCATTCCTGCAAAGAATTACTGTGGACGTCAAAGCCAGGTCCATGCGGGCAGTAACATCTGAAACAATCAGACCAGACGAGCAACAAAGCAGCTTGAAATGAAAAACAAAATCTGCTCACATGGCCTTGCTCATTGAAGCAGAAAGGAATGGAGACTAATGTTCTTTGGGAAACTTCTGGAGAAATGTATCAAAGATGACAAATGCCAGAAGTATTGTCAGTCTTTCATGACTTAATCATTGGCTCACTTAGTTCAGTAGCAAGTTTACTTACAAAAGACAGAAAGAATATAAATCACTGAAGATTTTTGAATATTCTCAGCTACTGGTATCTAAAGCAAATCTTGTCACGTGCGACTCAACAGCATGTCTCAGCCTGACAGGAGATGTTGAATATCGTCAAGGGTTTGCGAGTGGGACAATGCTACTTGGGAACAGCCAACAGCAACATCATAACATTCACAACTTTCAAACGTGACACGAGACAAAGCGAGTTCCTCAGCCACCTCTTGCAGTTTCTTAGAGTTCCACCAAATCAACTCAAAGTTCTTCAGAGTACTCAGACATCTCACTCAGTGAGGTGGTTCTAGGATCCTAAGATAGAACAGGAATGTCACTGTTTAGGCAAGGACTACTGATCTATCCACCTGACCATATGTGTTGTATTTGGTGCTTCCCATCACCAAAATCCATCAAGCTAGACATTTTAATGTCCATATTTCCCAAAACACTTACAATTGTGATCTGATGTAAATTCCTGCTCAACCCAAGGTTTCTCCCGGGAGACAACAAAAAACTAAGTAAACACCTGTTGATGTCCAACCCATTGTACTCTCAGCTGCATTGGATTCTTAGGTCAGGGTTAGATTTAGTTCTGAGAGTCAAAATTTGTGCAAGTTTCCTTGCTGAACAGGGCATGTTTTATTCTTCAATAGATCCTAAGTCTCTATGGTGGCTGGATGAGAACTGATGACCTCCTACCAGACCACGGGGCTGCTCTTTTGTCACAGACAGACCCAACTGGCAGTGAGTTTAACCTGGCAGCCACCACACTTCGGGTAAAGGGAAAGGTCATAAAGGAGTGTCCTTCCTGGTAACCTCAGGTAGTGCAGGAGTTGAACCCATGCTGCTAGGCATGTCAGTGTATTGCAAAGCATCGAGCTAACTGAGCTAACCAACTCACTGGCTAGCTGCCAGTTCTCACTGAATTGCATTTATTGAAAATCAAGAGAGTTGCTATGTTTTCTTTTCTCAGTTCAGGATTTTACCTTTCCTTTCACACAACCAGGGAATTCTCACGGGGCAATGCAGATGTTGAAATAGACTTGGAGCTCATTCCCTGTGGTCTCTAATATAAAAATGTAATTTTCGCTCCTTGTGCCTTTAACCCAAGAATCTGTGCCGTCCCTATACATTAGTGGCATTTTCACAGGAAAATCTCCAGGACTAGCCTGAAGGTTCAAGAATAATAGAAAGCTCCCCAATTGCAGGCACAGGAGGGGCAAGTAATTAGACACAAACATTAAATTACATTGTTCAGACAGTCGGTGTAATGGAGTTAATATTGCACGAGTGACTGCAGCTATTTAGTGACTATCTTTTTAAACAGTGTTCAAACAGGACTACTGAAAACATTAAGTGAAACTGTGTTGTATAAAATGACTTCAGTATAATTACATTATGCTTTCCTGTAATTTGTGCAGACTGCAGCTACATAAAAATTAACAGCCGAGCAACCTCTAGTTTAATAATAACACTTTCTAATTAAAGAGAATGGAAAATTGTATGTAACAATTTGTCCATGGCCCAATAACTTACTTGGTTGTGTCAGCTCAGCCTAGTGGTAACTACCTTCCTCAAGAAAGGCACAAGTTTGAACCCAGTAGATAAACTGACACAGACAGGGGAATGGAGAAGACAGCCTACCAGGCTGATGAGACCCAAAATTCACATCGATTCTTGTGATGATGCTGCTCCTTTAACAAGGTCATGTTGTCCTTGGATTATTTTTCAGAGAGGTTGTAAAAGACACACACTCCAGAAAGTCTAGGTTGAAGAGTTTTAGGGTCAATCTAATTATAACTAACAGATACTGCCTCAGGCAAAAGGCTTTTAAATTTAAAAAAACACATGTACAATGAAAGGGGAGCGGCCAGTTCTCCCAGCTCCATTCTCCTCTGGTCTGGCTATACACTGAAGGCAGTCAGGCAGTTTGGAAGCTGCTGGACCCAAAGAAGAAGCTGCATGTTGATCCTTCCTCTCTCTCTCTGACATCTCTCCTGTAAGACTCTGTGTTTGATTTTTCCATTTGTGCCAAGGAAGATTATTGCAAGTTTTTGGAACCGTATCATTAAGTTGGGATGATCTGTTGGGTTTCCAAATAGGTTAAGTTATTTGGTATTCTGTTCTCTTTTGTTTGTGTTGCATTGGGTAATCTTGTAAATAAATTCTGTTTTGTTTAAAACCATATGATTTGACCAGCAGCATCACTCCGGGAATATCTGCGTTACACCTGCTTCAAACAACTGGCAAAGTTAGGATCTGGGCTACTTTCTGGAAATGTTTTGAGGGGGGGTCTGGCCTGGTTCATAACAATCTTATCTCTGGCCAGTAGGAAGTCACTGTGGGTTGGCTCCCAGTCCAACAATGCCTCGATTTTGGAATTCTCAGCCATATTTTCAAAATTCCTCTATGATCTCACCCCTCTGTAGCTGTCAATGCATCCTATTCAGCCCTCTTGTGTCACCTCCAATTTTAATCACTCCACCAAGATTTGAAACGAAGATTTACGTTATCTTGACCCCAGGGTCTAGAATTACCTTCCAACTCTCTCCTTCTCTTTAAAGATCCCTCTTAAAACCTATCTATCCTAATATCTCCTTATGTGGCTCTTCAAATTTTGTTTGATAAGATTCCCATGAAACACACTTTACTACAGTCAAAGGTGCTTCATAAATGCAAGTTGTTATTTTTGTGGCTGACCCTTTCATTTCTCCCCACAAAATAAATTCAGTTTGCAAAACCTTTGAGCCATTGGAAACAATCTGCAATTTCTGACAGTAGCTCATCTAAACATTTCATCTTATTCATCAAAAGGCTTTGTACATAAATCAGAACCTGAATAAAAAAGGACATGGATTGTTACAAATATGTTTTATGTTTAATATTGCTTGGAGGACTGAGATTTTGAAGGATGGTGGAAAAGGGATTTATTTCACATTTTGTTATCATATCTCGATTTCCTTATAAGAGGTCATTGAAAATTGGCTGCGGGCATTGGAGATTCTTTTTAACAAAACTTCCTAAAAATCATATGGCTGGTGAAAACTGCTGGTTTTGCTGTAGACTCTGCTGAGGATTTCTTGAACTGGATGGAAATATTCCTATTTGATCTGGTTTGGTAAAAGAGAAGCCGACTAAGAACAACCTGAGTTAGAGGAATGTTTGCTATGAACAAGCTGCCCAGCTGATCACATTCCGATTTCTGAAAAATACCTGTAAATCAGTTCAGAATGTAAAATAGTTACTTTCAAGGAATAAGTGCAAGGACATCTTAAAATGATATTTGCTGAGCAAGCTATATCTGCAAGTCTTCAGAGAACTCTTCAGTTGAACACAATCATTGACTTGAACACGATCATTGAATTGAACACATACAGAGCATCAGACTCCAAACATCCTGCACATTATCCTTTTGCCTTCAAGAGTAATCATTTTTGCCGAAATGTTTCTTTTAAGAAAGCTAATCTCTGCGGAAAAGTCTGTTCTTTTTATCTCTTTTCATAAAGAGCAAATGTTTTTGCGTGTGTGCTATGGGGCTTTTTTAGAGGCACTTGTCTTTGTGCATTACTGATTGTGTATCATAACCATCTCTGATCAATAAGTTTGTTTTGATGATAAATTAATAATTATGCTTTATAGAAACCAAGTTATTTAAATCTTATTGTTTCAAATCTGATAGAAAGAAGTTTGTTAATTGCTCATCTTGGTAAAAGTATTTTACCTTATGTTATGATCCACAGAGTAGTGAGATTAGAGTGACAGTGCACTCCTCCAGTCTCGGTTGAATCAGGAAGCACTGGAGAAGGTGTAAAATCAATTCCCTAAATTATACCAGAACTGAGAGGTTCTGAAAATGTTGACACATTGCATGGTCTTTCACTAGAAAGGATAAAACTAAGAATGTCCCTGTTTTCAAATTATTGGAAGAGTTTGTAAGAGTAGAAGTAAAGAGGATGTTTCCATTCAAGGGTGAGACCAGAGTTAAGGGCCATTAATGTAAAACGATGATTTACATTACAACAGGAATTCAGAAGAAACTTCTTCCTCCAAAGTGAGGTGAGAATAGGGAACTCGCACCCACAAAGAGTGGTTACAGTGAAAAACTGAGATGCATTTAAGAGGAAGCTAGATAAAACAATAATTTGAAATTATATAGCACCTTTAACACAAAGAATCTGAACACCTCATGGTAATTCATAGAAGTATTTTAAGGTAATATTTGACACTTTGTTTCGAAAGGAAACATTAGGAAATATTAGGACACATTATCTTGTTAAAAAGAAGGAGCTGGTGACATAGTTGTAATATCATAGGTGTACAAAAACTGCCGTCCTTACCTGGTCTGTCCAACATGTGACTCCAGACCTACAGCAGCGTGGATGATTGCCCTCTGAACTGACCAAGCAAGCCATTCAGTTCAAGGATAATTAGGGGCAGACCATGAAGAAAACGAAGGTGATAGCAAGGCCAAAATTGGAGCAATGCAGGGATCTCAGAGGTTGGTTGGACTGGAGGAGATTACAGAGATAGGGAGGGAAAAGGCATGGAGGGGTTTGTATACAAGACTGAGAATTTTAAGTTGACTAACCATGATAAACAGAGGAGAAAATATAGGACATATTGAGAGGTACAAAGGGAAGTGGCTCAATTACCACAAATACTCGTGTGAAACTGTTGAACTGAATGGTTTAGATTAGATTACTTACAGTGTGGAAACAGGCCCTTCGGCCCAACAAGTCCACACCACCCCGCCGAAGCACAACCCACCCATACCCCTACATCTACCCCTTACCTAATACTACGGGCAATTTAGCATGGCCAATTCACCTGACCTGCACATCTTTGGAGCGTGGGAGGAAACTGGAGCACCCGGAGGAAACCCACACAGACACGGGGAGAATGTGCAAACTCCCTGTGCCGCCCACAAATGGTGTTATATTCTGGGTTTTAGATTCTGTGTAACTCTATTTACAGCAAAATAACATGAATTGCTTCTCATTCTGATCGTAGTGAAGCACCAATCACACCATCTGCAAGGCATTAAAAAAAAACATTCTGTTAATATACAACTCTCACAGCAGCTTCCAGGAAACTGCTCCGAAAGGAAAACAAGGAGTTTATTTTTCCCAATGGAAATACATTTTGACCAGTTTCTCAAAATAGCGATGAGGACATCCTTAAGCCGTGAAGCTAAACAGCAAAGCTCACAGTCTCTGCAAATTCAATCAATGCAACCCAAGCCCTTACCTGAGCTTTTAGCTGTGGATTGTCCATCTCTATTACACAATGTTCTCTCAAACATTGGACAGATCCGCAGGTCAAAGAATGGTGTCACAGCCGATCTAAATGAGCAGGTTTTTGGATGGCTCTTTCACTTCATGGACAGAAAACAATGTTTGACAGAAAACTTTGGTTCTGTGTGTGGGTGAGTTTTCATGTCTGACTTTCTGCCTGAGCCCTTTCTCCTCACCATCAGTCTGACAATGCTGCATTCTTTCAGTGTCAGTCGAGATTTTGAGGTCAGACATCTGGAGTCTTGAATCCATGCCTCTCCAAGCCAACGTTGCGCCACAGCTAAAACAAGTCAGTTCCAAAGTTTGTTCTGCTTAAGGAGGTATCCAATGAGATTATCTTTGGAAGTCAATTGGCAGCATGGCAGCTCAGCAGTTAGCACTGCTGTCTCACAGCACCAGGGACCCGGGTTCAATCCCAGCCTCAGGCAACTGTGTGGTGTTTGCACATTCTCCCTGTGTCTGCGTAGGTGTCCTTTGGGTGTTCCGGTTTCCTCCCAAGGTCCAAAGATATGCATGTCAGGGTGGATTAGCCACGGGAAATGTTGGGATGCCCTTCAGAAAGTCAGTGTGGACTTGATGGGCCGCATGGTCTGCTTTCACACTGTAGGAATTCTAAAGTGGCAGATGAGTATTAATGCAGAGATCTTTGTAATGGTGCATTTTAGTACAAAGAAGGTTAAAAGACAATATAAGTTGGGGGTACAACTCTTTAGGGAAACACGGCAGCAGAGGGACCTGGGTGTATATACGCACAGATCTTTGAAAATGTTAGGACAGGTAAAGAGTGCAGCAAGTAAACATACAAGACCCTCAGCTTTTTTATTAGTGGCTGGGAGTACGAGAGTAAGGAAGTGATGTTGAACTTGTATAAGCCTCTTGTTAGACCTCAGCTGGAATACTGTGCACAGTTCTGGGTGGCACTTTATACTAAAGACATGAATACATTGGAGAGAGGGTGCAGGAACGCTTTACAAGGCTGGTTTCAGGCATGAGGAACTTCAGTGATGAGAATCAGTTGAAGACTTTGGGACTGTTCTCCTGGGGCAGATGAAGGCTGAGAGGGGATCTAGTGAAGGCTGTTAAAACCATGAGGAGGCTAGATCAAACAGAGAGGAAGAAGCTCATAAAACAAGCAAGAGTAAGGGGACGTAGAGTTAAAGTGAGCTACAAAAGAAACAAGAGTGAAGTGAGGAAAATATCTTCATTCAACAGGTAGTTTGGATCTAGAATGTTCTGCCTGGAAATGTGGTGAAGGCAGGTTCAATTGAGCCATTGAAGAGGGGCATTGAATGATTATTTGGATAGAAATAATGTGAAAGGCTATGAGAGATCAGCACTAGCTAATGCTGCTCTTTTATGAGCTGGTGCAGGCACGATGGGCCAAATGGCCAGTTTCTGTGATTCCGCAATCTTCAGTCTTGCATTCCCGAGCTGATGAAAATAGGATTCAGGCACATGAATAGCACATTCCCAAACAAAAACTAACGCCTTTCTCTCTTGGCCAAGCTTCATCTCACCCTTACATAAGGGCAATAAATCATTAGGTCCTGCTTTCCACCAGTCCTTGAGCTAAGCTAAGTCAACAGAGGAAACATCTCTTTGAAGGAAAAATCCAATATGACTCACACCACTCTAAGTCATCGCATCTGCAGAAGTTGGCGAAAGATGCCCATGACAGAACCAACACCCAGGTGCCAAGAACAACACGTTGGACTTTCCAGCAAGATTCAGAAACAGCAGACAATCTCTGATGGGTGGTAGCGACCGATTCATGTTGGCAACTTGTTGTATTATTGCTGCTCGCCTCCTACTGACCACCTCCAGCCGAAAGAAATGGGGGCTCTCAATGTCTCCATGATCCCCCACCAGCAGATACATAACTCAATCAGCATCAGTTTGAACTGGGTCTGGCTTCAATCTCCAGAGAGAGAGAGAGAGACCGAGGAGTCTGCCAATAATTTTGCCAACTCTGAGGAAATCAAAGAACAAGGCGGGGGGAGTTGGTGTGAGGTCATGTCCACTGAGTAAACCGGTCGTTCCCCAGAGACTGGCACTGCAGTCTACAGTGGTGCCAAGCAAATAAATTGAACCAGCCAGGCAGTGTAATGCGAAAGCAATCAGCCACAGCTCAGTGGCTAACATGCTCGGTTTATGTCAGAAGATTCCAGTCCCACCCACTCCCGACCCAAGACCGCAGAACAATATCTAGCCTGGCCACCTCAGTGCGGCCTGAGGAAATGCTGTTATGTTGGCAATGACGCCAAATGGCGGAGATGCTGAATTGAGTCTTCCTCCTCTCCCAAATAGATTTTAAAAAGTCCCATAGCAGGATTTCAAAGGAGAACTGATGACACTTTCCTGGCGTAAAAAAGAAAATGCAGGAGAAACTCAGCAGCCTATATGGAGAGAGAAACCAAGTTACCACTTTGGGTACAAACTGAGGAGAGAGGAAGGAGCCTCAATTTAGCATTTCCTCCTCTTGGCGTCACCTCCAACAATGCAGCAACCCCTCAGGACTCCATTGAAGCTCTGAAGGGGAGTCATATCCAACTCAGAATGTTAACTCTGTTTCTTTCTCTATTTGCCATACTTGCTGAGTGTCTCCAGCACTTCCTGTTTTTATTTAAGATT
This sequence comes from Chiloscyllium punctatum, assembly GCF_047496795.1. NCBI lineage: Eukaryota > Metazoa > Chordata > Chondrichthyes > Orectolobiformes > Hemiscylliidae > Chiloscyllium > Chiloscyllium punctatum. Next base: position 106,298,593 of record NC_092751.1, read on the forward strand.
TCCAGCACCTGCAGTATTTTGTTTTAATTTGAGTTCTTCCTGGTAATTTGGTCAATGGCTATTCAACATTAATTATGGATTGTCTGTGGCCACTGTCACATTGCTTATTTGGTGGGGTTACAGTGGGTCTGCTGTACATGATCATGGGAACTGCATTTCAAATTTACTGCCTGTAAGGCGCTTTGAGCTGTCGTGAAGCCACAAAGACGCTATTCGAATGCAAGTCTAGCCCCTTTTGTTTTATTCCTTCAATGAGGAATTAGATAGACTGAGTGGAGGAGATTTGGACATTCATAAAATGAGCTGATCAGCTGAGGGGAAGAATGCTTCCTGCGCTCTGCTTTACGCCATGACACACTAGTTATAATTTAAATATTTATGGACAGGGCAAAAAGTTAATATTTCTTCAGTCACTTCTGCTCCTGGTGGCTGATGGGCAATATCATAGATTCACAGAATGGGAGGGGAAATTCAGTCCATCATTTCTGTACTAGCTTTTTGAACGAGCTGCCCAGTTAATCCCGTTTCCTCTGCTCTTCCCCCATCCCCTTACCAATGTTTCTTCACAAGTGTTTATCCATTTCTCTCTTGTTGAAGCTGATCCCACTGCTGCACGCTCTGGATCACGGATCACTGCTGGAAAATATTCTCCTCATCTCTCTGCCCAGTCCCTTCGCCAGTCTGAAATTACCAGCTTGGTTGATTTAGAAGTAGGTTCTGGATTAGTGGTGCTGGAAGAGCACAGCATTTCAGGCAGCGTCCAAGGAGCTCCTCGGATGCTGCCTGAACTGCTGTGCTCTTCCAGCACCACTAATCCAGAATCTGGTCTCCAGCATCTGCAGTCATTGTTTTTACCTGGTTGGTTTAGAAGTAGTTGAGCTTCAAGCATTGTCCTGCCAGCACGATCTTGCCTCTTTACAATCTTGTACAGCCAATCACTCTGACTATTACCCTAAACGCTTGCTTGACATTTGCCTGTCATGTACAGTGCATGATTGCACTGGAAGATGCTGCTGCAATGTTAGGGGAAGCTGCAGACACAGATAGGTTGGTGATTGCTGCTGAATGCAGCTTCCAGTCCGTTAATGACATTTCTGACCAAAAATGGATTAAGCACAGTCAGTGCAAATTGCAACATTCAAATCTCACAATGCGATATCGAAAACATTTCTCGTTTAACAAAAGAGATTAAATCCTGGTTTACTTACTCTGGTTTAGGTGCATAGAGAGGATTTCCATTTTATATTATGAAGACAACCTGAGCTATCGGAGTAATGTCATTACTTGTATTATATTGCTTCCTGCTCTCTTTACAGCGGTCTCTGAGATGATGAAGGGTTTCAATGAGAAAGATGTAGAGAGCTCCTGTGCTGGGGTTTGTTCAAAGTCAGCACCAGCAAAATAACAGTGACAAATAAACCCTCAAAATAACAGTCACAAATAAACCCTCAAAATAAACTTTTTCTCCCAGAGACAGCTGCGAATGTGGAATTTGCCACCATGAGGCATGTTTGGAACGAAACGTTCCAGATGCATCTAAGTAGGGGCTGAATAAACGCATGAGGGACACAGAAACAGAAGGAGATGCTGATAGGTGTGAGATAAAGCAGGATGGAGGAAGCTGATGTCGAGATTTAGCACAGTACGGGCAGGAGGGATTGAGAAACTGTTGAAATTTTGTACTATTTGTTGTCCCTTTGCATTATTAAATCACCACAGTATTAAAAAAAACAGAAGATGTTAGGAATGCACTACATCTAAGAAAAGGCTGATTAATTTAAAATGTTGGTCCCTCGTCACTAGTGTGTGTTCACGATTCATGGACCTTAATTTCACCTCTCAGCACAAATCCTAACCATTCAAAATATTTCCTGCTTTATTGCAGTTCACAGCCCACTGCAGGTTTCAATACAAATATAATGCAGGCAGGAAATACCATTGCAGCAATGAGATAGAGGGCTACTATTAAAACAAGGCCTAGGGTGAATCGATAGTCTCTATAGCATGGTACAGTGGCTCAGTGGTGAGCACTGCTGCCTCACGGTGCCAGGGACCCAGATTTGATTCTTGCCTCAGGATAGTGTCTGTGTGGAGTTTGCACATTCTCCTTGTGTCTGTATGGGTTTCCTTCAGGTGCTCTGGTTTCCTCCCATAGTGGAAAAAGTAAGGACTGCAGATGCTGGAGATCAGAGCTGAAAATATGTTGCTGGAAAAGCGCAGCAGGTCAGGCAGCATCCAAGGAGCAGGAGAATCGACATTTCGGGCATGAGCCCTTCTTCAGTGGCCATGGTTGACTCACACCTATCTCACATCAAGAGGTCATTGGCCTGAAGCTTTGGCCAACATCTTCTCACACACATTGAAGATAGGTCAAGGTTTCCTTCAAATATTTAAACTAACCTGTTCCAGGTGTGAAGCAGGGCAAGGCCTATGACAATCAAGCACCCCATTGAGGGATCTTTTTCTTAATTTTGCCCATGGATGTGGGTGTTGCTGTCTGGAGTTATCACCCATTACCTCATTTGTTAAGAGTCAACTCCATCATTGTGGGTCTGGAGTCACATGTAGGCCAGACCAGGTAAGGATGGCAGACTTCCTTCCCTGAAGGACATTGGTGAACCAGATGGGATTTTTCAAAAATTCTCAGTGGTTACATGAACACCATGAGGCTAGTGTTTTTGTTTTAAATTCCAGATTTGTTTATTGAAGTCAAATATCACCAACTGGCATGTTGGGATTCGAACCCCTTCTTCCCAGGACATTAACTTTGGGCTCTGGATTTAAAGCCCAGTGTTACCACCACTTCCCCAAGGGGAACTAGCAGTTTTGAGCCCCGCTGCAGACGTGAAGTAGTTGCAGACAGTTCTGCTCTCCTCAGTATCTCATCTCACTACACCAGTTTTCCTCATGGTTATATGCAGGGTTTGTTAAGGTTACAGCTCCTGCCAAGTTAAGGAATTTGATGCTGGAGGGATGGGTATTTGTTACAAACTGTGAGTACAGGAAGCATTTCAATGCAGCTTAGAGGTTACCGTCTTATCAGCCACAATCTCACTGAGACCAAGTTCAAGGGGCTGAATGGTCTACTCATGATACATACAAACATTCATTGACTAGTTCGCCTGTGTGGTAGATCAGATGCCAGGCTGAGCACATTTCCCCGCCCCACTCTGTGACACTGGCACGATGCCCAATCCAGAATGAGGAGGAATGCCCAGGATTTCCATATTCCCCAATGTCTTCCTCACAGCTCGCAATCGTGCCCCTAGAGGGATTGCTAATCAGCTTCAGTTGTGTTGAAATTGAGGACATTTTCTCATGCAGTGAGCTCAGATCCCATGAGAAGTTTGTGCACATTGATACGTGCTGACCTCATTTCAATAATAGGATACTTCAGTCCTCAGAGAGGATGCTATGTGGCCTGAATTAAGATTTGGGACTCAGTTGTGGCAGAGTTTTAACCCCCTCCATCTCTGGAATCCTTTTAATAAGCCAGTGAACTGTCAATTACAGCTGGAGCAAGGACACGATCACTTCTATTTAAAAGAAGAAAAAGACTTGTAATTATATAGCTCCTTTCACAAACCTGCATTACAGAAAACTAAGTGCTTTACAGCTGATGAGTTGCAGAGGAGGACCCCACAAACAGCCATGTGCTAATGAGCAGATCACACATATCCCCTGATGCTGCTTGCTGGATAATTGTTGGTCAGGACTTCACCCAATCTTCTTCAAATGAGCTTTTTTAAAATGTACTCATGGGATGAGGGTGTCTCTATCCAGGGCACCATTTATTGCCAACATTAACTGGCCAGAGGGCAGTTAAGCATCAACCACATGGCGTGGGCCTGAAGTCACATGTAGGCCAGACCAGTTAAGGACGGCAGATTTCCTTCCCTAAAGGTACATGAGTGAACCTGACAGGCTTTTCCAACAATCAATTTGTGGTCATCATTAGACTCTTAATTCCAGGTCCTTATTAAATTCAAATTCAACCATGGAGGGATTTGAACTCAGGTTCTCCAAAACAAGTTTCTAGGTTAATAGTCGAGTGAAAATACCACTAAGCCATTGCCTCCCCTTTTCTCTTTGCCCTTTACCTAACAGGGAGAAATGGGGCCTTACATTAACCTATCACCCAAAACACGGCTCCTAAGACAATGTGGGACTTCTTCAGAGCTCCTCTGGGAGGGTCAGCCGGTAATCTGTGATCTGACCTCTGGAGTAGGGAGTTGAGCTCACGATGTTCTGGCTCAAAGGTGAAAGGCTGTGTTACAGATTGAGCCACAACCAGCACGGCATGGCTTCAATTCACATTTCACCTGGAAACAAGTAACATCTAAGGTTGATGTATAATCAGGATCTTTGACATTGCCATGTTACAGCATGGACTGGAGCTGAGTTCTGATTAAAATACAGCTATTTTACATAAAACATGCCTTGACCAGGGTGAGGGTCTCTGTAGATTATTGAGAATACAGAATTGAGCGATTTGTTTTCCTTGCCCTTTAGTCTGTTTAATCCTTAATGCTGCAATTTATTCAAAATTAAAACACCTTATTACACAAAGAATTTTTTTTACATGAATGTGCTGATGTACAAAAGGTATGTGCTAGGCTAACAATATTTAGTGTGCTGAGCAAGGAAATCAAAAATGAATGGGCAATGTGTGAGGCACAGATTACGGTCATATATTTCAGTGTTGGGTTTGTACCTGGAGTTCTGTGTAACGAGAGCGAACAGGAAGTGATTTAGTGCGGTATTCCGTGCTGTGGTCAGGTATTTATTCAGCTTATAGCACAGCTAGCATTACCTAGAGAGGCTGCTCGTCACACAATGAGCTGGGATTCAGCTTTTATGTTGCAAGAGCAGGAATTTTGCTGATTTGTCACTCAATTTCCATTTAAGGGTCGGCAGCCTATCTCTTCAGCAATTCCACGTCCCAAAACCTCCTTCCTTTCTACATCCTTGTCAACAGCAATCACTCACTAATGAGCATGAGTGTGCACCCAGGGAATTCTGTGTCACTGGTCATGGGGTTGTGAGAGCTTTTGTGTGGCTGATGAGCGTGACCCTAGAGCCCCACCTCTGAGAATCTGGCAGGTGTTTGCAGGAGATGGAAGTGATCATTGGCCTTGTAATTCCTGGCATTCCTTTCTCCAGCTCTTTTCCAATGGTAAAGAGTTGGGTCTCTTTACAAAGGAGGTTCCTCCAGGTCGGTTTCTTCTGAACAAGAGTCTCCCACACCATCATTGCTGCAGTTTTTGAGGTAATCCTTCAGGAAGTCTTTGAAATGTTTCTTTTGTCCTGCCCTCGCTCAAGTGCTGTCCTTGATCAGAGGGAGGTGCGACTTCTGAATCACCATCGATAATACAACTAACAGTTCCGCTTGGGTTTCATTCCCAAATCCTACATTGGCTTTCGGTCCAACATGGTACCATTCCTAAATTTTCATCTTCCGGTTGCAATCCCACCCGTCCTGAACACCTCATCCAAACGTTCACAGTGTGGCACTCCCTCAATAGCACACTGGAGAGGACCATGTACAGGTCGAAGATCCTTTATTCGAAATGCTCAGGATGAGCTGGTTTTCCAGAAGTCGGAATTTTTCGATTTTCAGAATAAGTGACAGCTTAACGGTGAAATTTTTTTTTAAAATCTTGCGGAGGAACAGACTTCGAAATAAGAATGTGCTTGGCCACGCCCCCATCCCCACATCACATCTGAGTGACACAGCCAGTGGGTGTCGACTTGGGTTAACTGTTTGTTTGCCAAACAACCTTGTTAATGAGAAAAAAACTTCACAAGAAACCTTTGAATTTCGGAGCTTTTTGGTTTTTGGATGGTCAGCTAAAGGATCTTCTACCTGTACTAAAATAGAGGAATCTCAAACTTGCTAGCAAACAGGTCACCAAGATCAACTGAGCTTTTTTTAAATTGGTCATGAGATGAGGGTATCTATGATTTGGCCTAGTGTCTATTATCCATCCAAATTTGCCCAGAAAGCAGTTGAGAATCAATCACATTGTTGTGGGTCTGGAGTCACATGTAGGCAAGACCAGGTAAGGATGATAGATGTCCTTCCCTCAAGGTCATCGTTAGACTCTTAATTCCAGATTTTTATTGAATTCAAATTCCACCACGCAGTGAGATTTGAGCCCACATCCCCAAAACATGGCCTGGGTCTCTGGATTAATAGTCTAGTGATAATACCACTAGGCCATTGCCCAAGTGTTGGTCTGTATCCCTGAAGATATCAAGATGTTCAGTGATTAAGTCATCCCTCTCACCCTGACTAATTCCATTGGAGCTATTGTAAATGTAGTTGCAAGGATTTCTTCATTCCTGCATTTCTAACCTGAAGAGCTTTCTCAGAAGATGTCAGATATAGTGACAGACCAAAGCCATCCCAAGGGTACTGTAATGTCATTACATAAAGCAAAAAAAAGGAATTTTCAATTCACAATTCAATCTGCTCCTAATTCAGTCACTTTTTTCAAAATTTCTCAAAGTTAAGATTTATTTTATACCACATTCCAAATTTGCGATATTATTGACATTGCTTTCATCAAACTAGTGACGCAACTTTACCAATGCACATTTGAGAGAATTGCTCTTCACTTTACCTGGGAATTTAATTTCAAAAGATTTTATTGCTAAGGGAATGGGTATCCAAGAGTGTGAGTTGATGGTAGGTGTCTTTTCCCGAGGATGGAGGCTTTCAAGACTCTGTGTTAAGGTCAGGGGAGAGAGATTTTTAAAAAAAAGACATGAGGGATTTTTTGTTTTTACACAGAAGGTAGTTCACATGTGGAATGAACTTCCTGAGGAAGTGGTAGTTGTGGGATAATTGCAACATATCTGGATAACGACACGGATAGGAAAGGTTTGGATGGATACAGGCCAGGAGCAGGCAGTGGGGCGAGTTTAGTTTGAGCTTGTGTTCAGCATGGACTATTTGGACTGAAGCTGTTTTTGTGTGCTGTTGACTCTTTGACTGAATGGTTGGCAGAAAATAAGAGAGTTTGAATTAGTTAGTTAAAAATCACATAACACTAGGTTATAGTCCAACAGGTTTATTTGGAAGCACGAGCTTTCAAGGCGCTGCCTCTTCTCCACCTGATAAAGGAGCAGTGCTCCAAAAGCTAGTACTTCCAAATAAACCTGTTGGACTATAACTTGGTGTTGTGTGATTTTTAACTTTGTCCACCTCAGTCCAACACCAACACCTCCAAATCTGGATGAGTTAGGGTATATTCACAGGAGGTTAGAAGAATGGGGGGGGCATCTAATAGAAACCTATAAAATTCTAACGGGATTAGACAGGGTATACACAGGAAGGATGTTTCTGATGACCAGAGAATTCAGAACTAGGGTCACAGTCTAAGGATACAAGCTAGATTGTTTAGGACTAAGGTAGGTTTAAGAGTAGATAAATATTCAGGCCCAGATGAAATGTATCCCAGGCTGTTGAGTGAGGCAAGGGATGAAATAGCAGGGGAGCTGGCAATAAGTTGAATTCCTCTCTGGCTTTGGTAGTGGGGCCAGAGGACTGGAGGATAGCCAGTGTGAACCATTTTCAAGAAGGGTGCAAGGGATAAACCCAGAAACTACAAGCTAGTAAGTCGATCATCAGTGGTGGGAAACTATTGGAAGTAAGGCTGGAGGACAGAACTAACGGACACTTGGAGAGGCAGGAATCGATCAAGTGCATTCAGCATGGTGTTGTTAAGGGAAGGTTAAGCCTGACCAACTTGATTGGGTTCTTTGAAGATATGATCAATTGTGTAAATGAAGGCAATGCATTTGACAGTCTACTTGGATGTCAGCAAGGCTTTTGATAAGGTTCCACATGGGACACTTTTCTTTATGCATTTTGTGGGATGTGGACATCACTGGCTGGGCCAGCATTTATTATCTGTCCCCAGTTGCCCTTGAAAAGGTGGGGGTGAGCTGCCTTCTTATACTGCTGCAGTCCAACTGCTGTGGGTTGACCCACAATGTCATTATAGCAATGCTGATCCTGTGGTTCCACTGGGATCAGTGTTGGGCCCCTTGCTGCTTCTGATTTATATAAATCATTTAGAGTATCAGTAAGTTTGGAGTTGAAATGAAAATTGATAAGGTGGTAAATAGTGAGCTGGATAGCCTTAGATTACAGGAGGATATAGACAGACTGTTCAGACAGGCTGATTGGTGGCAAATGGAATTCAATCCAGATAAATGTGAGATGATGCACTTGGGCAGAACAAAAAAGGCAAAGGAAACTTGAAAGGGTTCAGAAACTATTTACACGGATGTTGCCAGGGTTGGAGGATTTGAGCTACAGGGAGAGGCTGAACAGGCTGGGGCTGCTTTCCTTGGAGCGTCGGAGGCTGAGGGGTGACCTTATAGAGGTTTACAAAATTATAAGAGGCATGGACAGGATAAATAGACAAGGTCTTTTCCCTGGGGTCAGGGAGTCCAGAACTAGAGGGCATAGGTTTAGGGTGTGAGGGGAAAGATATAAAAGAGATCTAAGGGGCAACTTTTTCACGCAGAGGGTGGTACAGGTATGGAATGAGCTGCCAGACGATGCGGTGGAGGCTGGTACAATTGCAACATTTAAGAAGCATTTGGATGGGTATATGAATAGGAAGGGTTTGGAGGGATATGGGCCGGATGCTGGCAGGTGGGACTAGATTGGGTCGGGATAACTGGTCGGCATGGAGGGTTGGACCAAAGGGTCATTTTCCATGCCGTACATCTCTATGACTCTATGACTCTATGAATTCGGAACTGAAGGTGGAATCCTGGGAATTAGCAAGGATCAGAGGGACCTAAGTGTGTTTGTACACTGATTCCTATCAGGGACAGGTGGATAAAATGGTTAAATAGCCATATGGACACCTGCACTTTCTGAGCTGAGGTGTCGATTTTAAGAGCAAGAAGGCAACACTGGGACTGCATAAGATGTTATTTTGTCCACAGCTAGAGTATTGTGTACAATTCTGGAATCTACACCATAGGAGGTATCTGAGAGTACTGGAGAGGGCACAGAGGAGATCTCCCAATGGGTGCTACCTGGGCTGGACAGCTTGAGTTATGAAGAGAGATCGAATAGACTGGCATTGCTTTCCTTGGGTCATAGGGACTGAGAGGGGGACATGATTGAAATGTATAAAATAGATGGTGGATAGGAGGAAACATTTCCCCTTGGTGGAGGGAGCAATGACCAGGGTCATAGGTTTAAGGGAAGGGGCAGATGGTTGAACAGCAATGTGAGGTTTTTTTTCCATGCAGAGGTTAGTGGGAATGTGGAACTCACTGCCTGTAAGGGTAGTAGAAGCAGAAACCTTTAGAACATTTAAAAAGTGTTCAGATGTGCACTTGCAATGTGAAGGCACACCGAAGGCAATGAGCCAAGTGCTGGGAAATGGGATTAGAATAGCTCAGTGGTTGACTGCAGACATGGGGGTCCCTTTTCTCTTTGCCCAGAGACCAATTAGCCTGTGAAATTCCCAGCCACAGATCTTGTTTCCAAACACTGAGGACAAAATATTGAAGGCTTTTGAGGAGATATAGTTCTTAGATGTAAAGGGATCAAAGGTTATGGGGAGAAAGCAGGAACAGGGAACTGTTTTGGACCATCAGCCATGACTATATTGAAAGATGGGACAGGATTGATGACACAAATGGCCTCCTCTCATTCCTATTTTCTACCTTTTCTATGATCAATGTCACGGTTGAATTTTAGTGCCAATGTGAGGCCAGCTTCATAACTTGTACATCCTCGCCACTGGCTGCAACAAATCAAACATCGTGTTCCTTTTAAAACCTGAAAGAACTGTGAATGCTGGAAATTAGAAATGGCTGGAGAAACGCAGCCAGTCTGGTAGCATCTGCGGGAGCGAAATTGGAGTTCACGTTTCAGGTTCGCTGACCTCTCCTCAGAACATCTTCTTCCTTTCGTTGTTCATATCAGACAGAGAACAGATTGTCCTCAACTAAACACCACCTCGCCCCCCCACCCCTTCCAAGCCCCAAACAAAAACACAACTGGGAAGCATGAGCAAACAAATCCTGAGTGCACTAATAGCTACGTTAGCAACTAAGTTAAGATAATCAACTGAGCAGATAACATGGCTCCTTCATGCCAACTAGAGGTAAGATAGAATTATACAGCAATCAAAGATCCTGCTAGTCACATAGTCATAAAGATGTACAGCACGGAAACAGACCCTTTGGTCCAATCCGTCCGCGCCGACAAGATATCACAGCCTAATCTAGTCCCACCTGCCAGCACCCGGCCCATATCCTTCTAAACCCTTCCTATTCATATAACCATCCAGATGCCTTTTAAATGCTGTAACTGTACCAGCCTCCACCACTTCCCCTGACAGATCATTCCAAATACGTACCACCATCTGCATGAAAAAGTTGTCCCTTTTCTATCTTTCCCCTCTCACCCTGAACCTATGCCTCTAGTTCTGGACTCCCCAACCCCAGGGAAAAGACTTTGTCTATTTACCCTATTCATGCCCCTCATGATTTTATAAATCTCCATAAGGTCACCCCTCAGCTTCTGACACTCCAGGGAAAACTGCCCCAGCCTGTTCACCCTCACTCTATACCTCAAATCATGTTTGAAATGTTTAATTGACCGTCCCCTCCAGTTTGCCACACCTAAGTCTCAGCAGCTTGTTTAACGGAGGGAGTTCCAGATTACCCCAACCCTTCGTGCATAGAAGCACTTCCTGTATTGCCCCAGAACGTCCTGGCTTTAATTTTGCTCTTCACAGAGGAAATTGCTTCTCTCTCTCTCTCTGTGTCCACAGTTTCAAATCCTTTAGCCATTATGAACATCTGAATTTCGTCATTTCTTAATCTCCAAATGGAACACAAGCCTGGTTTGGGTAACTTTTCCTTCGAATTTTAACCCTTTTTTCTGTGGTTCTTAGTGAATCCCTGCAACATCCTCTTCAAAGCCCAAACTAACCTACCTGAGAAGCTGAGCAAACAGCTCGAAATGGAGTATGGTGAAGTTTATTGTAACTGGAACGTAGCCTGTGCCATTTGTATCTTGTTCCACTTGGGTCAAAGCACAACTCTCATTAACTGCCTAATTATTTTCTGTACCCAAGCACCAGCTTTTAAATGTTAAACACCTGCCAGTCAGTTTAACATAGTTTGAGGGAAACATCAAATATTCATTAAAAACTAATCTAATGTTGAGATCCGCAAAAGCACACACTGAATGGAAACCTAATAGAATTAAGATGGATACGTGCAATTTTACAATTCTAAACAAAAAGTGGGGTCAGCATCTCCATACTCAATGTGTTACTTTGCAGTGTACATCCATAGTGTCAGAACCCACTTGGAATAAATGAACAGCACTCACAGAGTGGGTAGTGTGTGTGTTTGTGAAGCACTATGATGACATCTAGTGGGAGTTTATCAAACAGAGCTGACCCAGATTGTCTTGTTTGTAAATCTGTGATGAGGATTAACAAGCGGCTAATCCAAATTAAACGGCTGGTGGGAAAAGAGCAACTAGCGCACGTTTTTAGAATAGACATCTATCCGCGGATATGGGACTCTTAGCTTTGTTTTATCAAGGGCTTTTTAAATGAAAGAGCAAATTACTGCAGATGCTGGAATCAGTACTGAAAACAACAAATGCTGGAGATCACAGTGGGTCAGGCAGCATCCATGGAGAGAGAGCAAGCTCGCGTTTTGTTAGTTAATGTTCCGTTAGTTTGCTTTCTCTTCATGGATGCTGCCTGACCCACTGTGATCACCAGCATTTGTTGTTTTCAGCTTTGAAAGTGTTTCCACCATGGAATGTCTTGAACCTCAATTTCCAATAGAAATTGCAGGGTATTTTCCACATTTGTTGATATTGGATAGTTCACCCAGTTTTACTGTTGTTCAGTTTGACACACTGACTGACTATTTCTGAGCATACTTAAGAGTCGATGATGCTGTTTGTCTGGAGTCACTGATCAACCAGGCTGGGTAAAGATGGTAAATTTCTTCCTCTAAGGGAGAATTAGTGAACCAAAACAGGATTTTACAACAACCCAGTGTTTCACAGCCATGACTCTGAGACTAGATTTATTAACTAACTAAATGAAGAGTAATCTAGACTCGAAACGTTAGCTTGCTCTCTCTCCATGGATGCTGCATGACCTGCTGTGATCTCCAGCATTTGTTGTCTTCAGTACGATTCCAGCATCTGCAGTAACTTGTTACTAAAATTGAATTCTCCCAAATTCCCGAGGGAGTTAAACCCACACACCCGGAGCAATAGTATCCTTGCCGTATCTACATTCCTGATGATTATTCGGTCATTAGTTATTCAACTCAAAGATTACAGATGTAGTCAAAAGAGAACGCTCTGGAAATGCTCAGCTCTGTGAGTGTCAACAGAATGGTTACTAACCGAAAACGCCAGCCTGAATTTCATCTGGGGTTGAGAACTCAGCAATGGAAGCATTTTGAGATGTAAAAGGACCAAATTAACCCCGAGGTGATTTAGAGGTACTGCACCTAAGGAGAAACAAAGAATCATAGAATCTCTCCAGTTTGGAAACAGGCCCTTTGGCCTAACAAGTCCACACCAACCCTCCGAAGAGTCACCCACCCAGACCCATTTCCCTACCCCATTACTCTGCATTTACCCCTGACTAATGCACCTCACCTACACATCCTGGAACACTATGGGCAATTTAACAGGAAGTAGGTTGGCCGTATAAAAGGCAAATGTGAGCCATTCCTGGGTTGACCAATCCCTGGAAGAATGAAGCAGACAGGAAGACAAAAGGCCAGCAGCCTGACAATCTACTCCAACGAGGAGAAAGTGAGGACCGCAGATGCTGGAGATCAGAGCTGAAAATGTGTTGCTGGAAAAGCGCAGCAGGTCAGGCAGCATCCAAGGAGCAGGAGAATCGACGTTTCAGGCATAAGCCTTTCTTCAGGAAATCTACACCAATGTCCAAACACTCACACCACACACCCCAATGTCCACTCACACCTCACTCCCCAAGACCAAATGCTCACTCCTCACACCCCAATATCCAAATACTCACTCCTCACTCCCCAACATCCAAACATTTACTCCACACTCCCCAACGTCCAAATACTCACTCCTCACACCCCAACGTCCAAACGCTCACTCCTCACTCCCCATTGCCAAAACACTCACTCCTCATACTCCAACGTCCAAACGCTCATGCCTCACACCCTAACGTCCAAATACTCACTCCTCACTCCCCAATGTCCAAACACTCACTCCCCACTCCCCAACGTCCAAACGATCACGGCTCACTCCCCAACGTCCAAATACTCACTCCTCACACCCCAATGACCAAACACTCACTCCCCACTCCTCAAAGTCCAAATACTCACTCCTGACTCCCCAATGTTCACTCACTCCTCACTCCCCAACATCCAAATACTCACTCCTCATTCCCCAATGTCCAAACACTCATTCCTCACTCCCCAACGTCCAAACGATCACTCCTCACTCCCCAACATCCAAACATTTACTCCACACTCCCCAACGTCCAAATACTCACTCCTCACTCCCCAACGTCCAAACGATCACTCTTCACTCCCCAACGTCCAAACACTCATTCCTCACTCCCCAACGTCCAAACGATTACTCCTCATTCCCCAACATCCAAACATTTACTTCACACTCCCCAACATCCAAATACTCACTCCTCACTCCCCAACATCCAAACGCTCACTCTTCACTCCCCAATGTCCAAACACTCACTCCCCACTCCCCAACGTCCAAACGATCACTCTTCACTCCCCAACGTCCAAATACTCACTCCTCACGCCCCAATGTCCAAACACTCACTCCCCACTCCCCAAAGTCCAAATACTCACTCCTGACTCCCCAATGTTCACTCACTCCTCACTCCCCAACATTCAAACACTCACTCCTCACTCCCCAACGTCCAAACACTCATTCCTCACTCCCCAACGTCCAAACGATCACTCCTCATTCCCCAACATCCAAACATTTACTTCACACTCCCCAACATCCAAATACTCACTCCTCACTCCCCAACATCCAAACGCTCACTCTTCACTCCCCAATGTCCAAACACTCACTCCCCACTCCCCAACGTCCAAACGATCACTCTTCACTCCCCAACGTCCAAATACTCACTCCTCACGCCCCAATGTCCAAACACTCACTCCCCACTCCCCAAAGTCCAAATACTCACTCCTGACTCCCCAATGTTCACTCACTCCTCACTCCCCAACATTCAAACACTCACTCCTCACTCCCCAACGTCCAAATACTCACTCCTCACACCCCAATGTCCAAACGATCACTCTTCACTCCCCAACATCCAAACGCTCGCTCCTCACTCCCTAACATCCATACGCTCACTCCTCACACCCCAACATCCAAACACTCACTCCTCACACCGCAACGTCCAAATGCTTACTCCTCACACCCCAAAATCTAAACACTCACTCCTCACTCCCCACCGTCCAAATGATCAATGCTCACTCCCCAACGTCCAAATACTCACTCCTCACTCCCCGACGTCCAAACGATCATTGCTCACTCCCCAACTTCCAAATACACACTCCTCACTCCCCAACATACAAATGCTCATTCCTCCTCACACCCGGGTTGAATTCCCGCCTCAGGCGACTGACTGTGTGGAGTTTGCACGTTCTCCCCGTGTCTGCATGGGTTTCCTCCGGGTGCTCCGGTTTCCTCCCACAGTCCAAAGATGTGCAGGTCAGGTGAATTGGCCATGCTAAATTGCCCGTAGTGTTAGGTAAGGGGTAGATGTAGGGGTATGGGTGGGTTGCGCTTTCGGCGGGGCGGTGTGGACTTGTTGGGCCGAAGGGCCTGTTTCCACACTGTAAGTAATCTAATCTAATCTAATCAAAGTCCAAATACTCACTCCTCACTCTCTAATATCCAAACGCTCACTCCTCACCCCCATGTCTAAATACTCATTCCTCACTCCCCAACAGCCAAACACTCACTCCCCACTCCCCAATGTCCAAATACTCACTCCTCACTCTCTAATATCCAAACGCTCATTCCTCACCCCCCATGTCTAAATACTCATTCCTCACTCCCCAACAGCCAAACACTCACTCCCCACTCCCCAATGTCCAAATGCTCACTCCTCACTCTCCAGCGTCCTAATGCTCATTCCTCACCCCCCAACGTCCAAACGCTCACTCCTCACCCCCCATGTCTAAATACTCATTCCTCACTCCCCAACAGCCAAATACTCACTCCTCACCCCCCAACGTCCTAATGCTCATTCCTCACTCTCCATTGTCCAAATACTCACTCCTCACCCCCCAACGTCCAAACGCTCACTCCTCACTCCCCAACGTCCTAATGCTCATTCCTCACTCTCCATTGTCCAAATACTCACTCCTCACAACCCAACGTCCAAATACTCACTCATCACTCCCCAACGTCCAAATGCTCACTCCTCAATCTCCAATGCCCAAACGCTCACTCCTCAATCCCCAACGTCTAATTGCTCACTCCTCACACTCCAACATCCAAATGCTCACTCCTCACTCCCCAACGTCCAAATGCTCACTCCTGACTCCCCAATGTCCAAATGCTTACTTTTCACTCCCCAACGTCTAAACGCTCACTCGTCACTCCCCAACATCCAAATGCTCACTCCTCACACACCATGCCACTGTCCTTAAACAATGACAAGTTTGCAACCCCACACGAGTACCTCGGTTTGACTATCTTTCTTCTTAACAGACATGATTTTGCATCAGTAGCAACACTTAATAATGACTTCCCACTGATTTCACCAAGACCATTGGGCAGTGTGGATTTACCTCCAGCACATGGACCACAGTGGTTCAAGAAGGCAGCTCCCAACACCATCTCATGGGGCAACTCAAAGGATGAGCAATAAATGTTGGCCACCTAGAGATGCCCAGTTCCCATAACTGAATTTTAAAAATTCACTCTTCCTATCATTATTATGAACGTTTGGTTCTGTCACTTTCCAACATGTTAACAAGCTAAATGGCAAGTGAACCTGATGGTCTTGGTGTTGCTGACTCTCATCATCCTTTCTGCAAAATGTCCAGAGGCATCAGAGATGGGTGATTTTCTGAGCAGTCTCTGGGAATCTCAGGGGTTAATTCCGTTTCTCTCTCCACAAATTTTGCAAGACTTGCCGAGTTTCTCTAACAATGTCAAACCTTAAGGTTGTGTTTTCTAAAAAAAAGACCTGAGCTGAAATTGTCCAGGTTTGCTCGCTGTGCAGGTGATGCCAAACAAACCAAAGTGTAGGAGAAACTCAGCAGGTCTGGCACCATCTGTGGAGAGAGAAACAGAGTTAATGTTTCCAGTCCAGTGACCCTTCATCAGTACATATAGTAGCTAGGAAAAGATGGTATTTATGCTGATGACTCTGGGTGTGGAGGGGCGAAGAGGATTGGTGGGTGGTGAGGAGTCGGTGATAACTGGGGACAGAACCTAGAGAGAGAGAGAGAGAGACAGACAGAGACAGAGGCAGAAAGAGACAGAGACAGAGAGACAGAGACAGAGAGAGAGAATGAGAAAGAGAGAAAGTTAGGCAGACAGAGGGCTAACTGATAGTATACCAGGAAGGAGAAAAGCTGACTTTGGGGACCATGAGTAGATAGATGAGGAAAACAAGCATCAAAACCATCTGCAAAGGGAATGGACTGAACTCAAGTTGATAGAATGATTTAGCTGCTTATTGCTGCTTCACATTTTTTACAGATATGTATCACTTTTAAATCAAACTAAAGTTGAGATGAATCAACAGTATGCGAATAGAATAATATTTTGCTGATAAATCAGGCAAAGGTCACAAAAAGGCAGAGTGACATTCTTATGCAGACTTTATGTTATATTAAATCCTTTAGTAACAGGGATACAGGAACATTGGGCATGGAGCAGGAGGAGACCACTCAGCCCTTCAAACCTTGTTTCAGTGGAATCATGGCTGATCTGTAACTAACTCCATCTACCTACTATAGTATAGAGAATGTATATCTTCAGAATGATAATGTAACTCTGATACAGACAGTCTTAGCGTCATATAGATATACAGCACAGAAACAGACCCTTTGGTCCAACTTGTCCATGCCAACCCTATATCTTACACTAACCTAGTTACATTTGCCAGTACTTGGCCAACACCCCACTAAACGTTTCCTATTCATATACCGGTCCAGATGCCTTTGATACAACTGTGTCAGCCTCCACACCTCCTCTGGCAGCTCATTCCCTCTGTGTGGAAAAGTTACCCTTTAGGTCCCTTTTAAATTTTTCCTCTCTCACCTTAAACCTATGCTTTCTAGTTCTGGACTCCACCCCACCCCAGGGAAAAGACCTTGTCTATTTCGTGTTCTATTTCTGAGGAGAGAGGAAAGGGAGGACTGGATTCGATAGCAGGAAAACCGAGATCATATGCTATACATTCGCATGTTCATAAAATAATCCAATGGAACTCCTGGCAGTCAGACAATGGTCTCTCTTAAATGCAGCAGAGACACAAAGAGAGACAGCGAACTCAGAGAGGGGACTGTCTTATCTAAGATAGCAGCCTCTACAGTGCAGGACTAAATTCCAATGTGCAGATCACACTGTGAGCAGAATCCATGAGGACAGTGCAATGTGGGACTATGTCCACGGCGTTAGGAAAACCCATGAAATCAGCACATCATCCATCATAGATTCATAACCTAAATCCTCTACCATCTAATCTCACTTCTCAAAGTTTCAATTAACCACCCCATCTTTTATCTCAAACTCGATAATGGTTTCAGGGATAGAGTTTTAAGTATCACCCACACCTCTGCCGAAACTAAGATGTCAAAGAAGCTTCAAAGGAATGGGATGAAAAAGGGAGAAAGTGTTTATAATCCCCTGAGAATTATCTCAGACGTGAACATGATGGGAGAAAAGTCAGCAGGTCTGGGAGCGAAAGCTGCTTTAAGCCTCCCCCTTTCAAGATTACACAAGAATAGAAGTTAAAAGCTAATTTAACCTTGATCTGTGTGAGCTGGTGGATAAAACGCGCTTGCTGCAAAGATATTGGCTTGTTGAATGTGTAGGTCACAGTTGTGTCAGTTGCTGTGAAGGTCACGGTTGAGGAACCATCCACTCATCGCCCAATATATTGCAGATAAATGACTCTATTCTGGGTGTTAGAAGTCAGCTAGCTCACAAGCCAGTCAAAAGGAAACAGAGTCATACAGATATACAGCACGGAAACAGACCCTTCGGTCCAACCCATCCATGTCGACCAGATATCCTAACTTAATATAGTCTCACTTGCCAGCACTCAGCCCATATCCCTCCAAACACTTCCTATTCATATACCCATCCAGGTGCCTTCTAAATGCTGTAATTGTAACAACCTCCATCACTTCCACTGGCAGCTCATTCCATAGCTGTACCACCCTCGATGTGAAAAAGTTGCCCCTTGGATCTCTTTTATATCTTTCCCCTCTCACCCTAAACCTATGCACTCTAGTTCTGGATTCCCCCACCCCAGGAAAAAGACCTTGTCTATTTATCCTATCTATGCCCCTTATAAACCTCTATGAGGTCATCCCTCAGCCTCCGATGCTCCAGGGAAAACAGCCCCAGCCTGTTCAACCTCTCCGTATAGCTCAAATCTTCATTTCAATCCTCAAAGCTCATTTCTCATTTCTAATATGTTTTGCATGATTATTTCTTCTTGCATTTAGTAATTATGAACTCAACCTTTTAACTTAAGAAAGCTTTGTTAAGTGAGCTCCTTTTGACATTCTTGTGCATGTCAAAAGAATGCACAAACAAGAAATCCTTTGCAATTTAATTTTGTTACGAAATTCGGGACGGGTGAAGTAAGGAGGGGAGTCAGTTCATCCGTCCCCATGGGGGTGTTTGCCAATTTGAGATCCTCCATCTGGTACAGGATTAACATGAGGAACCTCACCCACAATCTGGTAGCAATACCAGACACAAGGACTGGCCAACCCACCCCTCCAACAGGTTTTTTAATTCATTCACAAGAGGAGGACATCACTACCTGGACCAGCATTCACTGCCCATCAAGCAGTTAAGAGTAAATCATGTTGCTGTGGGTCTGGAGTCACATGTAGGCCAGACCATGTAAGGATGGCAGTTTCCTTCCCTAAAGGACATTGGTGAACCAGGTGGATTTTTCTGACAATAGATTCATGGTCATCATTAGATTCTAAATTCCAGATTTCTATCGAATTCAAATTCTACTATCTGCCATGGCAGGATTTGAACTCTGGTCCCCAGAACATTATCTGGGTCTCTGGATAAACAGTCCAGCGATAACACCACTAGACCATCACCTCCCCTTGTCAATGCCACTTCTCTGGTAATTGTAATTTTCATGAGGTTCTCCCTCCCTTTCATTCTGTAACCTATAACTGCTTCTGGAATGTTACACCTCAACAGGGAGAATTGACACAAAATATTTGTTTGATCCATCTTCCATCTCTTTATCTTCCATTTTGAATATGCTTGTTAACAAAGACAAGAGAACTTTTCATTTTACAATCGCTGTAGATTCTTAGAGGAATGCTCAGATTGGCTAAGTGCAGTCTGATCCTCTGGGACTGATTCTTTATTTTGTTTTTTTAAAGAAAATATCTTCACAACATTCAGTAAATGATGGTCTGTTTCAGGACAGGTGGTCCTTACCATTAATAAAAGTGCAATCGTGTCTCCTCGCTCTAAATCATCCCAATGGTGAACCAAATGCTCCCTTCCCCTCATCCATCCATCTCATTCCAGAAGCCTTTGAAAATGAGTATATTAAAATTTAGTTGACACAGGCTCAAGATTACATGATCTTCATAAGCCTGAGTTTAAACATCTGAGGAAATAATAGTTGCTTTTCATAAAAGTTCAAAGACTAAAGCAGGGCCACAGTTTGTTGAATTTCCTCTGGATGCTGTTACACTCAGTGAATGTTGAGATGTGTATATAGAATAAGTGTAACTAGATGCAGAGGGAAAGAGGAAGGAGAAGAGGAGTCAGGAAGAAAGTATTTTATTTATACAAAGAAGACCCCAACATGTTTGAAGGACTTTAGGGCCAATAAAATGTAGTCACTGTCCTGATATGCGGAAACACGGTACTCTATGTTTGCACAAGAAACTCCCAAAGACAACAATAAGGCAGCAATGAGCTGATCTGCTTTTGTGATGTAGACTGGTACAAATATTGACCGGGTCACTGGAGAATATTCCCGCTACTCTTCAATTAGTAACCATGGGGTCTTTTACTTCACCTGAGGGGTCAGGCAGAGTCTCTTCTCAGAATCTCATCTGAGAATTTACACATCGAATAGTGCAGAACTCCTGTTCATTTCCATTCCACATCATTGTTGCCATGAGAGATTGCATACAAAAACCACTTTATAATAATTAATGAGAGGCAGCCATGTTGGCTAGTATCATTCAAAGTCTTTGGGTGACCATTAAATGCCTGAGAATCTCAAGACAAGGAACAATTGGAATGGGAATCCAAGTGTTAAACAATGTCTTTGTTTTTGATTTGTTAAAGGGATGTGGGTGTCACTGACTGGGTCAGCAATCATTGCCTATCCCTAATTGCCCCGGAAAAGGAGGGGTTGAGCTGCTTTCTTGAACTGCTGTCATCCTTAGGGTGTGGGGAAACCCACAGCACTGTTTAGGAGGGAATTCTAGGGTTTTGACCCAGTGACAGTGAAGGAATGGCAGTACATTTCCAAGTCAAGATGGTGAGTGGCCTGAAGGGAAACTTGCAAATGGTGGCGTGCCCCATGTATCTGCTGCCCTTGACCTTTGAGATGGTAATGGGTTTGGAAGGTGCAATATTTGTCGACCTGATGGATAATCCTCTCTCAATGTTGCATCCAACAGCTTCCCATCAGTAAACATGGACTCAGCTTGAAGCTTGGTGCCCTGAAGGATGCACTGTTCAACTGCTGAATGAAACTTAGAGGTTGTCACCCCTGAAGCTAGATTCCATTTTCCATCAATCTCTCTTTCGCTGGATTTGGTAACCAGGGGAGGCTCAGGCTTGCTAAAGATTCTAACTGTCCAATTTTTATTTATTTTCTTTTAACTCTAACTGTACCCAAAGGTTGGAGCAAACGGAACCATGCGGGTGTGTGAATTAATGGTGCACAGCTTAGGCTGACTTGAGTTGAATTTAATGTGATCCGATTTAATGATTTATCAAAGGAGGCAGGAGGCTGATTCACAACCTGCTCCGAGGTCAATCCTGAAGCAAGAGACTGATTCTTAGCAACCTCACAGGAGAGATATCAGTTACAGCATTAATGTTTCTGTCAATGCCCATATCCCTTCTTCTGGCTGAAAAATATTTTAAAATACTTTAAAACAATATACACTCACTTACAATTCAGTAACTAACATCCAACACACTGAAGTGGATCCAAATCATTGGACTGAGACTCGGTGACCATCAGTTTACTGCTTGGTTAGTTACTGCTGTTTCTCCATGCAAATGAAGAAAGATTAAGCCCTAATCACTAGGGGACAGTGAGGTCTCCAGATGCTGGAGATCAGAGTTGAGAGTGTGTTGCTGGAAAAGCACAGCCGGTCAGGCAGCATCCGAGGAGCAGAAAAATCAATGTTTCGGGCCAGAGCCCTTCTTAAGAGGTATAGTTAGTAAGTTTGCTGGTGACACCAAAATTGGAGGTGTAGTGGGCAGCGAAGAGGGTTACCTCAGATTACAACAGGATCTGGACCAGATGGGCCAATGGGCTGAGAAGTGGCAGATGGAGTTTAATTCAGATAAATGTGAGGTGCTGCATTTTGGGAAAGCAAATCTTAGCAGGTCTTATACACTTAATGGTAAGATCCTAGGGAGTGTTGCTGAACAAAGAGACCTTGGAGTTCAAGTTCATAGGTCCTTGAAAGTGGAATTGCAGGTGGATAGGATGATGAAGAAGGCATTTGGTAAGCTTTCCTTTATTGGTCAGAGTACTGAGTACAGGAGTTGGGAGGTCATGTTGCGGCTGTATACGACATTGGTTAGGCCACTGTTGGAATATTGTGTGCAACTCTGGTCTCCTTCCTATCAGAAAGATGTTGTGAAACTTGAAAGGGTTCAGAAAAGATTTACAAGGATTTTGCCAGAGTTGGAGGATTTGAGCTATAGGGCAAGTTTGAATAGGCTAGGGCTGTTTTCCCTGGAGCGTCGGAGGCCGAGGGGTGACCTTATAGAGGCTTAGAAAGTCATGAGGGGCATGGATAGGATAAATAGACAAAGTCTTTTCCCTGGGGTGGGGAAGTCCAGAACTAGAGGGCATAGGTTTAGGGTGAGATGGGAAAGATATAAGATAAACCTAAGGAGCAACATTTTCACTCAGAGGGTGGTACGTGTATGGAACGAGCTGCCAGAGGAAGTGGTGGAGGCTAGTACAATTGCAACATTTAAAAGGTATCTGAGTGGGTATATGAATAGGAAGGGTTTGGAGGGATATGGGCCGGGTGCTGGCAGGTGGGACTAGATTGGGTTGGGATATCTGGTTGGCATGGACGGGTTGGACTGAAGGGTCTGTTTCCATGTACTTCTCTATGACTCTATGACTCTACCAGAACGTTGACCACTAGGGGCTCTGGTGGTGCAGTGATAGTGTCCCTGCCTCAGAGCTGTGCAATGCAAGTTTAAGCCCCACTTGCTCCAGAGGTGCGCACCAGCATCTCTGTAATAAGCCAACCAGAACAACATTTAAAATCCATTTCAACGACTCACATATTCTGGGAGGATCTGCTCCCGAACAGAAATTACACCCTGAGCAACTCCTTGGGACTTTAAGATTTTGCTAGCTGAAAACAAAGTGAGAAAATGAGGAGCCATTCGTCCCATCTGATACAACCATGTTATCATCCAATAGGGTCTGGGCGGGATGCCTGAAACTGAATGGAATGAGGGAACGAATCAAGAATAAATGTTAGTTCAAGGTTGATTGGGTGAGAACTGGGTGCATTAACAAGTACTCATTGTGGTTGGAGTTTGCGATTTGTTAATAAAATACCAACAAGTGAAGCAGACACTGGACTCTGTCAAGCAGCATTTTAATCTTTCATATTTAGTACCCATCGCCATCTGGTTTCATGATGGGCTGCCTCGCTACCATTTCTTCATCCATCAACAGTTTATAAATCACTCTGCTCTCATTGGAAATCCTCTTGGTTTGTGTTGGCATCATGATATCTCATTCCCTATACCGAAACTGTGAACAAACTTCAAAGGGACTTTATTGGCTGAAAAATTCTTTGTAGTTTTGTGAAAGGCACTCTATAAATGCAGGTTTTCTTTTACTTTCATCAGCCAGTTCTGATTAAAGAGGCAGAGGTTCTGAATTACAGATGTATCCAAACTGAATGTATTTGTACTGATTTGATGTGACAGTATTTGTGATGACCCAGCTCTCATACTCAGTCTCTCTGCCACCACACGTTGATTAAACACTTGTCAATGATCTTCTTCATTTGGGCTCCTTAAGACAAAGTTAAATCAAGAGGGCCTTCACCTTCACAACCAATTCTTTCAGCCACAAGCTTCCTCATTGGAAAAAGAGGAGTTTACCTGCCAAGTTTGTGGTAAGCAACAGGACGACATGTTTAGATGCGAAATATTCACTTACACTCTTCTTCCCCACATTAATTCAGGAGCATGCTTCCTCTTTCAATGTTGACAAAGAAGTCAGTGTAGACAGTGCCACCCTGTCACCTCTGACACAAACTTATACTTAGAGTGAGCAGACTGAATGAAGGTCTCTCTCTCTCTCTCTGTCTCTCTTTCTCTCTCTCTCTGCCATGTTAGAGGAGGACATTGAGAAACTGATTAAACCCAGTTCAGTTTCTCAATGTCTGCAAATCCACAATCTGATCATCGCTGCCAATTTGGTTCTAATAAAAGCAGCAACATTGTAGACAACGGAAACCTGAAATAAACCAGAAAGTGCTGGAGAAACTCTGCAGATCTGGCAGCGTCTGTACAGAGAGCAATAGAGGTAACATTTCAACTTCTCAGAACTCTGTTCCAAACTCCACTTCGAAGAAGAATCGCATTGTTCTCGAAATGTTGACTCTGTTTTTCTCTCTCCACAGGTGCTACCAGACCTGTTGAGGTTCTCCAGCACTTTCAATTTTTAAGTAAGTTCCACTGTCAGTGTACTACAATGCACAGCTCTGGGATCTGTACTATAGAAAGGAACAGGAGAAAGTATAAAAATAATTCACAAAACAATAGCAGATCTGATACTTCTCAGGAAAGGTTGCACAGGTTAGGACACTATTCTCCAGATGGACTTGTAGACTTTTTCAAGATCGGGAAAGGTTTGGACAGGATAATAGCCGAGAAAATGCTCCCTCTTGTTGGGGGTATGAAAACCAGGGGTCATAAATTGAAGATAATTAATAATAAAACCTCATTACTCAGTGAATGGTGAGAATGGGGATCTCACTAACACATGGCAGTGGTTGAGTTAATCATAAATGTATTTAAGGTGAAGAAAGATAAAGATCTGAGACAGAAAGAAAGATTGACTGAGATGAAGAGATGGATGGGATGAGACTCTGTAGAGCCTATACACTGGCATGGACCTGTTGGGCCAAATGGTGTCCATAGACTCAATGTTACCCTTTAGGGTCTATTTGGAGGGTGAGCCATTAGGTTCATGACTAATATACTCAAGGTGAGGATGAGCTTTCAGGACTTTGCAGAGAAGGTCTGGTCAATGTCTTCCTGAAAGTCATGACCTTGCCTCTGGAAAATGAAAACTTGTTTTGGTAGCCAGGAATATAAATTCTATCTCTGCGTCTATCTTACAGAAACAGTGATAGGTGTTAAAATATAACTGATTCTCCTTTGTCAAATATCTGACTTATGACAATGCACCCTCAGCACTGAGTATTTACAGAACTGATGATGCATTCACTCGATCAAACCACTCTGTGCAAAATCTATAAATGACACTGATTCTGGACTGACAAACAGTAAAAGACATAATTCATCCCTCTCTCTGATACATGTTCCAAAGTTGCTCCTGTAAAAATACCAGAGCATTTATAAACAAAATTAAATCCATCTCTGAGAGTCAATACACAGGCTAATAGTTATTTCTCAATATTTCTTTCCTCTACCCTAGTTATAAGGTTTTTGTGTTGGGCTAAAGTCTGGTAGAAAAGTTTATTTTTGTAGCTAACGTATAGGTAAGAAATCAAAGTAGACCATTCAACCCAGTGAGACTCTGCTGCTATTCAATAAGATCATGTTGGATAGTGATCTTAAATCCACATTGCTACCTACCTCTGATAACCTTTGACCCCTTCCTTAAAGAGAATTGACCTATCATAGCCATAAAAATATTCAAAGACCCTGCTCCACCACCCTTTCAGGTAGAGAGTACCCAAGACTCATGACCCTCTGAGAGGTTCCTGCTTTACATGGGCGACTTGATTTCTAAACAGCAACCCCTCATTCTAGATTCTCCCATAAGTAGAAACATCATCTCTACAATTACATTGTTAAGACTCTTCAGGGTCTTATATGTTTCAATCTAGTCACATTTTACTCTTCCAAACTTCAGCTGGTACAAACCTTAGCCTATCCAAAGTTTCCCATAGACAATAGACAATAGGTGCAGGAGTAGGCCATTCTGCCCTTCGAGCCTGCACCACCATTCAATATGATCATGGCTGATCATCCTTAATCAGTATCCTGTTCCTGCCTTATCTCCATAACCCTTGATTCCACTATCCTTGAGAGCTCTATCCAACTCTTTCTTAAATGAATCCAGAGACTGGGCCTCCACTGCCCTCTGGGGCAGAGCATTCCACACAGCCACCACTCTCTGGGTGAAGTAGTTTCTCCTCATCTCTGTCCTAAATGGTGTACCCCGTATTTTTAAGCTGTGTCCTCTGGTTCGGCACTCACCCATCAGCGGAAACATGTTTCCTGCCTCCAGAGTGTCCAATCCTTTAATAATCTTATATGTCGCAATCAGATCCCCTCTCAGTCTTCTAAACTCAAGGGTATACAAGCCCAATTGCTCCAGTCTTTCAGCGTAAGGTAGTCCCGCCATTCCAGGAACTGACCTTGTGAACCTATGCTGCACTCCCTCAGTAGCCCATAAGACACCCTATTCATTCCAGGAATTAGTCCAGCAATAAAAATAGAAAAGGCTAGAAAACCTCAGCAGGTCTAGCAACAGTTGGTTCCATGTGATCTCTGCAGGAGTTCTTCAGGAATTTGTCGGGAAATAATCTCACAGAGGAATGGAGAGGGACAGCAGTAAGCTATAAGGAATTTCCAAAGCAGAAGGGAGAGAGAAAGTAAGATTGAGACATTCTTTTCCAGGCCAGATGTTTGTGTTGTATTGTCCACTCATCAGGTTCTAGCCACCTTCGCAGGAACCAGTCATGAGGTTGTTACTGTGATAAGCACTCCTGTTCCCAGTGATGACTTGCTGCCAAACAACTCAATTAGAATCTATTCAGGTGCTTCTAGATTCCTTTCAATTTTCAATTTGCCCAATCTGCTTCACAACAACTGGTCCTAATTGAAAAGCCAATCCAAAGACTGTTCCTGGATCAAATTTTACTGAACACACTCACTGATTTGTTTGGATCTCTCCCTCACTGCCTCAATAAGACTCTGTTGCAAACATAAGTTACAACGTTCTCCAGTAACTTGTTTTCAAATCTGCAAACACCTTCTTGCACAGTTTCCTTGGTTTAAAGCAGTATCGTTTCCCATTTTTAGTCAACAGACCAAAGAAAGAATAGAAGGATGGCCGGCTTCCTTCTTGAAAGGACAATAATGAACCGATGGATTTTTAAAATCATAATTGATGATTGTTTCAGGGCACTGTTATTATTAAAGGGAAATTAAATAAGCACATGAGGCAGAAAGGAATACAGGTTTATAGAGTAAGATGAGGAAAAACAGGAGGAGACATGAGAGAAGTATGAACACCAGCATGACAAGGTTTGGACTGAACGCACTTTGTCTCTGTGCCTAAGTCTATCCTGTGTAACTCCTTACCCCTCACATTCAAAACAATCTCGACTGATCATTTCCCTCAAATCCAAATCCTACATTTGCAGAAAACTGATGGGAAAACTGTAGCTGAATCAAAATTGTAGGGGCAACCCTCTGAATAAACAAGGTTTTGGAGTGTAAAACATAACAAGGACAGGGGAGAATTCATTCCTGTAACAAAGGTATGTCTCAAGATGGATTTTCTCATTATGTAAGGCTATAGACAGAGGATGATTTTCATGCATCTAACATCATGGGTCACAGGGTCAATCCTGCATAATCGAGCTGTTACACCTTGGCAATGAACATGCTGCAAGGATTTTACTTTCCAATGGCTTGCATTCCAATCGGCACATCATGTATAGTGTCAAAAGTGTTGACTATGACATAAGAAAATTGTTAATCTTGTAGGGGGTTGCATTAAAATTCAATATAATTCAGCAGTTCAGTGCTCTCCACTGTGTGGATGTGAATCATAAAGTGATTTTCAAAG
Source organism: Chiloscyllium punctatum (assembly GCF_047496795.1). Taxonomy (NCBI): domain Eukaryota; kingdom Metazoa; phylum Chordata; class Chondrichthyes; order Orectolobiformes; family Hemiscylliidae; genus Chiloscyllium; species Chiloscyllium punctatum. The sequence goes on from NC_092751.1 coordinate 106,326,162, forward strand.
CAGACTTGCTGCCAACCAACTCAATTAGAATCTATTCAGGTGCTTCTAAATTCCTTTTAGTTTTCAATTTGCCCAATCTGCTTCACATCACAATGCACCTTCAGGATGTCCTTGTAGCTTCATACTCTCTGAACCAGTGGGAAGCATATCTCCATTAGAAATGAAAGGGGTCTGTCCCCTGGGATGGAGAGAAAGAGTAAAAGAATGGAGAGGGAAGGGAGGAGGTGAAGGAGAGAAGGAGGAGGATGAAAAAGGGAATGTTCCTCGGGGATAAAGGAAACCGACCCTCTGCCCAAGCATTAATCCCCAACCTCTTCCCCAAATGTCTTCACCAGCCAACCCCCACATCTGAACCATTCCACCAAAACGGTGCCAGAACAGCCCTCATGTGCTGCCTGCTCCCACTCCCACTCCACCTGCCTGCCAATCCCCCACCTTTTTATAATTCACTCATAGAATGGTAGCATCACTGACTAGGCCAGCAATTATTGCCCGTCCCTAATTGCCCCAGAGGGCAGTTAAGAGCCAACCATGTAGACCAGACCAGGTAAGGATGGCAGGTTTTTCTTCCCTGAAGGACATTAGTGAACCAGATGGGATTTTTCAACAGTGGTTTTCAACAGTGCTGATTTTTATCAAATTCAAATTCTACTAACTGCCATGGCAGGAATGTTTTTATACATCCTCAGGATGAGGGCATCACTGGCTTAGCAGCGTTTATTGCTCATCCCTAATTGCCCAGAGGGCAGTTAAGAGTCAACCACATTGCTGTGGGTCTGGAGTCACAGGTAGGCCAGGCCAGGTAAGGATGGCAGCTTCCTTCCCTAAAGGGCATTAGTGAACCAGATGGGGTTTGCCAACAATCAGCAATGGATTCACGGTCATCATTAGACTCTCAATTCCAGACTTCTAATGAATTCAAATTCCATCATCTTCTGTGACAGGATTCCAACCCAGATCCCCAGAACATTAGCCGGATTAACATTCCAGCGATAATGCCACTAAGCCATCGCCTCTCCCCATCTGCACCATTCCAGTGACAGTGGAGACTTATGAGGGAGTCCTCACCTGTGGCCCCCTCCCACTCCTGCCTCCCTGCCTCCCCTTTGGGAGGTGGACCCTCTCACAAGGAGCTAGCTGTTGAAAAAGGCACAGTTCCCACACTGAGCAATGGAAAGTGATATCCCAGCATACATTCTCACCCCGGGTTTATAAAATTTCACAGTTCAAAGGAAGTTCATTCAGGCCATCAGCCAGACATTGGCTCTTCAAAAGGCCTCTCCATTTCTCCGAATTCCCATTCTTCCAACTCTTTTAAGTTTACGTGTTTCATCAAAAATTTATCAACTTCCAATTTAAAGGTTGGCCTAAATTGTGGTTTCATCACAGTTTGCTGTCAGAGTACAAAATCTCTTTGAAGCTTTCCCTTCAACCTTCTGGTAATGATCTTAGATGGACCCATAAGCAAATTTACTGTTGCAAAACTCTTCAGAATTTGGGACATGTCTGCATTTATCTAGAACCAGAAATTAAAAAATTAACTTGCATTATAGATTTTTTTTTAAAATTACCCTGCACAGACACACTACTACACATTTCCAGAGATTTGAATCCAGGCTCGCTTATCCAGAGGTATGGACACTACCACTGCACCACAAGTGCCCTGCATACTTGCATTGTAGACCAACAGCCCTCTTAAAGCATCTTGCAAACAACAAAATATTTCTGGAGTATAGTAACTGTTCCACTGGGTAGTGATATCTAAGGTGTCTATAACAAACTCCCACAGTCAGCAACGTGATAATGACTAGATAATGTCTTTTTTTCTCACTGCGATGTTGACTTGGCGACAAATGATTGGACTCAAAAGTAGCGCCACAGGATCATCTATATCTACTTGAGCAGGAGACAATGTCCCATCCACTTCCTTAGTGCTGCAGTGACAAAACATTGATTTTTTTTTAGTACTATAGTTGAGGAGTGGGACTTGATCCCAAAAACTCATGATCCAAGGTGAAAGTCCTCCGACATGAGCTGCAATTGACCCTTAATAACAGCCCGTGGTCTTGTCCTAATGACAAATTGGAGTCTTCACAATGAATTGAGACCGCACAACATATTGAGTCTCTGGACAGCAATACTGCCCTAAAGGGAATTTGAGGTTAAAGGGTCCTACTCAACAGATACAAGACCACATTTGTAAAGACGTACCAGTGATTGTGAGTTGAATATCGAAATGTGTAGTCTTTAATTCTTGAGTCATTTTTTTTTAAACATGCTTTCTGGAGTCAGCAGCAAAATCCCTCAAAAGGATGCAGCTGCAACCATGTAAAAGTCTCTCTACGGTCATTAATTCTGTCAGATATTGTCTGAACAGCATACGCAATGGCATGATTTTTTTTTTATTGAGAAATGTCCTCAGAAGTCCAACTAAATTTATGGAGCAATACTTCTTTTTTCAGGTCATAAACTCCCTTCTAGCTTACTGCCTGATGAGTGGTCGCTCCAGTGGGTTATATATACAAATTAATCTGCTCCCTACACTGATGTCCTGTCCTGAGACTGAATTATGAAGCTGGAAACTGAGTGTTCTCCTGAGGCTGGAGGTCAGGGGGGTCAGCCATCATAACTTCATCTGTAAACGAAGGAAATAAAAAATGTATTCCACTGAAAATTTCCTCGAATTTCTGAGGGTGATCACCAGGAGAGAGGCAAGGGGAAATCTGCAGGAATGGTGTGCAGATAGATTTCCAGAAAGTTCCGCTTCAGAAATTGCTCAGAGCCGTGGAAGTAGGCATAATTCAATGTAACCTGGAAATATATAGGTTTGTAGTTGTGAAATAAAGTAAGGACTAGCACATATTTTGTGCTTCTGCCTGCCCTTTGTTCTGTCTTCACATCTCACTTTTCCCCAGTTTTGCATTTGTTGACCACACTCTTGACCGCTCTCTACACGAGACCATGGCTCACTCCCTGGGTTCTAGTGAGGCTAACCTCAGTCCTGACCGCTAATAGCAGATGACTGACTGGGTCCAAACCTCTGGACTGAGATCAGATGCCGCCCTTCACTGACTGAACAGTATCTTCTTCGAAGCAAAAACACCAAATTATTGAAGTTCTGATGAAGAGTCACTGGACTCAAGATGTTAATTCCATTTCTCTCTCTTCAGATGCTGTCAGATCTGCTGAGTTTCTCCAGCAATTTCTGGTTCTGTTGGAGATTTCCAGCATCCACAGTTCTTTGCTTTTTGGTATCACCCTTGACTTGACTGAGGACATCTCCCCTTCTCTTTTGAGACACAGCCTTCTGGTTGAAGTACATGCAGTGTTGTTTGTCACAGGGATTGATGGTACATGCTGTAGGTGTGTGATTGACATAGCACTGTGCAGTGCAGCTGCATGTACATTCCCTTGACATGACTGCTGACTGACATGACATGACAAGGTTTGTGTCTGCACTAAACAGCAAGACAATACAGGAGCCTTTACAGTGTGGCTGTGGGGTCAAAGCACTAAAATGCGAGGCAAAACAGGGATCCAGGTTTAAATAGAGGATCCAGGCAACAGGTTTAGAAAGAGGATCTGGGTCGACACAGGCTTGGAGGGCTGAAGGGCCTGTTCCTATGCTGTAATGTTCTTTGTTCTTTTGTTCAAATGAGAGCTGCCAGTGTGCTCCGAGCATCCACGTGAGCACTAAGTGACTGAGCACTAACAAGTTCAAGCAAGCTGCTTTGAGGTGCAATCTCTGAGCTTGGTGTCTATCCTCCATCAAATGTATCTTTCCAACAAGCATTCTTTTAGGGGTCATGAGTTCAAGGTGAGAGAAGAAATGTTTAAGGGAGGTATGTGTGGAAAGTTCTTTACGCAGAGGATAGTGGGTGCCTGGAACACATTGCCAGCGAGGGTGGTAGAGGCGGGCACAATGTATCTAGATAGATACATGAATAGGTGGGGAGCAGAGGGGTACAGATCCTTAGAAAATAGGTGACAGGTTTAGATAGAGGATCTGGATTGGTGCAGGCTTGGAGAGCCGAAGGGCCTCTTCACGTGCTGTAATGTTCTTTGTTCTCTTGTTCAAATGAGAGATGCCAGTGTGCTCCGAGATGCAGCACTGAAGTATAGGACCGTACTGTAAGTGAATCGGAGATATGCCACAGTAGTAGAGAGGGGCTGGCACAAGTCAGAGGTTAACATCCACAGATTTGATGGGCATGTAATCACTATCTATGGAATGTACCCTAAGATGCTGATGCCTGGTGTCCAAGGAGGAAGTCTGGAGTTGGCAAGTATCTGCTCAGACTTCTATGTCACAAATTCCTGGTGTCTAGTTTCTATCTGGACAATGGGAAGCTGCGTATTAGTCAGGGTGGGGTTTAGTAACGAAGGTGATAATGAGGGATATGCCCTGTTAACATGGACTCTCACTGATCAGCAGAGAGGATCCGGTTCCGACATCTGGAACTCAGTTGGAAAACACAACAGCTTGTGTCTGACATTGAGAAGGGCCACACGATTATCCCAAATTTCTCACCACAGCCGACATCATTCCAGAGGATTCCATTGTAGCTTATCTAGGTCCGGAGAAAGGTAAGGATCCTTTTCAAGTTAACTTGTTTTGATCAAGGGGCTCGGAAAATAAAGGAAGAGAAACCAACTCATCCGTCCTCACCTTGGATCTTGACAATTTAGGATTTCCTGCCTGTGAGCAGAAAAAAGCTCACCTGGGGTCTGGTTATAGCAAGTGATACCACAGATGCCACCTGATCTTGCTGAACATTTCCAGCAATTATTTTGTTTAAATTTTGGATTTCCAGCATCTTCAGGTTCTTGATTTTGTGTTACGAAAAACATTTGCCATTTTCAATATGTCCCTGACTCTCTCATTTACAGGCAAACGTCTATCTCACTGACAGTGTTATGATTGGGCTAAATATAGATGCCTGTTTGTAACAACGTGCAATCAGCTGTCTTTTTAATTCAGTTGATTCCAACTTTTCTTCCATTGGCTAAATTGACAGTGAAGAGAAAAGGAATCTTCAAAGTCACAGAGGTCTATGGCTCAGAGAAAGGTCCCTCAGCCCAATGGATCAGCAGCAGACAAACACCTAACTATTCGAATAAATTAAACAAAAATCTGAGGAAATCTGAAACAAACATAGAAGTTGCTGGAGAAACTCAGCAGGTCTGCAGTAGGGGAGAAGCAGAGTTAACATATTAAATCCAATGACCCTTGTTCAGATCTAGTCGAGTCCCATTTTTCAGCATTTGGTCCATTGCCTTGTATTGAAATCAAGAAGTGTAGGAAATCACAGCAGGTCAGGCATCATCCATGGAGAAAGAGAGAGAGAGAGAGAGAGAGCTAACATTTCAAGTCTGGCTGACTCTTCATTAGATAATGTGAACAGTGGCTTAGACTCAAAATGTTAACCTGCTGTCTCTCCATGGATGCTTCCTGACTCACTGTGCATTTGTTGTTTTCAGTACAAGTTCCAGCATCTGCAGTCCATTGCCTTGTGTGCCTTAGTATACAAGGCCTGGGGTGGGGGTGATGGCACAGCAGTTGGGGGTAATTAGAGGTAATGCTTAAGTATAATCCGGAGCCTTGGGATAATATTCTGAGGACAAGAGTTCAAACATTATAATGCATTGCAAAATTGGAACCCAATGGAGGGCGAGGGGACACACAGATAGACTCACCTGATGCTTTGCCTCCAGCACTGTCTGTGAATACATTCTCATCTTGAAATAGGAATCTGCAAGGAAGAAAAATTAAATGGCTACAATCCTTCTCGTTTCCATGAAGTCAATTAGTTGCATTCCTCTGTCAGTCACTTTGGTATCCCCAAAGCTCAAAACTTGTTTTACAACTGATAGGGCTCATTAATCAAGATTTGAAACCATTATTACACAGTCAGCTGGGACATAATACAGCTGTGATTAAGATATCTGGAGAACTTTTTGTCTAAAATGGTACAGCACCACCTGATTTTAGCTCATTCTAAATCTTGTGAGCATTCAATTGACATTGTTGCCTGCAGCACAGAGATGTGTTACTGAAGCTAAATTTGACACAATTGCTGTCTAAAAATCAAATAAATGCTGCTATTCCATCCTGATCCAGTGGTCTCCTGACTGGCATCCCATCTTGCATCCTCCATAAACACTAGCTCATCCAAATCTCTGCTGCCCATACCCTCACTCTCACCAACTCCCAGTCCCCTCCCAATTCTGTTCTCCATGATCTGCAATAGCTCTCAGTCTACCATTTTAAAATCCTCACCCTCATATCCAATGTGGCCATGTCCTCACCCCCACTGCTTCTGGAAACCATTCCGGCCACACAAGTCTTTGGGAATTATGCTACCTTCCAGCTCTGGGCTCCTCTGTATCCTTGACTTCCATCTCATCACCAATTGCAGAAGCTGCCTGGGTTCTAGAATCTGGAATTCTCTCCCTGAACCACCCTCTCTCCTCTTTTAAGATGTTCTTTTGAAGTTATTTCTTTGAGACTTGGAACCCTGCAACCACACGGGATCAATGTGGATTTCACCAGTTTCCTCATTTCCCCTCTCCCCCCATTGTCCCAGTCTCAAGCCTCCAACTCAGCACTGCCCTCTTGACCTGTCCATCACCTTTCCCACCTATCCGCTCCACCCTATCACCTTCTCCCTCACCTTCATCGACCTATTGCATTCTCAGCTACCTTTCCCGCAACTCAACCCCCCCTCCCATTTATCTCGCGGCCCCTCCGGCCCACAAGCCTTATGATGAGGGTGCTGCCTGACCTGCTGTGCTTTTCCAGCAACCACACTCTCAACACCAGGTTATAGTCCAACAGGTTTATTTGGAAGCACTAGCTTTCGGAGCACTGCTCCTTCATCAGGTGGTTGTGGAGCAGGACCATAAGACACAGAATTTCTAGCAAAAGATTACAGTGTCATGCAACTGAAATGATATATAGAACAAACCTAGATTGATGTTCTGCTCCACAGCTACCTGATGAAGGAGCAGCGCTCCGAAAGCTAGTGCTTCCAAATAAACCTGTTGGACGTTAACCTGGTGTTGTATGACGTTTTTACTTCTTTGAGCCAGTCTTTTGTCAACTTGCTTTCATATCTACCTAGATGGCTAGACAGCAGATATTGTGTGACAATCACTCCTGCTCCTATCTCTAATGAGATCCTAATGAAATTCTCTGAGTTACACAGTACACAGCCATTATTTAAGATCCAGATACTTCCTTGTTATTTCTGTTACTCTCAGTCATGCCCATCTGGCCAAGATTCCAGACATGAAATTGTCAGGGAACAGTAGAATGGGTCTCAAGTTGTGGGCTGCAGAATAAAAATAAAATCAGTTGACAGCTCACCTCGAGCTTTTCTGAGCAGTTAGTTATAAAGTGATCCTGGTGACAGTTCAAGGGATTAAATGGTAATATAAACAAAGTGCTGGACAAATTCAGCAAGTCTGGCAGCATCTGTGGAGAGAGAAAAAGTGTTAATGTCTTGTCACCCCTCACTGGGGTAGCACACTGGAAATCGGAAACCACCATACCCTGCCCCCCCGCACCTCACCCCAATCACCACCACCCATTCCCAGAGTTGTCACAAAATCTAAAGTTCAAAAGAATTACAGAAAATCTTCCAAACTCCCTGGTTTTCAGAGCCAAGTTGATTGAAAGCATAGTCTAGGCTTTTGTGACTAGAAAGAAATCAGTATTTCTTTTTAACAAGACACTGGATTCTAGCTATAGGTAAACCATTAAACTAAATTAAGTAAATTTTACAAATTAAAACACTAAACCCCTTATAAACTCCCTCTTATATACACACAAATACACGGACAGACAGATACACACATGTATATGCACTCACACACATATGTGCACACACAAACAACACTTACAGACACGTACCACACACAAACAGGTACACACACACACACACACACATATACACACCCGTGCACACATACACACACAAACATAAACAGGGAGAAAACAACAATGGTGGAGGGAGAAGTGGGAAAACAGTTCCACCATCCTCATTCACAAGGTTTTTTGGGTTGGTTCTTACTGATCCAAAGGTTTCTCCTCAACCTTCCTTTTTATGAATGTTTCTCTTGGTTTGCAAGAGGCACAGGGTGGCATCTCACAAATTAAATATCTCTGACTTATCCAATTCAAAGTTACATCTTGCAGCATCTGCTGTAGAAAAAAATCTAGTTTTCTCCGATTTTAAGTTTTCTGCAGAGAACGAAGAGAGTGTTTTGATGCTGCTGCAGGCTTGCTGGTTTTGTTATTGGTCTGACAGAGCTTCTCTCTCTCTTCTTAACAGCCCAAGCTGCTGAGTTAACTAATAACCAATCACTTGGTTATAGAGTCATAGAGATGTACAGCATGGAAACAGACCCTTCGGTCCAACCCGTCCATGCCGACCAGATATCCCAACCCAATCTAATCCCACCTGCCAGCACCCGGCCCATATCCCTCCAAACCCTTCCTATTCATATACCCATCCAAATGCCTCTTAAATGTTGTAATTGTACCAGCCTCCACCACATCCTCTGGCAGCTCATTCCATACACATACCACCCTTAGGTCTCTTTTATATCTTTCCTCTCTCACTCTAAACCTATGCCCTCTAGTTCTGGACTCCCCGCCCCCAGGGAAAAGACTTTGTCTATTTATCCCATTCATGCCCCTCAATTTTGTAAACCTCTATAACATCACCCCTCAGCCTCCAACGCTCCAAGGAAAATAGCCCCAGCCTGTTCAGCCTCTCCCAATAGCTCAGTTCCTCCAACCCTGGCAACATCCTTGTAAATCTTTTCTGAAACCTTTCAAGTTTCACAACATCTTTCCAGTAGGAAGGAGACCAGAATTGCATGCAATATTCCAACAGTGGTCTAACCAATGTCCTGGACAGCCGCAACATGACCTCCCAACTCCTGTACTCAATACTCTGACCAATAAAGGAAAGCATACCAAACGCCTTCTTCACTATCCTATCTACCTGCGACTCCACTTTCAAGGAGCTATGAATCTGCACTCCAAGGTCTCTTTGTTGAGCAACACTCCCTAGGACCTTACCATTAAGTGTAGAAGTCCTGCTAAGATTTGCTTTCCCAAAATGCAGCACCTCGCATTTATCTGAATTGAATTCCATCTGCCACTTCTCAGCCCATTGGCCCATCTGGCCCAGATCCTGTCGTACTCTGAGGTAACCCTTTTCGCTGTCCACTGCACCTCCAATTTTGGTGTCATCTGCAAACTTACTAACTATACCCCTTATGCTCGCATCCACATCATTTAAATGACAAAAAGTAGAGGACCCAGCACCGATCCTTGTGGCACTCCACTGGTCACAGGCCTCCAGTCTGAAAAACAACCCTCCACCACCATCCTCCGCCTTCTACCTTTGAGCCAGTTCTGTATCCAAATGGCTAGTTCTCCCTTTATTCCATGAGATCTAACCTTGCTAATCAGTCTCCCATGGGGAACCTTGTCGAACACCTTACTGAAGTCCATATAGATCACATCTACTGCTCTGCCCTCATCAATCCTCTTTGTTACTTCTTCAAAAAACTCAATCAAGTTTGTGAGACATGATTTCCCACACACAAAGCCATGTTGACTATCCCGAATCAGTCCTTGCCTTCCCAAATACATGTACATCCTGTCCCTCAGGATTCCCTCCAACAACTTGCCCACCACTGAGATCAGGCTCACCGGTCTATAGTTCCCTGGCTTGTCTTTACTGCCCTTCTTAAACAGTGGCACCACATTAGCCAACGTCCACTCTTCCGGCACCTCATCGATGATACAAATATCTCAGCAATACGCCCAGCAAACACTCTCTAGCTTCCCACACAGTTCTCGGGTACACCTGATCAGGTCCTGGGGATTTATCCACCTTTAACCATTTCAAGACATCCAGCACTTCCTCCTCTGTAATCTGAACATTTTGCAAGATGTCACCATCTATTCCCTACAGTCTATATCTTCCATATCCTTTTCCACAGTAAATATTGATGTAAAATGTTCATTTAGTATCTCCCCCATTTTCTTTGGCTCCACTCAAAGGCCACCTTGCTGATCTTTGAGGGGCCCTATTCTCTCCCTTTTGTCCCTAACGTCAGGCAGAGAGATTTGTCATTGGTTGTTAATCCACAAACCAATCAGTTTCTTATGTCTACAACCCCCAGACTCTAGACTGGAACCCACAGCTACACAAATAGGAATCGCAAAAGGAATCAAATTTCAAAACACACAGCAATCCTTGTAAGATAAAAACAGAAAGAACTGCGAATGCTGTAAATCGGAAACAAACACAGAATTTGCTGGAAAAACTCAGCAGGTCTAGCAGCATCTGTGGAGAGAAATCAGAGTTAACGTTTCAGGTCCAGTGACCCTTCCTAAGAAACATTAACACTGATGTCTCTTCACAGCTGCTGCCATCCTTGTAAATCCTTGGATTAAAACAATTCTTTCTTACTTCCGTTAATCGTTCAAAAAAAACACACAGAAATAAAAAGACAGAATGTTAGAATGTTTATCGTTTCAAGTCCAAAGTGGCACTTCTCCAGAAGAGCAATTTATGCTTTAGATAAGGGTAGATACAGCAAGGAAGCAAGGGAAACATAAAAGGATGAGGGGGATAACTATAATTGCAAAAGGAAGATACAAATGGTTTTGAAGGATAGAGCGCATGTCTGTTGTGCCAGTTTAGTAACAGTACAACATAAGACTTGGGACATTTATGCCAGATGTCCAACTTTTTAGAACCATGTAATGAGACCGCAGACAGAGCAATTAGTGATGACATTGAGGAGTGCAGTGACGGCTGTTCACAATAAGATTTGTACCATCACTACAGAGGTCGCTGATCAAGAGGAAACCTTTGTCCTCACTGCCTGGTTTGTAGTCAGTGACACAGCCCACAATTTCAGGGATAGAGCTTTGCCATCACGATTTTCAGAAGCCAAATTAGATGAAACACAAGGACATTCGGTATTTCAAAAAGCCAGGAATTACAGGTCACCGTAATGTGTTTTGTCAGAAATGTACGCTCATGTTTACATTCCACTGCCAAGGGGCAGGTGCCCTTTCATACTGATGAAACACAACCCTGTTCTGACCTACATACATTCTGATCTAAGTCAGCCTATTATTTTGAAAATACAAGCAACAAAGAAAAAAAAATAGAATTTGATGGGATCCCTAAGGAGCTGTTGTCACAATGATGTCATGCAATCAAGTAGAAAGGACCATAGTCCCCATTTGAACAGTTCCTCATATCCAGCACAGTCATTCAATGAGGGTGACTATCTTGCAATTGCTGACAGATTTCACCTTAGTTTCATTTTTTTCATCTATAGTGTGGAAGTAGGCCATTCAGCCCATCAGGTTCACACTGGCCCTCGAAGAGCATCCCACTCAAGCCCACCTTCCTACCATATCCCTGTAATCCTGCATTTCCCATGAGTAACCCACCTAACCTGGACTCTACGGGCAATTTACATGGCCAGTCCATCAAAGCTGCAGATCTTTGAACTGTGGGAGGAAATCGACGCAAGGGAGAACGTGAAAAGTCCACATACATGGACACCGGAGGGTGGAATCCAGTATGGGTCCGTGGAGCTGTGAAGCAGCAGTGCTAACCACTGAGACTCTGTACCACCCCTGTGAATTCTATATCTGTGCATTCTTCCTATTAATTGCAGGAGACTTTTTTTCACTGGAGTGTAAGAGTTGAGAGGAGACCTTATCAAAGTTTATAAAATAACGTGAGGCATAGATAGAGTTAATGGTAGCGTCTTTTCCCGAGGATGGGAGATTTCAAGACAAGTGCACACATTGTCAAGATGAGGGGAGAGAGATTTTAAAAAGACATGAGAGGCAAATTTCTTACACAGTAGGTGAAATGAACTTCCTGAGGAAGTGGTGGATATGGGAACAACTATAACGTTTAAATGACATAATGCAGAAGTTGCAGGATCAGTTCATTCCTAAAAGGAAGAAAGATCCCAGGAGGAGGCATGGGCGGCCATGGCTGATGAGGGAAGTTAAGAAACATATAAAGTTAAAAGAGAAAAAGTATAACATAGCAAAGATAAGTGGGAAAACTGAAGACTGGGAAGCTTTTAAAGAGCAACAGAGGATTACTAAGAAGGAAATACGCAGAGGAAAACTGAGGTACAAAGGTAAACTGGCCAAAAGTATAAAGGAGGATAGTAAAAGCTTTTTTAGGTATGTACAAGGCAAAAAATTGGTTAGGACTAAAATTGGGCCCTTGAAGACAGAAACAGGGGAATATATTATGGGGAACAAAGAAATGGCAGAAGAATTAAATGGGTACTTCAGATCTGTGTTCACTGGGGAAGACACAAGCAATCTCCCTGAGGTAACAGTGGCTGAAGGACCTGAACTTAAGGGAATTTATATTTGCCAGGATTTGGTGTTGGAGAGACTGTTAGGTCTGAAGGTTGATAAGTCCCCGGATCCTGATGGTCTACATCCCAGGGTACTGAAGGAGGTGGCTCGAGAAATTGTGGATGCGTTGGTGATTATTTTCCAGAGTTCGATAGATTCAGGGTCGGTTCCTGAGGATTGGAGGGTGGCTAATGTTATACCACTTTTTAAGAAAGGTGGGAGAGAGAAAGCAGGAAATTATAGACCAGTTAGTCTGACCTCAGTAGTGGAAAAGATGCTGGAGTCTATTATAAAGGATGAAATTACGACACATCTGGATAGTAGTAACAGGATAGGACAGAGTCAGCATGGATTTATGAAGGGGAAATCATGCTTGACTAATCTTCTTGAATTTTTTGAGGATGTAACTATGAAGATGGACGAGGGAGATCCAGTAGATGTAGTGTACCTGGACTTTCAGAAAGCTTTTGATAAAGTCCCACACAAGAGGTTAGTGAGTAAAATTAGGGCGCATGGTATTGGGGACAAAGTACTAGATTGGATTGAAAATTGGTTGGCTGATAGGAAACAAAGGGTAGTGATAAACGGCTCCATTTCGGAATGGCAGGCAGTGACCAGTGGGGTACTGCAGGGATCCGTGCTGGGACCACAGCTTTTTACAATATATGTTAACGATATAGAAGATGGTATCAGCAATAACATTAGCAAATTTGCTGATGATACAAAGCTGGGTGGCAGGGTGAAATGTGATGAGGATGTTAGGAGATTACAGGGTGACCTGGACAAGTTAGGTGAGTGGGCAGATGCTTGGCAGATGCAGTTTAATGTGGATAAGTGTATGGTTAAAATCAACAAGGTAAAAACAATGACTGCAGATGCTGAAAATCAAATACTGGATTAGTGGTGCTGGAAGAGCACAGCGGTTCAGGCAGCATCCAACGAGCAGCGAAATCAACGTTTCGGGCAAAAGCCCTTCATCAGGAATAACTGATGAAGGGCTTTTGCCCGAAACGTTGATTTCGCTGCTCGTTGGATGCTGCCTGAACTGCTGTGCTCTTCCAGCACCACTAATCCAGTATAAGTGTATGGTTATCCACTTTGGTGGCAAGAACAGGAAGGCAGATTACTACCTAAATGGAATCAATTTAGGTAAAGGGGCAGTACAAAGAGATCTGGGTGTTCTTGTACACCAGTCAATGAAGGCAAGCATGCAGGTACAGCAGGTAGTGAAGAAGGCTAATAGCATGCTGGCCTTCATAACAAGAGGAATTGAGTATAGAAGCAAAGAGGTGCTGTACAGGGCCCTGGTGAGACCACACCTGGAGTACTGTGTGCAGTTCTGGTCTCCAAATTTGACGAAAGACATTCTGGCTATCAAGGGAGTGCAGCGTAGGTTCACGAGGTCAATTCCTGGAATGGCAGGATTACCTTACAATGAAAGACTGGAGCGACTGGACTTGTATACCCTTGAGTTTAGAAGACTGAGAGGGGATCTGTTTGAGACATATAAGATTATGAAAGGATTGGACACTCTGGCAGCAGGAAACATGTTTCCGCTGATGGGTAAGTGCCGAACCAGAGGACACAGCTTAAAAATACGGGGTAGACCATTTAGGACAGAGATGAGGAGAAATTTCTTCATCCAGAGAATGTGGCTGTGTGGAATGCTCTGCCCCAGAGGGCAGTGGAGGCCCAGTCTCTGGATTCATTTAAGAAAGAGTTGGATAGAGCTCTCAAAGATAGTGGAATCAAGGGTTATGGAGATAAGGCAGGAAGAGGACACTGATTAGGAATGATCAGCCATGATCATATTGAATGGTGGTGCAGGCTCGAAGGGCTGAATGGCCTACTCCTGCACCTATTGTCTATTGTCTATTGACATTTGGATAAGTATATGAAAAGGAAACGTTTGGAGGGATATGGGCCAGGAGGAGGCAGGTGGGACTAGTTTAGTTTGGGATTATGTTCGATATGGTAAAAACAATGACTGCAGATGCTGGAAACCAGGGTCTAGATTAGAGTGGTGCTGGAAAAGCACATCAATTCAGGCAGCATCCGAAGAGCAGGAAAATCGACATTTCGGGCAAAAGCCCTTCATCAGCCATCCTGATGAAGGGCTTTTGCCCGAAACGTCGATTTTACTGCTCCTATTATGTTCGATATGGACTGGTTGGACCGAAGAGTCTGTTTCTGTGCAGTATGACTCGATGATTTGTTTTGACATTCAGGTGTTCAGTTGCATTCTGCACCTTTTTTGTAATAATTCAGCTGCTGTGAGATAAAAGAGTGAGGAACTGGAAGATATTGTGGCTTTGGCCTTTCACTTGGAGGTTCTTGGGCCTGCGAGAGTAATACAGATCTATTTTCAATGGGCTAATGCCTTTGTTCAGGTAACAAGTGAATGTGACACCGTTCATTCACCTCTGTATGCAAATGTAGTTTTGAGACTTTTTGAACTGTTTCAAATTAACTCCAAGTGGGCATGAAAACACAATACCGAATTCTCATCATTCCACGTGAACTTACTGTGAAAAGGTAATCTTATTTACTGCTCAATCCTGATCTGTTAGATATGAAAGCTAGCAAAAGCCTTATCTAATTCTACTGGTGGGTTAAACCAAACAGGGTTTCTGAAAATGCAACCAGCCAGCTATCGGCAACTAATTAAAACAGCAATTTCCCGCAGCAATTAAAATTCTAGTAAATGGAACCTGGTTGTCATAGAAACAGGAAGAGGTCATTCTGCCCCTTGAATCTATTCTCCTATTCATTTGGTTCCCAACTGATCTTTCTCTCAACCCTGTTTAACTAACTTAGCTCCAGACTCCCTAATGCCAATCTCTAATCAAAGTCTAGAAATCTAAGTTTTCTAATTTTCATTTGACAGCCCTGGCCACCCCCACTCCCCAGCCTCACGAGGTTTTCGGGTTAGAGTTCAAATTCCCATTAACCTCTGTACGAAGAAGTGCTTCCTGACGTCGTTCTGAAACAGGGAGAAAGTGAGGACTGCAGATGCTGGAGATCAAAGTCAAGAGTGTGATGCTGTAAAGACACAACAGGTCAGGCAACATCTAAGGAGCAGGAGAATCGACATTTCGGGCAAAAGCCCTGGGCTTTTGCCCGAAACGTCGATTCTCCTGTTCCTCGGATGCTGATTGACCTGCTGTGTTGTTCTGAAACAGTCTAGGTTGAATTTTAAGGTAGTTCCCTTGTGTTCAGAGTCATTCCCAAGAGGAAACACCACAATATGGCAGTGGTTAGCACTGCTGCCTCACAGCACCAGAGACCCAGGTTCAATTCCCGCCTCAGGCAACTGACTGTGTGGAGTTTGCACATTCTCCCCGGGTCTGCGTGGGTTTCCTCCGGTTTCCTCCCACAGTCCAAAGATGTGCAGGTTAGGTGAATTGGCCATGCTAAATTGTCCATAGTGTTAGGTAAGGGGTAAATGTAAGGGTATGGGTGGGTTGCGCTTTGGCGGGTCGGCGTGGACTTGTTGGGCCGAAGGGCCTGTTTCCACACTGTAAATAATCTAATCTAATATCAAACCTTTTTGTCATCTTAACTAAAGATACAAAGTGTTGGAGAAACTCAGCACATCTGGCAGCATGTTTTTTTTCATCCATTGGATGAGACTGTCACTAGCTGGGCCAGCATACATTGCCAAGAGGGTAGTTAAGGGTCTATCACATTGCTGTGGGTCTGGAGTCACGCATAGGCCAGACCAGGGAACGATGACAGTTTCCTTCCCTAAAGGACATTAGTTAACCTGATGGGTTTTTCCAACAATCAACAATGGATTCATTGTCATCATTAGACTATTTATTCCAGATTTTTATTGAATTCAAATTCCGCCAAACCTGGGTCCCCGGAACATTACCTTGGTCTCTGGATTAATAATCTAGCGATAAACACCACCAGGCCTCCTCACTTACCAGAATCTTAATCTGTGAAGAGAGAAGCAGAGTTAATATTTCCAGTCCTGTGTTACTCTCCTTCACGCAAATTAATCACTTCACTCCTTCATCATCTGAGCTCAGGAGTCTCTAAGTCTGTCTTGTTCCCAAATGCAATTTGTAAATTATGACTAAAATAAACTAGCCAATATTAAACTGGTGCTAAATCACACTGTGAACATTTACATTCCTGTGGTTCAACTGTTTGCACTTTCTGCCCTCACTGAGTTAGTGAGGTTCAGGGGCCCAATTCAGACCAAATCCTTGTGGGGAACTGTTGGAAATGTAGCGCGGTGATTCCAGTTTAAAACATTCTACATGTGATGCTGTCTTGACTCCACAGACCTGTCAGTGACCTCTTGTTAGCTGCTTTTGCTAACAACTACAAGTATCTTTTATGCTCACATGAGAGAGCAGGTGGGACCTTAGTTTAACTTCTCTTCCAAAAGATGTTCCCACTGCATCAAATGGGAGAGTCAGTACAGCTTACATACTCAAGCCTCCTGACTGGGCCTTGAACCAACAAGCTCAAAGGAGCCACGGGGCTCAGTGCTGGTGGGCAACTATTTACACTTTCAGTGAGTGAAGGGACAGAAGATATGGTAGTACAATTGCCGATGAAACAAAGAAATGTAGGAAAATAAGTTATGAGGGGTGCATAAGGAGGCTACCAAAAGATATAGATAGGTTAAGTGAGTGGGCAAAGATGTGGGAAATGGAATATAACATAGGAAAATGTGAAATTGTCCATTTTTACAGGAAGAATAAAGAAAGTGTTCACTATCTAAATAGCAAGAGATTTCCGAGTTCTGAAGTGCAGAGAGATCTGGGCGAATGAATTGCAAAAGTTAATTAAAGCAAGTAATTAGGAAATAAAATGGAAAGAACTACAGATGCTGTAAATCAGAAACAAAAATTCTGAGGAAGGGTCACTCGACCTGAAATTTTAACTGATTTTGCTCCACAGATACTGCCAGACCTGCTGAGCTTTTCCAGCAATTTCTGTTTTTGTTGCAAGTTATTAGGAAGCTTATTGCAAGAGGAATTGAAGAGTAGTGAGGCTATGATTCAGCTATACAAGGTATTGGTGAGAACACAGCTGCAGTGTACAGTATTGGTCATCTCAATTAAGGAAGGATGTAAATACATTGGTAATACTTGCAGGAAGATTTACCAGACCAGCACCTTGACTGGGCAGATTGTCTTGTGAGGAAAGTTTAGACATGGTTCGGTTTGTGTATCCTGGAGTTCAAAGGAGTAAGAGGCAACTTGATTAAAACATAAAATATTGAGGGGTCTTGACAGGGTATATGTGAAGAAGATATTTTATCTTACGGAAGTATTAATGAGTACTAAGGGACACTTTAAAAATCAAGTATTGCCCATTTAAAATAGAGATGAAACTTCCTCAAAAAGAAGTGTAGCAGAGTTTTTGAAAATTTTAAGGCAGAGGTGGATAGATTCTTATTGAGCTGAGAGTGAAACATTACTAGGTTTAGGCAGGAATGTGGATTTGGATGAGCCAGGATCTTATTAAATGGCAGAGCAGGCTTGAGGGGCTAAAAGGCCTTACTCTATTTGTACATTTGCATGTTCATACAAGTCCACTGCCCACTGAGCCATAGATGACACAACAGGTCTGCAGACAGGGATACTGTCACTTTAACTGCAAAGCAAAAATTGTGCTTTAAGCTGTGCAGAGGAGGACGATGGAAAAGAAGGAGGCAGGTCTTTGAGCAGAATGTGAATACCCATTCTTCCATTTCAGATATTACAATGGAGAAGGTTGCACTCCCCCAAAAAGTTGCCTGATAGACCAATTCCTCATCTCACTCTCACTCTCACTCTCTCTCTCTCTCGCTCTGGAGTCTTTCAGCACACTCAAGTACTTCTCTCTGTGTTTTTTCTGATATATTTGTACTCCCTGAAACAAGACCTTCTTGGGTACAGCAACTCCCTCACATGTGTGCATAAGGGCAGTACAATGAAATGAGATTATGCTGCAGTTTTACAAGCCTCCAGATATGGTTTAACAGGCAGCAACGTTTTAGTTTACTGCTGTCTTCCTCCGTGTTAATAAACAACCTGTGGCCATAACAATTCACCTCCATCAGCAGGTTTTAAATTGATTCAAATGCTTGGAATGTCATTGACTGTCCTTGCTGGGAAAATTGCACTGTGCGTCAAATTCCTCTTTAGAGTCAGGACTTGCTGCTTGCAAAAGGATGAAATGGGACCTTAACTTTAAGGAATAGGTGATGTGTTGTGGAGAATTTGCTTTCTGTCAGGAACTGAAGG
Organism: Chiloscyllium punctatum; assembly: GCF_047496795.1. NCBI lineage: Eukaryota > Metazoa > Chordata > Chondrichthyes > Orectolobiformes > Hemiscylliidae > Chiloscyllium > Chiloscyllium punctatum. The sequence goes on from NC_092751.1 coordinate 106,344,846, forward strand.
AATTTAACTTGCATTTTACTCCTTTCATCCTTCATTTTACCAGAAACCCTTTTTTATTTTATTACTCACTTATGGGATGTGGGTATCGCTGGCTGGGCAAGCATTTATTGCCAATCCCTAGTTGCCCTTGAGAAGGGGGTGATGAACTGCCTCCCTGAACTGCAGCAGTCTGCTTGGTTCAGAGATTCCCGCAGTGCTGGAAGGCGGAGTTACAAAGGTACAAACATATGAATGGAGCAGGTAAAGGCCATTCAGCCACAGAGATGAGAAAGTAGAGTATCCCACTCATACATACAGATCAGAGTAAAGAGTGAGAGCAAACAATGGTTTCACCCCCAAGTCAGATTTACTGAGAGTGGCCCATGAACCCAAAACGGTCACTAGTTTCCAGTTTTTTTATGGACTGGGAGCAAACTCCTCACCTCACCATCTGCCTTCTTTGTAAGTGACGTTCTTAATCTAAATGGGATTTACTGAGTGAAGCAGTGGGGTGTGACGCACACAGACACTTTAATTAGGTAACAACAGTTTACACTATATCTCAAATATGTTGTAGATTACAAGAAGCCATTATCATTTTATTGCTGAATATTATTATCCTTCGTCTGTGAGCTTAATAAGGGAGTTGTTTTGTGGACATTAATCGGAATTAGTGTCGAATTCAGAAGCTGATTCAAGTAGATGAAGGGACAGCTTAGCTCAGTTGCAGGAACTCTAGTTACAGAAGTAGGTACTGAGGGAGTGCTGTATTGTCAGAGCTGCCGTTTTTTCAGAAGCGACGTTAAACTGAGGCAGCACCTTTCCTCTTGAGAGGGTAGGGAAAGCAGAAAGAATCCTGTAGCAGTGTTTCCAAGTATAGTATGTGAGGTCTCCTCAGCACTTTGGTCAATGTTTGTCACTAAAACCTCTTCACTGTTTGTGGGAGCCTGCTGTGCTGACAATTGTCTGGCATGACTCAGTCATGATGACACTCTAAAAGTACTTGGTTGGCTGATATTGTGAAATTACGAAAGGTGCTACATAAATGCAATTCTGTCCTGAGTGAAAAGGCTGTAAGATCAATCCCCAACTGGGGGCTTCTTGTTGTGATCCAGGGTGTCCCTCCTGTGCAGTACACGAAGAAAAGCCGGATTTTTGGTGATGCCGTCTGGTTGGCCAGGTACTAAACTGAGGCCCTGTGGACATCCTCAAGGGGACATCAATAGATATCTCATCCTGGTCCAGGTACAGTTACTGCCTCTGACTCAACTCACCTAAAGACCAATAATAATATACCTTATTTAAAGTTAATGGGATCTTACCGGATACAGTCTGATTGCTAGTGTCATCTTTATATCAACACTTCAAATCAATTTATTTTGCAGTTATCATTTTATCCTAATATGCCATAGATTGCTTTTAATTGTGGTTCCTAACAGAGCAACAGGACAGAAATGTTTCTGGTGTTAAACAGAATCAAAGCCTCATTCCAAAGTAACCTGTAACAGGAGGAGGGTGTGGAGGTGTAGGGAGGAGGCATGGGGGTGTGGGGGTGTAGGGAAGGGGGAGTGCAGGATGGAGGGAGGGGGTATGGGGGTGTAGGGAGGGTGGTGTGTGGGATGTAGGGAGGGGTGTGGGGTGTGTAGGGAGTGGGTATGGGGGTGTGGAGGGTGTAGGGAGGGTGGTGTGTGGGATGTAGGGAGGGGTGTGGGGTGTGTAGGGAGTGGGTATGGGGGTGTGGAGGGTGTAGGGAGGGTGGTGTGTGGGATGTAGGGAGGGGTGTGGGGTGTGTAGGGAGTGGGTATGGGGGTGTGGAGGGTGTAGGGAGGGTGGTGTGTGGGATGTAGGGAGGGGTGTGGGGTGTGTAGGGAGTGGGTATGGGGGTGTGGAGGGTGTAGGGAGGGGGTGTGGGGCGTGTACGGGAGAGAGAGGTATAGGGAGGGAGTGTGGAGGGTGTAGGGAGAGGGAGTGTGGGGGTGTGTGGGGGAGTGTAGAGGGTGAGGGGGTCTAGGGAGGGGGTGTGGGGGTGTGAAGGGTGGAGGGAGAGGGGTGTGGGGGTATGGAGGGTGGAGGAGGAGGGTATAGGGAGAAGGGTGTGGAGGGTGTAGGGAGAGGGAGTGTGGGGGAGTGTAGAGGGTGTGGGGATGTGGAGGGTGGAGGGTGGAGGGAGAGAGATTTGGATGGTGTCAGGATGGAACTGGATGGGAGTCCAACCAGAGAGAGGCTTCGGTGGGATGGAAATGACCTGAGCAGGTCCTCAATGAATCATAGCTTCTGACCAACACACCCCACCCAAAGTCTCCCCTTCCTCACCCAGATCTGACCTTGATTAGTTCAGTGTTTGTGCTTTGAATCTGAGCAGAACCTTTCGTGAGAGTCATCCGCGTGGTTAAGAAAGTGGGGAATGGGATCGACATTTCCGCCACCTCCAAACGGACCTCACCCACCAGGGATATATTTCCCTCCCCACCCCTTTCCGCCTTCCGCAAAGACCGTTCCCTCCGTGACTACCTGGTCAGGTCCACACCCCCCAACAACCCACTCTCCCATTCTGGCACCCTCCCCTGCCACCGTAGGAATTGCACCCACACCTCTTCCCTCACCTCCATCCAAGGCCCCAAAGGAGCCTTCCACATCCATCAAATTTTTACCTTCACATCCACCAATATCATTTATTGTATATGTTGCTCCCGATGCGGTCTCCTCTACATTGGGGAGAGTGGATGCCTCCTCACAGAGCAGATGTACAGGGAATATGTCTGGGACACACCGCCCCATGGCCCAACATTTCAACTCCCCCTCCCACTCTGCCAAGGACATGCAGGTCCTGGGCCTCCTCCGTCATCACTCCCTCACCACCCGACGCCTGGAGGAAGAACGCCTCACCTTCCGCCTCAGAACACTTCAATCCCAGGGCATCAATGTGGACTTCACCAGTTTCTTCATTTCCCCTCCCCCCAACTTACCCCAGTTCCAACCTTCCAGCTCAGCACTGACCTCATGACCTGTCCTACCTGCCTATCTCCCTTCCCACCAATCCGCTCCACTCTCCTCTCTGACCTATCACCTTCATCCCCACCCCCATTCATCTATTGTACTCTTTGCTACTTTCTCCCCAGCGCTTCCCTCCCCCCCACCCGCCCTCATTTATTTCTCGACCCTGGAGGCTCCCTGCCTCCATTCCTGATGAGGGGCTTCTGTCCAAAATGTTGATTTTCCCGATCCTCAGATGTTGCCTGACCTGCTGCCTGCTGTGCTTTTCCAGCACCACTCTGATCTAAACTAATGCACCATAAATCAAGCTCTGCTATTCCCAGAATCTTACCAAGTTTTAACTCTTTTTTTAAAGGTACACACAGTTCTCCAATTTCCCTGACTTTCAAAAGACCAAGGTTGATTGAAGGCACAAACAGATTTCTGTAATCATCAAGAAGTATTATCTACGCTAAGTAATTAGACTATAGTTATAAAGTAAGCAGGGTATAGACTAAAACTCTAACCCCTTTATAAACTCTCTTTATATATATTAAAAAAAAGAGCAGATAGATTATTAGCGAAAGTAGAGAAAAACTAAAAAATCAGTTGTGTCTTTGATTCCCAATTCTGACAATGAGATGATGCTGATTTAGCTCATCAGGCCCTTGGTTTTCAGTAGTCCTTCTCTGGATGTTACCACTGGCTTGCAAGAAGCACTGAGCAGTACTTGATTCACTTGAAAAATGTCTCTGATTTATCAATTCAAAGGTCACAGCTCACAGTGACTGCTGCAGCGAAGGCTTTCTTCAAGTTTATACTGAGATTTTCTTTTACTGCAGAGAACAGGCAGCTACAGCTGGGGAGAACAACTGCACACTCTCTTGTGAATTTCTCTCTCTTCCTCTACATCCGTGTCACTGTAACTTGTTTCCCATTCCAGCCTGCTCAGTTAGCTGCAAACGAATCAGATTCACCCATAAACATCTCCTTAGTTCCTGATCATCTGCACATTGCAGGAACTCATAGACACAAAAAAAGCTGAATTCACAATAAGAATCCAATTCCTTGCTGTGACATTACTCCACCGCCATGGTAAACCCAGGTTTGTTTTTCAAAAATGAATAGTTCTTTCTCCTTTCAGTCTAACTTTTTACAGTATAAACCCTGTTACATAGTACTTACACAGGGTCCCACCAGAGACATTAAACACACTCTCTAATTTTAAGTTTGTTCTGCCCCAACTCTGCTACTTCTGATTTCCAGACAAGAGAGAACTATCTCACTGCATAAATGTTTGTGGATCCTTTTTAAACATTCCAAACACCTTGACCAGAAAAAGGCTGAAGCTTCGAAAACCAAGGCAATGCAATCTGTGTAACTCTTTTGTCATGTGGCTTCAAGGCCACACCTGAGAGTTTTGGGCTCAGACCGGTCATGATTTAGTTTTAGTAGAACTTCACTTATTGCACGTTAATACTACTCACAGCTCCACACAGTAATCTGAGTTATGGCCAGATTCAGAGTTTACTGTTCTATTGTTACGATATGATTTTCCACGTTTGCTTCTCTTTCGATTTCAATTTAACTCCACCCCTTTTGTACTATTTGTACCCGTAAGAAGCAGCAGCATCATGACATTGTCATAATGTTGCTCCAGCATCCCAATTCTGTTACACAACAGTTCTCCACATGTAACCCTTTAAAACCAGTACTGAAGGATTATATAAACCTTGCGACAAAGCTTACACTAATGGAAGCAGAGTACTGGGTATCACACATCTACTTCAATGGACAAACTGAGGCCTATTTTCAAAATACAGGGTTTTCCACTCTTTGAAGTTAAAATTCTTAACTTTTACTGCTGAGTCCTGCACTCACCTTGAAACTGTTGAGGGGTTACATCCCCTTTGAAGGAGCATTGATTCTTGGTACTGAGTACAAAGGTTACAAAGGCATTGTGTCAATAGTGACATCACTATCTTCAAAGAGAAGCTGAAATTTCTTCACCTCTTCCCAGGGGACTGTGCAACTAATGTGTTTTTTTTGTGCTTGTGATGAAAATTATTTCCAATAAATTGTTTATAAAAATGGTATATCATAGCATCTTTGCGAAGCACAGATCTTTGAAACAAACGGCTTCTGAGGAACCATAAAAATATGGAAAACAGGAGCCAGAATAGATCATTCAGCTCATCACACTGGCTCTGCTATTTGACTGGATCATGGCTGAATCTCTATCTCAGTGACTTCACATCCATCACTTTCTATGGTAGAGAATTCCACAGGTTTGCGAGTAAAACATCTTCTCCTCATCTCAATCCAAAATGTCCGACTGCATATCCTGAGACCGTGACCCTTTTTCTAGACTTTTCAAACAGGAGGAGATATCATCCCTGTACCCAGTCTGTCCAACCTGGTCAGAATCTGAGATCCCTCATATCCTTCAAAACTCCAGTGATTATAGACCCTATTAACCCTATCTCTCCTCCTAGGACAAACCTGCTGTCCCAAAGATCAGACACATCACAGCACAGTCGCTTTGAAAGAGGGAATGGCCCATCCAGTCTCCCTCTTCAAGGGATACTTTTTTACCATACATTGTTTGGCAGGCCTTCATTTGTATGCGGAGTGGCTGCAGTGATTGTGCTGCACTTTTCAAACTGTTGACAATGGTTAGCACTACAATATAATCTGTGTATTTGCTAACGAAGGCCAGATATGATACTGACGCACCATAATTAATGACAGTAGGGTCTAGGGTCAACGCAATATCTTCCCTTGTCATTCTCCAAATCAGATTGCTGTCCCTAACCACATAACAGCCATCAGAAAAGTTATATTCTGTTTCTAATCAACCAAAAGAAGGAATTTTACAAAATTCATGGGATATCGACAGCACTGGCTAGGCCAGTATTTAGAACATAGAACATAAAATAGTACAGCACAGTACAGACCCTTTAACCCTCACTGTTGTGCCGGCCTTTCATCCTACTCTAACATCAAACTAACCTACATATCCCCCATTGTACTGTCTTCCATGTGCCTATCCAAGAGCCGCTTAAGTGTCCCTAAAGTCTCTGACTCTACTACCACCGCTGCAGTGTATTCCACACACCCACCACTCTCTGAGTAACGAACCTACCTCTGACATCTCCTCTAAACCTTCCTTCAATCACCCTAAAAGTATAGCCCCTCATGATAGCAATTTCCACCCTGGAAAAAAGTCTCTGACTATATACTCATTACCTTGTACCCCTCTATCAGGTCACCTCTCATCCTTCTTCATTCCAATGAGAAAAGCCCTAGCTCCCTCAACCTTTCTTCATAAGACACACCCTCCAGTCCAGGCAGCGTCCTGGTAAATCTCTGCACCCTCTCTAAAGCTTCCACTTCCTTCCTATAATGAGGTGACCACAATATTCCAAGTGTGATCTAACCAGGGCTCTATAGAGCTGCAGTATAACCTCGTGGCTCTTAAACTCAATCCCCCTCCTAATGAAAGCCAACACACCAAACACCCACTTAACAACCCTATCAACTTGGGTAGCAACTTTGAGGATCTAAGGACATGGACCCCAAGATTCCACTGTTTTTTGGATTAGATTCTCTACAATGTGGAAACAGGCCCTTTGGTCCAACAAGTCCACACCGCTCCTCTGAAGAGAAACCCACCCAAACCCATTCCCCTACCCTATATTTACCCCTGACGAATGCACCTAACACTGTGGGAAATTTAGTATGGCCAATTCACCTAACCTGCACATCTTTAGAATATGGGAGGAAACCGGAGCACCCGGAGGAAACCCACACAGACACAGGGAGAATGTGCAAACTCCGCAAAGACAGGTGGGAATCGAACCCAGGACCCTGGTGCTGTGAGGCAGCAGTGCTAACCACTGAGCCACTATGCCGCATTGAATTCCTCCACACTGCCAAAGTTCCTGCCTTTAACCCTGTATTCTGCATTCAAATTCAACAGTCCAAAGTGAATCACCCCACACTTTTCCAGGTTGAACTTCATCTGCCATTTATCAGCCCAGTTCTGCATCCTGTCAATGTCTTATTGAAACCTACAATAGCCCTCCACACTATCAGCCACTCCACCAACCTTCATGTAATTGGCAAATTTACTAACCCACCCTTCCACCTCCTCATCCAAGTCATTTGTAAAAATCACAATGAGCAGAGGTTCCAGAACAGATCCCTGCAGAACACCACTGGTCACCGAACTCCAGGCTGAATATTTTCCATCTACCATCACCCTCTGTCTTCTATGGGCCAGCCAATTCTGTATCCAGACTGCCAGATTTCCCTATGTCCCATGCCTCCTTACTTTCTGAATGAGCCGACCATGGGGAACCTTATCAAATACCTTGCTAAAATCCAGTACACCACTTCCACTGCTCTACCTTCATCAATGTGTTTTGTCACATCCTCAAAGAATTCAATAAGGTTTGTGAGGCATGACCTCCCCTCACAAAGCCATGCTGACTGTCTCTAATCAAACTATAGTTTTCCAAGTAAACATAAATCCTGTTTCTCAGAATCCTCTCCAATGCTTTCCCCACCACAGAATGAGACTGACTGGTCTGTAATTCCCAGGATTATTCCTATTCCCTTTCTTGAACAAGAGAATAACATTTAGCACCTCTCATACATCTAGCACTACTTCAGTGGACAGTAAGGATGAAAAGATCATTGCCAAAGATGCAGCAATCTCTTCCCTCGCTTCCTGTAGTAACCTCATGTGTATTCTGTCTGACCCAAGGGACTTACCTACCCTTATGTTTTTCAAAATTTTCAGCACATCCTTCTTCTTAACTTGAGCCTGCTCTGGCATATCAGTCTGTTTCACGCTGTCCTCACAAATGTCGATGTCCCTCCCAGTAGTGAATACTGAAGCAAAGTATTCATTAAGGACCTCCCCTACCTCCTCCAACTCCAGGTACAAGTTCCCTCCACTATCCCTGATTGGCCCTACCCTCACTCTGGCCATCCTCTTGTTCCTCACATAAGTGTAGAACACCTTGGGGTTTTTTTAAGCTTACCTGCTAAAGATTTTTAATGACCCCTTCTAGCTCTCCTACGTCCATTCTTCAGTTCCTTCCTGACTACCTTATAACCTTCCAAAGCCCTGTCTGATCCTTGCTTCCTGAACCTTAAGCAAGCTTCCTTCTTCTCTTGACTAGATGTTCCACATTCCTTCTCACCCAATGTTCTTTCAGCCTACCATCCTTTCCTTGCCTCAGTGGGACAAACCTGTCCAGCACTATCAGCAAGTGCTTCCTAACCAACCTCCACATTTCTGTCATGCATTTCCCTGAGAACATCTGTTCCCAATTTAGGCACCCAGTTCCTGCATTGTAATTCCCCCTCCCCCAATTAAATACTTTCCCATTCCATTTGCTCCTATCCACTCCATGACTATAGTAAAGGACAGGGAGTTGTGATCACTATCACTAAAATGCTCTCCCACCGAGAAATCTGACAGCTGGCCTGGTTCATTGCCAAGCACCAAATCCAATATGGCGTCCCCTCTAGTTGGCCTTTCTGCATATTGCATCAGGAACCTTTCCCGGACACTGACAAAAACTGCTCCATCCAAACTATTTGAACTAAGGAGGCTCCAATCAATATTAGGGAAGTTAAAGTCACCCATAACAACAACCCTATTTACTCTTTAATTACTGGGAGTGACCCAAGTTGCTGAGAGTCTGAAGTCACATGTAGGTCACATCAGGTAAGGATGGCTGATCTCCTGCCCTGAAGGATATTAGTGACCCTGATAGGATTATTACAACAATCTACAGTGGTTGGCATAAAGCTAGCTTTTATAATTTAAGATTTTTTTATTGAGTTCAAATTTCACCATCTCCATGGTGGGATTCAAACCCTCATCCTAGGATATTCCAGGAGTTCTGACCAATGATCACTAGACTCGAAATGCAAACTCTGCTTCTCTGTCTCTAAAGGTGCTGGCAGACCCACTGAGTTTCTGCAGTGCTTTCTATTTTAGATCCAGTATATTTGGCAGGGTCTCTGGATTACTATTCCAGTGATAATACCACCAAACCATACTGTCATTCAAATATAGAATTTATATGATACTAGGTTATCATCCAACAGGTTTATTTGAAATCACAAGTTTTTGGAGCGCTGCTCCTTCGTCAGGTGACCTTTTGGACTACATCCTGGTGTCATGCGACTTCTGACTTTGTCCACCCCAGTCCAACACTGACACCCCCCCAACATGCCTCCCTCAAATAATTTGAGTTTTAAATGTAACTAAGTTTTAAATCAGATACTGGTGGTTAGTTTATCTTTAAGGGAACTGCAGAATACAAAAATCATCAGGTTACAGTGAGATCAATCATCATGTCATTTGTTATTCTGATATTGATTGAGGGACATATATTAGCCTGGGTATTGAAAGAACACCCTGATCTTCTTTAATAAGTTTCCAGCTGTGAGGACAGAGAGAACAGGTTTAATATTTTGTAGGGAGATGGAGTCTCAGACAGTGCAGCACACCCTCAACACTGTCTCAGATTTGGTGATATCTTCAACTATCTAGAGTTTGGCATCAACTCATGACCCTCTTCCGCCACAGATATGGACAGGGAATGACAGAAAGTTATTTTACAGTGTTCTATTTAGCTACAACATAATCTATGGGTTCTGATCGATGACTATGTACCAAATCTAACCTGCCTGACATTTTTACTACATTCCTGGAATTATTATCAAGGTGAAAGTCTTGTTGGTTACATTGTCCTCCAGTTTGTCTCGAGTATTTATGAGGGCAGTTGTAAATGTTTAAAGCTTTTAATGCAATGAAAATGCTTTCTTCTGAAGGCCAGAAATGATATGTAATCCCAACCTGAAGACAGAATAATTAACATTTCTTGAAATTTGAAGGATACTAAAAAGCCTTGTTAAGTTGCAACAAAAATAACTCTGGCTGGACGGTCAATTTTACTCCTTCGGGATATGTTAAAGCTCCAAACAAAACTGACACTAAAACAAGGAAAATTAATTCTTTTCATTTTTAAGCAGGACAGGCAGCAAGAAATGCAACTCTGACCATCTGTGTGGTATTCACATTATTTACGAATAGAAATTATTGGGTGCAATATTCAAATAGAAATACCACCACCTGGTGTGAACTGATATTTTAAACCACACTAGTGATGTTAATATGGTGCTGATCTTCATTGGAAAGTATTGTGAAGTGATAGAAGGAATCGTTGATTGGATAGTTCAACAAACCGCAAGATGAACGATGATCATCACAGCGTTTGCACCAGGCATTAGTGTCATAGAGTGTGAACAATGTACGGACTCCCATAATCTCATAATTGAAGATGCACCCAGTGAACATAACCATTCCAGAGGATGTCAAGTCAGAGCTCTGGTCTCTAGACAACAGTTTTGGCCAGAGCAAACACTTTTGACTCAGAGGTAAGAATGCAACTGTTGTGTTAGTGTACTCAGATATTTTATTGGTTAGCTTATTAATGAAATAAATGCATGAAACAAATATACATTCAAATGATTATATATCGTCATTTCTATTGTATTATACCTCAGTATCAATATGCTTTTAACAGACTTGCTTATATTGTCACTGTATCATATCACATGACCTGACTGTATAAAAGACTTCATACTCCACCTTACCTTGGATCACTTGAAGCATGACATTCTGGGATGGCATGGTGGCTCAGTGGTTAGCCCTCCTGCCTTACAGTACCAGGGATCTGAGTTTGATTTTGGTCTTAGGCAACTGTCTGTGTGGAGTTTGCATATTCTCCCTTTGTCTGTTTCCTCTTGGTGCTCTAGTTTCCTCCCACAGTCCAAAGATGTGCAGGTTAGGGTGGAGTAGCCATGCTAAATTGCCCCTAGTGTCCAGGGATATGCAAGTCAGGTGGAATAGCCGTCTGGGTGGGATGCTGTTTAGAGGGCTGGTGTTGACTTGATGGGCCAAATGGCCTGTTTGCACACTGTAAGGACTCTACTGGAAGCATGCCTTCTTAAGAGCATTGCATTCAGACCCACCCAGACACTCAAGGGATCTGCAATATAATGTCTGTGCCTAATGGTTGTAAATGTTCATTTAATTCTTCAATACGTGATATCCACACCTGGTTTTTTACGGTATGGGACACAATATAAGCCGTGCTGTACCCAAACTCATCACAGGGAATGACACAATGTCCCATGTAGCAGCATCCCACGGTAAATAGTCAGAGAAAGGTCCATTTATGTCCCTGTCCTGTCCACCAGTCTTCAAATTCCTTTGTGTTAGTCTGAAAGACATTGCACAACAGCGACCATCAGCACCAAAGGCAGGATGTGCTCAAAGACATGAAATATTCAAAAAGAACTGTCCCTCCCTATGTACAACTATGTGTAATCATTTTTGCAGAAACACTTAAATCAACACCACAGAATGGGAAATAATTACAGCCAGAGGATTTGTGTGAGTTTTATTCACACCCTGCGCAGCTCTGCGTAAAAATGTCAAAGCTGCTGAAAGGACAAGTGGAAATACGAGGCGAAGCAATTTCCAAATGGGCCTGCCTTCTTTCAACGTTATTTTCAGCCTGAGAGGCGATTGCGGTCGAGTGCCTTGGTGGGTTAGTAGCCTCGACAGCGAGAATGTGCATTCTGTCCCCGGTCCAATTCCACTACGAGCTTTGACCTGACTGCAAACTTTCTGCAATCAGTTGAAATCTTGCCTGAAACCACAGCCAGGCACCGGAACTTCTGATTAATGAGCTGCACCGTGCTGCTGGAGACGCCTTAGCCCAGGGTCAATGTGGTTTCGTTCTCTCGGGAACAGTAATAGGTGTATTTGCATACTGTGCCATTACAACCACAATCCCACTGCACAACCTTCAGCTAATCAAATATATGAACATATTAACACAGAGAAACCTTTACATTTCAAAATAGACATATCTATTGCCAGCTCTCCATTACATCCAGTCTCATTCACTAACTGCGCCCCCAACCAGGGCCTGTTAACTGTGTTAGTCACTAATATAGAGCAGAGGTTCATACATTCCAGTAATAAGCAGGGATGTGTGGACCAGGTGGATAAGCCATGGGGAATGCAGTGATGGGGGTGGGTCTGAGTGCAATGCTCTTAAGAGGGCTGGTGTTGACTTAATGGGCCAAATGGCCTGCTTCCACACTGCTGTGACTCGACTGGAATTATGCTCCCACATTGTAATGGCAATAGTCCAATGTTAACCCACTCAAGGGACTCTGCAATGTATTGCCTGTGCCTAATAGTTAGTTGTAAATGTCTGTTGAATTCTCCAATAGATGATATCCAAGCCTGGTTTCTTACAGTACAGGACACAATATAAGCCATGCTGTGGAGTGTTAGGCAACTTAACCATTTATTGCAGTTTGTGTGCCTGGCTGCCTGTATAGAATCAGCAGAGGAGCACTGACTGCTGGTGAATGCTAAAGGAGTTCCTAACTTCAGAGTAGCAGGAATGTGGCGGAATCCATTAGTCATGATCTTACGGAATGATGGAGCAGGCTCCAGCCAATTCTGCTCCTAATTCCTCTGTTCTTGTGCTCATACATAACTTCACTCCCACTCTGTTCTGAATGTCTGACTGTCGAACTAATCATTAGCAAAAATCTAACGGAGAATGTGATACATGAAAGATTTGCCTAGTGCTTTCAATGTTTGACAAAAACAAAGACTTGCATTTATACAGCACTTTTTGCAACCTCTGAAAGCACTTTACAGTCAACTAATTTCTTCAGAGGTGCAGTCAGTGTTGTAATCTAGGAAACACAACATCGAACATCCATAACATCTCCTGCAAACAGCACTGAGAATGACCAGATACCCCAATTTTATAAGTGTTGATTGAGGAATAAATATTGACCAGTACATCAGGAAATCTCCTCTTCTTCGAAAACAGTGGCAATGGGGTATTTTATATCCACCTGAAATGACGGATGGAATCTTGGTTTACTGTCTCACCTGAAAAATAGCTTGTCAGTCAGTGCACTGGACTGAAGTTTCAGTCTCAAGTTTGCGCTCATGCTCTGAAGTAGATCTTAGAACTCATAACTTTCTGACTTAGAGTCAGGAATGTTACTCAGTGAACCAAGACTGACGCCAAATTAAGTGCAACTGACTAGAAATTCTGGTAATGGCTCTGCGGTCACTGTTGTTGGAGAATGATACATCTTTGCTTCTTGAGCACTGGTACATAAGGTAAAGCAGTGGGAATTCAAATTACCTGCAGTGAAATTCTGAAGTTTCCCACAGTACATTAGAAACAATTGCAGCTGTTTGCAGAGATTGAAGCAACAACCCACACAGTTAACGTGTCCTTCATGCTCAAGGCCAATGTCTGAAGTGAGATGTAAATTCAAGCCTCACTATTCCTGTAATAGAATAAAGATTGGGAGGGTTGTGTGACTGTGAGCTGAAAAAGGCAGACTTTGCATTGCTATAGCACCTTTCATAGCCTCAGAATGTCCCAAAGGTACTTTTGAAGTGTAGCTGTTGATGCAATGCAAGAAATGTAACACTCAGTTTGTGTATAGCATTCTCTCATACTGCAGAGTGAGGTAATAACCAGGTCAGCTGCTGATTGGAGGAATAGGTGTTGATAAGGATATCTGCTTCAAAAAGCTGTTACGGGATCTTCTTCCTAACATGAAAAGGGTCTTTGCTTAAAATGTCAGCTGAAGGGTGGCACGTCAGACAGTGCAGCATGCCTTCAGTACTGCATAGCAACGTCGATCTGTGCCCTGACTCCAACTCGTGACCATCTGACTCAGATGGTCATTTTCCTCAAATTCGTTCATGGATGAGGACTACACGGCAGAGACAGCATTTGTTGTTCCTGCCAAAATGCTATTGAGATTGGTCAAGATCCAACAACATTGCTGTTGGTCTGGAGTCACATTCAGGCAACAACAGCAGAAGCCTTTTCTACAAGACATGAGTGAACCAGAGCAGGTTTTATGACAATCAGTGATTGTTTCATTGTCACCACTAAAGTTTTTCCCTTCATGAATTGAATGCATTATTCCTGCTGTGGTAGTGAATTGAACCCATATTCCTGAAACATGAGGCAGGGGTTTGAGATTCTTTTGGTTTTTATTTAGTATTTAACTCACTGCCACATCTCCTCCAGGCATGCCCACCTTGAAGAGGTTCTGCTCCTCTCTCTGATGGGATTTATGTTCCAATTTTTTTTTTCTCTGCCAAGATTCCAACTGTTCTTCTCTCTCTCTCTCTCTCTCTATCCCCACCAGTCCTTACCCCCTCCCCCCACCCTACCTTATGGATGTAAACTGACATTTTCCAGCTACCATCAGTTCTGAGGAAGGGTCACCGCACTCAAAACGTTAACCCCGATTTCTCTGCACAGATGCTGCCAGACCTGCTGAGCTTTTCCAGTCCCTTATATCTCCTTTGAACTTTCTCCCTCTCACTTTAAATGCAAGGCCCTAATTTTAGACATTTCAACTCTGGGAAAATTTCTGTTTTTATTCAGGATTACTAGCCCAGTGGCATTACCATCTCAGTCCCCCAGTAAACCACAGTAAATTCCTGGTCACTTGTCTACCATACAGCTTAATAACTCCCTTTCTCATCATGGTCTCTATACAGTTAGTGGAAGTGGTTGATAATTAATCTGTTGGTTTGTGGCTGGGGAGACTATTACAGCAACTACTGACTGACAATGAAAAGCTCAGTAATTAACTGCAGATCAGAATATAGTATCCCTTTTCTCAACACATTGCTCATCTCATGAATGATATAGAATAATATTTCCAACAGACTGGAATAACCAGAAGGAAGGGAAATAATTTTAGGACACACTTGGGGATCCTACCTGCTCTGAACAATTCAGAGAATATTGAAAATGTTTGAAAGAGATAGTTGAGAGAAAAGAGAATTTCTATGGCCCGATGTGTGCAGCTAATTAATAAAACTGAGCGGAAAATCATTTTATTTGATTTAATCACACAAAGAGAAATATCTCTCTGCAGTGGGAGAAATTTGAAGCAATCAAAGTCTTTACTTACAATCAGGTAACATCATTTTCAATTGGTTCCTGGGCCTGTTGAATATTTGTGGTGGATTGTCCTTTGTTGCAAACTTATATATTGCACGAAAAGTCCTTTCAACAAACCTTTTATTACACTGTACAGAGACTGATCTAACGGGAGTTGATCTGTTTATATCCTTACTTAAAGAATTCAGTGCATTGTACTAAATGAGACTCCAGTCTGTTTCCACCTTGTTCATGTTATTATTCACATTACATCATGAAACATAATCAAAGGGAGCGGTAATGGGTTTAGGGAAGGGACATTGGCTTTGTCCAGTGTGAGTGTAAATGGTTGAATAGACCATACAGCAGGAGAACAGGCCCTTCAGCCCACAATGGTGGGTCAAACATGACACCAAATTAAAACTCATCCCTTCATCCTGCCCTTGATCCATATCCCTCCATTTCTTACATAATGTGCTTCTTTAAAAGCTCCTTAAACGCCCTATCATATCTGCTTCTACACCACCCTAAGCAGCACGGTCCAGACTCCTATCACTGTCTGTGGAAAAAGATTTGCCCCTCACATCTCCTTTCAATTTTGCCCCCTCTCACTTTAAATGTATGTTGCCTAATTTTAGATATTTCAACTCTGGGAAGAAGATTCTGACCATCAATCCTATATATGTATCTCATAATTTTATAGATTTCTATCAAGTCTCCCCTCAGCCTCCGCCGCTCCAGAGTAAAGAATTAATAACAAACAGCTTTATCCGAAAGAAAACTCTTGAAAATGAGGTTCAAACTGAGAAAAGGATCAAAAAGGTCCAAAAACATGGGAAGAAAGTTTAAGTTTTGAAATTACTAAACTCAACTTTGAGTACACAGACTGTAAAGTAACTAATCAAAGATACAGTATGTTCCACTAATGTGCAGTAATATAGCAGGTCAGAGACTGAAATGTGAGTGTGAGAATTAAAATGACAAACAGCTAGAATCTTGGTGCTATTTACCACAATCATTATCACTCCCTTTCCATTTAGTTCCATGAGAATTGATCTCCCCCACCCTCGACTGAATCTCAGATCTTCTGTTTTATTATTATTCCTTTCTCACTGTCAATAGCAGAAAACCCATCTGATTTCTACTTTCCTTCAGTTCAGAAGGAGAGTCATACATGCTTTGAAACGTTATAATGACCATTGAAAATTCATTATCCACTTTTACAATGTGTATCATCCTTTTTGGGATTTCTTATGAATTAAAATGGTTTTCAAAGAAGGAAAAACGATGACTCGGGATGACTGCAATGGTGACCAAGACCCATTCTGAAGTAAAAGCAGAAAATACTGGAGAAACACAGCAGATTAACTGTGCAGAAAGAAATAGAGGTTCCTAGTTCAATGACTCTTCTTCAGAAGCCAGTCTGTCTGAATGGACACCAACGTGTCTGTAAAATGACTGAAACTGGTCACTCAGACCTGGATCTGAGTTACACCTTCCTCGAAGTTTCAGCTACTCGTACGAAAGTCACCAGCAGATTATCCAGTTTGGGGCAAACTATTTAGGGCCAAGATGAGGAAACATTTCTTCAGTCAAGGGGCATTGATCCTGTTGAATTCTCAACCACAGGAATTTGCTGAGGCCAGGTCACAGAATGTATTCAAGAAAGAGAAAATAAATTATTAGATTTTAAAGGCATGAAGGGTTATGGATCAGCCCTGATCACATTGAATGGCAGAGTAGGCTTGAAGGGCCAAATGGCTGCCTTCTGTTCCTAGTCTGAATGCTTTTTAACACAAGTGCTCTGAGGACTTTTTAAACTGCATCTCCTGATCGTCTTTTTTTGAAGTAGAAATTGACCACTTTTTAAACCTTACATCTGTGTTTGATATCATGTCTTATTTTTTGTCTTAGTAAGCAATAAAATTCCTCTTTCTGTCATTCAAGAAACCTTTTAAATAGATTCCTTAATTTTTCAATGAGTGAATATGCATGTGAATTGAATTGTATTATGGCTGCAGGATGAAAAGGATTTGAAATCTTTGCCACAGCCAGTTATGGGGGTTAGAAAGAGGGAAGCAAAATCTTCCTTTCTTGTCTGGTTTTAACAATGTCAACTCTTGTTTCTCTTTCCACAGACCAGCCAGGTTTTTATTTCAGATCTCCAGTATTCACGTTATTTCAGATTTATCTGACTGAGGCAGAATTTTGTCCTTGAACAGTGGTTTGGAATCCCAGTTGAACAGCACAGCAGATGGGGTGCCAGACTCAACCACATTCAAAAGGCAGTAGCTCCAAAAGAACAACTCATAAATGTATCAGCTTGGACTGAACTCCTGACTGACTCTGGGTTGGAAACAAACCCACTGTCATGTGAAGAGAAAGTGAGGACTGCAGATGCTGGAGATAAGAGCTGAAAATGTGTTGCTGGAAAAGCGCAGCAGGTCAGGCAGCATCCAAGGAGCAGGAGAATCGACGTTTCAGGCATCAGCCCTTCTTCATGCCCGAAACATCGATTCTCCTGCTCCTTGGATGCTGTCTGACCTGCTGCGCTTTTCCAGCAACACATTTTCACCACTAAGCAAAAGACATCCAAACTGAGCTAACAAATCATTCAACTATTTTGTTCAATAGTAACTCAGAGTGAAAAGTTAGTTTTGAAGTTGATGTCAGAGATATATCATTCCTGTGGCATTCAAAGGCAGTCTCAGAGAGGAGCAGGAGTCTGGAACCCAGTGTAGTGCAATGGGAAATGCAGGGGTTAATGATGATGAACATGATAATGCAATCTGATATCAATAGGCACATGCTTTCAGAGCATGAAGAACAGAAGAATGGAAACATTGCAAACAGAATGCAGTAATCGGTATTCTGTATGTTAGAGTGTAAATAATGAGTTTGCAGCACTTACTGAGGGTGCAGGAGTATCACTGTTAGGTTTGAGAGAGATAGGGTTACTCTCTCATTAGAAAGGCAACTGACTGTGGTTTAACCTGAGGGTCACCATGCCTCAGGTGAGGGGAGAGGTTGAGAAGGAGAGTCCTTCACTATAACCTCAGCCAATGCAGGAATGAAACCACACAGTTAGCATTACAAACCAGCCACCCAGCCAATTCGCAAGCCAACAGCTTAAGTAATAAAGCAGCTTACTGGCCCCTCACAGGAACGTCATCAAACAACTGAGCCCTTGAAGGAGACGTTTGGAGACGTGACTGAAACTATGGTGAAGGAAGTCAGTCTTTGGAGGTCCAGAAAGGACTAAAGAGAAGCTTACAGGATTAGGGAGGGAATCCAGAGTTTATCAGCTCAGGGCAGCCACCAGTGCTGGAGTGATTCTGATCAAGGATGGGATGCTCAAACATTTGAACAGACAAAATTATTCCATGAGTTAACGGGATGCATGAAGGATGCGTGTTTCCCGCCAGTTGGGTTGGGGAGGAGGAGACTCAGCGACCAGGGGATGAGGTGGACCATTTAGGATGCAAATGTGAAGGAATTTCTTCAGAAGATGGTGAATCTTTGGGAGGCTGTGGAAGTTTGGTTGTTGAGCATGTTCAAGACAGATGAACAGATTTCCAGATGCCAAAAACATTCGAGATAAAGGGATAGTATAGGAAAGTGATGTTGAGGTGGATGATCAGTCCTGCTCGAGTTCAATGACACAAGAAGCTCAGAGGGCTGAATGACCAACCCTTTTGTTATTTCCCTACATGCTACATTATGCTTCAGAGACCAGCATTTCAAAAACACAAAGATTTCTCTGGTTTGTAGGGCAAGGGTGATCACTGAGATGGAGATGCAAACGTCATTCCCTCGAAGTTACCAAGGAACAACAAGTCATTTGGAGAACGGAGAATGGGAAACAGCTGCTGTTGGATTTCTATCCAGGGAGTGGGAGAACTGGGAACCTGCATATTAATGAGATAGGATTGGTTAAGGATGAGAGTGATAGTAAGCAATAATCCACATTGGTAGGTCTCTCACTGCTCTTTAGTGAGAATCTCATCTCAACATCCAGGACTCAGTGTGGAAATACATCTTTGCACTCTCAGCATTGAGAGGTCCCACCTCAACATTTCACCCAATTCTTCCAAATTTCTTGCCATTGTCTGTATCACTCAGGGGCTGGGTAGATTCCACACAAAGTGCTTTGCAATACTTGATGTTGTGAAATAGCATTATATTAATGGCTTATAACGGGTGGCATGGTGGCACAGTGGCTAGCACTGCTGCCACACAGCACCAGGGACCCAGGCTTCATTCCAACCTCAAGCAACTGTGTGGAGTCTGTACATTCTCCCCATCTCTGTATGGGTTTCCTCTGGGTGCTCGGCTTTCCTCCCACAGTCCAAAAATGTGCAGGTTAGGGTGGATTGGCCATGGGAAATTGCCCCATTGTGTGCAGATTAGGTGGATTAGCCATGGTAAACATGAGGTTATGGGGATAGTGTAGGGGACTGAATCTGGGTGGAATGCTCTTCGGGGGGTTAGTACAGACTCTGTGGCCTCTTTCTGCACTGTGTGGATTCTACAGAAGCTCTTTCTTCCTAAATTAGATAATTAAATCAGAAACTATGTAACAACAGATTAATAAGAAATTTATTTTTAAAGAACTAAAACATAGTGATAGCGTAGCCTCAGTAATGTTACTCCACTCATAATTGAGGGCAAGTGATGGCCCAGTGATATTACTACTAAGACTATTAATTCAGAAACCTAGGTAATGTTCTAGGGACCCCATTTAAATCCTACCATGGCAGATGATGGAATTTACATTCAATAAAACAAATCAGGAATTAAGAGTCTAATGATTTGGCGATGGTTTCATGACCAAATGTCAGGAAAACCCTATTTGGTTCCCTATCAGGAAGGAACCTCTGCCCTTACCTGGTCAGGCCTGGCCAGTGAAACTCACATCCTGTGAATGAATTTTTTAAAATCCAGAACTCCAGAGTATGGTTTGAATCTCAATGTAGAATCTGGAATTAAGAGTTACTCGAACGGTGTCCATTGTCATTACAAACCCACATGGGTCATTTGCCCCTTCTAGGGTTCATCTGACCTGACCTCCAAACCCACAGCAATGTGCTTGAGTGTTAATTGGATAAATAAGGATGGGCAATAAATACTGGCGCAGCCAGTGACACCCACAATGCATGAAGGAATATTAATAAAAAATAGAAGCTACCCCTTCTCTCTAGCCCACTGACATTAGTGAGACCTAGCTTCAGTCAATGCACTGACTCATTCTGAGGCTGGGAGCAGTTAGCAATGCAAAGAATATGTACTTGGGTGGCATGGTGGCTCAGTGGCTAGCACAGCTACCTCACAGCACCAGGGACCCGGGTTCAATCCCAGCCTCAGGAGACGGTCTGCATGGAGTTTGTACGTTCTCCCTGTGTCTGTGTGGGTTTCCTCCCACAGTCCAAAAAATGTGCAGGTTAAGTGAATTGCCTATAGTGTTATAGTGCTAAATTGCCCAGTGTTCAGGGCTCTGTAGGTTAGGTGCATTAGTCAAAGGTAAATGTCGGGGAATGGGTTTGGATGGTCCGTCTTCAGAATGTCAGTGTGGCCTTGTTAGGCTGAAGGGCCTGTTCCCACACTGTAGGGATGCTAAGAAGCCTCTCCCAACTTCAGCATAAGCACATCCCAGCTAATTAAGTGCTGCCCAAGGTGTGGCAACCGCTTTGAAGATAGGAGACAGTGTGGGCACAGCAGGATCCTACAGGTAGCACGGAGACAAATAGCCTGCTTTCAGTGATGTTTGAGGATAAAGTTACAGTCTCAGCCTCGGGGAGAACTCCCTTGGGTGTTCTTTGAATCAGGGCTTTGCGATCTTATCAGGCTCTCAGTTTTCTGCTTCTTATTCTGTCTCGGTATCAGTCACTGTCTTCAGGAAAGATGTTCCAGATGAAGAAGCTCGATTTTATAATGTCACGGTGAACAATCAGAGCATTCCTACGGTTTCCACAGTGATCTATCAGGATTTATATTGCATCATAAATCCATTCATTCTCATTGGGTTACTGCCTTCCTTAATAAAGCAGACAGACATCGAAATTTCACTTGACTACATTAAAAATTCAAACATTAATACTCAGAGCATTTTACTATTGGCTCTGTTTTGTGGGCAGTAAACCAAGCTACTGAACTCTTTTCTATCTTTCATCCCATTGTGGCTAAACTATACTTCAACTTCATTTACAACAGCAACAAATATGTACATTTGTATAGCACCTTCAAATGCTGTAAGTACTCCCAACGAGCTTCAAGCGAAGGTCATGAACCAAATTTTAGTCATAACTGATGGTCGAAGAGCCTGAAAATATGGAGAGAGAGAGAGAGAAGAGGGGAGAACAGAGACATAGAAATTTAGGAATGGAATTCCATAATTTAGGAATCTGAATGTACAGCTATCAATGGTGGAGTGAATAAATTTGGGGACACGCAAGTGGCCAGAGTTGGAGGAGTACAGAGATCTCAGAATGTTGCAGGATTGGAGGATAATTCAAGGGAGGTGAAGATGTAGAGGAATTTGTAAACCCATCATGTTGCCAAACAGGAAGCTAGCATAAGTCAACGATCTGAAAGGTGGTGTATTTTCACCATGACTTTGACATCCCTCCCTTTAGAAAATGAAGAAAACTCAAGAGGAAGGCTCCTGTTTATATACAATGAGTTATTCTCATCCAGACTGAAGCTGTGAACACACTCAGTGGGGAGGCATTGGCTTAGTAGTATCATGGCTAAACTGTTAACTGAGAGACCCATATAATATTCTGGGGACCCGGGTTCAAAGCAGAAAGTGAGGACTGCAGATGCTGGAGATCAGGGCTGAAAATGTGTTGCTGGAAAAGTGCAGCAGGTCAGGCAGCATCCAAGGAGCAGGAGAATCGACGTTTCGGGCATGAGCCCTTTTCCAGCAACACATTTTCAGACCCGGGTTCAAATCCTGGCCACGGGCAGCTCGTAGATATTGAATTCAAGGCATATCTGAAATTGAAAGTCTAATGGTGAACATGCAACCATTGCTGACCTTCAGGGAAAAGACCCATCTGGGCCACTAATGCCCTTTAAGGATGTTCACTGCCATCCTTACCTGCTCTGGACTACATGTGACTCCAGACTCACAGCACTGTGGTTGACTATTAACTTCCATTTGGGCAATAAATACTGGCCAAACCAGTGACACCCTTATCCCATGAATGCATTTTTTAAAAAAACTAAGAATGGTAAGATCCTAGGGAGTGCTGCTGAACAAAAAGACCTTGGAGTGGAGGTTCATAGCTCCTTGAAAGTGGAGTTGCAGGTAGTTAAAATAGTGAGGAAAGCATTTGGTATGCTTTCATTTATTGGTCAGAGTATTGAGTATAGGAGTTGAGAGGTCATTAGATTCCCTACAGTGCCCTTCGGCCCAACAAGTCCACACTGACCCTTCGAAGAGTAACCCACCCAGACCCATTCCCCTACTCCCTACTAATGCACCTATCACTATGGACAATTTAGCATGGCCAATGAACCTGACCTGCACATCTTTGGACTGTGGGAGGAAACTCACGCAGACACGGGGAGAATGTGCAAACTCCACACAGATACTTGCCCGAGACTGGAATCAAATCCAGGTCCCTGGCGCTGCAAGGCAGCAGTGCTAACCACTGAGCCACCGTTCCAAACCCAGGTGCTCAATTTTATTATTTCAAAAAGGGGTTTTGGGTGGGTAACGGCATTCTTCTGAGTTTTTCAGACCTTCAGTGCTTTCTGACTGACATGGAACATAAGCAAGGGTGCTCATTCTCATTTGAAAATTCCAATAGTCATGTTGCGGCTGTACAGGACATTGGTCAGGCCACTTTTGGAATATTGCGTGCAAATCTGGTCTCCTTCCTCTTGGAAAGATGTTGTGAAACTTGAAAGGGTTCTGAAAAGATTTACAAGGATATTGCCAGGGTTGAAGGGTTGGAGCTATAGGAAGAGGCTGAACAGGCTGGAGCTGTTTTCCCTGGAGCATCAGAGGCTGAGGGGTGATCTTATAGAGGTTTACAAAATTATGAGAGTCATGGATAGGATAAATAGACAAAGTCTTTTCCCTGGGGTGGGGGAGTCCAGAACTAGAGAGCATAGGTTTAGGGTGAGAGGGGAAAGATATAAAAGGGACCTAAGGGGCAACTTTTTCATGCAGAGGGTGGTACGTGTATGGAGTGAGCTGCCAGAGGAAGTGGTGGAGGCTGGTACAATTGCAACATTTAAGAGGCATTTGGATGGGTATATGAATAGGAAGGGTTTGGAGGGATATGGGCCAAGTGCTGGCAGATGGGACTAGATTGGGTTGGGATATCTGATCGGCGTGGACGGGTTGGACCGAAGGGTCTGTTTCTGTACTGTACATCTCTATGCCACTATTAGTAATTGCGCGGGATAATTACAATTGCTGGTCTTACTGAAACTACCAATTCCACACCTTCCTCTGCCCTTGGAAAATCTGGCACACTGTGTTTTATTTGATAACCCATCTGTCAAGCAGCTCAGAAGGTTGAGCTGTGTAGAAAGTTGTTATATAAATGTAAGTTGCTGCTCAGCTACAGACACGCATCCAGTCTTGCACTGTTGGCTTGGCAGTTCAAGGATATACCTCCTCCAGTAGCCCCAGCAGAGGATAATGAAGCAGCAAGTGATGCGCAGGCAAAGAAATGTTGGCAGGATTCGCACCTGCTGGGCTTGAAAAGATTAATGACACTAAATGCAGGGATTGAACGGTCCAGTGGGTTCAGTTCACCCAGGCTTTCAGGCTGGTAATAAATCTTCCTTCATTTTACGTTTTCATTTGTAGATAAGGAAAACAATATTTCTCTTTCATTCATTTCTTCAGGAACCCTTCTCCCTTGCCAAAGTGTAGTTTAGACATCACCCACTTTGCTGTCGATTTGATCTGATATTTATAAAGAATCATCTGAAAGAACAGTAACAAGCAAGTAAAACATTCATTTCCCAGGATGTTATTCCTTGCCACCCAAAACTTTTAGGAACGTGATTATGTGCTTATCATCTGACTTTAAGACTCTTGAATTTAGTCTGAGTATTAATGATAATGTGTTAATTTCAAATTCAGTTGTGTTCCTTCTACTTAAACAAAAAGTATTAACGTATTCAGACTAGAGGGGTTTATGTCTCCTTCAGTAGGCACAGGATTAGATTAGATTCCCTACAGTGTGGAAACAGGCCCTTCGGGCCAACCAGTCCACACTGACTCTCCAGTGTGTAATCCACCCAGACCCATTTCCCTCTGAATGATGTGCCTAACATTATAGGCAATTTAGCATGACCAATTCACCTGACCTGCACTTTGGACTGTGGGAGGAAACCCATGCAGCCATGGGGAGAATGTGCAAACTCCACTCAGACAGTCACCCGAGGCTGGAATCGAACCTGGGACCCTGGTGCTGTGAGGCGGCAGTGCTAACCACTGAGCCACTGTGCCACCCCAGTAGGCATTGGATCACATGAACAGACAAATTAGGATTGGAAATAGACTACTTTGTCCATCCTATTTGCCTTGCTAATCAATAAGGTCAAGTTTGATCCACATTCTGATAGAATCAGTTACCCTCTCCCTTCCCCCTCCCCCCCAGTTGCTTATCAATAATCTTATTCACCTCTGCCTTAAAAAATATTCAAAGATTCAGCTTCCTCCACCTTTTCAGGAATGGAGTTCCAAAGATTTATAACATTCTGTGAGAAAACAAATCTCTGTCTTAAACAGATAACCTCTTATTTTTATAGAGTGACCCACTAGTTCTGGGTTTTCCCACAAGAGGAAATGTTCTCTGCGCATTTACCCTGTCAAGACCCCTCAGGATCGTATATGTTTCAGTCAAGTCTCCTCTAGCTTTTTTAACCAAGAGAAGAAAAATGATTGAAATATTCCTCAGCCTAACAGCCAGGTTTCAATGACTGAATGTCTAAAATGTCAAAGCCTGTCACACTGTCGTAAAGAATCCAATGCCACATGATGGAATTAGAGAGGTTTTTGATCTGAGTGCACTGCTGTAACAAGTAAACATGACTCACTCACACATACACAATGATAGTCCTTAAAATTAAGAGCAACTGTTGAGTCATGTGACTGATACCATAGAACAGAGCCCTGTTGGCTGCATCATGTGACAGGAAGGATCAAACATATCCAAAAAAGGGGGCAGGAACCTGGAAGATTGGCAAAAAGAGAGGAAAACCAACATATTTAGAACATTGCATGCAGTTCTGGTTTCCAGACGACCAGAAGGATGTGGGTGCTCTGGAGAGGATGCAAAGAAGGTTTACCAGGATGTTGCCTGGTCTTATTTTTCAAGCAATCACAATAATTTGCACCAAGGCAAAAAGGGTATTGTGGTATAAATTGTTGATTGTTTGCAATTTGGCATGTTTTGCAGTTGCCCTGATGAGTACAATATAAAAAGATTTGACAATATGTCTCTCTTTTATATTAATTCTCAGTATGTGAGAAGAGCAACCAAAATTTGTTGGGAGCAGAGTAAGTAGTTCAGGACCGGATCTGAGTGGCAGTGAACAGAGAGCACTGTGGGAAGGTCAGAAATTCTGCTTCCAAAAATGGTTTCAACTGAGGAGAAACTGAAAAGTGACGTCACAGGAAGGCTGCGATTTGATCGGCAAATAAGGGGTCTGTGTTAAATTGAATCTTGTTAATTTATTGGCCACAATTTGTTTATTGGTTACATATATACTTGCATATGCAGAGATAAAAAAACTGTTAAAAAATAAAAAAAAACTAATTCAAAACTAATTCAATAAAATAAGGATGGAGGGTGAGGTGATGTATTGTTTCTGCATGATGTGGGAGCTCATGGAGCCTATTGTGGTTCTCAATGACTATGTCTGTAGTAAATGCTGGTTGCTGGACGAACTCCAGCTCATAGTAGATAAGATAAGAGTCTGAGCTTCAAACATTGCCACACATCAGGGAGGGGGAAGAGTTACCTGGGTGCTGTATTTCAGGAGACAGTCACATGCCTTAGACTAACAACTCTAATTCAGCCCATGGTCTGGGACAGGAGAGTGTGACTATGATTGAGGCAGGTAGAGGGATCCAGGGGGTAGACTCACAGGAGCCTCAGCCTCTGTCCTTGTCCAACAGGTTCAAGAGTTTTGCTCCCCATGTGGACGGGGATGGAGACTGCAGAGAAGATGAGCT
Organism: Chiloscyllium punctatum; assembly: GCF_047496795.1. Taxonomy (NCBI): domain Eukaryota; kingdom Metazoa; phylum Chordata; class Chondrichthyes; order Orectolobiformes; family Hemiscylliidae; genus Chiloscyllium; species Chiloscyllium punctatum. Next base: position 106,371,054 of record NC_092751.1, read on the forward strand.
GACTGACCGCAGCACCATGGTGCAGGATGCCATTCAAGTGGGGCAAGAGAGAGGAGAAATGTTATAATTGGGGATAGTATAGTTAGAGGCCTGTGACCAGGATCGAGAGTCCCAAAAGTTGTGTTTCCTGCCTGGTGCTCGAGTTCAGCATATCTCATCTGGGCTGCAGGGGAACTTGGAGTGGGAGGGTAAAGATCCAGTAGTCATGATCCATGTAGGTAACAGTGACATCGATAAATCTAGGGCAGAGATTCTGCTGAGGGAGTATGAACATCTCGGAGCGAAATTTAAAAACAGAACCAAAAAAAGGTTATAATCATTGGAGTACTATCTGAGCCATGAGCTATTTGGCAGAGGGTCAATAATACTGCTATGGGAGAAATGGGTTTGAATTCATGGGACATTGGCACCATTACTGAGGAAGGAGGGACTTGTTCCAATGGGACAGTCTTCATCTGAACCGTGTCGGGACCAGAGTCCTAGTGAATTGCATAAGTAGGGCTGTAGACAGGGTTTAAACTAAATAGGTAGGGAGGGGGAGGATTCAGTTATAGGGGAAATGAGAAATTTTAATTTAAAGAGGGGGTAAAAGTGCAGAACTCAGGAGAGGTTATTAAAATCTCCAATACAGACACAAATAGGACAGAGTTTATGGAAAGAGTTAGCAATCAAACTTCAAGCACACTGGACAAACAAATGACAATGAGAAGAGGGACGGTTAATACAGGACTGAGTGTCTTATTCCTTATACTGTGTGCAGTTAGATATAAGATAAATGAGCTTGTGGCACAGATCAAAATTGCCAGGTATGACGTGGTGAGCATCACAGAGACGTGACTGCAAGGGGACCAGGATTGGGAGCTGAATATTCCAGGATATACATCCTATTGAAAAGACAGGCAGGTGGGCAGAGGGGGTGGGGTTGCCCTATTAGAAAGAAATGAAATTAAATCAATAGTAAGAAACGAAGTTGGGTCAGATGATGTATAATCTGTGTGGGTAGAATTAAGGAACTTCAAAAAAGGTGAAAAAAAAACATAGTTGGAGTTAAGTACAGACCTCCAAATAGTCGTCAGGAACAGGGGCACAAGATACACCAGGAGATAGAAAATATGTGTAGGAAAGGCAAAGTTCATGATCATGGGGCATTTCAATATGCAGTGGACTGGGAAAAATCAGGTTGGTAGTGGATTGCAAGAAAAGGAATTTATGGAATGTGTATGAGATAACATTTTGAAGAAACTGGTGATCGTGCCCACTAGGGAACATACAATACTGGATTTAGTGTTGTACAATGTGGCAGACTTGATAAGGGAGCTTAAGGTGAAGGAATATGATACGAAAGTCGGAGGAGTTGTAGACAGTGAGGAAGGATATGGCAGGTTACAGCGGGATATAGAGAAGCTGCAGAGCTGGGCAGAAAGGTGGCAAATGGAGTTCAATGTAGCTAAGTGTGAAGTGATTCACTTTGGTAAGAGTAATAAAAAGATGGATTACTGGGCTAATGGTAGACTACTTGGTAGTGTGGAAGAGCAGAGGGATCTTGGTGTCCATGTACACAGATCTCTGAAAGTTGCCACCCAGGTAAATAGTGCAGTGAAGAAGGCATATGGCGTACTGGCTTTTATTGGTAGAGGAATTGAGTTCCGGAGTCCTGAGGTCATGCTGCAGTTGTATAAGACTCTGGTGCGGCCGCTTCTGGAATATTGTGTGCAGTTTTGGTCGCCATACTATAGGAAGGATGTGGAGGCACTGGAACGGGTGGAGAGGAAGTTTACCAGGATGTTGCCTGGTATGGTAGGAAGATCCTATGAGGAAAGGCTGAGGCACTTGGGGTTGTTTTCTTTGGAGAAAAGAAGGTTTAGGGGTGATTTGATAGAGGTGTACAAGATGATTAGGGGGTTAGATAGGGTTGACAGTGAGAACCTTTTTCCACGTATGGAGTCAGCTATTACAAGGGGGCATAGCTTTAAATTAAGGGGGGGTAGATATAGGACTGATGTTAGGGGTAGGTTCTTCACTCAGCGAGTCGTAAGATCATGGAATGCCCTGCCAGTAGCAGTAGTGGACTCTCCCTCTTTATGGGTATTTAAGCGGGCATTGGATAGGTATATGGAGGATAGTGGGTTAGTGTAGGTTAGGTGGGCTTTGATCGGCGCAACATCGAGGGCCGAAGGGCCTGTACTGCGCTGTATTGTTCTATGTTCTATGTTCTATGTTCTATGTTCTATGAACCCTTAGGAGGCAGTGATCATAATATGATTGAATTTGCTCTGCAATTTGAGAGGGACAAAATAGAATCAGAGGTTACAGTATTACAGCTGAATAAAGGCAACTACAGAGGCATGAGAGGTCACTTTATGCATTAATGGTCTAGATAAAGGAACTGAGGGCATTCTGGCTAAGTTTATAACCATAAGAGAAAATGCTGGAAAATCTCAGCAGGTCTGGCAGCACCTGCTGTCTCTCCTTCTCTCGCTCCCCACTCTCTCATCACTTTTTTCCTCTCCCCTTCCCCCTTTGCTACCCTTCTCCCCCGTTTTCCATTTTGCCTCTGTTTCACCCATCCCCCACATATGTTGTCACAAAGCACTGGCTTCAGCCATGGTTATTCACAGCTCCTAATCTCCCTATAATCTCTCTATGCACTGTCATTATCACCTCTTTATTGCTACCTTTGCTTCTGGAGCCATGATTCACCTTCTCTCAGTCCAGTATAAATACCTCCCTATTTACCCCCCATTTTTAGCTTTGACAAAGGGTCAGTGAGACTCAAAACGTCAGCTCTTTTCTCTCCTTACAGATGCTGCCAGACCTGCTGAGATTTTCCAGCATTTTCTCTTTTGGTTTCAGATTCCAGCATCTGCAGTAATTTGCTTTTATCCTGGCTAAATTTACAGATGATACAAAGATAGGTAAAGGACAGATGGCATTGAGTAGGTAGGGAGGCTGCAGAAGGATTTAGACAGGCTAGGAGAATGGGTAAAAAAGTGGCAGATGAAATACAGCGTGGGAAAGTGTGAGATTCTAGGAAGAATAGAGGCATGGACTATTTTCTAAATGGGGAGAAAATTCAGAAACCTAAAGTGCAAAAAATCATGGGATTTGTAGTCCAGGATTCCCTCAAGGTTGCAGGTTGAGTCAGTAGTCAGGCAGCAAATGCAATGACGCTATTTATTTTGAGAGGACTTGGATATAAGCAGGATTGTACGTTTGAGGGTCTAAAAGGCTCTGGTCAGACCCTATTTGGAGAATTGTGCGCAGTTTTGGGCCCCATATCTCAGGAAGGATGTACTGGCCCTGGAACATTCTCTAAGGAGATTCACAAGAATAGTCCCAAGAATGAAAAGCTTAACATATGAGGAACATTTGAGCACTTTGGGTTTATACTTGATGGAATTTAGAAGGATGAGGGGGGATCTAATTGAAATATACAGAATACTGAACAGCCTGGACAGAGTGGATGTTGGGAAGATGTTTCCATTGGTAGGAGAGACTAAAACCCAAGGGCATAGCCTCAGAGTAAAGGGAAAACATTTTAGAATGGAGATAAGGAGAAACTTCTTCAGCCAGAGAGTGGGGAATCTATGGAATTCACTGCCACAGAAGGATGTGGAGGCCAGGTCATTGAGTATATTTAAGATGGAGTTACTGTAGATAGGATCTTGAGTATCAAGGGTGATGGGGAGAAAGTGGAAGAATGGGGTTGAGAAACTTTTCAGCCATGACTGAATGGCGGAGCAGACTTGATGGGCTGAATGGCCTAATTTTTGCTCTTACATTTTATGGTCTTAAGGTGTGAATGTCATTGGTCAAACTACAGCGTGTTGTCCATCCTCAGAGAAGGTGGTGGTGAACGGTCTTCTTGAAAATCTATGGTCCCTGTGGTCCCAGCATATGCACAGTGCTGCTAGGGAGGGAGTTGCAGGTTTTAACGGTATATGTGAAACAGCAGGCTAACTCAGATCACCGAATGTCAACTTGTTGAGGTATCTTTGGGGAATGAGACGAAGTAGGTGTCACTTATTCAGGACACTCCAAGAATCCACTGTTAATAACCAAAACCTACAATGGCAGAAAAACATTACAGAGGCTTAAAACATATTTGTGTGGATTTTTCCACATTTAATTGAATTGAATTTAATTTATCAATGACAAATTCTAGAGGTGGCCAATTAAGATTGTATACTTAGGTGGGATAGTTGGGGGGCAAGTTACATGACTTCAGAAATGTATCCAATACCAGGTGCAATCTACAACAAGACACCATCATTTTAGGATGATGGAGTGGCAGGTTGGAAACAGAGCTGAGAAACCCTCCTCTCAAAAGAGCCGTAAATTCGTGGAATTCCAGAGTGTGGTGGATGCCGGAATATGGAGTAAATTTAAGGAGGAGATAGACAGGTTTTTAAATGAAGAATGAGTTGAAGGGTTATGAAAAGTGGGGAGGAAAGGCTGACCTGACTGGGAGACAGTCAGGACTATCAGTCAACACTGGAAGCCAGAGTCAGACAGCATCCGAGGGGCAGGAAGGTCAACGTTTCAGACCTGAAACATCAACTTTCCTGCTCCTCTGATGCTGTCTGACCTGCTGTGCTTCTCCAGCTCTTCATCTATTGACTGAGGCCAAGATGAGATCAGCCGTGATCGTTTCGAATGATGGAACAAGCTCGAGAGGCTGAATGGCCTACTCCTGCTTCTAGTTCTTATGTCCTTACCAAGATGGCCAATTAAATATCTGATGAGGAGCTAGGTGCAGGTAAGCACTTCTCCTCCTTGTACACTTTTAACCAGATTATTTCTTGCTAATTCTAATTCAGTATATCAACATAATTAATATTGCAGTCACCAACCTGTCACTGTTGGCAATGTCAACCATCAACTTTTTGCTACATTTATCAACGGTATCATCTGCTGGCTTAAAATAACAGATTAGTGATTGGACGTAATGAGTGATTACAAGGCCATAACCTTAACCTCGGGCCTCACAGTGGTTAAAAACAAACTTTCCTCCATCCATCTATTTGGCCATCTGATCTTTGACAGAGCAGGCATCTAGCTACGGAGTCTGCCATATGTTTATAAAGGATTTCAACCCCGGAGCCACGATTTGAGGTGATTCTGAGGCTGAGGGGAGAGCATGGTTAGGTGGGAGAAATAGTTGGGGAGGGAGATAAAGATACAACCTTTTATCACAGATTAAATCACAGACTGGGAAAGGAGAGGGTCTCATGATTACAGGTAAATCTGAAGAACAGATGGCATAGTGTTGGCACCTGGACAAACCAGCCCATCCATAAACTGCTTCACTGTTTCAGCTTTGGGCTGTGCTAGAGGTTGGGTGCAGCAAAGCTCTCTTGCCATTTCAACAACAATAATTTACAGTTATATAGCACTTAATTCAACCAGCAAAAACATCCCAAGGTGCTTCACAGGGGAAACTAACAAAATATTACAGATAGCCATGTAATGAGAGAAAATAAATATAAAATTAAAAGTCCTCAATAAAGAAACACACATTTTGAGTCCAATATGACTCTCCTTCAGAACTGAAGAGAAAGGTGGGGGGGGGGAATGTATGTTGAATTTTATACATTAGAGAAAGAGAAGAGGGTTAGGTGGAGCGAAAAGAAAGATCCAGGAAAGATTAGAAACCAAGGGTGATGAAAGGTTAACAGTGTCACAGAACAAAAAGGCACAGGAGTGATAATGGTGGGAGGGAAGTGGAATAGTATCGGTGTTAATAGCAGAATAAAGGTTGTTCTGACAGAGCAAAAACATGAACATAAGAGACAAGACACTGGAAGAAAAAGAATGTCAAAATGAAGGACAGATTTCATGGTCTGAAATTGTTGAACTTAAATGTTGTGTCCTGAAAGTTGTAAGATGACCAAGTGTAAAATTGGTGCTGTTCCCCTAGCCAATATCTCTGTCTCAGGCTTGCTGCAGTGCTCCAGTGAAGCTCAGCACAAACTGGAAGAACAGCGTCTCATTTTCTGCTTAGGTACTCCCCGGGCATCTAGGCTCAATATCAAGCTCAATAAATTTAGGGCTTGAACTCTCCCATGTCCTCACCCCAGCCACCACATCCCAGGCCTTGTTATCACATTGTCTGCTATTACACACAATCCATTGTTAGCCATTAACAGTCCCCATTAACAGCTAGCTTCCCTCGTAACCTGTTCATCATCCATTCCTTTGTCTATCCAATCATTTGTCCCGCTCTTGGGGCCCTATCTCTATCTAGATTAAATTAGATTAGATTCCCTATAGTATGGAAACAGGCCCTTCAGCCCAACAAGTCCACACTGACCCTCCAAAGAGTAACCCATTCAGACCCATTCCCTTACCTTACATTTACCCCAGACTAATGCACCTAACACTATGGGCAATTTCCCATGGCCAATTCACCTCACCTGCACATCTTTGGATTGTCGGACGAAACAGGAGCACCCAGAGGAAACCCAGACAGACACGTGGAGAATGTGCAAACTCCACACAGACAGTCACCCACGGCAGGAGTCTATCGTTTTCCCCTCCCATCACCCGAATCTTCTGCATGAAATCCAAACAGTTTCTTAGCCACCAGCAGTTCTGAGGAAGGGTCACTGGACCCAAAACATCAACTCTGATTTCTCTCCACAAATGCTGTCAGACCTATTGAGCTTTTCCAGCAACTTTTGTTTTCGTTTCTGATTTTCAGCATCCACAGTTCTTTCGGATTTTATTTTGCTGTTCCTCTAACTTGATTTGGGATATATTAGGAGTTAAAAGGACAGTTGACCAAGAGCTTACTCAGAGAGGTCTGTCTAGAAGAGTGTCTTCAATGAGGAGAAAGAAATGGAGATGCTTTGGAAAGGAATTCCAAAATGTTTTAACATTTACTCAATTCTCCTTCAGTCAGTACCAGGTCCTTCTATCAGTTATATTGACCATTATTATTTAAAATGAATGTGTTGCTGGCGCAGAATTAATGGCAGTGTAAAATCTTGCCTGTTACATTCAATAAGTTCAAACAAATGGATTCACAAAGTTATATCACATAATGATTTCTTGTAATATTATTTACACTGAAGACATGAAATGTTACTTTAATCATGTTCCCAATTAATCCAGAGATAAATAATTTACACTGTGGCTGCAATCAGATAGTATGATCTGTGATGGTCGAGTGTGTGTGTTGAATACATTTTTCCCTCTGAAACAATCAATAAACGTCTGCTTCAATCCATACAATTGTTGTATCAAAAATGGTGCATTACAGAAGTCACTATAGAAAGCACTGGTTTTTAAACAATGCTTAAGGGGAAACTGAGGTAATCATTCATAGAGACACTTGATTATATATAGGCCGAAAGTGCAAATTTTATTACTTTCTGAATGCAAACGATTATCAGACCTTTTGCGCTGTAAAAGCAAGGTCAAACAGACAACGAGCAGAATATTTTTCACTGTGTGAATTTCCAATTCTGTTTCGAGTCACATGCCATATTTTAATCCCCCACATCCCTCCCTCCTTCCCTACAATGGATGTAATCATTGTTGGGCCACAGTTAATGAAACAATTCAATCTCTTCCACCTCTCTTTCTGTTTCTCGCAAAAATCTATCCGGCTCCTTCCTGAATTTGCCAGAATTGTCTCCCTGGGTAGTCTGTTCCACATATACAAAAAAAAAACAAATTGCTGTTGAAACTCCTCAGATGGAGAGTCACCAGACTTGAAATGTGAACTCTGCTTTCTTCCCACAAATGCTGCCAGACCTGTTGAGCTTCACCAGCCATTTTGGTTTTTCTCTCAGATCTCCAGCATCCACAGTTCTTTGTTTTCTGTTACTTTTCACATATTCACTACCTTCAAGATGGAATCATTAAATCTGAACTTTCCATTTATCTTTTCTCTTCTGAACCACTTTGATATTGAGCAGATCTGAACTTTTCATCCCAAACTCTCTCCAAAGCAAAAGTCCCTTCTGTAACCTCCATTTTGTATAATTTACCCAGTCCGGCCACAGAAATCTAGGCTCTAGACAGGTCTATTCCAATAGTCTCATGCCTGACCTCCCATTTAGCACCATCCATAACCTTCAACTCAACTGTCAGTGTCTATACTCACATTAGATCCTTCACCATCCGCTGAGCAGCTGACCTAAACTTTTGTTTAGGTCACAGTGGTGCTGGAAAAGCACAACAGTTCAGACAGCATCCGAGAAGCAGGAAAATCCACGTTTTGGCCAAAAGCCCTTCATCAGGGCTTTTCCTGCTCCTCGGATGCTGCCTGACCTGCTGTGCTTTTCCAGCACCACTCTGATCTAAACTCTGGTTTCCAGCATCTGCAGTCCTCACTTTTGCCTAACTGACCTAAACCCCCTCCACATCCAATAGTACTGTTTTAAATTTCTCATCCTTGTCTTCAGATCCATCTACAGCCCTAGCTCAAACACCTATTCCAGCCAAACAACCCTCTGAAATCTCCATGGTCTACCAATTCTAACCTCCTGTGGATCTCAGATTTTCATCATTCCAAAATTAAAAGATGTGACTTCAAAAACCTGGGCTTAACACTCAAGATCCACTCGTTAAACTGGTGTGTGCTGTTCCTCCAACAACCATTTTACCTGATGTAGCAAAGCTTACTTTATCTTCTGTAACTTAAGAAACCACATGTTGATATTGAAGAAGTCAACAAACATTTATCGCAGCTAACTTCTGTTGGATCAACTTCCTTCCCACTAGATTTGGAGGGTCTTGTGAAAGCAGTAAAGTGATGGAAGGTGTCAACAACAGTGCTATCAAGCAGCAATAACTTGCTCAGTGACACCCAGTTTGGGTTCCACTAAGGCCTCTCAGCTCCTGACCTCATTACAGCCTTGGTCCAAACATGATCAAAAGAGCTGAATTCTAGAGGGGAGGGGAGAGTGACAGCCCTTGACATCAAGGCCACATTCAACTGAAGCTTCCTGATCAAGGGCTTATGCCCAAAACATCGATTCTCCAGCTCCTCGGATGCTGCCTGACCTGCTGTGTATTTTTAGCACCACATTCTCAAATCAGGAGTCCTAGCAAAACTGGAATCAATGAGGGTTGAGGGCAAACTCTCTGTTGGAGTCACACCTGGCACGTAGGAAGATAGTTATGATTGTTGGGTGTCAGTCATCTCAGCTTCAGGACATAGAGTCAGAGATGTACAGCATGGAAAACAGACCCTTTGGTCTAACTCGTCCATGCCAACTGGATATCTGAGCCTAACCTAGCCCCATTTTCCAGCACTTGGTCCATATCCCTCTATAGCCTTCCAATTCATGTACCTATCCAGATGCCTTTTAAATGTTGTTATTGTACCAGCCTCCACCATTTCCTCTGGCAGCTCATTTCACACACGCACCACTCTCGTGTGAAAAAATTGCCCCTTAGGCCCCTTTTAAATCTTTCCTCTCTCACCCTAAACCTCTAGTTCTTGACTCCCTTACCCCAGGTGATAGACCTTGTCTACTTACCCTATCCATGCCCCTCATGATTTGTCCTAGGCCCAACTATCTTCAGCTGTATTATCAATGACCTTCCCTCCATATTAAAAAGGTCAGAAATGGGATGTTCCCTGATGGTTACACAATGTTCTACAGCATTCGCGGCTCCTCAGATACTGAAACAATTCAAATGCAAAAAGATCAGACAATATCCAGGCTTGAGTTGACGAGTGACAAGTAACATTTGTGTCACACAAATGCCAGGCATTGAGACAATCTAACCACTGCCCCTTGACATTCAATGGCGTTACTATCACCAAATCCCCACTAACAACATTTGGGGTAACCACTGAGCAAAAACTCAACTGGACTCACCACAAACAAAGTGGCTACAAAAGCAGGTCAGAGGCAAGGAATACTGCAGCAAGGAACTGACCTCTTGACTCCTCAAAATCTGTCCACCATTAGGAATATGTGAGATTACTCCCCACTTGCCTAGACAGGTACAGCTGCAACAACACTCAAGGAGCTCGACACCATCCAGGACAAAGCAGCCCATTTGAATGGCACCACATCCACAAACATCCATCACCGACACTCAGTAGCAGCAGTATGGACTATCCATAAGATGCATTGCAGAAATTCAAAGATCCTTAGACAGCACTTTTCAAACCCATAGTCACTTCCATCTAGAAAGACAAGGCCAGCAGATACATGGGAACACTATCACCAGCAGATTCCCTTCCAAGGCACTCACCATCCTGACTTGGAAATATATGAACTATTCCTTCACTGTCGTTGGAACAAAATCCTGGAATTCCCTCTTTAATGGCATGGGGTCAACCTACAGCAGGTGGATTGCAGCAGTTCACGAAGGCAGCTCATCACCACCTTCCCAAGGGCAACTAGGGATAAGGGATAAATGCTGGCCCAGCCAGGGATGCCTACACCCCACAGCACTATTGCTGGAGGTTCATTTGTGCATTGAAGTGCCCATCAAGACTGAACCATATAAGTTCCCATTCTCTATCCCAAAATAGTCAGACATTAATCTTTACCAATCACAGAAAATGCTCAGAAACAGAAAAAATATGAAAACCAATCCAAGCTTTGCTTAATAATATGGCTACAGGCACAGATCCCAACAATTCTGTGACTTTCACCTTGGTTATGGAGAGAGATAGGTGCGCACAACAAGGAAGTTTCTACAATTGGGGGAAGGGAAATTACGATGCTGTAAGACAGGATTTGAGGAGCATACGTTGGGAGCATAGGCTGTCAGGGAAGGATGTGGTGGAAATGTGGGACTTTTTCAAGGAGCAGATACGACGTGTCCTTGATATGTATGTACCGATCAGGCAGGAAAGAAATGGTCGTGTGAGGGAGCCTTGGTTGACGAGGGAGGTTGAATGTCTAGTAAAGAGGAAGAAGGAGGCTTACATAAGGTTGAGGAAACAAGGTTCAGACAGAGCAGTGGAGGGATACAGGATAGCCAGAAGGGACCTGAAGAAAGGGATTAGGAGAGCTAAGAGAGGGCATGAAAAATCCCTGGCGGATAGGATCAAGGATAACCCCAAGGCATTCTATGCGTATGTGAGAAACCTGAGAATGACGAGAACGAGGGTAGGTCCGATCAAGGACAGTGGTGGGAGACTGTGTATTGAGTCGGAAGAGATAGGAGAGGTCTTGAACAAATACTTCTCTTCAGTATTTACGAACGAGAGGGACTGTATTGTTGAAGAGGAGAGTGTGAAACGGACTGATAAGCTAGAAGAGATATCTGTTAGGAAGGAAGATGTGTTGGACATTTTGAACAACTTGAGGATAGACAAGTCCCCCGGGCCTGACGGGATATATCCTAGGATTATGTGGGAAGCAAGAGAGGAAATTGCAGTACCGTTGGCAATGATCTTCTCGTCTTCACTGGCAACGGGGGTGGTACCAGGGGACTGGAGAGTAGCGAATGTTGTGCCCCTGTTCAAAAAAGGGAATAGGGATAACCCCGGGAATTACAGGCCAGTTAGTCTTACTTCTGTGGTAGGCAAAGTAATGGAAAGGGTACTGAGGGATAGGATTTACGAGTATCTGGAACGGCACTGCTTGATTAGGGACAGCCAGCACGGATTTGTGAAGGGTAGGTCTTGCCTTACAAGTCTTATTGAATTCTTCGAGGAGGTGACCAAGCATGTGGATGAGGGTAGAGCAGTGGATGTAGTGTACATGGATTTTAGTAAGGCATTTGATAAGGTTCCCCATGGTAGGCTTATGCGGAAAGTCAGGAGGCATGGGATAGAGGGAAATTTGGCCAATTGGATAGAAAACTGGCTAACCGGTCGAAGTCAGAGAGTGGTAGTAGATGGTAAATATTCAGCATGGAGTCCAGTTACAAGTGGAGTTCCGCAGGGATCAGTTCTGGGTCCTCTGCTGTTTGTAATTTTTATTAATGACTTAGATGAGGGAGTCGAAGGGTGGGTCAGTAAATTTGCAGATGATACAAAGATAGGTGGAGTTGTGGACAGTGAGGAGGGCTGTTGTCGGCTGCAGAGGGATTTAGATATGATGCAGAGCTGGGCTGAGGAGTGGCAGATGGAGTTCAACCCTGCCAAGTGTGAAGTTGTCCATTTTGGAAGAACAAATAAGAATGCGGAATACAGGGTTAATGGTAGGGTTCTTGGTCAGGTGGAGGAACAGAGGGATCTTGGGGTCTATGTACATAGATCTTTGAAGGTTGCCACTCAGGTGGATAGAGTTTGTAAGAAGGCCTATGGAGTATTATCGTTCATTAGCAGAGGGATTGAATTCAAGAGTCGTGAGGTGATGTTGCAGCTGTACAGGACTTTGGTTAGGCCACATTTGGAGTACTGTGTGCAGTTCTGGTCGCCTCACTTTAGGAAAGATGTGGAAGCTTTGGAGAGGGTGCAGAGAAGATTTACCAGGATGTTGCCTGGAATGGAGAGTAGGTCGTACGAGGATAGGTTGAGAGTTCTCGGCCTTTTCTCGTTGGAACGGCGAAGGATGAGGGGTGACTTGATAGAGGTTTATAAGATGATCAGAGGAATAGATAGAGTAGACAGTCAGAAACTTTTTCCCCGGGTACAACAGAGTGTTACAAGGGGACATAAATTTAAGGTGAAGGGTGGAAGGTATAGGGGAGATGTCAGGGGTGGGTTCTTCACCCAGAGAGTGGTGGGGGCATGGAATGCGCTGCCCGTGGGAGTGGTAGAGTCAGATTCATTGGCGACCTTTAAGCGGCATTTGGATAGGTACATGGATGGGTGCTTAATCTACGATAGAAGTTCGGCACAACATCGTGGGCCGAAGGGCCTGTTCTGTGCTGTATTGTTCTATGTTCTATGTTCTAATTGTTCCATAGAAACTGAAGTCGGTGTTTTCCAAAAAAATCCTACACTCATTAGGCTTTCAAAGTCCTAATGAGTGTAGGATTAAATCCAGTGCATCATTCATGAAAAAGCGTAGTACACATGAAACAAACTAATTCTGAGACAGACAGAGACAGATCAGCAAATGAGTCATCACAGGATCATTAAACATCAACATTTCTGTGAGCTGTAAAGGCAAATACATTTAAATGGAGCTCTTTAGCAAACCCAAAATTTAGAATTTTCCTTGCAGACGATAATGGCTCATTACTTTGAACAAAGGGATTTGACAGGTGTGTTCCAGCTCAGCAACCATGGACAATAATAAAAAAAAGCACATTTATATACAAACTGTCGACTTACCAAAATATCTCAAAGTTTTTCACCAAAGAATGACTTCTGATTGGAGAAGCATAGAAGATAGGAGCAGGAGGAGGCTATTCAGCCCTTTAGAGCTGTTCTCCATTCAACAGGATCATGACTGATCATCCAACTCATTCCCCTGTCTTCACTTTCACTCCATACCCTTTGATTCCTTTAACCTCCAAAAACATCTCTAACTCCTTCTTAAAAACATTCAACATTTTGACCTCAATCACTTTGTTGCAGAGAATCCCACAGGCTCACACTCTCTGGGTGAAGAAATTTCTCATCATGTCAGTTCTAAAATAGCCCACCCTGTATCCTTGGACTGGGACCCTAGTTCTGGTTTCCCTGGTCATAGAGATGTACAGCATGGAAGCAGACCATTCAGTCCAACTTGTCCATGCTGACCAGTTATCCCAATGTAATCTAGTCCCACCTACCAGCATCCGACTCATTTTCCTCCAAACCCTTCCTGTTCATATACCCAGGAGAAAGGGAGGACTGCAGATGCTGGAGATCAGAGCTGAAAATGTGTTGGTGTAAAAGCGCAGCAGGTCAGGCAGCATCCAAGGAGCAGGAGAATCGACGTTTCGGGCATGAGCCCTTCTTCAGGATTCCTGAAGAAGGGCTCATGCCCGAAACGTCAATTCTCCTGCTCCTTGGATGCTGCCTGACCTGCTGCGCTTTTACACCAACACATTTTCAGCGCTATTCATATACCCATCCAGTTGTCTTTTAAATGTTGTAATTGCACTAGCCTCCATCACCTCCTCTGGCAGCTCTTTCCATACATGTACCACCCTCTGTGTGAAAAAGTTGCCCCTTAGGTCTCTTTTATATCTTTCCCCTCTCACCCTAAACCTATGCCCTCTAGTTCTTGACTCTCCCACCCCAGGGAAAAGACCTTGTCTATTTATCCTATTCATGCCTCTCATGATTTTATAAACCTCTATAAGGTCACCCCTCAGCCTCTGACGCTCCAGGGAAAACAGCCCCAGACTGTTCAGCCTCTCCCGCTCGCTCAAATGCTCCAACCCTGGCAACATCCTTGTAAATCTTTTCTCAACCTTTTCAAGTTTCACAACATCTTTCCGATAGGAAGGAGACATGAATTGCATGCAATATTCCAACAGTGGCCTAACCAATACCCTGTACAGCCGCAACATGACCTCCCAACTCCTGTACTCAATACGCTGACCAATAAAGGAAAGTATACCAAATGCCTTCTTCATTATCCTATCTACCTGTGACTCTCAAGGAGCTATCCATTGGGAACATTTTTTTCTCCACCTAACATGTCTAGCCAGAGGGTCATACAGCACGGAAACAGCCCCTTCGGTTCAACCAATCCACGCCAGCCATAACCCCAAACTAAATTAGTCCTACCTGCCTGCTCCTGGCCCATATTCCTTCAATTATTTCTTATTCAGCTACTTACCCAAATGTCTTTTAAACATAATTGTGCCCACGTCCACCACTTCCTTAGGGAGTTCATTCCATGCATTAAAATTTTATAGATCTCTAAGATTCTACCTTATTTTTCGAAACTCCAATGAACATAGCATTAACTGATCTAGTCTCTCTTGTTTCTCTCCTGTACTTACATTGTTACAATCAGATCCCAGCCAAGGTTCAGGCTGTTAGTGCTCCAGATGGAATACCCCAAATTGTTCAACTCCTGCATGATGGGTATGAACTGTTCCCCCTTCTTTATTTGCCCACCCCCTCCGTTCACATTCCTCAAAGAGACCTCCCTGCTAGACCAAATGAATTCAAGCTGTAAAAAGGAGCCAATTTAACCAGGCTTTCCTGAATTAATAAAAAAAAGAGAGTTTAATAGTTACTAAACATGAGAAGAAATTGTAACATGTACACACCGGGTGCTCCGGTTTCCTCCCACAGTCAAAAATGTGCAGGTTAGGTGAATTGGCCACGCTAAATTGCCCGTAGTGTTAGATGTAGGAGTAAATGTAGGGGAAGGGGTATGGGTGGGTGCGCTTCGGCGGATCGGTGTGGATTTGTTGGGCCGAAGGGCCTGTTTCCACACTGTAAGTAATCTAAAAAAAACATCGATGAGAAAGGAGAAGCAAGTCCAAAGGAAAAATAAGGTGCTTTTTTTTAAAGAAATGAATCGGACTCTTTTGGGTTGTTCAAGAAGAATAGACAGTGGAATGTTGATAGTTTGGGGTTCTTGGTTTTGCAGGATGGAGTTTAAATCCTTTCATCCTGTTTCCTTTCGATAGTGGTACTTGGCAGCACTTGGAGCAAGAGACTCCTTCATATCCTGTTTCCTTTTGATTGGTTTGTTAGCTAGCTAGCTGGCTTGGAGTACTCGGACTGAGAGAATCCTTTAAGTGCAACACAGGGGTGACCAGTGGGTGGTTCTCCATCTGAAGAGAGTGGAATGGAATTAGCCTTAGTGCCTCAAATGAGTACAGTCAAAAATGTATATGTTGCTGCTTATGGTGCCATCGTAGATACAAGCTCCTAAGGTACAACTTCTTCAATTAATGTTCTTAGAAAAATAAAAAAGTAAAAAGAGCATCATTGCAGATTTTAGGAATAAATTGAGATTTTTAAAAATGTTCGATACAACGGTCTTCCAACCCAGTCCACACTGGCACCCAAATGCCAGCCCACACCAGGCCATGACTCCAGACCATGTCAGGCTTCACCTCAGGGTTCACGAGGCCAGGGGATCACTCTGGAATCACTTTGAGACCAGAAGTCCCCACCAAGGGCACACTGGGCTCAGAGCCCTGTGATCACCCCAGCATAGCACAGATCAACCATACTTCAAACCCAGGCTGGCACAGGCAAGGATATCAGCTCACTGGCACAAACGAGCACCTCAGAGCCCCCAAAACCTCCTTTCACTAACACACATGAACCAAGGTTGAACTGGCTTTCAACCCCTGTTCTGGTCTATTCTCAAAAGGGAAAGACACAATGTGCGAGTCTCACCCAGACTGCGGTCTTTTCTCCCACTACCCTCTGACTGACAGGTGACAGTGTTAACCACTTCACCACAACTAACAACTGGAAAGAAGGAATGACAGTCAACATCTGCACAGTAAGCTCTGCCAACAGCACATCAGGCTCCTCACGCAGTGTAACCAAGTCTCACAGACACACCTCAGAGTGAAAGCAAAGATCAAAAATATATAAGGATCAATAATATATAAATGATCATTGTTGAACCAGCTCCTCCTGCCTGAAAGAGTTAGGTGAAGTGGGGGCAGGGTTGTCTGGATAGACCAAATGGCCTCTTTCTGTGCTGCAATTCTAGGACATTCTCCATTGGAGTTCCTTACAGTTTAGACTTGATTGTAAACACCCCATTGAGGCATGGGAAAGCTCAGAGCAATTGACAATCAGACACAGGCCTGTCTCCTGGATGTAGGTTAGTGGATCAAAACCCAGCAGGGCTCCGTGTGTCTGGCTGATGGGTGAGAGCAGGATTCCTGGAGGTTAGAGGGGGCTGGCTACCCTTGAATCTATGCAGAGTTACTGCAGAGGGGCTGGGCTGGGCGAGAGGTAAATGCAGGAGGAAGGGGAGCAAAGTTCAGCTCAACAAAAAAGGTGAACATTAACTTGTACAAATTAGTGCTAAACAAGCAGTAGGCCGGGAGAACTCAGCAAACCAGGTAGCATCAGGTCGTGGAGAAGTCTACGTTTCAGGTCGGGTGTAACCCTTCTTCAGAATTAGTGGCAAGTTTTCCCCAATGCAGTCAGTGCTCGGAGATAGGGCAGTTCAAAGAGGCAGCTCACCACCACCTTCTCAAGGGCAACTAGGAGTTGACAATTAATGCTGGGCATGTCAGTAACACCCACGTCTCATGAGTGAATGAAAAGCAAGGTATGAAGGGATATAGGCTAAAGGCAGGTATATGGGTTTAGGCCACAGAATAGACTTGAGGGGCTGAGTGAACTACTTCTGTTCCTTTGCATGAGGATGTGATGTGCATCAAATCACAGGATCAGACTCTGAATTTTAAACAGGTCTGTGTCTCTCCACCAATTCTAATATATAAGCTAAAATAAAAACTGGCAGCAGTGTGGCTAAACAGGGAGGAATGCAGCTAGTTTAATCCCTGCTCCACCTCTACCCCCTCCAACTCCACCCTCCACATGCCCCTGCTCATGTTGGACGTAACATCTATTTCTTTAATTGTCCAATTGCTAAGGTGATTTAAAGACGGAAATATAGAGAAACTTAGGGGGAAAATCCCATCGCTCAGAATCCAGTTACATGAAGGCTTGCCCAATAGTGGAGTGAGAGAATTTCTCCCTGTCCAGTCTTGACACCCTCATGCACAACACAAAAGGGAAGAGCAGTAAGGGCTAGCATTACAATGACTTGCACATTCTCTGTGAATTTATGAGTTGCTGAGGTGATGTTCACATTTTGACCCATGGTCACTAGCCAAGAAGTTTGACGGTGGTGATCTTACAGCTATTGTGAATACCTTTTATTTGGGGAGTAATGTTTGGTGCGTAATGTTTGCTGGTTGGGTACAGATTGAATTGAATTGAATATATTGTCACTTGTACCGAGGCACAGTGAAAAGTTTTGCCTTGTGAGCAATACAGACAGATCACAGAGTTAAGTAGCATAGATAAGTAAATAATAGGTAAACAGTGGCAAAAGCAAAAACACCGTGCTAAGAGTTTGTGAGTCCACTCAGTATTCTAACAACAGTAGGGTAGAAACTGTTACAAAACCAGCTGGTGCGTGTGTTCAGGCTTCTGTACCTTCTCCCCGATGGTAGAGGTTGTAGAAAAACATTGCCAGGGTGGGATGGATCTTCGAGAATGCTGGCGGCCTTTCCTTGACAGCGGGCCTGGTAGATGGATTCTATAGATGGGAGGTTGGCCTTTGTGATTGTCTGGGCCGAGTTCACCACTCTCTGTAACCTTCTCCAATCTTGAATGATACAGTTGCCATATCATGTAGTGATACATCGCAACAGAATGCTTTCGATGGTGCACCTATAAAAGTTGGCAAAGTATTCACCGTCAGGCCAAATTTCCTCAGCTGCCAGAGGAAGAGGAAACGTTGTTGGGGCCTTTATAACTACTGCGTCCACATGAAGAGTCCAAGAAAGCTTGTTATAAATGACCACTCCCAGGAGCTTGACATGTTCCACTCATTCCGCCTCTGTGCTTTTAATGTGGAGGGGGGGAAATTAGTAACATCCCACCAAAAGTCAATAATGAGTTCCTTGATTTTGCCAGCTTTGAGAGCTAGGTTTTTCTCAGTGCACCATTTTTCCAGGTCTTCCACCTCCTGTCTGTAGTCTGTTTCATCGCCATCTGAGATTCGACCGACTATGGTGGCATCTTCAGTGAACTTGTAAATGGCATTAGTCTGGTATTTGGTGACGCAGTCATAGGTATACAGTGAGCACAGTAGGGGGCTAAGTACACAGCTCTGGGGCTCCAGTGTTAAGTGTTAGTGAGGATGAAATATCGTCCCCAATCTTCACTGATTGTTTCCTGACCCACAGGCCACAGAGGATCCAGTTGCAGAGAGTGGGGCTTAGTCTGAGATCACTAAGTTTAGTAATCAGTCGCGAGGGGATAATACTGATGAAGGCTAAACTATCGTCAATGAGTAGGATGCTTACGTAGCTGTTCTTGGTGTCAAGGTGTTCTAGGGAGGAGTGAAGGACAAGTGATATGGCATCTGACGTGGATCTGTTGGTCCAATAGGCAAATTGGAGCATGTCAAGAGTAGTGGGGAAGCTGGAGTTGATTAATGCCATGACCAGCCTTTCAAAGCACTTCAACACCACCGAAGTTAGGGCCACTGGGCAGTAGTCAGAGACATGCTGATGAGCCTTCTTTGGCACAGGGATAATTTTGGCCCTCTTGAAACAGGCAGGGACAGTGGCCTGCTGCAGGGAGGATTCACATGAAGGAAAACTGATCTGACCTCTGATGCAGTGACTGTTGGGATAGGTTCGTCAGGACTTGTCGGAATAGATGTTACCTCTCCGCTGACATTCTGGACAAAGCGAGCGTGGAAGGCATTGAGACGATCTGGGAGGGATGTGTCATCGTCTATCTTGCACAGTCTTTTTTTAGAACTTGTGATGTAATTCAGTCCTTGCCTTAGTCGCCAGCTGTCTGGGTCTCTAGTTTGGGCCAGTTATTGGTCCTTGGCTGTCTAATGGCTCTGTGAAGGCCATACTTGGATTCTTAAATTTGAGTGGGTCTCCTGATCTGAAGGCCTCACACCTGGTTTTTTTGCAGGTTCTGTATACCCTGATTCATCCAGGGTTTCCTGTTGGGGAAAACCCGATTGACTCCCTCAGTATGCAGCCCTCCACACACTTGCTGATAAAGTCTGTGACGGTGGTGGCGTACTCGTCCAAGGTACCTGCGGCCTGTTTCAACACGGCCCAATCAGTCGATTCCAGACAGCACTGGAGTTGATCCTCTGCCTCCCTCAACCAGCACTGGACCTGTATTTGTGAGGGGGGTGGGTCTCCTGCTTGAGCTTTTGCCTGTGAGCCATGAGAAGAAACATGTGATTGTGGTCAGAGTTCCCGAAGTGAGGTGGGGAGAGAGTGGAATGGTAGGTATCCTTCACAGTGGGTGGAGCAGTGGTCTAAAATGTTCGGGCCCCTGGTGGGGCAGGTAATGTTCTGGTGGCACTTGGGCAAAACCTTCTTTAGATTGGTTTGATTGAAGTCACCAGTCACAATAAACAGAGCCTCAGAATGTTCCATCTCCAGGGTGTTAGTGGTGGAGTACAGCACGTCTAGAGCTTCCTCAACCTGTGCTTGTGGTGGTACGTACACAGCAGCTAGTATAGCAGCGGTAAATTCCCATGACAGATAGAAGGAGCAACATTTGATGGTGAGGAGTTCAAGGTTTGGGGTGAAATGGCTGCCCAAGCTTGCAATGTCCAAGTACCACAAGTAGTTGATTAAAAAGCAAACCCCTCCACCCTTTGTCTTACCCGAGGACGCTGTATGATCCATGCGATGGATAGAAAAGCCATCAGCCAGAAGTGCGCAGTCAGGAATAAATGGGTTGAGCCAGGTTTCTGTGAAGCAGAACTGCAGGCAGTCCTGCAGTTCACATTGGAAGCTGAGCCATGGCTAGGAAGCGGGCGGGGGGGGGGGGTCTTGAAACTGCGTAGCTTCACATCTATAACTTCACACCTATATCCCCTGCTCACAAGAATGCATAAACGTTACTGAAGTACAGTAATCATGTGACAAACTGAGGGGCGATGATGGCCCAGTGGTATTATCCCTCAACTATTAAACCAGAAACTCAGGTAATGTTCGGGGGATTCAGGTTCAAATCCCACTATGGCAAATGGTAAAATGTGAATTCAATAGAAAAAAGTATATGGAACTAAGTGTATAACGATGACCATGAAACGACTGCCAATTATCGGGAAAACCCTTCTTGTTCACTAATGTCCTGTAGGGAAGGAAATCTGCCATTCTTACCTGGTCTGGCCTACATGTGACTCCAGATCCATGAAAGTGAGACTGACTCTTAACTACCCTGTGAGCAATTAGGGATGGGCAATAAATGCTGGCCAAACCAGAAACACCCACATCTTGAGTGAATAAATATTGAAACTAGTCAAAAAATGTCCAGGTGATTTACAAAGAACGCAAGAAAACACCTACTCTTGCAAGTCACTCAAATCATTTGCCAACTGTTCAATCTTTCAACTTTTAAATGTCTCCTCTTGGCCACTAAGTGTTTGGAATAGAATCAATTATAGTTTATATTATAGTCTTTAATCATTTGAACTATCGCAGTTTTTCACCAAGAATTTAATACTAAATAACAGAAATGCAAAAAGCGGAGTTAAAATTATTTTTAATTGGACATTCATCTCCACTTTCCTCTTTTTGAACTCCTCTGCCTCTTTAACTTTATCTTTTTATTATCATATGTCAATGATTAACCTTTAAGGCATCCTTCCATTCAAACCCGATCTAATTTTTTCAGTCTAAGGTTTAATTAAGAAAAAAAAATGTCAACTTACTGATTAAATTCGCTGGTAAATTCCTCCTAATGACTTACTGTATTTAAAGCAATTGAGTAATGTTCAAGGGGAGGAGCTGACAAAATAAAACAGATTTAGGATGGTCTGTAGACATGTTGCGTTGTGGCTAAAACAGTGAGAAATGGGCAGGAGTTGTTTTTATGAAAGGACACTAGTAACATGAATACAAGAGAAACTGGAGACAGGAGACCAGTTCAGCACTCTCTTACCCCTCAGTCAAAAAGGCTATCATCCCACAATGCAGAGTAAGCATGCGCCATCCTTTGGACAAAATTTTACTCCAACGACCAATCTTTCAAATGAATATCAAATATTCCAGAGACACTATATTGAAAAAGACCAGAAAGTGCTCCTTGGCAACTCCTGCGATGTCCCATCTAGTTACTATTTCTGCTGCATGGACATCAAAGTTCTGTATGCAGCAACAGCTTCTGAAATTGGACATTAATGCTGCCACACAGCTTAGAGGGACTGTTGATCCCCAGTGTTTATCTTTCAACCTGCATCTTAAGATCAGGTCTGAACAGTGACCATAAAAAGCTTTTTGTAAACATTGCTACAAACAAAAGAGAGAGAAAGGAACACTCCAGAACTCTAGATAGCCAGGTTCCAGAACAAAGAACAGCAGACCAAAGGACCCTGCCCTACGATCCAAACCTGTGCTAAGCCATGATGCTTTTCTAAACTCAAACTGTTTTGCCTCTAAGCTGTCCATATCCCTCTATTCCCTGTCTCTTCATTTATCTGTTTGTGCCTCATAAATGTTGCTATTGTAATCTCATCCACCTCATCCAGTGCATTCCAGGCACTTAGCACCCTGTATAAAAATGTTGCCTCACACATCTCCTTTAAAAACTTTCCTCCTTTTACCTTAAGCCCATGTCCCTTAGTAATTCATAGAAATATACAGTATAGCATGGAAACAGACCCTTCAGTCCAACTTGTTTACGCTGACCAGATATTCCAAATAAATTTAGTCCCATTTGTCAACATTTGGCCCATGTCCATCTAAACCCTTCCTATTCATGTACCCAGCCAGATGCCTTTTACATGTTGTAATTGTACCAGCCTCTACCACTTCCTCTGGAAGTTTATTCCATATGTGTACTACCCTCTGCCTGAGAAAGTAGCCCCTTAAGTCCCTACTAAATCTTTTCCCCTCTCACCCTAAACCTATGCCCTCTAGTTTCAAACTCCCCCACCTAGGGAAAAAAAAATTCTTATCTATTTACCCTATCCATGCCTTTCATGATTTTATAAATCTATATAAGGTCACCCCTCAGCCTCCGATGCTCCAGAAAAAAATAGCCCCTGTCTAGTCATAGAGTTATACAGTATGGAAACAACCACTTTAGGACAACTTGTCTGTGCCGACCAGACTTCCTAAATGGATTCTGTAAGATTTGGCAGCATTTGGCCCATATCCCTCCATACCCTCCCTATTCTTGTACACATCCAGGTGCTGTTAAGTGTTGTAATTGTACCCATCTCCACCACCTCCTCTGGCAGTTTTATCCTTACACGCACCATCCTCTGCGTGAAAATGTTTTCCCTCTGGTCCCTTTTAAATATTTCTTCTCTCACCTTCAACCAAACCCTCTAGTTTTGGACTCCCCTACCCTGGGAAAAAGACCTTGGCTATTCACCCTATACTTGCCCCTCATGGGGTCTATAAGGTCACCCTCTCAGCCTCGGACGCTCCAGGATAAAAAAGCCCAGCCTATCCCTATAACACAAACCCTCCAATCCTAGCGACATAAGTGGACATAGGAACTTTGTCAAAGATGACTACTTTCAGTCTTTGCCTCTTTATTATGAAGATGTTTGGGACAAAAGGAATGGCAATGCTGCAGTGAAAGGTTTAATTACATTAACCTATCTGGGTGGAATTTTATTTAAAGTAGTAAAGTAATATCTCAAGCTCAGCAAATCTCAAAGTTTGTACAGCAGTCTTGATAGTCACAGGTGAGGTCCCAGAAGACTGGAAGTTGGCAAACGTGGTACCACTGTTTAAGAAGGGCGGTAAGGACAGGCCAGGGAACTATAGACCGGTGAGCCTGACCTCAGTGGTGGGCAAGTTGTTGGAGGGAATCCTGAGGGACAGGATGTACACGTATTTGGAAAGGCAAGGACTGATTAGGGATAGTCAACATGGCTTTGTGCGTGGGAAATCACGTCTCACAAACTTGATTGAGTTTTTTGAAGAAGTAACAAAGAAGATTGATGAGGGCGGAGCAGTAGATGTGATCTGTATGGACTTCAGTAAGGCGTTCGACAAGGTTCCCCATGGAAGACTGGTTAGCAAGGTTAGATCTCATGGAATAAAGGGAGAACTAGCCATTTGGATACAGAACTGGCTCAAAGGTAGAAGATGGAGGGTGGTGGTGGAGGGTTGTTTTTCAGACTGGAGGCCTGTGACCAGTGGAGTGCCACAAGGATCGGCGCTGGGTCCTCTACCTTTTGTCATTTACATAAATGATTTGGATGCGAGCATAAGAGGTACAGTTAGTAAGTTTGCAGATGACACCAAACTTGGAGGTGTAGTGGACAGCGAAGAGGGTTACCTCAGATTACAACAGGATCTGGACCAGATGGGCCAATGGGCTGAGAAGTGGCAGATGGTGTTTAATTCAGATAAATGCGAGGTACTGAATTTTGGGAAAGCAAATCTTAGCAGGACTTCTACTCTTAATGGTAAGGTCCTAGGGAGTGTTGCTGAACAAAGAGGTACAGGTTCATAGCTCCTTGAAAGTGGAGTCACAGGTTGATAGGATAGTGAAGGTGGTGTTTGGTATGCTTTCCTTTATTGGTCAGAGTATTGAGTACGGGGGTTGGGAGGTCATGTTGTACAGGACATGGTTAGGCCACTGTTGGAATATTGCATGCAATTCTGGTCTCCTTCCTATTGGAAAGATGTTGTGAAACTTGAAAGGGTTCAGAAAAGATTTACAAGGATGTTGCCAGGTTTGGAGGATCTGAGCTATAGGGAGAGGCTGAACAGACTGGGGCTGTTTTTCCTGGAGTGCTGGAGGCTGAGGGGTGACCTTATAGAGGTTTACAAAATTATGAGGGGCATGGATAGGATAAATAGGTAAAGTCTTTTTCCTGGGGTCAGGGAGTCCAGAACTAGAGGGCATAGGCTTAGGGTGAGAGGGGAAAGATATAAAAGAGACCTAAGGGGCAACATTTTCACGCAGAGGGTGGTACGTGTATGGAATGAGCTGCCAGAGGATGTGGTGGAGGCTGGTACAGTTGTAACATTTAAGAGGCATTTGGATGGGTATATGAACAGGAAGGGTTTGGAGGGATATGGGCCGGGTGCTGGCAGGTGGGACTAGATTGGGTTGGGATATCTGGTCGGCGTGGACAGGTTGGACCGAAGGATCTGTTTCCATGCTGTACATTTCTAGGACTCTATGACTTTACATTATTCTTACGGATACAGCTCACTACCACCTTCTCAAGGGCAACTAGAGACAGGCAATAAAGGCTGGCCAGCCAGTGCGGCCCGCATCCCACAAATGAATCAAAAAAGGAACTTTGTGACTTTCCACTTATGAGGTCTCAGTTAATGCTAAACAGTTTATTAATGTGATCTTACCTGCAACATGAACACCATATGCCAAAGCTAGCTGCAGACCACCACCAATCGTATATCCATCTACTGCAATCTCTCAATCTCCCAACCAGCAATATTTATGGGTCATCATTAAAAGTAGAATTAGAGCTTAAAGATACTTGTTTTCAATAAAGCTTTCAGAGAACTGAATCATCACTGGATAGCACACTTGCCTCTGAATTAGAATGGCACGGATTCAGGTCAGAGATTTCAATGCAGAGTCCAGGGACAGTCTACAGTACACTAGTAAAGCACGACAGTATAAGTACGCATTTATCTATCAACAAACATCCAAACATTTACCTTATTCCAACTTGTGGGGAAGTTTATGTACAAATCTGTAACTGAATGAAACCAATGGCAATAACTTGAACGATACCAATTTTATTGGATTATTTGAAAGTCCAGTATGGTGAGGAGTTAAAGGTTGCAAACATAGCCATTTTGTTACCAAGATATAGCACAACAGCAATAACTGATGTCTCAGAAATACATGACTCTGCATCTTGCGGAAACAGATCAATCTACAGGACTGAAATTCACCGATCGCAGAAGAACTATTCTAGGTTGGTGCATTTCTAGGAAATGGAGAACAGAGAGCTTGTTAAAGATCTCCACAAACGTTTCCATAAATATCATCTCACTGAAAAACAAAGCTTCTCCTTTTTGTGATATTTCAATAAAAATCTTAACCATGATCATCTCTAAATAGTCTAAGAATAAGAATTTTCTGAACGCTGACTACAAAAGGTGAGAAGCTCAGCACGTGGCCTAAGGCAGGGTGCTATCAGGCAGAACTCAGGTTGAGAATATAGTTTATAGAGTCGTTATGATAGTGCCTGATGTCACCAAATATACAGCAAGAAAATTCAACCACATTAATCCTGGGATTTTGTCAACTGTTCATTTTATATTCAATTGCGACAGGAACAAGGAACAAGAGAATTTTTTTCTCTTTTGATTTTTGTATACAAGAGAAAGGAGACACTAAACTGATAGTCAAACTTTCTATTAGCTTTTTAAATTAAGCACAATAATCACACATGGCTCAGTAATTTCTACATGAATACATTGTCATGTAACAACAAGTGATCATAGAGAAATAGAGTTCACAGGAACCACCGCATTTGTCTCAGAAGACGAACACTGGAAGTCTCATACTGAACCCCTGAATATGAAAGCGATTGCCCTTGACATTAGGGAAGCATTTGACAGTGTGGCATCAAAGAGCCCCAACAAACTTGAATTGAATGAGAATCGGGGAAAACTCTCCCATTTTTTGGAGTCATACCGAGCATAAAGATGGTTGTCGTAATTTGAAGTCAATCATCTCCATCACAAAAAGCAGTACAGGAGCTTCTCAGGATAGATATTTCTAATCAACCTGTTCAGATTTGTATGGGGCAAGTGGAAATTGAACAGAAGCCTCCTGGCCCAGAGGAAGGAACACTACTGCTGTGCCATAAAGCCCCTAATTCCTCTGGGTAGTGTCCTAGGTCCACTTAGTTATAAAGTCATAGAGATGTACAGCACGAAAACAGGCCCTTTGGTGTAATCCCATTTGCCAGACCTTGGTCCACAACCCTCTAAACCCTTCCTATTCATATACCCATCCAGATGCCTTTTAAAATGTTGGAATCATACCAGCCTCCACCACTTCCAATCAAAGCTCATTCCATACAAGCATCACCCTCTGCATGAAAAAGTTGCCCCTTAGATCCCTTTTAAATCTTACCCCTCTCACTGTAAACCTACTCACCCCTCAGCCTCTTCAGCTGCTTCATTAGTGACATTCCCTCTATCATAGTGTTGGAAATGGGAATATTCATTGATGATTGTACAATGCTCAGTACTATTTTCAACTTTGCCCAATTGGAAACAACTTGTGTTCATATGAAGCAAGATCTGGACAACACTCAGGCCTGGGTAGATAAATGGCAAGTAACATTTGTGCCACACAAGTGTTTGGCAATAACTATTTCCAACAAGAGAATCTAACCGTCACCCCTTAACAACCAATGCTATTACCATTGCTGAATCCACCATTAACAACATCCCAAGGGTTATCATTGACCAGAAGTGGAATGGTAAAGCCATATAAATAATCAGGCCACAACAGCAAGGCAGAGGATGGAAATTCTGCAGTGAGTAACTCACCTGCTCAACTTCCCAAAGTCTGTCTATCACCAACAAGGCACAAGTCAGGAATGTGATGGAATCCTCCCAATTTACCTGGATGTGTGCAGCTCCAACATTATCAATGGCAAAGTAGCCCACTAAATTTAGCACTGCATCCATCACAGAAGCACAAAAAAAAAGCTTCAACTATCCATTTTATCCATGCCTCCCATAATTTTGTAAACTTTTAATAGGTTCCCCCTCAATCTCTGACATTAAGTGAAAACAAACCAAGTTTCTCCAATCTCTTCTCATAGCCAGTTCCACGTGATCTGATGTCATAATGTCAGAGCTCTTTATGCAAATGCTCAGAATCTATCCTTAGAGTTAACGCTTTAATCTATGATCAGCATCAGGAAAACAGATCACATTGCTGTTTGTGGGAGCTTGTCATATAATTTGTCTACTGTGTTTTTAGAATAATGAAATGAAGGTGGGTATACTGTTAGGAATGCACTTATTTGTGAACTTCTTTGCAAAGGATTTATCATGTGAATGCTTTGAATTGTAAAGTCAAAAATTTCGAAGATATTATGGTATATTTATTGTTTACAAAAGAAACTGTGAAAATAATGACCAATAAATTTTTAGGATAGATAACAGGAGAGTTTTATTATCTTAATTGTTGCAGAAACAGACATGAGAAACCCTAATGGATTTGTACTGCCATTGCCTAGCAACAGCCTTTGGGCTAATGTACACACCTAAACATTCTGGGCAGTCTTTGGAGACATTTTGAAGGATGCAGTCTGTAAATGTCAGAGCTCAGAGCTGAAAGCACTATTTCCATATCTCTCAGTGAAATAATTTGAAAAACAATATCCTGATAAAGTTTCAAATATCAGGATTCTTAACCATTATTCATGTGAATCTAAAATCTGGTTTGAAGAATTCCCATCATGCTGTGATCAAGTCATCGCTAGAATCCCTATACTGTGGGAGCAGGCAACTTGGCCCAGTAAGTCCACACTGACCCTCTGAAGAGCATCCCACACAGACTCACCTTTCCCCTGTAACCCTGCATTTCCCATGGCCAATCCACCTAACCTGCACATCTTTGGACTGTGAGAGGAAACTGGAGTACCCAGAGGAAACCCATACAGACACAGGGAGAATGTGCAAGCTCCACACAGACAGTCATACAAGAATGAACTGAAACCCAGGTCCCCCAACACTGTGAGGCAGCAGTGCTAACCACTGAGCCATCATGCCACCCATGATCAACAGTTCATTGACATGAAACTGAAGGATCTGTGAGACGGTCACCTCATTCTGTTTTTTTTTGTTTCTTGATGCATAGAATTTTACCTATTTTTCCCCACTCAGTTTCTCTGCAAAGCTGTGTTATGTAGATCCTTGTCCTCTCAGTTTATGAATGTTTTGGGTGAAGGGAATAACATTTAATTCACATGTAAAAAGTCAAATCGCTATAGTTCCAGGGGAAGGGGGTGATTTCCCATGAGAGTGAGAAGAGTGAAAGAGGTTGTTTGTCCTGAGGGTCACCACACCTCAGGTAAGGGCAGAGGTTGAGAAGATGTGACCATCATGGTGATCTCAACCAGTGTGGAACATTGAATCCATGCTGTTGATGTCACTCTACACTGCACGCCAACTGAGCTAACCATCCCCACCCACTCAGTTACTAACCTGTCTTCCATTTGTGTGAAGAATAAGATTGTCTGCCTGTAAGAAGTACGTAATTTTTGAGTCTTTTGAAAATCCTGGCGAAAGTCTCTTTTGTTCATTGATAAAGGGAAATAAGTTGACCTTTTAGAAGGTGCTTGAATAGGACATTTATAGTTCCAACACAACTCTTAGACTAGTACAGCTTGATTGCCACCTAACTCTTCATCAAAACAGTATCAGCTATATGTGGTCAGGGAAGAGTGCTGCTCCCAATTTTCTTTCCTATGTTAGCCTAAGGGGTTGTTCAGTAGTCAGTGGTGAAGGGCTAACTGCAAAAACCCTCAGTAGATGAAACTCTTGTCTTATGGATACAGTTATTACATTTCAGTAACTCAGTAAATCTTACATTAACTCTTCAGTATATTAACTGTTACCAACACAGGTAAGCAAGACATGAAGGAGACTGGGCCAAATTTAACTCTTCCCAATTTCCTGTGGCAGTGCTTGCTGCTTAGCTCAAAGATTAACTCTTTCACATGCATTACCTTGCACAACGCATTTCTCCTACATTAGAACTGTGGCTAAACATTTTTTTTTTTAAAATCTATTATCCACTCTGTACCACCTTGGGGACACTGAAAAATGCTGAATAAATATAGAGTACTCCTTCCAAAATCAGCAGGTCCCAAGGCATCTGTCGTTATTACTGATATGATCAACACACATGTATCCCAGATGGTAAACTGGTGGATTTTCTTAGCAAGATAGCTACTGACTCTATTGAATATGACAATTGCAGCTTCAGCCTGCTTGTACAGTCACTGCAGGTTATTGGATGTTTGCTAAACCAGCATTTTTTCTAATGGGAGCCAGTTATCACAATGAAGACTTGAAAGGTACGACAACAAAACAAGTTAGGAAATATTCCAAGTGAAAAATAAAAGCTCAGAGCCAGTTGAAGATAATTACCTCAATAAATGTGTGTTCAAAGATCCCACCTTGCAAGTTGCTGAATGAAGTGACAATGGTGGATGCACTGTTCAGGTTTAGACACAAATCTAAAGAGAGACAGTTGAAATCTTCATTTTAATTACCAGCTTTTTCCCCACCCCCCACATCAGCTGTACCATACTTATAGAACAATCAGAAACACACCTTTAGCAGTGAAGGTATCACCAGTGCAACCAAGCTCATCTGTCCATGATATAGCTTGGAGCATTGGCTAATGAAGATAGATGGACTCACCCATGCAACCTAACCACTAGATGCTAATGAAAACTGTTTAATGGTCAATATGTGTCACTGGGAGATGATTAATTAATGCAGGGAACTGCTAATAGCACATTCCTTGCTATTAATAGCACATCAGTCAGTACATTCCCTTTCCTGAAGAGAGGATAACCTTCGTGTTGTACTTGTCCTTCATCAGGATTCCTTCTTGTCTCGAGGTACTGTCTCATACACAGACACGAGCATACACTCTCAAATACACACATACACACCCCACATAGACACCCACACAAAGTTACTCCCACATGCAAAGACTGCACAGTCTTTCACACACATATACACGCAGACGCAATCACATATTTGTATATTCACAAACACACACACACAATTACATTTTTGCACATACCCATTCACACACAAATATGCACACACACAGGCTCTGTCTCAAACTAACACACTCTCACTCATACACATTTTGAAACTTTCTCTCTCTTTCTCTCTCTCTCTCTCTCTCTTTTTCTTTCTCTCTCTTTCTCTTTATTTATTTTTTCTTTCTCTCTCTTCCTTTCTCTCTCTCTCATACATCCACCCCCACACACACACACAAACACAAACACACGCACTTGTCTTGTTTAATACAATCGGGTACAGTCTTGCTCAGAAAATCCACTATTTACCATCTTTGATAATTGTGAGTGTGTCATGTGTAATCAAGCTTTTTCCTGAGCCTGACACACTTTCCTTGTAAGCCTTTTTTGAGTAAGGCTTAATGTGGGCTTCTGCTCTTCTTTATACTAATTTGTTGAAATGTTCTTTGGAGCATTGGGGGTCAGCACTGTAGCACATTCAAAATTCAGAACCCAGTAGACCATGTGGCAATTACAGGCACTGAATCTTCCCAGCCTCACAGAGAGGCAGGACGGGGATGGGAGAATATATGGAGGCCACGCCAGGTTGGTTTCCCAATAATATTCTCGCTGTGAGGCACATTTCCCAGGGACAGTTGGGGAGACAGAGTCACTCCCCAGTCCCTGAATTCTTTGTGATATTCTTTTTGAGCTTCTATACCATTATAAATCCCAAGCCTAAAACATGGTTTGTCCCAGCTTCTTAATATCCTCTGAATCATCACCTTTCTAAGTATTTACAAAACAGAGGAAGACTATTGAGTCAATTTAACCATGCAAGTTTTATATTCCTGAAGAGAGCCACCCACACTCCACCTAATCTCAAATTCTCTCCCGAAGGTAGAACTGTAGAATCTCTACAGTGCGGAAAGAGGCCATTTAGATTAGATTCCCCACAGTATGCAAACAGGCCCTTCAGCCCAACAAGTCCACACCGACCCTCCAAAGAGCAACCCATCCAGACCCATTCCCCTACCCTGACTAATGTACCTAACACTATGAGCAATTTAGCATGACCAATTCACCTGACCTGCACAGCTTTGGATTGTGGGAGGAAACCCACGCTGACACGGGGAGAATGTGCAAACTCCACACAGACAGTCACCCGAGGTGGGAAGGGAACCCAAGTCCCTGGCGCTGTGAGGCAGCAGTGCTAATTAGTGAACCACCATTTAGCCCATCAAATTTGCACCAACGCTCTGAAAAGGATCCCACCAGATGTATTTAGCATGGCCAGCCCACCTAACCTGTATATCTTTGGACTGTGGGAGGAAACCAAAGCACCCAGAGGAGACCCATGCAGGCACAGGGAGAATGTATAAACTCCACATGTGGATAGTCACCCAAGGCTGGAATTGGTCCGAGGTCCCTGGCGCTAAGAGGCAGCAGTGCTAACCACTGAGCCACCATATTCACATTCCCTTAAAAGTATCACTGCAAACTCTGACTTCACCTTTTTCGTGAGTGTGTACATTGAACCTGCTAGGTAACGGACAGTCATGAAACTACATCTGATAGTTCAATATTTTCTATTCTATTTCCCATTGCAGAATCCGTTGTGAGGTCAAAGGTACATTCCACCAATGCTTTGGTTCCTGAGGTCTACCTGACAAAATATGATCTGCGGATTTTAATAAGACGATTCATTTTTATTATGTAAATTAAAGAGACCCATCTTTATTCCACCATAGAATAAGATGTGTCCCATCCATAATTGTTAAGGCCTTTTTTGAGATAACTACATGGGTATGCATCTGGAGGAGCAGACCAGGTAAAATGGGGCAGATTACCTCCTATCAGTGAGGCAGACAGACTTTAACAACAACTGATGATTAAAGCTCAGACCAGATTTACATTCCAGTTCCTGGTTACTTTCAAATGCCTTCAGAAGCCCAAGTGGGATTTCCACCAATTCCCTCAGATCATAAAGTCAGATCACTGGAATACTATCCCAGATACGGTCTCTCACGGCCAGACTGGGCAATGGCTTCTTCCACCAACCCATCAGGATCCTTAACACTGCATGATCACACTCTATTCCATTTGCAATTTTTGGATGACTTTTCAAGTTGCTGCTAAAACAATGGTTTATTAATGATTATTCATTGTAACACTGTAATTTGTCCACCATTGTGCCTATTGTCCTGTCAGGAATTACTGTGCTGTCTTGCGTGTTTTGCACTTTTCCATGCACTTTATGCTATCCTGTGTATGACTGTACTCTAGTGTAGTCTGTGAGTTCATAAAGCACCTTGGTCCTGGAGGAACACTGTCTCCTTTTTATTGTACCAGCTGATTATGGTAGAAATGACAAATAAAGCTACTCATTTCTCTATTATGCCACCAGCATCTCGCTTCCACTAATATATGTTGCAATTATTTGTATGTGAAATGATCATAATTTTATACTGTGCTATAATTTTAATAATTATGATTACTATTTTTATTGCTGTTAAAATTTGACATCTGTTACCGTGTTGATGTTTCAATAATTACCACCATCAATTTACTGCTCAGCAACAGTCTTTGTGTTTTGATCAAAGAAGCTGACAGCTCCCATTGCCTCGAAGTTTTCCAATTCCACCTCGTACCCAGAGCGTGTCTGCTCCTAGTGCTGGTGACTCCCAGCAGAATATCTCAGGGTCAGTCCCGTTCTGCCTAAACATGGAAACCTCTGGGTCTTGTACAGAGTGAGCAAAGTAGCATCACCAACTGGGAATGCTGGTCTAGTGATGGATTATAAACCCAGAACACTGGGCTAATGCTCTGAGTTTGGAGGTTCAAATCCAGCATGGTAGCCTGTGAAATATATATATACAGCTAGAACAAATCTGGTAATGAAGCCATTGCTAATTGTCATTAATAACTCAAGTGGCTTATCAATGCTCTTTGGGAAGGAAATCCAAGCTCTCTCAATTTCTCCAGTGTTGCTAGTCCATGCACCCACAGTATTTTATAGAAAGATTAATAAGGGAATTAAGGGTTATGGGGAAAAGATGGAAAAGTAGACTTGAGGACTATCAGATCATCCATGATCTCATTGAACAGTAAAGCACGTACTCTAATCCCAGCTCTGAGGTTCAGGTGGACAGAGGAAGTGCTTCAGGGATACCCTCAAGGCCTCACTGGGCGAAGTGCAGCATTCCCACATACTCCCAGTAATCACAGGCCCCAGACTGTCCAAAGTAGAGAAGGAGCATCCGGGAAGGAGTCAAGCACCTCGAGATTTGCCGTCAGGAAAATGCGGTAGCCAGGGAAAATAGCGAAAGGAGCATGCTGCCACCCCGATGCCCCACCCACCCCCTTCCCATGATCCACCACCTGCCCTTAGTGTAACAGAGCCTGTGCTAGCCCCAATTGGTCTGTACAGCCACTTACAGACTCACCCTGACAGTGGGAGAGAGTCATCCTCATGTGCAAGAGATCACCAATGATGATGATCATGAAGAATAGCGGAGCAGACTTGATGGGCTGAATGGCCTACATCTGCTCCTGGTGTCTTATGGTCTGTGGTCAAGAAAATCCTGTCAGCAGTTCACATTTACCATTCACCAATTTCCCTTCGGCGATTTATGGACAAATACATTCAGTCTTGATGCTAACGAGAGAAAATTGCTGTCCTGTTTGCCATGTACAAGTCACCAGTAATTCGTGGGGAGCTGTTTCAATGCTATAAAGAGGTGATGTCAGAGTGCGAACCCAGGGGTCTAAGCTAATGTTCCAGACACTTGAGTTTGGCAGACATGGAAACTAAAGACATAAAAAAATGGAAACGAAAGGGGGCTGAGAGATAAATAGTAGTGTGGGGATGTGGCGATAGGTGGATACAATGGGGAGGTGATTGTTGATAGGTCATGGGGAGGATGGAGCAGATAGGTGGGAAGGAAGATGAACAGATGGGACAGCTCAAGAGGGCACTGGTGAGTTGGAGGGTTGGATCTGGGATGAGGTGAGGGAAGGTAAGGTTTGGAAACTAGTGAAGTCGATGTTGATGCTGTGTGATGAAGGGTCCCAAGACAGAAGATGAGGCATTCTTCCTCCAGTTCTTGGGTGGCTTTGACTTGGCAGTGGAGGAGGACTAGGACTTGCATATCCTTGGTGGAGTGGGAAGGGGAATTGAAGTGGTTGGCCATGGGGCAGAGGTCACCCACACCTCTTCCCTATCCCCCTCACCTCCGTCCAAGGCTCTAAAGGTTCCTTCCACATCCAGCAGAGATTTTTCTGCACATCCACCCACCTCGCCTACTGCCTCCGTTGCTCTCGATGTAGTCTCCTCTACATCAGGGAGCTAGAACACCAACCCACAGAGCGTTTCTGGGAACATTTCTGGGACACACGCACCCCGCCACCTGATGAAGGGCTCATGCCCAAAATGTCGACTCTCCTGCTCCTCGGATACTGCCTGATCTGCTGTGCCTTTCCAACACCACACATTTCGACTCCAAGTCACAGTAATGTCCACTTCCCATGTTAGAATGAAGAAAAAGGTTTCATCTCCCAATATTTCCATGTCAGCATTCAGTTCTGAAATGCTATCATCATACCAAAACAGGTTTAATACACTGCTGGTTTATTCTACTCATCACAAACAATCTTTTTGGCAATGTTTCCAAATACTTCATATAACTGGTTATGATTGGACCGCAGCAGACTGATGTACAATTCAAACCTTGACATTAGAACCAACACAAAAAGAGAAGGAAGCATTAGTTCTGTGCTACATTCTGAATTAACCATGGGAATCAGTTAAAGCTGTATGCAGCTAAAATATTAGATTATGTATATATTTTAGACTTTATATTTGCCTATTCATTTCAGAAAGGTTTTCCATTCACTTTTGTGTGGAGCTCCACATTCTTGTACTGAATCATTTGATCCGTAAAGAAGTATCAACAAAATTACCGATAAACTGATTCTATCGTAACATATTTAATATTATTTTTATTGATGAGGAGTACTTAGAGATATTTCCAAAAACAAAGACAGTAAAAAATACTTTTTTATTATTTTGTGAAAACAAAACCAGTGTTGATGTTTGCACAGTTTGCAACTGTGTTATAAAAGTGAGGCAGTGCGTTGTGCAGCACCTCAAATTTTCTTTCCATCAAGCTTAGAGACATAAATTCCCAGTAATCAAGGATACATTTACAGTATATATGGACACTAAACATATTTTAGTCACTGGGGTAATGAGGGAAAGATGGCAGCTAATTTGCACTCAGCAAGCTCCCACTAAAAAACAAGTGGTATTGAGCTGACTGTGTGTCTCAGTAATACAAAATTAACCAAGACACCAAGGATAGCTCCTTGCTCTATTTTGGTATGGTGCCTGGCATTTTTTACATCCACCCGAGAATACCTACCTCCTTGCTTTAGTGTCGCATCCAGACGTCAATAGCACCAATAGTGCAGCACTCCCTCACAACTGCACTGGAGTGTCACAGAGTCATGCAGCACAGAAACAGACCTTTCATTCCAACCAGTCTGTACAGACCATAATCCCAAATTAAACTAGTTCCCACCTGCCTGCGCTTGGCCCGTATCCCTCCAAACATTTATTCTTCATGCACTTATCCAAATGTCTTTTAAATGTAATTGTATCCACATCCACCACTTCCTCAGGAATTTCAATCCACATACAAACCACTTTCTGTGAACAAATAAATTGCCCTATGTCTTTTTTTAAAAATCTTTCTCCTCTCACCTTAAAAATATACCCCCCAGTATTGAAATCCCCTACCTAATGGAAAATATACCTGCCATTCACCTTATCTAAACCACACAAGATTTTATAAACCTCTACGTGGTCAATTCTCAAACTCCTACGCTCCAATGAAAAAAGTCCCAGCCCATCCAACCTCTCCTTATATCTCAAATCCTCCATTCCCAGCAACATCCTAGTAAATCTCTTCTAAATCCTCTCCACCTTAATAATATCTTTCACATAACAGGGAGACCAGAACTGAACACAGTATTCCAGAAGAGACCTCACCAAACGCTCTGTACAACCTCAGTATAACTTCCCAACTCCAATACTCAAAAGGTCTGAGCAATGAAGGCAAGCGTGCTAAACGCCTTCTTAACCATCCTGTCTACTGGTGATACAAAGATTAAATTCATGTTATTAGATTATCAGCCTAGATTATGTCTTGCATGTGCAATTTAATTTGATATCTCAGTTCAATATGAAGGCCAAGAGGACTTGAACCTCAAATTTCTGGGCTATGTCTCTGCTTGCTTATTCCCAACCGCTGACATTAGCATAAATACCAGCATTTCCTAGCTACTATTAATTCTGAAGAAGGGTGACAAGGCTTGAAACATTAACGCTGCTTTCTCTCCAAAGATGCTGCCAGACCTGCTGAGTTTCTCCAGCAATTGTTTTTTAGCACCACCGTTCTTTGTCTTATTTATCAATTTCTGTGAGAAGGGGGCCATGGCAATGCTGATTTGGAACACTGGAGCAGAAGGTCATGTAGACCTTGAAACCTGTTCTCGTACTCAGTGAGATTGTGACTGATCTGAGACCTAACTCCGTATATGCACCGTATTCCTAACACCTTTGATTTACCCAAATTAATTTTAGATCTAACAGATCTAGCATCAATTGCTGTTCAATGAAGAGAGTTCCAAATTCTGCCAGCCTTGCTGTAAAAATATTTCCTGATTTCAGTCTGGAAAGATCTGGATTATAATTTTTATGCCATGGCCCCTTTCTCACAGAAATTGATAAATAAGACAAAGAACGGTGGTGCTGAAAAACAATTGCTGGAGAAACTCAGCAGGTCTGGCAGCATCTTTGGAGAGAAAGCAGCGTTATTGTTTCAAACCCTGTCACCCTTCTTCAGAATTAATAGTAGCTAGGAAATGCTGGTATTTATGCTAATGTAAGCGGTTGGGAATAAGCAAGCAGAGACATAGCCCAGAGAGTGATAAAGGAAGTTAGGAAGACAAAGGGATGGATGATTAGATTCGCTATAGTATGGAAACAGGCCATTTGGCCCAACAAGTTCACACCAAACCTCCAAAGAGTAACCCACCCATTCCCCTATATTTACCCCTGACTGATGCACCTAACACTACAGGCAACTTGACATGGCCAATTCACCTGACCTGCACATCTTTGGAGTATGGGAGGAAACCAGAGCAAATCCACACAGACAGTCACCCGAGACAGGAATTGAACCCAGGCCCCTGGCACTATGAGGCAGCAGTGCTAACCACTGAACCACCACCCTGCTGGGTTGATAGTAAGCCAGGGAAGAAGAAAGGTGGAAATAGTTCTTTCTATCTCCCCTTTCATTCTCCTCAATGCATTGAAAACGTTAATAAGCTTTAACATGAAAGTACAGTGCAGAGTGATTTGGATGTTTTCATACATGAAACATAAAAAGTTAGCATGCAGACATAGCAAGTAATTAAGAAAGCAAATGGAATTTTGGCTTTTATTGCTAGAGGGTTAGGAGTTTGAAAATAGGGAAATCTCGTTACAACTATATAAGGGGTCGGCTATGCTCCGTTAACTGGAGTAATGTGTACAGTTTGCTCCCTGTGTTCAAGAAAGTATATATTGACATTGGACATTGTTCAAAAGCGATTCACTCATTTGATTTCTTGACTTATCAAGAACTGCTAAACAGGTTTGGTCTTTATTCACTGGCGTTTTGAAGAATGAGAGGTGATCTTATTAAAACATACAAGAGGGTAACTAGGGCCATGTGGATCTCATTACCTAGTAAACAGCCCTGTGCCAATCAGGGAGCCCTGGCTTACAGATATAAACAGAAGACTCTGAAGGCTCCTCAATCTATGG
The DNA here is from genome assembly GCF_047496795.1 of Chiloscyllium punctatum. Lineage (NCBI taxonomy): Eukaryota > Metazoa > Chordata > Chondrichthyes > Orectolobiformes > Hemiscylliidae > Chiloscyllium > Chiloscyllium punctatum. The sequence goes on from NC_092751.1 coordinate 106,409,181, forward strand.
GAAACCAAAAGAACTGCAGATGCTGTAAATCAGAAACAAAAACAGCAATTGCTGAAAAGGTTCAGTAGGTCTGGCAGCATCTGTGGAGAGAAATCAAGAGTTAATGTTTCAGGTCAAGTGGCCATTCCTCATTTACTCTGATTTCCCTCTACAGATGCTGCCAGATCTGCTGAGCTTTACCAACAAATTCTGTTGTTCCTCAGTCTAGGGACTGGCTCTGAGCTGGCTGGTCATATCCCACCTACTGTGCACATGTAAATAAAGGGTGACCCAGTGACTGGATACTGACCTCTATGCAGTTATTTCAGGGGGATTGACAGGGCTGATCTTGAGAAGATATTTCCACCTCTCAAACTTGGGAGTACAATTACAGAATATTAAATCTGAGTAGCAAATGATTTTCCTCTGCCACAGAATAGTGAAATTCTCTACTCCGGAGAGTTGTAGAGGTTAGATCACTGAAAGTATTTAAAATGGAGGGAGCTAAACATTTTGTAACATCAACAGCTCTCTTGAGCTGGGAAAAAAGTAGAGTTAAAGGCTCGGAAAGACCAGCAATGATTTTATAGAATAGTGGGGCATGCTTGAGGGGCTAAATGTGTAACTCCTGTCTGTACGTCTGGCATTCCTTTATTCAAAGGTATTCATAACTGAATAGCACTCAGTTATGATCTGACCTCAGCTATGTGAGGCTGTAACGTAACTTCTCCTTGGTCCACACAATAGAAAGGCAGTCCGTCACAGGAACAGCTTAGTTAGCTGGGAACGCTCGCACAGTAGACTGAGCATTGCATTTGCAATTAAAGCAACAAGAAGATAACTCTCTCCTGCGCCCCTTGTCTGATACCACAGGCTCTGGGCTATGATGGATCAATGACGATTACAAATTTACTCAGCACAAAAGCACAACCTTTTAATAATCAGACTGCCTTACATTCCCTCAGTGCATTCAAACTGCCAATGGATTACTTTTTTTTTAGGTGTAATTTCTGTTGTTTTACAGGCAGAGATAAGCTCAAGTTTATGGAGGGTGGAAGATGGGACGTTTGCCCACTGGAATAGTCAAGATGGAGGTGAACGAAAATGAAATTGGGTGCAGTGTGGATTTTCCTGAATGAATTCAGGCTCCTTTATTGGATAATCGGGAACAGCTGATGGGTAATAATAGTTTACGGTCCGTGTACATGAAGCATTCAGCCCAGTGACTGCTCGACTGGTTTAGATGTGCTGTATATGGTCTGATCAACTGTGTTCGACTAAGAGTAAAGTAATTGGCTCATCAGTCACAGTTCAGTGTGTGCATTAACTCATCCATCTGCACTTTTAAAGCTGCACATTGCACCACACCACTGTGCTTGGAATGTATTTAGGCTCTGGTCATGTAAAATTAAGCTGTACATAGTTCAATACATGCTAAATTAAAAATTAGGAATTATAACTCCAGCACAGGCAGAGTTTTGTTACTCGTAAGTCAATACTTTGTGATGGTTGCCAATGCCTCACTGATGTTATATTCTCCCATTTCTGCTGTGTCAACCATGTTTAATGAATAATAACAAATAATCCATGTATTAATTTATTCATGACACTTGTATATTCCTGATAGTATGCTAAATTATTCAAAAATACGCCCCAAATTTTATCTTCCAGACCTACAAAGCAATTGTGTTTTAAAGATGTAACTTTCTTAAACCAGGGTGTACTTATACAAAAGGAAGCATTACCCTCAACAATGGATTAATTTTCTATCTCTGCCACCTCATGGAGAATCAGTGCTATGTAGCTCCAGTGCCCCATTGGAACTGCTTAGTATTCAAACAAGGCCAAGTCAAGTAAAATAGTCTATATCACTCCAATCCGTAACTCGTAGCCATCTCTATTTTTATGTGATTTTTGTTTCAGAGTGGCATTAATATAGCGCCTGCACTTCTGGGGTTGCATTTTTGGAGGTTCAACTGCATTGTTAAGACTAAACTAAATGGAGTTTCCTTCTATATTAAATCCATCTTAATCTGGATCTTACCAACACACTAAAAGAAAGGTTAACATCAGGTTAGCTATTCTGTTCTCTGGTCTGTGCAACCATCTGCAACTGAGGCTAATGCCCAGTGAAAGCAAGCATTGGAAGCCAATTTCAGGAAAGTCTATAAAGTAATTGTGGAAGCTCCATAAAGCTATAAGACATAGGAGCAGACATGGGGGATTCAGCCAACCAAGTCTGTTCCTCCAATCAATGACATCACGGCTGATTTGATAATCCTCAACTCCATCTTCCTGCCCTTTTCCCCACAACCCAATTATCTTCATCTTGGAATTGTTCAAATCAAAAACAGTGCTTGAATACCAAGCAATTTCACAACTTGCTGTCCATTGGAAGACCGAAATACGACAAGCCTTTCTGCTTTTGATACAGGATTACACCGTGATGGAGGGGAGCACCTCATCCTGTCAGCACAGCTTTCCCCTCCCAGGAGGTCGTGAGGGAGGTCGCGAGAAGGAAAGACAATAGAACAAGTTGGTCCTGGTGAGATACTCACCCCTTTCTGGCCAATTTACCAAGTAAGTGCTGAGCAAGAAGGTCCATGGGTGGCCATGTCAATCTGCCATTAATGAAGGCCCTTAAATGGTCAATTAGTACAAATGGTCAATTGATGCCCACTTCAGGTCTTTAACTCACCATCTTCCCAATTACCCAACTTCCAGATGAGCAAGAAAAACAGCGGGTTTCCTAGCTAGGAAACTGGAGTGACCTAATTGCCAGATTCTGGGGGTGCTCTCTCATTTCCCCAATCTACAGACAACTGGAGTAAAACTTAGCAAGGGCAAAGGGCTGACCTCCAAATGCAACCCCTGTCCTTGCCTCTGACCTCTGGCCTCTCTTCTTCCAAACCTCACAACCATTTTTGTGAGATAACTTGCACTGAGTGTAAATTGAAAATTGCAGAGGGCCATGAGGCATTTGGGACTTTACTGATCATTGGATGCAACTGTCTATCTCCTTAAGAAACTAGAAGAGAATCGAGAGGGTGTCAGAAAAAACATTGGATGAATCAAAGTCAAATCAGGTAAAGAATGAGAAACAAACGTAGGGAATATAAAAGAAATGTCATGTGTAACACAGTGGCTCAGCAGTTAGCACTGCTACCTCACAGCATCATGGATCCAGGTTAGATTAGATTACTTACAGTGTGGAAACAGGCCCTTTGGCCCAACAAGTCCACACCACCCCACTGAAGTGCAACCCACCCATACCCCTACATCTACCCCTTACCTAACACTACAGGCAATTTAGCATGGCCAATTCACCTGACCTGCACATCTTTGGAGCGTGGGAGGAAACCGGAGCACCTGGAGGAAACCCACGCAGACATGGGGAGAATGTGCAAACTCCACACAGAGAGTCGCCTGAGGCGGGAAATGAACCCGGGTCTCTGGTGCTGTGAGGCAGCAGTGCTAACCGCTGTGCCACCGTGCCGCCCACTGTGGATTTTTTAGATTAGATTATTTACAGTGTGGAAACAGTGTGAGAACAGGCCCTTCAGCCCAACAAGTCCACGCCGACCCTCTGAAGAGTAAACTACCCAGACCCATTCCCCTGACTAATATGGAGTTTGCACATTTTCCCCATGTTTGCATGTGTTTCCTTTGGGTGCTCTGGTTTCCTCCAACAGTCCAAAGATGTGCAGCTTAAGTGGATTGGTCATGCTAAATTGCCTGTAGTGTCCAGGGATGTGTAGGTTAGGTTGGCCATGGGAAATGCAGGGTTACAGGGATAGGATAGGGGGAATCGGTCTGTATAGGATGCTCTTCAGAGGGTTGGTGTGAACTCAATGGACCAAATGGTCAGCTTCCACACTGTGGGAATCTATGAATGTAGATGATGAAGGAGAAGAAAAATGGAAAGGAAAGTAAGATTTTAAAGAAGTTTTAATTCTTAATCACTTTCAACAACAATTCACTACCTGAATACAAGAGTCTTACAATTATCAAAACTTCCTTCAATATAGATTGTTGTGAATCTTTGTAATTTGGCATTCTTGCATTTGTTTTGATGAGTGCAAGACAAAAAAAGCTTTGGCCACAAGTTTTTCATTTCAGCAGTTGATTCATCATTAAAACATAATCAGTAACTAGCACAAACTTCCTACTTGTGTCTAATGAGCAATTATTGCACAACATCATAAGATTCCTAAAAATAACAAGCAGGGAAAAGTCCAATTAACAAAGTAAGTATGAATTGTTAAAAAAAAGCTTTATATTTAATATTGCTTGAAGAATTACATTTGATAGATTTTAGAAAAGGAAATTATTTCAAGTTCTATGGACAATCCCAGACAAAAAAAGATCATTGAATGTTCACTGTGAAGATTGGAGTTTTTTTAACAAGACTTTCAAGAAATTACATGACCCTGCTGGAACCTTTTTGAATAGTGCCTGGATTGAAGGAGTTATTGCTTTCCATAGTTCAGTTGGAAGGAAGCCCACTAAGAATCAGCAGTGTTGGAGAAAAGCTTGCGAAGGACAAGTTGTGCAGCTGATTCATCCCATTTCTGTAAAGAATACCCTCCATATCAGTTCAGGGTAAAATATATTTGGTCTTTTGAAAGAGTGATTGAAAAAACACCTCAAGATTGTATTGTCAAAGTGAGCTGTGTTTGCATTGCCTTAGTGACACTTGTGCGAGATATTGACATGACCACATCAGATCATCAGAACAATAGACTTTGAACCCTCTCAATTTTATATTCTCCTTTTCAAGAATATCCCAATCACCAAAATGCTTTTTTTTCAGAAAGCCAAACTCTCTTGGTTTTCTTTTGGAAAGACATTTGTTACTTTCTCTATTTTACTGAAGAGGGTCTGTGTTTCTCTTTCTGATTTGAGCTATGTTTAGAGTGATAAATGTCTCCATATTACTGACTGTGTATCTTAACCAATTATTGCATCTTTATTGAATAATGTTTGTTTTTATATTAAACTCATAAGTTTGTTTATTAACTATTTGATAGATGGTTAATATTTAAAGCCTAATATAGAGATATATTTTATATTTATATATTTATATATTGTGGGCATCTCATTAAGAACATAAGAATTAGAAGCAGCTGTAGGCCGTTCAGCCCATCAAGTCTGCTCTGCTATTCAAGTTGATCATGGTTGATCTCCTCTCAGCCTCAACTCCACTCTCCTGCCCACTTTCTACAACCTTTTAACCCATTACTAATTAAAAGTCTATCTCCTTCTTAAATGTATTCAGTGTCTGTCTTCTACTGCACCATGGCGTAGTGAATTCCACAGATTCACAACACCTTGCAAGAAGCAATTCCTCCTCACTTTTGGGGTAGCATGGTGGTTACCACTGCTGCCTCACAGCATCAAGGATCCAGGTTCAATTCCAACCTCAGGTGACTGATTGGAGTTTGCACATTCTCCTCGTGTCTGTGTGGGTTTTCTCTGGGTGCTCTGGTTTCCTCCGACAATCCAAAGATGTGCCGGTTAGGGTTACAGGGATAGGGTGGGTCTGGAGAGTTCTTGTGGAGTCGGTGGACTGGCTGGCCTGCTTCCACGCAGTGGGGATTCTGTAAATCTGCTATCCCTCATCTTAAAACTATGACCTGTCATTCCAGATTACCCCACATGGGGAAACATCTGCTCTCCAGCTATTTTGTCAATCCCCTTTAGCATTTTATATACTTCAGTTAGATCTCCTTTCAACCTCTGAACTCAAATATGAGGCCTAAACTGCTCAATCTCTCCTTGTCCATCTTTCATCTTTGGAAGTAATCTAGTGAACCTGGAAGTGTAACTCGAAGATGTATTTTTATTCTCTGTTGTATTCCATGGAGTAATCGGACTAGAGTTGGCACTGCACCTCCTTCAGCATCAGTTATAACAGAATCAAGCAGCACGTTCCGAAGATTTACAACTCACAGTTTCTCTCTCAATCCCCTGACCTTGTTGTTGGCAAGTTTGTGCATTAATAATACCATGCACCGTGAATATGCTCTTATTTATTCGTCAATATCCAACCTATTCCAGCAAGTATTACACAGATTTTACTCAGGTTGCAATCTGGAGACACAGCACTTATTTTCACAAATCACAAGAGAGCTTCAGGTTATTTCAAGCATTTTATGTATCAGATTTACAACATCTGCAGTTTTCCTTCTTGGTGGAGATGCGCAGAGAGCCCAACGAAACCACAAGTGCTAAAATCATGACAACTATTAGATTATCAGTGAATTCAATTCTATCATTATTTATGGTGTGCATCTACTCTCCTTTAGACACAGACAAATTATTGTAGTAAATTATTAACCCTTCCTGGAGATGTATTTTAATCAAAATATAGGATTAAAACCTGCCTGTGTTTCTCCACAAATGATTTCTAGAAAATTTTGGCAATGAATCAGTTTCAATACTACTCTGTGTCATTGGAAGGACTGCCATTATCACCTCACTGTTTGTGGGATCTTGCTGTGTATCGAATAATTGTCATGCTGCCACCAGTATGATAGCAGCTACACTTCAAAAGGATTTAATTGGCTGTAATGAGTTCTCAGGCATTGTGAAAGGGCGCTGAATAAATGTTTTGGTGGAATTAGCAGAGGATCAAGAGAGACAGTGCAGGCTATGTGTGAGGTATCTTGGATAGAGTGTGGGATAGAATACTGTCTGACTCTCATGATCATCCAAGAAAGGTCTTGTGATGCACCTTCAGCCCAGATCAACTGTTTCAAGCTCCACCTGCCTTGGAAATATGTCATAACACAACTGAACAGGTTTATAGATGGTAATTATATTCAGCAAAAAAAAAGACAAACTCGGTCCCCTATTCTGACCAAGAAAAATTTGGCTCTTTGTTAACCTCTGAATATAAACTTGCTCACTTACATAGCTAATGAAGAGAGCAAACTTTGCAACATGGTATAAATCATTCCCGCCAGCGTTCCACAGTTGCTATGAGAAGACGGTTCGCATGTGTGTCTGTGTGTTTATGTTGACAATTCGTGGGCAGTGAGACACCTTGGTACATGTGACAGATTAAACACAGCTGGGAGCTGTCACTCCAGTGATTCATAGCCCCAATTCGAAATGACTGCTTGCAACAGTCCCACCTGTGTAGCACCCATTCCATATGGCCTCACTTGAGCGAAATATTCATCTCATCTGCCTGTGAAATGTTGCAACTCTGTCTCTCTCTCTCTCGCTCGCTCGCTTTCTCCACTCTCCACAGACCTACTTGCATCCTTCTTGTGCTACATTTCTTCATCAAATGCATAAATACATAAAACTGCCTCTTCATTTTCACTAAATTGTCCAATAGTGAGGAAAAAGTATTTCCTTTGTTTATAGTGTGCACATTTTTAAATTTCATTTTATTAAATGGTTTAAAAAAAAGTTTCATTCATTAAAAGTAAGCAGAGCAAATAAAGTATCATTAAAGCATGCTCAGCAGTTTGGGGCTCCTATCTCAAACAGAGAAGGCTAAGGATAGTGTAATACTGATCTTTAAAATTCTAACTTAGTTTCAATTTCGTGAATGTGGAGAGAATGCTTCTACTGCTGAGGAATAGCATGTACAGAGGCTGTCAGCATAAGATAATCACCATGAAACCCAATAGGGAATTCACAATTTGCCTCTTGCTGCCAAGTGTATTGAAACTTATGGAACTTGCTTCCACATGGAACCATTCAGAAGAGTTTGGTGCACCCAGGTATTATTCTGGAGAGGGGTCCAGGAACACAGTGGTGTAATTGTAATGTCACCGCACTATTAGCCCAGAAGCCCAAGCTAATGCTTTTGGGACATGGGTTCAAGTCCCATCATTTCAGTTCAGGCAATTCAGCCAGTGAAAAAATATGGTAATCGGAACTAGACCCAGAAATGGTGACCATGGAAGCTATTGTTGTCGAAACAGGTTTCTTGTCAGGCATTTGACATAATTCACATGCCATCTTAGAAATGATATTATAATGTCACTGTTCCAAATCACTTTCTGACACAATTTTTTAAAAATTCACAAAACTAACCAAAATGCAACTACTTTATTTTAAAACCCAGATAGTAATAATACATATTAGAATTTTTTTAATCTCATGATCATTAACCAGGTCATCTACATATACTCTTTAAGGCTGTATTTTTCTATTAAATCGTGCTTTTTCAAGAATTTTATTTGTTCCTCTTTGAATACGTTAGCTACTTCTTTTACCCTATTGCAAGCATTATCATTTGCTATAGTCGCAATTGTGTACGGAAGAGTGTTTAGTTTTACAGTTTCTGATTTAGAATGCAGTTTGTGTGTGTGTGTGTGTGTGTGTGTGTATGGTGCAGTGGGGTCACATGAACCCAAGGTCCTGGTTGAGGCCATCCCCATGGGTATTGAACTTGGCTAACAGCCTCTGCTCGGTCACTTTGCGTTGTTGCCTGTCACTTGACAAATCAGCCAGAGAAGCGCAGCAGGAATTGCTGTGCTTTTCCTGCTGCGCTTTTCCAGCAACACATTTTCAGCTCTGATCTCCAGCATCTGCAGTCCTCACTTTCTCCCCAAATCAGCCAGAGACCCAGGCTGGGGAGATCAGTTCAAATCTAACTATGGCAAAAGGTGAGATTTGTATTTGGTTGAGAAATCTGAAACGTAAGTCTAATCTCAGAAGTTATCACCATTACAGTTTTATCAACTGTTGACTAATATCCTTTAAAATCCATCATCCTGACCTGTTCTGATCTACATGTGATTCCAGACCCTCTTAGCGTCCCTCTGCATTTGCCTGGACAAGCCATTCAATTCATGGAGCAATTAGGGAAGGGTATCAAGAGCTGGTCTTGCCAGTGATACCAACATCTCATGAAAGAATAAAGATAAAAAAAAGCACATCTGAATAATGACCAGAGATGCAGTTTGCCAAAACAGTGAATGTCTGGTGATACCAACTCCAATTACCTTTTCCTGTTTGTAAGCAGAAGTGTAAAGAGTACATTTTTCCTTGATATTTTTATAGGGCCAGTGACCATCTGTTAAGACTCTGTTTATGCTGCTGTTCCTGCCCTCTCCTCCTTAAGATAGTTCTTTCCTACCCACACTTGCACGATGCTCTCCATCCTAACCCACCCTGTGAGCCTATCGGATCCACATGAGATGGAATTTTAAAAGAACCAGGCTTTTGGCAATGTATGAATTAATAAGTAATCCTTGGTATTTGGCATAAGTCAGTTCAGTTTTGATGCATTCCTGTATTTTGGCAAAAGCTTTCAGAAGTGGAACAATGTTGTTGGTGCTCCCTTTGGGTACCGTGATGGCTCTCTGCCTCACTGGTTGTTCTCTACATGTAACCCTGGCAGAGCCATCACTGTAGATGCCTCCAGGCTGCATAGCTAATTTTATTTCTGCCCCCCAAATAAACCTGTCAGGATGATGGTGTCTGCCCAAGGTCTGACTCAGCAATCTGCTCGAGCAGCTTCTCAGAGCTCCACCCCCTTCTCAAGGACAAAACCTGGGTCCCGCAAGTGAATAAAAAATAATTTGACCGGTTTCTCAACAGACAGCCTTCTCATATCTACCCACCTGCCACTCCATTCACTTTTCTTACCTGGTGTGAGCTTGGGAACACTAATGTCTAGGTCCATTACTGGGGATGCAATGGGATGACGACATGCCAATAAGTTAATTCACATGCTCTTGATGTTTTCGAGGGCTCTGACTGCATGGAGCTCTTGAGATGCAATCACTAGAATCTCTACCTGTCAGCCAGTGGGTTCAAGTGCCCTCCCAAGGCCCAGTGGCCAAGGATTAGATTCCCTACAGTGTGGAAACAGGCCCTTAACCCACAAGTCCACACTGACTCTCTGAAGAGTAACCACCCAGACCCATTTCCCTCTGACCAATGCACCAAACACTATCAGCCATTTAGCATGGCCAATTCACCTGACCTGCACAACTTTGGATTGTGGGAGGAAACCCACACAGACAGTCACCCGAGGCTGGGATCGAACCTGTGTCCCTGGTGCTGTGAGGCAGCAATGCTGACCGCTGAGCCACCGTGCTGCCCTAAATTAGTCTGACCCATCTTGTGTACTTCCAAAACAGGGGTCAGTACTTTCATTCCCCATGTATCCCCAAGGATGCAGCCAGATATCTTGGAGTTCTTTCCAAGAACAGGAAAGTTTAATATACGTTGGGAATGAAAGTACTGGACCCCTGTTTTGGAAGTACACAAGATGAGTCAGACCAATTTAGGGTGGCATGGTGGCTCAGCGGTTAGCACTGCTGCCTCACAGTACCAGGGACCTGGGTTCGATTGCACCCTTGGGTGACTGTCTGTGTGGAGTTTGCACATGCTCCCTGTATCTGCTGGGTGCTAGAGTTTCCTCTGACAGTACAAAGATGTGGCACGTTAGGTGGATTGGCCATGCTAAATTGCCTGTAATGTGCAGACTAGGTGGGATAGCCACGGGAAATGTGGGATTCAAGGAATAGGGTGCGTTTGAGTGGGATGCTCTTCAGAGGATCAGTGAGAACTCGATCGGCCAAATGGTCTGCTTCCACACTGTAGGGGTTCTATGAATTTATCTCATTCACCATTTTTACTGGGTTCTGTGTTCCAACACACATCATAGACATGCAGCAAGAGCAGGAGAAATCCCTGGTCAGTCACATGATGGAAAGAAATTCAAGATTTCCCTCTTCCTACCTATAGCTCCAGGTTACAACACACGTGTGAAAGTTCGTGTTACCACAGCAACACAGATTCACCATGTGAAATGTAACACATTACCACCAGATGTGATTTTGAAGAGGAGAATGAAACCATAAGCTAACAAAACCTAACAAAGAGTTGGTATCGGAATGTTTGTAAGGGAAATGACATTCTAATAATAACCTTTCACTCTGTTTCTCCCTGACTCCTCACACCAGTTTTCCAGGGGATCTAAAAAGTCACTTTAGGGAACAGAGGATCTAAAATAGCAAAGACAGGGCCAGGAGCAACAATCTGAAATCCAACAGGGAGCTGTGACTTTAAGGGAGATGGAGAGAAGGCAGTGAATATCTTCATAACCAACTGCTGCTGCTCAACGCTTACTCCCTTCTCAAGAACAATTAGGGACGGGCAACAAAAGCTGACCTTGATAATGGCACCACATTCTGTGAATAAATAAAGATAGCTGCACGTTATGCTTCAAAACTGATCATGGGGACTCAAATAGAGTCATAGAGTCATCAGGCTGAACAGAACAGAAACAGACCCTTTGGTCTAACTCATCCATGCCAGCCAGATATCCTAAACTAATCTAGTCCCATTTGCCAGCATTTGGCCCATATCCCTCTCAACCCTTCCTATTCATATACCCATCCAGATGCTTTCTTAAATGTCACAATTGTACCTGCCTCCACCACTTCCTCTGGCAGCTCATTCCACACACACACACACCACACTTTGCGTGGAAAAATTGCCCTTTAGGTCCCTTTTAAATCTTTCCCTCTCATCTTAAACCTATCCCCTCTAGCTCTGGACTCCCTTACCCTGGGAAAAAGAACTTGTCTTTTCACCCTATCCATGCCCATGATTTTACTAACCTCTATAAGGTCACCCCTCAACCTCCAATGTCCCAGGGAAAATAGCCCTAGCCTCTCCCTCAAACTCCACAACCCTGGCAACATTCTTGTAAATCTTTTCTGTATCCTTTCATGTTTAACAATATCCTTCCTATAGCAAGAAGACCAGAAGTAAGCGCAGTATTCCAAATGTGGCCTAACCAATGTCCTGTACAGCCCCAACATGGCATACCTACTCCTATACTCAATGCACTGACCAATAAAGGAGAGTGTACCAAATGCCTTCTTCACCTCCCTGTCTACCTCGACACCGCCTTGAAGTAATTATGAATCTGCACCCAAGGTCTCTTTGTTCAGCAACACGTCCCAGGACTTTACCATTAAGTATGTAAGATGGAGAGGGTGCGATTTCAGAACTGGCTCTTCCTCCAAGGTTACTGTCAACTTCCACAGACTTGGCAAGAATGGCCTGTCACATCTTGTTCAAAGATTCGCATTCAGTGTTTACACATTTCAAACTGTTAACTACATACTAAGACAAGAGCACATTTGAGAACCATCCCTGTATCTATGGTCTGCATGCTGCAGGGGTGAGATTTACAAGTTACCTTTTTAGAACATTAATTCAAACTCAAGGAACAAGTGAGCATTCAGGCGTGTCAATCAGAAACACAGACATGATCAGGAAGTTATCCTCAAGAGGAAACTGTATCAATGAGTCATAGTCATAGAACCATAGAGTCATAGAGATGTACAGCATGGAAACAGACCCTTCAGTCCAACTTGTCCATGCCGACCAGATATCCCAACCCAATCTAGTCCAACCTGCCAGCACCCGGCCCACATCCCTCCAAACCCTTCCTATTCATATACCCATCCAGATACCTTTTAAATGTTGCAATTGTACCAGCCTCCACTACTCCTGATGAATCATTAGGTGTTATACTTAAATTATATATGAACTTAAGTTATATTGATGTAGATTAGAGATACTTTACTATGTTTTCTTTTCAGATTTGTGACTTTGGAAGTTTATTTCTGTGTTACCCTAGTGCATGCAGCTCATTGCATTGTTTCTAGACATTCCTGCAAGGCAGGAGATTTTACAATATAAATGCCTCAACAAGTTAATATTTTCAGATTCCAAAAATAGTTTCTAGGTTTAATAAGGAAGATGATGAAATTGGTCTCGGGCAAAACAGGTAATAGTGAATCAATGTATCAGGGAAACAGAAGATCTAAAGAAGAGTCAGATCATATTTGAAACATTAACTCAGTTTCTCTCTGCACAGATGGTACCAGACCTGCTGAGTTTCCCTAACATTCTCTGTTTTTATTTCAGATCTCTGGACTCTGCAGTATTTTGCTTTTATGACAGTGAGTGTGTTCTTTTTATACTCACTCCAGCTTAATAATTGAACCTATTGAAGATCTGGTGTGTAGACTCTCTGACCTGAGATGCCAACTTTGAATATTGTGTGTCTCATCTCAAAGAAGCTGATCTTGGAGATGTCAAAGAGGGACTGGAGAAATGTCACAAACAACAAGAACTTACATAACACCTAAAATATAATGAACAGCTCTAACATGCTTCACAGCAGTGTTGTATAACTAAACATGACTGAACCACGTAAAGAGACTACTGTGTAAGGGTTTTAGAATCCTGGGCTGAAAATGTGTTGCTGGAAAAGCACTGAAAAGGAGTTCAGTGAGTCCCTCTCTCACTGCACCCCCCAGGTCATCTCCTCTGCCCAGAAGCTCTTCAGCCACGTTCTCAAACAGACTCGCTACCACAGCCACATCTCCTTCCTCAGCACCTCCTCATTCCTGAAGAAGGGCTCATGCCCGAAACGTCGATTCTCCTGCTCCTTGGATGCTGCCTGACCTGCTGCGCTTTTCCAGCAACACATTTTCAGCTCTGATCTCCAGCATCTGCAGTCCTCACTTTCTCCTTTTAGAATCCTGGAGCAACCTGATGATGATGTTACATAGCTGCTACCCACAGGATATAAATAAAACAGTATGGGTGGAGTTAGGCAGATATAAAGTGATACATCAAAAAATACCAGCCAGATGTGTGTTTGCATAGTAGTGCTGGAAAATCACAGCAGATCAGGCAACATCCGAGGAGCAGTAAAATTGATGTTTCAGGCAAAAGCCCTTCATCAGTAATCATAATAGAGTCCTGTCAGGGAAAAGTCTATGTCAGTTATGCCAACAGTGAAATCGTCATCCATTAATTTTGGTGAGGGAGAGTTATACAAAGTGTTTGAAGCAAAGCAGTGGGCCAGCTGAGAGGGAGCTCAACACAAAATCACCATGATCATAAATCTGTCTCAAACTTCAATGTAATAAATGACACAGCCTCTACAGCTCTCCACAGTGAAATATCCCACAGATCCACCACCCTTTCTCTCAGAGGGTTAGAATCTCCGCTGAGTAAAAGCAGGCTATTTGGCCCATTGAGTCCACATTCACCCTCCAGACAGCATCCTTCCCAAATCCAATAACCCTGTATTTCCCATGGCTGATTCACCTAACCTACACATCCCTGCACTCTATTGGCAATTTAGCATGGCCAATCCACCTAATCTGCACAGAAGTTTCAAGGCTGGGTCATGGACAATATTCAAGACTGCAATAGACAACTTTTTTCGTCAGTAAGATAATCAGTTTTACAGGGGAAAGGCAGGGACGTGGAGTTGAGGATTATCAAATCAGCCATGATCCCATTGAATGGCAGAGCCTATTCTGCTCCAATGGCTTATTACCTTGCAGTAATTCTAGGTTGATTTTTATGCTCCAGAGAAGCTTCTTTCCACCTTACCTCATCTAACTGCATTCCTGTCTCCCTCATGGACTTATCTAGCGGTCCCTTAAATGTGTACAGGTTATTCACCTTAAACACTTATGAAAGCATGTTCCACATTCTAATCACTCTCTAGACAAAGAAGATTCTCCCAATCTATTACTGGGCTGATCAGCAACTTTTGTATTCTAATAGTTCCTAGTCCATGTCTTCTGTGTAAATGGAAATATTTTCTCTGCACCTTCCGTCTTGAAACCTGTCATAATCTTATATGCCTCTATTAGATTACCCCACCAATGAGTCTCTCCCTCCCCTCCATGCCCCAGAGAGTGGGAACCCAACTGTTTGCCTTACCTGACATGTCCAAACCCCAGTCCTTGTCTGAGAGAGAAAGGAAAAATCCTCCAAAGATCAGAAAGTCTCACCTGCAAGAAGATATCTAAAAATGATTAGAATTTGTATCGTGTGTAATATCAAGCTGACCCTCCCATTATCACACCAGCTAACTTCCAGTAATGATTCCTAAGTATTCTGTGTGCAAACTGTAATAAATCGCTGAATCATTTGAGACTAATAACACTGCTTAAGAATTCCATTTAGTCAGCAAACTTAAGTTTCATTATCGGTAAAGCATTGGGCAAATCAGATCTGTTCCAGATCAAGAGAAATTATTCATCATGACTGCATACTTTCCAAACTTCCTGGACAACAAACACTTTTTTAAAATGCCCAATGTACAGAAATAACAATATATTTTTTCTCTCTCAGCCCTGGATTATTCAAACATGCTACTCATTAAAAGAACAGAGCACAAACCGTCAAGATATACATTTCCAGATGATATTTAGATCTTACTTTAATGGGCATCTCAGCTTCTCATTAAAATCTGTTAATGCAGAAAGGAAATGCTCACTGTAGACTCAATATTTCAAACCTGTATTTCAGGCACTTTGTCATTTGACTGTGAAGAGAGTTATGGTGATTTCTTTTTGCCTCTGTTGTTTTCACTTCCTGGCGATAATGACTGGTACCGTAATACCACAAGATAATAGGAGCATAATTAGGCCATTCAGCACATTGTGTCTGCTACGCCATTTCATCATGGCTGATCCTTGATCCCCTCACTAATCAAGAATTTACCTATCTCTGTCTTAAAGACGCTCAATGACTTGGCCTCCACAGCCTAAATACCCTCTGGCTGAAGACATTCCTCATCATCTCAGTTTCAAAAGATTGTCTCTTTGCTCTGAGACTGTGCCCTCAGATCCTAGTCTCTCCTACTGGTGGAGGCATCTTCCCTATGTCCATCCTACCCAGGTCTCTCAGTATTCTGTGAGTTTCAACGAGATCCCCCTCATCCTCTGAAACTCCACTGAGTACAGACCCAGAGTCCACAACTACTCCTTATATGACAAGCCCTTCATCCCTGGGATCATTCTCATGAAGATGTAGAGAAACGGGACAAAAGGTAGGAGCAAATTTGGGAAATATGATCCTGTAAATATTTTCATTACACACCTCAAAAACAACTCAGATGTTTCACATGAAGATCAACTGCTTAGAAACAAAGGTCAACACAGCAACACATTCTGATCCCAGGCTGGCTCAGCGCTAGAAGTGCATAAATGACAGCTGTCGACTGGTTCCAGCTTGGATTGGGAGGATCATTTTCTTCTAAATACTTTTTAAAATGCTGCATGGGTTCCAGCCTCTTGCAACCCCTCAGGCAAAGAGGTACCCCAGCCAAAGCGACCAACTTCAGATAGTCCCACAGTACACTCCACCTGCCAGACTCTGTCTATTCACTCCATCTATGTCCATCTGCAACTTCCTTATGTCTTTGTCACAACATACTTTTCCAATTATTTTGGTATTATCCGAGTATTTAGTTCCCATGCTTTCCCTCACCTTGTCTCAATCATTGATCTAAACTGTAAAAGGTTGAGGTCCCAACACAGAGCCCTGTGAAACTCCATTCATCATATTTTGTCAATAAAACAAACACATTTATGTATATTCTCTATTTTCTATTAGCTAATCAATCTTCTATCTGTTACCTACTACACCATGAGCTTTTATTTTCTGCAATAAACTTTAATGTACTTTACCATGTGACTTCTGGAAACCCAAGTATGGTACATCTAGAGGTTCCCCTTCATCCACTGTGCCTGTTACTCCACCAAAGAACACCAATAGATTGGTAAGACATGATTCCCCTTTCAAAAATTTGAACTGATTCCTCACAATTACCTTGTGTTTTTCTGAGGGTTTTGTTCCCCGATACCCGCTGAAAGGTTCACAGCAAAATTCTGCACTTTGTGAAACACCCTGCCAGTAAAAAACATGATGGTGACCAAATAAGTACAACAAATATGGCCAAACAGGACAGAACGACATGACGATGAGTGTTTGTAGGGGTACTGCATCTGTGCGGGTCATACACATGTACAGAGAGTATTTTTGATACGGCAGCAAACACTCTCTTTTCCAAGTGAATAGTTATAATCTCATCAATGGCTGACCCTAACATAATCCCTATGATAGATTTCAAGCTAACTGACTGAAGCTTCCTGTTTTCTGACACCCTCCCTTCCTACTTTCTAGTCAAATCTTTCCTGAATCTAGGAAATTTTGGAAAATTAAGATCAAATCTCTCCATTAGCCACCTGTTTTGTAACCCTAGAATGAAGTCTATCTGGACCCAAGACCTGTCAAGCCCCAGCTCCACCAATGCTCATACCACTTCCCTCATGGTTATAATTTCCCCAAGTCCCTCTCCCCTTCCCCCTCCTAATGTACAACTATTACTGGAATAGGTTTGTATCCTATCAAAGGAAGAGGGAAGCAAAATATTTGATCATTTCATCTGCCATTTTCTTATCTAATATTACTTCTCTATTCTCACTCCGTAGAGGACCAACACTCAATTTAAATATTCTTTACCTTCTTAAATACCTGACAAACTCTAGCTATGCATTTTTGCATTTCCAGCTGGCTTCCCCTCAAACTTCAATTTTTTTCCTCCTGATTAATCTTTTAATGATTCTATCCATTCTTTATCATCTGGCCTGCCACTCATAATTGCACAGTTATACATTTTTCCCTTAAATCTGATGTTGTCTCTAACTTCTATAGTCAACTACAGATGGTGGGCCCTTCCTATAGAATGTTTCTTTATAATAGGAATGTAGTTATTCTGAGCATTTTGAAAAATCCCATTAAATGCCTGCCACTGCGTCTCTGTTGATCTATCTCTGAGCCCCCAGAGAATTTCTTATTGAAATAATTAGAACATAGAACAGTATGGAACAGGAATGTGCCTTTCAGCCCATAATGTTGTGCCGAACATGATGCCAAATTAAACTAATCCCTTCTGCCAGACCTTGGTCCATATCCCTCCATTCCTTGCACATTCATGTGTTTATCTAAAAGTCCCCTAAACACCCCTATTATATCTGTCTCCACCTGTCAGCATGTTTCACATTCCCACCACTCTCTGTACAAAAAATGAGCCCCTCATATTTCCTTTGAACTCTCTCCCTCTCATCTTAAATGCACGCCCCCTAATTTTAGACATTTCAATTATATCAATGCATCTCACAATTTTATAGACTTCTATCAAGTCTCCCCTCAGCCTCCGCCACTCCAGAGAAAACAATTGAGTTTTTTCTAGACTCTCCTTATAGCTCGTGCCCTCTAATTCAGGCAGCGTCCTGGTAAAACTCTTCTGCACCCTCTCCAAAACCTTCACATCCTTCTGACCAGAGTTGAATGCAATATACTTTGTGTGACCTATCCAAAGTCTTATGAAGCTGCAGCATAATATTTTGACTATTGTTCTCAATTTCCTGACCAACAAAGACATTTGTGACTATCTTTTATTTATGACCCATGATTTTAATCTCAACTGCATGTGGAAACATCCTTTCTCCATCCATCCTATTAAACTCTTTCATAAATTTGTTTAAATCCAAAATGTTTCCATTGCTTCATGGAAATAGTTTGCAGAGACACCAGACATGACCAGAAATATTTTTAAGACACCAAGTAAGGCATGACTGAATATCATGATTTTAACATTAGTGTAACTAACAATGTCATTCTGAACATATTATTTTGTAATGTAACAAGACAGATTAAAACAATCATGCATTTAAGAGTTGTGATTTCTAAGCTAACTGCATACAGTCATGCAAATGGATCCTGAAATGTTCATTCTTAAATAATTAAAAGGATGCATAGTTGCTTTATCTGATTATTCAGATAAGTCGCAGGAACTTGGTTTCTGCTCCAGGGGTAGAGACAGCGGATTGCACCTAGTAGGTTGGTTATAATTTGCAAAAGTTTGGTGTCAGTGTTATTACTGTGATTCAGGAGGTATCACCGAGCAGATAAATACAGGAATATAAAAGGTTATGTAATATGGATAACAATTTGGATAAAGTGAATTGCAGGGGAAAAAGCAAAGAGCAGAGTTTGATAGCATCTTTCTAGAATGGTTAAGGATTAGTAACAATGTGGCACTAGGTTTAATTCTGGGGTCACTTCTGTTCCTGGGAATGAATTATTTCTGGAGAATAAAAATTACTTTGTATTACTTGTTGGAGAGCTATTGAAATTTGTATCTGTCACAACTTAACTGGGAAGAGTGCATTGACAAACACACCTCACTGTTCCACAAGACAAACGTTACAAAATGGATAAAATCCCAACTCAGTCTTCAAAATGACCAACTTGCCTGACTGAGTGCTACTCAGGACAATAGCAGTTCACATCAGGTTACTTCAGTAATGGAACAAATAACTATTTATTGTAACACATGTAACTTTAACAAGAGGAGTGAAAAGAAAGGATTTCCAATTTGTGCAGTTTAAACTATATCCCTTCAAATTCTCAAACACACACAAACTCAATCAGGATTAAGACAGACAAAAGACATGGCTTAACGCTATACTACTGATGGAAAAAAGAATATAGACAGGATAAACACACATTTCAAAAGTCTAAATACTTTTTTCAAAGGTGGAAAATTAATTGCCTCTCAGTCCTTTTCATTTTTGTAATGATGAAACGTTGTCATCTTTATGGTGATAGTTGTCCTTTGATTTGTCGGTTGATCAGATGAAGCTAGGAATTTTTCTTATGTGAGTTATTTCTTTTAAGCCTTCTTCTTTTTCCTTACATAGTGAGAAAGAGAGAGAGAGAGCTGCAATCTGACTGCAGACTCTGGATTGTTTCTATTTGCTGTTGTTCTTGGTATGTACAGCTTTTCTTAAACATTCTGCAAATTAACCAATTAGGGAGCTGTTGCTAGGTATACATTCGTTAACTGGTAAGACTCTTGGTGCTGTTCAGCTTTGAATTCTCTCTTTTTCCTTCCAAGAAGCGACGTTGTATTATGCAGCTCAGCAATATGAAACATTTGACTTTCAAGTTGCAAAACTTTTCAGGTTTTGTTCCTGTTTTATTGTCCAACTCCCAATTCAGCTTACACTTCCAAAGAATGCAAAATATGTGATCTCTTACATGATGCCAATACAGGAGACATGGTTCATTACTTAAGACCCAAATGCTCCAAGAGGGATTTATAATAAGATGGTAAACATTAGTTAAAATGTGACAGATAAAAATTCGATGTCTTTACAAAGTGCATTTGACTACAGCAATAGAACAATTACACTCTGAAAAGATTGACTTGATGGTTCGTAGCTCAGTGATAACCACAGTTCAGCATAAATTAAGGGAAGCTATTTCAGACTGAGATGTGGATGGAATTCATCACTCAGAGAGTGTGAATCTTTGGGATTCTGTACCCCAGAGGGTAGTTGAAGTTCAGTCACTGAGTACGTTCAAGATATAGATTCATAGATTTCTAGTTGCTAAGAACATCAAGAAATATTGTGTTAGCTTGGGAATGTGATGTTAAGGTAGATAGTACAGGATTGAGGAGGTGGATGGTCTGCCTCTGTAGCTCAGTGGGTAATGCTCCTACATTCGGAGCATTTAAAGCATCAGATGGCTTTAAATCCCAAACCAGAGAACTGAGCACAAGAGTGCCTGACAATCCAGTGCAGTGCTGATAAGGTGCTGCATTGTCAGAGACACCACCTTTTGGATGGGACATTAAACCTCAATCTTTCAGGGAGACAGAAAACAAGATCCAATAGCTGTAGTTCAGAGAACAGCAGGGCAGTTCTTCCAAGTGTTCTGGATAAACTCTACATCCTCAAACAATGCAATTAAATAATGTGGTCATTATCACGTTGTTGTTTAATGTGAGCTTCCTGTGTACAAACTGGCTGCAGCATTTTCTATTCCTCTGCTTTCAAAAGTATTCTATTGACTGAGAAGAGTTAGTCATGAAAGTACAATATAACCAAAGTCTCTTTCTTCCTTGCCTCGCTCTCTGCAGGCTGCTAGGTTCATTCCCTCTGCCTCTCTCTTTTCAGCATCACCTGTCATCAGTCCTTAATTTCACCCTCTTATTTCATTCACATTTTGACAGAAAAATGCCCTTCTTAGCCTTTCAGGTGACAGGGACCATCAGTTTTGACAACTCTCAGATGCCAACATCTAGTCCTTTTCCCCTCCTTCTTCATTTGCTTTAAGTGCCAGCACAGAGTTAACCCTTTGAAGACAACTTTGTAAATCTACTAAGTCTGGTCTCTGGATTATGACAGGTAGTATTGAGCATTGCTGTATACATTTGAAAATGACACTCACTTCATAAACCTGCATTGACAGAAAGTGGATTTGTATGTAAACTCCTCTCTTTGTGAGTTTGGAATTTAACAGCTTTAGCTAACGAGACAACTCCAAAGCAGAAGGCTTAATGCTTCCTGTAGAATATAGAGTTTGGCTCAGCTGGAAGATCTCCGGATTTGCTCTGGACGTTCAAGCCCACTGTTAGGATCTTTGAATCTAAGCTCAGAGAGAACAGTTTTAATTAGGTCTTGTAAAGAACTATAACAGTTCACTTCATGATACACAGGGATTGACTCTTAAATGGTATTAAAACCAAGCTGAAAAATGGGAATGTGGAATGGGATCCTACTGAACTTTCCTGGACAGATCCACTCAAAAACGTGGGACCTCCTAGCAGGTGGGAGGAGGAGGGGACACAGAGAGAGAGAGTGTGTGTGAGTGAGTGAGAGAGGAAAAACCTCAATTCTTCATTGAAGTCAGAAGCACTCATTTGCAGAGAAAGGAGGATTTTAGATTGAGAGGAGGTTGAAGCATATCATTAACTCTGCCTGGATGCATTCAATCAGAATTGGCAATCTAATTGCAGAGTTATCTCTCGACTGTTCCAGAGATAAGGGACATGACTCAGGTCTTATTTTCTGCAGAAGGGTTAATTGAAGAGGGATGGTGTAGTGCTAATATTACTGGACTAGTGATCCAAAACCCCAGGCTAATGTTCTGGGAACCTGGATTTGAATCCCTGCACACAGGATGGTGAAACCAAAATTCAATTTAAAAAATCAGGAATTAAAAGCTCATCCAGTGGTGCCTGTGTAACTACTGTCAAATGTTGTAAAAACCCATCTGGTTCATTAATGTCCTTTTGGGAAGGAAACCTGCTGTTTGCACCTTGTGTTGACTGTTATGTGACCCCTGGACCATAAATGCAGGCTGAGTCAGTGACTATCAAATTCCATGAATGAATTAAAAATTATAATTTCCCCTGCATTGTTCCAGGAACTTACTGAGAATAACCAGAAAGACTACATCATCGTTCTTATAAATAATAACTACTCTGCAATTCTAAAGAAGCATTCTTTTGATTTGTTTTAAACATCCCCAAATCACAACCTCAGCAGATCATGTTTCCACTAGAGGACATCTCCCATTAACACAGCGTCTGGTGCAATAGACTGAGAGACTTTTGGAATGTTTCCTTCAGTCAGGGTGCCACCATCTCATTTGCAGTGTACATCCAATCTGACAGCTCAAAACCAACATTTCTGTTTAGATTTAGATTTATTGTGACGTATATAAGAATAAATTGAAAAGTGTTTTATTGCCTGCAAATCAGACTGTCGCCGTGCTCTGGCACCACACTGAAACACGGAATATTATGCAAGATTTTACTGCAATAGAGTTCATCCTTCCCTTTTCTTGTTACCCTCCATAGCTCCTCTGTTCGCTGTTTGACATTGGTGGGGGTGACTGTAACACACCCCGGGGTCTCTGCAACACGCCCCGGGGTCTCTGTAATGTGCTCCGGGGTCTCTGTAACACACCCCGGGGTCTCTGTAACACGCCCCGGGGTCTCTGTAATGTGCTCCGGGGTCTCTGCAACACACCCCGGGGTCTCTGTAACACGCCCCGGGGTCTCTGTAACACACCCCGGGGTCTCTGTAACACGCCCCGGGGTCTCTGTAACACACCCCGGGGTCTCTGTAACACACCCTGGGGTCTCTGTAACACACACACCCCGGGGTCTCTGTAACACACACACCCCGGGGTCTCTGTAACACACCCTGGGGTCACTGTAACACACCCCGGGGTCTCTGTAACAGGCCCCGGGGTCTCTGTAACACACCCCGGGGTCTCTGTAACACGCCCCGGGGTCTCTGTAACAGGCCCCGGGGTCTCTGTAACACGCCCCGGGGTCTCTGTAACACACACCGGGGTCACTGTAACACACCCCGGGGTCTCTGTAACACACCCCGGGGTCTCTGTAACACGCCCGGGGTCTCTGTAACACACCCCGGGGTCTCTGTAACAGGCCCCGGGGTCTCTGTAACACGCCCCGGGGTCTCTGTAACACGCCCCGGGGTCTCTGTAACACACCCCGGGGTCTCTGTAACACGCCCCGGGGTCTCTGTAACACACCCCGGGTTCTCTGTAACACGACCCGGGGTCTCTGTAATGTGCTCCGGGGTCTCTGTAACACGCCCCGGGGTCTCTGTAACACGACCCCGGGGACTCTGTAATGTGCTCCGGGGTCTCTGTAACACGCCCTGGGGTCTCTGTAACACACCCCGGGGTCTCTGTAACACACCCCGGGGTCTCTGTAACACGACCCGGGGTCTCTGTAACGTGCTCTGGGGTCACTGTAACACGCCCCGGGGTCTCTGTAACACACCCCGGGGTCTCTGTAACACGCCCCGGGGTCTCTGTAACACGCCCCGGGGTCTCTGTAACACACCCCGGGGTCTCTGTAACACACCCCGGGGTCTCTGTAACACACCCCAGGGTCTCTGTAACACGCCCCGGGGTCTCTGTAACACACCCCGGGGTCTCTGTAACACACCCCGGGGTCTCTGTAACACACCCCGGGGTCTCTGTAACACGCCCCGGGGTCTCTGTAACACGCCCCGGGGTCTCTGTAACACGCCCCGGGGTCTCTGTAATGTGCTCCGGGGTCTCTGTAACACACCCCGGGGTCTCTGTAATGTGCTCCGGGGTCTCTGTAACACGCCCCGGGGTCTCTGTAACACACACCGGGGTCTCTGTAACACACCCCGTGGTCTCTGTAATGTGCTCCGGGGTCTCTGTAACACACCCCGGGGTCTCTGTAACACGCCCCGGGGTCTCTGTAACACGCCCCGGGGTCTCTGTAACGTGCTCTGGGGTCACTGTAACACGCCCCGGGGTCTCTGTAACACACCCCGGGGTCTCTGTAACACGCCCCGGGGTCTCTGTAACACGCCCCGGGGTCTCTGTAACACACCCCGGGGTCTCTGTAACACACCCCGGGGTCTCTGTAACACACCCCGGGGTCTCTGTAACACGCCCCGGGGTCTCTGTAACACACCCCGGGGTCTCTGTAACACACCCCGGGGTCTCTGTAACACACCCCGGGGTCTCTGTAACACGCCCCGGGGTCTCTGTAACACGCCCCGGGGTCTCTGTAACACGCCCCGGGGTCTCTGTAATGTGCTCCGGGGTCTCTGTAACACACCCCGGGGTCTCTGTAATGTGCTCCGGGGTCTCTGTAACACGCCCCGGGGTCTCTGTAACACACCCCGGGGTCTCTGTAACACACCCCGTGGTCTCTGTAATGTGCTCCGGGGTCTCTGTAACACACCCCGGGGTCTCTGTAACACGCCCCGGGGTCTCTGTAACACGCCCCGGGGTCTCTGTAACACACCCCGGGGTCTCTGTAATGTGCTCCGGGGTCTCTGTAACACACCCTGGGGTCTCTGTAACACGCCCCGGGGTCTCTGTAATGTGCTCCGGGGTCTCTGTAACACACCCCGGGGTCTCTGTAACACACCCCGGGGTCTCTGTAATGTGCTCCGGGGTCTCTGCAACACACCCCGGGGTCTCTGTAACACACCCCGGGGTCTCTGTAACACGCCCCGGGGTCTCTGTAACACGCCCCGGGGTCTCTGTAACACGCCCCGGGGTCTCTGTAACACACCCCGGGGTCTCTGTAACACGCCCCGGGGTCTCTGTAACACACCCCGGGTTCTCTGTAACACGACCCGGGGTCTCTGTAATGTGCTCCGGGGTCTCTGTAACACGCCCCGGGGTCTCTGTAACACGACCCCGGGGTCTCTGTAACACACCCCGGGGTCTCTGTAACACGACCCGGGGTCTCTGTAATGTGCTCCGGGGTCTCTGCAACACACCCCGGGGTCTCTGTAACACACCCCGGGGTCTCTGTAACACGCCCCGGGGTCTCTGTAACACACCCCAGGGTCTCTGTAACACGCCCCGGGGTCTCTGTAACACGCCCCGGGGTCTCTGTAACACGCCCCGGGGTCTCTGTAACACACCCCGGGGTCTCTGTAACACACCCCAGGGTCTCTGTAACACGCCCCGGGGTCTCTGTAACACGCCCCGGGGTCTCTGTAACACACCCCGGGGTCTCTGTAACACACCCCGGGGTCTCTGTAACACGCCCCGGGGTCTCTGTAACACGCCCCGGGGTCTCTGTAACACGCCCCGGGGTCTCTGTAACACACCCCAGGGTCTCTGTAACACGCCCCGGGGTCTCTGTAACACGCCCCAGGGTCTCTGTAACACACCCCGGGGTCTCTGTAACAGACTTCGGGGTCTCTGTAACACGCCCCGGGGTCTCTGTAACACACCCTGGGGTCACTGTAACACACCCCAGGGTCTCTGTAACAGGCCCCGGGGTCTCTGTAACACGCCCCGGGGTCTCTGTAACACGCCCCGGGGTCTCTGTAACACACCCTGGGGTCACTGTAACACACCCCAGTGTCTCTGTAACAGGCCCCGGGGTCTCTGTAACACGCCCCGGGGTCTCTGTAACAGGCCCCGGGGTCTCTGTAACACGCCCCGGGGTCTCTGTAACACACCCCGGGGTCACTGTAAAACACCCCGGGGTCTCTGTAACACGCCCCGGGGTCTCTGTAACACACCCCGGGGTCACTGTAACACACCCCGGGGTCTCTGTAACACACCCCGGGGTCTCTGTAACACGCCCCGGGGTCTCTGTAACACACCCCGGGGTCACTGTAACACACCCCGGGGTCACTGTAACACACCCCAGGTTCTCTGTAACACGACCCGGGGTCTCTGTAATGTGCTCCGGGGTCTCTGTAACACGCCCCGGGGTCTCTGTAACACGACCCCGGGGTCTCTGTAATGTGCTCCGGGGTCTCTGTAACACGCCCTGGGGTCTCTGTAACACACCCCGGGGTCTCTGTAACACACCCCGGGGTCTCTGTAACACGACCCGGGGTCTCTGTAATGTGCTCCGGGGTCTCTGCAACACACCCCGGGGTCTCTGTAACACACCCCGGGGTCTCTGTAACACGCCCCGGGGTCTCTGTAACACACCCCGGGGTCTCTGTAACACACCCCGGGGTCTCTGTAACACGCCCCGGGGTCTCTGTAACACGCCCCGGGGTCTCTGTAACACGCCCCGGGGTCTCTGTAACACACCCCGGGGTCTCTGTAACACGCCCCGGGGTCTCTGTAACACACCCCGGGGTCTCTGTAACACACCCCGGGGTCTCTGTAACACACCCCGGGGTCTCTGTAACACGCCCCGGGGTCTCTGTAACACGCCCCGGGGTCTCTGTAACACGCCCCGGGGTCTCTGTAACACACCCCAGGGTCTCTGTAACACGCCCCGGGGTCTCTGTAACACGCCCCAGGGTCTCTGTAACACACCCCGGGGTCTCTGTAACAGACTTCGGGGTCTCTGTAACACGCCCCGGGGTCTCTGTAACACACCCTGGGGTCACTGTAACACACCCCAGGGTCTCTGTAACAGGCCCCGGGGTCTCTGTTACACGCCCCGGGGTCTCTGTAACACGCCCCGGGGTCTCTGTAACACGCCCCGGGGTCTCTGTAACACACCCTGGGGTCACTGTAACACACCCCAGGGTCTCTGTAACAGGCCCCGGGGTCTCTGTAACACGCCCCGGGGTCTCTGTAACAGGCCCCGGGGTCTCTGTAACACGCCCCGGGGTCTCTGTAACACACCCCGGGGTCACTGTAAAACACCCCGGGGTCTCTGTAACATGCCCCGGGGTCTCTGTAACACACCCCGGGGTCACTGTAACACACCCCGGGGTCTCTGTAACACACCCCGGGGTCTCTGTAACACGCCCCGGGGTCTCTGTAACACACCCCGGGGTCACTGTAACACACCCCGGGGTCACTGTAACACACCCCGGGGTCTCTGTAACACGCCCCGGGGTCTCTGTAACACGCCCCAGGGTCTCTGTAACACACCCCGGGGTCTCTGTAACAGACTTCGGGGTCTCTGTAACACAACCCGGGGTCTCTGTAACACGCCCCGGGGTCTCTGTAACACGCCCCGGGGTCTCTGTAACACGCCCCGGGGTCTCTGTAACACACCCTGGGGTCACTGTAACACACCCCAGGGTCTCTGTAACAGGCCCCGGGGTCTCTGTAACACGCCCCGGGGTCTCTGTAACACGCCCCGGGGTCTCTGTAACACGCCCCGGGGTCTCTGTAACACACCCTGGGGTCACTGTAACACACCCCAGGGTCTCTGTAACAGGCCCCGGGGTCTCTGTAACACGCCCCGGGGTCTCTGTAACAGGCCCCGGGGTCTCTGTAACACGCCCCGGGGTCTCTGTAACACACCCCGGGGTCACTGTAAAACACCCCGGGGTCTCTGTAACACGCCCCGGGGTCTCTGTAACACACCCCGGGGTCACTGTAACACACCCCGGGGTCTCTGTAACACACCCCGGGGTCTCTGTAACACGCCCCGGGGTCTCTGTAACACACCCCGGGGTCACTGTAACACACCCCGGGGTCACTGTAACACACCCCGGGGTCTCTGTAACACGCCCCGGGGTCTCTGTAACACGCCCCGGGGTCTCTGTAACACACCCCGGGGTCTCTGTAATGTGCTCCGGGGTCTCTGTAACACACCCCGGGTTCTCTGTAACACGACCCGGGGTCTCTGTAATGTGCTCCGGGGTCTCTGTAACACGCCCCGGGGTCTCTGTAACACGCCCCGGGGTCTCTGTAACATACCCCGGGGTCTCTGTAACACGCCCCGGGGTCTCTGTAATGTGCTCCGGGGTCTCTGTAACACACCCCGGGGTCTCTGTAATGTGCTCCGGGGTCTCTGTAACACACCCCGGGGTCTCTGTAACACACCCCGGGGTCTCTGTAACACACCCCGTGGTCTCTGTAATGTGCTCCGGGGTCTCTGTAACACGCCCCGGGGTCTCTGTAACATACCCCGGGGTCTCTGTAACACGCCCCGGGGTCTCTGTAACAGGCCCCGGGGTCTCTGTAACACGCCCCGGGGTCTCTGTAACACGCCCCGGGGTCTCTGTAACAGGCCCCGGGGTCTCTGTAACACACCCCGGGGTCTCTGTAATGTGCTCCGGGGTCTCTGTAACACACCCCGGGGTCTCTGTAACACACCCCGGGGTCTCTGTAACACACCCCGGGGTCTCTGTAATGTGCTCCGGGGTCTCTGTAACACACCCCGGGGTCTCTGTAACACGCCCTGGGGTCTCTGTAACACGCCCCGGGGTCTCTGTAACATACCCCGGGGTCTCTGTAACAGACTTCGGGGTCTCTGTAACACACCCCGGGGTCTCTGTAACACGCCCCATGGTCTCTGTAACAGGCCCCGGGGTCTCTGTAACAGACTTCGGGGTCTCTGTAATGGCCCTGCCTCCATCATCACTGTCTCTCCCACATCCAACGGTGTCTGAGCTGGGGCTATGGGCCTGGTCTCTCACCTCCTGCTCCCCCTCCGATGCAACCCCACATATTGCCGCCGGTCATCTATCACCAGCGGTTTGGCTCCGGGCTCATCTACCTCTAACGCTGCAGCCACTATACCTCAGCGCCAGAACCAGAGACAGCCATGGATCCAAGATTATACAGGGCCAGGCCCCAACTGACTCCCAATAGGTGTGAAGGAAAATCTCCATTAGCGGAGATATCTCTGGGCAGTTCCAGAGATGAGGGATAAAGCTCAGTTCTTTCTTCTGCAGGAGGGTTGATGGAAACTGAGTGTCTTTGAAATTCATGTAAATGTTGCAGAGTCCTCCAGCAACCATTGGTCACACTGCCAGATGTTGCATTAGTGAACCCAATGGATTTTTATGACAAGAATGATAATTTCTTGGTCACTATAACTCAGACTAGATTTCAAAGTCCACATTTTTTAAAAAAATGAATTTAAGTTACACCATGGTAGTCCCCAGAACATCCTTGTATGCTGCCTGAACTGCTATGCTTTTCCAGCACCACTCTAATCCAGAATGTGGTTTCCAGCATCTGCAGTCATTGTTTTTACCCAGAACATCAGCCCTGGCCTCTGGGTTATAGATCCTGTGACTTTACTTATATAAAAAAAGTGCATCTAAATTAAGAACATTGCAGAGAAACAGAAAAATTATTGAAACAAGACTTAGGCTAACATTGGGAGTGTGAGGATGTTATAAATTCTTCTCATGCAATATGAATGACCACGGGCACTTGGTCCTTGCCTATGGAACCAAATTTATTCCTGAAATTGGTCACTTGGGGGTTTTTGTTTTCTCTTTATCTAACCCTGGATAATTGGTGTAAGTGTAGTTGAGTGGCAGATGCACTGGGTGGCATTTCGTATGCTGCGGGTGGGGGGGAGGAGGTGGGCAGTGATGGGTTTGGTGCTTGCTGCTCCTCCATCTTTCAAACATCCATATTGAAGCAGGAGTTCCCAATTCACATGACGTATTCAAGAAATATGCCCCCAACTGCGATTGTTGGCACTGGGGAACTGTTGAGAGCCATTGGTGATCTTTAGCACCACTTCTGCAATGGGATGACAACAAAGGATTACTTTGACCACATGGTTCCAATGAGTATGTCTACTTTTTAGAATAATACAACACAAAAGGAGGCCTGGTGCTGGCACACCAGGTAAGGATGGTAGGTCCCTTCCCTAAAGGACATTAGATGTGTTTTTCCAACAATTGATTCATGGTCATCATTAGATTCTTAATTTCATATTTTTTTATTGAATTCAAATGCTGCCATCTGCCAAAGCAGGATTTGAATCCAGACTCTCAGAACATTATTGCTGTACTCTTAATCCATCAATCCAGATAATGTCACTAGGATGTCGCCTCCCCCCTCAAGGGGGAAGTGACTAATTTTATTTGAAGAATGTTGGAGAAAAGAGGATTTTAGATTGAGAGGAGGTGGAGGTGTATCATTAACTCTGCCTGGGTGCATTCAACCAGAGTTGGCAATCTAATTGGGGGAGAAATCCTACAGAGAGGTGATCAATAATAATGGTCTTTTTAAGAGACAGCTGGACAGGCATTTGTTGAGAGAATCAATTGAAATGTGCGTACTCTGTTTTATAAACTCCAGAGCTTGCCAGACAGATCAAGACAGACCTTTCCAAATTGTATGTTCTTATGTGATCATGGGAAGCATGGCTTTGTTTTGACAAGAAATTCTATTTGTGAATTGTTGACATTTCAGTGAATATTTTAGCCTGTCAGATATCAGATATTGAATGACACTCTCAGGTGTGTGTGTATGTGTGTGTGACAGGCATATTAAATTCATCGCTATTCCTACAACTGCTAGGTTAGTCATGTTTGTAATAAGTTTACAAAAGGAATGTTAGAATAAAATTGTTGAAGAGAACCTTTTTTAATGGTTGGCCTACAACTGGAACCCGAAATTTCAAACACTACCCTCTGCTGCCATTTATTACTTTAGACATTGCTTCTCTGTGGGTCCTTATTTCGGGAGGGAGTTCTGTCATTCCTCCTGGGTCTGGCCAACATGTGATTCCAACACATCAAAAAGGCATTGACTTTTACCTGCTTAAGATACCACACAGTACAAGGGTAATTAGAGAATGACAATAAATGCTGGTTGGAATTACTGGACAAGATTACAGCTCAGTTGGTTCCACGGTGGCACAGTGGTTAGCACTGCTGCCTCACAGCGCCGGAGACCCGGGTTCAATTCCCGCCTCAGGCGACTGCCTGTGTGGAGTTTGCACGTTCTCCCCGTGTCTGCGTGGGTTTCCTCCGGGTGCTCCGGTTTCCTCCCACAGTCCGAAGATGTGCAGGTCAGGTGAATTGGCCATGCTAAATTGCCCGTAGTGTTAGGTAAGGGGTAGATGTAGATGTAGGGGTATGGGTGGGTTACGCTTTGGCGGGGCGGTGTGGACTTGTTGGGCCGAAGGGCCTGTTTCCACACTGTAAATAATCTAAATCTAAATCTAAATCTAAATCTAAATCTATTGAAATGCTACCATCACATCATCCAAAGAAGGAGCATTCTAATTACACCACTGGTCTCGGAGACTTCAGTTAAAGTCAAACTGTGAGATTGTACTTGGTTCTGAAGCACCATGGGAAATATCCCTAATCTCCTCCCACCATCCTTACTCAGTCTGGGCTTATAGGTGAGTCCAATCGCATACAAACAAATGCAGTTGAATGTCCTTATGTGCTCTGAACTTGGACAATTGAGAGGGGGCATCTCAATAAAAAATTAGACACTTGCAGCTTCAACTCTCAGTGTAGACCTCATGTTCGAGAGCCTGGAACACAAAAGGCATTGTCTCAGGATAAGGGGCCAATCATTTAGGGCTCAGATGAGCAAAGATTGATGTCCTAGTGACATCATTGCTGGGCTATGAATCCAGGCAGCCTGTTAACATTCTGGGGACCTATGGGTTCAATTCCTGCCATGGCAAACAATGGAATTTGAATATAATTTGTAAAAACTTCTACTATGCAGAGCTTAACAATAACCATGAAACTGTTGCCAGCAAAACCCATTCAGTTCACTAGCGTCCTTTAGAAGCAGAAATCTACCATCCTTATCTGGTCTGGCCTACATGTGACTCCAGACCCACAGCAATATGGTTGACTCTTAACTGCCCTCTGGGCAATTAGGGATGGGCAATAAATGCTCATTTCTCAGAGCATAAATTCCATTCTCTTTCACAGTCTTAGAGGGAGCCCAGATTGAAGAAACACAATAAAGAGCTTGCCTATAGACTGAGGTTGCATTGACCACACAGCTCATTGTGATAATCCTACAGTTTCTAAAGTCATAAATACCATCCAACCTCAGAAGTAAACTAACCATTCATTCCCAGTATCTATTCATGTGTGTTCCAAATGTAAGGATGCTTGCTAATGCGCAATTTGGATTACTTTAATATGTACTGACTGCATTATTTCCTAGCAATCAGGTTTAATTAATCACAGTAAAAACCTGCAGAGATCATGTCAGAATGAGGAATATTTCAGTGCAGACGTCAACATGCATCATACACAGATCACAAGCACAGGAGGTGGGGGGTGGGGGGGGTGGGGGGGGGTGGAATATGTGCCAACAGGCAGATGCTCACAAAAAATACTCTCTTTGCACAATTCCTCTTCAGGTTTCCAATGCCAGCTGTAGCTCAGTGGGTTAGCATTCCTGGAGGTCGGGAGGCAGAGTGTTCAAGCCCAACGCTGGTCTGAGCAGACCAGATCAGCCTGAACTGTATGGGGCAGCTCCAGACGCTGAGGTCACTCTCTGGAGGCTTCAAGGGATTTTATTTCAATGGAGTACAGCGGTCCTCACTGCCGGTGCCCTGCGCCAGTATTTAAACCCATCACAAAAGTGGACAATCTGAACACCATCAGGGTTCTGTATGTACGGTCTTCCTGTGTACAGATTTGCTGCTCCATTTCCTGTAAGACATTCCAGGAATTAACCTCCTGAACAGCTTTGAAAGGCAACACAAAAAAAAAGGACCAAACCTGTAGCCTGGCCGTGGACTCACCAGCAAGACAGCAGTAACAAGACTTTCCACCACCGATACCCCATCCCCCTTGCAATGTACAGCTCCTGGTC
Source organism: Chiloscyllium punctatum (assembly GCF_047496795.1). NCBI lineage: Eukaryota > Metazoa > Chordata > Chondrichthyes > Orectolobiformes > Hemiscylliidae > Chiloscyllium > Chiloscyllium punctatum. The sequence continues at coordinate 106,441,842 of NC_092751.1, forward strand.
TCTGACTGTATACCATCTCAGTCCATGATGTCAGCTGTTCTTGCCAGATAACTGCCCACCAATCAATCCCAAAGTATTCCTCGTGCGGAGATAGAATTGGACTCCAATAACATGGCAGCTGGTGCTGAACTCATGTTTCAATATCAGGGTTGGAAGAGCTTCCTGGTTGGTGTACTCAACACTTCTCATTGGCTAAGGACTTCATGGACTTGTCAACTTGCTCTTCCATCTTCACAAGTTTATGCAGAAACCTTGTCTCTTTATCATTTGATCAAACTCTCCTTCCTCTTTCACCTTACCAAATGCATCAGTCCATAACTCTCGGTGTAGAATGTAAGTTTGCCAGTCTATTGACTATTCCACCAGTCTAGCTCCTCCTACAGCTGATTACACTCCCAAGGTTTGATGACTTTGTTATGTTTTCTAATTCCTGTACCTCATAATCCAAGTCATTCATATAAATCTAAATCAGCAACTTGTATTCATTCAAAAGCAAAATACCACAGGTGCTGGAGATCTGACATAAAAAGAGAAAGTACTAGAGAAACTCAATTGGTTCAAAGAGGCTTTAAATTGGACTCAAACCTCGATTCTGCTTCTCGCTCCATGGATGCTGCCAGACCTGCTGAGCTTTTACTGCCTTGCTGCGGTGTAGTGTTAATTAAGGAAAGACTTCCCTTTAGATTGACACTTCCACAACCTTGGGATGACCCAACATGCTCCACAGCCACTTGTGTAGTTTTGAAATATAATCACTGTGGTAAAGTGAGGAAAGAATGTTAAATTCACTTGCACAACCTGTCCTTTAAGCAGAAAAGGAATGCATTTAATTCATGTTCAGTCAATCGATTGTCAGACTATCCTTTCACCTCGGAGTTAAAATTCATCCTGAGTGAACTGTAAGTCTCCAACACACAGCCCATTTCCCACTGAGTAGATGGATGACAATGACAGAACCGCTAGGGGCAATCTTGCTAAGAGAAGCCAAGGCAATGGTTGGCTTGGGAAATAGAATAGATTTCCTTGATGCAATGGTTTCAAGGTTAACATATTGTTGGACAGATTGGAGAGAATAGAAGTCATGTTAATGACAATCTTCACATTGCTCTGGGAACAACACTGGGGCTGCTGCTAAATCACAGACCATTATTGCTCTCTGCTATGGTGCTACTATTGCTTCCTGAATAATTCCTTGCCACATCCAGCATTCCTTTGTATAATATTTAGCATTTGTTTTAATATAAAGGCACTACATCAAGGAGTTGTCTGTTTTCCAGTGGTAATATTAAAGTGCGACTTGTAGGGCAATTTATTCTCCTCAGGGTGGAAGCAAATATTAAACCGCATCAGGAGTAGATGGGTCATCCTTCTCTTTGCTGATTATGAAATCTTGCCCAGGGAGAGTTATTCTCTTCTGCAGATCAGTTTGAGTTCAACCAGGACCACTCAGTTCCTGCAACCTTGGTTCAAAAATGGAGAATGAACTCCGGAGGAGAGGGGAGAGTGATAGCCCATGACACTGAGATGACTTTTCACTCAGCGTGGCATCAAGGGAGCCCTAGTAAAGCTGGAGTCAATGGGAAAACTCTCCAGTGGTTGGAGTCATCTCCAACACATCGGAAGATGGTCGTGATTGTTGGAGATCAGTCTTCTCAGCTCCAGGACATCCCTGAGAGAGTTCTTCAGGATTGTGCCAACCGCCCAACCACTGCTTCAACAATGACTTTCCCTCCATCATAAGGTCAGAAGTGGGGATGTTCGCCGATGATTGTATAATATTCAGCACTATTCACCGCACAGATTCAGATGCTGAATCCATCTGCATCCCAATGCAGCACGATTCGGACAATATCCAAGTTTAGGCTGAAAGCAGTAAGAAACACGCACTACACACGTGCAGCGCAGGCAATGATCATCTCCAACAAGAGGGAATCTAATCTTCATTCCCTTGACAATCAATGGTACTAACCCATCACTGAATCACCCATCATCAACATCCCAAGGTTACCATTGACCAGAAACTGACAAGCCACATAAATACAGTGGATACAGAGCAGGTCAGAGGTAGGAATACTTCAGTGAGTAACACCTCCTGACTTCCCAAAGTATGTCCACCATCAACAAGGCACAGGTCAGGAGTGTGATGGAATACATCTCCCCATTTGTCTGGATCAGTGCAACTCCAATGGCACTAAAGACATTTGACACCGTCCAGGACAAAGCATTCTCAAAAGTCCTAAAATCTGCCCTCCATCCACCACCGACACTCAGTAGCAGCAGTGGTATTATCTACATGATGTACTGCAAAAATTCACCAAGGCTCCTTAGACAGCACCTTCCAAACCCACGACCACTTCCATCTAGAAGGACAAGGGCAGCAGGTATATGGGAACATCACGTCCTGTAAGTTCCCCTCCACTCATCATCCTGACTTAGAAATATATCACCATTCCTTCAGTGTCACTGGGTCAAAGTCCTGGAATTCCCTCCCTCAGGCCATTGTGGGTCTACCTCCAGCCCATGGACTGCAGTGGCTCAAGAAATGAGCTCACCACCACCTTCTCAAGAGGCAATTAGAGATGTCTAATAAATGTTGACCCAGCCAGCAATGCCCACAAACCCACAAAGGTAATATACATCAGTGGAAACCTTTGATAACTTTTTGTGTTTGGGGTGTAGTTTGTTCAGAAAGCCACCTCAAACAAAATCAGCACAAACAACAGCAAAGTTTACAAGTGAATTTCATGCCAGTGGAAGTCACTTTGGTGATTGCAGTTGTGTTGCTAAGAAACAGGTTCTGTCTTCTATTTCGCATAGTCTAGAGAAAACCGTGAGATAGCAGCTGATATCACTGCTCAGTTACCAATGTTCTCAGTGGAGATATCATCTCTGACAGCAATAGTTTTTAATGTAATTTAGACTTTAAACTACCACATGACTCAGAAGCAGCTCCCCAGATGTAGCCGAACTTGGACAGGAACTGGAATGAAGAGGCACAATTGTACCTGACAGCGACAGAGGATAGAAATGAGAAAAGCAAACTCACAAAACCCATGAAAGTATCACATCAGAAAAATCTGAAACCATCTGACCCTTTCCAGTGAGGCCATTCTTTCTAATGTAGCATGTTGATCATTAGCAGGACTAACATAAGATAATCAGTTGTAGGAGTAAAAGCATAGCATTTGGCTCATCAAACCTGCTCCACAATTCAATCAGATTGTGGTTTAACTCATATCCTCATCTCCACTTCCTGCCTATCCCCCATAACTCCTGATTCCTTTACTGATCAAAAATCTAGCTCCCTCAGCCTTGTTTATCGTTAACAACCCTGCCTTGAGAGCCTTCCTCAGTAAAGAATTTCACAGATTCACTGCCATCTGAGAGAAGGCCTTCCTCCTTCTCTCTCTCTCGTCAATGGAGACTTGTACTGGGGTGCTGCCTGCTGTTCCTCACTGGACAACACTAGACCCCATTACTTTTCGTTGAAAATTCTCAATTACCTTTGTCCTCACAGCTCCAAACCTCTTGATGTCTGTAACTCCCTCCAGCACAAAGACTGCCCTAAAACCCTCATCTCTCCATCAAAACAAAGAACTGTGGATGCTGGAAATCCAGAACAAAAAACAGAAATTGCTGAAGAAACTCAGCAGGTCTGGCAGCATCTGTGGACAGACAGAGAGAAACAGAGCTAACGTTTCAGTTCCAAAGAAGGGTCACTAACCCCGAAATGCTAACTGTTTCTCTCTCCACAGATACTACCAGATCTGCTGAGTTTCTCCAGCACTTTCCATTTCTGCCCCTCATCTCTGTTTATTCATTGTGTTTGATATCCCATCATTGTCTTTAGTAGCCTGGAGCCCCAGGTCTAAAATTCTCTCCCTGAATCTTGACACTTTTAAGACCCAATTTCAAAGCCATCCATTTGACCAACTCCTATTCACTTTTTGTGATAACTGGTCATCGACACTATTCATTCCCAGAAACTAGGTGTCATCTTTTTTTTTTATGACACCCCTGTAGACTCTTGTGAACTTTTATGACTTCAAACAACACTACAGAAGTACAGTTATTGGTGTGGCATCCATTTTGAATTGAACATGTCTCTCTGGATATGCTCTGAATCACCCACCGTGGTGGTCACACGTGCCATTTTACTTCTTCAGATGTTCATCGTTGGCTTGTAGATCACTTCTGGGACTAACAGGATGAGACAGGGTAGGCACAGGGAGGACCAGGGAGTGCAGGACCAGGGGCCACGGTCTCAGGATATAGGTTTGATTACCGAGAACTGAGATAAAGAGAAATTTCTTCGTCCAAAGAGCGGGGAGCCTGTGGAATTCTCTGCCACAGAAAATAGTTAAGGCCAAAACATTGAATGTTTTCAAGGAGTTAGACATGGGTCTTAGGGCTAAAGGAATCGAAGGATATGGAGAGAAAGTGGGAACTGAGTTTGATAATTCCCCCATGTTTATATTGAATGGCACAGCAGGTGCAAAGGGCCAAATGGCCTCCTCCTGCCCCTAATTTCCATATTTCTATGGGATATTCTGGGGTTGCAAAGGCAGCTATAGAAATGCAATCCTTTTGATTTATGATCCGAAGCTTTGTGAAATAAATCTGTGTCCACGGTCTGAGTGGAATTAAAGAGGAGCCACTACATCTCACTCAGCCCACTTCAGCAGCACACAGCCAGCTGTCTGCAGACCCCCCCCAAACACTCTGAGAGGTGCCCTGCTCCCTCCCTCAGACACCACAGAGTTTCTGCCCACAGCTAACGGCTCAGAGTGGGGGCTGCTACAACAATGGGAACAGGGAGAAGGCCTGTTTTTGAGATAGAAAAAAAGATATTTTGTACAGAGAAATACAGAGGGATACAGGGAGCAGTCCAGAATTGCTGCAGCAAGCAGTCTTTGCAAAGAGACAGGGGGTGAACAGCTCAGAGCTGCAATTGTCAATGGTTTTTGAGGACTGCGTGGAAAGCACATTGTTAAATATTTGTTCATTTGTTACCTCAGATTACATTCTGAATGCCGTGTTTATTTAATATTGTAGATAAATATTTCTGAAGAGAAAGATGAGGCTTGGAATTGACTGCATTGTTTCAGGTCTAACAGGGACAGAATGGTTTCTGATCACAGGCACAGTCAGTGGTCAAACTGTCTGAAAGGAGCAGATATTGTCAGTATTTATCCCTGCTCAAATCCTCAACCCTTCCCCACCTCAAACTCCTCTTGCCTTTTGCACAACCCCCTAATTCCCCTTGCTCCATCCTGGACCCTAAACCTCACCCCTTTCTCCTTTTAAATGTTTCTTTAAAAGCTACCTCCTAGACTGTGCTTTGGACTCACCTGCCCCATCTCTCCTCAAGAGGAGGCAATGACCTGGTGGTATTATCGCTGGACTGTTATTCCGGAGAGCCAGGTGATGTTCTGGGGACACGGATTCGAAACCTACCAATAAAAATCTGGAATTAAGAGTCTAATGATGACCAGGATGATGTCTAATTAAGAGTCTAATGATGTCGATTGTTGGAAAACCCATCTGGTTCACTAATGTCCTTTAAGGAAGGAAACTGCCATCTTTACCTGGTCTGGCCTACATGTGGTTGTCTCTAAACTGCCCTCTGGGCAAATTATGGATGGACAATAAATGCTGCTCGAGCCAGTGACACCCTAATTTCATAAATAAATTAAAACAAAAAGATCAGCTTCAGCTGAAGCCAGATGTTTGGTTTCAGGCACCCTGCAAAGCATCATGGGAGACCAGAACAGGAGTAGACCATTGGGGTCCTCCACCTTGCCCTGCTGTTCAACAGGAACGTGGCTGATCCAACATTCATGTTCATTTTCCTACTCATTCTCTATAACCCTTGACTCCCTGACTGATCAAGAATCTACCTCAGCCTTAAATATATACAAAGACTCTGCCCCCACAGCTCTCTGTGGCATGAAGTTCCAAAGACCCACAATCCTCTGAGGGAAGACATTCCTGTCATCTCAAGTCTTAAACTGGAGCTGTTTACTCTGACAGTGTGCCTGTAAACACTTTATCATACCCTCTGGTCTTAGCCTCTCACATGAGAAGAAACGTCATCTCAGATTGACCCTGTCAAGCCCCTGTACGTGTCAATGAGAGCCTCTTAAGAGATAGTTCACAACCTTTAAAAAATCGTCGTTGTTGGTGTTTAGCACACCAATTCTTTTGTCCAATCTGTTAATGTCTTTAATAATGTGTGGCTTTGTTTTTCATTGATTCATAAAGATACAGAAAGCGCTCCACTACTTAACATCTGAGCTGACCCCCCACCCCCACCCCCCCATTCCCTTGTCTGGTCTTCAAATATGGGCCTGATTCATAAACAGCATGATGCAGAAAACACAAAAAGATGTGGAAAATTAAAGTTCTCCCCTTTCCAGTTCCTTTTCAACCACATTTCCTGGCTGGAGTGTCCCTCCTTTTGCATTCCTGTCTCTTCCTCTCGCTGCAGAGAGTGGGCAGGTGAGAAACGTGTGGTTTACTCTTAGTCAATACCCACCGCATTATCACCAGGCTGAGGTGCAGTGCAGTAAAGCAGTAGATCATTCATCCAGGTCTCCTCTCCTAAAGCTGTAAGATCAGTTTAACTTAAAATAAACAAGACTTCCATTCAGCAAGAGTTATTAAATAAAGCAAAATGATGCAATGGAAAATTATTTCAAGCAAGTTATTGTGTGTTGTGTGTTTCAATACCTTTTCATTAGACAGTATTTTTTTCTTCCAGTAAATCAAAAAAACACAAAGTAAGATTGATAACAAATGCACGTTAAACCTTAACAATATTAAAAATATTAAAGCTATTAAAATGGTTTAAGTCTCCATGCCAGTACTTTGCATCAATGTGGGCTCCTCCTGCCATCTGCTGGTCAGAGATAAGAACAACAGAGCTGGACAAAGTCAAATAGATTCCCATTTCAATTCACCATGGACACTAACACAGTCTGAAAGGCGATGATCTAAGGCTACACAAAACAGTCAACTTTACAAATCATTGACCCAACACAGAGATGGCTTCTCTTTTGTGTTCAGACAATTGTGCCCTGAGCAAAAAGGTACCCACCAAAAGGATCTAAAGTCGATTTTCAAAAGAATAAGATCTCAAAGTAGATAAAATGAGCTTATGAGGAAAGATGGTTTGCTTCTGGAGGCGAGAAATAAGTGCCCAAAAATAAAAATCACCTTTAATGTTGTAAGATGGGCTGGGTTCGGAGTTTCTTTTTTTAAAAATAAGTCTAGTCCATGTTACAACTCAGCATATTATATGGGACTGATTTGGAGACACTGGTGTTAGACTGGGGTAGACAACATTAAAAATCACACAACACCAGGTTACAGTTCAACAGGTTTATTTGGAAGCACTTGCTTTTGAAGCACTGCTCCTTCATCAGGTAAACCACCACCTACTGAAGGAGCAGCGCTCCGAAAACTAGTGCTTCCAAATTAACCTGTTGGACTATAACCTGGTGTTGTGTAATTTTTAACTTTATATGGGACTGGTTCACAACAAACACAGTGATATACTGAGCTAGTTTTCAAAGCACTACCCATGGACAAATACTCGCAATAAATACAGCAATCACTGTTTTTCCTTTATGCTTTTCCTACTGTGCATATCCTCCTGTTTTGTTATTAATCAGCATTTTTCTCTCTTGTTCCATAAGGGAATAGTTACCTTGAGGGACTCTCCTCCTCAACTTCTCCCCTCGCCTGAGGTGCAGTGACACTCAGGTTAAATCATCATCAATCATCTCTCTCTGTAATGGCAGAGCAGCCCCTATCATCAGATAGGACTATGGCGATTTTACATTTTATAAAGCAATTATTCTGAAAGAGTTAATATTAGAGACTGCATTCAGGTTCACCCAGTCTGACGAAGTCACATAGTTTTGAGTGGGGCAAAGAATCATCAAACTCAAGATGCCAATAGCGATAGATATGTCAACCCTGGTTCCTCATTGTCTTAGCAATTATATCTAACAAGCAATAACTTGCAGCTGTTGTGCAATAGACTGTAACTTGGAATTGAGGCAAGTGCCTCTTCTTGTGAAGACTCACTGCTGGTTAATTCCCTGCTGCTGTTAACTACACACCCTTAAACCCTACATGGAAAAGAGGATTTGTGGCAGCACTCAACCTTAACTAAGAGTTGGTCATGGTTAGTTCCACAAAACACACACCATTACTGACTCCTATCACACCTGACTCTTCAAAGTAAAAGTGAAGGCTGCAACCAGAAACAAAAGCTTCAGGAAACTGGCCAACTGGAAATGGGAAAGCCATGAGAGAACATAACTAAGGAATATCCTTGCCGACAGCTGAGCACGCCCAGTCTGGGAGTGCTTTCTCTGTACAAAACAGGTACTCAATAAGAGCTATCAGAGCAATTACAATGAAGTTTACTAAAGTAGATGAAATATATTTGCTTGCTGCAATCACTCCAGCCACAGTAAGGATGTTCAGAGATGTTAGGACCTATCTTTGGCATAAATGGGATTTCAATATGGGCCTCCGAACTCAAAGGTATTTATGTACCAATGCACCCCACAAAATCCCTGACACTATTCTTTCAATTTTCTACACTATATTTAATCTATTGCTTCCAACAAACCTGTTTAGAGTTGTTATTACACACCTCTGGAGCAGATGGGGACTTGATCCCTGAATTCCCCGTCCAGGGATGGCGACACTTCCAATGCACCACAAGACGCCAAAAGCACTATCCTTTATCATTGTTCTCAAATGAGATCCATGTGTGATCATCCTAACATTCTTGTCCGTTTAGTTAACAATTTGAGAAATCGGTGGAAGTGGGGTTTCAATTTGTGCGTTTAAATTCCTTGGTTTCTGTAAGGAGGTCAGTTACATCAAGAGTAAAGCAGAACCTCATTTTCAATCCATACCAGGGAGGTTCACGTTGGGGCAGCTTCTGTAGCACCTGGTAAAATATTCAGATTGCGTCTGAACAGAGCCTGGACTGAGTTGCTTGTGCGCTATTCCGCTCATGCTGTTGGTAAGGGTTTAAATAAACCCAGTAGTGACATGGGAACCAGGAGAGAAAACCAGAAAATAATTCCAGGGTGTTTAACTTGCTGTGAGAGGCAGACAGCACCACAATAGAGTGAACAGTGAGTCAGTCAGTGGACTCAGAGTAAGAGAGGAAGGAATAGAATCCCTACAGTTTGGGAACAGGCCCTTCAGCCCAGCAAGTCCACACCAACCCTCCAAAGAGAAACACACCCAGACCCCTAAACCTCTATATTTACCCCAGACTAATGCACCTAACCTACACATTCCTGAACATTATGGGCAATTTAGCACAGACCATTCACCTAACCTGCATATCTTTGGATTGTGGGAGGAAACCCACGCAGACATGGGGAGAATGTGCAACCTCCACACAGGCAGTCACCTGAGGGTGGATTTGAACCTGGATCCCTGGTGCTGGGAGGCAGCAGTGCTAACCACTGAGCCACCATGCCACCCTAATCAAGATTACAGTACATGTGTATAAATGAATAGAGTTATGATTGGGGAGCTACAGTCACAGTTAAACTGAACCAGCTCAGGGTCTGTCACCTCAGGACTAGTGTCAGTCTATGCAAAGACTTTATAAACTTTGGGGAATTCTGACTTCTGTCCTGGATGGTGTTGGGTTTTGAGTGTTTGTGGATGTTTTATGGTGGATTAGGAAGCCATTTGATCCATTGTACCTGCACCAGCTCTTCAAAAAGTGCCATGACTTAGTGCCAATCTGCTGCTTTTGCCCTAATATTGCCTCATCCAGGCAAGTGAGCAGTAGTCCAACAGACTCCTAATTTGTGTTTTGTGAATGGTGTTTGTAACAGTACTGAATAAAGTGGACCACATAGATATCAGATAAATGGCCAAAAACCAATCTCTAACCACATTTAAAATTGGGATCAATAACTCAGGCAACACTGCCCTCGTGTGGCCGAAGTTGGCACGTTACTGTGCGGTGAACCACAGTCTGTCTGCAGCATTTTCTGGGATTACACTCAATGGAAACAAACTGTCTCTCAGTTAGAAAGTCAGTGACCCAGACATCTACCACCAGTGCAAAACTTTTAACCACATCAACAATAAGTTATAGAACACTGTCTCTCAATTCAAAGCATCAACCAATAAATTGAAATGAATGAACACTATCCTTCAGATATTTTATGATCCACTTGTCCAAGGATGTTACTATTCACTTCAGAATTATTCTGTTTTGCTTTGCAAATGTTTTGCTTGCTTGTTCATTTAAAGTCTTTGATTTCTGAATAATTGTTCAGGCAAATACAGTGAATAAATGTGAACCATATTTCCCTCCCTCAATTGTGTTTCAAGTGATATGCATTTTAGTTACTGCCATTTTAGTCTGCAGAGACACTTATAGCAGAGATAGAGGTCACATGACTACAGTAAGTGAACTAGTACACTGTGTATAACTCAGGCAGTGTGGTGGCTCAGTGGTTAGCACTGCTGCCTCACAGCACCAGGGACTCACGTTCAATTCCTGCCTCGGGTGACCGTGTGGAGTTTGCACATTCTCCCTGTGTCTGCGTGGGTTTGCTCCAGTTTCCTCCCACAATCCAAAGGTGTGCAGATTAGGTTAATTGACTATGCTAAATTGCCCATAGTGATCAGGGATGTGTGGGTTAGATGCATTAGTCAAGGGTAAATATAGAGTAGGGTAAATATAGGTCTGGGTGCGTTCCACTTCAGAGGGGTGCTGGGGACTTGTTAGGTCGAAGGGCCTGTTTCCATACTGTAGGGATTCTGTGTTGGGTTGAAGGGCCTGTTTCCATACTGCAGGGATTCTATGTTGGGTTGAAGGGCCTGTTTCCATACTGTAGGGATTCTATGTTGGGTTGAAGGGCCTGTTTCCATACTGTAGGGATTCTATGTTGGGTTGAAGGGCCTGTTTCCATACTGTAGGAATTCTATGTTGGGTTGAAGGGCCTGTTTCCATACTGTCGGGATTCTGTGTTGGGTTGAAGGGCCTGTTTCCATACTGCAGGAATTCTATGATCTTTGAACTGTACTTCTCCAAACATGCACTTTTTCAGAAAACAAAAAAAATGTTCGCTATTTACAGTTACACACATTCCCAATCCACATGGTCACAAAGAAAGTTATCATTTATTAAGACTATGTTAACTTTAGCCAGTTCTATTTTCATCAGTCTTTGCACCTGCCTGGCACACATAGTTAAATCCTGCAGGAACCCTACTGGAATGTCTGTGTGTTGGCATTGGCTGTTCCTCGGGTATCTGCTGATTCCTCGGGTGATGTGCCTTCTCCAATGAGTGTTGTTGCCAATCTATCTCTGCTGTGAGGAAACAGTGAGCCTCTGAAACTGATAATCGTTCTGCACTCCATGCAAACGGTGAGGTCGTTTCTTCCTTCTGATACAGCCTCTCTAACTGTACATGTGTATGCCTTGTTGCGATGATAGATCTGGTCAGTCATGGTCACCACACAGAATCAAGGTGTTGACTGCTCTACTGAGGTTTCAAATTGCCACGTAGGCTGACTTTTATTGAGAGGGTTGAACATCCGCACTCTGACGGACTTTCCAATGCCCAGCTGTAGCAGTTTTACTGAAGTGAGATCTGATTTTCTGTCATTTCATCAGGATTGCCTTCAGAACGTTAACTTTCTTGTTAACAATCTGTTGTTATCATACTTGGAATGTATCACAGCCTCACCTGTTCTCCCTAATAATAGTCTTGCTCATGATTAACAAGGAAAGGTCATGGCATGGTCGCCAGATTAGTAATTCAGAGACCCACAGAATACCTGGAGGACCCAGGTTCAAATCCCACCACGGTGGAGTTTAAACTTCTGTTAAAAGTCTCCAATTGTAAGTCTTATGATCCCTCTCACAAATACCCACCCAGTTCACTAATGCAGTTTAGAGAAGGAAATCCCCGAGCCTCAGGATAAACCACTGTCAGTTGTCTCTTTCTTTCTCTCTCTCTCCATAAGACTGGGACTATAGTGACTTTACCTCTCCATTGTGGCAGAATGACATTGCTACTGTGCTGAAGGGGCCAGACCTAGCAACTGAAAACTGAATACTCACTTTAACTCTCTCTCTCTCTGCACAGACGCTGCCAAATCTGCTGAGTTTCTCCTGACTCCCTGTTTGTTATAAACTCTTCCACATCAGCCCATCTAACCATCATATCCGAAAGCACACCTCAAACACACACCTCCCTCGGGTGCCCCCATTCCCTTGCAGCTTTTGAAAGTTGCCGTGCATATTGTCAGGATTGACTCAAACGAAGCGTTTCTTGCGAAATCGTTTGGAGCTATTTCTGGCAAAATGCTGGTTGCAATGAACAGGAACGTAAACAGACAGAAGCGCCGTGCCTGAACTCTGAATAGAGCCAATCTGACTCAAGAGCAAACTAAATTCAGGCAAAACAGCAGCCGATCACATCTTACTGACATAAAGTTCATTGCATGAGACCTGCCTCCTCTCCAGCAAGGACCCGACTTTAGGTAGCCTGAAATAGTGCTGAAAAGGAAACGCAAAACAGCCAGTCAGGCAAACATCACGGTGTAATTCAGCGTCTGCAATTAAATCTTGAAATGGGTAGTTTCTCTTGCATTTATTTATTTATTATTACTGTGCTCCCTCACCTGTTGCTGCCTCAGCTCTGGCCTTTATTCCTGCCACCTTGCACAGGTCTTAGCTTTTACAGATTGTGTTTATAGAGAGTGGGAGTGAGCAGTTTGTTGTCACATTGTGCAGGGTCTGAGTTCAGGGGGTGGTGTTCAAATCTTGATCATTGCCAAATGGTACGTAATCTCAGTGTAATTAATTGTCTTATTTTAGTTTTTTCTTTAAATTGTCTGGGTTTGGTGAACAAACGTATGTGCATCTCCGAACAAAAGCATTTTTTGAAGAAACGTGTCGGTTAAATTTAAGATTAGTCATTCATTGTTGAAACCCAAGCATTAATTTGGTAACTTGGCCCTTTAATTTAAATCTCTGTTTCGGAAAGGAAATTAGTGTTCATTTCAGAGATGAGCTGTAATTTGAGATTGAGGTTTGGAATAAATATTGTTTGTGTTTGGAGCTGCGCTATATTCATTGTCTTATTTGAAACGACAGACTGTACGGGATGTTCACTGAGTGGGGGAGTAGCAGTGAGGGGTGATGTATTACTTGTCAATGTCTGTCTGTCTTTCTGATCTTCCAGCAGCGATTCTCTCTGACCGATACGGCCATTTGCTGGCTTCTTTCTACAACAAGGTGAAGAGGGTAATGACCAGGGAAACGGGACCTGTCTCTTGTTTGTTTTAGTCAAACGTTAATGAGACTCTCTACATTCGCGTTCCTTGGCTGCAGCAAAGATCCCCCCCCTCCCCAGATTCAGGAGGTGGGAGCTCCAAAGGGTTTGGGGCAACGTTTCCAAAGCAACTGATTTTAATTCGACCATTTCGTTCAACGGCGGGAGGCTCATGGGGAAGCATGGGGACCCCCTTGAGCGGGGTAGGGGGCCACACACTGAAATGATAGAATGCTACTTGGGGGAGACACTGGTGTAGTGGTAGTGACACTGGCTCTGAGCCGTGGTACTCACCACCCTATCTGCCTTGCCGCTTTCAATGAACTATATACCTGAACCCTAGGTCTCTCTGTTCAACCACACTCCCCAGGGCTTTACGATAAGCTGTATAAGTCCTACCCCGGTCTTACCAAAATGCAACATCTCTCATTTACCTAAATTAAACTCCATTTATGGTCCTTAGGGATGGTGGTGGCAAGTGGTGTTATTAGTGGACTGTTAATATAGAAGCCCAGCCCTGGGTTTGAATTCTGCCATGGCAGATAGAATTTGAATCCAATAAAAATCTGGAATTAGGAGTTTAATGAAGACTATGAATCCATTGTCAATTGTCAGGGGAAAAAACATCTGAATCATCTAACCAAAAGAGAAAATGCTGGAAAATCTCAGCAGGTCTGGCAGCATCTGTAAGAAGAGAAAAGAGCTGACGTTTTGAGTCTATCTGACCCTTTGTCAAAGCTTCCGCATCTGCAGTAATTTGCTTTTATCTGAATCACTAATGTCCTTTTAGGGAAGGAAACTACCATCCTTACCCAGTCTGGGCCTACATGTGACTCCAGACCCACAGCAATGTGGTTGACTCATAACTGCGCTCTGGGCAATAAATACTGCTGGGCCAGCAACACCCTCTTCCCATGAATAATTTTTAAAAATGTCAACTCTCCCTGTTTCCTACCATCAAGCAAATTTTTGTAGCTCTCCCTGGATCCCAGGTGACCTAACTTTACTAACCAGTACCACGAGGAACCTTGTCGAGGGCCTTGCTAAAGTATGTAGACAATGTCTATTGCTCTATCCTCCTGTCTCTTCTTGGTCACATTCTCAAACAAAACTCTACCAAGTTAGTGAGCCATCATTCACATGTCGATCAGATTGGGTAAGGACATCGGATTTCCTTCCCTAATGGATGTTAATGAACCAGTAGGCTTTTACGACAGTGGACAGTGGTTATATCTTCAGTATTAGACACATTACTTATGACTTTTTTTTTTTGCTTAGTAATCAGGTGGAGAGGTAAGATAGGACATTGAGGTAAACTCTACAACTGCTGGATTAAATGTTTGGTCAGTGTTCTGCAAGTAAATACGGCAGACAGGAGTTATTTTAATACAGAGGATCCCAATTTATTAATGTTCACACTTAGAAACATGATCCCATACTGGGAAGTAGTTTTAAGGATCTGACCTGCAGCATTTCCTTGTCCTTCCAGACACCTATTTTTCATTGTCATGCATTGTGTACCAACTTGCGTACAAACAGACTTGAATGAAGATCGTTTACAAACCGGGAACGGTCTGTACTGATGTTACTGGAATCTAAAGACCTATTTTTGGCTTGTTAGGCAGGAAAGGCCCACAGACTGAGTGCTGAACAACGAGAGCAACTTCTTCCCAACCTTCAAGCAGTGGGTTGGTCTGATGTCGAAGGAAGAGATGCCATTTATAAAGAGTTTATCTTTAAAAACTTTAACCAGGTCAGAATTTCCAGTGGTTTCTCTGCTTTATTTTTTTAAATAAAGAAAACAGACAAAATGCATTTTTTTTTTGCAGCAAATCTATATTTTCCTATATTTTGTTTTACCAATAGGCCTTTGGTTTCATGACCAAAGTGGCACTACAAGCAGAAAAAATGGATCATCACCCAGAGTGGTTCAACGTTTATAACAAGGTAAAGTAAGAACCTGCATTTATATAGCATCTTTCAAAACCATGGGACATATCAAAATGCTTTGGAGCCAAGACCTTTTAACAAATTCTATCACTGTGACATAGCAATTACAGAAAGCTCCCACAAGCAGAAGGTAATGATCCTCCATTTAATTTGATCCAGAGATGTTGGAGAGTGAAAGTACCTGAGGAATGCCCTTTTTTAAATATTGCAAAAATATATTTTATAAAAAGAAACTCTTTATGTACATAGTTTAATAAAACCATTTAGACCTTTACTGCCTTACAGACAATAAAATGAACATTTGGGGTTTGGCTTTTTCTATACTTACAAATAACCAATAGGCAGTTATGAGGTAACTGAACGGACTCCTGTTGTACTTTGGAAGAAAGACATTAGATGTTGGTCTTTCCCCACTGCACCTTGGCAGACTATACCCTTATTCATCTTCATAATAGTGTCTCAAGATCTTTTGCATTCAGATGGGAGTGCTTATAGGGCCTCTGATAATGTATCATTTGAAAGATACCACTTCTGACTGTGTAGTACTGCACTCAGAGCTCAAGCTGAGATTTTATGCTCAGGTTTCTGCAGTGGGTTGTGACTCTTGCAAGGTGAAAGTACCCCCCGCAAGGAGCACAGTGGATGACCCCCTCAGAATCCTTGATTTTAGTTAAAATAGGGTGTAAATGCAATCACAGTTGGCATTGTTTTTTGTGCACTTACTGCACACTGATCAGTGAAGTCAATTTCTGTGTTAGAATCAGCCCCAATTTTAACCTAACCCACCAAATGGGAATGGGCCAGTTAGGACCAGTTTTTCAATATCACAGTATCTATGATCATTGATTTGCGTGGCTCAGTGGTCAGCACTGCTGCCTCTCAGTGATTCTACCCTTAGGTGACTGTGGATTTTTCATTTTCTCCCCTTGTCCATGCAGGTTTCCTTCAGGTGCTGTGGTTTCCAAATGTGCAGGTTATGTAGATTGACTATGCTAAATTGTCCATAAGGTCCAGGGATGTGCAGGCTGGCGGGTTAGCCATGGAAAATATAGGGTTGAGGCAGGTGTGTCTGGGTGGGATACTCCTCTGATGATGGCTGGTGTGAACTCGATGGGCTGAATGTCCTTTTCCACACTGCAGGGATTGAGTTCACACTTTTGAAGGTAATTCTCGCCAAGTTTTTGATTAGTGCACAGACTAGATAGGAGTCTCTAAACTAGGAAAGATAAAGAAACAGTAATCTTATTACCAGAAACATTTTGTTTTCACAGGTCCACATAACACTGAGCACACATGACTGTGGAGGTCTGTCTGAGCGAGATATTAAAATGGCTACCTTTATTGAAGAAGCTAAGATTTCACATTGAAATCTAGGGGTGTGTCTGTGGTTGCTGGTACCAAATGAACTGGAGTCTTCAGTGAGATTTATTTCAGAACAGACCCGTGTGTTCTTAAAAGATTTAAGGCTGGCAAATGTATGAAGTTTACCACAGATTAATCTAGAATCATTCTATTTAAATTGAACTGATCAGAGCTAGTTTACATGTTGTGAATGTACATACTGTGAGAAAGTTTTGTTATACGAATAAAATGCAAATCAATGTAGCCATGATTTTAGACATGCAGAGTCATTCCAAAATTGCAGATACTTGGAAAACTAAACCGCAAATGCAGTGCTATAATACTGTCTGTGATTCACTTAAATACAGAATGAAAAATCAGGCATGGTTTGGATCCTCTGTCTCAAACCATCGGCGGTAATCCCTACCTTTGCAAGCATCCCCCACCATTCAATTGTGAATGTGTAAATGCTGCTGCTTTGCTTTGACCAGTTTATCAACTGCTGGTTTTGATGTCACAACATGTAGAATGTATTAGTCAAGAAAGCTATCAAGTTACCCAAGGAGCTGTTGGGATAGATAACCAAAACATTTGGTCAGAGTTAGAAGCATGCTAAATGGAGAAAACAGAAGGGGTAGGGAGAGAGCCCCATCACCTGGTTAGACATCTCAATGTCAGAGTGAATAATGACCAGTCTTGTATTGCATTTTGAAGTCACAGGCATAGTACAATACCATAGATGCTGCAAATATGAAATAAAAGCTAAATTGTTACTCTGAAAGAGACCATTTGGCCACTGTGTCTGCTGACGTTCTGTATAAACAGATTACCCAAGGTCACTTCCCCAAGTAACCCTGTAGATTCATACTTTTTAGATAATAATCCAATTCTCTTGTGACTATCTTGATTGAACCTGCCTTCACTACACTGCAGCAGCACTTTCTGGATCTAAACCATTCAGTAAGTGTAATATTTTTCCATGTCCCTGATGCTTCTCAAAACCAAGTCCTCTTCTCAATCCATCACCTAGAGCAAGCTGTTTCTCACTATCTAGTGTTGGGAACACCTCTATCAAGTCTCCTCACTGAGAAGAACAGTTAGAGGAGGAGGAGAAGGAGAGACATCTGGTTCATTTTAGAGAAGGAAGTTACCATCCTTTCAAGGTCTGGTCTAGCATCACTCCAGACCCTAAACAATGTGGCCCAGGAAGCCACTTAGTTGTAAAAACTACTAGAAAGGAAGGAAAACAGGTGTGATAACATTGACTCATTCATTGGAAATGACAACAGTAGAAATAGCCCTATACATAGGAACATGCAAGTTCCCCTCTATACCACTCACGATACTGACTTGGAAATATATCAGCATTACTTCAGTGTCGATGGTCAAAATCCTGGAATTACTTCCATTGTGGGTCTAAATTCAGCAGTTTACTACCACCTTTCGAAGGGCAACTAAGGACAGGCAATAAATGCTGGGCCCAGGATAATGTTGTGGATGTGTTCAAATCCCATTGTAACAGATAGTGAAACTTGAATTCAATAAAATCTTGAATTAAACTAGTCTGAGAGTGACCACAAAAGCACTGTTAACTATTGTAAAATCCCATCTGGTTCACAAGCGACTTTTCAGGAAGGATATCTGCTATTCCTCCCACACCTTATATTCCTTCTAAGGCCGATCTATCCTTTCTAAGCAGGTTTACAAGAATGATACCTGAACGATAGGGGTTAAGTATGAGCAGAAATTATACAAAGTAGATCTGTTTTCTCTAGAATTTTTAAAATTAAAGGGTGGTCTGATCAAAGTTTACATGATGTTAACAGGAAAAGACAGGGGTGATAAACTATTTCCACTGGTTGGGGATTCTACAACTAGGGAGCATAGTATGAGAATTAGGGCCAGAGCATTCAGGAGAGATGTTAGGAACACTTCTGCATACAAAGGGTGGGAGGTGTTTTGAACTCTTTTCCATAATGGGGGTGGATGCTGGATCGTACATAATTTTGAATCTGAGATAGTTCTGTTAATCAAAGATATTAAGGGATATGAGTCAAAGATCAGCCGTGGAACAAGCTTGAGGGGCTGAATGGCCTACTCCTGTTCATTTGTACACAACTCTACATTTACAGCAATGTAGCTGCCCTTGGGAATAGATGAGAGCACCAATGGTTTGAGAACAAGAAATGATATCCACTTCCCATACAATAATAAAGAAATAAAAGGTCTGTGACCTTTCATCACAACTGAATGATATTAGGAATGAACAGGTCCAAAACAAGAGCAAACGTCAGGCTGAACAAGCATAAAATATGAAGATAAGAGTCAAACAATACAGACAGTTTCAACAAATTAGGTTTATTACCAAATCTCAATTACAAATGTGTTAATACATAATACGATGGATTAATCCAGATCATTTTACACACTCACCGTATAAAGATGTCTTTGTTGTCCAGGTGCAAATGACCCAGGTGTGGGAATTTCACCCCCATCCCAGCCCTGACACCCCTCCCTGAGGGCTAACTATAAACTTCACAATGCACACAAGCTGCATCTGGAACAGTTCCAACGAGTAAACTGACAATGAAAATAGTGCCCTCTCCTTGGCTAACCAAGCGACCAGTGGGGTTCTGTGATTTTTCAAGTTAAACTAAGAAAAACCCAGTGCTACTCACAACTCCGCGAATGAAGAAATCGGGGATGTAAACAAATCAAAGATCATTGCAGAGTCTGTTTCATCCTCCCCTGTTTGAAATATGCAACACAGAGGGCAATAAAAACACTTGCTTGTTTTCATGAATGGTAAGGGATGTTTACATCCAGTTTGTGAACTCAACAAAAGCTCTGTACCTTCCCTTTGTTAGGAGAGTATGCGATGGGAGTAGGACCCAGTTATTCCTTCAGTTATTCCTCTAGAGCTAACCAAAGGTGATCATGGAGCATCCTGACTCTGTGCAAACAGAAATGGAGCAAATGGGATGAGTATGTGTATTTGTAAAGAGTGCAAAATGAGTGCGACCCAGAGCTGAAAGGAAAGCTTGAGAGAGGCTAAATTTATGCTTTTTTTAAAAAAATGGTAGAGGACCTATCAAAAGTCAGAAGATTGTGCGCAAATGTGCCAAGTTATTAAGACAATTTGGAATGCAGCCCTTTCACATTGTGACAGGATACTGCCTGTCTCTGGTTTAAAACTATGTTGAACAATGAGAGCACAGTCTTAAACACATGTTTTAGTTTATCCAGCCTCTTTGCATTATTTGCAATTCATTTTTTGAATGCTGTGCAAGAAGATATAAAGAACAGTATTAGGGTGTTGCTTTGAATTTTTTCTCCCTTTACACTGAAAGACGGGAAGTCATGTGCAATCATTGGGAGTAATCAGCAATAGGGCACAGTCATCTGCTTCTACCGCGTGGATGGCAATTTACAATCTGGGACATTGCCAGCATGTCACAGTTCAAAATGAGAGGCCATTTCACAGAGATTCAGGCAGTGACAAGTTCATGTGTTCAGGTTCCCTGCATAAAAGGATTAATATTCTGACTGCTAGTTTACTGGAACAGAAAAATAAAGGGAATATCAACAACAAGTGTTCCACAGGCAACAGATTAATTTGGGGTTGAGCACTTTGGAATGTGCATTACTGATATAGGACAACATTTATCGTTGTGTGTACAGAGAGCCAGGTTAACAAAGGGATTGTAGTCAAGGATCTCAGGATTAGTAGGAATCAATATGGTTTTAAAGATAGCATTGAAGTACCGTTAAAATTTCAACATAATTATTCACAAGCGCTCCCTTGTAAAGTGTGCACTGGTGTGAAACTTCTGCATGAGAGGGGTCGCTGAATAAACACGTTACAAACATACAGCATTTCAGAGCGTCACCAATTGCCACACATTCAGCTTCACTACAATGATGGAGCAACAAAATATCTGAAACACTGACATTTATATAACTGAAACACAATGACAATAACACACAATTTGAAATTATTCAACCGTCTATTCCAATTATGGAGTAAGCACTTCAGTCCAAGAATTGTCAACTTGCGTTGAATTCACAGGATCTCAAAGGAGCGATTTCTTTAGACCATGTCTGAATCATAAAATCTGATTATTTTGAACAAATCAGAAGAAACATTACCTTGCAAATAATTTTTGTAATGTAAGTACTATCCACAGCAGCACAAAAATTGGTCTCCTGTCTGTAAATTATTATAATCGTGCCTAGTTTAGTTTTAAAACTGTCTTATGTTAACTGGGAGCAACTATAGGTGGCATTATTCTTTTGGAAATTACCTGAACTATATTTGAGGTAGTGAATACTCTCAGCATTCATCCTGAAGTGGGACCAAAATATTGGGCATTTTGGGCAGAAGCTCAAAGATTGAGGCTCATGATTGATCAAGTTTGGGGGTCCAAAATCCCTTTCCCCTACCTCCTTGATCCATAAGATAACAGTCATTTTAACAGTCTCAATGTTCCATTGCTGCATCATTGACAATTCAGGTATGAATGGGATACAGCAGGAAAATGGCCAGCCGCCAGGACTAAATTGAACTTCAGTGCTATATTTTATTGGGTGGAGGGGCAATTGCCGCTTGTGTAATACGCTGGCTTGCAAACATTGACCACCCTCTCCTGGCGAGTGTCAAAAATCCTACCAAATCCACAAACCGTTTGGTTGCCTTTGAGAAAAATTCTGCCAAAAGAACCCTTTTATTTCCAACATGAAAGAATAAAGTGGGAAGGCATCAAGGTGAATTGCCACTTGCTAATAAATCTCCAGTGAATCAATGTCTAGGAAAACCCTGCACACAATTTACTGGAAACTTTGCAGTCTCAAGGTTTCCAGTGAAAGATTTTAGGGATAAAAATTGAAAAGGAAAAGTTTTGGGGCTTTGAAAATGGCGTAAAAATCATGGACGTCAGTTCCCAGTACATATGATTGCATTTTTCCACATTCCCATTGCTGCAACACAATAAAAACAATGTCAGACCTGTCAAATTCCTTTCCAAAGTACCTTCCCACAACCTTGTCCATGATTTTTTTAAAAAAACCTATTTCCATGTTTCAATGCTGTGCTGATGCTCCATTCATGCAGTTTTTCTCAACTTTGGGGAGCTCAGTGCTGTAGAGGCAGTCTAGGAATCCATGCGATATCTCTGTCACCAGTGTACGATCAGGAATTGACTGTGCCATGCCATATATAGCACCCTAGAAGGAAAGAAGGGTTCAAATCAGGACACACCTTACACATAACACAGTTAGGACAACTAATACACTAAAGTCAGTCTACAATAAGTTTTTTTGATAGTCCAATCTAATAAATTACAAAACAATACCACGTATTAATATAACTTGCATGTGTACCCTTTAAAAGGAGTAAAAATCTCAGGTAAAATTACGAAACAAAAGGTCATATGGGAGGTATTACATCAAAGCTTGACCAAGGAGGAAGATTTTAAGGAGGGTCATGAAGGAAGAACAGAATCATCAGGGAGTCATGCAGGAAATTCCAGACCTTAACACACAGGCAAAATGAAGGCAAAGCCACAAAAGATGCTGCAGTGGAAAACAAGGGTGCACAAGAGGTTAACTGGAGGGATGTTGGCCTGAAGGAAAGATTCAAAAACAAGGATGAGAATTTTGAAACTGAGGTTTTGATAAACTAGGAGCTGATCTGGGTCTGTGAGTACAGGGAGATGGGCGAACGGGGCTTGGTGCAAGTTAAGATACAGGCAGCACAGTTTAACAACTGTAAGGAAGCAACACTGCATTTGCAATGTCCCCTCCGGCTATGATCACAGGATTACAGAATGCTAGAAACCCTGCAGTTGCAAATAGGCCATTCAGTCCATCAAGTCCACACCACACCTTCAAAGAGCATCCAACCCTATCCCTACAGTCCTGCATTTCCCATGGCCAGTCCACCCAGCCAGCACATCCCTGGACACTATGGGCAAGTTAGCATGGCCAATCCACCAAACCTACACGTCTTTGGACTGTGGGAGGAAACTGGTGCACCTGGAGGAAAGCCACACAAACATGGGGACAACATTCAAATTCCACATAGACAGTAGCCTGAGGTTGGAATTGAACCCAAGTCCCTAGTGCTCCTGGGCAACAAGCTAACCGCTGAGCTACCGAGCCACCCAATACGCTTGCTTCCTCTGAAATTTGGCATCTATCCTGAAGAGTACGGGGTGAACAGCTCAGACTGCCTGTTTCTTTATCAGCAATACTCATGTTAAAATTGCAACACAATTGTATGTCATTGTTGGTGAACCAAGAATCTTCTGTAAAAGAAAGGGCACCCTCCCTTCACGATTCACAACCGTACGCTTACTCTGCCTGTGGTTTTCTCGTCAGGATTCTTCATGATTTCAGCCACACTTTCACAAAGATCCTCAACAAATTGGTCAGCCACTCCATTCTTGGTGTGCAGAAGTGTCACACATATGTGAATGCTGCAAGAGAAGAGGTCATCTTGGTTAATGGCACCATGGACATTCCTAACTAGTTCTGGACATCAATTTTCCATGGCGAAGTAACTTAGAGGCATGGGACAATCCAAATATTAATTGCCTCACTTCCCCATTCCTCCCAATATTTCAACTGCTTAGCAACAAGACGACTGTATGTCAAGATATTTTTATTTGTGCCAATATTACAGGCTTAATCATGAAGTGACTGCAAGGTACAGTGAGTGAAAGTAACATCTAGTTGCTGAAAAAGGCAATAACTAAAACTTTATGAGGGGACAATCACAGCTTTCTTGAAAATAATGTTGAGTTTATACCATGGCATTCATGAAAATTTTAAAACAAACGTCAACATTACCAGAGAAACAAATAAAGTCAAAGCATGGATGGAGAATACACAGGATGAGTAACTACGGGTTGGAGTTACAGGCAAAGGGAGCTACAGTGTGAAATGCAGTATAGATGAGAGGAGAAGTGAGGACTGCAGATGCTGGAGATCAGAGCTGAGAATGTGTTGCTGGAAAAGCGCAGCAGATCAGGCAGCATCCAAGGAGCAGGAGAATCGACGTTTCGGGCATAAGCCCTTCTTCAGGATGAGAGGAGTTTATAATGTTAGATGGAATACACAGGAGGAAGAATGACAGTGAAAAATGATTTACACCTGGGGAGAGTTTACAGTGTGCATAAGAGTATATATGGGGAGTGATGTGCGAACTACACATGGGGAAAATGAAAGTGGGAAATGGAGTATATACATGGAGAGTGACAGTGTGAAATGGAGTACATACATGGCGAGAAACAGTGTGAAACGGAGTATGTACGGAGAGAGTGACAGTATGAAACAGTATATACGGGGAGTGTGACAGTGTGTAACAGTATATACAGGGAGAGTGACAGTGGGAAATGGGGTATATACAGGGAGAGTGACAGTGTGAAACAGAGTATATATGCAGAGCGTCAGCCACCTCGAAGGGAACTGCAAAGTGTTGAGGTTCCATCCTTTCGATGTCATTAAGTTTGATAGACGGAAAATGTCGAACGTTCGTGAGCCAATGGCCACTACAGACACTTCAGGTTTTCCAAAGATGAAAATTTCTTTTATTTTCTTCAACCTATAAAATAAAATAAAGAAATAATTTAGTATACACATAAAAGCTTGAGTCAATCATTTATATCAACAGAAATCACATTTGAAACATACTAAAATTATCAGTAGCCTCTCTCAACAGGGGGTGGGGAATCAGGAGATGGTGGGGGCTTTGGCAGAGGGAGAATGCAGAAACATATCGGTCAGAACAATGCTTACAATTTGGATGTGTTGGGAAACTACAAAATATTTCTCTTTTTACCTCCCCTCTATTAAAACCAAAGATCAAGTCAAACATATCTAGCACCATCCTGTGCCTCAAACTGTGGTCTCTAAACTTTCCTAGAAACCATTTTAAATCCACCACCTTTGTAAGAGGCTTTTTTTTTAGGCCAGGAGTCAGTTTATTTGTTATGCAAAATTTATTGTGTGTTAGTAACAGAACATCACCATGAGATGGAGCAAGAGGACAGGAACTAACACAGTTAGCAAGTTTGTAAAGGTCTATATTTAGAGGTTTCACAGCAAGAACATTCCATGATTTAATGCAGAATCTAACTGCCAAGACCTTGCATCAATCAATGGATCCTTGCTGAAAGTGTTGTGGAATAACATTTTCTTCAATTTAAGGGTCAGGCAGCATTCTTGCCTCAGAGTCAGAAGGTCCTACTTCAAAGTCTGCTCCAGGCGAGTTTAGGTTCCTGGCAGTGTCTGCACTTTGTGTAGATTCATGGAGTAGACAAGTTTGGGCCCGGTACGAGACCCAGCTGCATTGGTAAGGTGGACCGAAAGCGGAATCATGGTGGTGACAGAGTTGCATTTAGGCCAGTACAGTACCCAGCAGCATCGGTGACATCTGCGTTCGTGTGGTCCAGCGAGGACTCATAGTAGCAGGTGAGTCAGTGGAGGTGAGATGGCGCTGAAGATGGCACTGAAACTCTTGTTCCAGTGGTGGCAGCACAGCAAGACTGGAGACCAGACCTAAAGCCCATGGAGGAGCATTTAACGAGGACTGGAAAGTTGAACACTATTTCTTTATTTCCTTATTTTTCTACCTTTTTATTCTACGTTTTAGTTTATTTTTCTGGGTTTTAAGATAGCGGAGAGTGGTGACATCATATCACACTTTTCACTATTTTGTAACAAAATATACACGACAATAAATAAATCAAATGTGATCTGATATCCAGGCTGACATTCCCGAAGCAATACTGGGAGAGTGCACAGCATTGACAGGAATGGGACATTAACTTGAGGCTGCACATTTGCCCTCTGAGGTGGGGCCATGAGATCCCGCAGTGTTACTCACAAGCAGAGGAATTCCCACTGGTGGTGTCCTTGCCAACAATCCCTCTTAGCTTTCCTGCCACTGCGAGGAGCTCTCAGTTCCAAGGTCCATGTGTGGCTTCAGCCTTTGGAAGAGGAGGCTATGCAACAGCACGCCAATCAACTTCACATACTGCAAGTGGCACGGTGGCTCACTGGTTAGCACTGCTGCCTCACAGGGTAACTATCCAGCCTCAGGTAACTATCTGTGTGGGGTTTGCACATTCTTCCGTGTCTGCGTGGGTTTCCTCTGGGTTCTTCGGTTTCCTCCCACAGTCAAAAGATGTGCTCATATTGTCCAAGGATGTACATGCTTGGCTAGTTAGCGATGGGAAATGCAAGATTACAGGGATAGGCGAGGGGTCTGTGCCTGGGTGGGATGCTCTTTAGAGTGTTGGTGTGGACTTGATGGGCCAAATTGCCTACTTCCATACTATGGGGATTATAAAGATCCTAATCACTTTACTTATCCTTCGATAGGTACCACTGAAGCTCAAAAGCAGGCCACTTGATTGTACTCCCTTTCCTCCATGTTAAACATCTGCTACCTCCATTACTAATGGCCGCAGCATGCACCTCAGGATCATTTTCCAAACCGAGCACCACTCCCCCCTGCCCCACCCTACCCTGTGTAGAAAGACAAGGGGAGCAAATAGATGGGAATGCCACCACCTGGCAAGTTCCCCTCCACGCCACTCACCATCTTGACATGGAATTACATCACTGTTCCTTCACTGTCACTATGTCAAAAAGATGGAATGGATATGGCCCAACATTGCATTTATTGGCCATCCCCAGCTGAACATCCCAAAAGGTGGTGGTGGGCTGCCTTCTAGAACATCTGCAGTCTTTGGGATGTAAGGTAACACTGTGGATGTACCTACACCAAATGGATTGCAGCAATTCAAGATGATAATTCACCACCACTTTATCAAGGGCCATTAAGGGTAGACGATAAATGCTGGCCCAATTGGCCCAATTGGTGGGCGGCACGGTGGCACAGCGGTTAGCACTGCTGCCTCATAGCGTCAGAGACCCGGGTTCAGTTCCCACCTCAGGCGACTGACTGTGTGGAGTTTGCACGTTCTCCCCGTGTCTGCGTGGGTTTCCTCCGGGTGCTCCGGTTTCCTCCCACAGTCCAAAGATGTGCAGGGTCAGGTGAATTGGCCATGCTAAATTGCCCATAGTGTTAGGTAAGGGGTAAATGTAGGGGAATGGGTGGGCTGCGCTTTGGCGGGTCGGTGTGGACTTGTTGGGCCGAAGGGCCTGTTTCCACACTGTAAGTCTAATCTAATCTAATCTAATCTAATCTAATCTAATCTAATCAGACAAGCCCACATTCCCTAAATTAGTAACTAAAACCAACAACCACAATGCTGTTGGGAGAGATTTCCAGGAATTTGACCCAGTGACACTGAAGGAACAGTAATATGTTTCCAAGTCAGGATGGTGAGTGGCTTGGAGGGGAAATTGTAGGCAACAAGTATCTGCTGTGCTTGCTTCACCTCGGTCAACAAAAAAGTTCCTTCTTTTCTCCAGGGTCCAAATAAAATGTCAGACAATTTGAATTTGCTTTTCTACTCCACTCTATGAAAATTTCAAAAAAAGGTCAAGCACAAAAAAAGCTCCAGAAAATAATCAAAGTTGTACTTTGTCTAAGCAACATCATTCATCATACAGAATCTTAGAAACTTCCAAGAAACTGGCTGGAACAATAGCTGCAGAAATTAACCAACAGCTGAAAGTGAGGCTTTAAGAATAGTATGAATAGAGCAAAACTTAAAAGTGCTCTGGACATTGTCAGCACTCGTGGAGAATGCATTAAGTTTCATTCTTTCCTAAACTTGGTCACTGAAAGCTGTTCCTAAATTTTAAAATACTGGTGACGATCACATTGTGATTTCATGTCAGGCAGGTCAATCTATCTCACTTGAGATTGATATTTTAGCTCTCTAAGTTTTGCACAGTTCCATTCAAGCCACTTAGCCTAAAAGCTTGTGTGTACAGGGACTGGAGAATGTGGGGAACATGGAGACAGTGCAGAACTATCATGTCAACAAGCTTAAGGGGTTGCTGGCCATCTTTCTGGTACTAGAAGAGCTTGAGAGATACAAAGGATTATCTTCAGTTCAGTATTTATCTTTCCAAATTCCAACCAACCAGGCAATCAGTAGTTAAATTATACATTGCTATATTTATCAGTGTGTCACTTATGGCCTAGTGGGTGCATCTCACAATCAAAAGATTGTGAGTTCAAGTCCAACTCCAAGATCCAAATTAAAAAATCCAGGCTGACAATCCAGTGCAGTACTGAGGACAGACCACATTGTCAAAGGTGCCACATCCCAAACGAAGCCTTGCCTTCTCCCTCAGGCAGACCTAAAATAGCCCAAGGACCAATTTTGAAGCAGAGCAGGTGGTTTTCCCCTTGTTTCCTGGCCAACATCAATCCCTCAATGAACACATGAAATAGATTGTCTGAGCATTAACATATTGCTATTGTTGGAGCATGCTATGTGTAAACTAATCACTTCATTCTCTCATTAGAGATTTTCACAACCTCAGAATGTGCTGTAAAAATCTAAGTGCAAGCCTTTCTCTCCTTAGTTATAGAAAAACGCTTCACTTGAAACAGAACTGGGCTCTAAAACTATTCAAACTAACACGAATCAATAGAAAGGATACAAGCAGCTCCCAAGAGAATCCTTTCAAAACAAAAGCAACTGTCTGAAGAAAGAACAATTAACGTCTGTTGTTGGGAAATCTGAAGCAGCTGGAGAAAACTAGTTGAAGCAAAGCAACATCCTGCCCAATCTCATCAACACAACAGTTTGCGTTCACACCCAGAACAGGGCTAACCAGCACACCACCTACTCTCATGGAATAAAACAAAAATATGCCTAGTCTCTCATTCACAGAGAAGAGTTTCAATCAAATCTCTGCTGAGTTTTTTTTTGGGAGTCAACATATTTGGACTACTGAGCACACATTCGTTATTTTGACAGTCCTGGTTGAAATTATGGAAGCATTTCCTTCTGAAGTCCCATTAACCTAAGCCCTGTTTGCATGTTATTCCATTTGCATGCAGTTCTCTAAAAGCCTTTCTTTCAATCATCCTTCGAAGTGAAAGTAGGGCTTTTTGTTTTTTTTTCCACTTAAGATCTGAGCAGTACATCATTCTTCACCTGTTTGTCAAAACACAGGCTGAAGCACTGCTCGTTATACAAAGGAGTAACACAGGAACTAGTGCACGAATGAGCGAATATATCACTCCAATTCCTGTAAAGTGCAGGGCGTTTTTTTTAAATAGAACACTTTATTTAGGATTATTCAGATTTCTTTGTGACTCTACACAGTAACCACAATACCGCCCACAAACAAAAATCCCTGGTGAAAAATGCAGGATATGAGAGGCGTGCTGAGCCTCTGTGGGCAACACAGGATTGTACAGTGCCTTGAGTTTTTGCTTTTCGGTGGAATGACAAGCTCACACAGGGAGTACTGTGATTTTTCTGCTCTTGCAGTCAGGTGGTCAGAGATTCAAGCCTTACTGTATATACTCTAACAATTCCAATGCAAGGCTGAGGGAGTACTGCACTGTCATCTGAACAGGACACTCAAAAGAATAACATAGATATGGTATCCAGACATAATCAGATATACCTCTGCATCTCTAGTTTACAGAGACAATGCAACAACTTGTATCAACATAGCAATATGTTCCAAGGATAATCAGACAAAAAAAAAAATCTGCCACTGAATAAAATAAAAAGACACAAAAGCAGGTGTCCAAAGCTTCTAACCACGAGGGTAGTTTGAAGAGGGGGGTCTTTATTTTTAAACTCATTTACAGCCATAGAGATGTACAGCATGGAAACAAACCCTTTGGTCCAACCCGTCCATGCCGACCAGGTATCCCAAACAAATCTAGTCCCACCTGTCAGCACTTGGCCCATATCCCTCCAAACCCTTCCTATTCATATACCCATCCAAATGCCAATTAAATGTTGCAATTGTACCAGCCTCCACCACTTCCTCTGGCAGCTCATTCCATATACGTACCACCCTCTGAAAAAGTTGCCCCTTAGGTCTCTTTTATATCTTCCCCCTCTCACCCTAAACCTATGCCCTCTAGTTCTGGACTCCCCGACCCAGGGAAAAGACTTTGTCTATTTACCCTATCCATGCCCTTAATGATTTTATAAACCTCTACAAGGTCACCCGTCAGCCTCCGACGCTCCAGGGAAAACAGCCCCAGCCTATTCAACCTCTTCCTATAGCTCAAATCCTCCAACCCTGGCTACATCCTTGTAAATCTTTTCTAAATCCTTTCAAGCTTCAAAACATCTTTCCGATATGAAGGAGACCAGAATTGCACGCAATATTCCAACAGTGGCCTGACCAATGTCCTGTACAACCGCAACATGACCTCCCAACTCCTATACTCAATACTCTGACCAATAAAGGAAAGCATACTAAACGCCTTCTTCATTATCCTATCTACCTGCGACTGCACTTTCAAGGAGCTATGAACCTGCACTCCAAGGTCTCTTTGTTCAGCAACACTCCCTAGGACCTTACCATTAAGTGTATAAATCTTGATCGGATTTGCTTTACCAAAATGCAACACCTCATGTTTATCTAAATCAAACTCCATCTGCCACTCCTCAACCTGATTGGCCCATCAGATTAAGATTCCATTGTAATCTGAGATAAGCTTCTTTGTTGTCCACTCCATCTCCAATTTTGGTGTCATCTGCAAACTTACTAACTATACTTCCTATGTTCATATTCAAAATCATTCATATAAATGATAAAAAGTAATGGAACCAGCACCGACCCTTGTGGCATTCCACTGGTCACAGGCCTCCAGTCTGAAAAACAACCCTCCACCACCACCCTCTGTCTTCTACCTTTGAGCCAATTCTGTATCCAAATGGCTAGTCCTTCATCTATTCCATGACATCAAACCTTGCTAACCAGTCTCCCATGGGGAACCTTGTTGAATGCTTTACTGAAGTCCATATTGATCACGCCCACCACTCTGCCCTCATCAATCCTTTTTGTTACTTTTTCACAAACTCAAATCAAGTTTGTGAGACATGATTTCCCACGCACAAAGCCATGCTGACTATCCCTAATCAGTTCTTGCCTTTGCAAATACGTGTAAACCCTGTCCGTCACGACTCCCTCCAACAACTTGCCCACCACCAATGTCAGGCTCACTGGTCTATAGTTCCCTGGCTTGTCTTTACCACCTTTCTTAAATAGTGGCACCACGTTTGCCAACCTCCAGTCTTCCGGCACCTCACCTGTGACTATCAATGATACAAATATCTCAGCGAAGAGCCCAGCAATCACTTCCCTAGCTTTCCACAGAGTTCTAGGGTACACCTGATCAGGTCCTGGGGATTTATCCATTTTTATCTGTTTCAAGACATCAAGCGCTTTCTCCTCTGTAATATGGACATTTTTCAAGATGTCACCATCTACATCTCTACATTCTGCATCTTCCATGTCCTTCTCCACAGTAAACACTGATGCAAAAAACTCATTTAGTATCTCCCCAATTTCCTGCGGCTCCATACAAAGGCCGCCTTGCTGATCTTTGAGGGGCCCTAATCTCTCCCTTGTTAACCTTTTGTCCTTAACGTATTTGTAAAAACCCTTTAGATTCTCCTTAACCCTATTTACCAAAGCTATCCCCTTGTTGCCCTCCTGATTTCCCTCTGAAGTATCCTCCTACTGCCTTTATACTCTAAGGATTCACTCGATCTCTCCTGTCTATCCGTGACATATGTTTCCTTCTTTTTCTTAACCAAACCCTAAATTTCTCTAGTCATCCAGCATTCCTTATACCTACCAGTCTTTCCTTTCACCTTAACAGGAATATACTGGACCCATGTTATCTCATTTCTGAAGGCTTCCTATTTTCCATCTGTCCCTTTACCTGCGAACATTTGCCCCCAGTCAGCTTTTGAAAGTTCTTGCCTAATACCATCAAAATTGGCCTTCCTCCAATTTAGAACTTCAACTTTTAGATCTGCTCTATCCTTTTCCATCACTATTTTAAAACTGATGGAATTATGGTCGCTGGCCCCAAAGTGCTCCCCCCATGAACCTCAGTCACCTGCCCTGCCTTATTTCCCATGAGTAGGTCAAGTTTTACACCTTCTCTAGTAGGTACATCCACATATCGAATCAGAAATTTTTCTTGTACACATTTAACAAATTCCTCTCCATCTAAACCCTTAACACACTAAGGCAGTCCCAGTTTTTGTTTGGAAAGTTAAAATCCCCTACCATAACCACCTTATTATTCTTAGATAACTGAGTTCTCCTTACACCATTGTTTCTCAACTTCCTGCTGACTATTAGGGGTCTATAATACAACCCCAGTAAGGTGATCATCCCTTTCTTATTACTCAGTTCCACCCAAATAACTTCCCTGGATATATTTCCAGTAATATCCTCCTCAATACAGGTGTAACACTAACCTTTATCAAAAATGCCACTCCCCCTCCTCTCTTACCTCCCTTTCTATCCTTCCTGTATCATTAAGCTGCCAGTCCTGTCCATCCCTGAGTCACATTTCTGTAATTGCTATGATATCCCAGTCTCATATTCCTAACCATGCCCTGAGTACATCTGGTTTCCCTGTTAGACCTCTTGCATTGAAATAAATGCAGTTTAATTTATCAGTCCCACCTTGTTCTCTTTGTCCCTGCCTGCCCGGACTGGTTGACTCACTTCTTTTCTCAACTGTACCAGTTGCAGATTGATCTCTTTCCTCACAATCTCTCTGGGTATCCCCCACCCCCTCACCTACCAGTTCGAATCTTCCCAAGCAGCTCTAGCAAATCTCCCTGCCCCAGTATATTAGTCCCCTTCCAATTCAGGTGCAATCCATCCTTCTTGTACAAGTCACTTCTACCCCAGGAGAGATTCCAATGATCCAAAATTGTGAACCCTTCTCCCATATATCAGCTCCTCAGCCACACTTTCATCTGCTCTATCTTCCTATTCCTACCCTCACTAGCTCGTAGCACCAGGAGTAATTCAGATATTACTACCCTTGAGGACCTCCTTTTTAAATTCCTGTCTAACTTTCTATATTGTCCCTTCAGAATCTCATCCTTTTCCCTTCCTAAGTCGTTGGTTCTGATGTGTACAATGACCTCCTGCTGGTCCCTCTCCCCTTAACATATTTGTAAAAACCCTTTAGATTCTCCTTAACCCTATTTACCAAAGCTATCCCATGTCCCCTCTGCACCTTCTGAGACATTCTTGATCTTGGCACCAGGGAGGCAACACACCATTCTGATTTTTCATTGCTGACTGCAGAAATGTCTGTCGGTACCTCTGACTAGAGAGTCCCCTAACACAATCTTGGAACCCGACGTACCCCTCATTACATGAGAGCTTGTCTTGGTACCAGGAACTTGGCTGTCCCTGTTACGTTCCCTTTTGAAACAGTCATTCCCTACATTCTCCAAAACAGCATACTTGTTTGAAGTGGGGATAGCCACAGAAGACTCCTGCACTACCTGCCTATCTCTCCTATCTTTCCAGGAGTTAACCCATCTATCTGACTGTGTCTACGGCTTTTCTCCCTTCTTATAACTGCCATCCATGGCACCCCCTTGCTCTTGTAAATTCCTCATTGCTCGAACTGTTGTTCCAATCGATGTATTCGATCTGATAGGATTCACAACCAATGGCATTTATTGAAGATATAACTCTCAATAACACATAACCTCTCCCAAAACTCCCACATCCAACAAGAGCATATTACTCTACTAACAGCTATTTTACTTCTTCCAATCCACAGACCCAGAAAATAACACCATCTTATTCCTATATAAAGTACTGCTCCAGGCTAACTTAATACTTATGACTTCAGAGGCATATCTCAATAAAACATATAATCAATAAAGAACCCACTCTATTCATTATTGTAGATTTACAGCAAGGCTATACTTAAAACTATTCACTTATCGGTTTCTGTGCTGTGACCTCTCCCACACAGGTTCCTCCAAGATCAGTTGTGAATTTCGCAGTATGTTAAGTTTTCCTAGACACACTTCAATGTCCAGCAATGCATGAATTCAAACAGCAAAGGCAGTCAGTACTCAGACTGCTGTGTCAGTTAGCAGTGTGGGTTTTTTTTCCCCCTCTCTCTCTCGCACTGACCCTTTTTAAAAGCGCCGTTGATTTGCCTTTTTCTTTTCTCCAAAGTTCCAAAACAATGCAATAGCTTTTAACACAGTAATTGCTGCTCCTGGAATTCAAGGAAATCATTTCCAACACCTAAAATACCTCACAAAAGGAGCAGCCTGTTACCGCCAGAAATTTTCCCGTCCTCCATCTTAGATTACCCAGAATCTGGAAGCATTACCCGGAATCATTTGTGGGATGGGAGTGTCACTGGCTGGCCAGCATTTATTGCCCATCGCTAGTTGCCCTTGAGAAGGTACTGGTGAACTGGCTTACTGAACTGCTGCAGTCCACCTGCTGTGGGTTGACTCTCAATGCCATTAGGGAGGGAATTCCAGGACTGTGACCCAGTGACAGTGAAAGAACAGCGATATATTTCCAAGTCAGGATGGTGAGAGGTTGGAGGGGAACTTGCAGGTTCCCATATATCTGCTGCCCTGGTCCTTCTAGATGGAAGGTGCTGTCGAAGGATCTTTGGTGAATTTCTGCAGTGCACACTACTGCTACTGAGCATCAGTGATGGAGACAGTGGATGCTTGTGGATGTAGTGGCAATTACGCAGGCTGCTTTCTGCAAGATGGTGTCAAGCTTCTTGAATGTTGTTGGAGCTGCACTCATCCAGGCAAGGGGGAATATTCCATCACATTCTTGATCTGTGTCTCACAGATGGTGTAGAGGCTTTGGGGAGTCAGGTGACGAGTTACTCGCTGCAGGATTCCTGGCCTCTGACCTGCTCTTGCAGCCATTGTGCTTATGTGGGGAATGCAGATGAGTTTCTGGTCAAATATAACCCGCAGGCCGTTGATAGTGGAATGATGATAACATCATTGAGTGTCAAGGGGTGGTGGTTAAGATCGTCACTTATTGGTGATGGTCATAGCTAAATAGGCAGACAGGTTTCAGAGCGTCAACTCTGGAGTTCAGGGGCTTGGTAGCTGAAACCAAACTGATAATTGTGCAACTAGAGGTCCTGGAGGCTGGTTAGGCCAGAAAAGGCTACAACAAAAGTGAGAGGCAAAAATATAACGAGCAAGGTTTCCTTCTGCCATCATTTCTCAGTGTGTCAGCTGTGTCACGTTGCTAAGTACAGGATCATGACTGATCTGCAGTTCAACATTTAAATCGCCATTGGTCCATAATCCATTCACATCATCGCTTCATAAAAATCAACTGAACTTTGAAAGCTTATCCTCCAGCATCCACAAAATTTTGGGGGAAAGAGGTTCTCCCTGACATCACCCCTAAATGGTAATGCACTAATTTTCAGATCGTGTACCCAAAAAAAGACACAAGTTTGGAGTTTATCCCAACAAATCCTTTTGACCAAAACATTTTGACCAGCTCGATTTTGATCTAAAGAACAAAAAATTTACAGCCCAGGAACAGGTCCTTCGGCCCTCCAAGCCTGAGCCAATCCAAATCCACTATCTAAACCTGTCTCCCATTTCCTAAGCATCTGTATCCCTCTGCTCCCCACCAGACACATCTTAAATGAATCTATCATGCCTGTCTCTACTACCTCTGTTGGCAATGCGTTCCAGGTACCTACCACCCTCTGTGTAAAGTACTTGTCACATGTATTCCCCTTAAACTTTTCCACCTCTCACCTTGAAAGCATGACCTCTCGTTATTGAATCCTTCACCCTGGGAAAAAGCTTATCTCTACCTAACCTGTCCACAGCCTTCATGATTTTGTAGACCTCAATCAGTTCCCCCCTCAATCTTCTTTTTTCTAACGAAAACAATCCTAACCTACTCAACCTCTCTTCATAGCTAGCACCTTCCATACCAGGCAACATCCTCGTAAACCTTCTCTGCACCCTTTCCAAAGCGCCCACATCCTTTTGGTAACATGGCGACCAGAACTGTACACAGTATTCTAAATGCAGCCTAGCCAATGTTTGTACAATTTTAACATGACCTGACAGCTCTTATACTCAATACCCTGTCCAATGAAAACAAGCATACCATATGCCTTCTTGACCATTCTATCCACCTGTGCTGCAACCTTTAGGGTATAATGGATCTGCACTCCCAGATCTCTCTACCCATCAACTTTTCCCAAAACTCTTCTGTTTATTGTATAATTCACTCTAGAATTAGACATCACCTCACATTTGCCTGGATTGAACTCCATCTGCCACTTCTCTGCCCAACTCTCCAGTCTATCTATATTCTCCTGTATTCTTTGACAGTCCCCTATGCTTTCTGCGACTCCACCAATCTTCGTGTTATCTGCAAATTTGCTGATCATACCAACAGTGCCCTCTTCCAAACAACAGTGGCCCCAGCACTGATCCCTGTGGAACACCAGTGGTCACCTTTCTCCATTTCGAGAAACTCCCTTCAACTACTACTCTCTGTCTCCTGTTGCTCAACCAGTTCTTTTATCCACTTAGCTAAAACACCCTGCACACCATGTGACTTCACTTTCTCTACTAGTTTACCATGGGGAACCTTATCAAATGCTTTACTAAAGTCCATGCATATGACATCTACAGCCCTTCCTTCATCTATCAACTTGGTCACATCCTCAAAGAACTCTATTAAGTTGGTAAGGCAAAATCTCCCACACACAAAACCATGTTGCCTATTACTGATAGGCCCGTTCTTTTCCAAATATAAATGGATTTTATCCCACAGTAACTTCTCCAGCAACTACCCCACCACGGACATCAGGCTCACTGGTCTGTAGTTACCCGGAATATCCCTGAGGATTTGTCAACCTTAATGACCTCTAGCCTACCCAACACATCATCCCTACTTATGTCAACGTGATCCAGAGTAATCAAACTTCTTTCTCTAATCTCAACATTCATCATGTCCCTCTCCTCAGTGAGCACTGATGCAAAGTAATCATTCAGAATCTAACCCATTCTCTCAGGTTGGACACACAGCCTTCCTTCATTATCCTTTAGTGGACCAATCCTTTCTCTAGTTACCCGCTTGCTTCTTACATAAGAATAAAAGGCTTTGGGATTCTCCTTAATTCTGCTCGTTAAAGCGAGCTAAAAGCAAGATCTCTTAAACTCAAGGGAATAAAAATCCAAGCTGAAGCAAACAAGGGCCAATAATTTAACCCTCTCAACTTTGGTATCATTAATGTGGATCTGTGCTGCACTCTCTCCAAAGCCAATATTGGATGCTGCGCTCAGAAATGTATGTAATTACTCCCGAGAACAGGCTGCCCAACAAAGAGACAGCACCAGGAAGTCAGCAGTTGAGGAGAACGAGAATTATAACACAGATAGAGAAACCACACTGGAAGAAACCAATGTGGTCAGTGTGTGCAATGAATCGGAAGTCCACCCAAGAGGCGATGATGATAATCAAAACTGCTTCATTTGTAATTTGCTCACTGGCTTCTCTGTTAGTCACGAGCCTGAGTGACAAAAATGCGGGTTGCATAATTTCATGCTGACTTTCATTTAATCAATGCAAGTCTTGCCAAAAGTCTGTAGCAATCCCAACCACAATAAAGAGGGGTCTGAGAGATCTGAATGAATATTGCAACGGCAGAGTTTAACCCCATTAATACTCTGTAAAAAATCCATTTTAAACTTGATGCATTCCACAATTAGAATTGCGTAATTTGTTCAGTCTGGTGATTGGCAATTGGAGAACTGAGAGGAAGTAGGATGCCAGCTGTTTTCATGGTGAGTGCTGAAAACATGGTCAAAACCTCTTCAGCTGTCTTTCATGGAGTCCACCATAGAACACAAAGGAAATGCTACTTCAACAATTATTATATCATTTCAGGCATTTATGCATCCTTATTTTAGCTGACCTTGTCTGCTCTCTCAAAGGATCCTTGGTGGTATTTTGTGGAAGATTAAAAATGCTCTGTCCAATGTACTCACTGATGTTTATCCCTCACCCAACTCATCACCACCAAAACAGATGGTCTAGGTATTATATAGCATCGTTTGTAGGAGCTTGCTGCAAACATATTGGCTCCACATCTCCTATATCACAAGAGTGACCATGCTTCAGATTGTACTTAAATGGGCTAGAAGGGACTTCAAGATGACCTGAGGTGATGCCAAATACACAAATGCAAGCCTTTCTTTCTCTCAATCGCTTATTACAATCTAGATTTTGAGGGACTCCATGTAAAATATACTCACTGTGCTTCAATGTATCGTGCAGTATCAATGATCTTCTTAGTGGCCTTAACGTAACCGTCCTCACCCATGTACATCATGGTGGCCCAGCAAGCAGCAATGATCCCCCCTGGTCTCGATCCAGCGATTGTGGGTGATGCATAGATTCCTCCCTGCCAGTCCGGGGCCACAAAGAACTGGTAGTGACGGTACTTCTTGTTGCTGTACAGAACAACTGAAGAACCTTTGGGAGCATAGCCATACTGGGAGGAGGAAAACAGAGGGGAGGGAGTGGAAATTTATAGTTACAAAGTTTAGAGTGAGGAAGTAACTGGAAGGATTAAGAATTACTTGATCGATTCCATGAGCAGGTCGGCAGGTGGAGTTTCATTTAAATCTGGTCAGATAACAAGGAGCTTGTGCGCAGATATGCAAGGATTGACATTTAGTGCACACCGCTCAGATCATCAACATGCAATGAAACTGGTTTGATGAAATCTGATTTTCCATCTTCCACAGTGTCTTTCAATCAAACCACTGAAAAGATCAAAGCTTTCTTCTTCATCCCCACCTCTCCATATCATGCCACATTCCCAAATGGTTCATTTCATTCACTTCGCCCTTTGCTTTAGGTTGGAGCAGACTGTTCACAATCTACTCAACCCCAAAATGATGCATCCAAGCCATTAATCACAAAGGCTGCCTTTCACTAAGCTGCAATCAGCCACCCACAAAACCTTTCCAGGAACCTCCGCTCACTTAAAATCTGCATTAGTGTATGCCAATCCTCACTTACATTTAGTTCAGATGTAATTCACTCTTCACTGGTCACCTACCTTGTGTGTGTCAGCAGAGATGCTCGTCACTCCCTTAACACGAAAGTCAAAGGGTGGCAGTGAGTAGCCCGCTTTCTCCATGAAGACAATAAGAAAGCCTCCCAGACAAG
Source organism: Chiloscyllium punctatum (assembly GCF_047496795.1). Lineage (NCBI taxonomy): Eukaryota > Metazoa > Chordata > Chondrichthyes > Orectolobiformes > Hemiscylliidae > Chiloscyllium > Chiloscyllium punctatum. The sequence continues at coordinate 106,480,649 of NC_092751.1, forward strand.
CATCTACATGTAAAGGGATATCGTAATCCACAGCAAGCTGAGAGGGGGGAAAAAAACCATTCATTCACTGGAAGTGATTGTGTAAATTCCAAAACATTTTAAACAAAGTAACCACAACTTTACATACATGTAGGAACAGAATTAGACAGCAAAGGTCACTCAGTCCATCATGCCTGTGCTGATTCTTTCGCAGTCCTATTCCTCACAAACCTGTAAATTTTACCGTTTAAGGTGCATCTCCACTTTCCTTTCAAAGGTTACCAAATTTCCTGCTACTGCCCTTTCAGCTAATGAAATCCTGACTGTAACAATTTAATTGGTTTTAAAAAAAAAAACTTAATGCCACCAGTTATTTTGCCAACTATCTTAAATCTTCTGGTGACTGGCCCTCCTGCCAGTGGAAACAGTTTCTTATTTATCCTATCAAAAGCCTTCATGATCTATATAATGGCAGGGCTGGATTTGCAGCACACGACCCCAGTGAGATGTGACAAGTTTCCATTGTGCAGATCTTGTGCAATAATGAGGTCAGAAAGGTTCCTGGAGGAAATTCTTTTTAATTACCATAAACCTTTTTATCTCATTAATACCACAATGGCTACAATACTGATTCCCCACACACTGGAAATTAACAACTCCTTGAATCCAATTCTTCCTCATGGTTACTCTTTTAACATGAAAATTATATACAAATATTTTAACATAATGTTAATGATGATGAAAAGGCTTCTGAACTGGTGCATCTTTTAAACAATTATAAAAAAGAAGTGCCCTGCCTCAAATATTTTTCCTTTAACTACTACGTTTTTAAATTTAAACTGGACAAAAGACAGGAAAAAATCAAGACTCGAGAGTGATTCCATCTTCTGTCTTCACCAAAAGGTTTTTAAACTTTGTCAAATAAATCTTCTAATTCACATTGCAGTGACTCCAATTTAGTATTGTTTTTTAAAAAAAATGGGCCAGGAAAGTACCTTGGCAACTTCCTCCACTGGGTCCATGATACCATGGGGAAACTGTGGCACCGAACAGACCAACATGACTGTGTTCCTCGAAATGGCTTTCTTCATGGCCTGGAGACAGAGTTAAAGTCAATATAGCTTCAGAAACCTTGATGACTAATTTCCAACAACACAGATACAGGAAAGAATCAGAGGCTTTGGAGAGGGTGCAAAGAAGGTTTACCAGGATGCTGCCTGGACTGGAGGGCTTGCCTTATGAAGAAAGGTTGAATAAGCTCAGACTTCTCTCTCTGGAGAAAAGGAGGAAGTGAGGAGACCTGATCGAGGTGTACAAAATAAGGAGGAATAGATAGAGTCAATAAGCCAGAGACTTTTCCCCAGGGCAGGATTGACTGGTATGAGAAGTCATAGTTTGAAGATATTGGGAGGAAGGTATAAAAGGAGACATCAGAGGTAGGTTCTTTACGCAGAGAGTTGTGAATGCATGGAACGTGTTGCCAGCTGTGGTGGTGGAAGCAGAGTCACTGGGGACATTTAAGCGACTGCTGGACATGCACATGGAGAGCAGTGAGTCGAGGGCTGCGTAGGTTAAGTTACTATATTTTACATTAGGATTAAATCTCAGCACAACATCGTGGGCCAAAGGGCTTGTTCTGTGCTGTACTTTTTTATGTTCTATAAATGGAGATACAATGGTGTGCTCACAATGTAATTGGAACTAATGCTCTGCGAACACCAATTCAAATATCATCATAACAGATGATGACATTTAAGTTGAATCAACAAATTTGAATTAAAAGCTCGTCTCAGTAACGATGACCATGAAACTATCATCGATTGTCATAAAAAACTCATCTAATTCACTACTGCCTTTTACTGAGAGAAATCTGACATCCTTATCTGGTCTGGACTACATGTGACTGCAGACCCAAAGCAATACGATTCACTACGAACTGTCCTTGAATTGTGAAGTGTGCCACTCAGTTCACAGGCAGTTAGGAATAGGCAATAAATGCTGGCCTTACCAGTGACAACCACAACCAATTAAATAATAAAAAGTGAAAAATAATTTATAATTTGAAACACCTACATTAGTAACCATAGGTTTCACTTGTTAAACCAACAACAACTTGCATTTACGTAGCAGCTAGGACATGGTAAAACCATCTTTGACAGGCTCAACATAACACAATCATAGAACAGAAAATAAAAAAAAAATCAAAGAGGAAGGCTTTCTTAAAAAGATAATGAGACAGATTTTGGGAGGGAATTCCAGGATCCTAACACATCTTTCAACCATGGATTTAACAGGTGAAAGCAGGTTTCAAGATCATGTAAAGAAAAAGGGGATGTGAAGATAGATTGGTAGTTTTCAAGATCAGTGAAGTGTGGGTTTGTTTTAGAATGGGGTGGTGTTAGGTAAAGTAAAGGGACAAGGACATTCCTTGATGAGAAGAACCCATTAACAACACTGGCTAGAATGGGGGCCAGCAGATGAAGCTGATTGTTCAGGAGTTCAGGTGGCGTTTGAGGTGAGGGGTTCAAGGAGGCAGGGGATGCAACTTATGAGCACATCCAATTCACAAAGAGGATAAAGGTTTGACTAGAAAAAGATTCAAGTTCAAGGGTAGGAGTAGTGGAAACATGAGGAGACTGACTGAAATAAAAATAAAGCGCTGGAGAAACTCAACTTGCAGCATAAAGACAGAAACAGAGTTAATGCCTTGAGTTCAACGGGCTCTTCTTCAGAAATGAAGGCTTTGGAAAAAAATGGTTTTGTTTGTTGTTGACAAAGAGGGAGGAAGAACAACTGGAACAAATGGTGAGAGCGCTCAGCACTAAAGGCAAATGGAATGCTAATGGTTGTACAGGACAGCTGTAGAATAGACGTTAATGGTATGTGTAAATAGCAGAAAATAGGTCAGCTATACTGAGAACAAATCCATGCAAACAAGACACTTGGAGGGGCTCAGTATGCATAGAAAAATAGAGTAAAGAGATGTCTCAATCAAAATGAATAGGAACTCCTCATTGCTTCTTTCACTTGTTATTACAGATTAACATAGGTGAAAGGCTTTTAAATGTTTGACAATGGACAGTGTCACTTCTCCTTTGAATAAAGCCATGGACTGTTTCAGTAGTGGGCTACATGGTTCAGCCAGATCTAATGGGGAATTGGCAGAACCAGACTGACAAAAACAAACTGACCACACAAAACTCCTGTAATTTGTAGCTTCAGTTTATAAATATGGTGTGCCCTGTTTATAACTGGCACATCAATAGATGAAACTACAATTCCGAACGCAAATATGACCAATGTTTAATTAGCCATGCAATTTGCATTCAAGTGAAGGTTCCAGCCAGACTGCACTATAGGGTGTGGTACATTTGCCCTTACTTATATTTCAGAAAAATGTTTTTCTTTATTCTTTCACGGGATGTGGGCATCATTAACAATGTCAGCATTTGTTGCTCTTTGCTAACTGATCTTGAGAAAGTGATGGGGAGTTATTTTCATGATCAATATTACTGCTTCACCTCACGGAGGAGAATGATCCATATTCATCCAAATTGGCAGCTCAACAACAATATTAGAATGCAATAGATTTAAAGTCAGTCACCCGGATCATACATTGCTTAAACAAATATAGAAGCACATGTCATTTCAAAGCACAGCCCATTAATATTAACCCTTTGTCAGCGATGTTAAATGTTAAGTATTTTTAGAGGTCTTTTAGGTTTTGATCAGACAGTTAGAACAGGACCCACATAAAGAGCCCATATTGAACAATTGAGGCTATTTGTCCTTGACTCATTGACCTGTCAGGGATCTGGACCGGAGTCAGGATACTCAGATATTTAAATAAAAAGTCTATGATTCTAGAATTATAGATTTTTTGAGTCATAGAGATGTACAGAACTGAAACAGATCCTTCAGTCCAACTCATCCACCAGACATCCTAATCTAATCTAGTCCCATTTGCAAGCACTTGGTCCATATCCCACTAAAACCTTTCTATTCATATATCCATCCAGATGCCTTTTAAATGTTCTAATTGTACCAGCCTCCACCACTTCCTCTGGCAGCTCATTCCATACACATACCACCCTCTGTGTGAAAAAGAGACCCCTTAGGTCCCTTTTATATATTTTCCCTCTCACCCTAAACTTCTAGTTCTGGTCTTCCCCACCCCAGAGAAAAGACCTTGTCTATTCACCCTATCCATGCCACTTCATGATTTTTTTAACCTCTATAAGGTTACTCCTCAGCTCCAGGGAAAACAGCCTCAGCCTATTCAGCCTCTCCCTATAGCTCAAGTCCTCCAACTCTGGCAACATCCTTGTAAATCTTTTCTGAACCCTTCCAAGTCTCACAAGTTCCTTCCTATAGGAAGGAAATCAGAATTGCATGCAATATTTTAAAAGTGGCCTAATTATTGTCCTGTACAGCCACAACATGACCTCCCAACTCCTTTATTCAATGCTTTAACTGATAAAGGAAAGCATATCAAATGCCTTCTACACTATTCCATCTACTGGTGTCTCTACTTTCAAGGAGCTATGGAACCTACACTCCAAGGTCTCTTTGTTCAGCAACATTCCCCAGGACCTTAGTATTATGTGATTTGCCTTGCCAAAATGCAATACCTCACATTTATCTAAATTAAACTCCATCTGCCACTCCTCAGTACTTTCTAAAGAGAAAATACAGAGTTTCGTTTTCCAAATAACAGATAAAGTTATTACCCAACTATACAAGGACAAGAAAGATGGACCAAATAGCTTCTTTGACCCCTGCATCTTTTGATAGTTCTGTAATATAACAGTCACCAGATATTCCCAGGTTTTGACTGTGTGAGAAATGCCTGTAAAAACCGACTTCCTCTTCCCTGGATATTCTTCTTCATTTCTGAAAGGTCAGACTGCTTATGGTTAGCATCCTTGATATACCCATTAGTGCTGATGATACCTTTTCGCCATCACGTTAAGGAAGGCCTAAACTGTGACCCCCAGATCCTGATAATCCAGGAAACCCAACTCTATTTATACTTGTATTTCCGACTCGTTCTTCCAATTTTAGAGTTTTAGCATTGACTGTTCCCTCCCCCTCCAAGGTATCAAGCCTTTGTTGGGATACAATGCTACAAGTAACTGGCCACCCTAACATACCTGGTACAAATGGCATGTGGGTCTCTTTGACTATTTGACTGTTAAATGAAGCACAAAATCCTTTCCTTTACTCAATATACACATGCAGCTACTTCTGTCAGGGGTTACTTATTACTGAAAGGAAGTGAAAACAGCAAATAGGACTGTGGACACAGCACCCACTGAATCACAAGATTTAAACTGTCTCACTAATTCAGCTGAGATACAATCTTGAAACACAAAGCCTCAACGTAAATAGTGCAGCAGTCTCATTTTTGAAAAAAATAGGAACCACAAATAAAGCCAGAAATTAATTACACGTGTTCCCGCTCCCCTCTGCTCCCCCATATCTGTGGGTGATAGGTTCCAAAACTCGGAGATTCAGTGGTTAGCACTGGCTCACAGCATCAGGGACCCGGGTTCGATTCCCACATCAGGCAACTGTCTGTGTGGAGACAGTTTCACATTCTCTCCTTTGTCTGCGTGGGTTTCCTCAGAGTGCTCTGGTTGCATTAGTCAGGGGTAAATATGGTATAGGGGAATGGGTCTGGGTGGGTTACTCTTCGGAGGGTCGGTGTCAACTATTTGGGCCAAAGGGCCTGTTTCCACATTGTACGGAATCTAATCTAAAAGAAAAGACCTACCAGGGTTGTTCCAAAATCGCTGATAATAGCATTTAAATGGGAAACTTAACCCCCCGACAGCCCCCTGGAATTACTTCTGGAATGTTCCATGTAATGGCTAAACTACAGATTCCTGAAACCGCGGAAACTGAATCAGAGGATACAGGGGGTTCTACTGTATCTCCATTGTTCCTACTGCTTTAGTACAAAACATTTATCATTGATATTTCTGTGCTAGAAAAAGGGTACAGAGGAACTAGACCGGACGCCAGGTGGTAAACATTGATTTTTCAAGAGATTTTCCATTTTGTCTATCCGCATCCATTATTTGCATAAGCAATACAATCAAAAATCTAACATTCAAGAGTAACGTGTCCATAAAAAAATTAGGTAAACATCTCAGGCACCTACCTTCACGTCTACTTGCATTGTAGTTTTGTCAAGTTCAACATGTACTATTTTCATCCCAAAATACTGAGCAGCCTTGTCAAAAGCAGCATGAGCACTTTTGGGAGCGACACTGGGAAAGAAAAAGACACAGGATTCAATGCTGGTATTGACTGTTTCAGGCAATGAGCTGAGTGATGTAGTCCATATCTTACGACCAATACCAACCTTAATGGCAAACTGCCTGTAGTGTCCAGGAATATGCAGGTTTGGTGGGTTAGCAATGGTAAATTATAGGGATAGAGTTGGGGGCGGAGTCTAGGGTGGGATGCTCTTTGGAGGGTCATGCACACTCAATGGACTGAATGGTATCTTTCTGCAATGTCAAGACATACACAACTATGGGCCAAGTCTGGAAATGGGATTAGAATAGTTACGTGGCTATTTTTGATTGGCACAGACTCAAACTGGCTGAAGGGCCTTTTTCTGTGCTGCAGATCTCTATGACACCTAAGGAGACCAAGTGCATAAAGCCAATATTTTACTGCGGATGTAAAAACATTCAATATTTATAAGTACTTTCACTGTGACCTAGTTCCACATCAACTGCATTGCTCGATGTTATTCTTCTTAAACGGGAGGTGATGAAAGCATGGCGAAGACTTGTGGTGGCCTAGTGACTACAGGCTGTAACTACATTGTGATGGTTGACATAAAAATCATGAATGGTAAACGTTGCCATTAAACATTACAGTGGGACATACAGCCAAGAATCAATTAGACATGAAGCATCTTTTGATAAAGCATGGATACACTGCAAACCCAGAAAGGAATCATGTTACCAAATGCAACAGCTCTATAACCAGCACCTTCTGAAATCACTCACTGTTTCAGCACAGAAGCTTACTACAGTTTTCAAGTATTGGGACAGTGATCAGCCCCATTTGCCAGCTTCTCTAACTAGATCAGTTTTCAGACATGTCAGCCAGAAGTAAGGCTGATAAATCTGGTGTCTTCCAATGACCTTAATTAAGCCTTAATTTGTAGCTTGATTCCAAAACAATGCAATGATGGAACTTTCTCAGGCAAACTTGCAAAATGCAGATTGACACAAGTCAGTACAAAAGCTCTGCTCGTATAAAAGACTTACATTTATATGGCACTGGTCACAGCCTGAGGACATCTCATAATGAAAGAAAAGGAACCCTGCGCTAAGCAAGATCCACAAAACAGTGATGAGATTATGACCAACTGATTGCTTTTATTAAGTAACGACGGCTGAGGGAAGAATCTGGCCTCAAGACACCAGGGAGTACTGTCCTGTTCTTCTCAAAAGACTGCTGTAAGATCTTTGACAACCCCTTGAAAGGTCAGATGGGACTGGAGTTTAACTGGAAGAAAACATCATCCAAAATGGGGGCATTCCTGTTTCAGCACAGATTTTATATTGCAGGGTTCTAGAGCTGGTCTGGAACCTACGATCCTTAGAGTCAGTGGCAAGGCCTCTACCTTCTCAGCTGCTAATGCTGTTTATTCAGTCATTTCACAGGTCTCAGGAAATCTCAAAGCATCTCCAGAGCCAACAAGTTATTCTTTCTAACTACCAACTCTGTCCTTACATCAGATAAACACAATAGCTGATTTATGCACAGTAAGATTGCACAAAGATGACTGATTCAGAAGACGAGTCAGGAAACACTGCTGTTCTTTGACAATGAATGTTCTGCATTCTCAAGAGGCCGAGCACCTCAGTCTGATTTGGAAGACAGCAAAGCAAACAGATCAGCACTCCCTCGCCACTGTGTTGAAGGTCAGCCCAAAATCCACCCAAGTTGTTGCTGTTCTCAATTAGCAGAAAGGTTTCCTGCATAAAGCATTTCAAAGTAATTCATCAAATAAGAAGCATTTAATGCCTTTCTGAGACATGATCAAAGGCTGCACACACTATGCAAGTTTGTTTATAACTCTTCCTTTCCAAATTTCCAAACTTTTCACAGACGACGAAATGAAGTTTCCTTTTAAGCTCTGAGGTAATATGGCTTGAAGCAACGCATTTGTCAGCCTTTGGGTTACTACATTATAATACGAGACAGGAAAGGGTCCTGCAGGAACTCTCAGTATCGCAGTCATGTCCACCAAGACCTTACGAGGGAGTAAGAACTTTAATCCTTCTCACTAAAAGCCAAATCACAATTTTACAAAAAAAAGCCAGTGACCTTTCCAACATAAACACACTTCAAACATTTCTATTACTTTTACACACTAAGGGGCACTGGCAGATGACAGAACCTATTAACAATAGAGAGACCAGCAACCTAAAGGAAAGGTTTGCTAAACACTTGCGCATTAAGATGGTGCTTCCTCTAAGAGCCACAGCCTCTGTTCCTAGATGAGGATCAGTAGACAATAGAAGACACAAGATGTCTCTGGGTCAGCTACATATGGTGCTGCTAACAGCTAAAGAACAGCGAACATAAGTGATCCCACACAAAACTGAGTCTGTGAATGTACTGCAGGTTAAGGGCACAAGTTCCACAAGAATTAAGCTTTCAAATGCAGCCCGACTTGATTATAAAGTCAAACAGTTCAGAGTGTGTTTGTCATTCCCACCCACTCATAAGACACACACAATCCCTGCCTTCATTTACAGTTGGCAAGGATGATTCAGATGGCACACATTCTTAAATATGTGTAAACATATTTTGTTTTGAGCAATGTGAGTCTAATGAGAAATTTTTAATCCAAACACAACACATGGCAGGGCTGTTCACATTACACATTTTCACAGACCACCATTCTATCACTGTCATATTGTGACAACACATTCTGCGTTGTGATACAGAAGTCAGCTTTCATCAACATTTGCAGTCCTTGGGTGTAGGTACACCTACAGCTGCTTGTTGGGAGAGTACTCCACGATGCTGGTCTAGCATGAAAAAACAGCCATATAACTCCAACTCAGGATAGTGTGTAGCTTGCAGGGGAACGTGCAAGTGTGGTGTTCTCATACACCTGTTACCCTTGTCCTTTCAAATGATAGAGAAAGTAGGTGTGCAATGTGCAAAGAAGCTTTGGTGACTATAGTGCATCTTGTAGCTGGTCCAGACTGTGTAGCAGAGTGAAGGCTATGTATGGTGGAGATGATGAATAGGGCGTCAACCAAATGGGACACTTTGTCCTGAATGGTATCAAGCTTCTCGAGTGTTGTTGGAAATGCATTCATTAAGGCACAAAGTCAGTATTGCATCACATTCCTACTTGTGCCTTGTAGATAGTGAACAGACTTTGGGTGTAGGGAAGTGAGTCACTCACTAGAAGTGAAGGGTTGCAAAAGGTTTATAGAGACAATTGTTGAGCTTAGAACCCAGGATGACAAAAGCATAGCTGCCAATGGTGCAACAAACAAAATCATAAGATGTTCAGTGGCATCATTGCAGAGACAGCATTGTCAGATTGGAAATTTAGATGTTGAGCCTCCAATAAATCTGAAGTATTTAACAGGTTGGAGAAGCTTTGAAATCATTCACTATGTAGAACTGAAGCAACAGTACAAATCAAATATTCAAAAATCCATTTGTACTGAATGGAAAATAACCCCACACCCTTTTCAATGAATACAAATATTTCGTAGTTACTTACATTTCAGGATATTTCACTCCTCGCTCAAATCCAAGGTCTCTGTAAGCTTTGCAAGCCATAAGGATGCTTTCAGTCCCACCAGATGTCACCTGTGAAAGCAAGGATAGTTTAGATTTCCGACCTTTACATTTTCCTATCCTGAGACGTCTTTCATTACCTAGAAACCTTTCACCATGCTACACAAGCCAGCACTTATTCCCCTATGATGCAAGTTCTTTGGCAGACTGAGCTGCATTGATATGTGATGAATAACAAGACCTTGGAATCATGCAGCCTAAAAGGAGGCCAGTCAATCCAATGCGCTTGTGCTGGCACAAAGAGCTATCCAATTCACTCCACTCTGTTGCTATTTACAATTCATTCTCAAGCATGAGCAAGGCCTCAGTGTGGGTAGCATATCATCACTTGTGATGTTGTGGATTGTGGATTCAAATCTCACTTGAGCCCATAATGCAGGCAGACACTTCAGTGCAGTACTGAGGGAATGCTGCACTGACTGATAATCTTCTGAACAAAACAGTAAACTGTGGTTCCATCTACCTTCTCAGATGAGAGCAAAGATCCCAAGCACTATATCTTAAAAGAAAGATATGGTAGTTTAGAGTCTTGAATGTTAAATACTTTGTCATTCAATGAACCAATTTATTACACTTCAGTTCCAGTTATGGACTCAACCTTGTTCAAAGTTCCTTCAGTTCCCAACGATTTTCCTCTTTTACAAACCAGGCTGCCCTGGTTTGTACCCCCCTTCCACTCTCCTTCTCTGCAATTGCCAAACCAATCTTTCCTGATTTATGTGCTTCCTTCACTAGCTCATCCACAGATCTGATCAACTTCTATGTTAGACTGTAACAGTGCAGGTGGCCTCTGGGCAGAAGTTGTGGTTCATGAGGTCATTGGCCCTAGGACAACACAGTTCAAGTCTGAAGACCAACAACACAGTGGCCCCAAGAAACTATTGATAGAGAAATTGGAGAGTAGGTCAGAACATTTTTCAATGAGATTGGACAGGGTGGAAAACAATCTTGTGGGCTTTTTTATTGCAAATGATAATTTCTACCATTGGTATGAGTATGATTTGCTTGTTGTACTAGATAGACTGTGGAAAGAAATATAAATTTAAGTTGTTAGGGTTCTAGAGGACTATAGAACTGCTCTCCCAATACAATGAGAAGACTGGTGGGGAGTTTAATCTGAAGTCAAATAGTGAAGTAAGCAACATCGCTTTTAAAAAACAGGAACACTCACTGAACATCAAGTGTTCACAACTGAACCCAGAATGTCCTCGTGAACAGTTGATAGAAAGTGTTTGAATTTTTGCCTAAAATCAGCAAAGCATTTTAAGCTGGTAAACAGAATAAGTAGTTCCTCAAGTGCTCAAAACAATTGGAGCATATAAGTCATCTTTAGCCGTAGCTTTAAAACTTTGACGATAGTTCACTTCAGTACTTCATTGGCTAGAAAGCGCCCTGGAACATCCAGCGGTCCCAGCAATGCTTAAGACAAATTCAAGTTCTTTCTTTCTCGGTCTAAAACCAGGAGACATTCTCAGAATAAAGAAGCAGGTCATTTTGGACTAAGGTGAGGAATTTCTTCACACAGACAGTGGTGAGTCAATGAATTTATTAAATCTGAGGAAACTAAGTTATTGAGTATGTTCAAGACAGATAGGAATAGATTTTGAAACATTAAAGAGATCAAAAGGAAAATGGTTTTGAGATGGAAGGTCAGACATGGATCTTGATCAAAAGGGCCAATGGGCGGAGGAGTGGCAGATGGAGTTTAATTTAGATAAATGTGACGTGCTGCATTTTGGAAAAGCAAATAAGAACAGGACTTATACATTTAATGATAAGGTCCTGGGGATTGTTGCTGAACAAAGAGACCTTCCAGAGCAGGTTCATAGCTCCTTGAAAGTAGAGTCGCAGGTAGATAGGCTAGTGAAGAAGGCATTTGGTATACTTTACGTTATTGGTCAGAGTATTGAGCACAGGAGTTCGGAGGACATGTTGCGGCTTTACAGAACATTGGTTAGGCCACTTTAGGAATACTGCATGCAATCTGGTCTCCTTCCTATTGGAAGGATGTTGTGAAACATGAAAAGGTTCAGGCATGATTTACAAGGATGTTGCCAGGGTTGGAGGATTTGAGCTATAGGGAGAGGCTGAATAGGCTGGGGCTGTTTTTCCTAGAGTGTCAGAGGTTGAGGGGTGACCTGATAGAGGTTTATAAAATCATGTGGGGCATGGATAGGATAAATAGCAAAAAGGTTTTTTCCCTGGGATGGAGGAGTCCAGAATGAGGGCATATGTTTAGGGTGAGAGGGAAACGATTTAAATGGACCTAAGGGGCAACGTTTTCACACAGAGGGTTGTGCGACTATGAAATGAGCTGCCAAAGAAAGTGGAAGCTAGTACAATTGCAGCATTTAAAAAGCAGCTGAATGGGTTTGTGAATAGGAAGAAATTAGAGAGATACGGGCCAAGTGCTAGCAAATGGAACTAGATTAGCTTAGAGTATCTGGTCGGCATGGACAAGTTGGACCAAAGCGTCTGTTTTCATGCTGTACATCTCTACGACTCTATGATCTAGTTGTTTGGCAGAGCAGGCTCATGGCGCCAAATGGCCTACTCCTGCTCCATTTCATATGCTCCTTTTAGTATATCAAGCCAAAGCACAATTCAATTAAAGAAAGTCCCACAGACAAAGGCAGAATCTGGCAAAGTGATATGGAGGATGGTGAAAGGTTATCACAGATGGACGTGTACTGTGGAGTAATTGGATCTACCATGAGCTTTCCGAACTATGGAACAGGCCCAAGGAGTCAACTGGTCAAAGTTCATATGTTCTTATCTTGATAAGTGCTGTCTCATAATTTACAGTCTGTACACCAGCATTCAGAGCTTAACAATCATCACTGGTTGAATAGTTTAGGGTTCCTTTAACACTCTAACACAATATAATTCCTCATGAAAATTTCAGCATCCTCAACAAATATCATGCTGTCCTACTCCATGAATCAGCACAGGAACCCTAAGAGGTAAAAACAACGACTGCAGATGCTGGAAACCAGATTCTGGATTAGTGGTGCTGGAAGAGCACAGCAGTTCAGGCAGCATCCAAGTAGCTTCGAAATCGACGTTTCGGGCAAAAGCCCTTCATCAGGAATAAAGGTAGTGAGCCTGAAGCGTGGAGAGGTAAGCTAGAGGAGGGTGGGGGTGGGGAGAGAGTAGCATAGAGTACAATCGGTTAGTGGGGGAGGGGATGAAGGTGATAGGTCAAGGAGGAGAGGGTGGAGTGGATAGGTGGAAAAGAAGATAGGCAGGTAGGACAAGTCCGGACAAGTCAAGGGGACAGTTACTGAGCTGGAAGTTTAGAACTAGGGTGAGGTGGGGGAAGGGGAAATGAGGAAACTGTTGAAGTCCACATTGATGCCCTGGGGTTGAAGTGTTCCGAGGCGGAAGATGAGGCGTTCTTCCTCCAGGCGTCTGGTGGTGAGGGAGCGGCAGTGAAGGAGGCCCAGGACCTCCATGTCCTCGGCAGAGTGGGAAGGGGAGTTGAAATGTTGGGCCACAGGGCGGTGTGGTTGATTGGTGCGGGTGTCCCGGAGATGTTCCCTAAAGCGCTCTGCTAGGAGGCGCCCAGTCTCCCCAGTGTAGAGGAGACCGCATCGGGAGCAACGGATACAATAAATGATATTAGTGGATGTGCAAGTAAAACTTTGATGGATGTGGAAGGCTCCTTTAGGACCTTGGATAGAGGTGAGGGAGGAGGTGTGGGCGCAGGTTTTACAGTTCCTGCGGTGGCAGGGGAAAGTGCCAGGATGGGAGAGTGGGTTGTTTGGGGGCGTGGACCTGACCAGGTAGTCGCGGAGGGAATGGTCCTTGCGGAAGGCGGAAAGGGGTGGGGAGGGAAATATATCCCTGGTAGTGGGGTCTGTTTGGAGGTGGCGGAAATGTCGGCGGATGATTTGGTTGATGCGAAGGTTTGTAGGGTGGAAGGTGAGCACCAGGGGCATTCTGTCCTTGTTACGGTTGAAGGGGTGGGGTCTGAGGGTGGAGGTGCGGGATGTGGACGAGATGCATTGGAGAGCATCTTTAACCACATGGGAAGGGAAATTGCGGTCTCTAAAGAAGGAGGCCATCTGGTGTGTTCTGTGGTGGAACTGGTCCTCCTGGGAGCAGATCCGGCGGAGGCGGAGGAATTGGGAATACGGGATGGCATTTTTGCAAGAGGTAGGGTGGGAAGAGGTGTAATCCAGGTAGCTGTGGGAGTCGGTGGGTTTGTAAATAATGTCAGTGTCAAGTCGGTCGTCATTAATGGAGATGGAGAGGTCCAGGAAGGGGAGGGAGGTGTCAGAGATGGTCCAGGTAAATTTAAGGTCAGGGTGGAATGTGTTGGTCAAGTTGATGAATTGCTCAACCTCCTCGCGGGAGCATGAGGTGGCGCCAATGCAGTCATCAATGTAGCGGAGGAAGAGGTGGGGAGTGGTGCCGGTGTAATTATGGAAGATCAACTGCTCTACGTAGCCAACAAAGAGACAGGCATAGCTGGGGCCCATACGTGTGAAAGGGCATCAATGTGGACTTCAACAGTTTCCTCATTTCCCCTTCCCCCACCTCACCCTAGTTCTAAACTTCCAGCTCAGTAACTGTCCCCTTGACTTGTCCGGACTTGTCCTACCTGCATATCTTATTTTCCACCTATCCACTCCACCCTCTCCTCCTTGACCTATCACCTTCATCCCCTCCCCCACTCACCCATTGTACTCTATGCTACTTTCTCCCCACCCCCACCCTCCTCTAGCTTATCTCTCCACGCTTCAGGCTCACTGCCTTTATTCCTGATGAAGGGCTTTTGCCCAAAACATCAATTTCGAAACTACTTGGATGCTGCCTGAACTGCTGTGCTCTTCCAGCACCACTAATCCAGAAACAGGAACCCTAAGACTCATCCCAAACAGACTGACACAACACTAACCTGCACCATGAATGGTTCAGATGTTTGTTTTAAAAAATATTTGATAAGCAAAACAGGATATCAGCATCACTGATCTGACCATCATTTAATATCCATCTTCCAGTTTCTGCAAACTGGTGAGCTTTGTGGCTTTTTCTTAACCTGCTTGTATGTTTAATTAAATCTCAGTGGTCTGATGGGTCACTTTAGAGGGTAGCTTAGAGCTAAGAACAACGTAGGGTTGGGGTCAGGTAGACAACCAGACTGGATAAGGAGGGAAGATTTCCTTGCACAGACAACAGTGAACTAATTGGGTTTTGACAATAATCACTGTGACGACTAGATTTTATTTCCAGTTCATTTAAGAAAATAAATAAATGTAAATTCAGGCTATTACATTATTAAATTATAGTTTTTCCAGCAGACTGACCTAGCCACCCAGAGATCACGTATATGAAACCACAGGAAGGAGAGTTGTGAAACGGAGCTCAATAAATGTGGTCACTTGTGACACAATTGGAAAAATGTGACCACTGACAACTTATTGGAAAATCCCAATGGGTCTACTGAACTCTTTCCAAACATTGGAACCAGTGACTCTCATTTAGTTGGGCCGACAAGAACACAAATGTGCATTCATATAGCACCTTAACAGAGTAAAATATCCCAAGGTGCTTCACAGGAGCAATCACCAAACAAAGTTTCACACCAAGCCACAGAGATTTTAGGAAGGGGAATCAAAAGTTTGGTCACAAAGATAGGCTTCAAGGAAGAGTGCGACAGAGAGGTGGAAAGTTTCAGGAAGGTATTCCAGAGTGTAGCACATAGGGAGCTGAAAGGCATACTCAGTGGTGGAGCTATGAAAATTGGAGATGTAAAAGAGGTCAGATTGCAGAAGCAAAATGATACCTAACATTTCATGAAGTGATTCATCATTCAATTTTATAGTAAACAGAGTGCTTTAGAAAATATTTCACTATCACCTTGACCTATTGAGGAAATACAATAAACGCACACATTCTGAGAGCAATTTGTGATCTGCATTGCCAAAAAAGGACATAAGATGCAGATTCAGCAGTAACTTTCAAAGGGGAAACTATATGCTTAACAATGGAAAGAAAACAATCTGCAGGGAAATGGGAAAAAGTGGCAGTAAAAGGATAGCTCTTCAAAGAAAGAAAAACAGTACAATGGGATGAATGCTGCACGTTGAAAATTTCTACAAAAGCACAGCGATCTGCTGTTCAGTTCTTGTACTTATCTTTTTAATCATTTGAGGGATATAAACATTGCTGCCAAAGAGACCTGACATCTTAGAAAGCCTGAATCTGTTAGTTTGTTAGTCAGTTGAATGACGCAGCACCAATACAGGCATTATTATTTCAATAATCTTTCAGCCTTCACCAGTCACCTGGTCCCCATTTAGTTGAACTAAGACATAAAGGCAACAGCGAACACTTCGAAGCATCAATTTCAAATGTAACAGCTGCACATTGCCCAATTCGACATTCACTACACAATAACCCAGAGCTTAGTCACGGTGGTAAAATAAGCACAGCCCTTCCCATTCAAGAAGCAATAATAGGCTTTGTGTCAACTCTTAAGAGTAAGATAATATATTCAATTATTATGCACCACTGTAAGGGAACATGGAGCCAAACTGAATATAGACTGAAAACAGCAATTCCTGGCAGAAATACAGCTGATCTGACAGCACTTGCGCAAAGAAAATGGAGTTAAGGTTTTGAGTCCAGTGACCCTTCTAAGATGTGGACAGTAAGGAAACGGACTCTTTGGTCCAACTTGTCTGCACTAACCAACATCCCAATCTGACCTAGACCTATTTAGAGAGTCATAGAGATGCACAGCACAAACAGATCCTTCGGACCAACTCGTCCATGCCAACCAGACATCTGAACCTAATCTAGTCCCATTTGCCAGCACTTGGCCCATATCCCTCCAAACCCTTCCTATTCATGTGCCCATTCAAATGCCTTTTAAATGTTGCAATTGCACGAGCCTCCACCACTTCCTCAGGCAGATCATTCCACACATGTACCACCCTCTGTATAAAACATTGCCCCTTAGGTCCTTTTTATATCTTTTCCATCGCACACTAAACCTATGCCTTTAGCTCTGGACCCCCCCCCCCCCCCCCCAGGGAAAAGACTTTGTCTATTTATCCTATCTATGCCCCTCATGATTTTATAAACCTCTATAAAAGGTCACCCCTCAGCTTCCCAAGCTCCAGAGAAAACAGCCCCAGCCTGTTCCGCCTCTCCCTGTAGCTGAAATCCTCCAACCCTGGCAACATCCTTGTAAATCTTTTCTGAACTCTTTCAAGTTTGCCAGCATTTGGCCCATATCCTCTAAACCCTTCAAATTCATGTAGTATTTAAAAGGCATCTATATTGGTGTAATTGTATCTGTATCCACCACTTCCACGACAGCTCATTCCATACACAAACCATCCTCTGCATGAAAACGTAACCCCTCAGATCCTTTTTAAATCTTTCCACTTTCACCTTAAACCTATGCCCTATAAATTTGGACTGTCATAAAATTCACTAAAGAGGAGGAAAACGACAACAAACTGCCATTCCTAGATGTCACAGTAGAGCAAACAGTCAATGGGAAACTTCAAAGCAGCATCTACAGGAAACCAACACACGGACCAAATATTGAATGACAGAAGCAATCATCCCAACATCCACAAACGAAGCTGCACTAGAACATTATTTCAACGAGCCACCACACACTGCAGCACAGAGGAACTATGCAGAGCAGAGGAAAATCACCTATACAGTGTATTCAAAAAGATCTGGTACCCAATAAACACAGTTCACCAATTTCTCAGCAACAAACCCTGCTAAGCAGACAGAATACACCCAGAAACCCGAGCCACTCTCCCCTACGTCAAAGAGATCTCGGAAATGACTGCCAGACTACTCAGACCTCTTGGCATCATGGTAGCCCACAAACCCACCAACACAGTAAAACAGCAGCTAATGAACTTGAAAGACCCTATACAGACAACAAGCAAAACTAATGTCATTTACAGAATACCGTGCAAGAATTGTAACAAATACTACATGGACAAACAGGAAGAAAACTAGCCATCAGGATACATGAACATCAACTAGCCACAAAAAGACATGACTCACTGTCACTAGTATCCTTACATACAGATGAGTAAGGACACCACTTCAACTGGGACAATACATCCATCCTAGGACAAGCCAAACAGAGACACACACGAGAATTCCTAGAAGCATGGCATTCCAACTGGAAGTCTATCAACAGACATGTTGACTTGGATCCCATTTACCACCCCCTGAGAAAAAGAACAGGAAATGACATCACCAACCCAAGGAAACTTAAACAGAAAGCGGGCCATGCCACCAGTGCTCCATCCAGAGGCTCACTAATGATGTTACCTAGTATGGTGATGAAATGTCTGAAAACGAACCTTCCAGCTTAGCGAGCAAATTTACACCCAGGATTGATGTTATATATTTATTTAGCATCTCACCCATCTTGTGATTTCTTATAACATTTCTTGAAATGTTAACTCTGTTTTCTCTCCACAGATGCTGCCAGACCTACTATGTTTCTCCATAATTTCTGTTTTTGTTTCAGATCTCTGGCATCTTTGTTTTATTTTACTTGAATACAGATTGCAATCCAAAGTACATGCCCAATATTTCATCCACGAAAGACCAGCATAAACACAGACATCATGATGAAAGCAGGAATGTTACAAGTAGCTTCACAATCACCCTTTCGCCTATTATTTTACTGACAGCATAGTCAATAAAAGAAAATAACTGTATGAGCTATTCATATACATATGCACTGAACATAGACACAGACCTTGGCAACATAGGAATGCTGAATATTTGCTCCCAAGGTTTTCTGGAGTACACCAGTATATGCCTGCCTTCATTTATAGACTTGTACCCCACTCCTAGCTGCTGCCCAAGTTAAACTGGCAAAAATCCCTGAAGAGAGTTTGGCACAGTTCTGAACAGTTATGTAACCTCCACAAGGTAGAAGGCTACTTCTTCCCAAGCCAGACTCAGGTATTTTTAAAAATTCCTAATTAAAGTAACAGAAGTGGAACTAAATTTTCTCCGAAGAAAAATATAGTCACAATGATCATTTAAAATACAGAGGCAATTTGGTATTAAATTGACATGGAATGAAAAACAACAGCAGTAATTTCTGCAGCACAGCATGTACACACATTGCTCCTGTGTTAATTCCCTGACTTAGTTATCCCACTAGACCCATTCCCCAGCAATTAGCCCAACAATTTTAAAAAATATTTCGGTCATTTATCTTTTACTTTTGAACAGCCACAATGAATTCCGCCTCCACTGCTATTTCAGTACCTTGATCAGAAGCCTATTTAATCATCCCCACAAAGAAATTTCTTTTGACCTGCTCCTTCAATTTTGCACTGTCCTCCCTCAATGTCTAATTGAGTAGATTAATGAATGACAGATGCACAGAAGATTTACTATTAGCTTGTCAAAGTGATTTAAACACACCTGATAACAAGAAGTGGAATGGGATGCACATTTACAGAATCATAGGTGGTGTCTATTCTGCCCATTGTACCTGTACTGACTCTTTGGAAAAGATCTATCCAATCAGTCCAACTTCACCCCTCCTGCTTTTTGTCTGGAACTCTGCAAATGGTTCCCTTTCCAGTTTCGATCGTGTCAGACTTCCTGGAGCTACATGATGAGCTGTGACTTCTTTTCCAGCACTGGCTTTCAGTCCAAATTCGGAAAACCTTGTCTAATCCCTCAAGACACAGTCTAGACTGAAGCATAAACAGACCTGGATGCCATGAAACCCATTAGAAATGATTCTTGGGAGAAAGCAGAACACCGAGTGGATGCTGCTTGCCAGCACTATATTAGAGAATTCATTTATTTGCTTGGTGTATTTATGAGTCAGTCATGAGGTGTCACTTCAAGCCAAATATCCTATAAGTCTGACATTTTGCCAGGAAATTGCTGCTGAAGATGTCTGTCTTCTGTAAAAGGTCAATTAACCGATAATGAAGGTGAATAGAACAGCACAAATTGGAGGGTTTTTAAAATATTTATACATATAACCACACTAGAGATTGATGGCAGATACAATAATTGTCTCAGTGAACTCCCCCACACCGACCAAACATGCATGCACCACCTCTCCCATTACTGACTGAATATCCTTCTCTCTTTGGTGGTCTGAATGAATATTGCAGCATGTGCAAGAACTAGAAAAAGAATCAATGCCAAAAAGTCTCACACTGCAAGCTCAGGTAGGTAGAGATGAGAGAGTTCACATCAAGCTCATCTAGGCAAGGACTTCACAGCATAAAACTCAAGGATTCCACTGTCTTTGCCAACAGTCCCCTAACTAGATTCCAAGTATTTTGTGGCACAGTGGTCATGTCCTTACCACTGGACAAGGAGGTATATTCCGTTCATCTGCCTTTTTTTTGTTCCTCATTACTATTTCTCCAGCCTCATTTTCCAACAGTCTAAAATCCACTTGTCTCTTTCTTACTTTTTCTGTATCTAAAAGAAAATCTTGCAATCTTCTTTTATATTACTAGCTCATCTTTTATGAACTTTAAATACTGCCTAAAATAAACTGAACAGCAGACGGTAAGCTCTGTCCTCCACTTTATCCCCCAGTGTCTATCAAGCTTTTATTTCCAATTACAAATGACCTTTGCTCTATATTAATCCTGTTAACTCTGTGTCTGTCTCCACAGACGCTGCCAAACTTGATGAGTCTCTCCAGCACTTCCTTTTTCTTTTAAATTTCAGATCTCCAACATTTGCAATATTTTGTTTTTGTTTAATAGTGTTCCAAAGTGGGAGTATTTTCGACACCTCTCAAAGAGCATGGAGGAGGTTGAAACGACTGCATTCTGACAGTGGAATCAGCAAATCTCCGGTATATTCTCCTAGTGAAAGGAACAGTGTACTTGACTACAAGTGATGCAGCACCAAGGTGACTGAGATCATCTATCATCAAAGCATCATGGATAGGATAAATCAACAAGGTCTTTTCCCTGGGGTGGGGGAAGTCCAGTACTAGACAACATAGGTTTAGGGTGAAAGGGGATAGACATAAAAGCAACTTAAGGGCAACTTTTCACATAGAGGGTGGTGCATGTATGGAATGAGCTGCCAGCAGAAGTGGAGACTGGTGGAATTACATCATTTAAGAGGCTTCTGGATTGATTTTGAATAGGAAGGGATATGGGCCAAGTGCTGGCAAATAGGACTAGATTAGGCTAGGATATCTGGTCAGCATGGATGAGTTGGACTGCCGGGTCTGTTTCTGTGTTGTACATCTCTATGGCTCTTTCTGTACACTGAAATAATATGTGACATTACAACAGAGGTGAAAACAAGCAAAACTAATGGAAAGCTGCTATGGGATGGAAACTAATTAAACAATGTTTTCAAGGTGCAGGTACAGTGGCTGACTGGCCTGTCTTTGGTGTTCTACATTTCTATTCCACATCCCTGGCAAGTATTCTTCAGTTTCAACCATTCTTCAGTTTTATGCATTGTATTCCCTTTGCATTACATGTTTCTTGTGTATCAAGACATTGGGCTGTTCTTATTAAAGACAGTTTTAATGAAGTCAGCTGCCTTTCTGCATTTGATTGCAGTAATTGAGACTCCAAGACTCAGCTATGGAATTTTGGAATTGTAATGGTTCAAAGGAAACACTTCTCTGCCGGTGTCTTCCTACAATCCACCGAGATCTCTGCACTTCTCCAATTCTGGCCTCATACACATGTAAACATCATTTATCCTACCAATGGCGGGCATGCCTGGCAGCTGCAAAGGTGCGAAGCTCTGGAATTCCCTCACTAAACTGCTTTCCCCCTCCTTTCTGACATTGCCTAAAATCTCACCTCCTCTTTCATTGAAACACAGAAAATCAGAGGAGGGGTAGGCCGTTTGGCACTTTGAGCATGACTGATCTTTCAATTCAATAGCCCAGTCCCACCTTTCTCCATATCTTTTGATCCCCTTAGCCCCAAATGTTGTGCAGAGCTCCTTGAACCAAGTCAGTTTTCCCAATGCATCTCAACTCGTATCTGGTTAGAATTTTGTGAAGCACAACAGCTTAAAAACACAATATAAATAGAAGTTTTTTTAAGATAAAGCCTTTAATTAATAACTCTATTTACAAATCAGATAGAATGTGGCTTTTTCTTTACTCTCTCAAAAAGTGGCTTCCCTGGCTAGGCTAGCATTTACTACTCATCTCTAGTTTCCTTTTAGAAGGTAGTAGCGAGCTGCCTTTTTGAGCAACTGCATTCCAACTGGCGTAGGAGAACCCAAAATGCCAAATTTTTGGAGTGGGCAGGTGGAATTCCACATCCTTAAACCAGCATCACTGCAGAAAAATGTGAAAGAACATATATAGTTCCAAGGCAAGATTGTGTGCAACTTGGTAAGGAATCTCAGGTAATGGTAATGCAATACGTTGCCTCCCTTGACATTCTTGGACTGGAGGCCTAGCTGTGCACTGCAAGGATCGGTGCTGGATCCATTGCTTTTGTCATTTATATAAATTATCTGGATATAAATATAGGAGGGATAGTTAGTAAGTTTGCAGATGACACCAAAATTGGTGTCGTGGACAGTGAAGAAGGTTACCTCAGACTATAACAGGATCTTGATCAGTATGACCGACAGGTTGAGGAGACACACATGGATATACATGTGATGTGGTAGGTTTTGCAAAGGCAAATCAGAGCAGGACTTATACACTTAACGGTACCGTCCTGGGGAATGCTGAACAAAGAGACCTCGGAATGCAGCTTCATAGTTCTTTCAAAGTTGAGTCGGAGGTATACAGGATAGTGAAGGTGATGTTTGGTACGGTTACCTTTATTGGTAGTGCAATGAGTACAGGAGTTGGAAATCACTTTTGGATTACTGCGTTCAATTCTGGTCTCCATGCTTATAGGAAAGATATTGTGAAACTTGGAAGGGTTCAGAAAAGATTTACAAGGATGTTGCCAGGGTTGGAGGATATGAGCTTTCAGGAGAGGCTGAATAGGTTGGGGCTATCTTCCCTGACCACCAGAGGATGACGGATGTCCTTATAGAGGTTTATTAAATCATGAGAGGCATGGATTAGGTGAATAGTCAAGGTCTTTTTCCCAGTTGGGGGGAAAGAGTCCAAAACTCGAGGACATACATTTAAGGTGAGAGCGGAAAGATTCAAAAGGGACTAAGGGGCAACTTTGTGATACAGAGGGGGGTGCATGAATGGAATGAACTGCCAGAGGAAGTGGTGGAAGCTGGTACAATTATAATATTTAAAAGGCATCTGGATGGGTACATGAATAGAAAGAGTTTAGAAGAATATACATGAAATTGCTGGCAAATGGGACAATATTAATTTAGGATATCTGGTCAACATGGATAAGTTGGACCGAATGGTATATTTCCATGCTGTGCGTCTTTTTGACTCTTATGATTCTACATGGTGGAGCCCATGGATTGAGAAAGTGCAATCAAAGAAGCCATGTCATGCTGCTGAATGCACCTTTTCTAAGACACATATTGCTGCCACTGTACATTGGTGGAGGGATGCCAAAGTGGTGAACGTTCTGCTTTATCCTGGATGATGTCAAGCTTCTTGAGGGCTGTTGAAGCTGCACTCATTCAGGCAAGTGGACAATCTTCATTCCTGGCTTGTACCTTGTAGTGTACAGCTTTGGGGAGGCAGGAAGTGAGTAACTTGCTGCAGAACTCCCAGTCACTGGCCTGCTCCTGAAGTCACACATAGCCGCATGCTGCCATTGTTTACATGTAGTTTCCGGTCAATAGTAACCCTCACAATGTTCTAAAGATGGGAAATTCAGTGACGTTAATGTTAGTGAATGTCAAGGAGACCTGGCAGAGTCACAATTGTTGAAGATGGTCATTGCCAAGCACATGTATAACATAAATGTTAACATTAGTAATCCAAAGCTATTTAAGGACAAGCATTGCTTCAGTATCAAAGGAGTCATAAATGGTACTGAAGTGTGCAATCATCAGTGAGCGCACTCTTTTTGACCCTAAGATGGAGGGAAGGTCATTGATGAAGCAGCTAAGATGGTTGAGCCTAGGACACCAGCCTGGGGAAGTCTTACAGGCATGTCCCACAACTGAGATGACTGGTCTCCAACTCAAGACCAACTACCTTCCTTTCTACTCAGAATGCCTCCAACCAGCTCTCTTCCACCTCAATTCTCATTGATTTCAAATTTTGCTCTTGGTGGTACTAGGTCAAGTGCTGCCTTGATATTAAGTACAGGAACTTTAACCTCACATCTGGGTTTCATATTTAAAACAAGTACAACATATGTTCTGAAACAGAGTGGCCTAGTGAACCTGGCTGAGCAATGGTGAACAGGTTACTCCTGTGTAACAGTGTCATAGTGTCAACAACACCTTCCATCACTTTGCTGAATGTTGAGAGCAAACAGACGGGAGGTTAAGTCAGCAGACTGGATTTGTCCTGCTTTCTACAAATAGGACATACTTGGACAATTTTCCACATTATCAGGTAGATGCCAATGTTGCAGCTGCACAGGAACAGATTGGAGAACAAATCTTTTTGTAATAAAGCCAGGATATCAACAGCTTGGCAAACAGAATACAAAGAAGTGCACCCTTTGGACTATCTTATCATTTATGAAATATCTGGTTCCTGAAAGACAGAGATTATCAAACAAATAATGCTGATACAACATACAGTTGTTACATGGCCTATCACCTTCGATCAGTGACTAATGTTTTACTTAACAAACAAAGAGAATGTAGGACAAACTCACCAGGTCCAGAATAACTCTTCTTCAGAACTGTTTCTCTCTTCACAGATGCTGCAATACCTGATGAATTTCTTCAGCATTTTATGTTTGTTTCAGGTTTCCAGCATCCGCATTATTATGCTTGCATTCCTGGCTATTAACAGTGACTGAGACCAAATGCATACGTGGGACATCTTATAAACCTCAGCTTAAAAATAATACTAATTAAGAGACCTATTCTACCTCAAGACTGCCAACAGAATCTTATAATTACTGAACAACAACTGAATTGTTGTGATTATCATTAAGTATGCTTTCTTTTTGCAAAGCTCTGATTTCCAACTTCCGAAATTTAGCAGAATTCCAGTTCAGGATACAGGATTCAAGATACATCGTGTGATGTCAAAGAGCTGGCTATGACAAATGGCATTTCGAATGGCAGAGCAGTTCCAAGGGGCTGAATAGCCTTCTGCATTCCCAAGTAAAGGCAAGCATTTTCATTACTGTGGGATCTACCTACCGTCCCGCAGGATTCTGGCCCCCCTCGGAAGAGAGTACAAGCCATTCGAACAACCTCCGCTTCCATCTTCCTCACACCAGGGAAGATGTCCGGATGTAGTGGGTTACTCCAAGCAAAGTCTCCATAAACCTTAAAACAAAATGTAATTGCATTAGCAGATCTCATAATTCCTAATTAAGTTACCAAAATATTCACAGCAGAGAAACAGCCTGTTTGACCCAATACACCCATGCTGTATATTTCAGACTTGCCTTCACCTACCCTATTCAACACAATCCATCTCCATATTCCTTTCTCCCTTAATTCCTTCCCCTTTGAATCCATAAAATACTTGAGAACACAAGGGAGCTTCCCATCGTGTCATGGGAGCTTTTGCAATCCCCTGTGAGCACAAACTCAGAAGCAAAGATTATCTGATCATTTATCTCATTGCTTTCTGAAGAAGATTGCTACATACAAGTTGGTTACCACATTTCTCTATACTGATGAGCAGTAACTATCCATCCAAAATATTTCATCAGCTCTGAAACACTTCAGGATATCCTTCCCAACTCGAGATTCTGTTGTTTGACTGTTGCAATATGGCTGCACTCCTTGACAACGTCGTTATCACTTCTGCGCTAGTCTTCCATCTCCACTTCCTATCTCTGATCTTTGTGTTGTCTCAGAGTTTAAAATCAATAGCAAGAGAGTTGACTGAGGTCAAGAATCCATCAAATTTTTACTTGCTTTTTTTAATATAATTGAGGTTATTAGGCTAATTCATAGACAATTAGAGTCAATCACATTTTCATTGTTTGGAGCCACATTTAGGCCAAAAATCCATTGCAGCGAAAATGTAGATTCTATTATTAAGGAAGTTATAGCAGGGTTATAGCAAATTATTACTGCAATTAGGCAGATTCAACATAGTTCAACAAAAGGGAAATCATGTTTGACTAATTTATTAAGAGTTCTTTGAGGAAGGAATAAGTAATGCAGTTGAAAGCAAACTTCTACATGTAGTATACTTGGATTTCCAAAGGCATTTAACAAGGTTCCACATCAAAGGTTATCAAACAAACTAAGGGCTCTTGGTGTCTACTGTAACATATGATCATGGATACAGATCTGGTTGGTCAACAGAGAATCCCAACAGTGCGGCAAGAGACCATTTGGCCCATTAAATCTGCATCGATCTTCTGAACAGCATCCCATCCAGACTCTGACCCTCTGACCCAAACCCCCCCCTTTCCCCATAACTCCACATTTCCCATGGCTAATCCACCTAGCCTTCACTTTCCTCAACACTAGGGGCAATTTAACATGGCCAAACACCTAATGGACAGTGGCAGGAAACTAGAGCACTTGGAAAACAGGAAGGATGGAGAGAATGTGTAAACTCCACAGACAGTCACCATTGGCTAGAATTGAACCCACGTCCCTGGTACAGTGAGGCAGTAGTGATAACTACTGAGCCACTGTGCCACCCCAAGGAAGCAAACAGGAAGCAAGATGGATCATTCTTAGGCTGGCTAGCTGTAACCACAAGGATCAATTCTGGAGCATTAACTATTTACAATCTATTATCATGAAGGGACTAAATGCAAGGTTGCTAACTTTGATGATAACACAAAATAAGTAGGAGAGTAACTGTGAGGAGGACAAAGAATTTGCAAAGTGATTTTGATAGGTTAGGTCAGGGACAAAAAAAAAACTGGCATATGGCTAAAATGTGGGAATTACAAACTTGCCCACTTAGCAAGAACAGTAGAAAGGCAATATGCAATATAATTGGAGAGAAAGATTGTAGGACTCTGCAGTACAGAGCAATCTGAGTGCACGGAAACATGCATGCAAAATTTAGATGATTCAAGTACAGCAAATGACTAGGAAGGCCAATTAAACATCATCATTTATTGCAATGGGAATGGAATACAAATTATGCCAGAATTGTACAGGGCATTTGCAAGACCATGTTTAGAATACTGCGTACCATTCTGGTCTCTTTATTTAACAAAGGAAACAATTACATTAGAGGGACAAGTTAGAGACGTTTACTTGATTGATATCAGTAATGAAGGAGTTATCTTTTGAGAAAAGGTTGAACAGATTGGGGTTTAGAAGAACATGAGGTGGTGTTACTGAAACGTACAAGCCCCTGAGGGTGAATGCTGACAGGATGTTTCTCCTTATGGGGGAAGACGAGAATTAAGGGCACACTTTAAAAGTAAGGGCCTACCATTTAAGATGCAGATGATAAGAAATAATTTATCTCAGAGGGTCATGAAGTCTGTGGAATTCTCTTCACTCAGACAGCAATGCGGGCTAGATCACTAAACATTTTTAAGATTAAGTCTTGACTGAAAAGGTAGTCAAAGATTACAGGGGTTAGACAGCAAAGTGGATTTGAGACATTCAGATCGGCCATTATCTTATCAAATAATGAAGCATGCTGAGGGGCCAAATGGTCTATTCCTGCTCCTAATTTATGTGTATATATGTAAGAAGTCAGCACAGTAGATCTCCCTTTTGAAAGCGCAGATCTTCTTCCTGAAAGCACAGTCAACAACCAACCAACACTTGGATAAGTACATGATTAGGTTTGGAGGAATATGGACCAAATGCAGACAGATGGGACTAGTTTTATTTGGGAAAGCGATCGATGTGGAATACATGGACCAAATGTTTCACGTTGTATGGATATTTGACCTTCAAGGTCACTTTTATTGGTAGCAGCTTGTTAACTTCCAGATTTATTTCTTTTAAACAACTCAAATTAAAATTCCAGAGGGATTTAAAGTCATGTCCTTCAGATTACAAGCCTGGTCATATAACCACTATACCACAGTGCTCATTTATGAGTAAGGAGTGTATGCTTAATTAGAACTCTGTGAACTTAAACTGAAACTGTGCAATTGAAAAACGTCTCCTGGACTATGTTGTTAATATTTCTCTTGTACTCTGGTACTGATAAATAATAACACTAACAGAAACTATATTTATGTTTTTCACTGACTTCTAATTAATGTTCCACTACGTTCCTTATTTTTGATCATGAAGAGAGATTGTCCAATCAATTTGTATCCAATGGACAATTCAAGGTAAATGTCCTTTCACTCAATAGGAGTAGACTGTCAACAGGCATTGAGTGACTCATGACAAACTAAGCAGAATAGAGTGAAAACAAAAAAATGGGTGGTCTTGAGACCATCAAATAAAATTAAACATTTTTGGATCTGGTGATCTGTTACAGCCAAGTCTCCAATGAAATATCAAACTCGCCTTTCTTCTCAGAAACAAAAAACTCTAAGATGAGTTAACCCAAGGTAACAACGTGTTCTGGAAACTAAAGTAAGCACTCTCAGATGACGGTGCATGCTTGACATTTCAACACCGAGGGGCTGCAACATTCCAAAAGATGTTGATGCTTCAAGGGCAGCTTTGAATTGAGACCATCAAGCATCGTTTCAGTTCCTCGATCTCATTGCTGCTCATGGGGCTTGTTGTGCTGCAGAGCAGCAACTACACTGCAAGAGTGATTCAGCAGCTGTGAAATATTTTCAGATGTCCTGAGGATGTGAAAGGTGGCACTGAATCACAATGTTACTCTCAGATCATTACTGAAACTAAATATTGGGAGGTTATTATTAAAATTACTCCAAGTTCCTCTGTTTGATTGACTATGTGTTAGAGTCTGGAATGCATACCAAGATTGAGAGGCATT
Source organism: Chiloscyllium punctatum (assembly GCF_047496795.1). Taxonomy (NCBI): domain Eukaryota; kingdom Metazoa; phylum Chordata; class Chondrichthyes; order Orectolobiformes; family Hemiscylliidae; genus Chiloscyllium; species Chiloscyllium punctatum. Next base: position 106,509,435 of record NC_092751.1, read on the forward strand.
GTACACAAGTTGGTCATAAGATCATAAGAAATCAAAACATTGCAGACCACTCGGCCCATTGAGCCTACTTCACTAATTAGTAAGGCCAAGGCTGATTGCCTTAACTCCACTTTACTACCAGTGCCACTAAAAGCTCGACTCAATCACTGATCAAGAGTCTGACTAACTCAGCAGTGAATAAATTAAAATGAACTGAGAAAAGAAATTTCACTTCAACTCAATTTTAAACAGGACAGACTTATTTTTAAACTACATCCCCTAGTTGGACACAAGTTTGACAGGTTGGTTCTGTTTCCATTGAAGGTTAGAAGAATGAGAGGCGATCATATTAAAACATACAAGACCCTGAGGGAACCTGTAAGGCTGGAGAGGGAGAGACCAGAACTATGGGACACAGTTCAAAAATAAGAGGTCTCCCATTTCTGATAGGAACAAGGAGTGGTGAGTCTGTGGACCGCTTCCCCATTGAACAGCCCAGGCAGAGGTAGATCAATTCTTGATTAACAAAGGGAAATCAGGTCACCCATGACCTTCTTGAATTTCAGAGCAAGCTTGAGGGCCTGAGTGGACTACTCCTGGTCATAAAATCCATGGTTCTACAAAATATCCTTACAAACTCCACACTGTCAAACCCTCTCAATCACTCATGTTGCAATATCTCACCTTTCACCTTCTAAACTCCAATGTATGCATGCCCAATCTTTCCTCATAAGATGAAGCTTTCTTCCCAGGTGACTGAACATTCCCTGAAATGTTCCGTGAGCATCTCATCAATGTTCTACTAATAATGGCAATATCATTGCTGCTGCTACAAAAGATTCTATACAGTATAGAGATTCTTGTCAATTGTAGGCTGCCAATGTTATGCTGACATTGACCACTTGAAGGAAGAGTGATCTGGTCAACCAAAAAGGAAAATGTTGGGAGTGCTTTAAAAAAAGTTGCTGGCTTTGAGCCAGTAAAGTGAGAATTGCTGTAGCTTATAAACAATTGTTCTGTTGTCATTACGTCACATTAAGACACTTCTTACCTTCACCATCAGCTTTGTGAGCTGTTCCTCACCACTATACACTGTCCCAGAGACTTGCCCTTTCTCCCAATGTACCTCTCCTACAAAATACAAAATGCAGTTTCAGCAAGTGAACGCTTTGTTGGTCCCTGCAGCTTTCTCACCCAAGATTAGATAACAATTAATTGCAGAACAAGCGACTCACAGCATGAGCCTGCTGAGGTGAAGCAGCATAAAACTTGTCACAATTCTGAGTGACTGCAGATCAATCCAGTGGCTTTGATAATGGAAAACGGTGAAATGGCACCTTTGTACTAAAGAACGATGTTTAATCAAACATAACACTAAATGTTCAACATGAAGAATGAAGAATTTCCACCATGGACAAGCCTAAACACAAAATGGGGTAAATTTTGCTTCAATACATTCACAGGATTAGAGTGCCGTGGGAATTACCAGAAGACCAGTATTTACTGTCCCATCCCTCACTGCTGTTGAAAGTGGTGGTGAGCCATACTCTTGAATACAACTGAGTATCTCATTAGAGCAACTAAGAGGCAAATTCTGTAGGGCTGGAGTCACATACAGACGAGACGAAGTAAGATCAGCAGATTTCCTCCCCAAAAGGACATTAGTCAATCAAATAGTTTATATCACAATCCAGTCACTTCAAGGCTGCAATTATTGAGACTAGCATTTTTTTAAATATCCCAGATATGTTTAATTAATGAAATGCAAGCTCCTAAGTACCACAGAAGTCAAGTCTGCATCATTACTCTAAGCCTCCTTGCCACTTATCCAGCAGTGTAACTGTAATGCTGCTGCCATCCCCAGGTGCTGAAGCCTGAAACACACATCCCCGCCATCCCAAATAAATATTACAACCTGTTTTGTTTGTGATGAGGAGCTTCAGAGTGAGAAACAGGATGTAAGAAAGCAATGCAGAAATGAGGGAGGTACTGCACAAAAACAAAATGCACCTATACAGTGCCTTTAACATAACTAAAACACTCAAACGTTGCATTGTCGGAGAAGACTTCACTGGACAAGATTGAGAAGCAAGACACGCAAAGGGATATTAGGTTTCAAAGGTCTTAAGGAGCTGAAAGAAATAGAGAGATTTGGAGGTTTGATTCCAGAGCTTAGGAAGAAGGCAGCTGAAAATACCACTGACAATAGTGAAGGATGAACCTTACAGGCACCAAGAGACTAGGACTGAAGTCCACTACATATATGTCAGCAGAAACCTCCAGCTCAATTTTTATATATACACAAGATATAGAAGACAATTTAATTCACTGGCCGGGAAGAGTAAAAAAATAAGAATGATGAAAAGCTTTCAAAATACAATATTATTAATTTACCCATTGTGCTGTAGTCTTTAAGCTTTAACAGCAGTTCAGACTCTGCCAAGCCCTGTGCAGGCAGGGACGTAATGTATGTCGTTCCATCCTTAAGTGTTAAGACGCTTGTGGAAAGGTCATCCAGTGCCTTGTTAAGTTGTTTCTGTACCTGTTGATGGGAGTGTGTCAGAAGAATCAAACCCATGCCAATATTCAAGTTATTGCATTATGAGCACAATACACTTCATCAGATGTGCCACTAACCTGGAGCCCTGCACCCATCTGATATTTAGCTTGAGCTGACTAGCTTATGAGAAATGAAGTTCTTAGGGTGGATTAGTTTATGATTTGCCTTTTTTAAAAAAAAACATTTTCTTTTAACTGAATCAATTGAGTTCAAACAGCTGAGGTTATTTGTAAGTTTTTTCAAAACACAGTATAATGCAGCTCCGGGTGCTTTTTGTTTCTTTTGAAATCACTCTGCAATGATGAAGCATTTGTGAATTTAAAAACATTAATCAGTACGAAGTATTTCCTGGCCTAATTCAGAATCCAGCCAGAGATCAGATCCTAACTCTGTGCCTAATACAGACTTGGACACACTCCAAGTGTGAAACTAGAGAGCTACAGCACAGAGTGAAGTCCAGAGGCACAGAAATGCGGATATGAAAACCAGCCAAAGCCACACTGCACTCTGCCCAACTTCAACAGACGCTTTAGAATCAGCTACATTGGTGAGGTGGATAATGATCTTTTGTTTCCCTTTTTTAAAAATACAATCATGATGCTGTCACAGCTATTAATCACAGGCAAATAAAAGTAAAATCCTGTGTATGATCCAACAGCAAAAGTTTTTTTTTAAATGGATTTGTCCCTTAATTTAGAGTACACAATCAAATCAGTACCCAGCATCAAAACACAGGACAAACACACAAACATTATTTTACATAGAGAACTGGAAGATGGATTTTTTTACGACAGGAAGTTTTTGTAGTACAGTACAGAACATTGCATCTAGTAAAGAAAGAAACATTTGCAGTGACTGAAGATGGAGGCCTGAGGGTAGAGGCTAGAATCGTGGAGCTAGTTTAGAAGTTCAAATTTGCCAACAAGTCTTCCATTGTGTTGGTAGGTGACGTTATTCAAATCATTGCAAGCACACAAAGTGGAAAAGCCACACTGGTGACAATTGAAAGATAAGGGTTCAGGTAAAGGAAACTTCACTGCCTGTTGAGTAAACACCGTGTAGCCTGCAAGTAGGCACTGAGCCTGCTTCTGGCTGTGTAGAGATCAGTCTGGTTCAAGGTATCATGGATATTAATCCACGTCACAGGAGGAATTTTCCAGTGCATTTCTCCCAAATCCTGAGGCTTTGTTAATTTCCTCCCTCAAGAGATCACACAGTGGTTGGGAGTCTCTATATAATGGCAAGGTTTGTGAAGAGGAGAAAGTGAGGACTGCAGATGCTGGAGATCAGAGCTGAAAATGTGTTGCTGGAAAAGGTCAGGCAGCATCCCCTTCTTTCCTGAAGAAGGGCTCATGCCCGAAACATCGATTCTCCTGTTCCTTGGATGCTGCCTGACCTGCTGCACTTTTCCAACACATTTTCAGCCAAGGTTTGTGAAGGTTTGTTGAAGGAACCCCATCCAGGAGAAAGATATAAATAGAAAGCAGGAGACAACAGCTTCACTACACTTGGAGGTTCGCCCCTGATGATGTTACCTAGCCAGGTAATGAAACGTCTGGATATCAAACCTACAGCTCAGCGAGCAAACCTACACCCTAAATCTCCATATAATGATGTACAAAGATACCACAGGGAAAGGTTGATTGGCCTCTGGGTCTTTTCCAATTCATCATTACTTGCATGTCTGTTGCTGTTATTCCACCTCTGCACCTCACACTCTTAAAGCATCCAATAAAAAAAAACACAATAAACCAGTTTGGAGAGTAGTTCTTCATTCACTCTTCCTAATCAGCTTTATATTTACATGATCTAAATTAAAGTTTAAGGAGCACAAGTTTACAGGTGACACAAACATTGGGAACATAGTAAGTGGTGAATGGGATAGTAACAGCGCTCAAGAGGGCAATTTCGAAGGAATAAACTTTGAGAAGAACAACATGGAGAGGTAGTATAAACTGAACTGTACTATTTTGAGAGAGGTAATAGAGAAACCTGGGGTTACACCTTCATAAATCCTTGTTGGAGGTTGGGCAAGCTAGTGAGGTAAATGAAGTATACAGGAAAGAGGATGTTGTAAAAAAGGAACAATGAGAAACCATCGCACACTACTGGCTATCCCTCAACTAGTGTGTCAAATTCTAGATGTTACACTTAAGGAGAAACGTCAAGGTCGTGAAGAGAATTGGAAACAATCCAACAGAGGAACTCAAAAGTATTTGGAGGTCTGACACAGTAAATAGGGAAAAACTATTTCCCATGACAAATGGATCAATAATCTGAGGTTACGCATTTAAAATAATTGCTAAAAAGAACTGGAGGAGAAACGAAGAAATACTTCTTCACACATCCTTTGAAAGAGTGGGAGAAATTCCAGAGAAACTTGAAGACAAATTAACATTTGAAGGGAGGAGACTCATTTGCAGGACTACAGGGAAAAAAAAGAAACTAAATTGGATAGTTCTTTACAAGAGCCAACACAGGCAAAATATTCAGACAGCCTCCTCTGCGTGACACAATTAGTGATCAAATGCACAATATGCAGTATAATAACAATCTCTGACAAAGTTGACAATTAGAATCTGAAAACTAGGATGGGCAAAGTATTTTTTTAATGCATTGGTTCATGGAACGTGGGCATCGAGATAGAGTTAGTACTGCAATTGTCGCATCCCTAATTACCCATGTGGGAGTTAAGAGTCAACGGCATTGCTGCGTGGTCTGGAAATACAAAAGTGTAACTAGGGAGAGAATAGGGCCCCTCAAAGATCAGCAAGTCGGTCTTTGTGTGGAGCCACAGAAAATGGGGGAGATACTAAATGAACATTTTGCATCAGTATTTACTGTGGAAAAGGATATGGAAGATATAGACTGTAGGGAAATAGATGGTGACATCTTGCAAAATGTCCAGATTACAGAGGAGGAAGTGCTGGATGTCTTGAAACAGTTAAAGGTGGATAAATTCCCCAGGACCTGATCAGGTGTACCCGAGAACTTTGTGGGAAGCTACAGAAGTGATTACTGGGCCTCTTGCTGAGATATTTGAATCATCGATAGTCACAGGTGACGTGCCGGAAGACTGGAGGTTGGCCAACATGGTGCCACTGTTTAAGAAGGGCGGTAAAGACAAGCCAGGGAACTATATACCGGTGAGCCTGACCTCAGTGGTGGGCAAGTTGTTGGAGGAATCCTGAGGGACAGGATGTACATGTATTTGGAAAGGCAAGGACTGATTCAGGATAGTCAACATGGCTTTGTGCATGGGAAATCATGTCTTACAAACTTGATTGAGTTTTTTGAAGAAGTAACAAAGAAGATTGATGAGAGCAGAGCAGTAGATGTGATCTATATGGACTTCAGTAAGGCGTTTTACAAGGTTCCCTATGGGAGACTGATTAGCAAGGTTAGATCTCAAGGAATACAGGGAGAACTAGCCATTTGGATACAGAACTGGCTCAAAGGTAGAAGACAGAGGGTGGTGGTGGAGGGTTGTTTTTCAGACTGGAGGCCTGTGAACAGTGGAGTGCCACAAGGAGATGCTGGGCCCTCTACTTTTTGTCATTTACATAAATGATTTGGATAGATAAACTGCAGAGGTGGGCTGAGAGGTCTCAGGTTCAGGTCTCATTCCATAGACTGGAGCAGACAAAATGAAGGCTAACTCTCCTTGTACAATGCTGAGAATGTTGCACTGTCAGAATCCAGCCTTTCATATGAGACATGAACCCAAAAGCCTCTTCTGTCCTCTTAAGTGGGCACACAAATTTAAATTAGGGTTCTCCCGAGTGGCCGGGTTAATATTTATCCCTCAATAAACACCACTAAAACAAAAGTTAATGATCATTGCCTCGTTGTTGTTTGTGGGACTTCACTTAGTAAAACAAAGTCACTAATTTGTTCTATGTTAAAAGTACTTAATTACTGTAAAATGCGCTGGTGTGGCCCAAGGTTGAAAACAGCAACAGCATGATACGAAAGCTAGTCTGTCTTTCTTTCTTAATAATCTCAGATCAAGACATCCTGCAATGGTCTCCTATAGATCTAAATGAAACAGGGGAAATGGTCAGGATCCAGCAAATGATGTTTTCAGCAGGGGGATAGGTATTGAAAGGGAAATTGTAAAAGTCATCCTTCTGTGTTCAATTGTAAGAAACTCTCCCAAACTCTTATTAATTGCAGATAAATAGTAACTTGCTAAACAGGACAGAATACTTACTGCAGCAGCCAGAAATGGCAGTTTTCTTACAATTTTGAAAAAGAACTTTTTAAGTCTTGAGGGAATACCTGTGGAAAGATTTGTGAAATTTTCAAATGTCAGAAGTTAGAAAACAAAGACAAAAACAATTGTGAGTGGTTCAGAGATAGCAGAGACATTGTTTTAGGTGAACCTGCAGATCTTCTGTGGGATGATCTGCAGTGCGAAACCCAACAGTAACGCTTAATCAATCCATGCTCAAACACAAACAGATCAACCCGTACACTGACACTGCTCCCAAGGCAAGCCAAAGAAACAAATCTTGTATATTGGTGTGTTCCTTCCATAAACTCCACATGACCAAAATGCATAAAGACTTTGTAATAAGCGCTCAACTGTCAATCAGTAACATTCACGCCTCCAAGACTGAATGATGGGGGCTTCTGAAGAAGAATCATATTGAACTCGAAACGTTCACTCTTTTTCTCTCTCCTGCTGCATTTCCCCAGCATTTACTGATTTTATTTCAGATTACCAGCACCGGCAATATTTTCCTTTTATCCTCAAACTTACTTTGCTGTTGGAATAGAAATCCATAGAGCCACACTCCCAGCAGAGTGGTCACAGCAGTGATGGCGATGATCTGCCAGGGCTCCAGGCCTTGGCAATGTGCATTAACGTACTTCTTTCCCTTTCCCAGATACAGCCATATTGTCTCTTTGTACACATCCAGTGTTTCCTGCAACAAGAAGAAGAAGAAACAACATTAGCAAATGCATTCTAAATTCATTTTTCACCCCAAGTCTGGTTTTGGTGGACAGGCCTCAATATGAAGAAGGTAGATATGTTTCTCAACTCCACCCACCCATGTTTGCTCTGCATAGCTTGCTGTTTCACTGAACAAAAAATCCCTCCTCTCAGTCTTGAAAGCACCAGCTGACCCCCAGCTTCCCAGTCCAGAGTGGTAAAATATGAACTTTCTGATCTTGTCCCACACTGTCAAAATTCTTCCGTCAAACGAAGCAAGATCGTCTGTCTCTACTCTGTTGAATTGTTTTACAAGTACAGTGTCCTAAACCTGACTGTCTCAAAGCCAAAACTGCCCAAAAACCATGTTAAATTTCTTTAACAGCATAAGTGAACTGTCTTGCAGGTAGTTCTCAGCGATAAATTATTTATGTCCTTAACCATTGCAACAGCAAATCAAAGGACAGCAAGCAGTCCAAGACAAAACTTGTGGTCAGCAAGACGATGCCTTCCTTTGATCTCACAAATTAACGTTGATGCGGCAAATTTCTGAGCTATGGAAGGAATCAGCTGTGGATTTAAAGCACTTTCATAATTCAGAGCATGAAGTTCCAGAAAACATTTCACAAGTATTATCTCCAAAGACAAAACTGCTGAGAAGTATTCTGAATACTTTGCATGTGACATACAATAAAACAAAACAATGTAGTCCTTGCTTAGAGAAAACAAATCTAACTATTACAATCAAACAGCTAAAACCACCCCATCACAACATCCAGGAAAATCTGAAATCAGGCAAGACTCTCAGTCCAGAGGTGTGGCACATGTACTATTTCTGAAAGAGTCAACGTTGAAACTGCATTAGCTCCAACCAATCTGTCTTTGGGCAAGGGCAGGAGTTCTACACTGGCCTTCATCGGGAGCAGATGTACTTTGTACAACTCCTGAGAGTTCTAGTAAACATGCCTGACCAGTAATTTATGTTGTACTTATAAGAGTCATGCAATAAACTATCCTGTTAGCTAATGTACACTGCTTAAAATTACCAACAGTCTATCTCTGCCAATGATAACTAGACAAGCCCCTGACACAATACAGACAAAAGAAGGATTAGTAACAGTGAATACCTCAACCACCCCTGCCCAGTATCACAGTCTGGCAATGAGGGCAAAAACTATGTAAAAGGTGTCGGATTATGTTAAGTATAATGATGAGATATCCTCTCCCTTTTATGTATTTCCAAACAAGCTATCAAATAGTCATCCTTTGTCCACATTTTCAACCAAGCTTTTGTTATGAACCAACACAACTGTTCCAATGCTTCCCCACCAGCCTCACACACTGAATCTAAGCAAAACCCTGCCGCCTGCATCCCAGCTCCAATTAAGTCTTGTTCATCCATTATTTACGTAATGACTGACCCACGGTTGCTCTCAGTCTGACAGTATCATCACTTAGTAAATAAATTTCATACTCGCTGTCAAATTGCTCCAAGGTCTCACATTTCCCTGTTTCTGTAATCGTAATACACAACCTTCCAAGATATTAATCCTTCTCTATTTCTGACTATTTGTGCATCCCTGATTTTAATCAGTACACCACTGAAGGCCATTTCTTACAAATATTCATTCGTGGGATGTGAGGGATGTAAGCATTGTTGCAAAGTCAGCATTTATCGGTAAGTTTGAAGATGACAAAATTAGGTGAGAAGGCGAGTAGTGAGGATGATATAAAGAGCATGTAAGGGGATATAGACAGGTTACAGGAGTGTGCAAAAGCTTAGCAGGTGGAACATACTGTGGGAAAACATAAGGATGCGCATTACGGCAGGAATAACAGAGAAACTGGATATTATTTAACTGCAGAAAGCAGCAGCAGAGAGATTTGGAGGGCTTCATGCAAGCATTCATTCAGCAGTTAACAGGGAAAGCAAATGGCTTTTATTTCAAAGGGAATGGAGTATAAAAAGGAGATCTTGCTAAAATTATTCAAAGCAGCCAGTCAGACCACATCTAAAATACTGTGAAAAGTTTTGGTCTTCTTAGCTAAGGAAAGATGTACTGGCATTGAAGGCAATCCAGAAACATTTTACTAGATTAATCCTTAGCAGAAAGGGATTTCGTTAAAAGGAAGGGTTGAGTTAAGTTAGGCCTGTACCTTAGAAGATTAAGAGGTGACTTTATTGAAACATGCAAGATTTTCTCGAGGGCTTGTTAAGAGTAGATGTTAACAGATTATTTCCCCTTGTGAGTGTGTCTGGGACCAGGAGGTCATAATTTCAGAGTAAGGGATCATCCGTTTCAGACAGAGATGAAGAGGCATTTATTCTCTCACAGGATAGTTAGTCTCTGGAATTCTTGACCGCTGAGGGCTGCCAAGACTGGGTCAAGAAGTATATTCAAGGCAGATGGATACATTTTTAATCAGTAAAAGGATCAAGGGTTATGGGGAAAGTGAATTTGAGTTAACAGATTATCCATGAACTTATTAAATAAGAGCGCAGACATGGCCTACATCTGTTTCCATGTCTTACGGTCTAAGATAACCACGGATTCTTAAGTAGGAGAAACTGAGGATTGCAGATGCTGGAGATCAAAGTCAACAAGTGTGGGGCTGGAAAAGCACAGCAGGCCAGGCATCAGCTGAGGAGCAGAACTGATGTTTCGTGCATAAGCCCTTCCTCAGGAATTCCTGACAAAGGGCTTACGCCTGAAACATTGATTGCCCTGCTCCTTGGATGCTGCCTGGCCTGCTATGCTTTTCCAGTGCCACACTTTTCAACTCTGGACTCTAAGAACCCCAGTTTGCACAAACCAGAAATCATTCCCAAACCGTACAGCCTTAAAGTTCTCAGAGTCATACTGCATGGAAGCAGTCCTTTCAGTGCAACCAGTCCATGCCGACCATATTCCAAACTAAAGTAGTCCTCTGTGCCTGCATTCGGCCCATATCCCTCTAAACCTTACCAAATCATGAATTTATCTTTTAAATGTAGTAACTGTACTTGCATCCAGCACTTCCTCTGGAAGTTCATTCCACACATGAACCACCCTGTGCGTTAAAAAACGTTGCCCCTTGTGTCATTTTTAAAATCTTTCTCCTCTCACCTTAAGAGTATGTCCCCTAGTTTTGAATTTCCCCACCCCAGGGAAAAGACTGTTGTCATTCATCTTATCTATGCCCCTCATGATTTGATAAATCTCAACAGGGTCATCTCACAATGTCCTATACTCCAGTGAAAAACGTCCCAGCCTTTCTTGTATATTTTTATATCTCAAACCCTCCATCCCTAGCAACATCTTTTCTGAGCCCTCTACAGTTTAATAACATCCTTCCTATAACAGGACAAACAGAACTGAACACAGTAACCCAGAAAAGGCCTCAACAACATCCTGTACAACCTCAACATAACATACCAACTCCTACACTCAAAGGTCTGAGTAATGAAGGAAAGCATGCTAAACACCTTCTTAACCACTTGCAATTCAAATTTCAAAAGGTTACGTCGCTGAATCCCTAGGTCTCTCTGTTATACAATTAATGATAGGGCCCCGGGTGTATTGTAGAAGTCCTGGCTTGTTTGCATTACCAAAATGAAATATATTACCAAAATGAAATACTTGACATTTATCCAAATTAAATTCCATCTGCCACTTCTCAGCCCATTGACCCAATTGATCAAGATCTTTTTGTAATCTTAGATAACCTTCTTCACTGTCAACAATACCTCCAAATCCAGTGTCATCCTCTGACCATGCCTTCCACATTCTCATCCAAATCATTTATATAGATGACAAACAAAAGTGAACCCAACACTGCTGGTCACAGGCCTCCAGTCCGAAAAAACCCTCCACCACCACTACCCTCTGTCTCCTACCATAAAGCTAATTTTGAATGCAATTGGTAAGTTCACTCTGAATCCCATGTGATCTAACTTTACTAATTAGTCTACAATGCTTATCAAAGACTTTACTGAAGTCCAAGGAAACAATATCTACCACTCTGCCTCCATCAATCTTTTTGGTTACTTCATTAAAAAAATTCAATCAAGTTTGCCAAACACTATTTCCCTCACAGAAAACCAAGCCTCTCCAAACGCATGTAAATCCAATCTTTCAGAATCACCAACAACTTACCCACTGATGTCAAATTCACAGGTCTACAGTTTCCAAGCTTCTCTTTACAGCCTTTCTTAAACAATGGCACAACATCAGCCACCCTCCAGGCTTCCAGTACTTCATGTTTACAGATGATACAAATGCATTTCCTCCCTAACTTTCCACAATGTCTACGGATACACTTGATGAGATCCTGGAGATTTATCTACCTTTATGTTTTCTAAGACCTCCAGCAGTTCCTCTTCTGCAATGTGAACTGAGTTGTCCAGCCTCCATCTTTCTCAACACTAAAAACTGACATTAAATATTCATTTAATATCTCTTCCATCTCCTGAGGTTCAATACAAAAGGAATCAAAGGTTAGAAAGTAGGAGAAGGGGTTGAGAAACTTATCGGCCATGGCAGAGCAGACTCAATGGGCTGAATGGCCTAATTTCTGTTCCTATGTCTTGTGAACCTCATTCATTTTTAAGGGGTCCTGGTCTCTTGCTCTCAATGTAGTTGTAGAATCTTTTTGGATAAACTTTAATCATATCTGCCAAGGCTATCCCATAAACTCTCTTTGCTTTCCTGATTTCCTTAAGAATGCCCCTATACTTTTTATACATTTCAAGTTCTCAGAAAAAAAACCATGTAAAGAACAGAATGAGCATGCTTGACATTGAAGTGATAAGTCAGAGATGTGCGTAGCAAGATATCCAATTAAATGTGAAAACAAGGGCAAGAATGTACAAGTTCATTAAAAATATTCCCTAAGTATCCACATTTGATCTGATAAAAATGTTCAAATACTTTCTTGCCATGAGACTGCAAGCAGCAAGAGATTGTGGCAACTTGGAGTTGGACGTTGATCAAGACAGTGGAAAGTTCAAAAACATCTATAAAACAACACATGCAGTCACTGCAAACCAGTGACGTTTTTTCATTGCTGCATTGCATGCTATTTATAATGGCCAATATGGCCACATAACCTTTTTAGTCGTTGTTCAACACCTAGCAACGCACAAATATTACGTGCACACTGCACATTGATCCTGATGATTAGATCAGTGCAGCTCTACAATCTTTTTATTGCTAAATAAAAACCCAGTGAAGATGAGAATAACTGATACGAAAACTACACTTTCACTCCACTGACTTAATTTACAGTTGCTTTTTGTTTTTCACAAGTCAGATCACAATCTGCATTAGTTAAGGGAGTGACAGTAAAATACAGTAAAGACACAGTCATAACTCTCTCACATGCAAGATACCAAGTTCGCCCTCAAAATATCAGTGTTTCTACTGGAAATGCTACTTAGGTACAACCTATGACTCAGTGAGTACCCCTTTTGTCTCCACCCCAAAGACTGGTGCACGTATTCTTTGCTGACACTTCCAGTGCCAATACCAAAGAGATGCTGCAATGTCAGAGGTGTTGCTTTTCACACGAGATGCTATACTGAGAGCGATGATTTGGAGGTGCCAGCGTTGGACTGGGGTGGACATGGTTAAAAATCACACAACACCAGGTTATAGTTCAGCAGGTTTATTTAGAAGCACCACCTGATGAAGGAGCAGTGCCACGAAAGCTAGTGCTTCCAAATAAACCTGTTGGACTATAACCTAGTGTTGTGTGATTTTTCTAACCTTATACTGAGGGTAGACAGGATCTCTCAGTCTGACACAAAAGATCCCATAATGCAGATTGAAGAAGATTACAGGAATTATCCCCAGTATTCCAGTCAATATTTATTCCCTAAATCAGCCTAAACCTAAACAGATTCTCTGATGGTTATCGCACGGCTGTCTGAGGGAGCTTGCTTACTTCCCAGATGCCAATAATCGCTACATTTCAGTTGGACAGTTATTCAATGCTTTGGGACCACCCTGAAAAATTGTGAATGGCAGCTGCTGTCACCTCTTAGAGATTTGGTCAGTGAACACAACTCCATTCTACTGTTTTGCGTTTATCAGCCTTTATGTTGTAAAAAGGGTCTGAAATCTACGACAAAAGAACTCTCACAATTATACAAAACTGTCAACACGCTCACTCAACATCATTATTTACCTTTCACAGCCCCAGATCCAAATATTCTGTTCAAACGGATTCAACTCCAGTCTGCATTTCTATAGGAGCTCCCTGAGTAGAGATATATGTATCCTCACAGAATGATCAATGGTAAAGGTGTGTGGGAAGGTAGCAGGAGCATACAGGGGGAAAAACAATCACAATCTTGGCTCTATCTATTTGGTAATCTCACTGTAAAGTTAATATCCTGCCTCATGTCAGATGACAGCATTTGCTATTTCGCAAAGAAAAAGCATGCTTCCTTGTAAGTGCGACACATACATTTAAAATCTCATTTTCAAAAGTGCAGCAAGCAGCAGTGAAGTGGCAGAATTACAAATACAAACTCAATGTAGCATCAGTTCTGACTATTAACAAATGCATGTTACAGTATTTTGTTGGGGAGATCTTGTCCCATAAATCTGATAGAATTTTTTGAGGAAGTCACAAAGATGAATAACGATGGTAGGGCAATGGATGTTTGACTTTACTAAAGGAGGAACAAATTAACTGCAGATACTGGCATCTGTACTGAAAACAAAACTCACAGCAGGTCGAGAGAGAGAGAGAGAGAGAGAGAGAGAGAGAGAGAGAGAGAGAGAGAGAGAGAGAGAGAGAGAGAGAGAGAGAGAGAGAGAGAGAGAGAGAGAGAGAAAAAAAAAGAGAGAGAGAGAGAGATAAGGTTTTGAGTCAAGATGGCTCTTCATCAGAGCTGATGTGACGTACAGAGGTGGCAGTATTTACGCAATATCAAAATGTAAAAATGTCAGAACAGGTGGGGCGAACTGCCAAACTGGAAAGAACAAATAGTCCTACTGGAGTGGGAGAAGGGGAGAGAGGACATGGTGACAGAGAATGCAACAAGTAAAGCCAAAAGAAAGGGAAGAAAAGAGAGTGAATTCACAATTTGATGGTGCTGAACTCAATATTAAGTCCAGATGATTGCAAAGTGCCTAGTCTGATGAAGAGATGCTGTTCATCCAGTTTGCACTGGAGTTGTCTGAAATGGCAGAGGATGTTTGAATGCGGAGACTGGAGGGATGAAAATTGAGGATAAGGGGGGCCTGATCACGCGGGTGTGGTGACAGGAAGGGGCTAAGGCAGAAGCTCGGGTGATATGTCCAATTTCTTTCCTTTGTTTTAGCTTTCCTTGTTGCGTTGTCTGTCACATGTCCACTCTCCCCTCCCCCAGCTCCAGTGGGATCATCTGTTCTTTCCAGTGTTGCAACTGAACACACCTGTTTTAACATTCTCACATTCCAATATGGACATTACTAAAGCATTTGTCAAGGTCCCTCTCACTAGGCTGATCCAGAAAATTAACTCACAAGGGATCTAGAGTGACTTGGTTAAGTTAGATACAAAATTGCTTGGTCAGAGGGTAATTGTCAGGGAATGATTTTCTGACTGGATGTTTGTCACCAATGGTGTTCCGGAAGAACCAGTGCTGGGATCTCTGTTGTTTGTAATATTTATAAATGGTTTGGATACAAATGTAGGCAGTCTGATCAGTAAGCTTGCAGACAACATGAAAGATGGAGGAGTTGTGGGTAGTGAGGGAAGTTATCAAAAGGATGCAACACAATATAGATCAGTTGGAAAGTTGGGCAAAGAAATGGCAAATGGAGTTTAAGCTGGACAACTGTGAGGTGATGCATTTTGGGAGGTCAAAACACTAGAGGCAAGTGCACAGTAAATGGCAGGACCCTTAGGAGCATTGATATACCAAGTGATCTTGGAATGCATGTCAATAGCTCCCTTAAAAAGGTAACACAAGTGGATAAGGTGGTAAAGAAGGTATATGGTATACTTGCCTTCATCAGTCAGGACATTGAGTACAAAAGTTGGCAAGTCATGTTGCAGTTATGTAAAATTTTAGTTTGGTCACATTTGGAGTATTATGTGCAGTTCTGGTCACCACACTTGTTTTAGATTTAGATTTATTTTCACATGTATATAAAAATATAGTACTGGATTAGTGGTGCTGGAAGAGCACAGCAGTTCAGGCAGCATCCAACGAGCAGCGAAATCGACGTTTCGGGCAAAAGCCCTTCAAGATTATTCCTGATGAAGGGCTTTTGCCCGAAACGTTGATTTCGCTGCTCGTTGGATGCTGCCTGAACTGCTGTGCTCTTCCAGCACCACTAATCCAGTATTTGGTTTTCAGCATCTGCAGTCATTGTTTTTACCTTATAAAAATATAGTGAAAATTGTTTCTTCACGTGCAAAACGCAGTGTCACCGTGCTCCAGTGCCATCTTGAAACACTGAATATAATCCGAGATTTTACTGCAATTGAGGTCATCTTTCCCTCTTCGTGTTGTTACCTTCCATGGCTCCTCTGTTCACTGCTTGACATCAACCAGATTTTCTCTAACAGGTTCCGTGGATTTGGTTACAGACCCTGCCTCCATTATCATTGCCACTCCGGCAATCGTCGCATCTGGGCTGGAGCTGTGGGCCTGGTCTCGTATCTACTGCTCCCCCTCCATGTTACTCAAGACACTGTTGCCAGGGTCCTGGCTCTGGGCACCTCCACCACCAACAATGAAACCTCTGTGAGCTCAACACCAGAGCCAAAGCGGCCACTGATATGGGGCTGCACAGGGCCTGGACCCTACCAACGAAGATGTCACTGTACCGAACAATGAAAATGTGCAAGGTGATGTGGACATAGCCGGCTCTGCTGCATAGTGGCCTGGCCGGGCCCTGGCTTCAGGAGCAAAACGCTGCCAACCTCACTGCCGCCAAGGTCATAGAGGCCTTGGAGAGGGTGCAAAAGAGGTTTACCAGGATGTTGCCTGGATTGGAGTGGATTAGCTACAGGGAGAGGGAGGACAAACTTGGGATTGCTTTCACTAGAGCGTCAGAGGCTGAGGAACGACTTGATCGTATTGTGATAAGCACGCAAAAGGGTGGATAGTCTGAGTCTTTTCAACAGAGTAGAAATATCTACTAGAGAATATACATTTAAGGTGAGGGGGGAAAGTTTAAAGAAAATGCACAAGGAAGTTTATTTTACACTGGGTGCTGGGTGGGGGAAGCAGCATTTCATAGGGTGTAGCATCTGTTTTTTAACTTCCTGGTCCAGTGACTTGCATGTGCTCCCAACACTTTAAAAAAAGCCAAAGCAAGCACAACAGACTAACATAAACTGGCATAAGTCTAA
The DNA here is from genome assembly GCF_047496795.1 of Chiloscyllium punctatum. Classification (NCBI taxonomy): domain Eukaryota; kingdom Metazoa; phylum Chordata; class Chondrichthyes; order Orectolobiformes; family Hemiscylliidae; genus Chiloscyllium; species Chiloscyllium punctatum. The sequence goes on from NC_092751.1 coordinate 106,526,249, forward strand.
CACTTCTGTAACATTACATCATTTGTACTGGAGTTAGCACAGGAAGGGGCTTTTTTTTTAAAAAGCAAAGCCATCCACTGAAAACAGTGATCTGATAACTCAAAGCAAAAAAAAAAATTCAGAAATTTCCCAATCAACTTCCACAATTCTCCCCTACAAACAACACCAGGCTTTGTTCATGAAGATGTAGACTTGTAAAGTCGGCAAGAACTCTACAATACTATCTTGATTTATTTTGCTAAAGATTAATACTGAAAAAATAGAGAGAAGATTCATTTTAAGCAAAATGATTACTTATTACAGCATTACACACTACAGGAGGTAACTGAACTCATGGTGCTTGAGTAGATCGAGAAGAGTTTTAGAATTGATTGCATTCCTTTGTTCTTTTTCCATTCCCCTACAATTCTTTCCTGGTCAAGTATGTCACCAAATTTCTTTTGAAAGCTCTTATTGAATCTACTTCTCGTACCCAGTCAGGCAGCACATTCCACAACAGAAAACTCACTGTGCATAAAAAATACTCCCCACTGGCTCTTTTGCCAAATACTTTAATTTGTGACCTCTATCTATAAGCCCTTCTGAACCTGATAACAGTTTCTCCTTATTTACTCAAACAAAACTCCCACAGGTTTCATCCTTCAGAGTATTACTGCAGTTTATAAAAACTAAAATCAAAAGAATGCGAATGGGATTGAGGAGTACCTGTCAAAAGGTCACATGCCTAAGAAAAGATATTGTACAAACTGTTCTTGGCCTGGTCATCTAATGCAGTCTTAGTTCCCCTTTTATGCTTCGCTACAGATTTCACAAAACTAGGGACAACAGAGGAGGGACTAGGATTGGGAAACTGATAAATCATAATGGAATGCAGCTGGCAAATGCAACACAGCAGTGAGAAATGCCTGCAAATGGTTTAAAAACATAGTCACTGATGACAGAATGGAGATAGGAGGTAGCTGAAAGTAAGTGAGTTCAGAAATGGTAACAAAAAATGCTGAAGATCACAGTAGGTCAGCCAGCAACTATGGAGAGAGAACAAGCTAACAAACACATTGATAGCAAACACTTGAGGATGTGATTTATTTTGTGTTTGTTCATGGGATGCAGGCATCACTGGCTGGGCCAGCATTTATTTCCCATCTGTAATTCACCACCTGCAAGCTTCCATGTTACTTACCATCCTGACATGGAACTCTATCAAGGTTCCTTTAAAGTCAATGGTTCATTATCCTTGAATGCTCTCCCTAACTTGTTTACCGACACCACATGAACTGTAGCAGTTCAAGTCAATACTTCACCAGTCTCTCCAAAGCAATTAGGAGCGGTAAGAAATTGTCACCTGCCAGAAACACCCATTTTTCTTGAATGAACAAAAAAAATTAAGCAATCTTTCCTCAGAACTTATCTCTTCGAGTTACTCAAAACAAGGTCAGGATTCTCGTGTCAAAGTACATATGAAGTGAAAATTCAGGACATCAATGACAAGCAATTCATTTCAAGAAAGTCAAGATGGAAGATTACAAATATATAGTGCTAGCATCCAAGTATAAAATGTATGCAGAAATGGTCAAACCTCACTACAGCTGGCAATTTATAAATTTCAAACAATGACACTTACGACAGTGCACACCGCCCCGCACCACTCTATCATGCCAGCTTGTATTTTGTACAATTCCCTGGAGTGGGGTTTGATCACACAACTCTTCTGATTCAGGTATGGGTGTTACTAACTGAACCACAGTCAACACTTGAACTGAAAGAAGAATGGAGGACATCACAAGGGGCTGTGATAGAATGAATAAGCAGAAGCTATTTCTACTGGCAGGATTGTAAGTAAACAAGAGGGCAAAATTTTTAGTTAATTGGCAATCAACCACAAGAGGGAGGAATACATTTTGTTTTCTGCAGAGAATGGTTATGATCTGGAATTTGGTATCTGAAAGGGCAATGGAAACAGATGGAAAGATAACTTTCAAAACAGAAGTGGATAAATAGCTATATATAAATATTTTATAAATGTATATCCACACAGAAGAGGTCACACAGCTACATTTTCCATGTCACACTGAGACCAGAGTCTGGAAATGATTCCATAAATGCCACAACATGTTTATCAGTGACTGCATCACTGCGTCCTACCAACAAACATGAAACATTCCTCCCTTTAACCCCTGATTTATTATTTAATTTTGGGATATAAACATTGCAGACAGGAAGAACATCTGTTATCCACCTCTAATTGCCCAGAGATGATGATGCTGAGCTGCCTTCTTGAACCACTGCAGTCCATTTGATGTAGGGACACTCTCAGTGCTATTAAGTTCATGGCTTTTGATACAGTAACACTGAAGGAATGATGATATATTTCCAAATCAGATGGTGAGTGACTTGCAGGGGAACTTGCAGTTGGTGGCAGTCTCATGTTTCAACTGCTCCTGTCCCTCTAGATGTTAGAGTTTGAGAGGTGCTGTCTTACGATCCTTAATGAGTTGATGTATTGCTTCTTGTAGATGGCACACACTGTGCTGTCAGTGGGGGAGTAAATACTTTGTGACTGGCCATTAAAAAGTTACATATTATACAAAGATAAAAAATACCATCTCAAATCCTTACTTTTAACAATATGACTCAACAATCTCCCAAACTCAACTTCCAGTAAAATACTGTATTTCAAGAAAATCAGTCAGCTGGTTCCATTGAAATCTATACTCAGAAGGAAGCCATTCAGCCCATTATGGTCCTGCCAGCTATGTGAAAGGAATATCCAACCAAATCCAATTCCCTGTTCTCAAAGTCTTGTCAATGCTTCACATGAACATGCCAATTAAGAGCAGAAATAAACAAGAACAGAAATTGCTGGAGTAACTCAGCAGGTTTTGCAGTATCTATGGAGAGAAAGCAGAGTTAACATTTCAAATCCTGTGACTCTTCTTCAGCAGAAATAGGAGTAAGAATAAAAGCAGGGGTAAGCCATTCTTTCCTTCCAGCCTGCTTTGCTATTTAGTATGATCATGGCTGATGTGATTGTGCTCTTAACTCCACGTTCCTGCCTTTTCCAATGACCCTCAATTCATTTATCCATCCAAAATCTATCTAACTCAGCCTCTAATTCAGTCAACAACCAAACCTCCGCTAGTCTCCATGGAACAGAATTTCAAAGATTAACAATCTTCAAGAATAAATTCTTCCTCATTTCAGTTAAATTGGAAACACTTCATTTTCAAACTAGGCTCTTGTCCTGATCCCCTTCTGAGGGGGAACATTCTCAGCATTAACCCTATCCTGTCCAGCCTCCTCCAATTCCCTATCTCCCAGCAATAGTCGAGGCAAAGAGGAGGAAACAAGTACAAACCTTTGTTCAATTAACTAAATAACTAAATTAACTGAAGCCAACTCCAGTTATCTGTTACATAACCGGATCAGACTTTAGTTTCAAGCAGATGAAGTGTGAAACCTAATCTTGTAAAACTAGCAAAAGCACCTTTTAGCAACATAATGTCCCTTTTAGGTACTTAAATAAATAAAGATTACTACTGCAACAACTTGGATTTATACAGCCCTTTCAATGCAAGTAAAAGACCTCAGAGAATTCACAGGAGTGTCAATGCACCAACACCGCCAATGGGTGAAGGAACAGTATGCTTAGGAGGCCAGAATTGAAACCGTATGCAGATTTTCAAGCTGTGATACTGGACTGATTACACAGATAGGGAAGCATCATGAAGGAATTTGAAGACAAGGACGTAAGTTTGAAATTCAAAAAGAGTTGCTGGACTGGGAGTCAAAGCAAATCCGAGAGACTGGGGAGAATGTGTGAATAGGACTTGAAAGTAGCAAAGTTTGAAAGGAGCAAAGTAGCAAAGCAGAAGTCCTAGAAACAGTTTGCAAAGACTTAGTGCCACACATGAAAAACAATTTAAAGATTTGAAAATCACTTTAGTCCCACAGTATTAATCAGGGTTTGCCCAGAGTAGCTAATGACATACAAAGCAGGAAATGTTACTTCAGGGTTAAACCAAGATCCTTTGGATTCGGGTGTAGTAAATAATAATTAGTGGATCACAGATGATTGGCATTTTCCTCGAAAGTAATTGGAAACAGACAAAATTTGGTTATGCTGTGTATGAGATGTTTCCTACTTTACACATGAACAGTATTTTCCATCCACACAATCAAAATTCAGCACATCTTTTTCAAGTAATCCGTGGCTTGCCCTGGTTTCTCTTGGCATATTCAGCTAAGGCCATGTGACATAGCCATAAATGTGAGCAGCTCAGGTCCCAAACACAACCTTCCCTTTCTTGTTGCCTCCTTCTTCTTAGGCAATTCCTTATGGTCGAGGATGACTTGCTTCCAAATTTGAAATGTGTTCTCAGGTGACTCAGAGTCTAATGCATGGCTTGTAGCCCCCGGTCACAGATCGTGGGGCTGGAACTGAACATAGGTCACCACACACTCCTTTCTCTGACGACACCAGAATTCAAAATGCCTTCCGCAATGAGGTTACAGGTACATTCCCAGGTGCTTTCCTTCCACTTTGGCCAATCGATGGGAATGCTGCACTTTATCAGGGACATTGCGAGGGTGCCCTTGGAGCTTCATCACAGCGAGAGTGTTCCATGGACAAAGCTTTATCCAGCTTTATCCATTATCTCATGTCAGGTATGCAGACGGTGTGGCCCATCCAGTGGAGCTAATCAAGCACAGTCAATGTGTCAATGTTGGGGATGCTGGCCTGAGTGAGAACACTGACGTTAATGCAACTCTCCAACCAATGGATTTTCAGGATTTTGCAGAGTTAGCGGCATCTCTCCAGGGTTTGAGGTGCCTGTTGTAACAGTCCATGAGCTTTAAAGAAGGGCAGGTCTCACTACTGCTCAATAGCCTATGAGCCTGGTATCAGGTCTGAGGTGCTGGTTTTCGTAGTCGACCTTATCCCAGGCCTCATCGTGGATTTTGAAAGTAGAGTGAAGGTTGTTGTCAGTGCGAGTGTGGTGGGAACAGTTTGGTAGAGGACTTTGTCATTATTAATGCTTAATGTAAGGCTCATGCTCTCGTATGCCCCAGTGAAGGCATTGATAATGGCTTGGTGCTCAGCCTGAGAATGTAAACACAAGCATCGCCTGCATCCTGTAGATCAAAGGCAGTGGATGAGACAAACTTGGAGCTGACCTGCAGATGATTGAGGTTGTACAGCAGCCCATTTATCCTGTGGATTAGCTCCACTCCACCAGGGAGCTTGCTGAGGGTGAAGTGGAGCATCACACCAAAGAAGATCAAGAAAAAGATGTTGCATTCACATGGCTTTGCTTGACCCAGTCTGAACGTGAACTGGATTTGTGGCAAATACATTGCTTAGGGTCACGGCTTGTATGTCATCATGGAGCAGGCAGAGGATGACGATAAACCTTCAGGGTAATTAAACCAGCAGAGGATACTCCATAATACCTCAAAGCTGACAGTGTCACAGGCCTTATTGAGCTCAGAGAAGGCCATGCACAAGGGTTGGTGCTGTTCCCTGTGTTTCTCTTGTAGTTGCCAGAGTGTAGATCATGTCTGTGTGCCCCTTAAAGGATGGAATCCACATCGTTACTCTGAAGAATGCTCTTCAGTCACCAGAAGAAAATGATTGAGGGGGGCTTTCTGATTTCTATTCCCTTTGGCCCTCAGCAGGGAAATTCCATTGTAACTACTGGTGTTAGACCAGTCATCTTTCTTAAAGATGGTCATAATTACAGCAAATTTGCAAACTCCTGTCCTTCTTCCAACTAAAAGGAAATGAGTACTTCTCCACTATACATCCATGCTTCAGTGGGGATTCCATCGCCTCCTGATGCCTTGTTGTTTTTAGCTGTCAAGTAGCTTTTTCTACCTCAGACTACATTGTGCTGAGATGGAGATGGAATATACTGTGGGTTGCAGTCAAGGACACTTCTGGAAAGACAGTGCCTTTGTTTTGGAGAGTTCAAAGTGGTCCTTCAGTGGCTGCTGACTGCCTCTCTATCCTTGTTGAGCAGGGACTAAAGTGAGAGCAAGGTCCTCACTAGGTTCCAACACTATTGCAGGAGCACAAAACCCAAGCTGAGTTATATTCCCTCAAGCACAGTAAATTAAAGGCAATTCAAATTACATGTTTTAAGACAATCAAAGGAGTTTGATGGTTTCTTTCTGCAGACCCTATATACTCTAGTGGAAGGAAGTCAAAGCTGAAATTAGGTTTTGAATCTGAAAGGGTGTTGAGGGTTAATGGAACCATGTAAGGCCACTAACACTTACTCCTGTTTTACAAAGTTCCTTAGACTCTAAAACCCTTGGCTATCTATCCTAATAGTATTGTCTTCTGTGGATTAGTTTCAAGTATTTATTAGCAACACTCTTGTTGGAAATCTTTTACAGCATTATAAAAAGACAGGATAAAGAACAGTTATGACCAAACAGCCCGTACAGGGTCCAGATACTGAAAGATTGCCCTATTTATCTTTGTTGCAAAAGCCAAATTCACCACAAGACAACTAATAAAATATAGAAACAGTCCCATACTAACCGTTCTTATACATCTGACAAGATATAACCAAACTAGCAGTTGCACTGTTCAAACAAATTAATATCTTTTAGAAAGATATGAGAAGGAAAGAAATCTAATACCTGACTCATTGTTTTGAACAAAAGCCGAATGCTGCAGACACTTTGTTTCTTCCTATCCTGTCTCTGCGGGTACTTATTCAATCTTGTAATCATATGACACATCCCACAAGACACCAACTGAGTCACATGGAATGAAGTCACCAATGAGAGACTCCTTTGTGCAGTGAGACAAAGTGCAGCTCACAAAGTGGGAGAAAATCTTTCCAACTAACAACCACTACTGAAATACAGTAACAAAGCAATTTACATCCAGGCTACGGAAGAGTTAAATATTTTATTAAATTCATTTTAGTTACTGCTTGCTGGCTGACCTTAAATAAAACCTTTGATCACATATCTGATCTGAATGAAAGTTCCTACAACATTCCTTCAGTACTGCATTGAAGTCTCAGTCTTGATTACATGCTAGAATGGGGCTTGAACCTACTTTCCAACCTCACCCAGAAGGACAAGGATAGCAAACACATGGGAACATCACCACCTCCAAATGCCCCATCAACCATGCTGACTAGTAACTACGTTACTGCTCCTTCACTGTCACTAGAACTCTTTTCCCAACAGCATGGTGGGTGTCGCTAAACTAAACCGGATGAAGTGGTTCAAGATGGTGGCTCATCATCTTCTCCAGTAAAATTATGGATGAACAAAGGCTGGAAGCAAAAGAATAAAATATGGCAGCAGAAAGGCTGTGAAGGAGGGAAAGCCCTCTTGAATCACCCCTTCTTGATGATGCTTATGCCAGAAAAATCAATTCTCCTCCTTCTCGGACGCTGCCTGACCTACTGTGCTTTTCCAGAAAATAAGATACACAGGGAGGAGTCAATTTTCGGTTTTCCAGGAAGAGTGTGGTGGGAACAGTTTGGTAGAGGACTTTGTCATTATTAATGCTTAATGTAAGGCGGGGGCGGGCGAGGGAGGGGGGGGCGAGGGAGGGGGGGCGGGCGAGGGAGGGGGGGCGGGCGAGGGGGGGGGGGCGGGCGAGGGAGGGGGGGGCGGGCGAGGGAGGGGGGCGGGCGAGCGAGGTGAGGGGGAGCGGGCGGGCGGTCGAGGTGAGGGGGAGCGGGCGGGCGGTCGAGGTGGGGGGGGCGGTCGAGGTGGGGGGGGGCGGGCGAGGTGGGGGGGGGCGGGCGAGGTGGGGGGGGCGGGCGAGGTGGGGGGCGGGCGAGCGAGGTGAGGGGGAGCGGGCGGGCGGGCGAGGTGGGGGGGGCAGGCGAGGTGGGGGCGGGCGAGGTGGGGGGGGCGGGCGAGGTGGGGGGGGCGGGCGAGGTGGGGGGGGGCGGGCGAGGTGGGGGGGGCGGGCGAGGTGGGGGGGCGGAGATGGTTCGGGCGGAGGAGGGGGGGGCGGAGGAGGGGGGGGCGGAGGAGGGGGGGTGGAGGAGGGGGGGCGGGGGGGGCGGAGGAGGGGGGCGGAGGGGGGGCGGAGGGGGGGGCAGAGGAGGGGGGGCAGAGGAGGGGGGGCAGAGGAGGGGGGGCAGAGGAGGGGGGGCGGAGGGGGGGCGGAGGGGGAGGCGGAGGGGGAGGCGGAGGGGGGGCGGAGGGGGGGGGCGGGGGGGCGGAGGGGGGGGGCGGAGGGGGGGGCGGGGGGCGGAGGGGGGAGGCGGCGGGGGGGCGGGCAGGGGGGCAGGCAGGGGGGTGGGGGGGACGGAGGGGGGTCGGGGGTGGGGGGGGCGGAGGGGGGTCGGGGGTGGGGGGGGGGCGGAGGGGGATCGGGGGTGGGGGGGGGGGCGGAGGGGGGTCGGGAGTGGGGTAGACGGAGGGGGGTCGGGAGTGGCGGGGGCGAGGCGGGGAGTGGGGGGGCAGGGGGTGGGGGGGCAAGGGGGATGGGGGGGCGGAGGGGGGGGTGGGAGGGGCAGAAGGGGGGAGGCGGCGGGGGTCGCGGGGGACGGAGGGGGGGCGGGGATGGGGGGGACGGAGGGGGGTCGGGGATGGGGGGGACGGAGGGGGGTCGGAGGGGGGTCGGAGGGGGGTCGGGGGTGGGGGGGGCGGAGGGCGGAGGGGGGAGGCGGCGGGGGGGCGGGCAGGGGGGCAGGCAGGGGGGTGGGGGGGACGGAGGGGGGTCGGGGGTGGGGGGGACGGAGGGGGGTCGGGGGTGGGGGGGACGGGGGGGGGACGGAGGGGGGTCGGGGGTGGGGGGGGGCGGAGGGGGGTCGGGGGTGGGGGGGGGGGCGGAGGGGGGTCGGGAGTGGGGGGGACGGAGGGGGGTCGGGAGTGGCGGGGGCGAGGCGGGGAGTGGGGGGGCAGGGGGTGGGGGGGCGGAGGGGGGGGTGGGAGGGGCAGAAGGGGGGAGGCGGCGGGGGGGCGCGGGGGACGGAGGGGGGGCGGGGATGGGGGGGACGGAGGGGGGCAGGGGTGAGGGGAGCGAGGCGGGGAGTGGGGGGGAAGGGGGTGGGGGGGCAAGGGGGCAGGGGGGTGGGGGGGCAAGGGGGATGGGGGGGCGGGAGGGGCAGAAGGGGGGAGGCGGCGGGGGGGCGGGGATGGGGGGGACGGAGGGGGGCGGGGGTGAGGGGGGCGAGGCGGGGAGTGGGGGGGAAGGGGGTGGGGGGGCAAGGGGGCAGGGGGGTGGGGGGGGGCAGGAGGGTAGGGAGGTAGGGGATAGGGGGGCGGGGGCGGGGGGGAGTGGGGGAGGGGAGAGAATATGGTCCTGCCCATGAAAGGGGATGGGGGAATCGAGCGGTGACATCACACCAGTCGTGGCATCGATATGACGTCACCCGACCACGCGTCACCAAGCGAGACGTTGGTCGTTGCCCGGGCGACCGTGCGCCCCCCCCGCCGCCGCCGGCCGTTCCCCTCCCTCCGTGCCTCACACTCACCCCCGTCTCCATGTCGCGCTCCGTCTGTCCGCCGTCCCCGGTGGTGGTGGTGCCGCCGCTCCGATTCTCACGCACTCTCCTGACTGACCCCTGGTTCGCAGTCAAAGCAGCGGCCAAGCTTCCCTCATCCGGCAGGACTTGCCCCTGTGTCTCCGCCTCCCGGCCTGCGCCCACCCCCTAAACCCCGCCTTCTTCCTCCCACTCTCCCAGCGCAGCGACACCTACCGCAGCGGAAGAGAGGCGACCGCCGCTCATACAGGGAGCGGCAGCGCCACCGGGCGACCCGGCGGCGTTACTGCAATCTGGTGTCAGCTTCCTCGAGAGTTCTGCATCCTCTCAGCAGTGCAGGGAGAGTTATAGAGATGTACAACACAGAAACAGACCCTTGGATCCAACTCGTTCATCTACGGTAGGACAACACAGCACAGAGGAGGCCATTCAGTCTGATTTGGAGATGCCAGTGTTGGACTAGGATGTACAAAGTTAAAAGTCACACAACACCGGGTTATAGTCCAACAGGTTTATTTGGAAGCACTAGCTTTCAGAGCGCTGCTACTTCATCAGGTGGCTGTGGACAGTCTGAAGTTCACTTCCAAATAACTGCCACATTGCATTGGAAACATTAATTCAGCTTTGCTCTCTTACCACTTGGATGCTAAAAAGAGAGACCGAAACAAAGACAGAAATTGCCAGAGAAACTCAGCAGGTCTGGCAGTATCTGCTGACAAGTCACCAAGGCTGGAAGCATTAACTCGGATTTGTTCCCACAAGAGCTGCAGACCTGATTTTCTCCGGCAATTTCTGTTTTTGTTTCAGACTTCCAGCATCCATGTGTTCTCTGTTTTGTTTGAGATTGGCTGAGGGTAGTGAAGGATGAGAAGGAAGACCTGACTGAGGTATACAAATTTATGAGGGACATAGTTAGGTAGAGGGGGCAATAACCAGGCAGCACCTGAAAAAAATTTCCACAGAGGTTGGTATCCCATCACCAAGTGACCTTTTATTTACACTTGAATAGTCCTTGACTTCAATATTGCCTCAGTCAGAGTCAAGTACCAGAATGTCAGTATCTGTGAGATTCAACCTTTTCATATGTCAGTCAGGGAACTCGAAGTCTATGAGGTCCAGCTGATTGACCACATTGCAATCACTACACCATCATTTGAAAATAAGCCGCAGGAGCATTAGATGGATTTGAAGAAAAGCATTTTCACCTTGCAGCTGGTGGGTATTTTGAATTTGCTCCTAACAAGGTTGTAGAGGTGGGAATCCTCAGACATTTAATAAGCATTTAGATGAGCACTTGAAATACCATAGCATGCAAGGTGGAAAATAGGATTAGAATTAGGTAGATGCTTGATGACTGTTGTAGACATGATGAGCCAAATGGCCCCATTCTATACTTTACAACCCACGATATTTTGCTGCCAGAACTATTGTTCTGCAGCACTTTCTGTTTTTATTTAAGGTTTCTAGTACCCACACTAACTCGCTTTTTGTCCAGTCTAGATTTTTCAGAGAAGCCCAGTTAGTCCCATTCTCTTCCCACGCTTCCCGATAACCCTAATTTTTCTCCTCCAAATATTTGTACAATGGCTTTTGAAAAGCTGCAACCAAATCTACTTCCACCACACATCAGACAGCAACTTCCAATTCCTAACTGCGTCTGTAAAAAGAAAACAGATTTTGCACAAATTATCTCTGGTTCATTTGCCTTAAACTTGTGCTATTTTCCTATCAACCATTCAGCCATTACAAATTGTTTCTCATTATATACTCTGCTGAATGCTTTGTGTTTGTCAAAATCTCCATTAAATCACCTCTAATCAAGCTCTACTCCTAAGAGAACAAGGAGAAAGTGAGGAGTGCAGATAACTGGAGATCAAAAGATGTGGTGCTGGAAAAGCACAGCCAGTCAGGCAGCATCTGGGGAGCAGGAGAGTTGACGCTTCGAGCATAAGTTCTTCAGAGGCGTTTATGCTCGAAACGTCGATTCTCCTGCTCCTTGGATGCTGCCTGACCGGCTGTGCTTTTCCAGCACCACACTTTTTGACTCTTAGGAGAACAATCCCGGCATCCCCAGTTTATCAAGGCTACTGTAATCCCTTATTCTGCAAACTTTTCTGTACTTTCTCCAAAGTCTTTAAATCATTCCTAGAGTGTGGTGCCCATGATATTTCATTTGGGTTTAAATCAGTTAAACATAAAAATTGTGGGTTTTTTTCTGTACTCTGTGCCATTATTAGAAAGCCTTGGTTGTGTATACCTTATTAATTCCTGATGAAGGGCTTTTGCCCGAAACGTCAATTTCGAAGCTACTTGGATGCTGCCTGAACTGCTGTGCTCTTCTAGCACCACTAATCCAGTACCTTATTAATTGCCTTGTTAACCTTTAAAGATTTGTGCACAAACATCCTCAAGTCTCTGTTCAAACAACCCCTTGAAATTTTTATCGTGTAAGCTTGCATTGTCTCCCATTCATTGTCTCTCATTCTTCAGACTAAAATGTATCACCTCATGGTTTACTCTGCTGAGCTTCTTCTGCCATGACTTGAGTACATTGTCCAACATTAGAACAGATATTCCAATCAAGATAGACATTCTTTAAATGAAATAGTAAACTGAAGCCCTGTCTGCTAATCAATCAGCTGAAATAAAATGTCCCATTGGAAGAAACAAGGCATATTGTTATGGTTCCATCTGATGATGCTACTGGATAAGTCAGATCCCAGAATGATTGTATTTTGTTAAGTTACTATGGTATCGATCACTGAACTATCAATACAGAGTTTCTTTAACAACAGAACAGAAGTTTACCATACAAAGGGCAAAAATGAAAAACAGAACCCAAGTTATCTAAATATGGTATACACTTGGAAATAAAAGTCTTAAAGAGCACTGCAAGATAAAGTTTTGATCTTTTCCTCAACACCATCACTTTTCAGCAATTCAAATCCAAATAAATTAATTTCTACATCAAATCTTTGTGTTTGATATGTGCAATTCTCTCCAGTTCTTTCCTGTGAAGTGTGACCTTTTCTGATACAAAGCTGAGGGCTTAGATTTTCTCAGTTTTTTTTAAAAACCTGCAGATTTCTCACCAAACACTTCTGGTCTGGAAGTTACACAAAATAAACTTTTTTTCCCCCTGAAGAACCTCTAATTTCCCCAACGGTTCTGTAGTTTTTTAAGAAAAAAAAGTATTTGCTTCTGAGATAAGTCTGGTGTCCACTGAAGTGATTAAAAAAGATCAGAGTTTCCTCAGCAAAAATTAACTTTTGATAATCTGGACTTAAAACAAGCTAATGCTCTTCAATTTTTACCCAACCTGTCATAAACCAGAACACTGCAAATATTCTTCCATTAATAATCTGACGAGCTCAAAATGGATTAGGTCAATGTTTAAGAAGCCCTGTTTGATTTCTTTTCACCCTTCACAAAAGTAAACCATATCCCACTATTTTAAAACACAAATTTTGAAATTATATTAATGTACACATTTATATGTAAATCAGACACCTTTAATCACAGCTCCACACAAAGAATGAAAATATATCCTTCAGTAGCATTTTCATTTTCCCGACTATAAAACTTCTGTTTTAACACCAATTCTATGTTACATTAACAGCAATGATATATTGATATTAAATATGCAATAAGTCTTTATTGTAAGTGCAAGTCAACTAATTATTTATTTTGTCTTTAATAATTCAGTGCATTTAATGTTTCAAGAAACATGTTCAATACCAAGGTAAGATTGGGGAGGCAATGGCCGAGTGGTATTATTGCTAGAGTACTAATCCAGAAGCTCAGCTAGTGCTCTGGGGAACTGGGTTCAAATTCAGTCATAGCAGATGTTGAAATTTGAATTCAATAGGATAAATAGACAAAGTCTTTTCCCTGGGGTTTGGGAGTCCAGAACTAGAGGGTATAGGTTTAGGGTGAGAGAGGAAAGATATAAAAGAGACCTAAGGGGCAACTTTTTCACGCAGAGGTGGTGTATGGAATGAGCTGCCAGAGGATGTGGTGCAGGCTGGTACAATGGCAACATTTAAGAGGCATTTGGATGGGTCTATGAATAGGAAGGGTTTGGAGAGGTATGGGCCGGGTGCTGGCAGGTGAGACTAGATTGGGTTGGGATATCTGGTCGGCATGGACAGGTTGGACTGAAGGGTCTGTACATCTCTATGACTCTATGACAAGAGTGTAATGATGACCATGAATCAGTTGTTGATTGTTGGAAAACCTATCCGGTACACAAATGCCCTTTAGGGAACAAAATCTGCCTTCCTTACTTTGTCTGGCCTACATGTGACTCCAGACCCACAGCAATGCGGTTGACTCTTAACTGCTGTCTATTAGGGATGAGGAATAAATACTGGTCTAGCCACAGCTGCTCATATCCTGTGAGTGAATAAATTTTAGGAAGTAGCTTTTTTTTTGTCCTAATTTTCCAAATTTGTGCTCTTTAAAACCTAAAGAGTAAGGTAAACAAAGAAAGTGCTTCCCAACGCTTTTCCTGCTGTGACCCATTTTAAACCTTGAAAATTGTCCCAACCTCTAAGTGAGAATTGTGAGAGAGAGGAGGAAGGCCTGGGAGAGCAAAGTGGGCCTGTGTAAATTGAGAGCCTCCCTGTTAGGGTTCAGCACAATTGTCATATTTCAGTCAGAGTTTGTGAACCCAAAATTTCAGTTTGAGACCCCACTGAGTTATGGTGAGAGGGGCTGCATTTGGGTATGTGGACTTACTCGATGAAGAAGCTGTAAACTCTCCATTGAAAAAAAGCTGGCAATCGATCAAATTCAGTTTAAGTGTTTAATTTTAAATTCCACATAGAAATTGTCACAAAACCTTGAAATATATCTGTCTCAGCTACATCATAATTTATCTCATAGCTGCCATTGACCACTCCAATTCAACATCCTCTGAGAGGTTAAAGGCTCTCTACTTCAGTCTAGCACATGAGCTTTAATTTGTAATCATGTTAACAGCACACTACTCAGAAAACACCAATGGTGAATGTTTTCAGTAAACAAGGCTTCGAAACTCTTGAATTTTGGGATAAATATGTCAGCAGCTGTTTGGCGAGGTGGATGCAAAAGATTCCATATGGGGGAAGGTGATGATGATGATGCTCTGCTGCATATCAAATAGATTACCTGAACCATGGCTTTGTCAAATTGGGGAGAAAAACAAATGAATATAATGGATTGAAGCTGGAATAGGCCATTCAGCCCCTTGAGTTTGCTCCTCCATTCGAGGAGACCCTGGTTGATCTTTTACTTTAGCACCATTTTCCTGCAATATCCCCGTATCCTTTGAAGTTTTTAATATCCAGAACCTCAGTCTTGAACAAACTCAAGAGTGAACATCTAGAGCTGGGGATTCATCACCCCTCTAAGTGAAGTAATTCCTCCTAGCCCAATCTGAAATGCCCCTTATTCTGAAATTGTGTCTCCTGATTTAAGTCTTGTTTACAGTCAGTGGGAAACATCCTCTCTGATCTATACCAAGTAAGAATTTTACTTTTTGACCTCGCTCTCATTCTTATAAACTCCAGAGAATATATGGTCAGTTTATTTCATCATTCTTTCATCTGTATTCAGGAATTAGTTTGATGAGAATTCAATGCACTCCTACTGAAAGTTTCCATAGGTAAGGACACCAAGATTCTACATAATTGAAGAAAGAAAATTTATATTTGTACTCAAATATCCTTGTAATAATGGCCAAAAAACCATGTGACTTCTTAATTGCTTGCTATACTTGTCCAGGTAAAAGTGAGGACTGTGGATGCTTTTGCCCGAAACGTTGATCCTCCTGCTCTTCGGAAGCTACTTTTCCAGCACCACACTCTCTGCTATACCTGTCTGTTAACTTTCAGTGACACTTGAACAAAAAAAACAAGTCCCTTTGAAGTTCAGCACATGTTCCAGCCTCCCACCATTTTAAAAATACTCTGCTTTTCAGTTTCTCCTGACCAAGATAGGTAAGTTTATATTTCATTACATCTGCCTTTTGTTTTTGCCAATTCATTTAGCCTCTCCAAATCCCCTTAAAGTGATTTTGCAATCTACTCCCAAGTCACACACCCACCTAGTTTAATGTCATTGCCAGAGTTGTAAATATTACATTTAATCCCCATCTCCAAATCAATGATATCGATTGCGAATATCTGGGGTCCAAGCAGTCATCCCTATGGAACTTTACTGGTTACAGCCTGCAAACTTGAAAATTCCTACTCTGTTTTCTGTCTGTTAACCAGATTTCAGACTTTACCAGGGTATTGTCCTCAATCCAATCTGCTTTAAGTTTGTTTACTCGTATGTAGGACTTTATCAAAGGCTTATCGTAAGTCTCAATATACTACATCGACCACCTCCTTCTTATCTGATGGAGTGAATAGATTTAGAGACAGAAGCACAGTCAGAGCCAACTAATGGTTTGTGTCTTATCAACAGGATATTGTGACAAAAACATTCAACTCACCTCAATCCAGATATGGAAACACAAATCAGTCAAAATTGCCAGCAAGTCATAGACAAACCCAATAATCACTGACGCAAACAAATTTATATATAACATGTTCCTTGACCTATTTTCAAACTACTTAGCAGGCAATGCAGTATTTTTTAACTTTACTCGCTATTGTAAGGTAGGAAATGCAGCAGTCAATTTTCACACAGCACTTTCCCACAGGCAGCAATGTGAGAATGGAAAGTCAGTCAATTTCAATGATGTTGGTTCAGGGACAAATATAAAACACACATAGAGCTTCAGATCCTCTTCAGATGGTGTCATGTCTAGCTCAGACGCTAAACAGGACCCTAGATAAACAACCCTAACAATGCAGCACTCCCTCAGTACCATACCTAGAGTATCAGTCTAGGTTTTGTGATTAGGTTCCTCAGGTGGGTCCTGCACCTTCTGATGTGAGAGCCTAGCTCCATTCCAGGGGTGTTCTTCTGGAAATTGGACCAAGAGATATCCTTCGAGTCACATCCCAAATGCAGGTTATGCACCAGGTCATTCACCTCGCTGCTGCTTGTGGGATCTTGCTGTGCTCCAATTACCAGCCTCATTTCTGACACAAGAAAACTTAAGAAGTTTTTGATTGGCTGTGAAAGACTTCAGGACCTCCTGAGGTTATGAGAGATGCAGCAGAATCAGAGGTTCTCTGTTGAGTTTGAATACAATAACTGGCCATCCCCTGTCCCAATTCTTGTGGAAGAGTTGCCCAAATACCAGCTTTCACTTTCAGAACCTTAAATAGTAGGGGTTCCTGAACACCAGACTATGGCAGTTCTGTTGAAGGGTCACTGAATCCAAAATGTAAACTCTGCTTTCTCTCACTAGATACCATCAGACCTGCTGAGTTTCTCCAACATTTTATGTTTTTGTTTCAGATTTCCAACACCTGCAGTTCTTCATTTTATTGCAGCTCTGAGCTGAGTGTTGACTGCAGGGTTGGTTTTCTAACTGCAAAATGTTGCTTTCTCACCTCTGAGAATGCCTCCAAATCCTTAATAGTGAAAGAGGAGGCTTGGATAAATGAAATATTTATTATTTTTTTCAGTTTGGAACCTCTTTGTATTATTGCCATCATGAAAGTTAACAAAACATTCATATAAATATTTAAAATTATGAAGGCAATGGATAAGGGAAAGGTAAAGAGAATGTTGGGAGTTATTGCCACAGGCAGGGAGGTTAAACGGGCAGGAGAGATAATCTATCCATGAATAAATCAAATCTGAATTTGGGGAAGCTTTTTATACTTAGCAAGTAGTCAGAATGTGGGAGGATTTGGGATGGGAGACAGACAGTGTTCTGAAGGGGCAGTGGGTGGCATTCCTGTCTATGAGTCAAAAACTCAGGTTCAAGTCCCACCCCAAGAGTTGACAGCCAAGGAAGGTACGTTAATAATGCAGCCAAATAGATTATCGAACTGCAAATCCTTCCAATGTTCACATGTGGAAGGCAGTAAGAATGGGAGAGTTATAAAAACAGAAATTGCTGGAAAAGATCAGCAGGTCTGGCAGCATCTGTAGAGAGAAATCAGAGTTAACGTTTTGGGTCCAGTGACCCTTCTTCAGAACAGACTCAGTTCTGAGGAAGGGTCACCAGACCCAACCACTAAGCCTGATTTCTCTCCATAGATCTTGCCAGACCTGCTGAGCTTTTCCATCAATTTTTGCTTTTGTTTCTGATTTACAGCATCCGCAGTTCTTTCAGGTTTTATTTAGAGAAGGTCAGTTTCCCAGTCCTTGAGAACCGTGCAATAGCTGCAGATTCCATGTACAGTACATGCATTTGCTGCAGACTGCACTCTGAGGGAAGTATTCTTCTTGTTTCGAGGAGTGGTGGCTCAGTGAATAGCACTTTTGCCTCACAGTGTCAGGGACCTGGGTTCGATCCTAGCTTCGGGTGACTGAATGTGTGGAGTTTACACATTCTCCCTGTGTTTGCGTGGGTTCCTCTGAGCATTCCAGTTTTCTCCCACAGTCCAAAGTTGTGCAAATTGGTCACACAAAATTGCCCCATAGTGTCCAGGGATGTGCAGACTGGGTGGACCAGACCAGATGGCCTCCTTCTTTAAAGACTGCAATTTCACTACCCACTCTGGTTGATGATGCCTTCTAATGCATCTCATTCACATCCTGTACCTCTGCTCTCGGAGCCCTCCAACCGCAACATGAACAGAACCCTCCCCCTCCCCCACCCTGGTCCTCACCTTTAAACTCACCAATCTCCGTATACATCACATCATCCTCCACCATTTCCGCCACCTACAAACGGACCCCACCACCAGAGATATATGTCCCTCCCCACCCCATCTACTTTCCAGAAAGACCGTTCCCTCAGTCACTACCTCGTCAGGTCCACGCCCACCCCCCTCCTCCTCCCCCCCCCACCCCCACCCCACAACCCACCCTCTCCTCCTGGCACCTTCCCCCTTACCTCTGTCCAAGGCCCCAAAGGAGCCTTCCACATCCATCAAGGTTTCACCTGCACTTCCACACATCATTTATTGGATCCGTTGCTCCCGATGCGGTCTCTTCTACATTGAAGTGACTGGATACCTATTTGCAGAGCGCTTTAAGAAACATCTCTGGGTCACCCGCACCAACCAACCCCACCGCCCCGTGGCCGAACACGACAACTCCCACTCCCACTCTGCCGAGGACATACAGGTCCTGGGCCTCCTCCGCCGCCGCTCCCTCACCACCCAACGCCTGGAGGAAGAACGCCTCATCTTCCGCCTCGGGATCCTCCAACCTCATGGAATCAATATGGACTTCACCAATTTCCTAATTTCCCCTCCCCCCCCACCTTACCCCAGTTCCAACCTTCAAGCTCAGCACCATCCTCATGACCTGTCCCACCTGTCAATCTTCCTTCCCACTTATCCGTTCCACCCTCCTCTCTGACCTATCACCTTCACCCCCACCTCTATCCACCTATTGCAGTCTCAGCCATCTTCCCCCCAGCCACACCCATCTCCCATTTATCTCTCCACTCCTGAGGCACCCAGCCTCCTTCCTGATGAAGGACCTTTGCCCAAAACGTCAATTTTCCTGCTCCTCAGATTCTCCCTGACCTGCTGTGCTTTTCCAGCACCACTCTAATCTGATACTCTGGACTCTGATCTCTAGCAACTGCCGTACTCAATTTCACCGAGGTGGATTAGCCATGGGAAAAGTGGGATACAGGGATACGGTGGATAGGATGCTTTTCACAGGGTTGGTACAGACCTGATGAGGTATATGACCTCTATCTGCACTGTGGAGATTCTATGATTGCTGATGATAATAATGAGTGGGACTCGCCACTTCTACAGCAGTTGAGATGCTTTTGAGAAGTTTGACAAGAGGGAACAGATATGGTATATGAAAAAAGGCAGGCAGAAAATTGTGAGGAGCATAAAAACTGGTGAGGACCAATTGGGCTGAGTGGCCTGTTTCACTGATGTCTATTCTGTCATTCTGATGCAAAACACACTGCAAGATTTATCCAGCAGGTGGCAGAAAGTCATTACATTGAAAAGCAGAAAGTCAGCCTCAGGGAAGTATTATGCAAATTCTTGAGCATTAGTGTTTGCGAATTTGAGACAATCCCAGGTTCATCTTTCTTTACAATCGTGTCCTCTGTTTATATTTCCACACTGTGAGGTGGGTGGATGGGGGTCCTTCTATCCACTGTCCATGGATCCAGTGAGTCGATGATGACAGACAAACCTCGTACAAAAAGATTATTTCTTCTTTCTGAAGGGTAATAGCTCGGGCACTTTTGTTCATTTGGAACAGCACCAAGATGATGAGACCTGGTTGTCCTTTTGAATTCGATTAAAGTAATGAGAAGGGGTTTTACGTGGACATTGAGCATTAGTACTCTTACATATATTAAATTACTGAAGGAGACCCAATTCAGCCCACTGTGTGTTTGAAAAGGTTGTTCAACTAGAACCAATTCCTTACATTTTCCCAAAAGCCTGACAGGTTTTATGGTCCGTATTATTTTCTTCAAACTCATCCCATTTCCATAAAATGGGGATACTTGTTCTGAAGTGTTCTGATTACAGACCAGCAGAGAGAATAAGATCAGAGTGTCACCTTTTCATGACAAGCCTGCCCTCACCACTGGACTCAGTGTTTACCGTCTTCACAGATGAGCTGGAGCAGATACAGGGTGATTAGGAGATTTCCTGAATGACTTGTCATGAGAAAGATTATTTTCTGCATTGTCCTTGAATTAATACATTTCCAGATTTTCTAAGATGCTGAGAAGTGGTCAGACATGATCTTGAAAAATGTTGATTGGCAGAAATATATACTTGGTTCATAGTCTGAAGAAACAGGAATATTCCATGTTCCAATATGTTTTTTGGAGTAGATGGAAATGTAGAAAGTGTGTCTAAAGCAGTTGCATGGAGTTGGAAAGCTCCACATCACTGTTCACTTTCATCAATGCTTCATTGGTAGAATCATACAGCACAGAAACAGACCCTTTGGTCCAATTAGTCCATGCCAAACATAATCCCAAACTAATCTAGTCCCATCTGCCTGCTCCTAACCTAAATCCCTCCAAACCTTTTCTTTCATGAACCTATCCAAATGTCTTTTAAATGTTGTAATTGTGCCCACATCCAACACTTCCGCTGACAATTCAATTCTCCTGCAAACCACTCTGTTTAAAAAAATTGCCCATCATGTCTTTTTTAAATCTTTCTCCTCTCACCTTAAAATTATGTCCCCAAGTCCTGAAATCCCCCAAACTAGGGAAAATACATTTGCCATTCACTTTATCTATACCCCTTGTGATTTTATAAACCACTATAAGACCACGCCTTAACTTCCTACGCTTCAGTAAAAAAGTCCCAGCATATTCAGCCTCTCTGTATAATTCAAAACCTCCATTCCAGGCAAAATCCTGGTAAATCTCTCCTAAGCTCTCTCCACCTTAATAATGTCTTCCCTATAGCAGGTCAACTATAACTATTGCTAGTTAGCCTTACATTTATCATTGCGAAGGTTCTAGAAACTATTATTAAAGAGGTTAAGCAGGATACTTAGAAATTCACGATTTGAGCCAACATGGCTCTGTGAAAGGCAAATCATTAGAACATGCGAAGTAAGAGCAGGAGTAGGGGTAGTGATTGTAATGAGGTCGTCCAACTAAAACGCATAGAATATGAGTTCCCTGATTGGGGCTGTTAATCTTATCCAATCGGGGAGCCTTGGCTGACATTACAAGGTTGAGTACTACACTTTGGTGCCCTGATTCTGTATGAGGCAACACTATAGTCAAGGGTGACTTGGTGACAGGACATTAGCCTCAGTCAAATTATTTCAGAAGCCATTCTGCCCCGCCATTAAATATAATCATGGCTGATCTGGCCCAGACCCCAATTCCTACTTTTATACCAGATCATCATAGCTCTTAACTCCCTGATATTAAAAAATAAATCTACCTCCTCATTAAATACACAATATAAGAGCACCAGGTGTATGGGGTGATTTATTGGCATGGGTAGAGGTTTAGTTAATAACAGGAAGTAGAGGGTAAGGCTAAATGGGGGTTTTAGGGTTGGCAAGCTGCAATTAATGGAATACCACAGGGTTCATTGTTGATTCGAGAACTCATGGTACATGATGGATGTGGGTGTCCTATTACACAAATTATATAACAATAGTTAGCAAGCACAGCAAGTGATTAGGAAGGCAAATAGGGTGTTACTATGAAGGGAATGGAATATAAAAGAAGGAAAATTTTCCTTGCTTTAGAAGCAGTTCAGAGAAGGTTAACTTGACTAATTTCTGGAAGAAAGGTTAAATAGGTTAAGCCTATATCCATTGGAGTTTAGATGAATGAGAGGTGATCTTATTGAAACATATAAGATCTTGAGGAAACATGAAATTATTGGAATCTGGAGAATACACCATGTTTGAGTGACCTAAAATGAAAGGACTATTTAAGAATAAGAGAGCTCCCTTTTAAGATCAAGATAAGAAGACTTTTTTGACTTCCAAAGGTTCAGTCATCTGTGGAATTCTCTTCCTCAGAAATAAATTGAGGCTAGGGATTTAATTAATTTAAGCCTGAGTTAGACAGATGTTTATTAGCCAAAGGAGTTGAACATTATGGGGCAGGACAAGACAGGAAAGTGGAGCTGAGACCGCAACCAGATCAACCATGATGTTTTGAAATGATGGGGCGGGCTCAAAGGGCCAAATGGCCTCTTCCTGCTTCTAAGTTTTATGTTCTGATGTTCCATTCTTGGCAATGCTGGGTCCTTTCCCTCCTTGCAAGAGAGACGATGGCCACATGATATTATCACTGGATTATTAATCCAGAATCTGAGGTCATGTCCCAGGTACTCTGGTTCGAATCCTGTCATGGCAGATGATGGAATTTGAATTTAATATCAAATCTGAAACTGTTGCTGATTGTTGAAAAAGCCATCTAGTTCATTAATGGAAACTCCTTACCTGGTCTGGCCCCTCCTGGCAATTAGGGATGGAGCAGGCTCATGAATGAATTTTAAAAATAATGTGGCACATGATTCAGAAAGATTGGAGAATCAGGAGGAGGCTACTCAGTTCTTGAGAATGTTCCAAGTTTCAATAAGTTCAAGGCTGATATTCTGCCTCAATGTCACTCTTCTCAAATTCCTTAATGCCGCTCATGTTTAAAACAAATCCATCAACCTCTGTTATAGAGTCATACAGAATGGAAACAGATCCTTCGGTCCAACCAGTCCACGCTGACCATGCTCTCAAACTAAACTAGCCCCACCTCCATGCGCTTGGCTCATATCACTCCAAACCTTTCCTATTCATGAACTTATCCAAATGACTTTTAAACATTGTAACTGTAACTGCATCCATCACTTTCTCTGGCAGTTCATTCCAAACACGAACCACTGTCTGTGTTAAAAAAATTGCCCCTCGTGTCCTTTATAATTTTTCTCTTCTCACCCTAAAAATATGCCCTCTAGTTTTGAACTCTATCACCCAAGGAAAGACACTTGTCACTCACCTTATCCCTGTCCTTCATGTCTGAACACCAACAGTCTTCTGAGTGGGAGAGAATTCCAAAAAAGCACAACTATTTAAGTGAACAATTATCTCCTAATCTTAGTCATAAATGTTTGATCTCTCGACCAGAGAATATGACTCCTGGTTCTATACTCTCAAACATGACTAGACTCTCAGAATTTCTCAGAATCAACTCTGTTTGGGTCAAATTCTTGGTACTTCCTTCTTTCCTATCAGCACTGAGGGTGTTTCTATACCAAATGAATCACAGCGGTTCAAGAAGACAGCTCACCACACCTCCTCGAGGGCAAATAGGGATGGTCAACAAATGCTGGCCCTGTCAGTAACGCCCATATCCCCCAAACAAATAATGGTTGGAGAACATCTGAGTTTAGGGTGTGTTTGCATGGAGCAAAAGTCTGTGTTTCCTGTTTGAAAGAGTTCAGAATTTCGCCTGTAATGAAATCACAGGCAATCAATTTTTAAATGTTCAGCCCAGGTGAGATCAAAATAAGACTGACTTTATACTTCAAGCTCTCATGTGTTTTAAGATCCAAGTAATGGATTGATGTTTTGAGTTTGTTTTCTGGGATTTCTCTTTAAATCAGTGTTGCCCAGAAAAATCACTGACTACCTCCAGGTGTAGCTATGGTGACAGTGTTTCAGTCATAAGCACCATTTTGGAGAGGAAACACCTTAGCCACAATACAAATAAATATACTTGAGGAGTATATTTTACTAAACAAATATCTGTCGTCATCCAGTAACCAAGGAAGCAAAGAACTCGGAGGATAAACTCCTGTACTCTTTGGATTGCAACTCACCAAGTGCAAAAGAAAGGCTAAAGTTCACCCACAGATCCGGCTCAAATATGATTTCTGAGACCATGGACGCAGTCATGGGTTCAATTATTCAATTTATATATACTCTTCTGAAAGGTGATTATGCACACCAGGATTCTGTAATAGATGGAACAGGGCAGTCTTCAATGAAGGCAGGTCCATTGTTAGATCCTTACCTTTATTGGTAAAACATCTGGAGAGAATTGAACAAGGCTGACACAAAGAGCACTAAAGAACAGCATTTTACAGAAGGTTTGAATGCCTGGCACTGTGCTCTTGTCAATTATGCCCCATCAGATCTCTTAAAAAGGACACTTTCTTTCATTAAGCAATGATGAGTCATTTGCTTTTGTTCAATATGTCAGGAAGGCTGTAACCTGTACCTATTTAATCCACTGTTGAACCACTTAAAGCCATCGAGGACTAGATATTAGTGGGAATTCACTCCTACAACAACATGCTTCTGTTTTATTTCAGTTTATTTTGTGTCCATTGTTCGAGTCAAATCAATCTCTGGTGCCCGCAATGTTGTTGACTGTGACAACTGGATTAATTTATATAAAAGTGCATAAAGAGAAATGTTATAGTCACGCCTTTGAAGTTTCTTCTCAGGTATTTTGCTAAGACCTTGAGTACAATTTATGTTGAGTTCAGTAATTCCAAAATCCCACCTTTCTACAAAGCTGACAAGAAAAGAATGAAGTTCTTTCAGAAGTGCCGACAATGAATGGCCTGTAACATTGGAACATAGGTATGGGTTTAAAGGAACAAAAATGGTCTAGGAAAACAACTACAGGAAAACAACAAATGGATAGTGCTCTCACCTCTGACTTAGAAGGTCATTAGTTCAAGCCTAAACCTAGAGATTTGGGCACAGCACCGAGGCAGATTCTGCAGCACTGAGAGAGTGCAGCATAGTCAGAGCTGGTGTCTTTCACAGGGAATATAAAATCCCATCTTTCCCTCTCTGACAACCTTATTTCATCACAAGATAGGAGAGTTTAACCTCACTTATTTGAAGAGTAATGAAATGCAAAAGGAGGCCACTCAGCCCCAATGTGTCTATAGCAACTCTTTTAACAAGCTTTCCAGTTGGTCCCATTCGCCCATACTGTTGTTCCCATACACAGACAAAGAAGGAAAGATTTGCATTCACATATCATTTTTATGATCACCGGTCATCTCATAGATCTTTATAGCCAATGACCTTGCAAATCCCACCTTTTTGAACATACTTCTTTTTACAACTTTGTATTGAATCTGCTAGAATCAGCTTTTTAGACAGATAGGGCAGAACTTTATGAGAGATATGAGAAACAGGAAAAATGACAAGATTTACGGTTGAATTGTGTGAGAAGTCTGGGGAGGCCTATCTCAATGTTGAGAGCATCTCATTACACTTTTTATACTTTTCCCAAATGGTGAGGTGAGTTTCTCAAGCAGTGGTGAGTTGCCCGTTGACAGAGATTATAGCTTATCAAACTCCATATTAAAGATTTTGCTTCATTAATATTCAGCTTCCTATCTTACCAAATGCATTGAACAAGCCAGACATTGAGAATTCTTGACTTGGAAGTCTGAGCAGGTACCTGGTGACAGCAGCTCATTACTGGCTGCGGTAGGCCTCCATGTTGTTCAGCATCAAACCAAGAATTGACGGTCATTCTGCAGATATGAAGGATGAGTTAGAACATAGAACATAGAACATAGAAAAATACAGCGCAGTACAGGCCCTTCGGCCCTCGATGTTGCGCCGACCGAAGCCCTACCTAACCTACACTAGCCCAATAACCTCCATATGCTTGTCCAATGCCCGCTTAAATGACCATAAAGAGGGAGAGTCCACCACTGCTACTGGCAGGGCATTCCATGAACTCACAACCCGCTGAGTAAAAAATCTACCCCTAACATCTGTCCTATACCTACCACCCCTTAATTTAAAGCTGTGTCCCCTAGTAACAGCTGACTCCATACACGGAAAAAGGTTCTCACTGTCAACCCTATCTAAACCCCTAATCATCTTGTACACCTCTATCAAATCTCCCCTAAACCTTCTTTTCTCCAATGAGAAAAGTCCCAAGTGCCTCAGCCTTTCCTCATACGATCTTCCTACCATGCCAGGCAACATCCTGGTAAACCTCCTCTGCACTCGTTCCAATGCCGCCACATCCTTCCTATAGTATGGCGACCAAAACTGCACACAATACTCCAGATGAGGCCGCACCAGAGTCTTATACAACTGCAACATGACCTCAGGACTCCGGAACTCAATTCCTCTACCAATAAAGCCCAGTACACCATATGCCTTCTTCACCGCACTATTTACCTGGGTGGCAACTTTCAAAGATCTGTGTACATGGACACCAAGATCCCTCTGCTCATCCACACTACCAAGTAGTCTACCATTAGCCCAGTAATCCATCTTCTTGTTACTCCTACCAAAGTGAATGACTTCACACTTAGCTACATTGAATTCCATTTGCCACCTTTCTGCCCAGCTCTGCAACTTATCTATATCGCGCTGTAACCTGCCACATCCTTCTTCGCTGTCCACAACTCCACCGACTTTCGTGTCATCCGCAAACTTGCTCACCCAGCCTTCAAGCCCCTCCTCCAGGTCATTTATAAAAATGACAAACAGCAATGGTCCCAAAACAGATCCTTGTGGAACACCGCTAGTAACTGCGCTCCAAGATGAACCTATACCATCAACTACTACCCTCTGTCTCCTTCCAGCCAGCCAATTCCTAATCCAAACCTCTAATGCACCCTCAATGCCATACCTCCGTAGTTTTTGCATTAGCCTGCCATGGGGTACCTTATCGAACGCCTTGCTAAAATCCATATACACCACATCTACTGCTTTACCCTCGTCCACTTCCTTGGTCACCTTCTCAAAGAATTCAATAAGGTTTGTGAGTTATTCTGGGAATGGCACATGTTCAGAGGAGGATAGTCTAGCGGCAGCGTGGGTCGGTAATGCGGTGAATTTGGTAAGACACAATGAGAAATCTTACTCAACCTCACTGGAAGAATCCTTCCTAAAGACGCGGCAAAACTGACAGCCAGGAAAATAGATCTAAACGCTGAGAGTTTCGAGAACATGAAAAAAACAATCACACTTCAAAACCAAAATCTTCAATTTTGCCCTGGAGTTTTAGCTGTTAAGATATGAGACAAGTATCACTATCGAGGCCAGAATTTAATGCCCATCTCCAACTGCCCTTGACTCTGTGGTAGAGATATCTGCCTTTTCAAATAAAACTGAGTGGTTTTCCTGGGCTTCTCAGAGCCCAGTTCTGAAACAATCACATTAGTGTGGATCTGATGTCATATGTGGGCTAGACAAGGTGATTTAACTCCCAAAAGGATGGGAGTGAAGCATAGCCAGATCTTTATATGTGCACCATTGCTGATATTCACTTTATAATTCCAAATTTTTATTTAATTACGTTCATAAGGCTAGAAAGGAACTTGGAGTAGGAGGGGATGAATCCAGTTGTCCATGAAGCTGCAAAGACAGGACAAAGAAGGTTCTGTTTGGTCTATTTGAGGATCGACGTGCAAAATTAAGAAGCAGAACCTCAAATGACATAATTTCTGCGTACATACGTGAGCCACATGCAAACTGGCCTTCGACAAAAAGGCAAATGTGGGGCTCAAAGTCTGGTGTAAGCAGTAGGTTCTGGTTCATGGGGCACAGGCACTAACCCTGGGGAAAATGGGATCTGTTCCAATAACATAGACTCAAGCTGAACTGTGATCTTAAAGACCATATAACTAGAAAGATAGGGAGGTTTTAAAACTGAATAGTGGGGACAATAGTGGAACATAAGTATGGATTTAAAGGAACAAAAATTGTCCAGATTTACACATCTACTGCAGAAAAATAACAAATGGATAGTGCTCTCACCTCTGACTTAGAAGGTCCTGGTTCAAGCCCAGACCTAGAGATTTGGGCACAACACCTAGGCAGATTCTGCAAAACTGAGAGAGTGCAGCACAGTCAGAGAAGATGCAGTAAATCCAAGAGTAGAGTCAACACGAAAGAGAAAGAGTATAGTGCTGGAAAAGGCAGCCGGTCAGGCAGCATCCAAGGAGCAGGGGAGTCGATGTTTCAAGAGTAAGCCTTTCATCACAAATGAGGCTTGTGGCCCAAGGAGGCTGAGAGATAAATGGGAGGGGAGGTGGGGATGGGGGAAGGAAGCTGGCAATGCAATAGGTAGATGGAGGTGAGGGATGATGGTGATAGGGCGGAGTGGACGGGTGTGAAAGAAGATGGACAGGTCAGACAGTTCAGAGGGCGGTGCTGAGTTGGAGGATAGGGGGTAAGGTGGGGGAGGGGAGATGAGGAAACTGGTGAAATCAACATTGATCCCGTGTGGTTGGAGGGTCCCAAGGTGGAACATGAGGCATTCCTCCTCCAGGTATCGGGTGACTAGAATTTGGCGGTGGAGGAGGCCCAGGACTTGCATGTCCTCAGCGGAATGGGAGGTGGAGTTGAAGTGTTCAGCCACAGGATGGTTGGGTTGTTTAGTGCCTGTGTCCCAGAGATGTTCTCTGAAACGTTCCGCAAGTTGGCATCCTGTCTCTCTGATGTAGAGGAAACCACATCAGAGCAATGGATACAGTAGGTGACATGTGTGGAGGTGCAGGAAAATCTCTGCCGGATGTGAAAGGATCCTTTGGGGCCTTGGATGGAGGTGAGGGACAAGGTGCGGGCGTAGGTTTTACACCTCTTCTGGTGGCAGGGAACAGTGCTGAGAGTGGAGGGTGTGTTAGTGCGATCATGGACCTAACAAGGGAGTCACAGAGGGATTGGTCTCTGCTGAATGCAGATAGGGATCGAGAAGAAAATACATCTGTGGTGGTGGGGTCTGTTTTTAGATGGTGGAAATGGCGGAGGATGACAAGTTGTATCTGGAGGTTGGTGGTGTGGAAGATGAGGACCGGGGGATTCTGTCCTTGTTGCGATTGGAGGGGTGAGGTTCAAGGGCAGAGGTTGACCACATGGGAGGGGAAATTGCAGTCCTTGAAGAAGGAGGCCATTTGGGATGTTCTGTGGTGGAATTGGTCCTCCTGGGAGCAGATGCAGTCAAGGCAGAGGAATTGGAAATAAGGGATAGCGTTTTTACAGGAAGGGGGCTGGGAGCAGGTGTAGTCCAGGTAGCTGTGGGAGTCGGTGGGTTTGAAGTAGATGTCTGTGTTGGGTGGATCCCCAGAATGGAGATGGAGAGGTCTAGGAAGGGGAGGGAGGTGTCCGAGATGGTGAACCTGAGGTCAGGTTAAAAGGTGGGAGCATGAGGTGACAGTGATACAGTCATTGAGGTAGTGGAGGAAAATTGTGCCAGTGTAGCTACAAAAGATGGACTATTCCACATACCCGATGAAGAGGCTGGCATTGCTGGCTCCCATGCAGGTGCCTATGGCTACCCCTTTGGTCTGGAAGAAGTGGGAGGATTTGAAGGAGAAATTGGTGAGGGTGAGGACCAGCTGAGCTTTTCCAGCGCCATGGTTTTCGACTCTGATCTCCAGCATCTGCAGTCCTCACTTTCTCCACTAAAGAGAAATATACTAATACAGGAAATGATAAACAGAACATGACAGGAATGGATAGAAAGTGTTGAAGTATATCAACAGAAAGGACTAGATGTTACAAAAAGTGTGAAAGAGTAGAACTAAAGGCTCCGCACTTGAATGTGTGTCGCATTCGAAACAAAGCAGACAGGAAGAATGGGAAACTATAAAAAGGCACAGTGTGGCTCTATTAATTAAAGATGGTCTCAGCACAATGGAGTGGAATGACTTAGATTGAGGTAACAAGGATGTGGAAACAGTTTGGAGAGAAATGAGAAATTTAAAAAAAGCAAGAAGTCACTTGTGGGAAAGGGTCCTTGGTACTAACCATACAGGAAGGTGGAGCATAAAAGCATAATGAGAGCTTGTCAGAAAGATAATGGTAATAATCATGTGAGATTCTAATCTACATATTGACTGGAAAAGTTAGATAGAAAATGTTAACTGAGATGAGGGATTCATAGAATGTCTTGAAGATAACTTCTTAGAATAGCATGATATAGCAAATTCAGATAAAATTAATTCATGATCTCATAGCAAAGGCACCTCTGGATTACAGTGACCATATGGTTTAATTTTCATTCACTTTGAGGGAAAGAGGAACTTTTAAAATAAAACTTAAATAAGGGGAATTCCAAGGGCATGAAAGCAGAGCTAGTTAAATTGAATTTCCAAATTACATTAAAGCATCAGTCAATAGAAATGTAACAGCAAACTTTCAAGGGGGTATTTCAGAATGCACAGAATAGAAACTTTCCTGCAAGTCAGAAAAATTCCAAGGGACAGATCCACCATCCGTGGTTAAGTTGAAATATTAAAAATACTTGCAAATTAAATGGAAAAGCACTAAACATACAGGCAGTGCCCAGTTTGCAAATGGGTTCTGTTCATATGTTGGAACACAATGTAGAATAATATAATACAGCCATTTGTAAGTAAAAGCAATATTTTAAAGCAGGTCTGTATGGGGTCACATTTGAAGTGGGATATTAATAAATTGGGAGCTTCCTGTGATTGTATAAAGTCAAGTAGCAGGCCAGAAGATTCAATAGAATTTAACCAAAGGCAAAAGGTATGCTAAGAAAAAGAGGCGAAAATTAAAATCCAAGAGAAAGCTAGCCAGAAACCAAGCAAAAACTGAGTATAACACTTACCAAACTGAGAATTGGTCCTATACAAAGTGAGACTGTAGAATTAATAATGGAAAAGAATGAAATGGCAGATTAATTTATCAGGGTGGCATGGCTGCCTCACAACACCATGGATCCAGGTTCAATTCCAGCCTTTAGTGACTGTCGATGTGGAGTTTGCACATTCTCTCTGTGTCTGTGTGGGTTTCCACGAGTGCTGTGATTTCCTCCCACAGTCCAAAAATGTGCAGATTATGGAATCCCTACAGAGTAGAAGCAGGTCATTCGGCCTATTGAGTCCTTACAAAACCTCTGAAGAGCATCCTATACAGACCCACCCTCCTATCCCTGTAACCCTGTATTTCCCATGGCTAACCCACCTAACCTACACATCCCTGGACACTATGGGCAATTTAGCATGGACGTTTCACCTGACCTGCACATCTTTGGAGTGCGAGAGGAAACCCATGCAGACACAGGGAGAATGTGCAAACTCGACGCAGACAGCCACCCAAGACTGGAATCGAACCCAGGTCCCTGGTGTTGTGAGGCAGCAGTGCTAACCACTGAGCCAGCCCAAAATGAAAAGTCCTTCTTGCCAACCCAGAATCAAATCCAGGCTGTGGCAAAAGTGCCAAGTAATAAACACTAGGCAAGCAGGGAAGATTAGGTGGATTGGCTGTGCTAATTTACACATAGTGTCCTGCGATATGCAGATATCCCAGGATTAGCCATGGGAAATGCAGGGTTACAGGGATAGGGTAGGGAGGTGGGTTTGGATGTGATACTCTTCAGAGAGTTGGTGTCGACTCAATGGGCTGAATAACCTTTTTCCACGCTGTAGGGACTTTTTTTTCCTTTACTCATTCATGGAATGCATTGCTGGCCAGGCCATCATTTATTCCCCATCCCCAATTTGCTCAGAGAACAATTAAAAGTCAACCACATTGCTGTGGGTCTGGAGTCACATGTAGGCCAGGCCAGATAAGGATGGCAAATTCCTTCCCTGAAGGACATTAGTGAACCAGATGGGTTTTTCCAACAATCCACAATGGATTCACAGTCATCATTAGATACTTAATTCCAGATTTGTTTTAATTGAATTCAAATTCTGCCATGGTAGGATTTGAACCCAGGTCCCAGAATATTACTTGGGTCTCTGCATTAACAGTCCAGCAATAATACCACTCAGCCATCATCTCCCCTTAAATTCAATGATTGAGTGACTGTCTGTGTGTATTTTGCACATTTTCCCATGTCTGTGTGGGTTTCTTCTGGGTCCTCTGGTTTCTTCCCACAGGCCAAAGATGTGCAGGTTAGGTGGATTGGCCATAGGAAATGTAGGGCTATGCCGATAGGCTAAGTCAGTGGACAAAAATGAGGCAAACATAATGTAAGAAAATGTGAAATTGTACAATTTGGCAGGAAGAATGAAAAAGAAGTATTTTATCTAAACGTGGGTGTCCTCAAGCATGAACCGCAGAAGGTTAGCATGCAGGTACAGCAAATACTTATGAAAACTAATTGAACATTATCATTTATCATGAGAGGAATTGAAGATAAAACTGAGGAGTTATAAAGGGCACTGGTGAGACCACTGTATTGGTCACATTATTTAAGGAAGTATGTAAATATGTTGAAGGCAGTTCAGAGAAGGTTTACCAGTCTGACACCTGGAATGAGGAGTGTCTTAAGAGGAAAGGCTGGACAGGCTGGACTTGTATCTATTGGAAGTTCTGAGGAAGGGTCACCGGACACAAAAGGTTAACTCTGATTTCTCTCCGCAGATGCTGCCACACCTACTGAGCTTTTCCAGCAATTACTGTTTTTGTATCTGTTGGTGTTCCTCAGAATAAAAGGTGATTTGATTGAAACATAAAATCCTAAAGGGTATGAAACATAAAATCCTGAAGGGTAAATGTGGAGAGGAGCTTTCCTCTTACAGGACAAGCTAGAACTAACGGTCACTGTTTCACGAGGAGTGGTTCAATTAAAATGAAGAAGAGCAAAATTTATTCTCTCAGAGTCAGTCTTTGGAGCTCTCTTCCTGAAAAAGTGATGGTAGAAGGGAACTCAAATATTTTTAAGGCCAATGCAAGTAGCTTCTTGGTAAGCAATGTGCTGAAAAAGCTAATGGGGAAGGCAGATTTGAGGTCACAATCAGATCGGCCATGATTAGATTGAATGGCAGAGCAGGTTTGAGGGGCTGAATGGCCTTCTCTTGCTCCTATGTTGTTTTTGCTTGTTTATTAATCTAGATTCCAGATCATGGTGGGATTTGAACACAAATCTTCTGAATTGATGATTTGAATCTCATTTAGTAACATATTCATGATGCTACAGTACACATTTTTCTCTCATGTATAAAATGTCTGTGCTAGTCAGTGACAATGGGATGTCATCATTGCTTGGTACTCACATTTTTAAAAGTCCTTGTGTTCACATGTTATGAAATTGCGAAGAGAGACAGGCCTGAAGCTGATGTGTTAATCTGGTTCAGAAAGCTGTAATTCCTAAATCCTATTGAAAATATTAACAGACAAGGACAGGACCACCTTATATCCTTCAAAGGAATAATTTTGACGTCATTCTTAGCCAACTACAGCCTTGCCTGAAGGCTTTTTAGTTTTATATGTCAAAAGTTCACGAAGTTGTCTGATCAGCATTACCACTACTGAAAAGTGCAAGAAAAGCATTTATGTAATCTCCAAATATTATTCCTCTGAAATATTATAAGCAAAGTGGGAGGAGGATTTTGTGGAGCACAGAGAAATTGTGTCAAACAGCGTACTTCTACTGTTTTAAAATAATCATATTAAACAATGATGTGGAGGTGCCAGTGTTGGACTGGGCTGTACAAAGTTAAAAATCACACAGCACCAGGTTATAGTCCAACAGGTTTATTTGGGAGCACTACCTTTCAGAGCGCTGCTCCTTCATTAGGTGGCTACCTGACAAAAGAGCAGCACTCCAAAAGCTAGTGCTCCTAAGTAAACCTGTCAGACTATAACCTAAAATTAAACAAAGTCAGTGTTGACAACCCATGAGGGATAATGTAAGAAAAACTAAATTCCAAAAGAAGCTTACTCAATTTAAATAACACAAAAAACTGTGGATACTGGAAGTCTGAAACTGCTGGAGAAACTCAGCAAGTTTGACAGGTATCTGTGGAGAGAGAACCAGAGTTAATGTGTGACTTTTCTTCAGTTCTTCAGTCCAGGAATTTCTGATTTTGTTACTCAATACAAATGTCATTTGGGTGATCAGGGAACCCAAGCCCCAGCAGATCGACTGTTTGTACCTAATTTCCTAAATCAACCTGTTCAGAGATATTATTACATACTTCTGGAACAGGTGGTATCAAACCCAGTTCTCTTAGGTCAGGAGTAGGGACATTACCACTGCACCACAAGAGCCCCAATGGACTGCTTGGATGACTGTATCTTTCTTAATTATTGCATGGATTTGTTGCCCATCCCTAATTGCCATTGAACTCTCTAAGCCATTTCAGATGGTAGATAAGACTTAACTACATTGTTTTGGAGTCACATGTAGGCCAGACCAAGTAAAAATGGCAGATTGTCTTCCCTAAAGGACATCAGTGAACCAGATGGAGCTTTAACAACAATTAATACATAGTTGCCATTAGACTAGCTTTTAATTCCAGATTTATTGGATTCAGATTTCACAATCAAGCACGATAGTTGAATCCACGACCACAGAGCATCAGCCTGGGATCTGGATGACTAACCGAGTGGTATTACTGCCTTGCTACCACCTCCCCTTACTTGCTTATGCAAATATCAACAGCCAAGTTAAAACTGCATTTTGTAACTATATTGGATCTATGTTCTATGCACTGTTTCTGATTTTATTGCACTGTCTTGTCTGTGTTTGTTACTGTTATCTTTGTGATAAATAGAAGTGGGATTTGAGGTTTTTCCTCATCTCCCTAAAAACTGATTGAATGGTGGTGTTTGGGTTTTGACTTTGCTTCCGGTTCCTCTGTATGTGGTGTATTTTTTGTGAAATGCTGCTTTCTGTTTTTTTGTCAACTGTATTTTGCACTGTTTAATGAAATAAAAAATAGACTGCATTTGTGAGACTGGAACATTGTGAAATTGAGACCATCAAATAAACGTCAAATCTCATTATACAAGAGTGAGGTTTCCCTGTCAGAATGTTAATGTTCTTCTCAACTTCTGTTTTCTTTGTTAGATTCACTGCTATCATTAATATGAAGGAGTGTATTTCACCAACAGAATCTGTGCTGATGTGACCAACCTGTTTTCAAATGAAGAGTCACCGGGCAAGTGCGAATAGTAATTTGATCTGTTGCTAGTTCATTCATCATTATTTTATTGGCTGTTTGTGTTTTTAATACACTTTAAGACAAATGTCACAGTTATGCTGATCTTCTCACTAAGTACCATTTTTAGGTCAGGTGCAATAAGGGTCAAAGGCAGTGTAGGGAAAATGGCATTTCCTTGAATTTGGGACAGTTAACATCTGGATTCAATTTGCTTGTAATCAGTTACAGCTCTCTGTGCCTGTAGGTTCCCATTTCCTCTTCCTAAATGAGAGGGCCCTTGCTCATGTTTGCAATGAATGAGCAGGTCCTTCTCTCCTGGTTTTACAATGTGAAAGGGTAGATCGTAATGTTTGCCCCATCGAATGGTGGAACTCCCCAGCCAACAGGCAACACTTGTTCCAGCAACACAGATAAGTCCTGGCCTCAGTTAAACAGAAAAGGAAGCTAACAGAAGGAGGCCATAAAGATTCTGCCATTCAATGACATCATAACTGATTGATCTAGATCTTTTGCTTGCTCTATTACCTCCACAAACCCGCCAATCAACTGAAATAAAAAAGAACTGTGGATGCTGGAGATACTGAAACAAAAAATCAAAATTACTGGAAAAACTCAGTAGCTCTGGCAGCAACTCTGGAGAGAAAAACAGTTGGCATTTTGGGTTGAGCGATCCTTCTTCAGAACCAACTAAATCTTCACATTATCCCTCCACACCACGCCCACTCTTCAGGTTCCTTCAGGGGTCTGTCTGTCTGTCTGTCTGTCTATCTATCTATCTATAACTTTCCTCCTCCTTGGACAGCAGAGTGCCAATACTTATTTCTTCACTTTTTCCATCCATCTTTTGCTTCTTTGTCTTTCTCTTTGGTCTCAATTTCCTGGCTTGTGGTTAATTGGAAGTGAATAAGTAAAGCAGGAGTCAGATCAGTCCAGAATTTGGATCTCCACACTATGTAGATTCCATTGTAGATGGCAGATTCTTGGGAATATCCTTTGGAATACATACATGGACAATTTATTTTGTCATTCAATTCACGTTAAAGCAAGAGTCTTCAAACCCAACAGAATAAATTGTTTATTTTTGAATGGATGAAAATCAGGCATGTGCTCACTGAGAAGCAATGGGAGAGGAGAGGGAGCCATAGTTTAATTGAAATTTTTAGGACAGGGATCAACAGATTCTTTTTATAATAATGCTATTATCAAGGATATAGGTTAAAAAGCATTCAGTAGAATGAAAGCACACATCAACAATAACCTAACTGAATTCCAGACGAGGGTCAATGTTCTTGTATTCCCTCTCTGTGTGAAGAGAAAAGATTCACGCAAATATATAAATCTACAAATTAGGAGCAGAGTAGGCCAATAAGGTCCTTGATCCTGTTCTATAATTCAAAAACCTCATGCATGATCTGATTACTCTGCATTCCCACTGAACCATGTTACCCTTTCACTCCTTCCTTTACAGTAATCTATTTAAAATAAAAAATAATAAAATATAAAGAACTGAAAATGCTGGAAACCTGAAACAAAAACAGAAATTGTTGAAGAAACTCAGCAGGTCTGGCAGCATCATGGAGACTTTCTTCAAGAATCTACTCCTTCTGCTTTAAAAATATTTAAGGACTCTCCTTCCACCAACGTTTCAGGAAGAAATTCCTAAAGACTCACAATCCTGCGAATGAAAATAAATTCTCCTTAGCTCTATCTTAAATGGGCCATCTCTAATTTTTAAACAGTGATCTTTGGTTACGGATTCTCCCACGAGAGGAAATGTCCTTTCTTCATCCACCCTGTCAAAATCCTGCCAGGTCTTACATGTTTCAATCAAGCCAATTTTTACTCCAATCGATACAAGCCTAGCCTGTCCAAGCTTTCCCATGAAGACTAACTGACCATTCTAAGTAAAATAAAACAAACAATGGCAAATGCTGGAGATCTGAAACAAAAACAGAAATAGATGATGAAACTCTATAGAGTTCTAATGAAGAGTCACTGAACATGAAACATGAAATCTGCTTTCTCCCCACAGACGCAATCACACCTGCTATTCCAAATATTCATCTGGTAAACATTTTCCATACTACCAACAACACATTTACTTCCTTAACTAATGAGACCAATATTGTACACAATAGTCTGGATGTTGTGTTGCCAACGCCCTGTTTTACTGCAGCATAATTTCCATACTTTTATATTCAATTCCCTCACAATAAATAAAATTCTGTTCATTTTCCTGATTTCCTGCACACTAACCTTTCTTTTATTGATGCACTGGGTCACCCAGATACCTCTGCATCTCAGAGTTCTCTAAATTCTCAACATTTAGAAAACTTTTATCGTTTTAAAATTCTATCTAGATTTCTTTTATACTTTAATTTCCCACCTTATTAATTTCTGGCTATTCTTCATTATTTTCTTTTTATATTCTGTCCAATCTCCTGACCTGCCAATATCTTTCTTTTAGTTTGATACTAACTTTAACCCTTTTTAGTTCACCAAAGATAGCGGATCCTCCCGTTAGATTTTCTCTTTCTCGTGAGAATGAATCTATTCAGTCTATTTTGTAAAATCCCCCTAACTGTCTGCCACTGTATTTCTAATGACATATCCTTTAACCAAATACTTTAAACTTTAGACATCTCTTCTGTCATCTCCTCAGTTTCACACTTATTAAAGTTTTAAACATTAGTTTCTGACTCATTCTTCTCTCACTCAAACTGAATGTAAAACTAAATCATATTACGATCACTGCTGTCTTGGAGCACTTTCAATATAAAGTCATTAACTCATCCTATTTTGTTTCATAATACTGAATACACTCTAGCCTACTCTTTGGTTAGCTCCAGAACATGCTGTTTTCAAAAACAATTTATTTAACTATTCAGAATGTGATAGGTCATCGACTTCAAAAGTTATAGCCTTAAGTCTTGCCTAATGATAACTCAATGGGATTGTGGTTTTGGAGAAGGAAATCGTAAAATCCATTCATGCAATTACATCTTAGTTTTGAATACCTCCATCAAAGGTAACTCATCAGTATCTTTGTATAATGACCCAGATTCTGCAGTGATAATTACAGAGAGATTTTCAGCAACTGCCAACATTACTCCACTACAGGTAATTGTAGCTTTGGGAGTCCACACGTATTCAGAATAACACTGAAGCCCAGAACTTTCTCTCAGTAACTCTAGATTTATCCAGGGAATATTCTGTTGTGAACTCTCAGATTGCTAATTGTAGGAAATATAAACTGAGAAGAATTTCCATTCTCAAAGTTTGTCCCGCTGTAAAAAACCTTAAGAAATTGATAATTTGTCAACTGATGTTTTAACTGTGTTCTGACTTCATAATAACTACTGCATACCCTTACTGACACTGAAAAATTGCTGACTGTTGGATATTTCCATGATGATTAAGAATTGCCACAGAGTTTTATATCGATAGCTGTCTCTGTAGCACTGAGATATTTGCCAGTGTCGTTTTTGCTGCAATATTCAAAGAAATTCATTGCTTTCAGCTGATGCAGACACAAATGCCATAGCCTGAAGCTTTTCTCATTGTAATGAATGTCATTGTAAAATCTTCTTCCAATTTACAAAGAGTTCACATTCCTTGTTCCCGACAAGACAACCCCAACACTGATCACTGATTCCCTCAGGCCAACCCAATTCATCTTCCACCTGAACAAAATTTAGAAAATTGATGTGAGACCAACAAGTTAAGCTAGTGCAGCAAAAAGCACTGAAGGTAATGTAATTTGACAAAGTATGTTCATTGAATCGCATCTGAGCCGTGTCATTCTGGATGCTGTCTTATCGTGTTTACCAATACTGATCTAAATGTAACTCCTGCCTTACCTCCAATGTGACAATAGTTTGAAATTAAAGCAACCCTGGTGTTAATCCAGTAGTACAGAAATGGTGTGCCATTTTTGAGTCAGTATAGGGGCAACTTCCCTCCTGTGGTCTCCTAGATATTCCAAACATTCTAAATTGTGCATCTGAATTTCAGCTCACGCAAGAGATCCTTTTGTGCATTGATAGTAATAAAAGTATTGTCTAAAGCTTTTCCACTTGCATTTCACAAAGACATTTTGAATTCATACCAAATGTCGGAACTGCAGCTGTAACTCTTCTCTTGTCTGTGTATGGATAATTGGTCTGGTTCTAATGCCACAGACACTTATCGTGCTGTTCCACATTATACATGCTGCTGCCTCATCAAAATTTCTGGATTGTTGTCAGGGAGAGATTCTGAAGAATCCATTCTTTTATCCATTCAACTCACTTCAACACTTCTGAATTTTTTTTCTTTATTTGTGGGACTTGGGTGTCAATACTAGCCAACATTTATTGCTCGTCCCTAGTTGCCCTTTTGAAGGTGGTGGTGAGCTGTCTTCTTGAACCGCTGCAGTCTATGTGCTATAGGTAGACCCACAATGTCCTGAGGGAGTGAGTTCCAGGATTTTGACCTAGTGACCTCGAAGGAACAGCAATATATTTCCAAGTCATGCTGGTGAGTGGCTTGGAGGAGGTAGTGTTCCCATGCATCTACTGCCTTTGTCCTTCTAGATGGAAGTGGTCGTGAGTTTGGAAGGTGCTGTTTAAGGAGCCTCAGGTGAATTTCTGCAGTGCATTTTATAGCTGGTACACATTACTGCTACTGAGCATCAATGTTGGAGGGAGTTGATTGCAAAAGCAAGAACACAAATGCTGCTGATAGGGATGAATAAAAAGTTCCTTTTGAAAATTGTCAGACTTCTCATAGCTAGACCAAGAACATTTAGTGTGGACATGCAACTGTTTGTTAGGGTTCAGTGGTGAAGGATTTAGATTACCAAACTTCTAATTCAGAAAGTCCCAAATTGGCAAGTTGGTTCTAAAACTAAATTACAAACTTGTTTTTTTCTGTCATTCAGGGTTGTTTTCATTAAAACGGAAAAACATTTAAGAACCATTTGACCACAAGGTTTAAAATTGTGAACAGGTACAAACTGAGAGTTTCTTTGCTGATCTAAAATGGAGGGATATGCGTAAACAATTAAATATAAGAGATCAATCACACAGCAAGATCCCACAAGCAGCAATGTGACAACAACCAGACAATCAATGATTTTTGCAGCGATGAACATTCAAGGAAAAATGTTGGTCAGGGAAGAACACCCGATCTATCATTAAAATTATGCCCTAGGATTTTTTTTACATTCCAACTGAGAAGGAAAATGTCGCCTCAATTTAAGAGCTCACCCAAAACAGAGCACGTAGGAACAAAGAACAGGAGTAGGCCACTCTGCCTTTTGAGCCTGCTCTGAAATTCAGTAAGATCATGGCTGTTCTGATTTTAACCTCAACTGTACATTCCTGCATATTGCCTTTAATCTTTCATCCCCTTGGTCATCAAGAATCTATCTATCTCTGCCTTAAAAATATTTAAAGATTCTTCATGCATCACTATCTAAATCAGGGAATTCCAAATACTCACGACTCTGAGATTTTTTTTCCACATCACTATTTTAAATGGGAAGCCCCTTATTTTTCAACTGACCCCTAGTTCTAGACTCTCCCACCAGAGGAAATATCCTTTCAACATCCGTCCGACCAAGTCCCCTCAAGATTCTGTATGTTTCACTAAGTTACCTCTAAGGAACTTCCAGGTGTTAGATCAGTAAATCTTCCCTGAATAGCTTCCAACATTTTAACATTCTTAACATTTGATAGTGCAGCTCCCTCAGTAATGGAAGTGTCAAACAGATGACAAGTTCAGTCACAAGAGTGCGATTTGACTCCACAAACCTCTGTAGGTGTGGTGAGAGTGTGATTTGCTGAAACTTAGCTGACATAACTGTACTGTGTAAATTTGCACTTTGTTTCTGAAGTTACTCCAGAGAGGCTGGTATCCTGTCACCACATCATTCCTTATTTACACACACACACACACACACACACACACACACACACACACACACACACACACACACACACACACACACACACTGGTCTGGCTTCCTCAGACACCGCTCTCAGAGTGAACCGAACATCTGACAATCCTGCTTATATCTGTTAGCCAGTGCTCCCTGATTGGACCAGCTTAACATCCTCAATCAGGGAACTCTTATTTTATGAGCTCCACCTGGCTAACCTCATTCCAATCAATACCGTTTCCAATGTTCTCATCAACCTCAACACCCCTCTCCCCCACAATTTGAAATTCAACCAAGATCCTATTTCTTTGACTTCACCAAAGCCCATTTATAATGTACCTGCAACTAGGAGCAGATGTAGACCATTCAGCCCCTCACATTTGTTCAAGCTTCCTTTGGAGGGCTCTTGCAACGTTCCTACCTCTGAGCTTGGTGGCCCTGGTTCAAACCCAACCTGCTCCAGAGGTGTGTCAAACCATCTGTGTGGCTGACCAGGTTAATTGGAAAAGTATTTGCTTGTTGACCTACATTGGCTCTTGACCCTCCAGTGCCACCATTTAAAAATGTTAGTGCTCGCATTCAAATCCCTCAATGGCATCATTTCCAATTCAACAATTTTGCCAGAATTCTACATTCCTCTAATTCTGGCCTCTTGCACATCACCCACTTCCTGCATCCCACCAGTGGTGCCATACCTTTAGCAATCCAGATTCATCAAGTCTAGGATTCCTACCATCAATCTCAATCATCTCTTTAAGCTAGTTTAATCCCTCCTTAAAACCCACTTCTTAGGCAAACCTTTAGTCAACCTCCCTATACAACACCTTAAGACACTTCTCTTCAGTAAATGGACTGTATGAGTGTACCACTGTATGTGCAAGTTCCCTTCCAAGCCACTCACCATCCTGACTTGGAAGTATATTATCAATCCTTCAGCATTGTTGGGTCAAAAATTCTGGAACTCCCTCCGTAAAAGCATTGTGGGAACACTCATAACACATGGACTACAGCAGTTCACAAAGGCAGTTCACCTTTTCCTTTTCTGGGCAAATTAGGGATGGGGAATAAGTACTGGCCCAACCAACGATGCTCACATCTGGTAAACGAATAACAAAACTGCTTTTTGTTTTTTTCCAGAAATCAGTGTAAGAGGAATAAACTAGCCTTGTGAGGTATGAGAGCATGTAATTGGTAGTTTTGCTATTTCTAATGCAGTGTGTCCAAATGCCTCAAATTTCAGTGGATGCAAATAAAATTGCAGAGGCAGCAATGGAACCAAGGCAGTTCATGTATCACTTTGTATTTTATTGATGAGGTGTCATTGCCTTGATATGAAAATCCTTCACTGTCATCTGAGTGCAAGCTTGCATTAAAGACGAAAGCTGAGTAGAGGCCAGGCACTCCTTCACAGTGAAAATATCAGAGGGAAAGTCAGCATGACATTGGCACAGGTCTCCAAGCAGGTCAAAGTGTTGTACCTATGGCTAGAAACATACAGAGTCTGGGGTTCATAGGAAGAGGAAAAGACAATGTCTCAAATTTGCAGGATAGAATCTGTCAGTGCTGGTGTTGAGTTTGCTACCTGTAGGTGCCCTTAGTCACTGACGCCAGGATGAGCAAGCCACTTGAAGGTGATGCGAATATAACTTAGGCCTGCATCTCTGGAATTACGGCCAGAAACTCTAACCAAACAACTCCAACGTTATCCTGACTCAGTAACCAAAAACAATAACTATATGCAATGCCGTTAACATTGCAACAAGTCTCAGGGCACATCACAGCACCATTACAAACAAGATTCGACATCAACCACGTAAGGAGATATTAGGGTATATGACAAAAGCTTGGTCAAAGGGTAGATTTTTAATAGCATTTTAAAAAGGGAAGAGAGGTGACGAAGTTTAGGGGAGAGTTCCAAAGCTTCGGGGCGAAAGGGCTAAAGACAGAGTCATCAATTGTGGAATGATTAAGGTTGGAAATGTTGAAGAGGTTGGTACTAGAGGAGTACAAAGATCTCAGAAATGTTGTTTTCTTTGATGGATCGTGGGTGTTGCTGGCTAGCCCAGCATTTGTTGCCCATTTCTAATTGCCCTTAAATTGAACACCTTGCTAGGGCCTTCACAAAGGGCAGCAAAGAGTCAACCAACTTTCTGTAGTTTCATGTAGGCCAGATCAGATAGGGATGGCCGATTTCCTTCCTTAAAGGGCATTAGTGGATCAGATTATTT
Source organism: Chiloscyllium punctatum (assembly GCF_047496795.1). Lineage (NCBI taxonomy): Eukaryota > Metazoa > Chordata > Chondrichthyes > Orectolobiformes > Hemiscylliidae > Chiloscyllium > Chiloscyllium punctatum. The sequence continues at coordinate 106,569,258 of NC_092751.1, forward strand.
TCCTGGTCATCAATAATAGTTGTCACAGTCTTTGGCTTTCAATTAAAAATTATTACTGCAAGTTAAATTCCACTAGATGCCACTTGAACCCACATTCCCTGTTCATAAGTGTCTCAATTGCAGCAATGTAGCATCTATATCACCATCTCCCCTAAATTGTAGGGGATAGGGAATTTTGCTAAATCATAGCCTTCAGAGGATGGCACATGGGAGATCAGCCAGGGTGGCACAGTGGCTCAGTGGTTAGCACTGCTCCCTCACAGCGCCAGGGACCTGGTTTCAATTTAGCCTCGGGGAATGTCAGTGCGGGCTTCCTCCAGATGCTCTGGTTTCCTTCCACAGTCCAAAGATGTACAAGTTCAGGTGGGTTAGCCATGGGAAATGCAAGGTTACAGGAATAGGGTGGTGAGTCTGGGTGGGCTGCTCAGAGGGTCGGTATGGACTCATTAGGCTGAAGGTCCTACTTTCACGCTGGAGGGATTGTGTGCTTCTATGAGAGCTTTGGAATAGTCAAATCCAGAGGTAACAAAGACATGAATAAGAGTTTCACCACAGATAATCTGAAGTTAAGATGGAGTCAGGTGATGTTTTAAGAGTTAATTTAGTGATTGCAATGATGACACGATTATGACATTCACCTTAGTCTGTCAATGCACTAAAGGGGCCAAGCCTTGTGCCACTGCTGAGTGAGACACATGGGCAGCTTCGCAGATACATCTGTTGTGCTAACATGTAATGGGGCTTAACCCCACCAACCTTCTCATCTACAAGTGATATAACTACCACTGAGCCACAGATTAGACACTGGGCAAATTCTTACAGATGAGAGCTCAACTTTCAATTGGTGAAGTTCACAGCCAAATATTTAGGACACTCATAATAACTTCCCACCTGTATAAATCCACAACTAACAATTTGACAAGAAAATTTCCCACCTACTCATGCAAAACTACGAATGCAATCTTATCACTTTGCTTAGTATAGGTTCAGAACCATAGTGAGCAAACTGAAAGCAAACACAACTGCTCATCCCTGGGAGACAGAAATTCTCTCACCTGCAACAACCCATGAACTAAAATTCCCAGAATAGGAAGGTGATCAATCTAAGAGAGTACTATTAATCTCCACAATGAATAAGTTATTCAAAGAACAATTGTCCAAGTTTGTTCTAACACATTGAATACATACAATGTGTTGTGTAAGTATATTGAAAGTTTACATTACTCCTATGTTCACCTGTATTCTGACAAACGATATAGCAGTTGTCACTAGGTACTCGACACTCATACCTGTATGACCCTATCAGCTGCATCATTCCCAAGAATGTCTCAAGAAGAACATCCACCACCACTTTCTCAAAGGCAATGACACAACATCAACATTGCCAACATCTCCCCCAAACAGAGAATTTTTTTTTAACCTCCCTAATGGCTATGGAATGATGCCAAAAAAAAAATTCAGTGTTGCTAAACAACACAAGCAAGCTTTGAGAATAAATATAAACACTTTGTGGTATAGTATAAAGAATAAAGCTGTGACTGGCAGCACTAGGAGGTACTAATTCAGTCTAAGAGCTCTGGTGACATTGAATGCCACACATGCTTTTGTCATGGTTCATGACACCAACGGAATCCCTTTGATTTGCTCTTCTCTTGTATCTCACTATAGATCCTCTATTATCTTATATATAGGATGTGATCCTTCATTTCATTCCAGGGACATCTTAAAAGGGCAGCATCCTGACAATAATTAGAAAGTCATTTTTATTTCTTGTTAATCTATGACATTCTAGTTTCTTTTAATAGTTGCAATCTTTAATTTTCCTTTGCTTTCAAAGGAAGTGGTGATGTAGTGGTAATGTCATTGGACTATAATCCAAAACCCCAGGCTAATGTTCTGGGGACATGGGTTTGAATCACAAAGTGGTAAATGATGAAATTTTAATTCAATAAAATCTGGACTTAAAAGCTACCCAAATGGTGGCCATTAACCACTGCTGATTATTGCAAAACCCATCTGATTCAATAATGTCCCTGACTGAATTTTGAATTATGGGAGTGTGATCAATAGCCCACATTAATGTCCATAGCAATATTATAATTTTAGGAAATCGAAAAGTCACAATAGTGCAGTGTTGATGCTAAACTGTATTCACTTCCACTCTGTTTATAAAATCGCAAGATGAATAGCAAAAGTCTTTTCCCTAAGGTGGGGAAGTGAGATTCCTCAGCCCTTCCCATTTTATCTCTTCCTGGGGAAAACATTTCATATCATTTGGCACCATGTGGAATAAACTAGATTTGAAAGGATTTCTGGACATCTATATTTTATTATATCCAGATCACCTGTAGGTTTTTTCATCTGTTAACTGCCACCATTAAATTATCCCTGTTTTTGATTGATTAATTTACAAACAAAGCCTGTTAAGGGCAATACAGAACCCCAAACGTCAGGGTGTTGTGGAGATGGAGGGAGAGGTGAAAATCCAATGGACTTAGAAAGGGAGATAAAGAACTCTAACCTCTGCAGTGCCTTCACCTAAAGGCATTGGGAATATGGGCTGACACCACACGCTCCCTCTGGTAGACTTCATTAACTTAAGCAGAGTTTATGGTCAAAGCACTACTTTGAATATTTTAAAAACATACCCTACGAGTGGACCATCAGCATGTATTTGACCTTCCCTACTGAGGTCAAAATAGTTTGTACAGTGAAAGTCAGATTCCAACAATTGAAATTGGTAACTGCAGTATAATTGCACTGTAAGACACAAATTGTCATAGTGGACATAACTCCAATTGTTGGCTAGGGAGGTCTAGCAATTTGCAGTCACTGTTAAGTATTGATCCAGTTGTATGAATCCTGGCAATTTAAATTGTCTTTACCTGTTAAATTACTTATTGTCCAAGTCTGACTTTTGAAGTTTCAGGATACAAGTGTTCAGTTTCTTTGCTCCTGTGTTGTCCTGGGTCTGTAAAGTTGCAGTGAGATAGCTATTACCTGGCTATGAATTTCCACCTTCTCGTTGTCTCCTTGTTGAAACGTGCCCATCAGTGTAGCATCATCTGCTTTCCTGTAATTCAACTTGTCCGAACAAGCAGCTCAACACCCCCTACATTATGCAGGACCACCCCAGAAAAGACAAATAGTTTCAACAAGGCAGAGACTTTTACTTAATCTCCCGAAGGAAACATAAACGGACAAATCCCCTGTCTATCTCTCAACCTATTCATCGCCAAGTCAAACGAAGGAACAGCTTCTGTTGCATTAACCTGTGCTGCATTAGAAATTTTGATTAAAATATATAAATCCCACGCAAACACATGCCTTTCAACATTTTCAATGTAAGAATTATACAACTGATATAGGCTTGTGTAATCCATGCTTCTTTAAAGGATAATTCAAACCAACAGTAAAGTTGCTTGAGATTCTTGGCACACCTTTTTCATAAAATGCAAACAGAATCTTCCCTGTGTCTCTGCATTCTTTCAATTCAGCTGTGTCACCCCTGAGCTTTGGAATTCACCTCTGTACTCTTTATTCTTTACATTGCTCTCTGCTCTCTGAGGACACTGGTGAAAACTTAATTTACAGGAACATAGGATCAGGAATTGGCCATTCAGCCCTCAACAGTGCGGTGCTGGAAAAGCACAGCAGGTCAGGCAGCATTCGAGGAGCAGGAAAATCGATATTTCAGGTAAAAGCCTTTCATCAGGAATGAGGCTGGGAGCCTCGGGGTGGAGAGATAAATGGGAGGGGGGGGGCTGAGGGAAAGATAGCTGAGAGTGCAATAGGTGGTTGGAGGTGGGGATAAAGGTAATAGGTCGGAGGGGAGGGTGGTGCAGAAAGGTGGGAAGGAAGATGGACAGGAGGGACAGGTCATGAGGGCAGTGCTGAGCTGGAAGGTTGGAACTGGGGCAAGGTGAGGGGAGGGGAAATGAGGGAAATGGTGAAGTCCACATTGATGCCCTGGGATTGGAGGGTCCCGAGGCAGAAGATGAGGTGTTCTTCATCCAGTCATCGGGTGGTAAGGGAGTGGCAATGGAGGAGGCCCAGGACCTGCATGTCCTCAGCAGAATGGGACAGGGAGTTGAAGTGTTCAGCCACAGGGCAATAGGGTTGGTTGGTGTGGGTGTCCCGGAGATGTTCCCTGAAGTGCTCTGCGAGTAGGCATCCTGCCTCCCCAAGGTAGAAGAGACCACATCGGGAGCAACGGATACAGTAAACGACACGTGTGAAAGTGCAGGTGAAACTTTGGGGCCTTGGACGGAGGTGAGGTGGCAGGTGTGGGTGCAGGTTTTGCAATTCCTGCAGTGGCAGGGGAAGGTGCCGGGAGGGGAGGGTGGGTTGTTGGGGGACATGGACCCAATGAGATAGTCGTGGATGGAACGGTCTTTACAGAAAGTGGATAGAAGTGGGTAGGGAGATACATCTCTGGTGGTGGGGTCCGTTTGTAGGTAGCAGAAGTGCCCTCGAGTCTGTTCTGCCATTCAATGAGATGATAGCTTACCTGTGGCCTAACTCCACATACATGCTCTGCAAAAATGTACCTAACTCAGATTTGAAATAACACTAACACTAAATATCCAATGCCATTTGTGGAAGACAGTTCCAAATATGTAGCACTCTTTGTGTGTAGAAGTGCTTCTGTCCATGAATATCTGTCTTGTTGACCAAGCATCTTGTAATCTATCCTTCTATAAAATTATTTCATGGGAGGTGAGCATCATTGACAAGGTCAGTACTTATTGCCCGTCCCTAAAATGCACAAGGGTAATGGACGGCCATTTCAGACAGCAACTAAGAGTTAAACTCATTGCTGTGCATCTGGAGTCAGGTGCGGGACTAGTCAGGTCTCTGTATGAGTCGAGAATATCGTGCTGAAAGACACAGCAGGTCAGGCAGCATCCGACGAGCAGGAAAATAGACGTTTAGGGCAAAAGCCCTTCATCAGCAATGGCATTCCTGATGAAGGATTTTTGTCCGAAACATTGATTTTCCTGCTCCTCGGATGCTGCCTGACCTGCTGTGTCTTTCAGCACCACTCTAATCTTGACTCTAACCTCTAGCATCTGCAGTGCTCACTTTTGCCTAGGTCTCTGTATGAGTTGTCTCATGACATTCCCACTTAAGCACTGTCTTGAGTAAAGTCTCCACCTTTGACTGATTATTCTGATTAGTTTTCTGTGAAGTTTTGGGGAAATTTTACAGCTTTAATGTGTGAATAGTTATTTAGTCACAGGCTGGTGTACAAAATGCTGATCAGAATGTAGACAGCCATTGTCAATTAATAACCCCTTGTCTTCTAAGCACCTGGGGACAATAATGGGGAAAGAGTGTACAAATCAGGATAACAACTGACCTGACTTTGATAATTGTGCTCATTTGAAGAGCTAGTGCAGGCATGATGGGCTGAATGGTCTCCTTCTACGCCAGGACAATTCTGTAAAGACCATATCTTTTTTATTTTTCCGACTTTAAGATTGTAGGTTAAAGTTAGAAAAAAAACTGATTGAAAAATCAAAGAGATTTTTAAAGGATTGCTACACCTTTTATTTAAATTCAAGTAAGCTGACATTTGTTGTAAGTACAGTTTAAACAGCTGTTTATGCAAGCAGTGGGGGTAAGCTTTGTTTCCAGATGATCTGGAGCTGGGGTTGCACGCAAATGAAGCTTCAGCCAGCAATATGTAGCTGATTGGTCTGTGGTGCGATGATGCCTTGGCTATAAGAGGTGTATTTTGTCCAAATTTCTATTATGAGAGAGATTGAATAAGAGGAGACAAGTTGTCTCTGGTAAGTAAATAGCTTGTGAGGCCTTTGGGCTTTTTTTTGAAGTTGGAACAATAGAGGCCACTGAGATGTAGCCAGCTCTCACACAGACCAGGATTTCTAGTTATTTTAGTTTTTAGATTCAGCAGAAGCTGCTGAAGGTTTAAAGAAGTAGAAGCTATGTTTTGGCTATTTTGTGTGCTTTTTAAAGGATTAACTTTTGGGACAGCTTTGGGATAATGCATGTCTTTCCAGTGCATTTTCCCAGTGAGGATTAAGTGAGTGACAAGGCAAGCATCAGATTGCCTATTGTCTCATGTGCAATAAAGGTTTGTTTATTAATGATGAGCCTTATTTTCAATAATGAGTTTATTTTCAATAAACTGGACAACTACCATTGAAGAGAAGAAAGACTTGCATTTATGCAGTGGCTTTCACAACTGTTTGAAGTGTCCTCTTGTTGAATTATAATTCACTTGGTAATGCAGGAAGTTTGTGCTCAACCAAGTCCCACAAACAGAAATTAAACAAATTGCCAGATAACAACTTTTAGGGATAGCGATTTGGACAAAGGGCCACTGGCCTGAATGATTGAATCTGTTTCTCTCTGATAAATACTTCATATTTTTAGGCATTTTCTGTCTTGATTTCAGATTTCCAGCATCTACAGTACTTTTGATTTTATGTGATCTATTGTTTGAGAGGTAAATACAGAGCATGAGGTGAAATGGGGGACATGCCTGCTCTTCTTCAGTATATAACACCCAGAATCTGTGACATCCACCTGACAGGACAGATGGAGCCTCAGCTTAAAGCCTGATTGGAAAAACAGGCATCTCTGAGAAGCAGCCTCCCTGAATAGCAACACAGCTTCGGAGTGAATACCACGGACCCGTTGACATTCAAAAATGAAAAGGATGCAGGCTCCCACTGTGATTGCTCAGACACTCAGCAACTGCGCTGCTGGCCGGTGTCAGCTGAGTATGTGTCAGAACCTTTTCTTAATCCACCAGGTCCACAAAAACCTGAATTTTCTGCGCACTGTGGGAGTGAACTTGGAAAATTCTAGGTGAGGAGTGTAAAGAAGAACAAAGATGATCTGAAAGTATTTGCATCCAAAATACTGCCCTCCTTTTAAGAAGCTGAAACTTAGATTCTAGGCAGTAATTTCTTTTTAAAAAATCATTCACAGGGTGAAGGTGTTGCTGACTAAGCCACATTCATTGCCAAGGGTTGGTGTGGACTGAAGGCTAGGTGCCAGCACTGTTGGAAGGACTGTTATTCTCAACTTTTTTATTTCTTTATTTTTAAAATTTCTTTCCTAAGAACCTTACCTGGGTATCTTTGTACTAAGATGGTGCCATAAGTAGTGACTTGTAAACTTTTTGCTGTACTCCTTTGAGTACATGTGACAATCAAAGTAATTCATTAATTCATTCAGATGGCTTTTTGCAACAATTAGCAATGGTTATATGGTCAAGCTTAGGATTAGCTTTTCAAGAAATTAATGTCACTTTGTACTGTGGTGGGATTCTACCCCTTGTTCCCGAAATATGAGCCTGGTCCTGGGGATTACTATTCCATTGACATTGCAATTATTCCACCAACCCCCATTCCCCATGAGAGGTAGGGGCTCCACCTTAAACTATAGTTCTGGATGCCACACTGTAGGAAAGATGTGAATGCATCAGAGAGAGAGTGCAGAAAAAGTTTATCAGAATGGTTCTAGGGATGAGAAACTTCAGGTATGAGGAAAGATTGGAGAGGTTGGGACTTTTTGGAAGCCCAGAGGAGATTTGATAAAAATGTTAAAAATCATGAGGTGCCTATGCAGATTATATAGAGAGAAACTTGCAAACAGTTCAGGCACGAGATACACAGGTATAGATTATTCTGCAAAAGAAGCTGATACGAAGTGAGAAATATCTTTCCCACACAGAGTGTGGTCCTGGGTGGAATACGACTCCTCAAAATGTGATGGAGGCAAGTTCAGTTGAGGTAGCCAAGAGCATTGGATGGTTATTTAAATAGAAACAACAGGCAGGGGTAAGGGGAAGGGCAGGAGATTGATACTAAGACAAACTGCTCAGAGAGCTAGTGCAGATGGCATAGACTAAATGCCATCTTCCAAGGATGCTAAGAATAATGCAAAGCCTCTTCCAAAAAAATCCACCTATTGCCTTCCCAGCTCCCTCCCACTCTGACCCTCCTACTTGGCTCTCAGACCCCTTACCCCCAATATTCCAGATGAAGGGCTTATGCCCAAAACTTCAACTCTCCAGCATCATACTTTTCAACTCTGACTCTCCAGCATCTGCAGTCTTCACTTTCTCTCATTGACTAAATGGTCTCCAATGATGTAAAAGCCTCCAGCCTAAGCAATGAAGGCAGTGCCATGTGTCCTTCTTAATTAATCCATGGTTTTGCTTCTGATTGTAAATTGGAGCATTTGCTATACTTTGGTCTTCCAAACAATTAGCATTTGTTTTTAGTCCAAAATAAGTCAACTTCAAAGAAGTTAACCATTGGAGACATAATATTTAACAGATGTGTGCAATCCTATGATATTGATGGTCTTGCCTTTACTTCAAAAAAATAATAAATTGAGTATTAATGGGAAAGATTACTTTTTCTATCCTTTATTATAACTGGGATCGACTGCAATCTTTAAAAGGTGTACATGAGATACATTCACCAGACTAACAAAATGTGAACAATGAACTTTCTAATGTGATCTAATGGACCTCAAGTTCTCTGGAATGTCCCTCAATTACACACCTTTTCTCTGAGTTACTGCTCAGCATAATTTCTTCCTTCTTTCGCCTACAATCTCACCGTTTTGTTCTCTGTTGCAAATAAAACAGGAGAAAATTGGAACTGCTCACAAGTTAATCCAGACCATCTGTGCCCCAGCTAAGTGTGCAACACTTGCCCTCTACCCATCAATCAGTAAGTACAATAAAGGACAGACCTAGAGGAAAAGGAATAACAAAACAAAAGGAAACCACTGAAACAAATAAGGAACTGTCCTGAAGGTGAGAACACTGACTGAGAGGAAAATAACAGTGAAAGAGATAGAGCTGGAGTGGTTCATCAGACTTGAAGCAAGGTGTTACGGGGAAATGTGATATATCTCTGAATAATAAGCAGGGCTATCAAGTCCTTCTGACTGAATAAGGCAAATTCCAAGATTATTATGTGGAATTTGAGGATCTTAATTGCTCTTTGTGGGGATCACATTTCATGATTCGGTCCGTTTATGATCCAGCCCTATCAGTGTTCGGTGTCTGAAGAAGTCAAATTCCATTTATATTATCCAGGATTATGAGATTTTGGGGAACCTATGCCATGATTCAGATCATTTTTCCATGAAAACCACATATTAGTGGCTTTACTCACCAGCTCCATGAAATGCAGACATGTTTCTGTATTCAATTCTGGGCTTTGAGTTTGCTAATCAGAGCTGAGGTTGTGGGTGAGCAGCAATATTGGCCTCTGTTCAGTTTCAGGATTTTATCTGACCATTGTTCCACAGAAGGGAGTGACAGGAAAGAGTTATTTTTACTGCCTTTTTCAGGATTTAACACATTGTATGCTTCACAACTTGTCTTTTTTTAAGAAGAAAAGACACCTGGGTGAAATATGTCAGTTGTAACTCAATGGGAGTTGTTTCCATGGAAATTAAACCATTCATTAGCTCGTCTAGGCGCTCAGAAAACACAACCAGCTCTGTGAATCGTGAGGTATTTTGATCCCTGTCTGAAGAGAAGTCAGGTAAAGATAAAGCAAGAGAAAGTGTTTCTCAGAAGCAAAAAACATTATGGGGACTGTCATGGTTTCAGACAGAGAGCTGTGACAGTTATTGACCGGCTCAAAAATTCTGAAATTCTGGATGGTTTGTTAGAAATTAATTTTTCCCATTCAAGATGGTTCCTTGGTGTGAGGAATTATAAGTTTACAGTACAACAGGGAAAGGTGTTTTACTAATTGAATTGAATCATAACTCTTGTTCTTTGTGTTCCTTTTTGTGAAATGGAGTATATTATATATCTATCTGTTGATGCAGTCTGTGGTTTGATATTTGTTCATCAGTGTAATATAAACCATGAAGACTGGCTTCTTGCTGGGACATATTTCTTGAAGTTTATTTACAACACAAGCAACTCACATGCTTTCAATATCACAGGTTACACTAATGCAGCTGAATCTCACCAGAAATCAGTTAAGAGTAATTTTTGGTGAGTTTCATACAGAGTTTCCTGGCCTGGCACATCCTCTACTCTATCACTGGATCTACCCTGGCTCAATGAGAGTGCAGGACAGGCCACAATCAGCACCATCCAATAATAAGCTGTCAGCCCAGTGAGGTTACAAAATAGCACTTACATGCCAAACAGCCATTACTAACAACTAATGGACAGGGCTCAGTGATTCCACAATAAGCAGATTAGATCTAAGCTCTGCAGTCCTGTCATGTTCGGTTATGAAAGTTGGTAGACAATTGAACAACTTGACAAAGAAATAGGGTATCCTCATCCTCAATGATGGAAGAGCCCAGCACGTCAGAGCAAAAGATAAGACAGAAGCATTCACAACAAATTTCGCCAAGAAGTGCAATTTGGATGCTTTATCACAGCTTCTTCTTGAGGTCCAGCAATTGTACTGAAGACTTGTGTTTCAGAACTTGCCACTCCCCTAGCAAAGCTGTTCTAGTGTAGGTACAACACTGGTACCTACCTGACAATGCAGAAAATTAGTCAAGTACATCCTGTACATAGAAAGCAGGACAAATCCAACACAGACAATTAACCCTCCATCAGTTCATTCTCAATCATCAGTAAATTAATGGAAGGTATTATCAAATGTGATATCAAGCAGCACCTGCTCAGCAATAACCCACTCACTGACACCCAGTTGGGGTTCCATCAGGGCTACTCAGCTCCTGACTTCATTACAGCCTTAATTCAAACATGGACAAAAAAAGCTGAATTTCAGAGGTGATGTGAGAGTGACTGCCCTCAACATCAAGGCAGCTTTTGACTGGGTGTGGCTTCAAGGAGCACGAGAAAAGCTAGAATTAATGGGAATAGGAGAAAGTCCTTCATTGGTTGGAATCATACTTGGCACAAGGAAGATGGTCATGGTTGTTGGAGGTCAGTCAGCTCAGCTCCAGGAACAGGATACTGATTGAGAATGATCAGCCATGATCATATTGAATGGTGGTGCAGGCTCGAAGGGCAGAATGGCCTACTCCTGCACCTGTTGCCTATTGTCTATTGTCTATCTCTGCAGGAGTTCCTCAGAATGGTGTCCTCGGTCCAAACATTTTCAGCTGCTTCATCAATTTCTTTCCCTGCAGCATGTGGTCAGAAGTTGGGATATTCACTAATCATTATGCAATATTAAGCATTATTTGCATCTTCTCAAATACTCAAGTAGTTCACAGCCAAATGATACCCAGACTTGGGCTGACATGGGCAAGTAACAGAGCAGGTCAGGCAGCATCCAAGGAGCAGGAAAATCCTGATTCCTGATGAAGGGTTTTTGGCTGAAACGTGGATTATCCTGCTCCTCGGATGCTGCCTGACCTGCTGTGCTTTTCCAGCACCACTCTAATCTTGACTCTAATCTCCAGCATCTGCAGTACCCACTTCTGCCATGGGCAAGTTACATTCTGGGTACATAATTTTTAGGCAATGACTATCTCCAACAATAGGGAATCTATGCATTGCCCTTTGTCATTTAGAGGTATTATTGAAGATGAATTTCCCAATATCAACATCCTGGAGCTATCATTGAGCAGAAACTGAATTGGACTCTCCATAAAAATACAGTGGCTACAAAAGCAGGTCAAGAGAGGCTAGAAATCTTGCAGCAAGTAACTCACCTCCTGACTCCCCAAAGCCTGTCCAACATTTATAATTGGAATATTCCCCATTGTCCAATGGGTGCATCTCCAGCAATATACAAAAGGCTTGACACCATCTAGAGCAAAGAAACCATTTCAGTGGCACCATATCTACAAATATCCACATTCTCCACCACCAACACTCACTTGCAGCAATGTGTACCATCTACAAGATAAGCCGGAGAATTCCACAGCTCCATAGCACCTTACAAGTCCAAAGCCACTACCCCCTAGAAGGCCAGAGGCAGCAGATATATGGAAATGCCACCACGTGCAATTTGCCCTCCAAACCTTTCACTTACCTGACTCTTCATTTTCAACTGCCACCGGGACATTAACCGCCTCAACCTGTCTACCCCCCTCCCCCACTCCAACCTCTCACCCTCACAACGTGCAGCCCTCCAGTCCCTCTGGTCCAATCCCAACCTTACCATCAAGCCAGCAGATAAAGGGGGTGCAGTGGTAGTCTGGCGCACTGACATCTACACCACTGAAGCCAAACACCAACTTGAGGACACCTGTTCCTACTGCCCCTCGACCATGACCCCACCTCCCATCACCAAACCATCATCTCCCAGACCATACAGAACCTCATCACCTCAGGAGATCTCCCACCCACAGCTTCCAACCTCATAGTCCGGGAACCCGCACTGCCCGGTTCTACCTCCTTCCCAAGATCCACAAGCCTGACCACCCTGGCCGATCCATTGTCTCAGCATGCTCCTGCCCCACTGAACTCATCTCTACCTACTTTGATACTGTCCTATCCCCCGTAGTCCAGGACCTCCCCACATACGTTCGAGACACCACCCACGCCCTCCACCTCCTCCAAAACTTCCGTTTCCCCGGCCCCAATGTCTCATCTTCACCATGGATATCCAATTCCTCTACACCTCCATCCGTCATGACCAAGGCCTCCAAAATCTCCATTTTCTTCCACTCCCGGCATCCCCAACAATACCCTTCCACCGACACTCTCATTCGTTTAGCCGAACTGGTCCTCACTCTTAATAATTTCTCCTTCGAATCCTCCCACTTCCTCCAGACCAAAGGGGTAGCCATGGGCACACGTATGGGCCCCAGCTATGCCTGTCTCTTTGTTGGCCACGTAGAACAGTCGATCTTCCATAATTACACTGGCACCACTCCCCACGTCTTCCTCCGCTACATTGATGACTACATTGGCGCCACCTCATGCTCCCACGAGGAGGTTGAGGAATTCATCAACTTCACCAGCACATTCCACCCTGACCTTAAATTTACCTGGACCATCTCTGATACCACCCTCCCCTTCCTGGACCTCTCCATCTCCAGTAATGATGACCAACTTGACACTGACATTTTTTACAAACCCACCAACTCCCACAGCTACCTGGATTACACCTCTTCCCACCCTACCTCTTGCAAAAATGCCATCCCATATTCCCAATTCCTCCGCGTCCACCGTATCTGCTCCCAGGAGGACCAGTTCCACCACAGAATACACCAGATGGCCTCCTTCTTTAGAGACCGCAATTTCCCTTCCCACGTGGTTAAAGATGCCCTCCAACGTATCTTGTCCACATCGCGCACCTCTGCCCTCAGACCCCACCCCTCCAACTGTAACAAGGACAGAACACCCCTGGTGCTCACCTTCCACCCTACCAACCTTCGCATAAACCAAATCATCCACCGACATTTCTGCCACCTCCAAAAAGACCCCACAACCAGGGATATATTTCCCTCCCCACCCCTTTCCGCCTTCCACAAAGACCGTTCCCTCTGTGACTACCTGGTCAGGTCCATGCCCCCCCTACAACCCACCCTCCCATCCTGGCACCTTCCCCTGCCACCGCAGGAACTGCAAAACCAGCGCCCACACCTCCTCCCTTACCTCCATCCAAGGCCCTAAAGGAGCCTTCCACATCCATCAAAGTTTTACCTGCACATCCACTAATATCATTTATTGCATCCATTGCTCCCGATGTGGTCTCCTCTAGCAGAGCGCTTTAGGAAACATCTCCGGGACACCCGCACCAATCAACCACACTGCCCTGTGGCCCAACATTTCAACTCCCCCTCCCACTCTGCCGAGGACATGGAGGTCCTGGGCCTCCCTCACCGCTGCTCCCTCACCACCAGACGCCTGGAGGAAGAACGTCTCATCTTCCGCCTCGGAACACTTCAACCCCAGGGCATCAATGTGGACTTCAACAGTTTCCTCATTTCCCCTTCCCCCACCTCACCATATTTCCAAACCAAACTTCCAGCTCAGCACTGTACCCATGACTTGTCCTACCTGCCTAACTTCTTTTCCACCTATCCACTCCACCCTCTCCTCCCTGACCTATGAACTTCATCCCCTCCCCCACTCACCCATTGTACTCTATGCTACTTTCTCCCCACCCCCACCCTCCTCTAGCTTATCTCTCCACACTTCAGGCTCTCTGCCTTTATTCCTGATGAAGGGCTTTTGCCCGAAACGTCAATTTTGCTGCTCCTCGGATGCTGCCTGAACTGCTGTGCTCTTCCAGCACCACTAATCCAAAATTTGAAATGTACCACCATTTCTTCAGTTGTTGTGGTTCTGTTCGCCGAGCTGGGAATTTGTGAAGCAGACGTTTCGTCCCCTGTCTAGGTGACAGTGCTTGGGAGCCTCCTGTGAAGCGCATCTGTGATGTTTCCTCTGGCATTTGTGGTGGTTTGAATCTGCCACTTCCGGTTGTCAGTTCCAGCTGTCCATTGCAGTGGTCGGTATATTGGGTCCAGGTCAATGTGCTTATTGATTAAATCTGTGGATGAGTGCCATGCCTCTAGGAATTCCCTGGCTGTTCTCTGTTTGGCTTGTCCTATGATAATAGTGTTGTCCCAGTCGAATTCATGTTGCTTGTCATCTGTGTGTGTGGCTACTAAGAATAGCTGGTCGTGTCATTTCGTGGCTAGTTGGTGTTCATGGATGTGGATCGTTCGCTGTCTTCCTGTTTGTCCTATGTAGTGTGTTGTGCAGTCCTTGCATGGGATTTTGTACACTACATTGGTTTTGCTCATGCTGGGTATTGGGTCCTTCGTTCTGGTGAGTTGTTGTCTGAGAGTGGCTGTTGGTTTGTGTGCTGTTATGAGTCCTAGTGGTCGCAGTAGACTGGCTGTCAGTTCAGAAATGCTCTTGATGTATGGTAGTGTGGCTAGTCCTTTGGGTTGCGGTATGTCCTTGTTCCGTTGTCTTTCCCTTAGGCATCTGTTGATGAAATTGCGCAGGTATCCGTTTTTGGCGACTACATTGTATAGGTGTTCTTCATCCTCTTTTTGCAGTTCTGGTGTGCTGCAATGTATTGTGGCCCTTTTGAACAGTGTCTTGATGCAACTTCTTTTGTGTGTGTTGGGGTGGTTGCTTTCGTAGTTCAGGACTTGGTCTGTGTGTGTGTCTTTCCTGTAAACCTTTGTGGTGAATTCTCCGTTCGGTGTTCTCTGTACCATCACGTCTAGGAATGGGAGTTGGTTGTCCTTTTCTTCCTCTCTAGTGAATCGGATTCCTGTGAGTGTGGCGTTGATGATCTGGTGTGTGTTCTCTATTTCTGTGTTTTTCATGATTACAAAGGTGTCATCCACATATCTGACCCAGAGTTTGGGTTGAATTTGCGGTAAGACTGTTTGTTCTAATCTTTGCATTACCGCTTCTGCTACCACTTCCTTAGTAGCCACACATGCAGATGACAAGCAACATGAGTTCGATTGGGACAATACTACTATCATAGGGCAAGCCAAACAGGGAACAACCAGGGAATTCCTCGAGGCATGGCACTCATCCACAGATTCAATCAATAAGCACATCGACCTGGACCCAATATACCGACCACTGCAGCGGACAGCTGGAACTGACAACTGGAAGCGGCAGATTCAAACCACTATAATTGCTGGAGGAAACATCACAGAAGCGCTTCCCAGGAGGCTCCCAAGCACTGAGGATGTCACTTCGACAGGGGACGAAATGTCTGCAACACAAATTCCCAGCTCGGTGAACAGAACCACAACAACGAGCACCCGAGCTACAAATCTTCTCACAAATTTTGAATTTCTTCAGTGTTACTGGGTCAAAGTTCTAGAACTCCCGCATTAATGATATTGTGGGTCTAGCTGCATTAAGCAGACTACAACAGTTCAAGAAGGCAGCTCTCCAGCCCACCTTCTCTGGAGCAATTAAGGATGAGCAATAAATGCTGGCCCAGCCAGTAATGCCCATACCGCATGAATGAATAATAATGTAATTATTGTGAAATCACAATTGTTCCACAAATCTATGATTTGGTCATCTATAATGACAACGCATTTGCAACATTATTATCTAGCAAGTCTAAAGATCTGTGGTTACTGTATAATCCTACTGTAAATATTACCTAGTTACATTTATCTCATCAGTGTTACTACAAGTGCTTTTGTTTGCTGTGATAATACTAAAGAAATTCATATCTGCATACTCTTGACCCATTGACTACAAAGTACCTGTGCATACTGTTGAACAAGCCTGTTTAATTATTTTTCAGACAACTAAATTCAAATGCTGAGGTTGAATCAATCTCATTGGTTTGGGAAATGGAAAGTGTGATGTAATATTTTATCACATCAGTTATTTAAAGATGTCTTGTATGACCTACAGGTTGTTTTGACTCTCTTTGTCACTTCACTGCATACATTTTCCTAGTGTTTCCACTCCTCTGCAATAGACCATTCCAAGCAAAAATAAATAGATATGAACAAATGCAGATCATTTTATGATCAGTCCCTCCAGACAAATCATTTTCAATGATTGGGATCCTGTAGCATTTTAGAGTTTATATACATGCTAACTTTTTTAAGAACCTGTAGCTGAATTTTCTTAGTAGTTACAATTGCTAACAAGATTATTCTTCATGACCTTGAGTGTTACAATTTCTATGTTGGGCTATCATAGCTAAATAAAGTCTAAGTCTAAATTATAGTCTGGAAAAGCACAGCACCACTCTAATCTAGACTCTGGTTTCCAGCATCTCCAGTCCTTGTTTTTACCTTTACAGCTAAATAAAGTTTTCTAGTGATGCAATGAGAAAAACTGCACTGGGCCACCACAATGATGCTCACTTGAACACAGAATTCAGAGAATGTCAAAGCAAGTCATTCAACACATCGAATCCACACTGACCATCCCAGACCCAGCCCATTCCTGCATTTCCCATGTCTAATCCACCTAACCTGCACATCTTTGGAGAGAAGGTGGAAACCAGAGCACACAGAGGAAACCCACATGGACACAAGGGTGGAATCAAACCCAGGTCCCTGGTGTGTGAGGCATCAATGCTGACCACCGAGCCACCATGCCAACCTAATTCTTTGAGCTATTTCATTGTCTATCTCAATTTTAACATATTCTCCAGTATAAGTCTAATTGTGCACTGAGAGCAGATGGTAACATAGCCAATCGTGAAGAGGGTAATTCGAAAATACAGCTGAGTGATGGCATTATGTAAATTCTGAATAAAATGATAGTAGAAATCTACATATTTAAACTCATCATCAAATCTGCATTCACTTGGAAAAGCTGTGTACAAAGGTTCTGATTTTTGTTTTAATATTCATTTGTGGGATGTCAGTGCCATGGGCTACATCAGCCTGATTTGAGAGGATCTAGGGCAGACTGATCAGGAGACAGCTTAAAGGGAAAAAAAATCAAGAAATTGTATCTTTTCTCATTCAAACAAGAATTGACATGTCAGAGGTACAAGTCTGTAGAAAGAGTTATTTTTGTGGTGGTAATGGTGGTGGGCTTGAGGGTGTGTTGTCTTATCCAGAATCTGGGACAATATTCAGGTTTACATACAAGAAACTGGAAACAGAACAGAAGGGCTGTAACACTGTGAAATTCATGCCCAGGATTAATGGTTGAGAGAGAACAATCTCAACTTTCTCGACTGGATGAGATTGGTTGATGAGGAGGAAGGGGGTGACAGATGCTGCACCGATGCCTTTTTTTCTCTCCTTATTCAGCTATTTCAGTTTTGACCTGCTTCTTCTCACACTTAGCATTTGTGCCCATTGAAAATTCTGCTAACTGAAACCGAATTCATGGCATGTTCTGTTCACCCATCACCTCTATTCGGGCTAACCTCCACATTGGCTCTTGATTAAGCAACAACTGAATTTTAAATTATTGTTTTCAAGTCCCTCCATGACTTCACCCCTCCCTTTCTGTATAACCTCCTCAAGCCCCATAACCTTCTGAGATCTCTGTGCTCCTTCAATTCTGATCTGTTGCACAACTTTAATTTCAGACACTCCACCATTATCTGAAGCTATGGAAAAAATAGGAAGGGTTTAGAGGGATATGGGCCAAGTGCTGGCAAGTGGGACTACATTAGGTTGGGCTATCTGGTTGGCATGGACGAGTTGGACCAAAGGATCTGTTTCCATGCTGCACATGTCTATGACTCTATGACTCGAATTGCCTCTCCAAACCTTTTTGTGTCTTTCCTTTCATATCTCACTTAAGAAAGCCTTTAAAGAAAGCCTTCTTTGAGCAAACAGTCAGTCAATCAACTGTCCTGATACCGC
This sequence comes from Chiloscyllium punctatum, assembly GCF_047496795.1. Lineage (NCBI taxonomy): Eukaryota > Metazoa > Chordata > Chondrichthyes > Orectolobiformes > Hemiscylliidae > Chiloscyllium > Chiloscyllium punctatum. The sequence goes on from NC_092751.1 coordinate 106,587,495, forward strand.
CTTACTGATTTTGATCTGATTTTTAATTTAAGCTGTATTGTCCCAGGTACTCAAATACAGAAGCACAGGAGTACCGGGGAAAGTGTAAAATATCACCACATACCACACCATCTGAGGTATGAAGGTACCTAGTTACAAAACTCAGGTGCAAGTAGTAACAGAGAGAAACAACGTTAGTCATAAAGCATCACTGTTGTTCTTAGTATAAGTAGAAAAATAAAGAAATCAATTTTAAAGTTAACATTAAAGTGCTTCCCAGTATTAAATGGAAAAATGAAAAATAAAGGTAAAAGCTCAACAGTCTTTCTTAAGTGTACTCCCTGCAAGGGCTCAGTCTCTACCCCTTTGGCTAGTTCACCAGGAAACCTCAGGCTTTCTGCTGTCAATGCCACAGATGCCCATTGGTGCCACTTTGTTCTGTGATCACCTTCCTATGACATGCCTTGGGATGTTTCACTATGTGAAAGGTGCTATGTAAACACAAGTTGTTAAGCAAGGTTTTCCATTAATGCAAGGAAAACTAGTGGAGCAGAACATCATTATCTGGCTAGGCACCAAGGTGAGTAGTTGTGACAGGGGCTATTTGCTGGCCTGGAAGTTTTGTGGACATACCCAACTGTCCTTATCTTTAATGTAATTTCTACATTTTTCTATGAGAATGAAATGCACAATTATCAACTGTCAAATGCAGCACAGATCAGGATAATCTTAAATATTGTATTCTGCTTTCAATTGAACACTTATGACTTCACTTGAGATTAATACAAAACTTTCCTTCACATTGGCTAAAGGACTCTGCACAAACTTGTTCTCATGGTAACTCTGTTGAGATGGTTTTTAATTCACAAAGAATGAGAAGTGATCTCATTGAAACCTACAAAATATGTAAAGGGATAGACAGGTTAAATGTTTCCCTGAGTTGCAGAGTCTAGAGTCAGCGAAATAATTTAAAAATAGAGGGAGGCTGTGTAAGACCAAGAGGAAGAGAATTTATTTTGCACAGTGATTAATCTTCTGGATTCCTCTACTCCAGAGGGCTGACAAAGCTCAGTCTTTGAATATATTTAACCGAGAGATTGATTTTTAATTTTCAATAACGTAAAGGGTTATGGGGAGAGTGTGGGGAACAGGCATTGAAATATTCAATTAGCCATGATTGTGTTAAATGATGAAGCAGGTTCACTGGACTGAATAGTCTACTCCTGTTCCTTTGTTTCTCTGTTGGTATTGAGGTTTAGCTGAGAGCTCTAAGAGCAACATTGTATGGTTGAAGACATCAAATGTTTACACAACATTCTCTACATGGTTTGTAACTTCTTCCCAATAAGGAACAGAATATTCAAGACTTTCAGAAAGCTCAGTCACTTACCTGTTAAGCACAACTCAGAATAATATCCCTTAAATTGGAATATGTGACCCAGAAAGTTTATGAAGTGAACTTGTTTTAAGTTGTGTAGTTATTTTACAGCAGAGTTTTAGTACTTTAAAAGTTGGACAATTTGAAATACAAAATTCGTTATCCAACAATTGAATTTTAATATCTGACTTACAACTTAGGAAAAAAACAATCTGGAATAAAAACAAACTAGTCTAATGGACATGATTTGGAGGTGCTGGTGTTGGGCTGGAGTGTACCAAGTTAAAAATCATACAACACCAGGTTATAGTCCAACAGATTTGTTTAGAAGCACTAGCTTTCGGAGCACTGCTCCTTCATCAGGTGTTCATGGAATATAAGATCAAAGAACACAGGATTTTAAAGCAAAAGTTTACAGTGTAATGTAACTGAAATTATATATTGAAAAAGACCTGGATTGTTTAAGTCTCTCATCTTTTAGAATGATTTGGAGGTGTTGGTGTTGGACTGGGGTGTACAAAGTTAAAAATCACACAACACCAGGTTATAATCCAATAAGTTTAATTGGAAGCACACTAGCTTTCAGAGCGTCACTCCTTCATCAGGTGATAGTGATGAAGGAGGGATACTCCAAAAGCTAGTGTGCTTCCAGTTAAACCTGTTGGATTATAACCTGGTGTTGTGTGATTTTTAATCTTTTTAGAATGACCATGTTGGTTTCAGTTTGTTTATACGTAAATTCCAGAACTTTCTTGAAGTTACGTTCTCAAGTGAACTGTAACAATAGGTGCCATGTTGGCTCAGATAATGCACTGAAGGTGAGAAGTGCCCTGTATGAGGCTGTCTGTGCCCCAATGTTCAGACTGATTCTAATCTAAAAAAGGGATTCATAAAATCTTGCATGGATTCATGCAGTTTTTGAGCAAAATAAAATTAATTCTGCAAGTACAAATTCACCCCACAAACTTATATGTAGGCATGTGTGCAGGGGGTTATGAGTGACCATGTAGCCCCTGTTAATTGTCATAAAGAAAATCTCCTTCACTAATGTCCTTTACAGAAGGACATCCTTACCTAGTCTGGCCTACAAATGACACCAGACCCACAGCAACATGGTTGACCTTTAGTCTGAACATTATTAGAGTTGGCAATAAATACTGTTCTAGTCAGTGGGCTTTCACATCTCATGAACTAATATTTTAAACATTTGCATGGATGATCAGGAAAGTCAGAATAGAAATGAAAGCTTTTTTCACTGGTCTCAGGTTGAATTTCAGGATAATGCATATTGTGACAATCAAAATTATTGGATAAGTGTAAATATTTAACAGCTACAAGCAAGCTGCCAAATGTATCCCTCTTATCTGCTGTTTGCAGGAAGCACAGAGCATGTGTAAAAAGAAGGTTGAACCATCTGCACAGTAAAGTAATAAAATTATGTAATCACAAGATATTACATCAAAATATCTAACTGCTTCAGGGATAAATAAAGGTAAGCCAAAATAATTGCAAAGTTAAACAAATGCGAGCAAATTTGTCAAGTTTATGAGGCTCCTACCATCAAATATGAAAAAACTTATGAAAAACCAGATCTGAGAAAACATGCTGTTCGATTTGATCCAGTACTGCAAGAATACTCAGCAAACCCTGGGTTCATAATGCTGTCCAATTCCTCTTGATTCAATAGTGTGACTTCTTGATTTAGGGATTAATTGAGTTCAGTTTCATATCAGTAAAGGAACATCTCAAAACGGGAGTACTGACAAACAAGCCCTGTGTTTTCAGTATTTTCTGTTTATTTTTGCAACATTAATTATGATTTTCCAATCAGAAATTAAAATAGCTTTTCTATTTATATCTTTACTTTGTAAAATTTGGTGGGATGTTTTGATGATATTCAGCTGAGCCTCACATTTGCTTAAGAATCATTTTCTAACAATTTTTCCTGTTTGGAAGGTTGAACTTATTTGTTCAAATCAATATGCTTTGGTTTGGCATCTGAACTGCAAGAATGGAGCATCAACCTAAACTTCTGGACTGCAAAAATCAAAGCTTTTTTTTTGACAACTCAAATTACTTTTCACACTTAGAATTTACCACGCAGAAATATGTCATTCAGCCCAACAAAATTTAAGACATTGACTATTCTCCACAAACACATGAGGTGCATAGATACATGCAGTATAGAAACAGACCCTTCAGTCCAACTTTCCCATGCCTACCAGACATTCCCAACCTGATCTAACCCCATTTGCTAGCATTTGGCCTACACCCCTTTAAATCCTTTCTATTCATATACCATCAATATGCCTTTTAAATGTAATTATAATTGTACAAATCTCCATCACTTCCTCTGGCTGCTTGTTTCATACACGTATTACCCTCTGCATGAAAAAGTGACCTCTCAGGTACTTTTTAAATCTTTCCCCTCTCAACTTTAACCTACGCCTTCTAGTTTTGGATTCCCCCACCTGAGGACAAAGTCCCCATGATTTTATAAACGTCAATAAGGTCACCCCTCAGTCTCCGACACTTCCAGGGAAAAGTGCCAGCCTATATTCATCCTCTTCCTCTAAGTCAAACCCTTCAGACCCAGCAACATCCTTGTAAGTCTTTTCTGCACCCTCTCAAGTTTAACAATATCCTTCCTAAGGAAGGGCAACCAGAGCTGAATGCAGTATTCCAAAAGTGGCCTCACCAATATCCTGTACAGCCACAACATGACGTCCCAACTCTTACATTCAATGTTCTGATCAATGAAGGTGAGTGTGCCAAATTCCTTCTTCACCACCCTTTGTACCTGCAACTTCACTTTCAAAGAACTATGTACCTGCATTCCCTAGGTCTCTTTAGACCATAAGACCATACGAAATAGGAGCAGAAATTATGCCATTCAGCCCTTCAAGTCTGCTCCACCTTTCAATTATGGCTGATAAGTTTCTCACCCCCATTCTCCTGCTTTCTCCCGGTAACCTTTGATTCCCTTGACAATCAGGAACCTATCTAGCTGAGTCTTAAATGTACATAATGACACAGCCTCCACAGTTTTCTGTGGCAATGAATTGTTTGGCAACACTCCTCAGGATTTTTTGAGAAGATTTGTAGCCCAGGTTGATGATATGGATGTAAGCTAGTTTGCCAAGCTGGAAGGTTTGTTTTCAGATGTTTCATCAGCATGACTAGGAAACATCATCTGTGAGAGACTCTGGTGAAGCGCTGGTGATATGTCCCACCTCTCTATAGGTCTTAGTTTCTTAAGGGCCCTACTTTTACCTGTGTAAGTCCTGCCCTGGTTTGCAAAATCAGAATGCAACACCTCATATTTATCTAAATTAAACTCCATTGCCACTCATCAGCTCTTTCAACCAAGTTCATCCCATCCCGTCAACATACCCTGTACCAGTCATGGGTTTATCCAACTAAACCCTCAAGCATTTTATGGTATTCACCTCCTCTGCACCCTAACAATTTCTACATCCTCTATATCCTTTCAAAAGAGGAGTTAAGGTGGAAGGGTGAAACAGTTTTTTCTGCATTTATATAGAGTTGCCATAACTTCTTTTCACCATTTGTTAAACGGTCTCAAAAGGCTATGTGATTGTGGTTTTTAAATGACCCATTGACAACCAAAACAAAAATGACAAAGGTCAACATAATGCAGATGATTTTACAACATGACTCTCAAACCATTGTAGATGACACCACAGAAGGGGGCAATTTGGCTTTGTGTGGGACAATCCAGACATATTCTATTTTTCTGCCCTCCTCATATCCCAATATTTTCCTCTTCCTGGAATTTAAATTAATTCTCTCTTTACAGATGCAATAGCCTCTGTCTTAACCTCTGCATTTCACAACAGAAGAAACAGGACTGGGTGTGGACCACACAGACTCTTGAAGCTGCTCTACCATTCAGTAAGATCATAGCTGATTTCGACCTCAACTGTAAATTCCTGCCATACTCTCATAACACTTAATTCCCTTAGAGTCTAAAAACCTTCCAGTTTCACACCTGAATATACTCAATTTTTGAGCATTCAACTTCCTCTGCAATGGATGATTCCAAAGATTCACCACGTTCTGTGATGAAGTTCCTCCTCAACTCATTCTTAATCAACTGAACCCTTACCCTAAGGCGATGGCATCTACTTTTAGACTCCTTGTCCTCAAGTGTCACAACCTCACAGTATCTAATCCAGCAAAGCTTTCAAAAGTTTACATGTTTTCATGTTTCTGAACTCTAAAGGGTGTTGACCCTTGTGACTCAATCGCTCTTCAGAGGACAACACTCACATCCCAGGAATCAAGCTCGTGAACATTCATTGATCTACAATGCCAACAAATCTATCCTTTCTTGAGCGCAGAGAACAAAACTATGGTGCAGTTTTCATACTCCACAATCCCTTTGGAAAAACAAAATGGAAATTATCAACACTTTTGATGACCTTTTGAGCTTTTATTAAGTTCCTGAGTTCTACTCTTATTCTTCAGCTCTGGGTCACAACAACATTCTTAAAACAACCTCAGCCTAAATTATTTTGCATCAATCAACCCTTTGTGAGGGCAACTTATTTACACATTCATATACCTCAATAGAAAGGCATTCCACTTAATAGCTGCCGATACAAATAATTATTTCACGTGATGTTGAAACAACTATTTATTTGAAATCATTGTTTAGCGATCAAAATCATATAAATAAGCATTAAAATGAGAAGTTTTAGTTAAAAGTTATGATTGCACAAGTGACTAACCCAAAATGTTTTTTTCATGGCAAGTGAACATTGGTTACAATCTACAAATGACAAAGTCACTTCTTAACCTGAATCCTAGGTCAGAACCTTCTGAAGTGCAGAGCCTGGGCAGTCAGCGGAATTCTTCAAATAGTTTTGTAAATGATTAGCTTTATTTTACTTGAAAGAATACATGGAAGTAAGTTAGCTCGAGAGAGAGAAAAGTTTAAAGCTAATTAATTATTCAGAGAGCACAAGAATATTTTTCCTCAAGATAAGGTGGAGCTGCAGTAAGTGACATATCAAGTCTGTTTGGACGTGTTCACTGCCAATCCCTTTCCTGCTGCCCTCAAGCGCACTTGCTCTCTATCTGCCACGTTGCATTCATTGCTCCATAGAAATGTCATTTTAGAATTGCAAACTCTTGCCTTGGAACCTGTTGAAATTGACTAGTTCTGCATTCCCACACACTTCCATTCGGTGGGCGATTATTCACATGGCTTATGTTTCAATCATTCAAACTTTTTATCAGGAATGCTTGGGGAGCAAACCTAATTATACAACAACCTCAAACCAAGGGAGTAACATCTACAGTAACTGTGTTACTGGTGCAAGTGGGTGGTGCATTTTTAAGGGAATATTTTGCATTGCATCATGGAATACCTTAATGTTTAGCACAGTTGCCAATACCAGGCAGGTAGTTTAAGGTATTCACTCAGTAAGAAGTTTGAAAAGTCTTCCTTTGTGAAAAAGAATAACAATATATACCAAGCCTAAATTTTTAGCAGACACATATTACTAGGTGCAACAAGTTAAGACACGACCTAATAAACCTTTTCAAAATTTGATGCACTTGATCACTTAAGCAAGAAAAATTATTGTCATTTGGTGAGGGAGCTAGAAACCGAAGATATAAATTTGGGGTCATTCCAAGCACAGGAATTTAGGATTTTTTTTAGTTTAAGGTGATGTTAGATCATGGCAGTGCAAAATTAGAAGCCAAAATATCAGGAAGTAGAATCTACATTATGTTTTAAAAGAGAAAAGAATAATTAATGAGAAATCATCCTTTACCCACTATTGAGAGAGAGCTTGAGAATGGAACCAAATCAGTTGCTGTATACACAGGATGAGTGTGGGTTAGATGGGCTCATGTTTATAAATCATTAGTTGCAGCATTGTGTCCAATTTTGGACAGCACACAAATGGAAAAATGTTAAATATTAGACAAATTGCAAAGAAGCTTCATTAGAATAATTCTATAGTGAGAAGCTTCAATTACATGGAAAAATTATGGAATTTGGGATTGGTTTTCTTGGAACAGAGACTATCAAATTAGATTAAATGGAGCTGTTCAAAATGATGAAGGGTTTTGTTGATAAAATAAGAGAAATTATTTAAAGTGAGAGAAGGGCACAGAAGGGCAGCAGATAACTGAAACACCACTGACTACAAATGCCCGTTCCTTCAATTCTGCTGGGTCAAAATCCTAGAATTCTATCTCTGCCAATATTGTGGTCTTGCATACAGTACATGAACTGCAGCAGTTCAAGAAGGCACCTTCTCAAGGGCAACTAGAGATGGACAATAAATATGGCCCAGCCAACGACTTCCATGTCCCATGGGTGAACAAATAAAATGCAAGAAGAGCCCAGCTCATGAACCCCACGGAACTGGCTCTGTTCACAGTTGAGATCTTGAACATTCATTGGAACTCAGGCACATAACAGATCATACATGGGCAATGTTCTGCTGGTCTATCATAATAGTGGCAAGAAACATAGTGATTACTCTTTAATGGTTTGTGAATATTAAGGAATCATTTTCCAGTCAAGGTCTTATCTTCTCTACAGCTCTGCACAACAAATGGTTGAAATTCAACATCTTGTACCAAAGGGTTGCTTAAGTGTTTAAATCCTGTCTCACATCTATGCACACTGAGTAACTGATAGGCCTGAATTATGTTTTGTTTAGAATGAAACCAGCTTTGAATTTGAGTCCATTAGAGTTTACCATGGGAACTCATCCTGTGCATAAAATGTGTTAAAACCATTTGAAAAGACTGGGATGACAATGATCAATTACTCCAATCCTCCTCCTTGGCAGTAGTTGAATATGTTGATTTTGTTTCAACTTTTACTTACAGATTATTCCAAGCATTTTTTTCCTGTTTGAGTAAAGCAAGTTTTCGCTTAGTATCTGTTCAAAATATGTCTAATCTAAACATTTCATAAGTTTCCATTCATAGCCTTTTGGTTAATAAATATTCAAGTTAAGGCTTTTAAGGAGTAACTTTTTCACACAAACATTGGTGCATACATGGAACAAGATGCCAGAAGGAATGTGGAGGGAACTACAATTATAACATTTAAAAGGCATCTAGAGGGGTATATGAACAGGAAGGTTTTAGAGAGATATTGGCCCAATACTGGCAAATAGGATTCGTTCAGTTTGAGATATCTTGTCAGCATGGAGATATTGGAACGAAAGATCTTTTTTCCATGCTGTATGACTATGACTCTATATGTAACCTGCTGTTTTTTAAAAAAAATTGGTGAGGTTGAGCTGCATTAGTTCTGTTGGAATTTCCTGAGCATGATGTGAATTTCCTTATTTCTGTATACAAAGTCAACCTACTGCAGCATAATAATGGATTAGATTTATGACCACTATAATCCTCAAGGCATATTTTGGTCAAAATGGTTATAGAAGAGAACCCCTTTTAATAATCTATATCTATTGTAAATGAATGTGTATCAGAAAGGATTTTTCTGTTTTTACCACTGCTTTAGATGGTGACAAAAAAACATTGAGTCAAGAATTGAACAATCAGGGATAACATGCTCCTGAAATGTTTATAACCAAAATTAAATACTTTCGTCCCTCACTTCAGGAAAGATTTTAAAATTTATTTTAAGCAAAGAACTATTCTGTTGACTTTCATTTGAAAAAGAGGTGAACTGGTAGCAATTTTTAATGTTAAGAAGTGTTTGTATTGGGTGAACATGGGAAAATTGTTTCCACATATAGATGCATCCAGAACAGGAATTCTAAGTGCACAATGGCCACTCACAGATCTAGTGAAGGATTCAAGTGAAAATTCATTTTGCCATAAAAGGGGAGAATGTTCTGCTCATAGCCACATGGACTAGTTGATATTTTTTCACGAGATGTGGGTGTCACTGGCTGGACCAGGATTTGCTGCCCATCCCTAATTGCCCTTGAACTGAGCAAGTAGCTGGGCCAGTTAAGAGGGTGATTAAGAGCCAACTATATTTTTGTGGATTTGGAATCACATGTAGGCCAGACAGCAGATTTATTTTCCTAAAAGGCATTAGTGAACCAGATGAGTATTTATCACAACTGACAGTGATTACGTTAGACTTTACACTTGTTCCAGACTATTTTGAATTCAAATTTCACCACCTGTCCTGGTGGGATATAGCATTAATGTTCTTGAGGGGAGACAGGGTCCGTACCTGATAAAAGAGGACCACTCTGGTGCAGTAGCCTATTTCCATGCCCATGAATCCTAAATTAAAATCTAAATGTATCTTTCTTTTTTTAAAAAAATGAAGCTATGGCAGAGATATTCTTACACACCTTTGGAACAAATAAGACTTGAACCCAAACCTCCAAGCTCAGAGGTAGGGACATTACCACAATAGCCTTTTATGATCTAAATGTATAGTGAGGCTGACAGCATTCTTAACTCCGAATCATGAATTTTTAGGAAGTTAGACCTGTTGCCTCTTTTGTGAATGTAGGATTATGCTGCTAATTCATTTCCATTCAACGTTGATTCGCTTTCTTTATACAGTATATAGTTTAAACTTTTTGGTCGTATCCTAAACATAAATCTTGTATTTTAAAAAGACGAGGTCAGAAAAACAGAGTGGACATCCCATGAGTACAGTTAAGTGTCGTCAGCAGGACTGAGGATTGGAATGAATAGGATATCCATGTCACAAAGCAGAGAGCAAGGTACAACACCAACTTGATGGCAATCGATAACACAGAATCTTTGGAGGGAAAAGTAAATCCGAAATAAATGTAGGTGCTGGAAATCAGAAACAGCTGGAAATCCTCAGCAGGTGTGGGAAAGGGTCGCTGGACCCGAAACGTTCACTTTGATTTCTCTCCACAGATAGTGCCAGACCTGCTCAGTAATCTGTGGAGAAACTCAGTTCTCCGATATTAAAAAAAACAGCAGGATAATTGGGCAAGATGCAATGTTCAATTGTAACTGATAACTAGCTAAGATTCAGAAGTTCATCATTGTTGTTGTTTCAGTGAGACTATAACAAAAGGGTTAACTTCAGGAAATTCACATTTCTTGACTGATAAGTTGGTATTGAGTTATCTCTTATTTCTATCCTGCGGATCATAACTACAGTCCTGGCTGTGTTCTCGCCGCCTGTCCCTCCAGATGGGACTCGAGTGAACTGCAAACTGTACACATTGTCGCCTGGGCTCGGTCTAAACCAACTCACACCACACTGAATTGCCAGTATTTGAGAGCAAATCGGTGCAAACTACAGGCAACAAAACCTGTTCAGTTTGTCGGGAGTCAGGAACCTGGGCTCCCATCTGCCTCTGGTACTCTCTCTCTCTCTCTCTCTCACTCACTCACCTCCGGCTTCAGGCTTTGTTGCTTTATATTATATCGGCGGTTCCTCCTCCCACCTCTTGTCTCTCACCCGTTTGTCCCGGTGAGTCACTTATAGTAAACTGGGGGGATTGAGCTGACGTTGTCTTTGCTCAACCAGCAATAAGGATCTGGGTGGGTGGGACCTTATCTGGTTTTAAGTCCGCAGTTCAAGACTTGATCCCAGCATCTGCAGTCCCCACTCCTGCCCTTTCTGATGCTTCTGTTGAACCTCATAAATCGAAAACAGTCTGTAAATGCCGAGTCGCTGACAGTCACACACACACACACACACACACACAGTTACACCCACGCACACACAGACCCTCTCACACACTTTCTCTCACTCCCTCACTCTCACACTTTTTTCTCGCTCACACACAACTTTAAGAGGAAAGAAAAAGGAAACATAGGTCAGGTAGCGAGGGAAAATGAACTTGCTAAAACGTAGACTATTTTCAAGCAACGATGGTGTATTTGTTGAGCTGCGGGATTTGAGGAGCTGGAAATATTAACGATTTGCGCTGGGAATCTCATTCAGGGGTTCGGTTTCAGAGTCTAATTTTTCTCAACACTCTACTGTCTCAAACATCTCCCTCCCTATCCAGATCCTACTTCACAACAAATATAGAGGGCAATCCGAGACCAGTTGCTGTCGGAATCCTCCCCCCTGGCATTCTGCTGTGACCTCCCACGAATCTCCCTCCCTTCAACAGATCTTTGCAAACATTCACAGCAGTGGAGGTTTTATTTAAACTAAATCATGATGCCTCCATTGGCTGATGAATCTTTTCATTAACTGCGCCTCATTTCAGTTTTATCATATAACAGTGCAGTGACCAGGTTCAGTCCCAGATATTCTTAATTCCCACGTAGCTCAGTCACTCACTTCTTGCGCTTAATCTTGAGATCGGTCAAACCCCATCAACAGGGCACGGTATCAGCTAACGCTACTGCTCAAACTCGTTCATTTCGATCGAGTTATTCAGCTCAGTTATGGCACATCTCTGGAGCAGTTGGGACTCGAACCTAAGCCTCTTGGCTCAGAGGTGTGGACACTACCACTGCAGTACTAGAGCCTTCCTCACTGTTTCAATATTGACCGCACTGATTGGCGGGGTGGGCAGCTTTTGTCTTGCACGCTGGACTCACCCAACCACAATGGGGGCAAATTTCCTCTCGGAAAAATCTAAGCTAATTTTTCATAATATGTTTGAAATCACACTGAAGACAATGCAAAGGAATATTTCCTTATATCTATCATTGATGTAAACAATAATTGTATGAACCTAGGCAATTTCTGTTAATCTTCATATTCAAGCCACTATCATGTCTTAATAAACACCGAAAGAACTGCAGATAATATAAATCAGAAACAATAACAGAAATTGCTGGAAAGTCTCAGTAGGTCTGGCAGCATCTGTAGAGAGAAATCAAAGTTAACGTTTCCGGTGACCCTTCCTTAAAACAGTTCTGAATTAAAGTTAACCCTGATTTCTCTCCACAGATGCTGCCAGATCTGCTGAGCTTTTCCAGCAATTTCTGTTTTGTTCAGTATCATGTCTTACTTTCATTAACACTGAAATTTTCTAAGAAGAAAATAAACTTTCAGCATAGCACAAATTGAAGAATCATCTGCTTTTCTCGTTAGTGTAAGAATTTGTTCCAGTTTGCTTCTTCTTGCAGTATGGCAGTGTCAGGGAAAATAACGATTCCAAATAGACAGCTTTCATAGTTCACAATCTTTTTTTCCCTTTAGAATCATACTCCTTGCAGCATTTACAAAAACACCATCACTTTCAAAGAGCTAGATGTGGTCCTATGTTTGAGGAGAGATTATATAACCTAAGGTTGTATTCTTTGGAATTTAGAACATTAAAGGGTTATTTTATCAAAATTTTCCAACTAGAAAGGGGGATAAATTGGCTAGATTGAAATTATATCTGTCAAATGGGAAATCCAAGATGGGCATATACAGGCCAAAAATTAGAACCAGACTTTTAGGCGTGATCTTAGGAAAATTAAGGCATGAAGTGTGGAAGAGAATTGGAGCTCCCTTCAACAAATGGCTGTTGATGCTAAAACAGTTCTTAATGTTACAATTGAAAGTGATAAACTTTTGACCAAAGGTGAGTGATATGGGAGAATGGCAGGTAATATGGAATTCAGCCCCAAAGCAACCCTAATCTAATTGAATGACAGCACTGACTCCAAGGGGTAATTGGTTCCCACTTTTTCAAAATTCACTTGTGGGATGTTGTCCATCCCTAATTGCCCAGAGAGCAGTTAAACATCAACCATAGTGCTATGGGGATGGAGTCACATGTAGGCCAGACTGGGTAAGAGACATTGCGAATGAGATGGATTTGATTGCACTCAGACCGGCTTTTAATTCAAGATCTTTTAAAAATTCAAACCATCTGCTATGCTTGGAGTTAAACCAATTTCCCCAGAACATCAGCCTGTGGTTTGTAGGTTGCTAGTTCAGTAACATGAGCAACACATCACTGCCTCCCATGGTCCCTGCTGAAGAGCATGGCGTTTTGTGGAATCACACTATGCAGCCTTTTTGTCATGGTTTTAATATTTTCACATCATAATGAACTGTAAAACATGGTTCATAGTTCAGTTTGAATGAAAATTTTCTTTTGAATATTCTTACTCAGGTACTGCAAGTCATTGACCAAACGTATTGGTTTTGGTATTTGTATGCAAAGTTAAATCTCCCCAAGGTACAAAGAGAATTTGGTGGTTGGGGGACATCACAGTGCAACAAAGAACCCATCTGCAACATGCCCTGCACTACTAAAACAAAAGCGTTGGCTTGTTGTATGCAATAAAAATACTTGCAACCCATGTCCCTGCCTGTATCTCTAGCACTATCACCAACTCATTCAAAGAATTTCTAAATTTTGTTGGTATAGGTAAACTATAAGCACATAAGAAGAGTTGAAATCTTGTTTGTGGTCATTCTCCCTCCATCCTCAAGATAGTGGATTAGGTTCAAGTCCAACCATAGGCATCATCATCATCACTGCTTCACTAAACTGGCAATTCTCCATGAGGGAATTTATAGATTGATTGATAGTGCTGGTCATCTGCCAGCACTATTACAACTAAGCCTATTCTAGTGCTCTGTTCGCCATGACTCATTAGGTAGCACTGTCCCCTCTGAGTCAGAAGATTCCAAGAAGGTGCTGACCTTTGGATGACATATTAAATCAAAACTTTTTTGGGTATATGTAAAATATTACATGGCAAGGTTTTAAAGAGGAAGATCTCTCTCCAGTGTTCCAGTGAATATTTATCCTTCAACTAACATCACTAAAGAAGATTATCTTCTTGATATCAAATTGTTGTCTGTGGGAGTTTGCTGTGTGAAAATTGGTCGCTGTGTATCCTATATTAAAGCTGTGACTGCACTACTGCATTTTTTTGTAAAATGTGTTGAGACATTCAAGTGGTTTGCAAACCTTTATTCCTCTTTTTCTCTCTCTCTCACCTACTCTCACCTACTCACCTACTGTTAACCAGCAAGGACCTTGAAATAACAAAACAAACTAAAAAAAATTGCAGATGCTGTAAACTAGAAACAAAGGCAGAAATTGCTGGAAAAGATCAGCAGGTCTGGCAGCATCTGTGAAGAGAAATCAATGTTAACATTTCGGGTTGAATGAGGAAAGGTCACTGGACCCGAAATGTTAACTCTGATTTCTCTCCACAGATACTGCCGGACCTGCTGAGCTTTTCCAGCAATTTTTGCTTTTACCTCTAAATAACTGCCTGGAGAAGGGATCCTGCTTGCTACTCACCACCTCTTCCAAGGATCTGGACGACAAGTGCAGTAGACATTTTCCTAACTACCTTTACACAACTATTGCCCAGATGAGCCTTAGGACAAGTATAGAATGCTTTCCACTAACTTGACTGAGGAATTGAAACTGGAACCTTCTGTTATCTAATTACAGTTTTTGTCAACTTATTGGGGAAACTATGTTCATCATGTCCTTGAAACAAATAAATGGAGGCATGATTAAAGGAAGCAAATTGTATTAAACTTTTCAAAATGATTGATTAAGCCTCAACTGAAATGCAGTCTCCAGGATTGTTCGCTCAGCCTTGTGAAAAGTAAAGGTAGGTTTATTCGAGTGGTACCAATGATTTCAGTTATGTAAAGACACTAAGGAATGCAATCTCTTTATGTAGGACAGGAAATGTTAATGGGAGGGGGGGTGCTAATATAAGAAACCCCATGTTATCTCGGACATTAATCTGGTAAAGAAGGAGAAACTGCTTCCAGTGGTAGGAGGTCAGTAACCAGATGAAACAAGTTGAAGGTCAACTGAAAAAATGTAAAGGTGACCTGAGGAAATGTCTTTTGCCCAGATCATTAGAGTCATTGACTCATAGACAGCATGGAAACAGACTCTTTGGTCCAACTTGCCCATGCCAACTAGATATGCTACATTAATCTAGTCCCATTTACTTACATATTCCTCTACACTCTTCCTGTTCATATACCCATGCAGAAGCCTCTTAAATGCTGTAACTGTATCAGTTTCCACCCATCCTCTGGCAGCTCATTCCATATAAGCACCACCCTCTGTATAAAAAAGTTGCCCCTAAAGTCCATTTTAAATCTTTCCCCTCTCACCTTTAACCAATGCCCTCTATTTTGGACTCCCCTACCTTGGGGAAAAGACCTTGACTATTCACCATATCCAGGTAGTTGTGATGATCTGGAGTGCCCTGGCTCTAAGGGCATCGGAAGCCGATTTGATTGTAATTTTCACTTAGCAAATTGGATTAAAGCACTAAAGGCAATGTAACTAGGCTTGTAACTGAGGACCTCAGGTTCACGTTCTCAGTGTGTTGGTTCAAGTCCCATCATAGCAAGTATTGAAATTTGTGTTTTTTTAAAAAAAACTTGTTCAATATTGCTCGTGTAACTACTATCCATTATTGTAAAAACTCATCCAGTCCCTAATGTCATTTAGGAAAGGAAATCTGCTCACCCTATCTAGCCTGGTCTGCATGTGACTCCAGATCCACAGCAATATTGATGACTCTCAATTGCCCTCTGGGCAATTAGGGATGGGTAATAAATGCTGACCAAGCCAGAACATTCACATCCCATAAACGAATTGGGACGTTCTTCTGAGAGTTGGTGTGGACTTGTTGGGCCGAACGGCCTGTTTCCATACTATGGGATTCTATGGAATAAAAGGCAAGGAAATGGAACGAATTAACTAGCTCGTTCAAAGAGAGGTAAAAATACGATGGGCCAAATAGCCTCCTGCTTCGGTTTAATAATTATCTTTGAAAAAGTTGCTGGCTCGCATGAAAAAAAACAATCCAGGATACTACCCTGATTCTTACATCAAGTGGTAACGCCAACCTTTCTCGTGTGCAGCTTTTAAAACCTTTCAAAATAAGTAACGGGTCTTGAGGCAACAGTGGTAGTGCCCTTACTTCTGGACCAGAAGGAGTGTAAATCGCATTCTCGAGCAGGTTGGTAACAAAATATGTAACCAGAAGGCAGTCGGCGGGAGCAGACATTTAAAATGTTGCAAATCGCAGTTAACTTCGCTAACGTGAGAAGACAAGCCAATGGTCTGGATGTGTGACCTTCAGCAAACCTGCCGCCACGGTCTGTGGGAGCATTTTCACATTTCAAATGTGAGAACCCACCAGTGTTTCCTTGCACCCAGCCCCATTTTTCAAAAAACCTGAAAACTTTACAACGATCCAAGAGACACAAATGTCCGACAGATGTTGGAAATCTGAAATGGAACCAGAATGAAAAGGCCCGGAACAGAAAAATAGGAGTTTATGTTTCGGGGTCCGAGTTCGAGTTGAAACGTTGCAATGTGTTTTTCTCTCCGCACAGTTGCTGTGAGGGCTGTCTGTGTGAATCCCTTGTTTCTGATCGAAATCAGCCAGTATCTATACACACACACACACACAGGGGCACACATACACACAGGGGCACACACACAGGGGCACACCACACACACACACACAGACATACACACAGGGGCACACATACACACACACACAGACATACACACAGGGGCACACATACACACACACACAGACATACACACAGGGGCACACCACACACACACACAGACATACACACAGGGGCACACATACACACACACACAGACATACACACAGGGGCACACATACACACACACAGACATACACACAGGGGCACACATACACACACACATACACAGACACAGACATACACACAGGGGCACACATACACACAGGGGCACACCACACACAGACACACACACACACACACACACAGTCACAGACATACACACAGGGGCACACATACACACACACACACACAGACACAGACATACACACAGGGGCACACATACACACACAGACACAGATATACACACAGGGGCACACCACACACACACACACACACACAGACATACACACAGGGGCACACATACACACACATACACACACAGACATACACACAGGGGCACACCACACACACACACACAGACACAGGCACAGACATACACACAGGGGCACACATACACACACATACACACAGGGGCACACCACACACACACACACACACAGACACAGACACAGACATACACACAGGGGCACACATACACACAGGGGCACACCACACACACACACACAGACATACACACAGGGGCACACCACACAGACAGACACAGACATACACACAGGGGCACACATACACACATACACACAGGGGCACACCCCACACACACACACACAGACACAGACACAGACATACACACAGGGGCACACATACACACATACACACAGGGGCACACCACACACACACAGACACAGACACACACAGGGGCACACCACACACACACACAGACACAGACATACACGCAGGGGCACACATACACACACATACACACAGACACAGACATACACACAGGGGCACACCACACACACACACACACACACAGACATACACACAGGAGCACACATACACACATACACACAGGGGCACACCACACAGACATACACACAGGGGCACACATACACACATACACACAGACACAGACATACACACAGGGGCACACATACACACAGGGGCACACCACACACACACACACACAGACATGCACACATACACACAGGGGCACACCACACACACACACATACACACACAGGGGCACACCACACACAGACACAGACATACACACACATACACACAGGGGCACACATACACACACAGGGGCACACCACACACACACACACATACACAGACATACACACAGACATACAAACACAGGGGCACACATACACACACAGGGGCACACCACACGCACATACACAGACATACACATACAGATACACACAGACACATACAAACATACACACACAGACGCACAGATACAGACACACAGGCACATCACACACAGACACAGAAATACACACACACACATACATACACAGACACATCACACACACGCGCGCGCGCATCACACACAGACACAGGCACATTACACACACAGACACAGGCACATTACACACACAGACCCACACACACATAGGTATATCACACACACAGACCCACACACACACAGGCACATCACACACACAGACCTACACACACAAACCCACACACACACATAGACATATCGCAGTCCAATGTCATCGCTCTATTGTACAACGAAAAGCGGATTCCCACTGACACTTCACCCAATTCAAAACAAATTGGAGATTTCCCCGCTATGGTAAAGGAGGAAACCAGCTGAGAGAAGTGGGTTTGTAAATAGATGCTATTCAGCAACAGAATGACTGCGATATCATTCAATATTAAAAGCAGAGTGAAACTCTGTTCAGATTTCCAATGTTACAAATTTCCCTGAGAGCTGGTGCCAGGAAACTGAGTATTGTGAACGACGCAAAACTTGTGCAAGTTGCTCGGAGTCCTCTGTACAGATCCGGTGCTAAAGTTTACTGAACAGTACAACTAGGGCACTGTGACCTTTCAGTACAGCACTGAGCTCCCAATCAAGACTGGAGTTAGCCTTAAGTCAATAAGGATTGTGGTGTCGTGTTAAATAAGGCATTCTCAGTTAAAAAAAAACGTCATTTCCCAGTTCCCGCAACTCATCAAAACGCTGAGAACCGAAGAAAAAACGTGACTTCGCCGAGATTCCCGCTTGCAAACGATTCAGGGAATTCTGAGAATTCATGGAGACGAGAAAGCGGGGGGGGAGGGGGATTGGTTCATGGGATTGGTTCCCTATAAACATACTTTGGAGCTTTCGAGAGAACGAGTGGCAATACTCGCTTCTGAGTATTGACGAAGTGGAAAGCTAATGAAGGGTCGTGGAGGGGAAGAGGGTGGAGTCATCAAGTGCAAGTCGGAGGTTTCCAAATAACTCATTGGCAGTGTCGGCGGTGGTTTAGAGAGAATGGCATTGTAGCATTGGGCGGGTGGGATGGGACTGTTTAGAGAGAGAGAAAAGAGTGCTTGCTGAGTGTCCTGCCTACACCGCTAGCAGGTGATTCACCTCATTGCTGTTGGTGGGATCCTGCTGTGCACAGAAAGCCTAAAGGGGTCCACCACCTTACACAGGGTCCATTTTCATCTCAGTCGGAATGGAGGGGAAATATTGAAGGATGCTTCAGAGGGTTGGCGTTACGTAAATACAAGTTCTCACCCAATTCCATGTTGGGGTGAATATCTCTGAGCATTTGAAGGTGGACGTTCCTGTTCACTTTTGTATTCACGCTGCTTGTGAGGTCATCCTAATTTGGCCCGGTACAAGTGAGAGCTCGAGAAGTGATGGGGTGGCGTCATTAAGCTCAGTTGGCTGGACGGCTGGTTTGACAAAGCGATGCGAACGCTTCCTGCACCAGCTCAGGTTACCGTGAAGGACTAACCCTCATCAACCTCTCCTGAGGTGTAGTGACCCCCCACTAGTTACCTCCGTCTCTGGTGAGAGAGCAGCCCACCGGAGGGCTGAAGCAGCACCCGGCTCTAACAGCCTATCTTCCGAAGACCAATGGCATCGTAAAAAATCCAGCAAAATTGTGCATTTGAGTTAGAATGGCTCATATGACAGAATAAATATGGAAGAGATAAAATGAACACCGGTTTATGCATAATTGCAACTAAGTATTGAAAATCCACCTTTAAGTACATATCCAGATGAACATGATTTGTTACAATTTTGAAAATAATGCCTCGGTCAAAATTCAGCACAAGTGTACTTCCGTGTTTGGATAATTAGGTTCAGACTTTAGTATTTATTTTTTTCTGTATATAAATGTTTTAACGAAGCAGGGTTTGCTGGTACCAATGACAGCCCGCAGTGCTAAGGAATTATTATAAATATATCGTCATTTCATACTCGGAATATGTCTTCTTGCAATTCTTTATGTCGTATCATACTAGTCTATAGCAAGTTGCAACGAAAATATAGCCCCTAATATAATTCCCTACAAGTCTCTTTGAATCTGTCCAACTTGCTACGAACAGGCAGAAATCGTACAACATTGACATAATGCGTCTGACAGATTGTCTTTGACACACGCTAGCGTTGGTTTGTGGGGAACACTTACAGATGTAGTCTTTATCGACTTTTTTAATCCTTCGGAGAGGATAACAGAGCAGAGTTTCTGATAGTAAACCTTCACTATTGGACACTATTGGTTGCAGAGTCTAAACAAAGGCAATCTGAATTAATTTTTACAAACGCTCTGCAGACTGGGGCAGCTATAATGTCTCCTTGCAACGGTTTTAAGTCGGGTCGTATTTTCTCGCTCATGTCGCGTTTGACAGATAATGCGGCCGCTGCCATGACCGACAGCAACCGGGACGATTATGTATTTTCTAAGCTCAGTGAATGGGTCATTTCTATAAACCCATTTGGAAATGTCTCAAAACAAAAGCCAGATACACACTCCCTAGGCGGTGGTACGGCCTCTCAAGAATAAGATATCGTAGACACACATTGTAGAATCTGTTTATTAAGCATTAGCCAGAGTGCAAATCAAGCTATCTTGTCTGTAAACTTTGGCCTTTTTGGAGATTGACGCGCACAGTAGATTTAAATGAGAAATGCTCGAGCTGCCAGCATCAAGCCAAACCGTTACAAATATTCATAACTCGACAAATTAAGGAAAGACCCACAGAAAAACGAGCCCATTAACCTGCAGCAAATCTAAGATTACAAAGTGGGGATGTGTTGAAAGGGATATGGACCTGTGGTCAAACGCTGGTGAGGCGCTGAATTAAAAATGCATGAAAGGTCGATTTGTGAGAAGGAATAGTGCGGCGGTGCGGGACTACATGAGAGAGACTGTGCGAGGATATACAACAGTGAGTCATTCATAACAGGTCAGTCTTTCCATTCCTAATCTATTAACCAAGGCGCAAGTCAAGTGATCATAGATATGCAGTTAGAGGACATGCTTTCTTTTAACCTTTAAAAACACTACTTTATAGATAATTATTTCACATACAAAAGGAAAACAAAAAAAGTTCATTATATATACAGGAGACCCCACATTACAACCTAGAAGGCGGATTGTAATGGTCAAGCATATTTTGGATTGTATATCATTAACAATTTATTTTTGTCTGCGATAGTGACGAGTTTAACACTCTTTTCATGGAAGTTCTAAACCTGTCCAAGGTGAAATGGGAAGCTGTCTTCTCAATGGGACAAACATCGTTTTAGCCAGCGCTGTCAAGGGACTGGTGATGCACATTGAGGGGGGTCAAAGGTCATATATTTAGGTTGAAACCGAAGGTTAACAACAACCATTAGGCTCATACAGGTCTGTCCACGGCATATTGACACGGACTTAGGTTGGACACTTGGTTCTGGACTCCCGGGTAGCCGAAATTGGTGTGTTGTTTGGCCTTGAGTCTCAAGCTGGCGAGGCTTGAGTTGCAGGTATCTCGGTACGAGTAGGGACTGGCGGAAGATGCATAAGGGCAGGCGCCCGCGGTCATGGCCGAGTTGAGGCTGGGGCTGTTAAGGTTGTTCAAGCTGTTTAAATTATTCAGGCTGCTCCCGGGCACCGCCGAAGGAACCATGGAGGCAGGCATGGTCATGGAAGAGATCGAGCTGGGGGGAGAGAACATGGGCTGTGTGGACAAGGGGCCGACGTTCATGGAGTTGAAGAATTGGAAGCTCTTGGCGGACAGGGGACTGCTGGTCAGACTCTTGGTAGCCCAGTTGTTGTAGGAGTAGCCGGAATACATGTCATCGTACGGTTGCATGACTCCGTTGAACTGGACGCCGAACCCATTTTTGCACAGCTCGGCCTGTTGATTCCGCTCCTTTTTCCTCCACTTGGCCCTGCGATTTTTAAACCACACCTGGATCAGACAGGAAACACTTCATTAACGCTGGCCTGGCCCGCGGGTCACTACAAAACCAGTCATCGGCTAAAATCGACGTTCAGATTATAAACAAAAACAGAATTTGCTGGAAAAGCTCAGCAGGTCTCGCAGTATCTGTGCAGAGAAATCGAAGTTAATGTTTCGGGTCCGGTCCAGAGTATGTTTGGCTCCATATACAAACATCCTTCCTGTTTCTGTCACAGATTAAACAGAGAACTACACAAGCTGGAGGTCCGAACAAAAACAGAAATGGCCATTGATACTCTGAGGAAGGGTCACTGGACTCGAATAGTTAACTCTGTTTCTCTCCCCACAAGTACTACCAGACCTACTGAGTTTCTCCAGCACTGTTTTTGTTTTTGTGACAGACCACTCCGGCCTCACTTAGTTTTAGCCTCGACATGAATGTCTTGGTCGGCATTGTGGTAACGAGAATGGGCAGGATAGCAACGACTTCGAACCCAAACTGAATCCAAGAACAAATTGCAACATAAGCATCATCCATAGCACAGACATGGGCTCGCTCCAGTTCGGACTCTCTTCACCGGGGGATTAGAAGAATTGTAGGGGTGGGGGTCTCATAGAAACCTGTAAAACTGTAACAAGACTGGACAGGGTAAATGCAGGAGGATGCTCCTCGTGGCCAGAGGGGCACAGCATAGGGATAGAGTAGGCTATTTAGGACTGAGATGAGGATAAATTTCTTCACCCAGTGAGTGGTGAGCCTGTGGACTTCTCTGTCACAGAAAGGGCGTCACAAAATATTGAATGTTTTCAGGAACGACTTAGGTATAGTTCTTGGGGGGCCAAAGTGATCAGATGGGGTGTGGAGAAAGCGGGGACAGCCCTGACCGTACTGCGTGATGGAGCTGATTGGAACGGCAGTGCGGCCCACTCCGGCCCTGTGGAACTAGGGTATGCTTTCCCTTTCCCTATATTTATCCAGTTTCCTTTTGAAAGTTCCTGTTGAATCTCCTTCCGCCGTCCTTTGAGGCAACACTTTCCAGATCACAATAACTTTATTTTTTCTTTAAATAAAAAAAGGATGTTATCCCATTTCGAGGTAAAATTCTCTGTGAATCGGTTGTCAAAATTACATAATGGACATCAACCCGTATCCAACCCCTGACACTCTCAGCCCGAGTCAGGTCCAGGTTTACTCCAAAATGCAACACGAATCGGAATAATTGGTAGATAGCTATAACGTCTGATTTCTATTTTCTTATCATTTGAGAGAGAACACAACATATTATTAAAGCTGCTGATGAAACCTGTTCTCTCATTTATAATGCAAGGTTTAATCACAAATCCCCGCCGTTAATCACGAGTCGACATACAGGAAACAGCTTGGATTAGGCGGCTAAATGATCTAGAAACATGCATTTCCTGAAGATTTTACAGGATTGCCTTGTTATGCACCCTCATTGGGGGTTTCATATTTTACTTGGGCACTCTGAGCTCGGAGAAAGTGAGGACTGCAGATGCTGGAGACCAGAGTTGAAAAATGTGGTGCTGGAAAAACACAGCAGGCCAGGCAGCATCCGAGGAGCAGGAGAATCTGAGCTCCTCTTGAGAGATGGCCAATAATTGTCAGGGCTTGGATCGAGATATTCAGTGTTGGTAAATATCAAATGGTCAGGCCCTGATCCATCAAGTACCTGATCTATCAGTTGTTGTAATTACACAGATTCCAACAGGGTCTGAATCAATCACATGACATGGAAATTATTTGGGGGCCTGAAGAGTATGGCCAGCCCTATGTGCAGTGCCCGGCCTGGGGAAATAATGAATAATTGGGAACGCCATGGGAGCGGTGGGATTTGATCAGAAACCTGACTCTCTGTGACACGCTGGATCAACCAAATTATCCACCAGCAACGATCACAGGAAAATGAGTTGATTCCTTGGAATATAGGGTTCCAGCGTTTCTTAGACAACTGTGTGTCCTGGGGAACAGATATATGTTAGGGTTAAAAGGACCGGCTATGTATTGGGATGAGAAATGTCTTCAGGATCGGCTACATATTGGGGGTGAGTTATGCCTTACAGATCAATGATGCTTTAGGAAGGTTGGCGTGTGAAGCACAGTGATGCTAATGGCATGGGTTCAATCCCCGCAGCCGCTGATTTGGAGATGCCGTGCTGGCCTGGGGTGTATAAAGTTTTTTTAAAAATCACAGGTTACAGTCCAACAGGTGTATTGGGAGCGCTGCTCCTTCATTAGATACTCCACAACCACTTGATGAAGGAGCAGCGCTCCGAGAGCTAGTGCTTCCAAGTAAACCGGTTGGACTATAACCTGGTGTTGTGTGATTTTTAATCCAGCGACTGAGGTTATCATGTAAAACTCACCATCTCAACCTCTCCCCTGATTTGAGGCATGGTGAGCCTCGGGTTACATCACCATAATCGTCTCTCTATCGTGAGAGAGCAGCCTATGGCCTGGTCAGGCTATGGCGACCTGACTGGATGTCGTGGGTAAAGGATCAGGTGTGTCTTGTAGATTGGGTAGGTTTAAGGAATTTGTTGTCTCCTTTACCTTGTACAATTTCTCTATCGATCATTTGAAATCCACCATAGTGCGCTAACGTGGCGTGCGGGCAGACACAAGCCTTTCATTCGCACTCAGTGCAATACTCGGCTATATTCAGAGTCTAAAATTGATATTTGATTCCAGATGGCCTTACCCTCACTCGTGCCTCGGTCAAATGCGTCCAGACAGCTATCTCCTCCCTGGTCGACATATCCGGGTATCGGTTTCTTTGAAAAGTTGCCTCCAGTTCCTGCAGTTGTTGGCTTGTGAAGTGTGTCCTTTGGCGCCTCTGCTTTTTCTTGATGGAGGGGTCCTTGGAATCCGACTCATCTGTTTGATTTTGCTGGGTTTTCTCATTATCTGCAGCAGGAAGCGGGATGCTCTGAATTAATCCTGAACCCTGGCCCTTAACAAACAAAACAATCGCGCGACACTTGCAGAAATCCGCCTGTTTATTTGGAGGATCAGTGTTTAATTAATAAATGCAGCTGCCTGTCTTCTAACTGACAGCACCAACGCTCTGACGGCAGTAAGATTCTCCAGGTACCAACTAAGCAAAGGTATCTCAGCCTCAGATATTTTACCTTGTTGACAATGCATTTGTGTGAGTTACAAATCGCTACTCGCGGTTTTTTGTTTGAGGGTTTGAAAGAATAGATCATTTGGTTTGGAAAGTGCCAGGCGAGTTAAAATTACAGTCAGTCACCAGGATGGGCCGAAAGGACACCAGAGAAAGGAGGGAGGGGGAGGGGAACCGTTCAAAAGCAAATATTAATTTCTATTAGCGCAGGTCTAACCTTTGCGTTCATCTTTACTTCGGTTGCAGTACAACTCGATGAAGAATATTCTGTCATTTTGAAAGGTCGTGTTGTTTTAAAGGTGCAGTTTAGAATGTCCGGACTGAAGACAAATTATGCTAATGACTTTTCGCCTCGATCCCCTTCCCCACACGTCCCAACCCACCCACTCCCCCGACGACCCCTCCCTCCAGACTCCGTTCTTTGATCAATAGTTAATGATAAAGACAGGGACAGAGGAGAATGCTGCCTTACTTTATCAACAATTTATTTCCACCCAGTCCCCCTGAACCGACTGAATCATTGGTGTCTAAGGGGATCGGGTCCATTCCTACCTGCACATTGGCTTTTGCGGTTGTTGACCAGTTGTTCGGTGAATTGTCCTTTATGGGCGCGGAATGTCTGAACGCTAGATGACATTTTGCAAACCACAACGCCAGACAGATAAATCTCAAATGCTAGCCTTTTCCTCCTGCGGCTCAATTTTGGCTTAAAACTTCGCCTTAAACCTTTTTAAAAATGAAAAGTAAACGTGCCTTGCGCTCTGTCACTTCCCCAAGTCAGGAAAGCTTCTCCCAATCTCGGGACCCCACAGAGGGTATCCGTTTAGTTCCAAGTAAATCCCTGGCTCAGACAGGCTGACAAGGGCAGGTATGAGGACCCCCCTGTTCGCCGCCTTCCCTCTAACTCGTGTTTATTAAAGGCTTAGCTTCGGGGGCAGTTATAAATGAGCAAGAGATGAACCCTCAGACCCCTCCTTATTGTGAGGAGCGGGTCAAGGCGGGTCCGCCGGTGATGCATGCTGGAAAGCTGACACGGTATGACTGTCAGAAACCCTGAGCTTCCTGGGAGACGGGAGGGTGGGGGGTGGGCGGTGTAAAAATACCAGAAAACCTGGAATAAATAAGGGCTCCCAATGACATTCCCAGCGCTCACCCCCCACCCCCCACCACCCCGAATCTGGGAGGAATTAACTGCAGGAAGAGGGCAAAAAACAAAATATGCTCAGCCCTCCTTAGAATTTATGAACTGTTTGTACTTTCGGAGGCACCAAATATCGTTTGCATTATTCCTCTTCGCGCTTTACACCGGCTCACTCCATTCCTAGTGGCGGTTTTACTTTGATTAATTGAAGAAAGTGATGACTTGTATCTCTTTTTTATAATATATGCACTTTCACTGCAACATACAGGCACCATTGTAACTCTTCACAATGAGGGCAGTTTTCATCCTGTTGTCGCTCTTTCAGGAAATTCGGTGGAAACTAACAGCTAGAAACGGCAACTTCCATTGAACGGAGGGATTTAATGTTCCTGTTTGGAAAAAACCCCATCCAATTCATAGATATCTCCCTTTAGAAGAGTTCAAGGACGAGGCCATTTTGGTTTACCTGCTGATAAGTGAAGCCTGTGAAATGATTTTTTAAATATATAAACAAAAAGGAATAAATAAACATCCCCGGAGCGTTGGAATCATTTTTATGACAAGCCCATCGCTTTTTAGTTTTGGACCTTCATTGATATTTTAAACCTGATCAGTAATGATGCAAACTGAATTTCGACCATCAAAAAAACTGAGCCTTACAAATACCATCAGAAACCTCTGTCCACGACCATTATTTGGGGTCTGTGCAGTTTCCGGTGCTTTTGCACGGGCGGTTACAGATCACCTATAGAGGGAGAAACTTCAACTTGGGTGGAAAACTTTTTTGGTGGAGAATGTCAGCAGCTACAACACTGTGCACCTTTCTCAGAGAGTGTCCCCGCTGCTCGGTCAGTGTGGCCTCTTTATTTTTAGTTAAAGTTTAAGCCTGGATACGCAGGTGGCTTTTTTATGGCATCAGATTATCACGTCGTATCAGCAAAAGTACCATCAAATCTCCCAGTGGATATTAGCTTGAAAAGAATTTATGATGTGAAAGTCCGCGGCGCCAGCATCTACAGGTGAGAATTGCCGCAATTCCTGATTTTACTCTTTTAAAAGTCAACTTTTCGCATATCTATCGACAAATTTTCAGCAAACGTCGCTTTGCTCGTCTCGGTGTCTGTCGATGTTTGAACTATTTTGTTTACTGCAAGACAATAATTTCTTGGTCTTTACTCTCCATTCTGAAATCAATTCTTCACTTGGGGGTGAAAATGATAAATGGAACAGATTGAATCCTTCCTGTATCTTCAACGGAAATGAGTATTTTCTTTGAGGAGCGGGCAAGTTAATGTTCATGGTGTACAGTCATAATATTTGATGTTCGTGTGGCTAGAGGGAAATTTAGCGAAATATTCCTAAATGCCAGTTTCCCTAGATAGCGGCTATTTACAAAAGCAGTCACAATATCTTCTTGTTCAATATTTGCTACTGTCTCTCTGACTGTAAACTCACTCTGGGGAGTGCTTCTGGCATTTGTTCATAAACTGAAGGTTATTTTAACTCGATTTAAAGTATTCACATTCCAAAGTCCCAGAGGTCCCGCCGCAAATGCTTTTCAATCATGCGGAAGGTTAAAACCTGGAGAACGTCCGTCAAACAAACAACCAGATCTCGACATTGTTTTCAAAATTCGCAATCTGGGCACTGCGCTCCTTCTAAAAGATTGGACTATCTACATACTGTCTAACGGACAAGAGGACTATACTCTCTTATGTTGTGTGTGTTTTTTTAAATTGAATAATTAAAAGTAACACGATCAACACAATCGATGATCGCTTGTAGTAACATTTACAGTCTGTGGACAATAGACTCTCTCAAGAGAATCTGGCATGTTCATGGACTGGGTTATTGCTGTGCGTTTATTGGTGTTACCTGTTTAGCCCAGAATGATGCAAACGCTAAGGGCGAAGCAATATTTGATAAGATTGTCTTACAAATATAAGCTCACATCCGTTCAGGCAGCATCCGAGGAGCAGTCAAATCGATGTTTCGGGCAAGGGCTTTTGCCCGAAACGTCGATTTTACTGCTCCTTGGATGCCGCCTGAACTGCTGTGCTCTTCCAGCACCGCTAATCCAGAATCTGGTTTCCAGCATCTGCAGTCATTGTTTTTACCCTTACAAATATAAGCGCACAGTCTAAACACGAACTGGAAGTGTAAATGCCCCGGGGATGGTCATTGTAAAACCAACCTTATTGGAAAACAACTCCCACCTGAGAGGATACTTGATCGATTTGGGTTTGTCATAACCATCGAGTGCACATGCATTTTAATTTCGATAATCCAACGACATTGGAAAGGAGAGAGGGGTTTAGTATTTATTTAATTCTGGTCTGAAAGCATCGAAGTGAATCGGATGTGAAGAACTGGGCCGTCAGAGTCAGGGCTCCATCCACTCACTCACTCTCTCCCTTTCCATGTTGCCCCCAGAGTAATCAGAACGATTGTAAGAAGGAAGCTAGTTTACAGTTTCTGGAGAAGGGTCACTGGACTTGAAACATTAACAAATTTTCTCTCTCCACTGATGCTGTCAGACCTGCCGAGTTTCTCCAGCAATTTCTGTTTTTGTTCTGGCTGCATTTTCTCGCGTTCAACATTAAGAGTTGAGGTTCTGTTAATTAAAACCCGGGATAGCGGGGTCGTCGGTTCACTCAAAACAAATACAATACATTTTCGAGCCGTCATTTTTTTTCCCTTTCAAGATACAGCAGTTTTGAGGGCAATGTTTTCGTCTTGTTGGACTAACATTGTGCAAAAACAGAAATTGCTGGAGAAACTCAGCGGGTCTGGCAGCATCTGTGGAGAGAGAAACAGAGTTAATATTTCAGAGCTGTGACCCTTCCTCAGGCGCTTTCGGTTCTCTGCGTGTTAAAATGTCACTGCTGTACGGGGAGGCTCCTGCAAAACTGCAAAATTTTGTCCAAGTAAGACTATTTCGGATCAAACTGTGTGGAACACGGCAGTTTACGTGTAAAATGAGCCTCACTTTGGGAAATGTCGGTATTTTGTAAAACAATTGTTTGTATGAATATATTTACTAACGTTCCTCCAACGAAAATTTTGACTCCCGTCTTGATTCGTATCTGAGTGTACGATACACCAAGGTATTGTAACTATGTTTACTCTGGGGTGTTCCCTCTCGTTGCCGAGCTGTTACCGCTGGAGTAATGCTCTAAGTGATTTACACATCTTAACTCTCTTTGAAAGTCGCATAATCCGGTTCATGTTTAGTGTTCAACCGTCAACTACAGAATAGAGGTATCAGTCAATTTCCAAGTAAATGTATAAACGGTCAGCAGATTTCAGTACACATCATAGGGGCCACTTGAGGTACAGATTATGACAGACCCTCTGTGCTTGTAATGTCTTATTATTGTTGAACCACCAGAGCGGTCCTTTCTCTCTCTTTCTGTCTCTCCCCTCACACCCCCCCCCCTTCTGCCCAGCCCCTTTGAGCCCAGACCTCCACCAAATAAAGATGTGACTGATCTGTCAGTGAAAGATTAGCTTTTGGAAAGTAAATATTTTGATGGTTTTTAAACAGAGAGCTCATTGCGTGCTAGATCGCGGCGCCGTCAATCCCTTTTTAATCAACTCGCTTCAATTCAATTAAACAACCCCTCTCCCCCCTCCCTCCACCCCACTTCTGAAGCTGCGAGCTGTCGGATCTGCTTCGTTTGGAGCACCTTACCCCCGGCGCTGGGGAAGAGAGGGGAAAAAATGTCCAAATTGTGGTGCTCCACGGATTTTACATCCGAAAGTCACCCGGCAAGATGAGATTTGTTCAATTCTATCCTCCACAGAGCCGGCTTTTTCTACTAATCCCCATTAAAACTGGGAAGACCATTTTGAAAGGAATCGACGCCTATTTCGACCTTGCCAGTAGTCTGCAGTGTACACATAGGAATATAAAAGAGGACTTTATTTTTAAAATAGAGAAATATTTTACCTTTATTAATTGGACACCAACTGGAAGTGTTTAATGCGGGAGCAGTTTGTAGCCTCCCTGGGGCTTGGGGTGTGGGGGGGGGGGGGTGTTGTTCGGGGTGAACCTTTTTTTAACAGACCATATTCTTGAGTCAATGCAGGCAAGGAAAGAGCAATTATCTTCACTTGAAGGCAGGGATGAGTGTATTTTCTAGCGCGGTTTCTCATATCTCTGTTAACAGTACGGGAGGGAGATCTGAGGAGGTTGTAATGCAGTCCTTTGTTTGAGTAGGGGTGTCTATGTGTGTGTGTGTGTGTGTGTGTTTAAGGTTTAACATCGAAATACTTCAAGACTTCGATGCCAAAGCGGGACATGCTTATCTTTGGATATTGAGCTGCGTTTTAATAGGAATATTCCTGAAGAAGGGCTTATGCCCGAAACGTCGATTCTCCTGCTCCTTGGATGCTGCCTGACCTGCTGCGCTTTTCCAGCAACACTTTTTCAGCTCTGCGTTTTAATAGGTCGTGTTTATCAGCCGAATAAAAACTGCACCGTTCATTAAGGATCCTGATCCGGAACAAATTCCACAGTGAACTATCAGCTCCAGAATGAAAATATTATTTCAATGGAACTACCAACTTGTGAGCAGAATAAAATTGAATGTGTCCTAACTGGGAGTGGGGTTACCTCAGAGAGATCCTTAAAAAAAGACTTGGAAAGAAGTGTAAATGAATTTTGGTTCTTCTGGGAGTTCTTGTGGGAAATTCTTATGACTTACACAGAGATTTAACCCACTTCCTACCTGATGTCTTTATTCCATAATTCCTAGCGGCGCTATATATTTTCTTTACTGGGTCAGAATCCTTTGCACTTCCACCAGATTATTTCATATAATGCAATTTTTAAAACATAACGGGGCGGTCGATTGGATTGGATTGCAACGAGAATATCTCATGTTTTAATTTTGCTGATATCTTTCTGTAGCTTTTAGTCGGTCTCTTTCACCACATAGGGTGCACTCCACGGTTAATCTCCAACACCCCTCCCGCATCGAGACATAACAAACCCCTTCCACAGTGAGGAGGCAGGGCACAAGTAAGATCATTTAAGACAAAAGGTTTTCAGGACGGGTGCCCTTGGGTTCACAGTCGTGTTCCCCAGCTCCCGTGTTACCGTAAACCAAGAGGTTAAAGCCCCGTTTCAGCGCAGACGCCGAGGCAAAATTGGTTAGGGTGTTCTGAAATCTCCAAAAGAATTTACCGAAGCTGCTGGAGATACTCAGCAGGACTGTCAGCACCTGTGTAAAGAGGATCAGAAATAATGCTCGAGTCCAAGATGAGTCTCCTTCAGAACTTGTTCGCTTTCAACTCCCAGAACTTGTTCTGAAGTCCCTTCCGAAAATGCAATCAGATTGGACTCCCAAGTCTTAACTCGGTTTCTCTCTCTCTCCACGGATGCTGCTGGACCTGCTGAGTTTCTCCGGCACTTTCTGTGGTTGTTTCAGATTTCCAGCATCGGCAGCGTTTTATTTTTCTTCGGTCGGATTGTCAATGTCCTTGGGCCGTTACTTAAGAACGAATGCAAGTGTTTAGCTCCGACAACTGAATCTAGAATTATAACTCTGAGCGCGGGCTGAACCAGGCCAGGCAGAGCATCCAGACACAATCATGTCAGAGTTATGATGAAATAGGGACAGGTTTATCTGCACCTAACCCATTAGGGCTACCTCCTCTGTTCTCAATTCAATCTGGCTTGCTTTAATTCTTCTCGAACGGTATTATCTAGGGTCCTATTATCTTGGGGCTCGCTCACCCCAAAGGCTCGGAGGCTACTGGCCCCTTCACCCTTGAGCCCGGAGCTAAAGCTGCGAGCAAACCCGCCTCGGTCTGTATCATCAGCATGTAACAAGCACAGTAAACATTAACAGCAATTTTAAAAGTTTTTGGATAACAACCAGGATCTGAAAAATCGATTTGAGTTTGCATCCAATATAATGTCAACTTTGAACTGTCTCACCAAGTACTTTTATGCATTTTATAATTAAATATCTGGAAGAGAATTCTTTACCAAAGTGAATGCTCACCTATAAGGTTCAGCGACAACGTATTTTAACTTTACAAACACGAGAAAGGGCGGAGGACCATGATGCAGTAAAAGTTGTCATTCTCACACTGCTATTTGTGGGAGCTTGCTGTGCGCAAATTGACTGCCCATTCCGACACAACGATACTTCAGAAATACTAAATTAGCTGTAAAATGCTTCGAGAGGTCCAGTGGTCGTGTATGGCGCTACATAAGTGCAAGTCTTTTCTTTCTCCAAAAAGATACTGGGGGCAATCGCTCTGGCCTGACACCCTTCACTCACCCCGGCATCCACTAGAGGTCGCCAGGTTTGACAGTGGGTTATTTTCAACAATTGAAACGACCTCAGTTCTTAGGCCTTTTTATCCTCTTCATTATCCACCACCCTTCCTTCTTTCGGTAATTAGCCCGCTTTAGGGAGGCTGTTTTCAGGTTTCCGCCTTTCATTTTTTAACAGCCTACCTTCCCACCTGCCCTGCCTCTGATGAGCTGCAGTTAACCCGTAATTGTGTTCAGAAATGTTCAGAAACTCACCACTGCTCTCCTGGTGGGTCTTACAAATCGGTTCTCGCTGTGGGGTCCCAGAGTCCGAAAGAGTCATAGGGCTGTGATCAGGAGCGTCCGAGTCGGTCAGAACCCCGCCCGACAGGTTGTATTCCATTCGATGAGCCTGTCCTGCAGAAAGAACAAGGCAGATTCATAATCAACAAATCCAAAGACTCCTGCTCCCCCAATACACACGCGCCTTGGGCGAAATGCAACGCACTGGCACCGGGCTCTTTGAGGAACAATCCACAATGATGCTATGAGAGTGGTTTGACTATTCTCACCTGTGAATCAGTCATTTTCCTAAACTGGAATTTGGGATGGTTGTACCTGCGCAAGTTCTGGATCCGGTTGAAATTTAGTTGGGAGCCTCGGGAAAGGGGCAGTCGGAATATTGACAAGGATATTTCTATCATTGGTTACCCAAATCCCAGCTGTGATTCGTAAAATAGTTTCTACTTCTTTATAACTATTCGTTAAAATCTCGGTCATCTTTAACGGATATGTTGCCAGGTAGTGGACAACCTGTTTTCTTTGTTGTCAATATCAAACCAGTTTCATTTTGTAAACATTCAGAGACAATAAAATATATGTTAAGAGATTGTGCTTGCAATCCTTCGCTCTATTAAATAGCCCATATTTTGGTCCCAACGATCAATGAACTTATTCATTTTGTAAGATTAGTTACTATTTGTGTGTTATTGAGCACCGCGCTCTTGAGAACGAAACGACTGAATTAAAGTCTGAGCGAATTCCCAGCTTTTGATTATTGCAACGATGTCATTTAGTTTAGGGTCTGTGCTGTGTATATTTGCAATTGATGCCGTGTCGAAGCTGAGAAATCTGAGCTGATTTAACTGCTGTGCCTTTCTATCATAGTCAACAACGGAAAGCTTGGTTCTTTTGTTATAGGGAAACATTTTCCCACTACTACGTGCCTCAAACTTGCCTAAACAACAGTCACTGTATTCCATAAAATAATTTATTGAACGATATCGCGGAGAGATATAGTACGATAGGAGATTAATATATGTTATTTTTCCTCCCTGAAGTAAAAATACAGACAGTAAAGTCGATCGGCAACCCCAAGGTTTGAAACGACATTTATATAAAAAGCTTTGTCACCCAGAATGACACTTGTATAATTCAATATCGAGTTTGGCTTTGTCTACTGCATTCGGTTGAAACCATATGACAACTTCTTGACAATTGCCCCGATTATTATTTTATCCCTAAGTAAGTATTTTGAGGTATTTACAAGACGAAACTTAGGCTAGAAATAATGCTTGATCTTCTGACCATCAAATTATATAGAGTTTGTACAATGTATATAGCGCCGGTCACAACATCTGGACATTCCAAAAATGCGTTCTGTCGTTCTGAGGTATTGCTACTGTTGTAATATACATCTTTCATATTTCAGCTATGGGGATGTTTCCTGGGTTCGAATTGTTTTCTTTCATTCCTTGTCGAAGCATTTATTTGTCAAGCTGCGAGTGGAGAAATCAGCACCTGGCGTCAAAACTTTAATATCATTTTAAATAAATACAATCCAAAAGACTCATTGTGCTGAAACTCCAGGCTGCCATACTGTGCTAGCGAGGGTCACCCTGTCTTGGCTTCGGGTAAAACAATAACGGAACACGTGTTGTCCCCAACCTGGGTTCAGGATGTATTTAAAATGTCACTTATAGGAAAAAGCCAACAGGATAAACAGAATATCCTCATGAAGTCAGATGCTTCCGCCTGCGACCAGAGACATAGCTATGGTTTTATACAATCAGAAAACACCTTCCACGGAGTAAAGAGAGAGAGTGAAGAGATGATAAACGCGCGGTGAATTAATTTCTTGGATTAAGATTTGATTAAGATGTGTGTCAATTTGCCGTCCCATAACTTATTAAAATGCGGCGCCTCCCGGGCTGTCCTTATATATACAATATAGATATAGAGGGAGAGGGAGCAGATGGAAATTTGACGGAATGTTTGTTGATGATAATTTCAGCTCTTCTGCACCTATTTGCATCTGATTGCGTCTGTCAGACGCGTTGCTTTTCGCCAGAGCTGCCTGTCTCAGGGTGGGGGGTCATGCAGATCAGAAACAACTTCATTTAATTCCAAGTCACATTTATTATCCAATCTGTTTGGACGCATTAATATTCAATATTGAGACGAGACGGAGCTTATTCGTGTTCCAAGTCGTTGTGGAGTGAATTCAATGTATTGGGAATGAGGGGTGACCGTGGGTGGGTGGAGGGGTAGGTGGGAGGAGGTTACAGACCAATACGCCAATGGCCCTCACGGTCTGTTGCATAATATTGGGTACAGGGAACAAACGGAACTGCAACCGGCGGGTATTTTTGCAGATGTATCATTGAAAGAATTTTGAAGTCTCCAACTGATTAATCGCAAGGAAGAGAGATGTTTGCTGAATGAACACCATCTCCCAGTTTACTGCTGGCCCTGTCCTTATTTTCTACATTTTCTTTAACATTATAATTTTTCCTTCTCTCTAATGAAGTGGTCCGGGAGGGTTCACTGTCCAGAGACACATATTTTGGGACTTTGTGCAGCGAATGCACACGCGCCAGAGCCGACAACACGCACAGTATCTGGGTTTCGTTCCGGCTTATAGCCGATTCTGATGACTGTCCTGAGAACGTTCAAATTAATTATCTTCGCTGCCATCCCGGGTTCGCTCAGTCTGTGATAATGAGCCCGGTATTAATCCTTTGGAAAGGAAAGCAGCCCCGTGTGAATGTCATAATGAACGTTAGTCTCAAAAACTCGCAGCAACCCGCTCCAACTGAAACAACTCGCGTTTTGTAAAGCCTCACGGAAGGTGAACAACATAAGAGATCTCTCCGTTCAGTTTGCACGCGCCGATTCCCTTTTTAAAATGTAAACATTTCCAAAGTATCATTTCTCCACTGCAGTCTATTTTGGCAGAAAAAAAATCACCAGTTTTAATCGTGTGGTTTGTTTTACTTAAGCGACTAACTCCCGCTTACAGAGACAAGCTGATGTTTCATGGGGGTTTCTTTAACGGAGCCTGTGCATTTATATTTAAAAGGGAGCAGATCGTGTGAAAGTATTTGCAGAAATAATCGACCCTTCTACCTTAAAAGCCTGAGAGCAAAACGAAGATGCTGGCTATATTCAAAATGTCTAACATTTTGTGGAGTGGAGACCGACGCAGTTATCGCTTCGAGGACAGTATTACATATTTGTATGTCCAGCACTTGCTGCTTTTATGCCAGATTTTTATATTCTCTCAAATAAGTACGCACCAATGATACGTTCATAATCGACGGTGAATTTGTTCTAATGCTGGCGTGACAAGCGCAAATTGATATTCAATCGGCTCATTTCTACAGAAATTTACTTCGAAATGCAATTGATATTCCCATAAATATTTAGGTGTTAAGTGTGAACTGCGTTCGTTGCAAATTTATCTGGACTCGCCTCAATCTGTTTCGAATCACATCGCGTGCGTACCCGGAGTTGTGTGGAGACACTCACCAGTCATCGCTAGTGAACACGGCGTCACTATGAACTGAAAAACTCCTTATATTTTCCTGCCAGGCTCACAGTTACTGGGCGAGAGCGACCATTCCTCTGTGTGTGGATAGAGATATTTCCCTCCTTCTTAGGACGCCCTTTGTGGTCTCGAGTACTTTCTCCAACTTGCTCGTTGTCTCTTCCAGGAACCGTACTGTAAACTTATGGGTCTTATACAGAGTCTCCCGTGGCTTAGGCGCACCTGCCAGCCATCAATTTTCCACTCGGACCCGCTCGACACAATTGTGAAAGATTCCTTTTGTTCCCAGCCCAGCCATACACGGCCAGCGGAATGCCTGCATCTACATTGTCTGACGAAACAGCAAGCAGTTCGCTTCTGGGGCCTACCTGGATTGAAAACAAGTGCAAGGCACCAAGCCCCCTTTCAAACGATCTGCCCCAACCCTTTGCTGTGCTCCACTAAACGTAGAGTTCCCGGCAGCACCCCGAATTAAGCGACTGTATTAACTTACATTGGCAAACTCATATTAATTTTAGGAAGGACCAAAAAAAATCTCTAAAATTACTACATGGTTTTTTTTGGAAACGATCTTTTTAAACTGCCTTGGATTTCTAAATCTCTTTTGGTTTAAATAAAAGTTGGAGATTTAGGGTATTTTCTGCGCCTTTTTGATGTCAGGTTTTTAAAAAAAAATATTGGCCTGGTTAATGTCAGAGAAGTAATAATGTGAACACTATTCAATGCCGTGTCAAGTGGTGGCTCTGACGGTTCTAGACGCGTGCTCGGTCAAAGAATGCATATTGTTGCATTTGCAGCTGCCCACTAAGCAAAAAGGGTGACATAATTTCATAAGAATGTTATTTCTGCGCAAAACAATTCTGTCATATTCTTGCCAGGCAGGGGAAAAGAATGCTTTCATATTAAATCAGTAGATTTCACAAACAAAAAAACACCCAGCAATCGAATCCATTTTTGACATGTATTCAAGGTGTGTTTTTACACATCTCACATTTATTGCAAACGTCTTTGAGGCTGGAATCTCTGTCTGACGTGTTTTATTCAGATCTTACGTCTGGAAACAACTCTCAAGTACACCCATCCCTTTCAATGCTCCCTTCATCCACAAAATTGTTGAAATTGACAGTTACCGTTTGAAACCTGTTTCGGGTTAGTGGCCGAGTAATTGTTATGGAGTTTCCGTCCTGCTGTCAAATTGTTTTTTTTCTCTCTTAAGGTATCAGACTTGAAAAGGGAAGCTGACCGCTGACTTTATTGGTTAGTTAAAACGAGGAATTTAGCATTCAGTGAAAGGAAAACAATCCGTTTCGGAATATTTCCAATTTTCTTTGACACATTAGCCAAGAGAAATAAAATTCGCTTTCGATCTAAATGGAGAAACGGTTGTAAACTGTGGATCATTAATCATTCTCAAAATATCCTGTTAACAGGCCTTGATAGCGAGCCCTGGACATAAGGTAATAGGTCATTCTGTCTTTAAAGAGAATAAGTCACAGGCAATCTCGCGCTTTTGGATCATTGCTAACAGGGTCAGACGTTAGGAAAGTTCAGCAACAATCCCAAACAGACACTGAAATGAAGCACTTTTAAACAATGTGCACAGTCCCAAAGCGCTGTCTAAAACACATGTAATTCACAATAAAGCTGAGCCATATATCATAGATTCAATTCTGGGAGATCTCCTGACTGAAGCAATAATCCGTTCAAATGTATGACTCTATACATATCCCATACAAATACGGATACGAGTTATTGAGAATTCACAATGACCGACACAGCTCGGCCGCCCAAAATGCAAACGGCAACTCAAAGCACAAAACAAGAGGCAGAAACTCAAGCATTTATCGATGGAAACAAGTCGATACCAGCAATCACTTATAACAAATCCCTCTTTAAATGAGTAAATCCGGGGATAGGATAAGTTTACCGAAGATTAGTGGTTGCTGTACCTGTCAGAATTAAGAGCCCCTTCGAAAACACGCGGCCAGGTCCTTACAGTTGCACCAGGAGTCTCGGTGAAAGCCAAGCTATGCTGCAAGGATTGATTTTATGCCAATATCATCGGCAACCACGAAACGACGCGACCACTGTGAGTGAGCGGAGAGGTCCAGCCCACTCGAGTAGACTATAAGTCCCAACCCCTCTGATTCATTCAGGAGGGTTGAGGGAGATTGGATTGAATCTCTGTCTATGCATGAAGCCATTAAAGGCTGACAATTAACAAATACACAGCCGTGAATATGGGGATCCGGGGTGGGGGG
The DNA here is from genome assembly GCF_047496795.1 of Chiloscyllium punctatum. Taxonomy (NCBI): domain Eukaryota; kingdom Metazoa; phylum Chordata; class Chondrichthyes; order Orectolobiformes; family Hemiscylliidae; genus Chiloscyllium; species Chiloscyllium punctatum. The sequence goes on from NC_092751.1 coordinate 106,626,240, forward strand.
GGGGGGGGGTAGGGGTTAAGGCGGAGGCTTTTTTTGTCCTGCAGAATCTACTTTCTTCCGCATTATGAACGGTTTGACAAATCTGCTCATTTATCCGCCGGAAATTCAGACACACGCCTGACTACAGGGAGCGATTTTAGGCAGCTGCCCTTTTAAGATATTCATCTGATGTTGCTAATTTCATAAACTCGGGCTGGCGACTCTGAAATTTCATCTCAGGGGAAACAGATCTCCCTGAGAGTACAGGCAACTTCACGGTCAATGTTGTCCACTGCACATTCACAATAAAGACACGAAGGACTGGGTCAAAGTCTACAATTTTCTTAAATGCCATGTAATAAACATTGGTAGGGGTTATTGCTCTTACCTCTGGGCCAGGTAGGCCTGAGTTCAAGCCCTACCCACTCTAGAGGTGTGTAATAATAAGTTGATTTTAAAAAAACTAAATGTTGTTTGCTTTCCCTATATGAGTTAACTTGAATCAATTTTGACTATGAATCAAAATTTGCGAAATCTCAGCATCCAAACAGTTTGACCTATTCCCATCAGATTTACTCAAATGTCTATTCCAACATTTGCAAGTCAGAATTTGTCCTACGAAGGGGATTGCGCTGCCAAGAGAAAGTAGAGCTATAATAAACTTATGAATAGGGATAATTATAATGCCCGTCACACCCTATTGCGCATGGCAAACGCGAGCAGTGTTTGCAAACGCTTGGAATACTGTTTCAGGAATTAAACATCGACAAAAGTGCATCACAACAATGACAGAAGCACAATATTCTTGCAGAGCGGGTGCCACGTCATTCCGCGAAGTGCCAGCACAACATTACATAGAGTTCAGGGTTCACTGTGGATTGTGTTCAGGAGTTCACAGCAAGGGCACAGGGTCAGAATTAAACCACACATGCTGAGAAATTCCATTGCATCGAAAAGAAAGTGGTCTAATGCTGCACAAACGGCGCCACGAAAGGTGAAGCAGGTTCCAATCAGTTGTCAAGCAGCAACCAACCCAACAACAACTTCTGCTCTGTAGAAATAGGAAAGCACCTTGACCCAGCAGCCTCTGCGAGCACGACCTCTGTGGTGTCAACCGAACTTGATGAAGTCGATGTACCGCCTCCCGGCCGACGCCGATTGGCCGGTGTCGTTGCCGGCCTTCAGAACTCTGGCTTTTGATTGGTCAAACTCTCTCGCCCATCATCTCAGGGGCCGTCAGCAGAGTAGGTCGACACGACGCTCCCCGTTCCTCCCCTTCACACGCATGCGTACCACGTCGCGCAGGCCGTACCGGTTCCCAGGGAGAGAGGTGCTGCCGCTACCGATTGTGTGCAGCTTCTTGGACGGGCCGAGAGAAAAAAAACAAACACCCTTCGCTTGTCAGTTGTGACTGCGGACTGAGATGTAACTCGGCAGGTTAGCGGTGGGGGGAAAGCTGCCTGTTGTCGGTGCGCGGGTGTTAGTGTTCCCGGGGGTGGGGGGTTTCTCTACCCCTTCCCGGCTGTGGTAACTAGGCCGCCATCTTGGATGTGTTGGAAATTTACCATCCCCCCGCCCCCCCGCATTAAGTTCTTCCCCTCTCCCCATCCTCCCTAGGCTTCTCCCGTTCACAGTGCAAAGAACTGAAAGCTATACTAACTCAATCTCCTCCCACTTTCCAAAACGAGGATTGGCTCCTAGCAGAGGCCTGACACCCACCAAGGCCTTCATAATTCTTCCCACCTTCCCCCTCCCCCACCCCCAATCCACCCAGCTACTTCCAGCTGGAGTATTGTCTTCCTCCTGTGGGTACAATCCCACAGAAAAAAACACTAGGCCTTGGGGGGCATTCAAGGGATATTTACAGAATGGGACCAAGAACTTCTCTTATGATGAGATTCTCCTTGGAGTCCAGATGTTCAAAGTCATGAAGGTTTCTGATGAAGTAGCCCTATTTTCCCTAACAGAGCAGTTGGTGATCGGCATTCTCCTGAACTGTATGCTTGTGCATTTTTGTTTTGTCCATCTATGCTTATGGAAGACAGTCTCGTGGTGAAATCGATAATCGTATTGAATGACGAAGTGTTCTTGATGCATGCTGTGTTCCCATTGTCTACGTTTCATCCTCCTTTTGGAACTCATTAGGCTCTAGGGCTGCCATCAAATTATCAGACTGGCATAGGTGTATTGTACCAACAGCAATTAGTTTTTGAGCTGATATGATGTCTGCAGGAACATATACCCATGTTCAACCAGTTACCTTGATCCTGACTGCATTTAATGAAAGTTGACGTACACTTGATATTGAAAGCTGGGTTCTGTCCTGAAGAGCAGCTGCAGGCTGGACCAAACTACTAAGTACAATTGATGTTGAGTTTTAGGAAAATGCTGAACAGTTTCCGTAGCCCTTGCTTCCAGAATGTCTGCAGGAACAGTAGCTATTTGTATTTCTATAGTGCTTTTAAGTAGTGTTTATCGCTAGGTGCTTGTTGTGTATTGTTAAAACAAAATTTTATGTTACGTGATGTAAACTGATATAAGGGCAGATTACGAAAGGCTTAGTCAATGAAGTAAATTTTAAGAGTATTTTAGAGGAAGAAAGATATCAGTTTGAAATCGAGATCTCTAGAAAGTTGAAATCTCAGTCAAGATCTTAAAAGTAGTTTAGAATGAGAAATGGATATGAAATACCTTGTTTTCTATGTGAGATTTAACAACAAATATTTCATTTAAAAAAAAACATTTTTCACAATATCAATTTGGCAAAATGTCAATACAAAACAATAATCTGCATTGTTTTGAGATTAATAGTAAGATAGTTCAACCTGATTATATACATAGGATCAAAATGTAGCTGAAGTGACTTGAGCTTAGTACAATCTTAAGGTTGATTAACTGGCTAATATGCACCCAAATGTTTATTGTTTATATCAGTCAATCTTGTCATTTGTTTACAAATGAACCTGGTTTGCTACTTTGACTGCCAGTAGATGAGTAATGGAGGTGACAATACAATCAAAGTGATATTGACACGAGGGTTAATTTGCTACATATTTCAATAACATACCTCCAATAATTGCATTATGTTGTTTAGTAAACTAAAAGCTTAAATCCTGCAGAAAAAGTGGTCCAACTCTGGCTGAAAATAGAAGGTAAAAATAGTACAAGATAAAAGGAATAAGTTTAAAATTTTACCAAAAGAAGTAGTAAGCCTGCAGATTTGGAGGATTTTCGCTGTGATATAGACTGGCCAAGAAATTGACAGAGAGCAAATAGAACATAAGTAAGCTAATGGGTCTCAAAGACAGACTTTTTGAAAGTTGGAATTTTGAAATTTTAAAAAGAAATGAGTGAGAGTAAACCTTGGAGGCAAAGACAGGAGAAATTGTAATTGAAATATGGAAATAGGGTCATTAAGCAAACACTTTGTATTTGTCTGCATGGTGGAAGACATTGAAAACATTCCAGAAATCATGGGGAGCAAAAGATCCAGTGGAAATAAGCAGTTCAGGGACATAATTTCTCCAGCACTATCTTTACAAATAATTAGAATCCCTTCAGGCCCTTCAGCCCAACAAGTCCACACCGAACCTCTGAAGAGTAGCCCACCCAGACCCGTTTTCCTACATTTAACCCCTGACTAATGCACCCAACTTGCATATCCCTGAACACTGTGAAAAATTTAACATGGCCAATCTACAAATCTTTGGATTGTGGGAGGAAACTGGCACAGACACAGGGTGAATGTGCAAACTCCACACAGACGGCAAGTCTGGAATTGAACCTGGGACCTGGCGCTGTGAGGCAGTAGTGCTAACCACTAACCACTTCAAATTGATAAATCCTTTCGATCTTATGGCCTGTATCCTAGCATTTAACTCTAAACAGTTACAGATATTGTAGACACTTCCTGAATTCTCTAGATTTTAAAATATGCCAATAGAATGGAAAGTTGCAGATAATCTGTTATGTGACAATGGAGGTAGTTTGTTGTTTCTTCACTATATCAGTCAGTTCACCCAATATCGGTGTTAAGGGAATAGTAGCTATGGTAACAGGGCACTTGGAGAATCATAATGTTATTATCAAGAGTCAACCTGAGTTTTTGAAAGGGAAGTGGGATTTGACAAATCTCGTTTTTGAGAACATAACTCCTGGTAATCAGAGTCCTGGATGTATTTTTCATGAAATAAAGTATGTAAAAACAGCAGAAATGAGGGCTAAAGGGATTAAAGTTTAAGAATGAAGGAACCTACTATAATTTTATAGGACATGGAGAAACCAAACTTCATGTACCATTTACAGTTTTAATCTTGTTGCCGAAGAGGAAGAGTATATCACCTTTAAGAGAATGCAGCATTGGTTCATTTGGTTGGTTCTTGTGATGAGGGAATTGTGTTAGAGATTGAATAGAGAAGGACTGTATTCTCTGGAATTTAGAGTAGCAGATGATCTTATTGAAAAATGCAAAATACTTAAGGGTCTTGCAGGGAGGATGATTCCCCTGTTTGGAGAGTCCTGAGCTAGGGCCACACACTAAGGATAAGAATTAGCCATTTAAGACTCTGTTGAAGAAAAACTTATTCACTTAAAAGGCTGTAGATATTTCAAAATCTCTCTAAAGTGTCCTAAATGCTCTCTCAATGAATATATTCAAGAAAGAACTTTGGAGATTAAGGGATCTGAGAATAGTGTGGAAATATGGAGCTAAAGGAGATCATGAACTATAATTGTATTGAATGGATTGGGCTTGAAGTGTCAAATAGCCTACTCCTGTCAGACTAGATTGCTGCAATCTTTGGCCTGTTGCAAATCATGCTGGCTGTGCAATGCAATTGAACCCAGTTTTGGGAAGTTGGGTAGAGTTGGTGATTTAAATACAGACTCATACAGCATAGAAACAGGCCCTTGGGCCCACGAGGTTTGTGGTGACCAACAGACACCAAACTGCACTAATCATATTTACCTCCACTTGGTCCATTGCCTCCTATGCCCTGGTGGTTTAAGATGCTGCTTAAATGTTGTGAGAGTACCTGCCTCCATCAACCTGTCAGGTCACACATTCCATATTTCTTCTACCCCGTGGGTGAAAGCATTTTTTCTCAGATTTCCTGTAAAGCACTTACTCCACCTTATTTGTGCCCTCTGGTCTTAAACATATCTACCATAGAGGAAAGATTCTTATAATCTACCCTGTCTATGGCTCTCCATAAGGCTGTGTACTTCAATCTCATTCTCCATCAGCTTCCTCTGCTGCAGAGAAAACAAACCCAGTCTATCCTCATAACTGATACATGCTGGTGAATCTGCTCTGCATCCTCTGCAGTGCAAAAATGTTCTTCGGATAGTGTGGTGACCAAAACTGCACATAGTATTCCAAATGTGGCCTCAACAATCTTTTGTAAAGTTGTAATAAGAGTTCCTTGCTCTTATATTCAAAGCTCTGGCTTTTGAAGGTAAGGATCCTGTCTGCTGCCTTCACCATCCTATCTATCTGAGTTTATACCATCAGTGTTCTATGACTTGTACACCAAGGTCCATTTTTACCTCAGTACTCACCTATCATTCATTGTGTATATCCTTCCCTTGTTAAACCTCCAAAAATGCATTACCTTGCACCCATCAGGATTACATTTTATCTGGCATTGATCTGCTGGTAAATTGGGCAGAGCAATATCAGACTGTGGCCTGAGACTATCCTCCTCACTATCAACGCTTCACTAATTTGCATGTCATCTGCAAACTTGTTAATTAAACCTTTTATATTTGTATTTAAGTTGTTAACGTGTAATAAACAACAATAATTCCAGCACTGATCTCTGTGGTCCAACACTGGGTACCGACTTCCAATCTCAAAAACAACTCTCCATCATCACCATTTGCCTCCTATTTGCAAGCCAGTTTTGGATTCAGTTGACCAACTTCCCTTGGATCCCATGGGCTGTTACCTTTTGAACCAGCCTTCCAGGAAGAACCTTGTCAAAGCCTTTCTGAAGTTTATGTAAACCACATCAACTGCATTACCCTCATCAATATATTTAGTCACCTGTCTGTAAGTTTGCTTGCTGAGCTTGAAAGTTTTGTTATCATCAACCTGAGCAACAAATTTTTTCAAAAAAACTAGCTGCTGTTAACTCAATAGTTTTGGCACGATTTGCTATTTGTTCCACTAATGGCATTTACACTGTGTTCTTTTAGTTCAGGCTTGGCACCATAATTATAATTACTGCAACCAAGGTACTGATTCCCATTGATTCATTAAAAATGATTAATTTGGCCTGTGATCTTGAACTATATTATAATGGAAAACAAAGTGGCATGCAATGATTTTTCAAGACTCTGTTGTAGACTGGCATTAATGTATACACTTTTAGAAACCTACAGGATTTTCCAAAGAGTTTTATGGTGCTCTAAATGTCTTTTCAAGTATTTAGTTTTCAGTAAATTTGGTGTAGTATTTATGGGTTTGACTTAAAAGTGGGTTAACTTTGAGGCATAAATATTTTCATATAATTTTAAGCATAATGCAATGCAACAGTAACAAAGCAAAGAACTAATTCTGCAAAACGGATATTCCTGCACATATGGTTGCAAGAAGGGTGTTACCCTAGTCTGGAGGAGGCTAAATCATGAAGACAACCTCAGAATAAATGGTAGACTGTTTAGGATTGCGATAATGTGGAATTTTTTCACAGTGAGGGTGTAAGTTCTTTGTAGTTCTCTGACCAGAGGGCTGTGAAGATTGTTATTGGGTATATTCAAGACAGATTCTATAATTTTTTTGATATTGACAATGTCAAAGGGATATGGGGCAGTCTCTGGAAATAGACTAAGGCCGTTAGCCATGACCTAGTTGATTGATGAAGCAGATCTGGGGAGTTGATCGTCGGATCTGATCCTGTATCCTGAACTGCACCTACATCATATTTTAACTTTGAAATGTTTACAGAGGTTGTATTTACACTTGATGGTCATACCACCCCATGGTAAATCCAGATCTTGAGTTGGTCTACTATAGTTAACTCCAGTTGTTGCATCTGTGATGATAGTATGGTTTTAAGAAGTACAATTTGTCAATTTTTTGTTATTAGAGATGTTGAGACAGAGGTGAAGAGCAGTCTGTTACAAGCCAATAAAGTAAACATCTTGTCAGGCCTTGCGTATTTTTTTAAAGTTTGAACAATATAAGCAGCATGAATGGGTGTGGTCAGGCTCCACAGGATCATTGTTTTAGTTTAGCTTTCAACAGTTGTCGGAGTTTTGAACTTGGCTGTGGAAGCTGTTATTCCTCTGTTACAGCTAAAAGCTGGAGTTCTATCTGCTGCCAGAATTGCACGTGTGACAATGTCTCTTCCTGAATTTTCCAGCAGTTTGTGTTTTTGTTTATGATTTTGAGCATCTGCAATCTTTCAATTTTTATTTATTCAGTATTTATGGAATGTTACTATTATTGGAAGTGTTTGTTTGCCAATTAATTAATCTATTATTCTGTTAAATTTTCCACTTAGTTATACCAATTCCTCTTCCTTTTGTTTGTATTTTAACTGTACAGTTAGAGTAAAGTGGGTTTTGCTTAAAGCCGAGGAGTGTAACAATCGAATTATATCTGGAACACAGTACCTTACACTTGCCTTCAAATGAGAAAAAGTTAGTGTCTAGGACATTGAAGGGGGCTTGGTCTGGTCCATAACACACCACGAGAGTAAAATTGGTTTGCGGTGATGTCAAATATGCCCTTTCCCTTTGAGACCACTAGGTAATAAACAATATAGTCAATTCTTTCCCCTGGGATTAACCAAGGAATGCCAACACGAAATACTCTGAGCATGTTTGCGAATAGCTATAATGGTATAAGATTGAGGTTAAACTGTACTGTCCATCTTCTACATGCTGAACCCCACACCCAGCATAGGAATACAAAGCAATTTGCATTGTATTTAATTTTAGGTGATATTGATCAAGCTTGAATTAGATTGTAGTAATCATCCCTATTGGATATCCTTGTTTTTATAATCTATAATAATATGGTTATGACTAAGAATGAACTTCTGTTTCCAACTTGAAAAATAATTTGGGTATGTATTTTAATAAATATGTACACACAACTGAATGAAATCCTGTCTTGGCAATTCTTATTAAGTTTCCATTTCATTGTTTGCAGATTCTTCACAATGATCGATAAAAGCATTTATATTGTACAAGGTGAAATAAATAGTGTCGTTGGCGCTATAAAGCGAAATTCAAGATGGACCACTCATACTCCATTGGTAAGTTTTGTTGATGCACTTTCCTTTTTGCTATTGTGGTCGGTTACATTGATGTAGGTTAAATGGTACAAGCGTGACTGATTGCCAAATCTGTTGCAGATGATCTGTGAATTTGATGAAAGCATGGCTGTACTTGACTGCTGGTCAGTGTTTGAGTGTAGGTTGTGTGTTTTTACAAAGAAACATGTCTCTTTCCTGGTGATGCTTGAGAAATGTCGTGAGGATTATTGATGTGTTGTTGTTTAACTGCTAGGATAAAGTGAGGACTGCAGATGCTGGTGATCAGAGTCAAAAAAGCATGGTGCTGGAAAAGGACAGGCGGTCAGGCAGCATCTGAGGAACAGGAGAATTGATGTTTCGAGCATAAGTTCTTCATCAGGAATTCTCAACATGTGGTCGGCTCTTTATTTATCACATTCCTGATGAAGAGCTTGCGCTCAAAACGTTGAGTCTCCTGTTCCTTGGATGCTGTCTGACCAGCTGTGCTTTTCCAGCACCACGCTTTATGACTTTGTTCAAATGCTACCCAGCCACTGGCAATAGGTGAAGAATGAAAACTAAATTTAGAAAGAGTTTCATAATTTAGCCTTTCCAGGATGCTATTTTTCCAGACTGCCCTACATTGCCCAGTATTAGGCAAAACCAAGAGGTTCAGCTGCTGACATTCCAGTGGGTTGAGTGCAACGAGGCAAAACGTCAAGAGCTCACTTGACTTTAAATCACAGCCCATGTTCAAATGCAACAAGACTTTGAGAGTATCCAGGCTTTGCAGAAAAGTGGCAAGTAAGATTGTTGCCACACATATGGCTACCACCAATTAAAGACAGTCCGTCTAGTGCCCTTTGAAATTCAGAAATGTTACTGTCACTGAATTCCCCATTGTCAACGTCCGTAGGTTTACCATTGATTTAAAAACTAGGCTCGCAGTATTAATATAGTGGCTACTAGCCTTCCATGTGGGACCTTGTCAAATACTGAAGTCACATTAACTTCATTACCTTCATCAATATATTTATGATGTAGAGGTACTGGTATGGACAAAGTTAAAAATCAAAATATTTAGTCACTTTTTCAGAAAACTTGTTGCTCATAATTTGGTAGTTTTGGAATCAGTTAATATTTGTTAGCTAGCAGCACTTTATTTATAAGTGCTCAAATTGAAACAATAAAATTATTAAATAAATAAAGAGCTGGCCACATGTTAGTAATACTGCACTAGGTAACACATCTTCTGGCTCCCCAAGCGTGTAAAGCACAAGTAAAGATTGTGATGGAATGCTACCAAACTGCCTGGATGAATGCACCTTCAAAAGCACTCAAGCTTGGTAATACCCAGGACTTGGCAACCTGCTTAATTGGTACCACATTGACAAATAAGTATTCCTTCCTCTACCAACACTCAGTGACAGCAGTGTATATTACCTACAAAATACACTGCCGAAATTTGCTGAAGATCCTGAGATAGCACTTTCTAAACTCACGGCCACTGACATTTCAAAGTACAAAGGCAGCAGATACATGCAAAACCACCACCTGCAAATTCCCCTCCAAGCCTCCCACCTGTTTGATTAGTAAAATATCGTCATTCCTTCAGTGTCGCTGGCTCAAAATCCTCGAGTTCCTTCACGCAGGGCATTGTATTTACATGTGCCTACAGCACATGGACTGCGGCGTTTCAAGAAAGCAGCTTCTGAAAGGCAATTAGGAATGGGCAATAAATACTGAGACGGCAATACAACACCCACAAGTGAATTAACCAAAAAAAAATTAGCATCACTGTGGACAAGCCCGTACTGGATCCAGGATAACTGCTATGCTCAGTGTGTTATTTTGCTATTCTGAGGTATCATCAAGCTAAATCACTGGCATCAAGTGTGACAAAGGAAGAGCTAACATGTTGTCCCAAACACTGAAGGACAGAGGTCACAATACAAAATAGCCACAGGAGAAAGCATACACACAATTAAACCCATTTTTGCTGAAGTTGTATGATTGTCATTATTTTTTCAGTTCTAAAATATTAAATGTCATTCATTTAAATTTATTTCTCAAGTTTGAGAGTTGAAATCTGCATATCAACTGAAGCTTCTTTGGTTTGGTTAATTCCTAGTTTTCCAACCTTATCTTTGCTGGGAGCAGTGAAGAGAATAGTTCAAGTAACTTTGTGTTCATATTATCTATTTAGCATTGCAAGATAGAAATTTCTTCAGGGTACACTGTTCTTTTATGTCACCCCTCTACAACTTCTTAGCTACTTGCTCTTTTTGTTGTGGAGTTTCTGTCGGCCTTCGCTGTGTCATTAAATAGAACATCTTCCATGTTTGTGCCTGGGCCCAATGTATTGGCAACTATCACACCATATGCAATCTCAGAAGTGCATCTGATTCTATCTTCATCTGAAAGGCACTGATTTCAGCAGAAACTGCTAAACTAGAAGTTGCTTTTGTCCTTTCTGTCCTTATTGACAGTTGTTACGTTCCAAATGATTGTATTGCAAGGCAGCCTGCCAATGTGGGTTATGAATTTCTTTGGATTCTTGTATACCATTGCAAACTCAGTAACGAACATGTTTATTAATTTTCTAATAAAACTTCATAAATGTTTCTCGTGTGGGCAATAATTCTTTAGCAGGATGTATTTAGGAAGATTCATTTTTCTGAATGACAGATTCTTAACTTGTATGTTGCATGACTGTTCATGGCAACATCTAATTTTCCAGCTCTTCTTCATCACATTGTCAGTAAATAACAGTAACATTGCTGGCACTGTAGGGTACCAAGAAGAGGCTAGGTACTCGAATGCTGAAAGAGGGAGAATTGTTAGGATGTACCAGAGCATTGAACAGATTTGATGTTTTGGGCATAAGCCTGATTCCTGAAGAGGGGCTTATGCCCGAAACTTCGATTCTCCTGTTCCTTGGATGCTGCCTGACCTGCTGCGCTTTTCCAGCAACACATTTTCAGCATTGAACAGATTTGCCTGATTCTGGCTACAGAAGGGTGTGGGGAGCAACCATAATGTTTCATCGGAGTGTTACCTTTTTTAAAAAGATGAGTGCAAAGAAATACAAGCTAGTGAGTCTGTTGTGATTAGAAATTTTTATTGATAAAGAAACCGATTACTTCTCAGATTTAAACTGTAATTGTCATGAACAGGAGCCGTCTGGTTCTGCAAATTTCTTGTTTAAAAGTCTGTGTTTACAGTTCTCAGTCTGGAACATGTGCTTGAGTGAGATAAAAAAAAATGTTTCTGATGGAGTTGTGAAAAGTTTCTGCTTCCCTTATTTTTAGATTGTTGTTTGTAACAATTATAATCATTCAGTATAATTGTGTTCATTGTTTGAGGACATATTCTCAAGCCATCCCTTATGCATGCTGGGAAGTATGTGCCATTGCCTGTGCCATGCTTAGCAAAAGATTGATAGAGAGCTCCTACCCCCTGCTGGCTGAAAGCTAATGTTTGGAGAAGTTTAGAATTTTTTTCAGAAATGTTAGTGACTCATTCAAATCCAAGCTCATGTTGAGTTCTTTAAAATGTAAACTTACATTGTGATACATTCTTCTACAAACTGTAATGAAAAAGAAATCTTCATATCTGTCCATTTAGAAATGTTCTGGTACATCCAATGATCTTTATTACCAAGCATAACTAGAAAAATAGCAAGCAGAAACATTTTGCCCATTGACTCTGCTCCACCATTTAGCATTATCATGGTTGAACCTCTATCTCATCACCATACTCCTGTTCTTTCCCTGTACTTCTTTACACCTTTAGAATCCAGTAATTTATCAATTTCTTTCTTAACCATATTTGCTAACTTGGCCTCCACAGGCATCTGTGATAGGGAATTCCACAGGTTCACTATCCTCTGACAAATTTCTTATGCCAGTCCAAAATGGCCGATTTGAGTATGCTGAGACCATGGCCATTTGCTTTGGATACCCCCAGGCAGGGGAAATGACATCCCTGCATTCAGTTTCTCTAGTCCTGTCAGAATTTTAACATTTCAATGCAATCACCCTTCTTTCCTTTGAGCTCCAGTAAGTACAGGCCCAGTCAACTGAATCTCTCCTCATTTGACAAACATGCTATCCCCGGGAATCAATTTCGTGAACCTTTGCTGCAAACCTTCTGTTGCAGTTATGTTTTGGATAAGGAGACTAACAGTATTCAGATATGATCTCACCAAGGCCTTGTACAGCCGTAGTACGACTTCGTTGCTTCCATACTCAAACCGTCTTGCAATAAAGTTCAACGCATCATTTACCTTCCTAACTGCTTGCTGCACCTTGATGCTCGTTTTCTGGTATACAGGGACATTTGTACACTAATCTTTCCCACTGTATCACTATTTAAATAATACTCGGCTGTGCTTTTTGTTCTGTCAAAATGGCAACTTCACACTCCTCCATGTTACACTGCTGTGAATTTGTCGACACACTCAATTTTTCTTAATCCCCTTGAAGTCTGTTTATATTCCCCTTAGCACACACAGCCCGACTTAGTTTTGTGCTATTAACTTACTTCGGAATTTATTCCTTGTTTATTTTTTGCGTTTATTTATTATTTCAGTGGAATTTTAAATTGTTGATTCTTTTAAAAAAAGTCTGATTTTACAGGTTAATATTGAACAGTTCAAAAACAGGAAATGGTGGAAGGTTACAACGGGATCTTGATCAGATGGGCCAATGGGCTGAGAAGTAGCGGATGGAGTTTACTTTAGAAAAATGCGAGGTGCTGCATTTGGGAAAGCAAATCTTAGCAGGACTTATACACTTAATGCTAAAGTCCTTGGGAATGTTGCTGAACAAAGAGACCTTGGAGTGCCGGTTCATAGCTCCTTGAAAGTGGAGTCGCAGGTAGATAGGATAGTGAAGAAGGCGTTTGGTATTCTTTCCTTTATTGGTCAGAGTATTGAGTACAGGAGTTGGGAGGTCATGTTGCAGCTGTACTGGGCATTAGTTAGGCCAGTGTTGGAATATGGCGTGCAGTTGTGGTCTCCTTCCTATTGGAAGGATTTTGTGAAACTTGAAAGCGTTCTGAAAAGATTTACAGGGATGTTGCCAGGGTTGGAGGATTTGATCTATAGGGAGAGATTGAGTAGGCTAGAGCTGTTTTCCCTTGAGCGTCGAGACTGAGAGATGATCTCATAGAAGTTTATAAAAAAGAGGGGTATGGATAGGATAAATAGCCAAAGTCTTTTCCCTGGGGTGGTGGAATTCAGAACGAGAGGACATAGGTTTAGGGTGAGAGGGGAAAGATATAAAAGAGACCTAAGGGGCAACTTTTTCATGCAGAGTGTGATATGTGTATGGAAAGAGCTGCCAGAGGGAGTGATGGAGGCTAGTACAATTGCAACATTTAAAAGGCATTTGGATGGGTATATGAATAGGAAGGGTTTGGAGCGATATGGGCCAAGTGCTGGAGGTGGGTCTTGATTGGGTTGGGATATCTGGTTGGCATGGACAAGCTGGACTGAAGGGTCTGTTTTCCGTGCTGTATATCTCTATGACTGTACGACTCTATATCAAGCAACATTTGAGGAGAGAGAAAAACAAGTGTTAACATCTCATAGGATGCTATACTGAGTATTTCCAGCAGTTTTTATTATTTCAGATTTCCGGCATCTTAGTTTTTTTATATTAGTCCAAAGTGAGAAATTTAGTGACTATTATTTCATTTAAGGGATTGCTAATTTCTGGTTAATCAGGCTGGGTGCTGGTAGGTGGGACTAGATTGGGTTGGAGTATCTGGGCGGGTTGGACCAAAGGGTTTGTTTCCATGCTGTGCATCTCTATGACTCTATGATTCTATGTTGGTGCAGATAATAGAGAGAGTGAAAGTCTCTTGGGTGAACTGCTGCAAAGTGGTTTGAATGGCCACCAGAATACAATATCAGAAAATGTAATAAAGATGTTTAGTGATAAGCCAAGTGTGCCAGCAATGCTCTTAAGCTTGTGAATGGTAACCCAGTACATTGAAAAGACAATTTCTCCAAGGCTAAAAATTGGAATTGCTTTTATTTATTTTGTGGAGAGATTCTCAAACGTTTACCACTTCAACTCCAGAATAAGTAAGAGTTAATTTTAATCACCAAAGTAAATGCTTTCAGCGCAATTAGCACTGAAATATTTCTATATGGAGCCATTTATTATCTGTTTGCTTTTGGTTGTTTTTCATGTCTGTCTTGGTTGGAATTTCTGTTCCTTGATGTTAAATCAGTTAACTTGTTGTTACGTTACTGTCTAGGAATTATGTACTGCATTCTTTTAACTGATAAATGTTTTTAAAATTTGTTTCTTTTGCTTTTAAAATATTTATTCCGTGTTACATTGTGAATTTTTTTCTATTGGTTTCTTGTGTAGGTACCCTTCTGTGTTAAACTTGGTTTCCTAATATCTTTGATCCTCTGAGCTATGACTTATTTGCAGTACTTGATATATGGGTTAAGGTGATGAGTCCTATTATGAAGTTGTAGGTGTACTGTACCTTTGAGAGAGTGAAAGCTGGCAAGGACTCAACAGCACAGTGTGCTGAAAAATTTAAAAATGGAACATTTGGCTGGGAAACAAATAGCTGAACTGTTGATATAGTACACAACAAATCCAAATGTGGCCAATCAGTTTAACTTATGCCCCAAGGTACCAAAATCCAATCGAATTTGAATTTTACTGTTTTGACAACATCAAACCAACGATACGATCTGATGTTTTAGGATATAAAAATCAGGCATTTTGAACAGTTAGCCGAGCAGCAAAGAGCACCAACAAACTCAGACTACCCGCTGATTCGCTGTTTTGAAAGGTACCTGTTCGTATGAAATCTGTGCAGCAGAAGACTGAAGAAAAGGGTCAGAAAAATCTAGAGAGGAGACTACAAAGGGAAGACTCACAGCTGGCTGGTTTTTGAATTTTTTTTGTAAATCGTTAATCAGAGGGTTTAATCAGATCAGTATAGTGTTGTAGAGTGGGAGGTAGATAAATTGATCAGACAGAGGAGGTATGCAGTGTAGATAGTTGTTGTTTACTGTTCTTTATTTTTGGAGTTAAAGAATAAATTGTTACATTTTTCTTTAAATAATGGGGTTTTTCACTCAGACTTTTATGGATTATGAGGCAAGGTGAACTTTTCTGTTTGTCCAGTTTAAATTAGCAGAAGGGTTAACCCCATGTCGTAACAGTCTCAGTCCCGAGGATCCCAAATCTGGCCTAGTCTGGTTTCTGCACAAGTGTTCTTTCCAACAAGTATCATAGTGCTAGACTGCATTAATTGTTTGGAAATTTATTTGTTGGTATTTTAACTATAGGGTCTAAAAATGAAGGTGAGAATTAGCTGAGTGAACCTCTCCAGTATATCGATGTGGCCACATTGTGAAATGAATCAGAAGATGCTAGCTTTTCTCAGCTGCCCTTTCTAGGTCATGGCTTTTTCAGTTTTTTTTTACTGCTTTGTTTTCCATCTTCCATGCTGCTGCAGGCTGCTTTACTTGGGGAGAGCAAAACAACAAGGCCGTGTCAGGTATGTCATAGTTTTTACTGTGATGTATCTGCTGCGTGCTGTTATTTGACTGTAGCATCAGCCGGGTGCTGATTTTTTTTTCTCACATCACTTTTATGTCATGTGGCTCATTTGAAAACTAACATGGTATTGTTAGAACTAATGTTGTTTATCACGGGAGGTGTATTCAGCTATTGTTGGATTAGAATACTTCCTCTGATACATGATCATTATGTGGAACCAGCAAATGAAAGTCGTTTCACTAAATTTTGAAAAAGCGCACTCTCTGGATGTCTTGAACTAATTACTCCCAACTGCCACTTCCATATCCATATTCCACAATTGTTTTACAGTAATTACTGCTCAGTGATATTTTCAATCTTTTAGAATGCATGTGCAGACTTTTGTTATAGTGAAGGTACAATTATATTAATTCCGTCATTACTAGTGTATTAACCCCAAGGAAAAAAAAATTCTGCTGTAGAAATATTAACAGTATATTTTTGGAGTTTTTGATAATGTGGTTCAGTATTCACCTTTCACACTGAGGATTTTGGTCTGAAAGTGACTTGACTCATGGTGACAGATCTGCATCTGTGCACGAGGTGTTTAATACAAAGAAAGTGGAGATAAGAATCAGCAATTCGGATTCTAGAGCACTTTCTGACATTTGGTGAGGTCGCGGTTGATCTGTTTCCTAAGTCCAACCATCTACCTTGGACCAATTGCCTTAAAATCCTGAGCTAGCAAAAATCTATTAGTCTAGGATAAAAAATAGTAACATATCAACTGTTGTCTTTTTGTTTCAACTCATCGAGCACAAAAGTTACAGTTACATTGCAATATAGATTATTTGGGTTTATGTGCTTTATCCACGAAAATTAAGCACAGATAATTTTTCAGAAACTTGGCAATGTTGGCAGCATCATTTCAGAGACCACAACTTCGTCATAGAGATGTACAGCATGGAAACAGACCCTTCGGTCCAACCTGTCCATATCAAAAAGATAACCCAACCCAATCTAGTCCCACCTGCCAGCACCTGGCCCATATCCCTCCAAACCCTTCCTATTCATATATCCATCCAAATGCCTCTTAAATGTTGCAATTGTACCAGCCTCCACCACTTCCTCAGGCAGATCATTCCATGCACGTACCACCCTCGGTGTGAAAAAGTTGCCCCGAAGGGCTTCTTTGTATTTTTCCCCTCTCACCTTAAACCTATGCCCTCTAGTTCTGGACTCCCCGACCCCAGGGAAAAGACTTTGTCTACTTATCCTATCCATGCCCCTCATAATTTTATAAACCTCTGTCAGGTCACCCTTCTGCCTCCGAGCTCCAGGGAAAACAAATCCAGCCTGTTCAGCACCTCTCTGTAGCTCAAATCCTCCAACCCTGGCAACATTCTTGTGAATCTTTTCTGAACCCTTTCAAGTTTCACAACATCTTTTTGATAGGAAGGAGACCAGGATTGCACGCAATATTCCAAAAATGGCCTGACCAATGTCCTGTACAGCCGCATCATGACTTCCCAACACCTGTACTCAATACTCTGACCAATAAAGGAAAACATACCAAACTCCTTCTTCACTGTTCGCCGAGCTGGGGATTTGTCTTGCAAACGTTTTGTCCCCTGTCTAGGTGACATCCTCAGTGCTTGGGAGCCTCCTGTGAAGCGCTTCTGTGCTGTTTCCTCCGGCATTTATAGTGGCCTGTCTCTGCTGCTTCCGGTTGTCAGTTCCAGCTGTCCGCTGTAGTGGCCGGTATATTGGGTCCGGGTCGATGTGTTTGTTGATAGTCTGTGGATGAGTGCCATGCCTCTAGGAATTCCCTGGCTGTTCTTTGTTTGGCTTGCCCTATAATGGTAGTGTTGTCCCAGTCGAATTCATGTTGCTTGTCGTCTGTGTGTGTGGCTACTAAGGATAGCTGGTCGTGTCGTTTCGTGGCTAGTTGGTGTTCATGGACACGGATCGTTAGCTGTCTTCCTATTTGTCCTATGTAGTGTTTGGTTTTGCAAGGACTGCACAAATGTAGTGTACAAAATCCCACTTTACCATTAAGTGTAGAAGTCCTGCTAAGATTTGCTTTCCCAAAATGCAGCACCTCGCATTTACCTGAATTAAACTCCATCTGCCACTTCTCAGCCCAATGGCACATATGGTCCAGATCCTGTGGTAATCTGAGGTAACCCTCTTCACTGTCCACGCTGCCTCCAATTTTGGTGTTATCTGCAAACTTACTAACTGTAGGTCTTATGCTCGCATCCAAATCATTTATGTAAATGACAAAGTAGAGGACCCAGCACCAATCCTTGTGGCACTCCACTGGTCACAGGCTTCCAGTCTGAAGAACAACCCTCCACCACCACCCTCTGTCTTCTACCTTTGAGCCAGTTCTGTATCCAAATGCTGAGTTCTCCCTGTATTCCGTGAGATCTAACCTTGCTAATCAGTCTCTCATTGGGAACCTTGTCGTACGCCTTACTGAAGTCCATATAGATCACATCTACCGCTCTGCCCTCATCAGTCCGTTTTGTTACTTCAAAAAATTCAATCAAGTTTGTGAGACATGATTTCCCACGCCCAAAGCCATGTTGACTATCCCTAATCAGTCCTTGCCTTTCCAAATACATGTATATCCTGTCCCTCAGGATTTCCTTCGACATCTTGCCCACCACAGACGTCAGGCTCACTGGTCTATAGTTCCTGGCTTGTCCTGACCACCCTTCTTAAACAGTGGCACCGTGTTAGTCAAGCTCCAGTCTTCCAGCACCTCACCTGTAACTATCAATAATACAAATATCTCAGCAAGAGGCCCAGCAATCACTTCTCTAGCTTTCCACATAGTTCTAGGGTACACCTGATCAGGTTCTGGGCATTAATCCACTTTTATGCGTTTCAAGATATTCAGCACTTCCTTCTCTGTAATATGGACATTTTGTAAGGTTTGTATAACCTTCTCACATGCACATGGAATCTTCAACATGCTCACTATGGTGGTAGTAATAATGGCACTGCGAGTAGAAGATAGTGGTATGGAAATTCTGGTGAGTGGTTTCTTGGAATAATGATTGAATTGGTATTGATGGATAAACTGGCCACTTCATGACAATATGACATTGTGTTGTGAAAAAAAGATCCTGAGCTTGTTCCTACTTTTTGATTGCATTCACCTAGCATTGCTCCTAGTGTAATGCTTTTTCAGAAAGATTCCCATTGAATACTTTGATTGCATTTATAAATGTAAATGGATCTGTCTTCAAAATTGCCATGAATTCCTCTAAATCGTTATGATCATTCCTAAATTATCATTTTGACTTCATTTTCATCTACTCTGTTTTGAGCAGAGAAAGTTCAATTCTGACTGGAGTAGTTCACTCAGTGAGGCTACTTGGTGTTTATGCATTTGCAATGCAACATTTTTTTTAAAGCAGTAATTTCCCTATGAAGCATTAATAGCCATGCCTACATTGAGTACCAGACAAGGGCTCAGAAAATATTGCCCCTAAATTGAACGTGGTTTCAGACTTTGTTGCAGCAAGTTTAGCATTTGCTGGTGTCATTGCTGTGTGGGGTTTTTTAAGTCTTGCACCATGTTGTATTTAGTTTACAGTGAAGCATCCAAAGTTGGAACTCATTAATCTCTGAGATGGAAGTCAAATATATTGCGGTTCACCCTTAATTTTAGCTAGAATTTACACTGCATTGTCCAGAAGAGAATTAGGACTAAGACCATAAATTTTTAAAATATATTTTGTTCACGGAATGTGGGCATTGTTGGCCAGCATTGATTGCCAATCATAATTGCCTAGCATGTAGATGAGAGTCAATCACAGTGCTGTGGGTGTGGAGTCACATTGTAGGCTAGACCAGGCTATGATGGCAGGACGTTAGTGAACCAGATAGAATTCTCCATCTGGTTTTATGGTCGTCATTAAACTCTTAATTTGAGGTTTCTACTGAATTCAAATGCCACTAACTGACATGGTGGGTCATGAACCTGGTCCCATGAACGTTTCATGGGTTTCGGGATTATTTGGCCATGGCCTCCCCAGTGATTTCTGATCCCTCCCCTTTCAGATGATTGGGCTTTTTGAAGAAATGTCAGAGGATTATTGAAGGCACAATGGTGCATGTTATGTATATGGGCTTCAATGATGCATTCTACATGGTAGACTGGTTAACAAGGTTAAATCACATAGAATGCAGGGTGAACTAGGCATTTGGATATAAAATTGATAGAAGGCAGGAGACAGAGCCAAATGGTGGAGGGTTTCCCTTCAGACTGGAGGCCTATGTCCAGCAGTGTGCCTCAGGGAAATGTGCTGGGTCCACTACTGTTTATCATTTATATAAAATGATTTTGATCTAAATGTAAGCGACATAATTAGTAAATTTGCAGGTGACACCAAAATTGGTGGTGTTGTGGACAACGAAGAAGGTTACCTCATTAAAACAGGACCTTGATCAGATGGCCCAGTGGGCTGAGGAGTGGCAGATGGAGTTTCATCTTGATATATGAGGTGCTACATTTTGGTAGAGACTTCCAGGGCAGGACTTGTTGACCCCCTATCATAAAGTCCTAGAGAGTGTTGCAGAACAAAGACCATGGAATGCAGGTTCATAGTTCCTCGAAAGTGACAGGTTAGTGAAGAACGCGTTTGTACGCTTGTCGTTATTGGTCATTGCATTGAATACAGGAGTTGGGAGGTCAGATTTTGGCTGTACAGGCCATACCACTTTTGGAATACAGTGTTCAATTCTAGTCTCTCTGCTATCGGAAAGATGCTGTTAAATTTGAAAGGGTTCAGGAAAGGTTTAGGAAGAAGTTGCCAGGATTGGAGGGTTTGAGCGACTGAGTAGGCTGAGGCTATTCTCTCTGGAGTGTCAGAGGCTAAGGGATGACCTTAGAGATTTATAAAATTGTGAGGGGCATGGATAGAGTGAATAGTCAAGGTCTTTTTCCCATTGTGGTGGAGTGCAAAACTGGAGAGCATAGATATAAGGTGAGTGGGGAAAGATTTAAAAGGATATAACGGCAACTTCTTCCATGCAGAGGGTTGTACATGTATGGAATAAGCTGTCAGAGGAAGTGGCGACGATTGGCATAATTACAACATTTAAAACTCATCTGGATGGTTATATGAATAGGAAGCATATGGAAGGATATGTGCCAAATTCTGGCAAATAGGAGGAAATGAATTTAGAATGTCTGGTCGGCATGGACGAGTTGGACCGAAGGATCTCTTTCCACGCTGTACATAGCAGAAGTAGGCCATTCACCCAAGTCTGGTCCATCATTCAATGAGATCATATTTGATCTGATAATACTCAACTTCACTTTCCTGCTTTTTCCCTATTACCCATGATTCCTTTACTGATTAAAAATCTGTCAGTCTTAGCTTTCATTATGCTTAATGACTAGCCCTTTGTGGTAAAAATTCCAGATTTTGCTGTCCTCTGAGAAAGGTATTTCCTCCTTATCTCTCTCAAATGTAGGAGCCCTTATTCTGAGATTATGCCCTGTGGTCCTAGAGTCTCCCACAAGGAGAAACAACCTTTTTGCATCTACCTTGTCAAGTTCACTAAGAATCTTGTATTTCAATTTTCACATTCTTTTTAAACTGCAATAAGTACAGGTCTAACCTACTCAACTTCTCTTCATAAGACGGACCTTTCCTACCTGGTATCAGCCTTGTAAACCTTCTGGAATGTTTCCAATACCAATATATCTCTCCTTAGATAAGAGGCCCAAAACTGTTCACAGTATTCCAGCTGTAATCTGATTTGGGCTTGTTTTAGGAAGCCTCCCTCCTTGTAAAATCCATTCCCTTTGGAATAAAGGTCAACATTCCATTTGCCTTTCTTATTATTCACTGGACTTGGATGCTAGCTTTTTGTGATTCATGCATGAGACCTCCGAAATCTCCCTCTCCTGGAGATTTCCTCAGTCTTTACCAATTTAAATGCTATTCAGCTCCTCCACTCTTTCTGCTAAAAGTGCATAACCTTACATCTTCCCAAATTATATTCCATCTGCCAAGTTTTTGTTCACAAGTTTCCATTCCTCTGCTGACTTTGTGTCATCCTTACCCACTTGCCTTCACACCTATTTTTACATGCTTGGCTATAGTACAATCATTTTTCTCATGCAAGTCGTGTATATTTATTGTAAATAATTGTGGTTCCAGTACTGATCTTTAAAACACTCCATTAATTACAGGTTGCCAAAGGGTACAAATCTGTATTAGACATGGCTAGGCACTTCAAATTCTAAAATGCACATTTCTCCATTTGCTTTTTGTGTTGTATAGAATAATATGTTCCTTAAATCAGCATGTTTATTGTATACATTTTCAATTTTATTTCAGGAGGAAGAGCAAGACCTACTTCTAAATAGTTTCAATCATCTCAAGGATGTGTTGAACAATATAACAGGTACTGTACAAGTTCACCGAGAATGATTAAACTGAGCAAATTGTACATCAATCATTTTAAAGGTCGCCTTAATCAAACTTTACATTTTTAGTTGCTGGATGTTCTTTTGTCTGCATTTGGTATTTAATGTTGTTGCAGAAATCAAAATTAATTAAAGGATTTTTTTTAAGAAAAGGTATAAATTTGTAATGTGCCTTTCAAACAGCAAGTTAGCAAAGTTAATATTCTCTTGAAGGATTGCCTTTTTTTAAGGTTAGTAGAAATATTCAGTAAATTCTTCTAATCCTGTGTGCTGGATTGTAATAAATTCCAACTTGGTTTGAAATGCCTTTTTCTTTACGTACTGAGATTCAGAACTGAAATATTTGATCAGGTGTCGTGGAAATAACCATTGTGAAGTGGTGTTCTTTAGGTTTGTCAATATTATCTCTTTTTTCCATTTTATGGGTTTCAGGGTTTATTTATAATTTTCAGATTCCCTTAGGAAGTGGTAACATGGTCTGTTCATTATTTAACCAAAAATTGTAATGAAGTGAGCGAGGCAGTGTAAATGTTAAGCAGTGTTCCACTGGTGCACACTTTGCTCCTGTGTGCTGCCTGCTGGTATCTGAGCAAAGTGTTGCCTGTAATCCCTGACCCACCTGCACAGTACTGCTGTGCGCTGCAAAGCACAGAGGAGATGCTTACTGTAGTATAGCACACATAACAGACTTTAATAATGTTCAACCTGGATAAACAAATCTTAGTTTAAAAATGGATGCTAGTTGCCTAAACATAATTTCTTGGATTAATTTTCACATTTTAAAATAATATTCACCAATTCAGGAGGTTTATTTCTTTACATTGCATTGTTAGTGGGCATAATATAGAATATTTGGATATCGGTGTGCAAGTGGACCATTGAATTGTTGCAATGAATCTCTAAAAGTGAGGTCAACCTATGTGCAAGTATAAAAGTGAACTGTTGACTTTGAAGTGCATGGTTGTCATTTTGAAATGTCATCTATTTCTGATACAAATAGTGGCCATGCGCCGTGCACTTTTGCAATATCCCCAAGTTGTCCGTTTAATTTCTTAAACCCGATTGTACAGTACTGATAAGTAAAACATGCATTTCTGGGGAGACCATTGGAGTCTCACTAGCACTGCAAATATAACATGTAATGGCTGAAAAGGAGGCTTGCTTATACACCCAGTATATAAAATGACGTGTTGTTTTTCTTATGAACTATGACTTCAGGTAACTGCCAAATCTCCAGGAAGAATGCACATGCCAGACAATCTGGTCACAGGGTCTAGTCAGTGATTTGTTCTCCCATGCTGTTATGCAAATCTTCTCACACATTTTTACTGAGTTTATCTCCACTGTTAAGAAATTATTCTGTTCTAAATGTGGAACTAGATAAGTTGGTGATCTATTTGAGAGATCTGATTTATTCACCTTAAAATAGGTCTTTGGTTGACTCCATGATCACAATAAACACTGGATTTTCCAAATGACAGACAAATTTATTGCTTTCTTGAGAATAGCCAGTCTTCAAATCTGGCCCCTTTAACACCTATGACTTTCATAGATTTAGTATTTGATGTTGTCTGGTCAGTTGCCCATCCCTTGAGCTTTGGAATTTCCTTCCTTAATTCTCTGCCTCAGTGCCTTTCTCTCCTGTTTTAGGATGTTCCTGGGAATAGGTTAGCTCAGCTGGCTGGTAATTGAAGCACGGTGATGTCAATAGTGTCAATGCTTATCTGAGGTGTGGTGATCCTCAGATCAAATTCACTGCCAGTTGTGTCTCCACAGAGACAGCAGTCCGTAATCCTCTGGGGATATGACTTGTACAGATTTTTTCTTATGACCTATTTTGATCACCTATAGTAAAACATCTTGTTGTGTTGACTGTAATTTTAAAAAGAAACTCATGAGATGTGGCACTCACTAGCTTGATTAGTATTAATTGGCAGTCTCAACTTACCCAGAGGGCAAGAGTTAACCTAACAGTCAGCTGCATTGTTCTGGGCTTGGAGTCACAGGAAATCAGACCAGTTGAGCATGGCATATTTTCTTTCCTCATAGATATTAATGAATCTGATGGGATATTGTGACATTTGACAGTGGCCTATGTTCACCATTAAACTCTCATTCTAACTTTTTCTATTGAGTTCAAATCTCACCAGCTACCATGGTGGGATTTCACCTGTATCCCTAGGACATGAACCTATGTAACAAGAATTTGAGGGTTATCTTGTGTTTCTCATCTGTAACAGAACCTTGTCCAAGGAACTTACTCGGCTCTAATAATGTATGTTTAGTGGCAAACTGACCACTAGTTGGGGCTTCCTCAGGATGTAAATGGCTGTAATCAAATGGGTAGGGTGAACTGCATAGGACTTCTGCAACAATGGTCCAATTTTCTGCATTTACATTTGAAATGTTCTATATATTTGTCACTTAATTTGTGGATTTTTCAGAATGGTATTTTATGATGAAGGCCCTCATTAATGAACAACTGTAAAATCTTTGTGGATTACAAGAAAAAAAAGAGAACTAGCGTTTATATAATGCCTTTGTGACCGTGAAAACATATTGAGAACTTCCAAAGCCCTTTGCAACAAATGAAATATTTTGAGTGATTTTAAGTAAGGAAATAAGGTAATTACTTGATAATCACTTTATTTATGTAGGATGATGGTTCTATGCTGACCAAAACATAAGGAATTCCCTAACCGCACTAATAATGCTAACATTGGAGTTTTTGTGCCCACCTGAGGGGGGTAAACAGGGGCTTGGTTTCATGTAACATTTCAAATAAAGCATCTCAAAAAAAAAATTATATTCCTTCGTAGTGCATTGAAGTGCCGGCCTGGATTATGCGGTTGTGTGTGGGTTAGGCTTGAACAGATATCCTTCTGGCTCAGAGGTGCTCTACTAATCCAGTTAGCCAGGCAGTGAAGTGTAGAATTGGATCCAAATCTCTACAGACATATAAACTTTTATTTACAGAGATGCAGACTAAAAATAATCTTACTAATTTGAGTGCTCCATCATGAATCTATTTTGTAACTGCATCCTGCATACTCTCTCTTTTGAGAGCAAATCAATAAAAATGTAACTAGTGATAGCCCCATAGAGGACCACTGTAATGAAAATCAAGTAGCCAAAGGAAACACATCACCTTAAAGTAAAATGTAATTCCAGGGACTAATCATATACTCCAGACCTTGTGGTGCTTGAATACAATTGAATCCCCTATTAATGGCCACCACTTGAATACAATTAAATGCTAAATTATTATGTAATTGACAGTGAGAGTGTTGCTTCTGAGCCAAGGCTGGTATCTCTTATGAAAACTATTAGAGAGAACTTCACAACAAGTCTGGATATGTGACATGTTGTCATGCTGCATTGAAGAGAATCAGGATACCTGGCACACAATCACTAGAAGGCACACTTGCTTTTTTTCCCCTCAATTATTCGACATCTCGTTAGGGTCACCATTGAAGGCATAATGAGTTTCTGGCTCAGGTTCTCCCACTTTGTTTTGTCCTGCTCTTTTTAGGTTTCAGTAGGACTTCCCATTCTTCATTCTTCTTTATTCTAATTTTTATTCTTTCTGGCTTTTTTATTCTGTCTGTACTGGTTCTATTTCCATCCATGTCCCATCTCGCTTCACATGTCTCAACAAAATGTGTTTTTTCTGATCACAAGAATTAAATTGTTTTTCTTGTATCATTTCCAGCACCACCTTGACTTCCTCAAAGCATTTCCTACTTGACGACATGGTGGACCTGCCTCATTAGGAGAGTGGATACTAATTTTGATAAGTCGATCCAGTGAAATTGCTTTATATTGGAAATTTTTTTTCTGTCAGACCACCACCAGACTTGATCATTTTAATTAATGAAATGAAAAAATTGGGCCTGATTGTGCTGAGATGTGAAAAGAATTTAAGTTAATTTGAAATAGTTGAAACTGTTAGACGCAGAGGTTAAATCAATGAGACAAAGAAAACATGAATAGAAGTAGGCCCTTTGAGCCTACTTGCCATTCAATTCAGTCATGGCTAATCATGTTAACCTTTTAATCCATGTGGCCCTAAGAACTATATCTGACTCTTGTGTAGATACAGAGATCAGTATTTTGTTTCAGAGGCTCTTCTGAGATTTTCTTGAGGCCTTTTGTTCTTACTTAAGACTGTAAGAAATAGGGGCAGAAGTAGGCCATCCAGCTCCGCAAGCCTGTCCTGCTAATCACAAAGTTGTGGCTAATTTTCCTCAGGCTTCCGCTCTTTTTATTTCACAAGTTCAGCATAGCCATCACTGATATTTCAAAAATTGATCTATCTACTTCTTAATAGATAATGAGAGTAGCTTGTAAAGCAAGCGATTGTCAAAGCTTCTATTGGTATGTGAAGAGAAAAATGATAAATGAAGACAAATGTAGATCTCTTACAATCAGAAACTGAACTTTATAATGGGAAATAAAGAAATGACAGACTCATTCAATGCAAATTCTGATTCTGTCCTCACAAAGGAGGAGACAAATAACAACCCAGAAATGTTAGTGAGGACAGGGTCTAGTGAGAGGGAGGAACTGAAAGAAATCAGTGTTCTTGGGGAAATGGTATTGGGGAAATTGGGGTTAAAGGCAATCAAATCCCCATGGCCCAAAAATCTACACCTCAGAGTCCTTGATGAACTGGCCCAAAAAATAGTAGATGGTGGTCATCTTTAAAAGTTCTAAGATTTTGGAACTATTCTTATGAATTGGAGGGCAGCTAATGTAAACCTTCCATCTAAGAGGAAGTAGAGAGAAAACTGGGAATTACAGACCACTTAGTAGGGAAAATGCATGAGGATTATGAGATTTAATCGTAGAGCACTTGGAAAACAGTCATAGAATGGGCAGAGTCAACATGGATTTAGAAAAAAGAAATCCTGCTTGAAAAAACTTTTGGAACTTTTAGAAATTTTTGAAGATGTAACAAATAGAGTTGGTCAGGGAGAATCAGTGGATGTTGTTTATTTCAGTTTTAGAAAAGTTTGATAAGGTCCCAAGTAATAGATTAGTACACAAGATTAAAGCACATGGGATTGGGTATGCCGTACCGATGGGTAACGACCTGGGGCTGGCAGATAGGAGACAATGAGTTGGAATAAACGGTAATTTTCTGAGAGGCAGTCAATGGCCAGTGGAGTACCAAAGAGATCAGTGATCGGACCTAGCTATTGTCAATGTAACTGATTTAGATGAGGGAACTAAATGTAATCTCTCCAAGTTTGCAGCTGACAAACCTATTCAAGGTGAACTGTGAAAAGGCTGCAGAGATGTATCAGTGTGAGTTGGACAGGTTTGCTGAGTAGGTAGATGCATAGCAGATGAAGTATAAGATGTATAAATGTGACTTTGGTATCAAAAACAGAAAGGTACATTATAATCTGAATGTGATGAATTGGAGCAAGGGGAGGTCCGATGAGACCTGGGTGCCCTTGTACTCCAGTGGCTGAAAGCAGTTGGATGCAGAAGGTAATGAAGAAGGCAAATGGTATGTTGACCTTCGTAGTAAGGGAATTTGAATACAGAAGCAGTGATAGTTTGCTGCAATAGTGCGGGTCTATGGGAGACCACGCCTGGAGTATTGTGTCCAGTTTTGTTTCCTTTTGAGGAATGATGTTCTGGCGATGCAAGGAATACACCAATGGTTTCACAGACTGATTCCTGGGATGGCAGGACTGATATGAAGAGAGGCTGGATTGGATATGGTTATACAGTTGGTTCCGCTCTATTGCAGTAGTTCTGTTCTCCCTGTAATATGAAAGTCACGAAATAGCACCATTTCAACTATTGGGACCAGAATCGCATTATAACCAATACATGCTTTTAAAAGTTTGTGCTTTAGAACAAGTGTCCCCAATTTGTCAATTGTGTTACAACAAATTCACATTAATGAAGTGCACATTAGAGTAGAATGACCTATATTTATTGGCAATTAGAAGAATGGTTGGAGGACTGTCTCTTAGAAACCTTTAAAATTCTAACAGGACTAGACGAGGTAAATGCAGGACTGATGTCCCTGCTGACCAGGGAGCCTTGAACCTAGTGTCACAGTCTAAGGATGTTAGGAAGATGTTTAGGACTGAGATGGGGAGAAATTTCTTCACCCAAAGAGGGGTGAGCCTGAATTCTCCACTACAGAAAGCAGTTGAGGCCAAAAGATTCAATGTTTTCAAAAAGGAGTTAGATATAGTTCTTCGGGTTGAAGGGATCAAAAGATTTGGGCAAAAGCAGAAACAAAGCACTGAGTACAATGATTAGTAATGACCATGTTGAATGGCAAGCAGGTATGAAGGGTCAAATGGCCTTTTCCTGTTCACATTTTCAATATTTCACTGATCTAACCTGCACAACTCTGCGGGTTAGAAATTTCCAGGCATTCGCTACTCTGTGGGAGATGAAATTTCTTTACATCTGTTTTAAATGAGTGCCCCCTTATTCTCTAACTGTCCGCTAATTTGAGATTCCTTCATTAGTGGAAACACCTTATGAGCCTTCAAGACCCCTCAATATCTTGTATGTTTCAATAAGATTATCCCATGTGTCTTTTTTATTAGAATTTAAAAGATTTATCTGTTAGCCATTCTTGATGAGTCAACTCTCCGTTTGAGAAATTAGCCAAGTGAATCTGATTTGAACAGTCTTCAATGCCATGTATATCCTTTTTGAAACAATGGGACCAAAACAGTATACATTGTTCCAGGTCAGCTCACCAACATCCTGTACAGTTCTAATAAGGGTTCCCTATTTTTAAATTCCACGCCCTAGCAATCAAGGCCAAAATTCCATTTACCACTTCTGAATTACTTGCTGCACCTGCATGCTAACCTTTTGCGTTTCATGCACAAGAACATCTAGATCACTTTGAGATGCACTTTTGGCATCTATTAAAATGATACTCACTCTCTTGATTCTTCCTCACAAACTGCACAATCACACACTTTCCTGTATTTGACTCCATCTGCCAAGTTTTGCCCACTCACCCAACCTTTTTTTTAGCATTTACTAATGTTTATTATTATTTATCCTGTTATGGTTTCCATATAACCTTATCCCAACATGTATTCCCACCTAATTTTGTATTGTGAATAAATTTGTATACGTTATACTCTGCCCTCTTCTACAAGTCATTCATATAAATAGTAAATAATTAAAGCACTAGGACTAATTGTGTGGCACTCTACTAATTACGTTTTTTAAACCTGAAAAGGCACATTGATCCTGACTTTGACTACTGTGTGCGAACCGATTCTGGATCCATGCAAATTATCCCCGACAATACGAGCTCTGACACTTCAGTTTTCAGCGGTTTTTTTTATTCTCATTAATTACTTCATAAGGCTGTGCAGTCACGTGTAGTATTTATTTGATATATGGGCCACTTGAAATTGGACAGAAGCAGAATTATAAGACTTCATCAGTATCCTCAATCATAACTGTTCAATGAAACTTAAAGACACAACATATATGGAAAGCATTAATTTCTGGATCTGATTTCCTTAATTTAAATTGGCAATTGACTAATTGGCAACAGGTGTAGCATAGCAGCAAATGCTTTACAAATAAAAATAACTGACACATGCTTCAGTATTCAAAAAGCCATTAACTTAAACATGTTTGTGGTCACAGTTAAATGTTTGCATGATTGTCTTCAATAAGTTACTACACCTCATGTAATTCACAGTAAATGAGAAGCTTTGAGATATGACAACGTAAAAATGCAAATCTTTATGTCAACATTTCGGCACTACATTACCCAAATGGCAATGTTCATTGCAATAGCATTCACTACATTTTTCATCCTTGTACGATCCCCTGAATTCCTTCAACCTTGAGGTGGAAGTTCCACATTTGATTTGCAAGAAAATAATTAACTCAGTTTTCATAGTTTCCAGTTAGATGAACATTTCTTTATCGTAAAACTGATCTCTTCCCTATATAAGCCTCTCGTTTGACCCCACCCCATCTCCCTGTGCACACCCTCTTGCTGCTCCGCCCAATTTCTTTTGAGCCTGTCAACAAATGAGACAGAGAGGGAGAAAAAGAACCAGGATTAGAGAACCCGCTCATCAGGAATTTTGACAGTTCTGTTTCGACATTTTGGAGCCTTTGGGTGCAAATTTGTCTGATATCCCTGTGTATTTTGGGTATTCACTAGAAAGCATAAGCAATTTTCTTTGTGTCAATGGACTACAGCAGTTCAAGAAGGTGCTTCATAAAGGCAATTAGTGATCCAAAATAAATGTTGGTCTAGTTAGCAGCATTGTAAATCTTTGGGGGGGGGGGGAGAATCAAATTGCAGACTTAAAATTTAACCTCTTGCTGGTGCAGATTGTTATGCTACTAATTAATAAAAACAGTATGTTCAGTGATAGAATGCAAGTAATTGCTTTCTGTGGATAGCTTTGTACTATACAGCACAGCTGGCTCCACAGGGAGGGCACAAGATGGACAAGCACTTATGCCTGCAATGTGGCAGGAGTCCTACAATGGAGTTTTATTCATGACCGAACTCCTGTTAGTTGCTTAATCTGAAGAACTGCCACATGTGCATAACTCTGAACTGATACTTTTTTGTTTAATGCTCATGTAATGATTTGTCCTTACTTGCTTCACTTCCATCATTACTTTGTCAATATATATTTCTAACACTGAAGAGTTGTTGCTGTATACGGAATGTGCTTTTTTTCCTGATAAAAACATGGGCCAATAGAAATTTGTGTACATTCTGTTGCTGTTGTGTTTTCCCTTTTTAAAAGCCAGATTTGCAGGTGTGGATAGAAAACCAGCGCAGGTGCTTAGCAGACTTGAATTGGAAGTCTTTGTCTGTTTTTGAAACTGCAGTTTCTCTCACACGCGTGCCTATCTTTCCATGGGAGGCCCAAGTTCACTTCATTAAATCTGATGTGTTGATGTGCCAGTATCAAATGGTGTACTTTCAGGGCAGTGGCTTCACTACATCTTACCTTTTGAAAAAACTTGAGCAAAAGAGCTGCTTAGATTGGTGGGTAATTCTGACTTTGAGGTCTTGTTCATAAAATTTTTGAGGGCTCAGATTAAAATTTCGTGTGAAAATGATCACTGATGCTAAAATATATTGGACGAGATTACAAAAAAGTCACAGTATACAAAACCAATAAAGGAAAATAACCACAAAGATCAATGACTGGGAATTCAGCGTTCTAATTGATCAGAGCAATGATTCTGTTTTATGCCAATTGCATTGTGATTGCACAGGCATTTTAGAGATCATATAAAGTAAAAGGGAAAATTCTGCAGGATGCAGGAACAGAGGAATCTGGATGTATAAGTGCATAAGTGCCAGGACAGATTGAGAGCACAGATAACACAGCATACTGTGTCCCTGCCTTTATAATAGGGCATAGACTACAAGAGCTGTTGAACTTGTACAAAATGCTGGAACTGGAGTAAAATGCACAGGTTTGGATGCCACACTTATTGAAGGATTTCAAGGAGTTCCAGAGCATGCAGAAAAGATTCAGGAGGATGCTTTTCAGGTTTAAGAATTTCAGTTGGTAAAGTTAGGATTGTTTTTCTTGGAGAAAAAAAAAAGGCTGAGAGGAGATTTGATGGACTTAAACTTGGACTTAGTTTTTCCCATACTCTGAAGGACAGTGGGCAGCAAGATTGTGCTGTTGGTGTACACACACACACACACACACACTCTTGCTGCAGTCCAGATCCTGCTCTTAAAATTCTCTTTTTGAAATGTGCTTCTCCGGGTCCTCTTTGGCTGTAGTGTCTTCATTTTCTATTTTATTTTTATTCATTCATGGGATAAGGGCATCACTGGCTAGGACAGCATTAATTGCCCGCTCTTAATTGCCCAGAGGACAGTTAGGAGTGAATCACATTCCTGTGGGTCTTGAGTTGCATGTAGGCCAGACCAGGTAAGGATGGCAATTGACAATGGATTTATGATCATTATATTCTTGATTGCAAATGTTTTAAATTGAATTCAAATTCCACCATCTGCTGTATTGCGATTTGAACCCAGGACCCTAAAACATTACCTAGGTCTCTGGATGAACTGACCAGTGATAATACCATTCGGTCGTTGCCTCCCCTGTGATGGTGTCCATTTTACTGTCACCCTCAAAGATTGTATACTAGGAGATGAAATATATGCCAGTCTAGGTCTTCTCTCTGCCATGATATTCTGTAGATGCTTCTGACCAATCTATATAGAACTTCTACACTGATAATGTCTGTCCAAGTGGTGCCCAAGATCTTGCTTGTAAGGAATGCTGATGTAAGACATCTAAATTGCATGATGCCTTCACAGTTCTCTTCTGTGTGTCAAGACTGATGGTGGGTATGGACTTTAGAAGCATTTTGATAGACCTGGAATGTGCGTTGTTCTTTGGCAAGTTGCTGTAATTTGTCAAATTGATTATCAAAATGATGCAAATATTTGCACCCACCATTATCATCCTCACAATGAAATCAATAACAAAGAGGAAAGGAATAGGGAGGGAATTCAGGCTGCCTGTACTCCTGTGATATTGAAGTTTGTGATATACGTGCACATCTTAATGCAGTACTTGAAGTTGCCAAATGTTGTACAGTGTTGTGGTATACAAGAGTAATGTTATTGACAGCCTTCTTGAAATTAGTGAAGTTGACAACAACTGGCTTTTGATCCTCTAGGCTCTGCTCCACGTTCTTGAGTGTAACAATCTGCCCATTGCATAACCTATCAATCCAGATCTTTCACCCTGCTGGTTGAACAGGAGTGTTTAAGCTGTGCAGTCAGCATCCTTGCCCTGCTATTTAAATTTAAAAAATCTACAGAAACATGTGAGATTGTCAGAAATTGAGAAAGGAAGGCGCATCCAAATATGTATGTGTGATGTAATTGTTTTAAAGCTGGAAGGAAGTCCTATCCCTACATGGCAGAGTTTTCAGTTGACCCTGTAACAGACTCCAAGTGCTAATGAGATCAAAGAACAGTGGGAAATGCAGGATTAAGGAGAGTGATTTTATTGTAACTACAAATCTATCCACTGCAGCTGAAAGATATTCCAAGACACTGCTTACATTGCCTTTTCGGAAAGAGAGGTGCTAAGGTTACAACTTTGAGAGAAAAATTCACTGTTATTTCAGCCTTGTGAATGATTCCTTATTTTTAAATGTGATCCCTGGTTCTAGAATATTTTAAATCAACCTATTCAGACACATAATGAGACAATCCAAGGAGTAGCTTTGGAGGAGCCTATGCCTCTGCAAATCTCTGAATGGTTATAAACATCTTGCAAACTGTGTGGAAGATAGTGGGGACTGCAGGGAGGTTGAGAGAAGTGGCATCATGGTACAAGAAGCCATTCAGCTGAGGGGGTAGAAAATAGGAATATAGTCGTAGGGGCTAGCATAATTGACAACGTGATTTCATTTCATAGAATGCTGGCATTAGTACTGGTATGCAGGCAATCCAGGTGTTTCAGATTTTTAAACAGTAACAGAATCTGTGGGTTATAGAGAAAAGGTAGGAAAGTGGAGTTGAGGGTTATCAGATCAGCCATATCTCATTGAATGGAGGAGCAGATTCAGTAGGCTGAATGGCCTATATCTGTTTCCACATTTTTATAATCATAAATTAAAATTTGAAGGTAACCTAGCTGGTAATCCTTAAAACAGACAGAAAAAGCTTATTTTAAATAAATAAAAAGGAAAAGCAGCCCAAAGTGACTATTGTCCCCTGAGAAAATGAGGTTGGGGAAATGGCAGAGGAGTTTAAAAAAGACCTTTGCCTCAGACTTCTTAGGAGTGAACATGAATAGCACTCCAAAAAAAAAACTAAATCAAGGGTCAAAAGGTACAAAGATGATAAATATAATAATAATCACTAGAAAATAGTGCAAACTATTTTTGCTCAAGTCGAGAGTGTGGTGCTGGAAAAGCACAGCAGGTCAGGCAGTGTCCGAGGAACAGGAAAATCGGTGGTTCAGGCAAAGGCCTTTCATCAGGAATTCCTGATGAAGGGCTTTTGCGTGAAATGTCAATTTTCCTGCTCCTCAGACACTGTCTGACCTGCTGTGCTTTTCCAGCACCACACTCTCTCTACTCTAACAACCAGCATCTGCAGTCCTCACTTTTACCTATCTTGGTGAAAGAGCAATGATTCCTCTGGATCTGATGGATTGCATCCTCAGATACTAAAGAAAATAGCTACAGAGATAGTGGATGCACTCATAGTCATCTTCCAAGAATTCTTGGATTCTGGAAAAGTTGAGGAGAATTGGAGAGCTATCAATGTAACACTCTTATCCAAAAAAGGAAGGAGACAAAAACACGCAATGAAGCACAACTAACTTAATATTTGCTGGGACACTGTCTATTGTGAAGGATGTAGTAGCAGAGCAATAAGTAATATATATATAGTATAATTGAGCAGAGCTTCAGGAATGGAAAATCACGCCTGACAAATTTAGTTGAATTTTTTGAGGCAGCAAGAAACAAGTAGATGAAAGGGGAACCGGTATACATAAGATATTTGGATTCCCAAAAGGCAATTGATACGGTATTACTTGTAAAGCTATTTGAGATAAGAGCTCTTGGTTCTGGAGGCAGTGTAGGAGATTGGCTAACTAATAGAAGACAAAAAGTTGGGATAAGGGGAGTTTTCAGGTGGCACCCTATAAGTAATAGGATGCCACAGGGATCAGTGCTGGGGTCCCAATTATTTACAAGACATGTTAATGACTTCAATGAGGGAAGTGAATGTAATAAAGCAAAGCTTGTGGATGACATGGAGAGGTAAAAAGGCAAGTTGTGAGTATGACTGTGTCTGCATATAGGTTTACAGACAGGTTAGGTGAGTGGACAAAGATATGACCAGTGAAATACAATGTGGGAAAATGTGAGGTTATGTACAGGAAGAATAACCAAGATGGATATTATTTAAATATATGGACTTCAGTAAGGCATTCAACAAGTTTCCTCACGGGAGACTGATGAGCAAGGTTCGATCTCAGAATACAGAGAGAACTAGCAGTTTGGATACAGAATTGGTTGCAAGGTAGAAGACAGGGGGTGGTGGTGGAGGGCTGTTTTTCAGACTGGTGGATTGCCACAAGGATCGGTGCTGGGTATGCTACTTTTCGTCATTTCTCTAAATGGTTTGGACGTGAGCGTAAAAGGTATCATTAGTGTTTGCAAATGACACCAAAATTGGAGGTGTAGTGGACAGTGAAGAAGGTTACCTCAGATTGCAACGGGATCTTGGTCAGATGAGCCAATGGGCTGAGGAGTGGCAGATGGAGTTTAATTTAAATAAATGCGAGGTGCTGCATTTTGGGAAAGCAAATCTTAGTAGGATTTGTATACTTCATGGTAAAGTGTAGAACACTCTTAAGGAGTTTTGCTGAACAAAGAGACCTTGGAGTGCAGTTTCATAGCTCCTTGAAAGTGGAGTCACAGGTAGATAGGATAGTGAAGAAGGTGTTTGTTACGCTTTCCTTTATTGGTCAGAGTATTGAGTACAGGAGTTGGGAGGTCATGTTGCGGCTGTACAGACATAGATTAGGCCACTTTTGGAATATTGTGTGCAATTCTGGTCTCCTTCCTATCGGAAAGATGTTGTGAAACTTGAAAGGGTTCAGAAAAGATTTACAAGGATGTTGCCAGGATTGAAGAATTTGAGCAATAGTGAGAGATTGAATAGGCTAGGGCTGGAGTGTTGGAGGCTGAGGGGTGACCTTAGAGGTTTATAAAATCATGAGGAGCATGGATAAGCTAAATAGACAAAGTCTCTTCCATGGGGTGGTGGAGTCTGGAATTAGAGGGCAAAGATTTAGGGTGACAGGGGAATGAAATCAAAGAGACCTTAGAGGCAACCTTTTCACGCAGAGGATAGTATGTATATGGAATGAGCTGCCAGAGGAAGTGGTGGAGGCTTGTACAGTTGCAACATTTAAAAGGCATCTGGATGGGTATATGAATAGGAAGGGTTTGGAGGGATATGGGCCAGATGCTGGCGGTTGGGATAGCTGGTTGGCATGGACAGGTTGGACCGAGTGGGCTGTTTTTTGTGCTGTACATCTCTATGACTCGAAATGGTGAAGTCTACAGAAAGCCGCAATGAGGGATTTGGTGGTCTGTGTGCATGAATCACCAAAAGCTAATATCCACGTTCAGTGGGTAATAGGAAACCAGATGTAACATTGGCCTTTATTTCAAAGATAATGGGATATAAAATGGGGAAGTTTTGCTAAAACTCTACAAAACACTAATCAAATCACAAATGGAATACCATGAACAGTCTAAGCCCCCTTATTTAAGAAATGATACACTGACATTGGACACAGTCCAGAGAATGTTCATTTAGTTGATCTTGGGTGTAGAAGGCTTTGTTATGAGGAGAGGTTGAATAGGTTTACTCTGTATTCAGACGAATGAGTTGCAATCTTATTGAAACATAAGAAATTTGGATGACTGAGAGTTTGTTTCCCCTTGTAGGAAACTCTAGGATCAGAGGGTACAATCTCAGAGTAAGGAGTCATCTATTTGAGACACAGATGAGGAATTTCTTCTGAGGGTAGTGAATATATGAAATGTTTTTACTATAGATGGCTGTAGAGGCTGTGTAATTCAGTATGTTCAAGTCTGAGATGGACAGATTTTTAACTAATAAAGGAATCAAAGGATATGGGATAAAGGTAAGAAAGTGGAGTTTGAGAGTTATCGGATCAGGCACAAAATCATCTAATGGCAGAGTGGACTCAATTCGTCAAATTCCCTACTTATGCTCCTTCATTCTACGATCTTGCCTCCATCCCAGGACTTGAACCTGGATCTTCTAGCCTACAGCTATAGATATAATTGCAACATAACAAGACTAAGTAAGAGATAGGAGCAGAATTAGTCCATTCAGCCCATTGAGTCTGCTTTGCTGTTCAATGAGATCATTGTTGATCTGATAATACTTAAAAATTTTCCCCAGTACTTTGAATCTCTTACTGATTAAAATTCTGTCTATCTCAGCCTTGAATATGTTTCATGACCTGGCCTCAACAGCCCTCTTTGGCCTGACCTAAACGCCTTTTTCTCATACGACAGTCACTTCATACCTGTCATCAGCCCAGTGAGCCTTCTGTAGACTGCCTCCAGTGCCACTGTATCTTTCCTTTGCTAAGGGGCCCAATACTATTCACAGTATTCCAGATTTTTCTGACCAGTCCTTCCATAAATTAAAAGCAAACAGTGGTTTTGTGAGCTGTTTCTTTCTGGTAATGATACAGAAGCATAAAAAAGCTTCTTTCCCAACAGTTATCTGGAAAGATATTTCAGATTTGAAGTTTTGCTTTTGGTAGACCTAGTTATGAATCTTAAAATGACAAACAGTTACGTAGAATAGTACAAAATCTGGCTCATTTATATTTTGGTTGCCATTGATGTGAACAGTGGCAACCTTAGCAGCTGTAATTTACTTTTACTTGAGTTGATTGAGCCCTTAATTTGGCAGTTGAAGATTATCATTTTTATAAATGTTTAAAAATAGAATTACTGCAGAGATTGAGCACATTACCTAATCCTATTCAGATTGTTAGTTAAATCATTTTGAAGAAAATGGCCTTGTGATGAATTTTAGTCACCAGCTCATTTCATTAGTACACAGTTCTATATCTTCTTTAACAAATGATTGACAGGAGCATGTGTATATTGTACAGCTGGAAGTATATCATCTGCAAATTTGGTTGGGTAAATATAGTAGACAGTCTGTCGAGTCGAGAGATGGATTGTTCTGGGAAAGGAAGTGCTGTCTATATTCTGAAAATAATTTCCTGCACTTCTGGGACTACTTTTTTTGTAAAGACAATGTGGTGAGGGAATTGGCAAGTCTGTGTGCAATTGAGGAAACACTTGTGGTTGTCTTGTTTGGGGGGGTTGGGGGGAAGAATCACTGAAGTTGTAAGCTAACTGGCTCATTCCCCAGAGGCATAGGTTTCTTTTGGTGTGCTTTGCTGAGTAGCTGCCAAAATATTTTTTTCTTGAAATATATCAGTCATAGAGCAGATTTTTAATTCTGTGATTTCAGTGTTGCTTATATTTTTGAAACTGTAGAACAATGGGTAGCCATCACCTTTGGTTGTGAGATGTGCTTTTTCTAAAAAAAAATCATTTTTGCTGTAAAGGTCAGTCTTTGATAGCTTTGTGGAAGCACAGAGCTGCTAAATCCCCTCATTTTTATTCATACAAATACAAGCATTTAGTGAATCCCAGACAACCACAAAGCTCAGTGGCAGGTTGAATTTTGAGTGACAGCTGCAACAGGCTCTCCTTTTTCCCTCCACCACTGGTTTGAATTAAATTTATCGACACATTTCCCAGTTAAGAAAATTGGAGCTAATAGTTCTCAGTTTTTTCAGCTTTATTTGGTAATTTTAAACACAGCATTTCTGACAATCCTGTTTGTCATAATTTTAAATTTGTCTGCACAACTAAACCCCATATTTGCAAAAGAATGTTCAAGGGCATACATGATGTGACACTATCAGGAATGAAGTCAGTGGCCAGGTTAGCAATGACAGGCTGTTTTATTTGTTTTGGACTGGAGCCTATATTTACGCTTTCTTTTCCAGTATTGCCATATAAGATTTAAAACCACAGGGAGCTTTCCAGGGCATTGACTGGTGCTTTATTTCCTAAAATAACCCAGCTTGTGAAGAAACTACTTACCTGGAAATAAAATTACATACTCTACTTTTTGACAATTAAAAAAAACGTTTCCACTTACATGAATGGAACTTTTGGAAAGTGCATCTGTTTGCATCTTGAATTCAGGAATCTAGATGTCACCAATGACACTTTGATTCATTGAATGATGAGTGTTAGCCAAGAAACTATTCTAGAATGAACAGTTATATTATTACTTATAAATGTATAGAAAAATGAAGTCAGTCATGATTATTTCTCTTTAATTTTCAGTTTTCTGTTAATGGAGCTGCCATTTACTGGGGGTCATTTACTTCTCTGCAGGGAATGGAAATGACGAGTCATTCTGTGCGGTTCTCAAATGCTCCGGAGTTTGTTTTGCACAACTGATACCAAAAACTTGCAATAATCATAAGTTTATTTGTTGGTTTCTTAACTTTATCAACATTTTTACAAACGTCGTTTGTTGAGGAAACACACCAATTATGAGAGACTTGGCTTCAGGTGATAAATCAGCATTGACATTTTCGTAAACTCTAGAAATCAATTAAGTAGCCATGTCTAATGTTTTAGAAGTTAAAATATTGCAAAGGTTGTGGAATAAATTTATAGCAAATTTTTTAATAGCTTTTCTTCATTTCCACACTTTCCTCCTTGCTTAAAATCCTCCCCAAAATCTACCTCTTTGAAAAGTTTTGGTCATCTGTTATACCATTTCCTTCAGCTTGCTGTCATTTATTTTTGTCTTTTTTCATATGAAATGCCTTAGGGTATTTTATTTAATTAGGATGCTATTTAGCAAGCTGTTGTGCATTACATCTGGAGTTGCAAATCCAAATTGAACGATTTGATCATTTTACACGCGCTGATTAATTTAAAAGTTGTCATTTCTTACTTGCATGCCTCAAAATGGTGACCCATATAAACCCTTTTTAAAATAAAAGTTAGTTCAGCTACAGCTAGATTCGCAAAGCCTCCTGCCAAGAAGTTATACTTCAGGTTGTAAATCTGAGCCGTTAACGGTGGTTTAAATGAGGACTGACAGCCTGGCTTAACCGTGATGTGGAGATGGATGCAACTTTTTTTAAAAGCGTGGTTCAGTTATAGGTGTTGAATAATTTAAGTGTCCCAGCAGGAGGTAATTAATCACTTACTTTTGTGACTTGATGACAGAAGCATTGTATAAGACATTTGCAAATTAAACTCATGAACTTTGGATGCAGTGTTCATTATGATGGTCATTGAATTTCACTGAGCAATGTTTGATATAAACCTGTTGCTTTTTGGTTTTAATTACTAAACCTTTAAGTTGGAATTGGAACTTTAATTAGTTGTATTGAGAGACTGCCTTCTAATGGAAGTAAGGAATAGTTAAGTTGGTCAAAACACTTGAATTTCAAAGTTTAAATCCTGAAATTTTCATATTAGTTTGAGATCCATAGTTTATGCCATTGTTTATTGTTTAGTGTTCTTGGACACAGTTGGACTAATGGTGTATCTTTCAGCAGTTTTTTTCTGGCCTTCAAACGTTACTGCCCAATTTAGACAATTAAGTGTTTGAACAGAAATAAGAAGTTGTGAGCACCCATCAGAACAGTGTCAGGTGGATTGAG
This sequence comes from Chiloscyllium punctatum, assembly GCF_047496795.1. Lineage (NCBI taxonomy): Eukaryota > Metazoa > Chordata > Chondrichthyes > Orectolobiformes > Hemiscylliidae > Chiloscyllium > Chiloscyllium punctatum. The sequence continues at coordinate 106,666,756 of NC_092751.1, forward strand.
AACATAACATTCTCAACACCAACAATGATTGGATTTTTAAACATAGGTGTCTTCGCAGGACTGAGTATTGACCAAAATTTATGATGGTGGTTTATAAGGAGTTGCTTGGATCATGTCCAAAAGCATGATCAAGGGCAGCATGGTGGCAGTGGTTAGCACTGCTGCCTCACAGCGTCAGAGACCTGGCTTCAATTCCCATCTCGGGCAACTGTCTGTGTGGAGTTTGCACATTCTCCCAGTGTCTGTGTGGGTTTCCTCTGGGTGCTCCGGTTTCCTCCCACGGTCCAAAGATGTGCAGGTTAGGTGAATTGGTCATGCGAAATTGCCCGTAGCATTAGGTGAAGGGGTAAATGTAGGGGAATAGGTCTGGGTGGGTTGCTCTTCGGAGGGTTGGTGTGGACTTGTTGGGCCGAAGGACAAGTTTCCACACTGTAAGTAATCTAATCTAAAAAAAAGGCATTAAGTAGGATAGGGAGGATAACATGTAGAGATTTAGAGACAAAATTGTAGAAGTTAGGCTCTGACCAATTGAAAGTATCTGTGGTGGAATGATGGAAATTAGGCATGTAGAGATCCCTGGCTCGAGATGAATCCTGAGATAGGGTCAGATGAAGCCATGAACAGGTTTGAAAAACTGGGAATTTTTAAATCAAGGTGTGGTGATTGGGGAATGTCACCATATTTCATGGTGAAATTTGTGAGGACATTGTGCTATAATTGTGGACGTCTTTAGATTTATATCCATTTTTCCTTGCATCTAAATATTTAGAGTCATTAGTTTTATTGCTGTACAGTTTTTTTAAACCATAATCTCAAGTGAATCTCATGAAGTTCCAACTTCCAAGGCTGCCATATTTATAGCTAGACCACCAGATGGAGCAGTATGTGAAAATATTATTTAATCCTAGAATTGAGTACAAGGAACATCATGGTGCCTTCAGACATGGAATGGAATAATTGAGCTATTAATAATTGGGCACACAGTTTTTTTTTATCCACCATGTTGTTTGACTGTAACCATGTTGACATTTTCTGGGCCAGATACATTTGGAAGACAGAGGACATCTAGGGATAGTCAACATCGCTTTGTGCGTAGTAAATCATGTTTCACTAACTTGGTTGAGTATTTTGAAGAAGTGACGAAAAGATGATTAATTGATAGACATTGTCTGTATGGAGTTCAGCAAGATATTTGACAAGGTTCTGCATGGTAGACTGGTTAGCAAGGTTAGATCACATGGAATCCAGGGGGAGCTAGCCAATTGAATACAAAATTGGTTTGAAGGTAGGAGATGGAGAGTGATGGTAGAGGGTTGATTTTTGGACTGGAGGCCTCTGACCAGTGAGGTACTGCAAGGATTGGTGCTGGATCCACTGCTTTTCATCATTTATATGATTGTGATGTGAGCCTAGGAGGAATGGTTAGTAAGTTTTCTGATACACCAAAATTGGTGCTGTAGTGGACAGTGAAGAAGACTATCTCAGAGTACGATGGGACGTTGATCAGATGGGCCGAGGAGTGGCAGATGGAGTTTAATTTAGATAAATGTGAAGTGTTAAAGTTTTTAGTTAGGAAACCCAGGGCAGGGCTCTGGGGCGTGTTGCCAAAGGGACCTAGGGGCGCAGGTGCATATTTCCTTTAAAGTGGATTCACAGGTAGACAGTGGTGAAAAAGGCATTTGACAAGTTTGCCGAATGGTCAGTGCATTGGGTATACGAGTTGTGGCTGTACAGGACATTGGTTAGGCCACTGTTGGAATACTGCATGCAATTCTGGTATTTGTGCTATAGGAAAGATGCAGTGAAACGCGAAAAAGTTCAAAAAGAATTACAAAAACTTTGCTAGGATTGGAGGGTTTGAGCAATAGGGAAAGGCTGAATAGGCTGGGGCTTTTTTTCGTGAAGCATTGAAAGCTGAGGAGTGACCTTAGAGGTTTATAAAATCATGAGGGGCACGGATTGGATAAATAGACAAGGTGTTTTCCCTGGGGTGAGTGTCCAAAACTAGAGGGCATAGGTTTAGGGTGAGAGGGGGAAGATATAAAAGAGACCTATGGGGCAACCTTTTCACGCAGAGGGTAGTGCATGTATGGAACGAGCTGCGCGAAGAAGTAATAGAGATGGGTACAATTACAACATTTAAAAGGCATTGGGATGGGTATATGAATAGGAAGGGTTTAGAGGAATATGGGCCAATTGCTGGTAAATGGGTGTAGATTAGTTTAGAATATCTGGTCAATGTGGACGAGTTGGACCGAAGGGTCTGTTCCCATGCTGTGTGACTCCATCTGGAAAAGGGACCCTTTTGCTTTCCGTAGGTAGTATGCACTTTGTCAATAATGATAGCTCTCAGCTTGGATAATTTGAAAATGTATCTGTTTAAGTGCATAACTTGATACCCTTTATCTTTTTAATACCCTTTATTTGAAATGGCATGTACGTTGTTAACGTTTCGAAAAGGAGCAAAAAAGATAACCGTGGAGGCTAGTTGACATTAAAAAGATGATAGAATGTAGACAATTGCCTGTCAAAATCTAAAATCACAAGACTACAGAATGTATTGAAAGAAACTTAAGCAAAACCGAAGGAAATATTTTTCATAGGTCGCTGGATAGAGTTGTGGAATTCCTTGTAATAAAAACAGAATTTACCTTGCAGTATGTGAAAACAATGTTTAATCAGTGTTCCTAATGCTCTTATTCATTCATGGTGTTGCTGCTGAGCTAGCATAATGGCCATCTCTAATTGCAGTTTGAAATGAGTAATTTGCTAGGGCTATTGTAGAGAGCGGTTGAGAGTCAACTGCACTGCTCTGGGTCTGGAGTTGCATATAGTCCAGGTCAGGTCAGGTCAGGATGACAGATTTTTCTTTCTTAAAGAACGTTATTAAATCAGATAAATTTTTGGAGAATTGGGAATAGTTAAATGATTGCCTTGAGAAGAGCTTTTAATTCCAAATTTTTGTTGATTCAAATTTCATGTGTTGGAACACATTTTCAAATGCATGTCCCCAGAATATGAGACTAAGTCTCTGGATTGCTAGTTCAGTAATAATACCACTATGTCACTGCTTCCTCTTAATTGTAGTTTGATGGAATTGTATGCTGCACTTCCCAAAATATCAATTTTTTAAATCCTGGAAACACTTGTTAAAAATAGAATCTGGAAACCAGTGCTTTAGACTGCAAGTTAAACTGTCAGCTTCATTCAAGAATTGACAAAGATGTACACAATCTAGTCATTACAAGCTTTCATAGTAATTTCTGTAACTCTAGGATCAATAATTTGCTTCTGTCAACTGTATTAATTATATGCTGTCAGTCAATCTTCTGTATTGCTCCGACAGGTTAGAATTCAGTTGAGTAAAAAACAGATGTGTTGAGCAAATCACTTCAGAGGTCTGCACCATGGGATATGATTAAACTTGCACCTTGAATTGTCTTTTGTGTCTCTGTATGCCTTCATTAAAGTTTTCACTTGAAGTTCTTAGCCTATCCCAAAAGCCTTGGCTCGGAACTGATTTTATAACTCAGCTGTGCTGCTGAGAGTTTAATTTGGATTTTGTAGTCTGCATGTGCTATGTGCCCAGTTTTCCAGAATATATCAATGTAATTTAGTCAGTTATGTAGAGAATTTTGTTTCTTTAGCCGGTAGAAGATTTTACCAAACAGCGCTCAAATTTGTTTTCAAAGACCCACAAATTCCAAAAGTTTTGCTGAGGAAAAGTTCAATAGGCTTTTATCCTTAGAAAAGAGAAAGCAGAAGGATGATCTATAAGAGGATACTAAGGTTATGAAGGGGTTTGATAGGCTGATATTGGGGGAAAAAGTTTCTACTTGTTGGGAGTGCAAAATCTGGTTGCCATAAATTTAAGAGGCATTTAAAAAAGAAATCCAAATGTGAATTCAGAAGGAGCTTCCTTTACTGTGAAAGCTGAGAATATTGAAAGTGCTACCACAAGTAGTAGTTGAGATGAACAGCATGATGTGCAATACCTTGAGTAATCGACCATTAAATTTTGTGCTTTTCGTGTTTGTTTGTGTGTGTGTGTGTGTGTGTGTGTGTGTGTGTAAGAAATGTACCTTATGTTCATCAGAAAGAGATGCTATTTGATGTGTTTCCATTGGGTTTAATTGGAACAGCGCTGGAGCCCAAAGCCAGAGTAGGTTTTAAAGTGGCAAGCAACTGGGGTACCATTGTAGCCTGAATGGAAGAAACCCTTTTAAGTGGTAGGGCAAAATAGATTTTGTTTCAATCAGTTTAGATTGGATAAATATAAGGTAAAACAAACAAGGACAGGACTTGCCTATTTAATGGGAGGGCCCTGGTTTCGAACAGAGAGACCTAGGGATTCAAGTTTATAGTTCTTTGAAAGTTGCATCACAGGTAGACAGGATGGTTAAGAAGGCATGTAGCTTGCTTGCCTTCATTGCTGAGACCATTGAGTATATGTTGAAGTTATACAGGACGTTGGTGAGGCCACTTTTTGGAGTTTTGCATGTAGTTCCGGTTGCCCTGCTATAGGAAGGATATTATTAATTTGGAGACGGTTCAGAAAAGATTTACCAAGACTAGAGAGTTTGAGCTATAAGAAGAGGCTGGATCGGTGGGGACCTTTTTCATTGGAGTGCAGGTTAAGGGGGTGATCTTATAGAGGTGTATAAAATCATGAGGGGCATGGATTGGGTGAATAGCAAAGGTCTTTTCCCTAGTGTGGGTGAGTTCAAAACTCGGGACCATATTTTTAAAGTGAGGAGAAAGTTTCAAAAATGATTGAGGTGCAATGGTTTCACACATACAGTAGTTAGTATGTAGAATAAACTCCCAGAGGAAGTGATAGATACAGTTACAGTTACAACATTTAAAACCGATACATGAATAGGAAAGGTTTAGATTGATATGGGCCAAATGCAGGCAACGAGGACGAGTTCATTTTGGGAAATGTAGTCATCATGGATGAGTTGGACTGAAAGAGTCTGTTTCCACGCAGTATGGTTCTGACTAGTTTTTGTATAACCACTTAAAACACAAACCCTGTCAGTATTTATTAATGTATCTAGATTTATAATTATGTTATTGCATCCAAACATTCAAATTTTTGTTCTGTTCTTGAAACCTGCTCTCTTACCATACCAAGTGAAAAATTAAATTTTCCCAATTAATTCAGTTTCACATTTAAAGATAGATTTTGTCTATCTGTGTTTTTGCAACAAAATGACCTGACATTTGAGCCATTTTATGAACGATTTAGCATGGTTTGTGCTACATTGGTGTTTGTTCAGCTATTTGCAGTCATTTTGCTGTATGTATATTATATCATTGTGAAACAAAATTGGCTGAAATCAAACTGTTATCAGTGATACATTGATTTAATGGAAAATGTTTGATCCCACATATTTGAGTTTATTTGACACTTGGTCGCTGCTCATCACTCAATTTTCTAATATGTCTGTACTACAATCAACTACAATCTGTGCATTTTAGAAGCAAAAATGTGAGAATCTTCTAATAATTGCAACAGATGACCTTTTAAGTGCTCCCACTTATATGAATATGAGCGATCGCATAGATGCATACATGTGCTCATATCCTCTGAGGTCTGTGGCAAGCTTCATATTTCAGTAGTTGCCATTTATTCCTTTTGTATTCAAATGTCTGTTTCGCTGCTGCATTACATTTTCTCTAGTTTTAATTTTTGTGTTCTAGGAATATTGTACCACCTCAGGTCAGGCTTTGTTGTATTTTTTTCCAACTTTTACAGTGGTTCATGTTAATATATCAGTTCAGTGTTTCAGTTCAGTGTTTCATTTCAATCTGGAATTGTGGAAAATCATATTTGTTACTTTGCAGTTATGCTTTGGTTTCCATTATTTCATCTATGCATTGTTCTTTAGATAATAGATCCAACAGAAGCAAAATAGTTGTTTAGTAGTATGGAACTTAAATTTTTTTTAAGGATAAGGAAATTTTGTTGAAACTTTTTAAAGGGAAAGATGCATGACATGAGAAGAAGGTGGACTTGTATGGAATTTGGGAGGAGCAGCAGCGAAAGTGGAGAGGCTCCAGAAGCAGTCAGACTACCAGTAGTCTTGTGGGGGTTTTGTGGCAGCAAGGTTAAGAGGAGCACTGAGAGTGGAGAGGTCTCAGAAGTAGATAGGTGACACAGCTGCTTCAAATCGAATTGTGACATCACAGGTGCTGGTCGATAATTTCTCTCCTCTCTCGTGACTGAATATTGATTTAAATTAAGGTGTTAAGTACAGCTTAAAAACAATTAATATTTTAAAATTTCAAAACTAAATTTCTTTGTGAGAGTGAGTGGGGCTTTGGTTACTTTTCTGACATAAATAAGATTTTTTTGGGCTATAAATAAACCAAAGCTCCACATTCTAATTTTTGAATTCAGGCAGTGATTTGCACATCCTACACTAAGTGAGAAATCTTAGACGTTCCTGGCAGTCCAGATGACCATGTGTGCAGGAGGTGGTTCTGGTTGGAGCAACTCTAGCATTGGGCTTTGGTGCTTGAGTGGCAGTTGGGTTCACTCAATGCATTTCACAAGGTTGAGAGGTTCCTGGATAACATATTTCAGGATGTGAAATGCAGCTTAAGGAAATGAAGGCAGAGAGGGATGAGTGACTGCCAGAAAGAAGAAAGGGACCAGTTAGGTCATGAATGAATCCCCTGAGCATATCTTGCTTGCAATCTTGAACGACATGCACAATGTCCCTCTCATCCTGGTGGCCACCTTTCTGAATGGCTGGATCATGCTCTGCATAAACCCTCAGGTCAGAAACACCATGTGTCACTATGTACTAAGGTTTTACCTGTCTCTGGTGTTGCAAAGGATCGGTCTGGCCTTGATGCCAAATTGTTGGCCCATTCCGTATATCGCCTGTGTTTTGTTGAAAAAGTTGCAAAACAAAACACCATTGACCATAAAATCCGTCAGGAAGTAATCAGCACCTAGCATCTTTGAGATCCTGCTGGCAAAAGAGAGACTGGATCCTGTCATGCAGTTCCCCAAGTAGACCATCAAAGTCACTTGGCAGATTACCTCGTTGCCAGAACCTTCAAACAAACACCAAGGTGTGTATGGGTAATGGTGAGAAGGACACTGCCCATCAGATCCTTTATGCACACCGCCTTGATGTGGCTGCACTGTGAAGGGACTGTGGATTAGTGGTGCTGGAAGAGCACAGCAGTTGAGGCAGCATCCGAGGAGCAGTCAAATCGACGTTTCGGGCAAAAGCCATTCATCAGGAATGACAGATCTCCATCTGAATGTGCCTTTGCCAAGAAGAGATATGCATTGGTTTTTGTAAAGTTTCATCCTGAGTAGCTCCATGATGTCCTGTGTGGGCTGTTCCTCAGATGCACACCAAGTCAAACGTTGCGTCTTGAGGGCCATCAACTTGGTGAAAGATATTCTTTTGTCTGCCTGTAACTTATTGATCTTCTAGTGTAGAGTTGACCTCAACTGGCATAATGCAAGGTCCAGGCCTATGTGTTAAGTAACGCAGTATAGAGGTTGGGGCAGCTGCTGCCGTAGTCTACAGTCTTTGAGCCAAAATATGATGAGGGTCTGTTCAGCCTGAAGAAGGGCTTATGCCCGAAACGTCGATTCTCTTGCTCCTTGGATGCTGCCTGACCTGCTGTGCTTTTCCAGCAACACATTTTTCGGGTCTGTTCAGTTGTCAGACCCCCTCATTGTCTCAGTGTATGTAAATAGTGTTCCACATGAGTAAGAAATGCCGTTGGATTTTGCAACTGCAGGGAATGTCAAATTTCAGTATTTGTTTTTCTGAATATGCAAAATCTGTACAGAACTACTTCAGTACCTGTGAATGTACATAAAGATTTTTTTATGAATAAGTATATTTTTTCAACCAAAAAAAAATCACTTGCAAACCGTTTCTCAGCCTTAGGAAATAGTGAGAGTGGTGGTGCTTCTATAGAGGCCAGTCACCGTGAAAACTGTGGGACTTCAGGTTGGAGGGAGGAATGAAGGGAAAACGTGGTGGGGATTTTTTTTAATAGAAAGTTTTTTTAATATAAAATTATAAAAAAATTACCTCTGACTCTATAATATCAACAAACGGAGAAAAAAATTACTATAATGTATATGACAGCAAAAGAGGAAAAAACCCACTACAGCACAAACAAAACACAACTATACTTAAGTGCAAAATAGGCAGATCAATAAAGGTAATAAATAAGTAAAACAGCTCAGCACAACAAAACATTGGCTCCCAACCTCCGAGAGCCGTAAATGTTGCACACAAATTTATTCAAAATTCTTCCTTCAAGGACATCAAGTACACTAGATCAGACAATCATGGCTACACAAAAGCTTGAGTTAACATGGCAGATTAATCTACATCCAAATAGCCCACAAAGGGCTGCCATATCCTATAAAAATGCTCAGTTTTCCGGTGGACCATACTTGTTTAAAAAAAAATGTCCAGAGGAATATGTCCCATGTCAAGCCTCTGCTGACCCAACAGACCCACGGGGGTTTCAGAGATCCAACACATTCGAATATCTTTCCTTGCACAGAAAGCAAGAATATTAAGAAGATTTTTCCCATGAGCGTCTAGAGAGGATTTATTGGGTAGGCCCAGAAGGAGAGAGAGAGATTCAATCTTAACATCGATCCCCAAGACCCCCTCTATAACTACTGCCGCAGCACTCCAGCATATACGGAGCCTGCAGCAAGACTACAAACAACGAGTGAGTGTACCAATGCTTATTTTACACTCTGGACATAATTTAAGGTGGGAGTGTCTTCATTTTGAGAGACAGTCTGGGCCAGATGGTCCCTATGTCAAATCTTTAGCTGCATGGCATGGGTCCCATTACACATCAAAATCTTCCTTGCATTCTCACAAACGTCTCCATAGAGATCTCAACCCATAATTCCATCTCTCAGACCCCACAAAACCACTCAATCTGAAAGATCACCTTGCAACATAGGATAAACAGTGCTAATAGAGAGGGTACTTTTAGCATAAAGCACCCTTTTCTCCATAACGGATCTGTAGGGGTTGGTCAAAAGCATGGTCCCTTTTTGAATCAAATTCCCGACCTGAAAAAAAAGTGAACGAGGTCTCTGTTAGTTAAACTATTTTTATGGATTATTTGGTCAAACGTCATCATTATTTCACCTTTGAATAAGTTGCCCAAACAGGAGATTCCCCGAGCTGTCCAGAGCTTCAATCCTGGGTCCATTATCCCCGATTAAATCTTTTGTGAATTTATCAGCTATAGGCGTAGGAAAGGATGTTTTAGATGTATTACCCTCCCTCTGCTGCATTGCCCTCCATGCCTTAACAGTATTAAAAATTATTGGATTATGGCAATGTTCTGTGACTTTTCAATTTATGTAAAAGCAGCAGTCTAATGAGGGGACATTTTGCCTGGGAGACCTCAATATCCAGCCATATTGATGGCAGGTCTTTACAAGCCCAGTCACTAACAAAAGATAGAAGGGAACTTGACTGGTATCTTTTAATGTCTCAGTCTTCTCTCTCAAACAGCAGTTTCTTAATGAATTATAGTCATTTTGCAGGGAGGTGCATCCACATGTGTATTGATTAGGTGACTGTGACAATCGGCAAGTGTCAGTAAGCCATCTGCTGTTACACAATAAATGTTCTTAACCTTAACTGGCTTCACGTAATGAATACTTTTCACCTTGTTAAACTGACCTTGCATACTGAATGCTTCCAATATTGTTTAATGGCTTTACATTATGAATGCTTTTTCACCTTGTTAACACATTACCCTTGCCACTAGCACCCCATTGTTAACTGCAAGTTCTTATCTGATCTGAGTCATGTTCAGTTGAACCTCTTGTTTCACAAAACTCAGAACTTAACTCTTTCCCTACCTGCTTATACCCTATACACATTTTCAAAGGAGATGCACTGAAGGACAATAAACATTGAAGATTACCATGCTCTTCTCCATTTTTGAGGCCTTGAGAATGATAAACACCCCCATACTTGTTTTTAATCTGCCCTAGCAACTTAAATGAAAGGTTATTCCTAATGAGTATGGCCATTCTCCTGCTTCTAGTATTGAAGGAAGTGAAGTACACCCAATCAAATCCACCCTGCTGCAGTTTCAAATGTCCTTTATCATTGAGATGAGTCTCCTGTAAAAGGGCAATGTCCACCTTCTCTTTCTAATACTAGAAAGCACCTTTTCTCTTTAATTAGTGAATGGATCCCTCTGACATTCCAGGTAAACTGTTTGAGGACACAATTAGCCTTGACACACCATAACATCATTTAATCTCCAAAAGGAAGAACTTGACTTATCAACTACTGATCGTAAACAAAGAAAATTCACAAAAGATTTAAAAAAAAAACATAAGCTAAAACTACTACATTTAACATCCTAATAACTACATATAAAAAAGGAAAACAGACTAAATCAAATACAACACACTCAACAAGGGGCTCTACCTCCATCCACAAGGGGCACTTGCATATCCCAAAAACATCTTATATCTCCTTCCAGCTTGAACTGCATCCCAGACTCAGGCCAAAAAAAGGAGAAAAGTAAATAAAGAAAATAATCTTAACAAGAATGTAGACACTTTACCCGGTCCCCAAGCATACATTATCATCATTAATATCAGTAAAAAAAAGGGTTCAGCAACATTTTCTTAAAAAGGAAAGGGGAGAAAAAAAACACTATTGTCCACATACTTTAAGTTATCTGGTCTATTTTAAAGTGTCCAAAAATTTTTTGACCTTTTTCGGAGGAGTCAAAAGAATACACATACCCATCATACTCAAAGCGAAGCACCGCCAGGTATCTTAGGAAGTACTGGATACCAAGGTGTCTCCATTTTCTTTTGGCTTCATCAAAGGTCTTCCTTTTCCGAATTACAGCTGCAGAGAAGTCCTGGAAAAACTTAATTTTGGAGCCTAGGTAAATTAAAGCCTGTGAATCCTGTCCCTTTACTGTGGAGGCTTCCATAACTTTGACTTTGTCCCTCTAGCTGTGATGTTGCAGTAGCACCATGCAAGGCTATTGGTCCGAGTCGGGCCTGTGCAGCACGACTTGATGGGCTGTTTCCACTTTTACTCAGTCTGACACAGTCTCCAGGCCCAGAAATTGCGGCAGCCAGCTTTCAAAAAAGTTCGCTGGCTGGTCTCCCACTACTCTCTCCGACAGCCCCACCACGCGAACGTTCTTCCGTCTATCTCTGTTTTCAAGGTCATCGACATGCTCCTGTAATGTAAAAGTACTTATCCCTCCAGTACTCAAACTCATTCTTTTGTAGAATCGATCTCTGTTTTGGAAGCTGCGGTTCTCCTTTCAACTTCCTCCATTGGGCACCCTAGGCCTTCCAGCTGCTCCTTGTGCTTTTGGAGCATAACTGTGACCGGGTCCAGTCTGGCCTGGAACTTCTTTTCAATTGATGACTCAATCTTCCCTCGGTGTTTTGCAAACTCTGTGGCCAGGCCCTGGTGAGTGAGCGACTCTGGTGGGCTGGTAGAGGGAGCTGCGGAACTGCCTAACTGCTCAGGTGAGTGTGCCATATGTTGGGAATTGCTGGGGCTTTTACCTTTTGTCATATTTCTTTAGTCAAGCAAACTTTATAGTAGGATTTGTGTAAGTTCTTTAGGTTCTGAAGCTCTTTAAATACCACATTTTCATAGAAGTAATTTAATTGAGGAGGCGAGAGTGCTACTTTGCCTGAACTGGGATATAGAGCTCAGCAAGCAGACCTTTCAGATCACTACCATCTTAGATCCACCGTGAGGATTTATTAGTGGGGACATAGACAGGGGCTCCTATAGCCATAGGCATGACTCAAGGATGGTATGTTGCCTTCCTAGTGTCAGGATCAATGATGATGTGGTGTGTCCTGAGGGGATGAATGTACAGCCAGATATCATTTTTTATGTTGGGATCAATGATGTATGAAGATAGAGAAATAAAGCCTTACAAACACGCTTTAGGAAGCTAAGTAGGAAATTGAAAAGCAGGACTTCATTGATAGTAATTTCTGAAATATTCCAGGAGTCATACTGTAGTTTGATTTACAACTCTTATACTCCAACCCCCTCAAAATAAGGACCAACATTCCATTAGTCTGCATAATTCCCTGCTGCTTCTGTGTACTGGTATTCTGTGTGTTGTGAACTTTGTTGCACTAAGATAAAGTGAAAAGTGTTTTAGATTAGATTAGATTACTTACATTATGGAAACAGGCCCTTCGGCCCAACAAGTCCACACCGCCCCGCCGAAGTGTAACCCACCCATACCCCTACATCTACATCTACCCCTTACCTAACACTGCGGGCAATTTAGCATGGCCAATTCACTTGACCTGCACATCTTTGGACTGTGGGGGAAACCGGAGCACCCGGAGGAAACCCACGCAGACACTGGGAGAACGTGCAAACTCCACACAGTCAGTCGCCTGAGGCGTGTTGTTTAGCACGTTACACAGGCAGATCATAGTTGAATTTAGTTGAAGAATAGAATGTATGAATGCTTTGTTAAAGAGAAAAAGTTAACAATCACACAACACCAGGTTATAGTCCAACAGGTTTATTTGGAAGCGCTACCTTTCCGAGCGCTGCTGCTTCATCAGGTGGCTGTGAAGCAGGATTGTAAGACACCGAATTTATAGTAGAAGATTGCAGTGTCATGCAACTGAAGTGATATATTAAACTTCGATTGTTGTTAAGTCTTTCATCTTTTAGAATGTGTTGCAGGTTTTGATTCACTAATATGTAAATCTCCGAACTACCTTTAAGTCACATTCTCAAGATAACTTATGGTTTTATGTAAAAAAAAGCGACATCTCAGCTTAGTGCATTAAAGGTGAGATCAGAGTCTGTATTTTTTCCAACCTTGAGTCAGACTGGTTCTTTTTTCCAAAATGGAGTTTGCAAAATACAATGTATCAACCTCTAATGTGGATACATTTGCAAGCTTGGGTAATACGTATCCCAGGCCATTGAAGGAGGTAAGGGAGGAGATATCGTTTTCTGGCAGTAATTTTCAAATCCTTTTTGGTTCAGGTGAACTACAGAATACTGGAGGACTGCTAACATTGCACCATTATTGAAAGAGAGGGAAAAGGATAGATCAGGAGATTACAGGTCAGTCAGTTTAATCTCTGATGTTACCATCATTTAATTCCCCCACTATCAACATTGTGAGGGTTACCATTGACCAGAAATTCAATTGGACACTCCATATAAATACAGCTGCTGCAAATATCAGAGGCTAAAAATATAGCAGCAGGTTACTCCCCTCCTGATTCCGTTGTTGACATGGCACATGTCAGGAGTGTGATGGAATACTCCCCACTTGCTGGATGAGTGCAGCCCAACAACATTCAAAAAGCTTGACACCACCCAGGACAAAGCAGCCTGCTTGATTGGTGCCACATTTACAATTATCCATTCCCTTCACTACCAGTGCTCAGCAGCAGCATGTACTGTCTACAAGATGCATGGCAGAAATAAGCCAAAGATCTTTAGACATTACCTTCTAACCCAAATCTGCTTCCACTTAGAAGGACCCTTGTATTTTCTTTTCTAGAGACTCTTAAATACTTGATGCAACTACAACATGCCAACTTCTGTGACAACCAAAATTTTATTAAGCAAGTACAGTACAAACTGTGGAGAAATTTTTAACACTCTTTGCCGTGCTTACAAAACATGTCAAGAGATCTCTCTGAACAAAGGAAACAGTCTTCTTTTATACAAAATCTTTACATCACAGTCAGTAATGCCCACTAAACAGCCCTCAGCCATTCCACCACAGTCATATGCCACTCAAGACAATGCAGTGACCACATCTTTTCCAGAAACAATATAATGTAAATCATTGCTTAATGGTCAAATCTGTTGTGAATAGTTTCTTAATTACAGGGAGCAGTCAAAATTCCAACTGTAATGTTCTTATTGATTTTGAATAAGATGATGATACAAATGTAAACTATCTCTGAATAGTAGGAGATGGCCATGTAATTGGCTCTAAATGGTGAGGATGGGAATGTAAATTCACTTACAGTCTACATGTAGAACAGAGACATCCCACCCTGCCCCCGAGACATTCAATTTCTTGCAGGTCAGCAGAGCAAATTAACTCTTTAATATCGCAGGACAAGGGCAGCAGATAAATAGGAGTAGAATAGAATAGAAATTTATTGTCACGTGTACTTTTACATGAAATATACAGTGAAAAGTTTTATAATAATACCATAATCAAATTCCCTTCTAAACCACTCACCATCCTGACTTGGAAATATATTAGCGTTCCTTCACTGTCACTGGTCAAAATCCTGGAATTCCATCCCGAACAACATTGTCTGTCTACATGTGCCTATTGCACATGGACTGAGGTGGTTCAAGAAGGCAGCATGCCACCACCTTCACAACGCAATTAGGGATAAGCAATAAATGCCAGCCAGTCAGTGTCTGTGTTGTGTGAATGGATAAAAATAAATGCATTGAAGTACATTTTGTTTTAAGGTATTTTGTTGCCAATGCCTGTTTGAAATGCACTTCTGACATTGGTTACAGCCATTGTGATACAGAAGTAAACACCCCAGACAACACCTCATTTCATCCTTAAAATTGAGAACGCTCACCATCTATCTTCAGTTAGGTTTGAAATTAGAATTAAAAAGGAAAGCTCTTTTAATTTAAAAAGGCTGCAGATTGAATGATCAAATCAATAGAAATATGAGCATTGTTTGACAAACTAGATAATGATTGAATTTAACAGGTGTACCACTTTAGGATCACATAAAATGTATTATATTTCAGGTGTACGTAGAACTTTGTATACATTGCAGGACCTTAAGAACTCCAAAGCAATAATCATTTATGCATAATAAGGCTTGTGTTTGGAGTAAAATAAATCAAATCATTCTTGACTGCTTTGGATGACAAAAATTTGCTTTTTATTTGAAGAATTAATTTTGTGACTTTGGTAAATGATCATTTGCAGTAATTTGTAATGTCTCCCTTTGTTCATGTTGGAAGTTTAGTTTAGTTACTGTTTAGTTACCCATCCTAGCCCATGGGAATGAACAGTTGTGTATTCAAGTTTAGTTCCCTAGTTCAGTCAGGGTGTAGTGGAGCTTGTCTTTGTGTCAAGCTGTGTAAATCCATTTGCTTACTGGCAAAGTGAGCGTGAAAACAGCAGCTCTGCTACCAATGACTGGACCAGATGTCTTTGGCTCTTCCTACAATGTACACTTTTTGCTGATGAAAATCATGCAGCAGCAATTTTCATCTGAACAATTCTGCTGTCATAGTTATTCAAATCAATTTGTTCCATGCAGCAATAACTCAGTTTTTTTTCTACACCATATTGGAAAAATCTGATTTTTAGATGTGCCATATAGATGATTTAGTGCTGTCTAAGCTGGAAAATCATTTTCCAACATTCTTACTCCTTGGATATGGTTAGTTTCTGAGGAATAAACAATGACTTTTTTGATTACTTGTATCCTGCAATGTGAAGGTACAGGTGTTAGACTGGGATGGAAGTCACCTGGCAAAGGAGCAGTGGTTTGGAAGCATGTGATTTGAAATAAACCTGTAGGACTATAACCTGGTGTCATGTGACTTCTGAATTGCTTCATATAGATATGAACATTTAGCATGTAAGCACAATCCAACAAACATTTTTGTTCTTGATATCTTTAATCTGGTGTGCGCTCATAATATAAAGAAACATCATCTCCAGGGATCCTTATTTTTCAACACAATTTCTTCTGCTTTTCCTTTTGCAAAAGCGTATTTAAAAACATCCATGTATTCGAGACACTGCTAAGCAGGTGAGACTAATGGACATTTTGTTTGATTGTATGTGTTTAAATTCAAGAAGGATTCCTTAAAGCATGAGGTTTAACTTTGATTTAAGAAATTTTGCTCTGGATTCTTAACCAACAGGTTGTAAATGTTTTGCTTCATTTCAACTTTATCTCAAGCACTGGATAGGGAAACAGATGGAGTGCTGTGGAAAGGTGATCAGCAGCTTCTGAATTTTAATTGTTAATAGTCTGCCAATACTTTCTACATCTGCAGTTGACAGATGATTTGGATGTGAACATAGGAGGTATGGTTAGTAAGTTTGGAGATGACACCAAAATTGGAGGTGTAATGGACAACAAAGAAGGTTACCTCATTACAATGGGATCTTGATCAGATGGGCCAGTGGGCTGCAAAGTGGCAGATGGAGTTTAATTCACATAAATGTGAGGTGCTACATTTTGGGAAGGCAAATCGGCAGGATTTATATACTTAATGGTAAGTTCTTGGGGAGTGTTGCTGAACAAAGAAACCTTGGAGTGCAGGTTCATTGTTCCTTAAAAGTGGAGTTTCAGGTAGATAGGATAGTGAAGAAGGCATTTGGTAAGTTTGCCTTTGTTAGTCATTTGGAGTTGGGTGGTCATTGTTGCAGCTGTGCAGAAAGTTGGTTAGGCCACTTTTGGAATACTGTATGTAATTCTGATCTCCTAGCTATAGGAAGGATGTTGTGAAACTTGAAAGGGTTCATAAAAAAATTTATAAGGATATTGCCAGGGTTGGAAGGTTTGAGCAACAGGGAAAGGTTGAATATGCTAGGGCTACTTTCTCTGGACCATCAGAGTCTGAGGGTGAGTATACAGAGGTTTATGAAATCATGAGGGGCATAGATAAGGGAAGTAGACAAGGTCTTTTCCCCAGGGTGGGGGAGTCCAAAACTATAGGGCATAGGTTTAAGGTAGGAGGGGCAACTTTTTCACGCATGGAACGAGCTGCGAGAGGAAGTGGTGAAGGTTGGTACAATTACAACATTTAAAGGCATCTGGTTGGGTGTGTGAAAAGGAAAGGTTTAGAGGGATATGAGTTAAATGCTGGGAAATTGGACTAGATTTAATTAGGATATCTAGTCTGCATGGATGAGTTGGACCAAAGGGTCTGTTTCCGTCCTGTACATTCTTATGATTCTGTGTATAAATGCTGCCTATGATTCTGGCTTAAATTTAAAGGTTTTAAAATTGTTTTGTAGCCAGCTTAAGAGTTTTTATATTTTAATGGCCTTCAGGTTTGAAGTATAGTCACATTCGACTTAAAACATAACTATTTATCTCTCCACAGATACTGTCAGAGCTGCTGAGTTTCTCCAGAACTTTATTTTATTTCTGAAGTTTGATTTCTATCCATGATAAAACTGTCTTCATTATTTCACTGTAACAAAATGTTTTAGTTGCAACTTTATTTGTATGTTTCATTTCAAATCTTGCATTAAAGTATCAGGTAGTTGTATTAAGAGAGAATATTGATTTACTCCCAAGGGTCTTATCTTACAGTCCCATGTATGAGGGACAGACTTCATTTCTGTGTCCTTCCCTTTTTCTGTTACAATTTCAGATCCTGAAAAGACCATTTGCATTTTGATCAGGCTTTTTTTGAAGATGGTATTGTGAAGCAGGCCATTTGTAGAAAGCCCACATATTGCCAAAGTTAGCTGCTGCACCATAGGGTCGATACTGCGTTATATGAAACTTAATATAAATTGGCTTGCGCAGTCCAAGAATGAGCACTCCTTGCTGACGGTTCTTCATAGCACTTAACATTGTTTGAAGCCAGAATTTGCACATATACGTTTGAAACTGAAAATAATTATCTGCAGTTCTCAATGAAGCATTCTTGTGGAATTATATTCTCTATGTCTCCAGATATATAAATGCTGTCTATGATTATGGCTTAAGTCAAAACACTTTGAAGCCTGGGTAAAATTTAAAATTAATTTTGTAGTTAGCTTTAGAGTTTTATGCTTTTGTGACTTTCAATTTCCAGCATGGGAAATAATGTTGTTTGTGGTTTTGATTATATTCACAAGGTTTAATGTTCTCCTAAAGTTGGTTGCCTGTCCTCCAGGGGGATAAGTCTGGCTTGGTCTCATGTGAAGTTTATTAGGTATTGTGTGTCTCTCTCTCTCTCTCTCTCTCTCTCTCTCTCTCTCTCTCTCTCTGTCTCTAATTAGAATGAATTGGATTAATTGGTTTTCTGTGAACCCAAGACCCACCTAACTGCTCATAACTCAGTTACTGCTACTTTCTGTGCAGTACCTTCTTGTTTGACTGGAATGCATTGGCACTCTGTGACTGGGATTTAGATAACATGTAAATGCACACTGGATTACTTGTAAGACATTTGAAAATGTTTTGACCATTGTACTTTTTTAAAAAAAAGTGAAAAACAAGCATCGTGCCAACAGGCAGCTTAGAACATTCGCATGGCTAATCAGAATATTGCCAGTATCATTCAGAACAAAATGGTATTGTTCTGACTGAGACAAGTGTGATTGGACATGCAATGCATAATTAAATATTTGTTCATTTAGTCAAATATAATTGTTGCTGTTTAGCAGCAATTTATGAAAGGGTACTTGCAATTTATCTAGACTAGAGAAAGATTGAGTAGAAACTTTCTTGAAATTGATCCCAAGTTCATGTATTTGATGCTTCTGTAGCGAAGAGGAAAGATGTACATGCTGTTCCCAGATGTTATTGTCACCTATAACTTGACACCAGGAGGCTGTAGAGCTGCCTGGTCATGCTTTGTCTTCCAAATTTTCCTAATGCGTCTGCTGAGGAAAAACTGCAAGCTCTGTTTATACAACACAAATCAAAATGCTTGCTCTGTGGTACAGAGTATTAGTCTACTATAGTTGGTGTGTTTGCTATCCTAACCCAAATAATTCTTTATTGAAATGAATCAGGAAGCTCAACATTCCATTTGGTCTTGAGCCGAATATGAGAAAATTATCTGTGCACTTTACTATGTTTGCCATATGCTACATTTGTTTTTAAACAAATTGAATGTAATAGATGCTTGTAAATGCTCTGATTTTTTTTTACCCCCAGCTGCAAGGTTACTAGTACTTGTATGTATCATATTTCAAATACAGTTTGCAAGCATCAAATAAACAGATGTATAATATTGACCCCTCGAAACTAGTGAGATTCATGCTTGGTTCCAAGACCTATGCTGAGTCGATTGACTTCATCAGAAAATGCCCCTTGTATATATGAGATCAAGGTATATCACTGAACAAAGTCTGTTATTCTTCTGGCAGAATAGTAACCATACAGGAATCATGTTTTTGTTTGAGTTGTGAAGCTTGAGCTTTCGGTTACAGTGTCAGAGACTGTTCGCCCATGGAATTGTCCACAACATGGGTCTATGCATTTCTGAGAGGAAAGTGACAAGCTCAGCAGTTACCTTTTGGTGGATCTGTGTGCAGGAACACTTGACATGACATAGTTGGAAATTAAATACGCAAAGTTTTAGCTAATGCTTTCCTTTTTCTGTCTTCGTAAAATATTACCTATATAAAATATTCTCTTTGTGACAGACATTTCTCACTATAAGTTCCAATTTTTATGATGAAGTAACGCAGCAATAATTTGATTGCTGGAGCAAGGAGCTGAAAGCACTGACATGCAACTTAGAAGAAAAACGGTCTGTGTGCTTAAATGTATTTAAAGTGCAATGTTTACCCTGAAGTCTTATGCCTTATGCATACTGACAGCTGGGGCTTGGGCTGCGGGGAGAAAACAATGTTTTTTGCGATCTGCTTCAGGATTGTTTTTTTGTTTGTTGTAGATGGTATGATTGTTGGCGCAGTGGCAGGGCTGTGCTACTATTGCTAAATATACATACTTGACAGCTTTATAATGGGTTCCAGGAAGTTCATTGGCAAATAAAAACAAAGCAACATTTATAGTTGATTGAATTTGAAAAGCTTTTTTTCCTCATTGAATAGGAAATATGTGCACTTCAGCATTCCATGTCACTGATGCAGTCAGGTTTGATGGGTTGACCTTGTATATGCAGAATGAACTGTAGACACTGCTGCATGGATTTTGTTCCTTGCATTGTAAAGTTAACTCAAAACATGACAATACATGAAAAAAATCAGCATTATAACTTTTTTGCTTCTGCAAGTGAGTAGCCCTGCTGGAAGCGTTCAGAGACAAATGTTGAACTCATTTCAATAAAATTTCAAAGATGGTTTCTGTCAGTCTCAGTGAATGAACAGTAATGATTCACAGTGGAAATGTTTTTGCTTATGTTATACTTAATTAACTTGGTTTACTTTCTAAAGTAAATGCTTGTCTGTTGAAAATGGCAGATATATACTAATATGATTTGTATATAATATAAAATACACACAAGTGCTGGAAAATTCTACTCACCAGTTAGGCAGGGGTGAGTTGCTTGTCAGCTTCGGTGAATTAAAATCTCACAGTTCACCCAATTTGTAAGAAATTCTGAAGTATTTTTATGATTCAATTGTTTAACCTCATTTTCCCCCTTCATTCTGTTTTATATCATTTAGCTTCATTTTGACCTGTTGCAGTGCTTTATCTACTACCTAAAAATAATTTTAAAAAGCCAGAATTTCCTCAGTCAAGCTAGTGATTGTAACTCCAGTGAAATTGTAGACATCTATAGACATTGTATTGTCAACCAATCTGGGATCTATTCGTGTGTTCTGTGAAAGTGTTGTTCATTTGCTTGTTTGAGGGGTTACTTTGTGGCTGTATTTATTCCCGTTGATTCAGTGAATGGTGATCAATGTGAATTCTTACTGTTTGTTTTACATTTACTGTATGCAATAATGCAATGTTATAATATCAAAACTATTCTTGTGGGCAACTCGGTCACTGTTGCATTGATATATTATGTGAATAATATAGCCATAATGATATAAACATAGCCAAGATCTTTCTGATATGAAGGTACGTCTCCTGCAATGAATGTAACTCCTAATTTTACTTGACCGAAGACTAACCCTCATTGATGCATCTGCGGCATATAAACAGAGACAAGCATAAAGTTCTTAACACAAATAATTTGAATTGTTAACTTTATTAAGTGCAGCAGGGTGCTGTTTGGCTTTATGGTAGAGGGGGAAGGGAGCAGATAGTGCTAAACTGAGTATTGGGTCATATTGCCAGTAAATGGGCAACCTCTTCTTTCTTCTTTCCTCAGATGGCATAGTGGTTAGCACTGCTGTCTCATAGCACCAGGATTCGATTCTAACCTTGAGTGACTTTGTGGAGTTTCATGTTCTCCCTGTGTCTGTGTGAATTTCCTCTGGGTGGTTTGCTTTCCTTTCACAGTCCATAGATGTACAGGTTAGGTGGTTTGTCAATACCAAATAGTGTTTAGGGATGTGCAGGCTAGGTGGGTTAGCTATGATAAACATGACATTACTGGGATATGTTGTTCAGACAGTCGATGCTGACTTGATGGGCTGAATAGGCTCTATCTGGCCTTTATTCCACTGTTAGGATACTATGATCCTGAGATGCTCATTATTTCATTACTCTTCGTTTGTATGACATGTATGTATGGTGGAGAGTTGGTGGACAAAGGAATAGGAAAAATGACTTCCTAACTACAAGACATTATGGTACAAGACACTACTGCAAGATTTTGAGAATGTGATATAATGTACACACTTTTTTGCTCTGTATTGTAAATTGATTTCTTCATTTATCCCACTTTGTCGTCTAAGTGGGAGTAATATGGGACTTCCCAGAATGTGACTATGTACATTTTTTTTCTTGGATATAAGATTTGTTTTCAGGCCAGTCAACAGATAGGATTTTTAAATATATCTTTTTCTCATCAATACTACTACCAAATTGACGTGAGACAAGATTATATTCATTCTTTTCTTTATACAAGATGTGATACTCTATAAAATTTGAAGTAGAGTATGTGATTGGTGTATATTAGTTGCACCCTGGTCCATACCTTTATAGAGTATTTACCGTCCGAGGTTACTCGAATCATAATCCTCATCACACATTGAAGCTGTGGTTATCTCGGACCTCTGCCTTGTGGACATCAACTGATAGCTAGTATAATTTTTCAGAGCTGTGTTCTTCAAATTTTATGAATAGCCCTCAGGAATAAATTGTTAATCAATTTGTTACTCAAGTATTAATTTTTGATCATTTGAAATATGGTATCCAAAATGGAAACTGAGTGTTATTTCCTGTATAGTAATTTAGTGAAGGAAAACAGTT
This sequence comes from Chiloscyllium punctatum, assembly GCF_047496795.1. Classification (NCBI taxonomy): domain Eukaryota; kingdom Metazoa; phylum Chordata; class Chondrichthyes; order Orectolobiformes; family Hemiscylliidae; genus Chiloscyllium; species Chiloscyllium punctatum. The sequence goes on from NC_092751.1 coordinate 106,688,846, forward strand.
TCTAATTCATCTGGTTGACCATGCAAAGTATTTTCTGTTTGTTCATTACTTTAAATTTTAATGTGATTCTCTTGATTCGCCTTTTTCTTCAAAGTGTTGACCTTGACTTATTGCTGACTCAGAAGGATATACGTGGCTGAAGTCTATTGTAGACTTGAACGCGAACACAAACTGGTGCAGTGCAATACTGAAAAAGTGCTTCATTGTCAGAGGTGCTGCCTTTATGTAGAAGTTAAATCGAGGCCATCTCAGATGGACACAAAAGATCCCATATTAATATGAAAGAAAGCAGGAGCACGTTCTCTAGTGTCCTGGTCAAAACTTATCCTTTAGGTATTATCAAAAAAAAATGACCATTATTATCTTACTGCTATTTATGGAGTTATGCTATGTGTAAATAGGCTTTTGATTTTCCTATATCACAGCAGCAACAACCATCAGAAGTACCTCTCTGGTTGTGATGTACTATGGGGCATTCTGAGGCAGGAGTCTTCATTATATGAATGCTGGTCTTTATTTCCTTCCTGTCATCTTCTCAGTAAATCTGGACAGCCTTGTATGTGAAAGGAGAAAGTGAGGACTGCAAATGCTGGAGATCAGAGCTGAAAATGTGTGGCTGGAAAAGCGCAGCAGGTCAGGCAGCATCCAAGGAGCAGGAGAATCGACGTTTCGGGCATGAGCCTGAAGAAGGGCTCATGCCCGAAATGTCGATTCTCCTGCTCCTTGGATGCTGCCTGACCTGCTGCGCTTTTCCAGCCACACATTTTCAGCACAGTCTTGTATGCCACATTCGCCTTGATCTTCATTAAGTCATTAAAGTGTGCAACTCTGCCTTCTGAGATTCTGCCTCTGTCACTTGATTCTACAGCTTGTGACAACCTCAAATATGTCTATCCCTTATCTGGTCTAGGTTTGACTCTATCAATATTCCATATAAATTCACCACTTTAGGGGTTTGTGCTGTACCTCTCTGTCACACATTGCTATTGCTATTGCTTTCACTATACACCTTAAGATTTCACTTTATTTTAAATTACCGTATCTAAACTGTTTAATTTATCTTGTGTTTAAAGGTTCCTTCCTTCATTACTTTGCATTAACTGCCAGTTCCTGCCATAAGCTCACCCTTCAAAACTATTTAGATCACTCTTATTTGGTTTGACTTTTCGGCACTGTTTTGAAACTTCACCCCCCTGCCATTTAACCTTTGTGAACGGGTATTTTTTCCGTGCTCCTTTCCAAGTGTATAAATAAAACACTAGATATGCTTGACTTTTCTATAATGGGATCATTAGTAGATCCCCATGCATCGTTCCCTCTTTGAGATGACTGTCAAATCCAACAGACAGACCATTTCTGCTTTGTAACTAGCTAATATGTGCATGTGAGTGAGCCCAAAAGGCTGAATCAGTGATTTAATTTTAAACCAATGTCATCATTTTCTATGGGGAAACACCACACTCCACACAGTATTGCTTGAATAACCGATCTCATTGGGTGGAAAATTTATGGTTTGAACTACCGATTCAAGATTACATAACATAATGTACATCAGATATCTGTGCATTTGAGCCATATCATTGCAGAGGAATTTATTTGTATTTGTCTAGTAGCAGAAAGACAAATGTATCCTGAGATGGTTTCATAGAAATAATGACAATGAGGTTGGTGATTTGCTGGCTGAGCTGATAAGTCTGTTCACTGATGTTTCATTACCATTCCAGGTAATCTCATCAGTGCGCCTCTGGTGAAGCATTGGTGTTCTGTCCCACTTGCTATTTTTGCGTCTGGATTTGCTGGGGTTGATGGTGAAATTTCTGGTTTTGTTGCTGGTTCTGTTTCTGAGCAGTTGGTAGATCGGGTCCAAATCTACATGGACCCCATATGCCAACCGCTAAGAAACACAGCCAACAAGACCTGGAATTACACCATCAGTCCCAGCAGACCCAGACACATACAGCAAGCGGGGCAGAACACCAATGCTTCACTGGAGGTGCACCGATGATATTACCTAGAATGGTGATGAAATGTCTGCAAACAAACCTACCAGCTCAGCAAGCAAGTTAATGATCTCATCCACAACTTGAGCTACAAACCTACTTGAATACTCTGAAATAATGACAATGTTCCCAGGCACTTGTATTGAAATATTGGCAAGGTACTGTTGTGAAATTGGAAAATTTGACTACTCTATTGAATTATTCTTAAAACATTTATGCTGCTTTAGACCAGACCAAACCCACTCACTCATGCAACTCTCATAGTGGGCAGAGTGGGAGCCACCCTCCTCCTCCTCCTCCTCCTCCTCCTCCTCCTCCTCCTCTCTACAGCCAGCACCCCCCCCCCCCCCCCCCCCCCCCCACCCCCAACCACCAAAACAAAGAGCTTCTGGCTGTAACTGAGACATGGAAAAATAGCTTCTACTTCTTCAACAGCAACTGTTGAAAGTGAAACTAAAGATCCTGGTTCTATGGGAGTTCAACCACACCCATTCAGGCTGCATGTGTTGGTCCAAAGCTTCACAAGCTATTTACACTCATGGTTCTGGTAGATTGCTCATCACCCTTGACCTTAAAAACACACACACAAAAAAAACAGGACAGAATAAGCTCTTAAAGTGGGAGCATTGTCACGATAGAAAAGTTCCTAATTTGAATATATTACATCAGACTGTTGCCCTATTTCAGCATAAGTTTTTTGTGGCATCTGGATTGACTGAAATAACTGTAGTGCGTGTGACTTAAGGTTCATGGTTTTCCATAATTTCTTTCACTTGGGAGTGCTTTGCTCACTCCTCCGACCACTGAGCATGTCTTTTGGCTGCCTTTATTTCAGAATGCTGCATTTATAATAAGTCCTTTGTCTCTTTTTTTTCAGTGTTGTTTCAAGCGGTTTTGGCTACACCAGCCTACAATTAAGTCCTCATAGAGCTATGGAACTGGTAATAGACAATAGACAATCGTATACTGTATATTGGAAAACGTGGCTTCACAACATAATACTAATTATACTTCAAATATTTCGAATTTGATATGTACATTATAAATTGCTTAGGGTTTCCTAGTATTTTAAAAGTGTTAAACGAAGAAAAGATATCCTTGTGTAACATTTGTTCATGTTGAAAGTGCTTGACACAAAGTATTTTGAAGCCAAGTGACAATTATAGAAGTTTTCCAAAGCCATCCATGTAGTGATGAAGTTAATGGATTTTTCTTTTTGTACTAATGAAGGGAGGAATGTTGTTTGGGAGATGGAGAGAATTGGCTCTAACTTTTTGAATTGAATTGAATTTTCATTGCTTGTTTAAAGCAGCTTGTTCTATCATCTCCCCCAATCTTGGAAATTATGCATTTGTATCAGCAATACTTTGTAAGATTTATGTCAGATAAATTGAAAATCAGTTCAAGTCAATCAGAATCTTATACTCATTGTTGTATTGGCGATGATTTGCCATAATTTTAGTTTTTCAAGACTTTAGTCAACGTGCAAACTACAGATGAAAAGATAAATAGTTTTGATCTAAGCAGGAAGTTTAATCTACAATATTTATTTGAAATTTATTGGAAGTCAGTGATGAATTGATAAACATTTTAGTCTTCACAGATGAACAAGGCCAAACATGTTGACCCATATGTAGTTTGTAAATTGTGATTTTTTTTATTTAAAAGAAACCCTAACAAGGCACTTGGATTCAGTTTTTAAAAATCAATGGCCAAATTTGAAGCCTCCAGTGTAAGATATGATAAAAAGTCAGTGCAAAACACTCAGTTGTATTTACAGAGTACTTCACTTTTTACTGCAGATGTGATCTGTAAAAAATGCAAAAGAATAACTATCTCAAGAACATTTTGTATTTGCAACACACATTCTCATGTGAAAGTGACCTAAACTGTTTACAGCCCTAAAGTTTGAATTAAATTTGTGGTTGATTATACCATAACAATTTTTGGGTAATGCATCTGTTGGACTGCTTCCCATTAGTTGAGTTATATTCATTTTCTGAGTCTCTTAATCAAATCACAGTTTTCCATATAAAATGCCAACATTGTTGGCTCTAATCCCTGATCTTACAAATAATTCCACATCAATTTTTTTAAAAATGATCATCGTAGTTGCTGTTTGTTTCCTGTGGTGGCAATGCCAGGCCTCCCTTCTGATGATAATATTTATTTTAACTCTTTTGGATCTTACTGGGTTATTGCTAAACTTCTGAAGCCCACCCATTCCATATCAATAAACCATGTTTTGCTGTTGAATGCCTTTGAATAATTTGAAGCAGTCTGAGATGATCATGTTGATCGCTGTTTGAACACAAATGACTTAATGCCATCATAAATGTACAGATCTGAGCGAATCAATCGACCACTTTGTCCTGTTTGGTTTTTTTCTCGGACAAGATTGTCCTGATTCTCAACTTGTTGATAATTAAAATTAAATGAAGCATTCATTTAAATTCTTGTAGTAAAAGAATTAAAACCATGTATTGTACTGGTTGAGTGCAATATTTTATATTCCAATCTGTTGAATAGGATTTTAATTCCGTATTCTAAAATGAGAAGAAAACATGCATTGAAAGGTTAATTTGATATTTTTATCTGGTATTGATTTTTTTTAATACCATAAAGTGAAAGGAGCCTTTGCAATATTTTTTTTAAACTGTGGTGTTTTACCTTTCAATCTTTGAATCAATGGAAATTGCATTTACATAGAACATTACAGCACAGTACAGACTGTTCAGCCCTTGATGTTGTGCTGACCTATGAAAATAATCTGATGCCCATCTAACCTATGCCCTTCCATTATTATCCAAATGTATGTCCAACGCCCATTTAAATGCCCTTAACGTTGGCAAGTCTACTACTATTGTAGGCAAGCCATTCCATGCCTCTACTACTGAGTGAAGAAACTAGCCCTAATATCTGTCCTAAATCTATCACTCCTCCATTTAAAGCTATGTTCCCTCGTGTTAGCTTTTGCCATCCAAGGAAAAAGGCTATCACTGTCCACCCTATCTAACCCTCTGATTATCTTATACATCTCAATTAAGTTCCCTGTCAAACTTCCCTCCAACGGAAACAGCCTCGATTCCCTCAGCCTTTCCTCATAAGACCTTCCTTCCATTCTAGGCAACACCCTAATAAATCTCATCTGAAATCTTTCCAAAGCTTCCACATCCTTCCTATAATACGGTGACCAGAACCGCACGCAATACTCCAGGTGCAGCCTTACCAGTGACTGGTATAGATGAAGCGTGACCTCGTATCTCTGAAACTCAATTCCCCCTATCAATAAGCACCAACACACCATACACCTTAACAACCTTATTAACCTGAGTGGCAACTTTCAGGGATTTGTGCACCAGGACACAGATCTCTCTGTTCATCTACACTGCCAAGAATTTTACCATTAGTTCAGTACGCTACATTCCTGTTACTACTTCCGAAGTGAACTACCTAATTTTTCCACATTAAACTCCATTTACCACTTCTCAGCCCAGCTCTGCATCTTATCTGGGTCTCTCTGTACCCCACAACATCCTTCAGCACTATCCACAACTCTACTTACCTTAGTGTCATCCCATTTACTAACCCATCCTTCTATGCCCACAGATCATTTATAAAAATGACAAACAGCAGTGGCCCCAAAACAAATCCTTGCAGCAGTGGTAACAGCTCCAGGGTGAACATTTCCCATCAACTACTACCCTCTGTCTTCTTTCAGCGAGCCAATTTCTGATTGAAACTGCCAGATCACCTTCAATCCTGAAACTCCTTACTTTGTGCAATAGCCTACTGTGTTGAACCTTATCAAACACTTAACTGAAGTCCATATACACCACATCAACCACTTTATCTTCATCCACTTTGTTTTGTAACCTTCTCGAAGCACTCAAAAAGGTTAGTGATGCACGATCTACCCTTCACAAAATCATGTTGAGAGACTATTTATTGTGAGATTGCAGTTGACACACTAGGGCAGCAATCTAAAACGTTTTGGTGGGTTTCAAAAAAGATTAAGTTGGGGCAGTGGCTTGATTCAGAATTTGCAAGAACCTGATCTTATCCTGCTACAAAACACAGAGCAGTAAAATCGATATTTTGGGCAAAAGCCCTTCATCAGTATTCCTGATGAAGGGCTTTTGTCCGAAACATCGATTTTACTGCTCCTCGGATATTACCTAAACTGCTGTGCTTTTCCAGCACACTACTCCAGAATCTGATTTCCAGCATTTGCAGTCATTGTTTTTACCCTGCTACAAAACATCATGCATTCCATACAAAACGTAACCAGAAGTCCCTAGAATTGCTGTTCTTATTTTGAAAAAAATTGAAGCTTGAATGGTATGAAAGTACCTTGTACAGGTTCCTGCTTGTACGCTGAGATACCCTTCTCTGTACGGACTCACCAATAATGGACTGTATTTGGTCAATGCCTGATGAAGTTTCTTAGAAATGTCAGAAAGCACACCATGTACAAAGGATTACTTTGAAATGTAGTGATGTTATGCTGGAAATGCAGAAGTAATTCTGTGCCAAACACAATTCCTGCAACAAAATAGTGGAATGAATAAGTTGCTATCATCTGCCTGAACCACCAGAAAAGGAAAATAGAAAAGAATTCTGTATTTTAACTGCAGATACATCGCATATCTCGAGTGTAGGGCAGCGGTGTCAGAGACACTGTTATTTTTAATGGAGTTATTAGTAACTGTGAACAGAGACACACTGGGAACTTGTGCTGTTGTGCGTTGTTTTTTATTCATTCATGGGGTGTAGTGTTGCTGGCTTGGCTGGTATTTAGAGTCCTAGAATCATAAGCATGGAATCAGACCCTTAGGTTCAACTTGTCCATGCTGACAAGTTTCTCAAGCTAAACTAGTCCCATTTGGCCCATATCCCTCAAAATCTTTTCTATTCATGTACATGTCCAAATGTATTTTGAAATGTTGTTACTGTATCTGCATCTATCGCTTCTTCTAGCAGTTCATTGCACATACAAACCATCCTAAGTATAAAACATTTGCCCCTTGGGTCCCATTTAAATCTTCCTCCTCTCACCTTAAAATATGCCCTAGGTTTGAACTCCCCCAGCCTAAGGAAAAGACCTTCAGTATTCACTTTATCCATGCGCCTCATGATTTTATACCAAGTGATATGTCCACCTTCAGACCTGTCAACTGCGCCAGCACATCTCTTTAGTGATAGCCACTCCACTCATCTCTGTCCCAAACATCTTGGAGTTCTGGTAAATTGCGAGTGTCTTCTGTGAAAATACATCAGGAGTCAACCACATTGCTGTGGATCTGGAGTCACACATAGGCCAGACCAGCTAAGGATGGCAGTTTCCTTCCTAAAGGACATTAATGAGCCAGATAACTTTTGCTGACAATTGACAATGGATTCATGGTCATCATTAAACTCTTATTTCCAGATTTCTTTAACGTTGAATTTAGATTCCATCGTCTGCCATGGTGGGATTTGAACCTGGATCCCTAGAACAATACTGGGGTCTCTAGATTAACAGTCCAGCGATAATACCATTAAGCCGTTGCCTCCCTCAATTTGCAGCCATTATGGTTATTAGTGGAGTTTGGACTTGTGCATTACAGCCATACCTATGAGCGGTAATTGGAAATTTCCAAGTTTAATTTAAAATGTGAGACAAGAAACCACAGAACTGTTTTGACCCTTTTGAAGATCCTTTCCTCCTGTCAGTACCTTTTTTGCAAATCAAAGATTGCATGGCTTGGACTAGTATGAATACTCACTATCATAGTGTTGTTCTGTGATTGGCTGATGGGAGGTGATGGAGTGTACTGCTGGAAATTATTGCCTCGAGGCATATATACTGTTCCATTTCCTTGCTCAGCTTTATCTAATGACTGGACAGGGAAGCTATGCACTTTGTGTGGTTAAAATAAACAAATTTAAATTGGCATTCAAATTTTAGATAGTGTTCAACTGAATGCTCCTGCTATATCAAGTTAATCATGATTGACATTGTAAAGTGAACAATAAGGTTATCTAATTGAATCTCTGTACCGAGAACACCGAACGGAGAATTCACCACAAAGGTTTACAGGAAAGCCACACACACAGACCAAGTCCTAAACTATGAAAGCAACCACCCCAACACACACAAACGAAGTTGCATCAGGACACTATTCAAAAGGGCCACAACACACTGCAGCACACCAGAACTACAAAAAGAGGAAGAGGAACACCTATACAAAGTATTCGCCAAAAACGGATACCCTCGCAATTTCATCAACAGATGCCTAAGGGAGAGACAACGGAACGAGGACATGCCGCAACCCAAAGGACTAGCCACACTACCATACATCAGGAGCATTTCTGAACTGACAGCCAGACTACTGCGACCACTAGGACTCATAACAGCACACAAACCAACAGCCGCGCTCAGACAACAACTCACCAGAACAAAGGACCCGATACCCAACATGAGCAAAACTAACGTAGTGTACAAAATCCCATGCAAGGACTGCAGAAAACACTACATCGGACAAACAGGAAGACAGTTAACGATCCGTATGCACGAACACCAACTAGCCACGAAACGACACGACCAGCTATCCTTAGTAGCCACACACACAGACGACAAGCAACATGAATTCGACTGGGACAACACTACCATTATAGGGCAAGCCAAACAGAGAACAGCCAGGGAATTCCTAGAGGCATAGCACTCATCCACAGACTCTATCAACAAACACATCGACCTGGACCCAATATACCGGCCACTACAGTGGACAGCTCGAACTGACAAACGGAAGCGGCAGAGACAGGCCACTATAAATGCCGGAGGAAACAGCACAGAAGTGCTTCACAGGAGGCTCCCAAGCACTGAGGATGTCACCTAGACAGGGGACGAAACGTTTGCAAGACAAATTCCCAGCTCGGCGAACAGTACTTTTTGTTAATTTAGTAAATCCTCATGATTCTCTTTCCTAGAATAGTTTGAGTTCTATGTAAGGCAAAACCAGAAAACCTATTTTCTGTGAATTATAAATAAACTTTTATTCTCAGGTTTGATCTTAGGACAGAAAATATTGGATAGAAAGAGAAAATTCATGTTTTGTTTTGAGTTAAAAACAACTATCAGAGAAGTTTTGGATTTAATCTGGAAAGTAACAGGGGGATGAAAGTGTGTGATCAGATCAACAGGGATGAACAATGGTAAAAGTTTGTGGACTTACAATACAGCACAGATGATGTCCTGTGTTTTCAGCAAGAGACGGACATTTTACCTTGATTTCCATTAACTGGGTTGAATTTTTTTTTGGAGTTTTATCTTGAACTTGTAAATCTTTTTTAAGAGGAATAATTAAGAAGGAAAGCGAAGGACTTTTATCTGTGTTGCACCTTTTTGTGACTTCAGGCCATCTTAAAGCACATTATGATGAGTGCCTAGTTTAAAATTCCTTCTGAAAGACATCATCTCTGACATTACTGCACTGGAGCTTAAAAATGTGTTGCTGGAAAAGCGCACCAGGTCAGGCAGCATCAAAGGAACAGGAGAATCGACGTTTCATTTGTTTCAACCCTAAATGAATAAGACAAATCATAAAACAGAGTTTTCTGTCAAGCTGAAAGTACAATTGATGTGAAACTGGTATGTTTTGATATGCAGTAACTTAAGAAAAGACCATAAACTTGTTTGATACTAAAGTTCCATGATGGCTTTATTGGTATTAGTTTTAGGAGGAATATTGTGAATGAATAGCTAATGCTTACAAAAGATCAGCTATCTGAGACTTGAGATGTGTTTATTACTGGAGTGTCTTGTGATATACACTAGGCTTTACTGCTGTTTCATTTAGTAAATTAAAACTCGCAGGCGGAATTCTAAAGCTCTCATTAATCTTTTGCTCCAGTTTTGGATTACTTGTGGTGCTGCTGTTGCTGTCAGCACTGTGGACAATCTATGCCAGTTAGTTGAAACAACTCAGATTAATATTAATCCTTTTTAATACTGCTGCTCATAATATAGTCATTAGGTGACTTGAAACTAATCCTGCCCACCTAACCAGGATGATTTATTAAACACACATAGCAGATTACCCATAATGCAGTCTTGTATGAACAGGCATTAAATAAATGCACCCATCATCTCTGTTTTTTTCTGGTGGCTTATATAATGTACATTTTGCATTTGTGGGTTTATATGGAAACCCAAGTGTATTATAATGCGCAAAATAAATTCTGTGAAGATGGTTAATTTTAAGTTGGTCTGTATCCTGCATAGTCTTGACCACAAAGGTAAAATAATGAACTCACCAGTATAAGTGATTTGAGCTTTCAAGTAATTGGTCAGTTTGTTTTAACATTTGTAAAATTGGAATTTGCTGTTCGAAAAATGTTCGCTATATTTTCTACTGTTGCTAATTTATAAAGACACTATCCAGCACCAACATCAAGATTGATGGAGGGAAAGACTACATATGAACTTGCTACGAAGCTTACTAGAGAGCTTTAACCATATTTGATTCATTTGTGCACTTCTTTTATTGGTCATTTTTTATGCAGAAATGCTGTCTATATCTAAGTCTGCTGTGCATGGTTGAGGATTCTCACAATCCCACAGGCATGCCATTAGTGGGCCTGAAGGGACTGAGCAGGTGAAACAAATAAGGAGGAAGTTATTGCACCAGTTGTGGATACTGGAACTTATCAGAACTGGTGTGAAATGTTGTCAGAGCTGGAGCATGTGGGGATTTTCTATGCAAACTACAGCTGTGGTTAAGTGAGAGCATGAGGAGCACTGGGAATTGCTCCGTTTGCTGCTGCTTGTTTCCCCTCTTTGCATGATAAGACATCCGTTATTTGTAAGCCCATGAAGCATAAAATGTTTCATTATAAAAAATGACCATCTATCACATAACAATATAATGGGAGCCTGTAAAAGACATTAACTGTATGGTTTGCCTGACATTTTAATCCATTAGAATAATACAGCTTCTGTTTCAAGCATGCAGCATAAAAAATGAATCCACTGTGCAAGAAAACAGGTGGCAGTTTGGAGGACTATGTTCTTTTTCTGTCTCCTCTCTGTTGAACATTATGTTTCACATCCTTTTATGCTGTTCCTGCAACGTCCAGTATGCTTGACATATTTTTGCTGGTGTTTAATTCTTGTGGCTGGACAGTTTGGTAGTCTCTGTGTGGAATTTAGAATGTATTGTGGTTGATTAGCATTAGTGAAACCCACAACAATATCTTGGTATGATCCACTGAGATTGAAATGCAGCCAGATTGAAGTGTGTGAAGGGTAAGGTAGATTGGTGGCAAGGGAAGAGATAGCCAACTGCATAGCATCACTTCAGATTTCTATATTTCAGTAGTAATTATGATTATACACATTTTTAAAATAACTGGATAGCAAGATTTAATATCATTAATAGATGTTAAATGTTTAGAAATGTTTCCACTTCATTTTCCCTTTTTATTTGTGGAATTATTGCTCCACAGCATGAAGTTGGAGTCATCAGTTGGTTTAGCACTGATGACCTCAAATTTTATAGACTGGTTGAATTGTATGAAATTTGTCACCAACTAAGTTTTGTAGTGCAATTAATCTTGAGACATTTTGAAGTGCCACCAATTTCTATTGTGTTATGAAGGATGACTAGTTTTTTTGTCTTTTAAACTGTATTTGGATACGTAATAATAAACAACATGAAAGGGGGTGTGGGGGGCAGTCAAAGGCTCTAGCAGACATGTATATTGGTATTGGACCAGTGTTTACTCTCTCATACTATTGAGAATGCAAAGAAAGAAATGCTTATGTTTTAAATTATGCCTTTCTTGACACCATGACATGCTAAAGTGGTTTAAACCAGTGAAGTACTTTTGACGTGTAGTTGCTGTTGTAATTTTGTGCACAGCATAATCCTACAAATGGCAATATGATGGTCGGATTATCTATTTAGAGTCATAGAGATGTACAGCACGGAAACAGACCCTTCGGTTCAATTTGTCCATGCCAACCAGATATCCCGGCCCAATTTAATCCCACCTGCCAGCACCCGGTCCATATCCCTGTTCATATAATGATCCAGATGCCTTTTAAGTGTTGGAATTGTACTAGCCTCCAGCCTCTGCGTGAAAAAGTTGCCCTTTAGGGCTCTTTTATGTCTTTCCCCTCTCACCCTAAACCTATGCCCTCGGGTTCTGGACTCCCCCACCCCAGAGAAAAGACTTTGTCTATTTATCCTATCCATGCCCTTCATGATTTTATAAACTTTGATGAGATCACTCCTCAGCTTCCGATGCTCCAGGGAAAACAGCCCCAGCCTATTCAATCTCTCCTTACAGCACACATCCTCCAACCCTGGCAACATCCTTGTAAATCTTTTCTGAACCCTCTCAAGTTTCACATTCTGGAAGGAGACCAGAATTGCATGCAGTATTCCAACATTGGCCTAACCAATGTCCTGTACAGCCGCAACATAACCTTCCAACTCCTGTACTCAGTACTCTGACCAATAAAGGAGAGCATACCAAACACCGCCTTCACTATCCTATTTACCTGCGACTCCACTTTCAAGGAGCCATGAACCTGCACTCCAAGGTCTCTGTTCAGCAACACTCCCTAGGACCTTACCATTAAATGTATGAGTCCTACTAAGATTTGCTTTCCCAAAATGCAGCACATCCCATTTACCTAAATTAAACGCCATCTGCCACTTCTCCGCCCATTGGCCCATTTGATCAAGGTCCCGTTGTAATCTGAGGTAACCTTCACTGTTCCCTACACCTCCAATTTTGGTGTCATCTGCAAACGTGCTAACTATACCTCTTACTTTCACATCTAAATTATTTATATAAATGATGAAATGTAGTGTACCCAGCACTGATCCTTGTGGCACTCCACTGGTCACAGGCCTCCGGGCTGAAGAACAACCTTCCACCACCACCATCTGTCTTCGTCCTTTGAGCCAGTTCTGTATCCAGGTGGCTAGTTTTTTCTGTATTCCATGAGATCTAACCTTGCTAACCAGTCTCCCATGGGGAACCTTGTCGAACGCTTTACTGCAGTCCATATAGATCACATCTACTGCTCTGCCCTCATCAAACCTCTTTGTTACTACTTCAAAAAACTCAATCAGGTTTGTGAGGCATGATTTCCCAGGCACAACGCCACGTTGACTATCCCTAATCAGTTCTTGCCTTTCCAAATACATGCAGTATTCCCTCCAACAACTTGCCCACCACCGACATCAGGCTCACTGGTCTATAGTTCCCTGGCTTGTCCTTACCACCTTCCTTAAACAGTGGCACCACGTTAGCCAACCTCCAGTCTTTCGGCACCTCACCTGTGACTATCAATGATACAAATATCTCAATAAGAGGCCCAGCAATCACTTCTCTAGCTTCCCACAGAGTTCTAGGGTGCTCCTGATCAGATCCTGGGGATTTGTCCCCTTTTATGCGTTTCAAGACATCCAGCACTTCCTCCTCTGTAACATGGAGATTTTTCAAGATGTCACCATCTATTTCCCGTCATTCTATATCTTTCATGTCCTTTTCCACTGTAAATACTGATGCGAAATAAATGCGTGGCTGAGGAGCTGGTGTATGGGAGAAGGATTCACATTTTTGGATCATTGGAAGATTTTTGGGGTAGAAGTGACCTGTAACAGAAGGGCGGATTGCACCTAAATTGGAAGGGGACTAATATACTGGTAGGGAGATTTGTCAGAGCTGCTCAGGAGGATTTAAACTAGTAAGGTGGGGGATGGTACCCAGGGAGATAGTGAGGAAAGAGATCAGTCTGAGACTGGTACAGTTGAGAACAAAGGTGAGTCAAACAGTCAGGGCAGGCAGGGACAAAGCAGAGAACAAGGTGGGACTGATAAATTAAACTGCTTTTATTTCAATGCAAGAGGCCTAACTGGGAAGGCATGGTTAGGAACATGGGACTGGGATATCATAGCAATTACAGAAACATGGTTCAGGGATGGACAGGACTGACAGCTTAATGTTCCAGGTTACAAATGCAACAGGAGGGATAGAAAGGGAAGCAAGAGAGGAGGGGAGTGGCATTTTTGAAAGGGGATAGCATTACAGTTGTACTGAGGGAGGACATTCCTGGGCGGCACGGTGGCACAGTGGTTAGCACTGCTGCCTCACAGCGCCTGAGACCCGGGTTCAATTCCCGCCTCAGGCGACTCACTGTGTGGAGTTTGCACGTTCTCCCCGTGTCTGCGTGGGTTTCCTCCGGGTGCTCCGGTTTCCTCCCACAGTCCAAAGATGTGCAGGCCAGGTGAATTGGCCATGCTAAATTGCCCATAGTGTTAGGTAAGGGGTAGATGTAGGGGTATGGGTGGGTTACGCTTCGGCGGGGCGGTGTGGACTTGTTGGGCCGAAGGGCCTGTTTCCACACTGTAAGTAATCTAATCTAATCTTAAAAAAAAACATCCAGGGAAGTTACTTGGGTTGAACTGAGAAATAAGAAAGGGATGATCACCTTGTTGGGATTGTATTATAGATCCCCTAATAGTCAGAGGGAAATTAAGAAACAAATTTGTGAGGAGATTTCAGTTATCTTTAAGAATAATAGGCTGGTTATGCTAGGGGATTTTAACTTTCCAAACATAGATTGGGACTGCCATAGTGTTAAGGGTTTATATGAAGAGGGTTGAGGGATATGAATGTTGGTGGATGGATATAAATGTTGATCAGGATTCAGGGGTAAATGCCTCTGCTCAATACATTAGTGCCATAGGGTCTTCAGACAAGGTTTTGATTTAACATTTAATTTAAAACATGGCACTTCAGATTGTGCTGCACTCCAGCAATAATTAACCGGAAGGTCAGCCCAGATTATGTGCTCAAGATTCTAGGAGGTCTATAAGGTGCCTTCTTCCAAGATTGCTGTCACTTTTGGTCAAGTTAGAAAATGTTGTGCAGTAACAATTTTTCTTGTGGCTCTTGTTAAAAATAGCTTTTCTTTTTAGGGAAATATGTTTTATACTTTGTGCCTCCCTATGATGGTACAGGCAGGTGCTGCGACATCTTCATTTATTTTTTGATTGATTCATGAGATGTGGCATTGCTGGATGTAGGTTTGTTCGCTGAGCTGGAAGGTTATTTTTTTCTTAAGCCAGCATTTTTTGCCAATCCATAACTGCCCTCGAGAAAGTATGGCTGAGCTACGTTATTGAACTGCATTTGTTAATGTGTACTGCCACCCATTACTGCTGATAGGAGGGAAGTTGCAGGATTTTGACACAATAACAGGAGGGGAATGACAATGTACTTCCACGTCAGGATGGTGTGTGGCTCATCATGGACATGATGATGTTGTTTGACCATCCAGTGCCTTCTTTGATTGTTCTTAGACTGGTTTCTGGATTTCTGACTCTGAAATTCTTTCCATAATTCCTTGTGCTCTGCTGTCTCTCTCTCTCTCTCTCTCTCTCTCTTTCTCTCTCTTTCTTTCTTTTTTTCTTCTCATCTCCATCTTTATAAACAGCCCCAAAATTTGCATTTTAATCCATGACTTTGTAAAATTTCCTCACTTTTTGGTTTTAGCTGCTAAGAATTGCCTTGGGATGTTTACAGCATTCTGTAGGTCCATTTTATTATTAAGTGGGCTGACTTTAAAGTTTTTAAATGTCGGACTTTTTTTTGTGAATTCTAACCATGACATACACCTAAAAGCCTGCAAACTGCAATTAGTTTTAGTTCCCATAACATTTCACACTTGTCAGTGTTTTATATGACATGCAATATGGAAGTCTTTGTATCCTGACAGTAAATATTTAGAACATTAAAAATGTTTCGATGTTGCTACATATTTTGCATATAATATTGTCCTGTTGAAATGCGGCATACTAAATTGATGAGACCTATTAAAATCAGCTGCTAAGTTGTGTTATTTAATGGTTTTACAAATTGTGCCAGTGAAATGTTCAGTGGTTTGCTTTGTGAAGAATGGTTGTAGGCATATGGTTTTAATGAAGTGCACAAATAGCATGTTGGACAGTTGCTAATGACAGCTGTCAGAGTGGCTAATTTTCCTTACACCATTGACATTAGGTAGCAAAGTCTTTCAATATTGAACAGTCACAACCAGAAACAAGGTTCTGCCATCAAGGCTTTTGAAATAAATGATCTGTACTCCAGACAGGAACTGGTGGTGAAACCAAACAGTGAGGCTGCAGATTTAGTGTTCGTGTATCCAACACATGCCATTATTATGCAGCTTATGGGCAGAATAGCCAGTTTCACTTTTTTTAAATCTTTAGAGTGAGGTTCTGTATGGTTGTGGAAATATGGAACTAGCCTTCCTTTATGTCCTGATCACGCTACCCCACAAACAAACGAACGAACAAAAAATAGGATCTTGAGTCTGAAGGGCTTATGCCAGAAACGTTGATGCTCCTGCTCCTCGGATGCTGCCTGTCCTGCTGTACTTTTCCAGCGCCAGACTTTTCTACTCCTGAGTCTTTGTGTCAGCTGAAATATCAAAACTAATATTTTGTTGAATGCAAATGTTCATGGATATGGAATCAGATTTTGAGCAGCCATGATCTGATTTTAATGGCAGAACTGGTTTGAGGGGCTAGTTTTTTTTCTTAGAGAGGCATGCACTTAGCCTATTTCCACATGGTTACCTTATCATTAGCCAGCCACCAAGTTCTTGAATAATGAATGTTTTCCGAACCAATTCTATGCCTTATTTAATATGGCTAGATTTGGAGTTAGCATAATTCTACTACACTTCTGTGTTTTCATGTGATGAATCAGAGGTTGAAAGCAAGCATGTCTTGTTGATTTCAGTAACTTTAATTCGTAAATTACTGTTAAATCTGATGTTGCAGTTAAGTTTTAAAATCATTTCAGCATGTTTCCCCTAGACTTATTAATTGTCAGAAATGTGAGCTCTTTTTGAGGATGCAATACTTAGAAAACAATTTGATTTTAATGCATAGTTCTGGATGTAGGTTTGCTCCCTGAGCTGGAAGGTTGGTTTTCAGATGTTTTGCCACCATACTAGGTAACATCATCAGTGAGCCTTCGGATGAAGCACTGGTTGTATGGCCTGTTTGTGATTAGATTTCCTTAGGTTGGTGATGTCATTTCCTGTTCTTTTTCTCAGGGGGTGATAAATGAGATCCAAGTCAATGAGTTTGTCGATAGAGTTCCGGTTGGAATGCGCATGCGTGTCTCTGTTTGGCTTGTCCTAAGATGGATATGTTGTCCCAGTCAAAGTGGTGTCCTTCCTCAACTGTGTGTAAGGATACTAGTGACAGTGTATCCTGGTGGCTTGGTTTCTTCCTGTTTATCCAATTCCAGTGTGTGTTGTCGTTCTTGCAAGGTATTTTGTAAATGACATTTGTTTTGCTTGTTGTCTGTATAGGGTCTTTCAAGTTCATTAGCTGATGTTTTAGTGTGTTGGTGGGTTTGTGGGCTACCATGATGCCAAGAGGTCTGAGTAGTCTGGCAGTCATTTCCAAGATGTCTTTGACGTAGGGGAGAGTGGCTTGGGTTTCTGGGTGTGTTCTGTCTGCTTGGTTTGTTGGCTGAGAAGTTGGTGGACTGTATTCATTGGGTAGCCGTTCATTTTGAATACATTGTAAAGATGATTTTCCTCTGCTCTGCATAGTTCCTCTATGCTACAGTGTGTGGTGGCTCATTGAAATAATGTTCTAAAACAGTTTTGTTTATGATGTTGGGATGATTGCTTCTGTAGTTCAGTATTTGGTCTGTATGTGTTGTTTTCCTGTAGACGCTGGTTTGAAGTTCCCCTTTGGCTGTTCTCGCAACTGTGACATCAAGGAATGGCAGTTTGTTGTTTTTTCCCTCCTCTTTGGTGAATTTTGTGCTAGGGTATTATTGATAGCCTTGAAAGTTTCCTCTAATATGTTTCGTTTATTGATTACAAAAGTGTCATCCACTTAGTGGACCCGAAGTTTGAGTTGGATGGTTGGCAGAGCTGTTTGTTCGAGTCTCTGCCTCTGCTAAGAACCCTGATATCAGAGATCTCGTGGGTGTTGTGTTGGTATGTTTGTGGGTTTTGTTGTTGAAGGTGAAGTGGGCGGTAAGGCATAGTTCCACTAGCTTGACAATACTGTCCTTGTTGATGAAGTTGGTGGTATTTGGTGCATCTGTCTTTGGTTCTTCTAATAATGTAGCCAGTGTTTCCTTGGTCTGTCTTTTCCTGTGGATAGTCACAGATAGCTGATCAGCAAGCAGTAGCTCCACAGACTGTTTGACTTTTACTGCTGCAGCTATCAAAGGGCAAAGCAGTTTAAAGTAGAGTTTGCAGCTATTTATTCACATGGAATTTGTTTTCTCTCCTTATGTTTGAAGACATTTTGATATTAAAATGGGGGTAGTATTGGAAATTAAAATCCAAACTGTGTAGCTATAAGTTAAAATGAATGAATGGAAATGGAGATTTTCCTACTTCCTCCATGAACAGTTCACATGTGAATTTTTCATCCGTTTTTTTTCTTTTTCTTTCCCAGCTACTTTTCTCTCTCCTTTTACGTAATGTTTTGTGACTTAACTCTGGAAGCATGTCTTCATGAAGTTCTGGCAACATGGGGTAAATTAGCTGTGAGCAAAATCTTTGCCATTTTCATAGCGATTTGGTTCCTCCTGATTCCAATCTGTCTGCATTTTGTGTCCTTGCCACAGAGTCCTCTCCTCAGTAAAAATTTAGACACCTTCAAAAAGTCCTTACTGCAGATCCTTGTTCTGTTGTCAAGTAGGTCCTGATGAAGATTGGAAACAAAAGAGGAAACTGCAAGTGCTAGAAATCTGAAATAAAAGCAAACAATATAAAACATGATTTGGAGGTGTCAGTGTTGGACTGGGGTGTACAAAGTTAAAAATCACACAACACCAAGTTATAGTCCACCAGGCTTGTTTGGAAGCACTAGCTTTTTGAGCACTGCTATTCCACCTAAAGAAAGAGCAGCGCTTCGAAAACTAATGTTATTAGACTATAATCTGATGTGTGATTTTTAACGATACAAAACAAGTCTGTGAACAGTTTGAATATGAATGCTGGTTAATAGCTTGGGTGTATGCTGTTTGACACAACCATTATATTGAATGAAAGATTTACATTTTAAGTGTTAAACATCACTTCAGTTTATAGCTGTTGATGTCATGCTGTATTGTCCAGAAGATTGCTCACAAATTACATTTGGCCTATCAGAATTCTAGCCAGCAAGACTTCAGCATCCATTTGTTGCATCACCATGCTGTTTATTATCAACTCCATTACTCCACCAAGAGGTTGTGTTGGCCACTATCAGTGAAAAAGAATTTTCTGACATCAATACAAAATTGACCTCTTTTAATTCACTTAGGACTTGTTTTGCTCTTGGAAGTTAATTTAAATAAATATTCTAAATTTATCATTCATTTAATAACATGTCTGATTTCTGGTTTATGTTGGCTCCTTGGGTTAGAGGAATCTGAATAGCAAGAACTTGAACACCAAATTACCATTGGGAAATCACACCCCAAATTTAGATGAAATTTAAAGTTATAGATGTTTGAATGATAAATTTCTAAAGATAGCATAGAGAATTTGTCCACATTTATCGCTACTTTTTCTCCTATCTTACCATATGCTCACTTAATTGATGGAGTGGGCAACTCCGTTTCCACTAAACTAGTCAACCCAAACTTACTTGCATTGTAAACAATTTTCGCACTTCGAGTGTCTACACCCTCCTTTTGATAGCTATTGTATCCCTCTTCATTAAACTCCCTCTTCAAGTCCTCTGTCCTTGGAAACCATCTCGATCAAATAATCTGTCTTAGCAAAATACCAAAATATCTCCAATCATCTTGGCCTCCCACATTTTTGAATATATTATTGTGTCTCAAATCCATGTTCATTTCTCCCGTGCCATTGTGTTTAAGTACTAGGTTATAAAATAAAAACTGTTAGTGTTGTATGCATCTTCAAATTACAATATTTTTATCTGTTATCTCTGGAGTCATCAAAGGATATATGCTTGTCCCTCATCTATATCTTAATTATATGTTGTGATATCATCTGAAGATGTCAGGTTGTATGTATATATATGCACCCACCTGTGTCAATGCTATTCTGATTGTCTAGTTCAGGACTGGGTGATTCCCAGTTTCCTTGAATCAAATGTCTCAGCATTGTCTTGGCCTCACAGCAAATTCTTCTTTTGTCATCAATTCCATCTCCCTTACTAACCACAGCAAACTGGACCAAATTGTATTAAACCTTGATGCCTTATTTGACCTTGACTTAACAGTCCTTCCCTGTCTCCTCTCCGTCAACAAGATCATCTACTACTCACTGATGTAACATTGTCCCCTGCCTTGGGTTGAATGTTTTAAGACATTTTCCTATGTTAAAGATGCAGTATTATTGTGATGATGCTCTGAATCACTGATTCAGCATTCTAATCTCTAAAAAAGATTGTGGCTGATAAAGGCCTTATTTGATAATGAACAGGCAATCTGAAAGGAAATGCATTGGGCACTGATGATACTTAACCTGGTAGGGTTTGAATCATTGGCATTAGTGGAGGCTAGCAAAGATATTGCCCCATCGGTTGTAGGTTGATGACTGAGGAGTAAGGGAGCATTAGCTTTGAGGAGATACCTTTGGAGAGTGTCACGAGAGACATAGAGGATAGCTGTGGAATTAATTATAGGACATTCAAACCCATGGAAGTTGGAGAAATTATGATGGGTAAAGGTAGTGCTTGTCAAGTGCCCAAGAGATAACAAATGGAAGATTGCATGGTGCTATGGTAGTGTCCCTATCTCTGGACCAATAGGTCTGAGTTAGAGTCCCATCTGCCCTCGACAATTGTTGTAACATGTCCGATCAGGTTGATTAAAAACATCTATATGGGACAAGAGGAAGTGTTAGCAAGGAACAGGTGGGAAACAATAGGCTAGGTTCTGCAGTGGTATTCAAAATGTCCGTGGGATTGGACACAAGAACTTTGTGTTATATAAAGTTGTCAGAAATATGATTAGATGTGTTTTGGTCATAAATAAATGAGAGGAATAAAATTGAAAAATCCAAACCGAAACCTCAGGGACTGTGGCTAGGTTCAGTTAATTAGTAGACAGCATGGGACATCCACAGACAGGTCTTGTTTTTGGGCAACTTTGAGAGAGAGTAGATCCAAAGATTTTTTTTTGGAGGGAAGAGTATCTGCAGGTGCGCTGCTATATAAGAGCTAGTTTACTTTGTAGTAATGATAATGGTATTTCTCTGGCCAAACTGATTAATCAGCTGCATCAGTTAGTGACTTGATGGAGAGTGGTTAATGTTTTATACTGTTACAACCAAAGCATGTGATAAATTGTTGAAGTCCATTCATCACTCTGGCTATAAAATAGTGAAAAAGAATAATTGAATTGCCCATGACAGACCTGTATTCTCATATGGTGCTGGCCTTTTGTTTTCTGTTCACGACAGAAATTACAATATATCCTGCTATTTAGGTCATTAATTTTTTTTCAAATAACAAAAACTCGAATATGTATATATTCTCTCAATGTTGGCACTGTTTGAATAGCGGGATGGAATAAACGAGTTGAGTTAAATATTGTCATTGCTGTCACAAATATTGATTGCATATTAAACTAGGGAAGTGCATTATTTTTATGGTTAGAAATCCAAACAATTTACCATTTTATTTCTAGGCATCTCTAACGTATCATGCTGTGAAGAGGTTAAATAGATCATACGTGCAAACCAAAGAATGTTGTCTTTGATTTTGGTCAATCCAAACAACTGTTTGTTTCCATATTTTGACTAAACACTAAGTGATGAGATCTGTGGGTCCATTTATTGTAATCCATCTGGATGGTTAGTTTTCAAACCTACAGTAGCTGGTGATTTGGCTAAAAAATACTATGTTCCCCACACTTTTTTTTTCCACAGTTAATATAAAAATTGCATTATCACTGCCCTGCTGTTTGGTTGTGATTGTGGTCATCACTTATAGGATGTGTAAAAAGTTTAAATGGTTTCTGTAGTTCGACCAGATTTGCAGATTATATCTTTCTGTATATTGATATTGAATATTAGCAAACTGACTTATTTTTTGTGTTTTTGTTTCAACTGTAGTTACATTTTAGTACTAATGGCCCCATTTTTATTTCATTTGTTTTACATGCTTAAGAATATTCTCCAAATTGTGCATTTTTGTTATTGTGGGTTTGCGGTCATAAAGATTTTATTAAATGCTGGAGCGAGCAGATTTGAGGGACCGAATAACCTACTTCTGCTCATATTGTGTGCACGTTTGTGTTGAGCATTGCATTGAAGTGGTTAAGTTTGACTAGATTTCAGACAAGGAAAATAGTCCACCTTTCTTGAAAGCAAAACTAATAACTAACAATCTTGTCAGTGGTTTTGCATTGAAGCATTTGTTTTTGTGATTAAGTTTCTTCACATGGTCCTATTAAGGAAAATTCATAAGAAAAGTAGTGACTCTTCAACATCTGCTGGTCTGTATTCCAGTCACAGCCGTTTGAATACAGTATAGGACAGCAGATGGCACTGAATTATCTGTAAAGCATAGCTTTGCATTTTCCTTTTTGATTCGTTAGATTTGAAATTTAGAAATCCTAAAGCAGTGAGGTTTGAGTGTTAAGCTCTTAACACCTTTGCTTTGTGGGTTGAGCGTGCTTTGTACTGTTGGGACTATTGCACACAATTATGGGTGTACAATATAGTGATCTGAGGTACTGTGTGTAAAGATTGTATAGACCGAGAAATAGGACTGATTAAACAGCTGCTGTTTATCTAGTTGGAGCTTGTGGAGTGTTGTCACTTTTAGGTCAGGTTTGATTGTGGTTTGTCCAACAAATGACAGCATTATTGAGAGAGAACAAGGTCACCTCGAAGAGTAACCAAGGCAATCTCACGCAGGGTGTTGAGCAGTCGCTTTCATGACTGTGAGGATAATAAGAAAAGGAATATCATCTTTTAAGCATCAGTGACTACTCCAAATGTCAAACAGGTCACACATGTCAATGGAAACACTCCAAGATTTTTTTGTAAAGTTTGAATCCTAGACTGTTATTTCTTCAAAGATTAATTAATTCACAACACATGGCATAATTGATCAAAGCTTGATGCATGGAACTGATGGATTTGTAGTAGAACTCATGTTGACAAATAGCCAGTGGTTATCTGGCCGCAGTCTGTATGTGACAGTATTGATGTCTGGATATCTTTGCTTTGCTATGATTGTACCTGATTTTGTATTTTGTAAGATTTTCACAGGCAAATGTATAAATCACTTGAGTAATATATTTGCCAGTGTAAGTAAAATCTGATCATAACCTGGCTGCTCAGGTGCGATTGTTTTCGGTGGTTGAATATTTGTTTTTATGGGTTTAATTTGATTTTGCAGAATGTGTAAGTACATGAAACTTAAATATGTCCAGAGGGTTTTCATTCAAACAGCTGAATACTGCAACATGTAACTGGGCTACATTAACTAGGATATAATGAATCTAAGAAGTCTTCATTTGTTTAAACCAAAAATTATAAGTTACTCATAGGGTGGAAGGAGGAGTTGGGTCCAGTTTGTACAAGTCTTCATGAAGGTATATGTGGCTTATTAAATAGAAAATAATTTGTGTCTTGGTTCACGTAAGTATCAGGAGTTGAGTGTCTGTGTTTGGTAAGGAGACTTTTTGAGAAAATAATTCTTGTTTTATGATTCACGCACTTTGCATTTTAATGGTGATAATCTCAACTGTAGTTCACAAATGTCAATTATGTAGTTCCAACTTCTGTACAATTTATGCAAGCATTATTTGAGTTTCACTTAAACATTCTACATTCATACAAGTCCATTCTTTTTGAGGCCGAATGTTTCCCTGCCTTCTTTTTCATTGCTTCCATGGACTCCATTGTAATCGTTTTGTAATCTCTTAATTTTGAACGTTTTTAATGCTTATAATTGACTGCTATCACTGGAATTTAGCAAAGAAAAACTCATTGGGTATCATTACTTTGATACCAATGCACTATAATGCATTCTTGTTTTAGTTTATGGTCTCAGTTTGCCAGCACCCTCTGAAACGAGCAAGACCTTTGCTATACAACTGAAAATGTTTTATTTAGAGGGAACCCAGGTTTGATAGAGATAAATTTCACGTGCGTAATTATTGCATTGTTATGTTTTCATCAATAAATCCTATTAAGAAGCCAGCACCTGTTATAGAAATGCACACTTGTTAATTTAGGATCACTACATTTTTTTGAATATGATATAGGGCTTATGTTGCCAAGACAATTGACAAATACTATTAAAAAAGTATACAGTTTAATTTTATTGTTAAATCTACATCAAAGAACAAATGTTATTGGAAATTGTATTCAACTGCAGAGTGAAAGGGTTGATTGACCTCCTTTTTTGCACTGTAACCATTCAATGACATTTGGAGTAGGAGTTTGAAGTCTAATAGTATGGAACTAAAAGTCTCTCCTCTTTTAGGTGCTACTTATCCAAGATGCTTGTTTTTGTTTGGGTCGTCTGCCCCAATATCGACCTATTTGGCTTGATAATCGTCCTGCAGAGAATCTTGGAATGTTTGACTACTTTAAAGGCGCAACATAAAATCCAGTTGATTTTTGTTAATTATTGGTTCAGCTGTGTTGCAAGTCTTCCCAGAGGAATGGGAAAGATAAATGGTTATATAAGCTCGTAATGCTATCACATAAACTACAAGTGGTTAACAAAGGTATTAACAATAAGACTACAGCTATTCTCGTGATTATGGGAAATGTACATTGTGAGTAAGGTACAAGAAGAAGAGAGTGAGTTATAGTTTTGAAATAACTTCCAAGAGGATGGTATTGTGTCACCAAGTCACCCTTTATTTACATATGAACAATACACTCTCTGACCAGCTAGCTTGGAGTCAGTCCCTGAAGTCAGGAGACTCTGAATCCCTTGTTTATATCTTGTCAGGCAGGGCTCCCTGATTAGCCCAAGTTAACAATCTCAATCCAGGATCTCCTAGCCAATAAGATCCATCTGGTTCAAATCATAAGTTTATTAGTGTCTGATTGCATAATTGAGGAATAAATGAATAACACACAAACAATGTAAAAGTGTTTAAATACATTACACCTTCATTGTAATGTTTTACAAATGGCTCATCCTTGTTTGAAAAATTTAATACTTGTCTTGATAGATGCCACTGGACCTGCTGAGTGTTTCCAGCATTTTTGGTTTTTATTTCATGTTTCCAGGATTTGCAGTATTTTCCCTTCTGTGATTGTATCTGGTTCCACTGATCTGAGAAATGTTTCTCTACATGAACAAATTAGTACCAGAAGTATCTATTCAGTCCCTTTGAAGCTGCCCTACCATTTGATAACATCATGGCTGATCTGACTCTGGCTTCAATTGCACTTTGCTGACTACTCCCTCTGACGTTTGACTCTCTTGTTAGCCAAGACTCTATGAAACTCAACCTTAAAAATATTCAATGACTTTGCCTATATGTAGGGAAAAGAGCCTCTGAGAGATAAAACTACTTCCCCTCATCTTTTTCTAAATGGGATAACTATTCATTTTAAATGAATTTCTTTAGTTCCCCTTTCAGGATCTTGTATATCAATAAACCTCCACTTCAATCTTCAAAACTTCAATGAATACTTCTGTAAACCTGACCATTCAATCCAATCTTTCCTCAAAAGATGACCCCTTTATTCTAGGAACCAATTGAGTGAATGTTCTCTGAACAGCTTCTAATTCAATTATGTATTGCCTTCGGTTCAGAGACCAAAATTGTACGTAGTTCTCCAGATGTGGTCTCACCAAATGTCTGGAGAAATGAAAACAAAGCTCCCTACATTAATGTTCCATTCCTTTTACGATAGACTTCAACATTCCATCTGTCGTCTTTGTATCATTTGCAGTTTGTGCAAATGAACTTTTATAATTAATGTACCAGGACCTCTAGATTCCCCGTATCAGAGTTCAACAGTCTCTCTCCATTTAAATAATATATTGCTTTTCAGTTGTTCCTGCCTATGTCTGGTCCAAAAGGTCTGAGATGCCCCAGGCATTTGTCATAACGTGAGAGAACAGGTTGATTTTAAAATATCGAAATTCAATCCTTATGTCCAAATAAATTGTAAATGCTTGAGCCCCAGCACTGATTCTTTTGATACTCCACTTGTTATATCTTGTCAACCTGAAAATGACCCATTTATATATACCTACTGATCCCTGTAGCTTACTAAACCTTTAATATGTTACCCCCTACAGCATGAACTCTTAGGTAGTAACCTTTTACAGAGGAACCTCGATTATCTGAATATCAATTATTGGAATATTGGATTATCCGAAGGGGCTCTCAAGGTCCTGATGGAAACATTACATCAAAGAGCTGTTTCAGCCCTGATCGCATCTTTTGTTTACAGGTACAATAATTAAAAACGAACTTGACTCACTGGAATGCTGCCGAGAACAGTCCTAGACAGTCCAGGCACTGTCTCCAAATCACTGACCACCTGCCCCCCCCCCCCACACTTTTTCCCTGGAGTTCGACACAGGGATGTACCCTAAACCCCCTTTCCGAGATAATCTCTCCAACATTGTCTTGTACAGGGCAAAGGAGGAACCTGTCAAAAAGGGGTGAGTGTGAGTGTGAGTGTGAGTGTGAGTGTGAGTGTGAGTGTGAGTGTGAGTGTGAGTGTGAGTGTGAGTGTGAGTGTGAGTGTGAGTGTGAGTGTGAGTGTGAGTGTGAGTGTGAGTGTGAGTGTGAGTGTGAGTGTGAGTCCCACAAAGGCAGCAGCAGTCTTACTGTTGGTGTCCAGTCTGGCTGCCCTGGGAGTGGGGGGGCGGGCGCAAGAGAAGAGGTGGTGTGGCGGGTCAGATGGTGGTTGGGGATGGATGGAAGTGCATGGTTGGGGGGGGGGTGGGCGTGGAGTGGATTGGGTTGGGGGTGGGCAGGGGCGTGGGGTGGAAGCTATCAGGGTATGGGGGTGGGTGGGAGTGGATGGGATTGGGGGCAGGGTCTCACGTGCGGTGTGCTGCTGTCTAGTCTCCTGAACAGGGAACAGACTTCACAGAAAACTCTGAGCTCCAAAGGAAATCAATTAACTGAATAACCTATTATTTGAACGAAATAATGCTTGCCCATCTCGTTTGGACAATCGAGGTTCCTCTGTGTATGTCAGTTTGTCAAATGCTTCTAGAATCCAGGTACACCATTTCTGCGGATTCCTTTTCATTCATATTTTTGCTACTTTGCCAAAGAACTCTAAGTTAGTTAAGTATGATTTCCTTTTCGCAAAACCATGTTGATTCTGCCTGATTACACGAAGACTTTAAGTACAATGCTAAAACTGCCTGAAGAAAAGATTGCAGCATTTTGACAATGATTGATGTTGAGCTAACTGACATTCTGTTATCCTCCTTTTTTGAATAGAGGAGTTACATTTTCCATTTTCTAATCTGATGAAGCATTTGTAGAAGTTGAGGAGTTTTGGAACATTGATGTTATTGGCAAGCATTCGTTGTTCATTCCGAGTTATCTGTGAGTTGATTAGCTCTTGACCACTTTCGAGAATAGTTGGGAGTCAACCACATTGCTATGGGATCTGGAGTTACATGTAGGCCACACCAGGTAGCAAAGGCAGATTTGCTTCCCACAATGACATTTTAGTGATTGTAATGATATCAGCCATGTGGACCCCATAGAATGCGTTCCCTGATTGGACAAATTAACAGCTTCAATCAGGGAGCCCTGGCTTACAGACGAAAATAGATATGACAGAGATCCTGTTCACTGAGAGCTGGCTGTGAGGGAACTGGATCAATGTCAAGGACTTTGCACGTGTAACTAAAAGGTGACTTGATGATGGGATACTGGCCTCTGTGAAATTACTTCAGTGACAATGAAAGGAAAGTAAGCTCCTGAAGAAATTTACTTGCAACAGTCGTCTTTAAATTGAAAAGTAAGCATTTCTGGCATCATGCCGTTATTTAGGAAGTTTGGCTCATTTGATCATGCTGTCGAAAGAATGTGTTATATTTTCTGGGCCAATGACATGAGGGTAGATGAAAACTAATGAATAATTCTCCTGACAGCTTGTCAACCCACAGCCTTTTTGGTTATTAAGAGCCAAATATTTCCTGAGGCACCAAATGGTAAAACAAGAGTTGACAAATTTAGTTAAGGAGTACTATGACCCCCTAACCTCTTTTTAATTCTGAGACTCAATTCGAAAACAAAGGGAATCCAGATCGGAATTTTTGATGTTAAGATGATTGGCAGAGGCAGTTGACTTTGGTTTAACCCTTAAGTTGCTGAGCGACCATTGCAAAAATGCCCACCAGCTGAAGCTCAACTGGACTTCAAACAGGCACTACAACTGGCTTTATCATTGGAAAATGCGGCAAGTAGACCATAGAGTTGAGGGTATTCTGATGGAAGCGGACACCCTTGAGCCTGGGAACACCATTTGAGTGCATAGCCTCAGTCAGGGCATAGCCTGAACAGAATGACTCTAGGTCAGCCCACAGCAAAACTCTAAAACAATGCCAAGCCTCTGCCAAATGGCTAAAATTTTCTTCAGGATTCTTCAGGCAAGCCATTGTGGATGCTGACATTGTATGGGCTCGACAACACAGGGGTCCAGCTAGACCTAAATTGAATAAGAGAACTGATAGGCTGGTATCTAGGAGATCGCACACCCTGGAAAGGCCACCTACATCTGGTTTGGAGCAGTTAAATTGGTTAGCAACGTCCAAATCAGAACCAATCAAAATAAACATCTGGTTAAATGTTCACTCAGTTCTAATGGAGGTTGATACTCGCGAAGCCATCTCAGTGATCGTAGAACCAGTCTTCACCAAAGTTTGCACTGGATCCCAACCTTTAAGTTTGTGCAAGACTTCGACTAGACTGAGAAGCTCTACCCTGGAACCTTTACAGATTAAAGGTATAAGCTCAGTTCCCATCTCTTACAAGGAGCAGCGGTTCAGTCACAACTGACTGTAGTAAAAGGCTCAGGCCCAACCTTGATGAGGCGAAATTGATCGGGAAAGATTCACCTAGATTGGCTCAATATTTTTCGATTTGAAAATGGATGCGTGAGTGAAGTCCTAATTAAATACCCACAAGTCCTATCAAAGGAGCCCAGGCCACCTTGCACGTTGACCAGGAAACAATTCCACGATTCTGCAAGGCCCTCCCAGTGACATTTACATTGTGGACAAAAGTAGAGGCAGAAATCAGAAAGCAGGAAAGTGAAGGAATCACCAAACTAGTCCAGTTTGTGGAGTGGGCAGCACCGGTTGTACCAATTATGGAGCCTGACTGGTCGGTTCACCTTTGTAGGGATTTTAAACTAATGGTAAATCACTTTCTACAGCTGGATAAGTACCCAATCCCTCGCTCATATGATTTATATGCAGAGCTGGCAGGGAGGGTGTCCTTTCAGTAAGCTGCACATAAGCCACGTGTACTTGCAATTATGAATTGCGGATTCCCCAAAGTGTATTACAATAAATAACCATAACAGTTTGTGCCAATATACAAATATACATTCGTGGTGTTGTCAGCCTGTGCAATCTTTCAACAGACAATTGAGAACATTTTACAACGTCTACCCAATGTCACCATTTATCTCGATGATGTGCAAGTAACAGTTAAGAACAATAAACCACTTAAAGAACTTGGACATAGTCCTTAACCATTTCTCCCAAGTGGGTGTATTGCCTTAGAAGGGAAAAATGTGTGTTCCAGCCACCCCAAGTGACAAAGTTGACAAGACCGGGTTACACACATTGGAAGACAAAGTGGGGATGATCAAAGGTGCCCTGGTTCCCTCATTTGTACTGGAGCTTTCCTTGGATTGGAGAATTATTACGGAAAGTTCATGACCTGGCCTCCATCTTTTGCATCAACTTTTGAGAAAGGATCAGCCTTGGAAGTGGTTACGTAGTCAAGCTATAGCTTTTAGGGATGTGAAGAAACAGCTGGCATCCTCTCAGGTATGATCCTAAGCAGGAACTGTTATTGACATGCATTGTGTCTTTGTAAGGCATTGGGGTCGTATTTGCTCA
The DNA here is from genome assembly GCF_047496795.1 of Chiloscyllium punctatum. NCBI lineage: Eukaryota > Metazoa > Chordata > Chondrichthyes > Orectolobiformes > Hemiscylliidae > Chiloscyllium > Chiloscyllium punctatum. The sequence goes on from NC_092751.1 coordinate 106,718,943, forward strand.
TAGGTGGCCCAGTGGAGAGGAACACCCAATAGTGTATGCATCAAGGACTTTGGCTAGTGCAGCATATAAATATGCCTAGATATAGAAAAAGGTTTGGCGGTCATATTTAGAGTCAGGAAGTTCCACCAATACCTTTACAGGCAAAAATTTGGAATAATCGCAAACCCTTGCTAGGTCTACTTAGAGGACAAGGTTGTACACCCATAGTTTTACATTGAATTCTGCAGTGGGCTGTAATACTAAGTGCATATAATTACAAGTTATGATTTGGAGATGCTGGTGTTGGACAGGAGTGTACAAAGTTAAAAATCACACAACACCAGGTTATCGTCCACCAGGTTTAATTGGAAGCACTAGCTTTCGCAGCGCTGCTCCTTCATCGGTGGTTCATCACAACCACTTGATGAAGGAGCAGCACTCCGAAAGCTAGTGCTTCCAATTAAACCTGGTGGACGATAACCTGGTGTTGTGTGATTTTTAAGGAGAAAGTGAGGACCGCAGATGCTGGAGATCAGAGCTGAAAATGTGTTGCTGGAAAAGCGCAGCAGGTCAGGCAGCATCAAAGGAACAGGAGAATCGATGTTTTGGGCATCAGCCCTTCCTGAAGCCTGACCTGCTATGTTTTTCCAGCAACACATTTTCAGCTTGTATGATTTTTAACTAATTACAAGTTGGAAACTATCTGGAAGGCCAAATAATGCATGAAGTTGCATTGAGTCACCTCCTACTGGCAGATACGCTATCAGTGGTACGGCCACTGGAAGAGTCTGTAATTGTTTCAAATTTTCTGGACGCACTTCCAGTCACGGCTGACAATATTAGACTTTGGATCCAGTAATATCGGGTCTTGGCAAAACTGAAACATCTGGTGGTGGATGGGAGAAAGCAAAGGGCTGTCACAACCAGAATTGAAACCCCTTTGTACCTGGAGAGACTAGATCACAATTGAGGATGGCATATTATTATGGAGAGCAAGGGCAAATCTCCCAAGCAATGTTCACAGCCCAGGTACTGGCTGAACTTCACCAGGGTCATCCAAAATGAAGATGTTGACAAGAAGTTATGTTTGGTGGCCAGGAGAGCCACAATTGGTGGGGCAGTGACAAGGGCAAAAATTACCACCAGCAGCTCCCCCACATATGTGGGAATGGCTGGGCTCAATTACACCGCCTATGCAGATCCTTTCATGGGCTCAATGTTCTTGGCCATTGTGGACTCCCATTCAAAGTGACTGGATGTGTGTAGTGTTTGCCCCTGAAATGGGAACGACAGTAAAATACCGGGTGCGTCTTTTGCAGTACACAGACTCTTGATAGTTTTGGTCACGGATAACGGGCAGTTATTTACAGTAGGGAATTTGAGTATTTCCTAAAGTCGAATGATATTCATCATATCAGGGCATTTTGTACCATCCATCATCCAATGGTCTGCCAGAAAGAGTAGGCTTTTTAAAAAATCTTTTACAAAACATTTATATATAAAGGAAAAAACACCATTAAAACAGGAAAAATAAGTACAAAGAACAAGGCCATAAGACAGTGCCATTGTTACGAAACAATCCACTATTCTACCAAAACAAAACCTATCTACTTAACCAAAACTAAACTACAAATGTATTGAATAAATACTAGGTTAAATTACATTCAAGTTACTTAAATTAAATAATGCCTTACTACTTATTCTGTCTTACTCATCACACCTCCACTGAGGCTCCGATCCCTGGGATTACCCCCTACAGTACCCATATTCTTTTCCTTCCAGTCTAGAAAGAGCAGGCTTAAAGAAGCAGCTTACAGATTTGCTACATACCAAATGGTTGCAGTTCCTATTTAATTATCAGACCACCCTTGCCTCTACAGGGATAGCTCCAGCAAAGTTGTTGATGGGGAGAAGACCCCTCTTCAGGTTAAATCTGATCTTTCTGGACCGGGGAATGCGGGCAAAACCAGAGATAAAGAGAGGCATTTTACTTCAGGTGACGAAGTTCGGTGCAGGAATGGCCCTGCATAGGTAAGAGGCATGGTCAACACGAGACCAGGTTCAGTGATGTATAAAATTCGGGTAGGTGTGATGGTCCTGAACAAGCATGTGAATCATATGAAAGCTGTAAACGCAAAATGGTGTGGGAGCAAAACATGCCTGGCTCCTCAGAATCTTGGAAAGGCTGGCTGAACTTGTGGGGTCTCTGTCTCCTTCAAGTATTAAAGAAACCTCTGAATCTGAGGTAGACATGGTGAAGAAGAGAATTAATTTCTTCCGAAACGCTCTGGGTTCTAGAGGCAAGCTACTGTACAGTACACACTGCCCATATTCAGGGCGTAGTTGAAGGAACCTTACCTGATTGTAAAATGCCACAGGAGGAGTTACAAAAAGAACTGGCTGATCTACTTGGACTCAGAAGGGGAGGGATGTAGTGATTATAATGAGGTTGGCCAGGTGGATCTCCAAGAATTTGAGTTCCCTGATTGGACCAGATTAACAGCCCCAATCAGGAAACCCTGGCTGATCGATAAGAAATGGAGTGTCAGACATCCTGTCACTTTTGAGAGCTGGCTCTACGGGAGCTGGATCAGTATCACAGACAATAAAGGGTGACTTGGTGATGGGTTATCAACCTTTGTGGAGTTACTTCAGACATTAGTGAGCCAGCTTTTTTTTTTAATGACCATTGAGAACGGTTCCATGGTTGACATCAGACTAGCTTTGAATTCCAGATTTTATTGAATTCAAATTTCACCACCTGTATTCTGGGATTTGAAAGCTGTCCACAAAAATTAGCACGTCATTGGACTTATAATTCACAGACATTACTACTGCGCCACCCACTCTCCGAATTTGAAAATGCACCTATTCTCAATAACCACTTCTTTTACGAGCCCAATGTCCATCAGGGCATTGTGAATTTTATTCTAATAATTTTCAGTACACTATACCTGGTGAGAGTACCTAGTTTAACATCCTTGCTTCCTTTCACCTCTTGATTTGCAATAATTTCCAATATGTTACTACTTTCTCCAATAGTGAAGACAGACACACACAATGCTGTTCAATGCATCTGCCTTGCCCTTATTTTCCATTGCTAATTGTGTGCCCGTGCGCGCGCATGCTGTCTCTTGCTTGCATACTCTCTGGCTGTCTGTCTTTTTCTCTCCATCTATCTTTCACACTGTGTCTCTGTCTCTGTCTCTGTCTGTCTGTCTCTGTCTGTATAATGGGTTCACTTTCCTTTTTAAATACTTTAGCTACTATTTAATATTTTACATTAGCCATAAAACCAACATTAGCTTCTTTTGTTGTTTGCGTGACCTCTGAAGTGAGAAAATGTATGATATACAAAAGGTATAGATGCTTGAAAATGTAAGATCATTTAAGTGCAAAGAGGAGAGTAATATTCTCCCATTGTTTTCCCAAGCAGTGTAGTCTCATCTCTTTTCAAAGGCAATGATTGGCTAATATTTCCATAGTTAGCTGGGTATTGGTGGCTTTCTGGATTAGTGGTGCTGGAAGAGCACAGCAGTTCAGGCAGCATCCAGCGAGCAGCGAAATCAACGTTTCGGGCAAAAGCCCTTCATCAGGCTTTTGCCCGAAACGTTGATTTCGCTGCTCGCTGGATGCTGCCTGAACTGCTGTGCTCTTCCAGCACCACTAATCCAGTATTTGATTTTCAGCATCTGCAGTCATTGTTTTTACCACATTGGTGGCTTTCTGCATGTCTAAAACACAACAGTTGCCTTTTGCTGAATTTTAAATGATGAATACCGCACAGCCATTTAAGTCCTGTTCTCATCTGACCCCTGTGCAAATCAGGTCCTAGTAGGAACCACCAAATTAATTGTTGCAACAACACTGAAATCTCAGCCTGGAAACATGTCCCAATCAATCTGTTGGTATTTTTTCTCGACATAAACAATAGTCTTAATTACATTTGCCAACCCCAATCCCATATTTTTTTCAGATTCGCGATAGTGAATATCTCATGATATGCTTCGTACCTCGTAGAAATTTAGAGCTTTCCGATTTGTGGAACTAATCACAATACAAAGTGGTTATTTGTTTACTCTGCTTTGGAGAGTTTAAAAAACAATATTGATAGAATTTTAAGAATCTGTTTCTCTGCTGTATTTCTTTTTTTTAACCTCTATAGTGTTCAGTCCTTTCTCTCAAGAATAAGGAAGGCTGCTGTATAATAAATAGTTATTTCTTGGTGTAGAGTCATAGAGATGTACAGCATGGAAACAGAGCGAAAAAGCAACTTCCATTTAAAAAAAAATCAGTTAAGATTTCTCATTCCTGCATATTAGTCAGATGCTGTTTCAGGCCATGTACAATTGTGAATTGTTCTAAATTACATTGACCAAAGCTTTGGTATAGTATGGTAATTACTGTAACAAGGCTACTGAAGGCAACTTTAAAGGCACTAGCAAAACATTTAATTTCCCCTGGGTTTTTCAATTGCTAGTTTTGTTCAGTGTTGCTACTTTTAATCTGGTGGGGACTCTTAGAAGCGTATATGAAATACCATAGTCAGATGTACAACATAACCATAGATTGTAGGGCTCTATAACATGAGAACAAGCTGACAATCTAATTGTTTTGTTTGACAAGTGCCAATTTCCTTCAGACAAAGTACTTAAACTTGACATGCATCAAAGTTCTTCAATATAAGACAGATACATCTGAATGTCCTCCAGACTTCTGCTGGTGAATTGAAATTCTCTCTGGATTTTATTTAGTCTAGCCAACCTTGTTAACTAGTCCTTTTGCGCATTAGAAGTGGACTTCAGAACCTGACTCAAATTCACAATGGAGCTACAGATCAATATCTATCAATGTTTGGTTTTGGACCAATGAATTTGTCACGGGGTGACTGCTTTACTTTGATTTAGTTTTATTTCGTAATTTCATTTTGAGTTGAAAGTAACTGGGGTGCCAGCAATTGGTCCCACGAAGGGCAAAGGCACTGAAGCCTGGAGCCAATATCTGTTCAGTCTGGTGTCATGAACGATTTTTTTTTTCTGCAGCCTACTTTGGTAGAATGTGCAATATACGTAGACACAACAATGCAATAATTTATGAGGAAATCGTACAATAATCAGTTTATAGGTAATGTTTTGAAGTTGCTACATCACATTTGAATTGTACAGTGTGCCTAATATTATACTATGCTTTCCAAGTATTTTCACTTGAGAAGTATCTGAGGTATGAACTAGTGGTTGACTGCTGTAGATTTATTTTAATCCTTCCCCAGACAACCTTTGACCTTTGCATGCAAAATCACAGCTCGGTTTAGTTTTAGTGCCCTCCTTTCTGAGCCAGGTCCCTCAAAACATGACCCCCTGCTAATTACATGTCAGTTAAAGCTTTAGAAGCATTTTAAATGTAATTCCTAATCTCTTGGGTTTCAGCAGTTCCTTAGTGTGACTTTAACAACTGTTGGCTGGTGGTTGTTTCACAGATACAAAAACTGAGCAATATTTTTCCTGTATATCTTTCTTTCATTTGCACAAGAGAGCAATATGGTTAATATAACATTCAGGTGTTTTACATTCCCATTGTGTGCTAGGATGTGACCAACTTGCAATTCTAATAGCTTTTGTGTTTTGTCGCAGATAATTAGGCTAAATGTGTTTTAATCTATCTATTTGCATGCAGAATGGCCACATGCTGGAAAAGCTTCCTTTATCCTTCAGATGGGTGACATGGCTGACTACTAAAATGCTGCATGTTCAATTATCTTTTTTCACAAACTATTTGTTTACTTAAATTTAGTATCACCCGTGTTAAACTTGGGGCTGCAAGTCAGGTGACTTCCATTCTGGAACGTCTCAAAGTAATGATATTAATTGTTCTACAAAATCGAAAGTCATGTGTTTTTAGAGATTTCAAAAACGTAATAACGACTGTATATTAAGTAGAGGTTTGAAAGAGTGACAATCAAATAGAGAATTGCTGTCCAACTCGTCAGCTGATCGTATTTTCTCCTAAATATATATTTATTTTGTTAATGTTAGTAAATCAATCAACCACCAAATGGCTGGTCTAGTTGATCATAACTGATGCAACTTAGCTGAAGTAAATTTGTTTCTCACTTGTGCTTGTGCTATGCCCTCTCCCCACCATCACCACCACAAACTGTTCAGAGGAATGTGTGATAAAATTGTCGGGGTCAGTTTAACAATCCTGGTAGGATCTTCCCCTTAGCTTTTTTAATCTTCATAGCACATTTTAAAACGTAGAAATGTAGCAACTAGCAATAGGAGTTGGCTTTGCAGTTTAATACATTCGTAGCTGATCATCAATACAAGGGCCCTATCCTGTTCTCTCCCATACCATTTGACCTCTCAGCTGTATCTCGCTCTATCTTGAACATTCAGTGGTTTGGCCTCAATTGCTTTGTGGCAGAGAATTCTACAGGCTCACCACTTTCTTGGTGAATACATTTCTCCTTGTTTCACTCCTGAATGGCCCAACCCATATCCTTAAACCATGATCCCTGATTCTAGATTCCTTATCATCGGGAACGTCCTTCCTGCATTTACCTTGTCTAGGAGGTTTCTATGAGATCTCCCCCTTCCCCCATTCTTCTAAACTCATGAACAGAGACCTAAACAATCCAGTCTCTCTTTAAACTGCAATCCAGAAATCAGACTGGTAAGCCTTTATTGCGCACACTCTATAGCCAGAACACCCTTCTTCAGATAAGGAGTGCAAAACTGCATAGCAACTCCAGAATTGCTCTCACCAAGCCCTTGTACGGGTTGCAGCAAGGTATTCCTGCTTTGTACTTAAATCCTCTTGCAAAGAAGGCCAACGTACCATTTGCTGCCTTGGTGTATCTGCATGCTTACCTCCAGTAACAAAAACAGAAATTGCTGTGAAAACTCAGCAGGTCTGGCAGCATCTGTTGGGAGAAAACAGTTAACATTTTGAGTCTAGTGACCTTTCAGAACTATTTCATTTTATTCTAGTTTTTACTTTGTGTACAAGGAAATCCAGATCTCATTGCATTTCCCCCATTCCCAATAATAATTTCCTTTCCTATTTTTGCTACAAAAGCGAATAATCTCACATTTACTTCATCTGCCATGCATTCGTTAAAGTTTCACTCACTTAACTGTTCTGCTTTACATGTGGAAAAGATGGTACTGTTACCTGTTACAAAGAGTGATGTGCATATAATATGGAAGTGAAATTACAGGAATAGATCATTTACTTGTAGGATGTGAATGAACTTGTGGGTTTTCTTGATGATCTAATGACTTGCATGGTCATCACTGGTGCTGGCAACAAATGATTATATTTATTGAATTCAGTTTCACAACTCAGCATGGGACTCTTCTTTCATGTTGCTGTGTGAGTTAGTTCAGGCTGTTTGGCTGGTTTGTGATGCAGAGTGGCGCTAGCAATGTGGGGTGTGTTCCTACACTGGCTGAATTCATCATGAGGGACTGTCCTCCTAAGTGTCTTCTCTGACCTAAGATGTGGTGGCCCTCAATTAAGCCACTGTTGGTCATCTCTGACTAATGAGAGGGAATCCATATGGTCACGAACAGTTCTAAACAGTTAGCTAACAGTGAAGGAGAGTGCTATTGTGCATTGTGGTTTTGTCTCTGTCTGGGCCAGGAGGTCTGGATTCAAGTGGGTGGCACGGTGGCACAGTGGTTAGCACTGCTGCCTCACAGCGCCAGAGACCCAGGTTCAATTCCCGCCTCAGGTGACTCTCTATGTGGAGTTTGCACGTTCTCCCCGTGTCTGCGTGGGGTTTCCTCCGGGTGCTCCGGTTTCCTCCCACACTCCAAAGATGTGCAGGTCAGGTAAATTGCCCGTAGTGTTAGGTAAGGGGTAGATGTAAGGGTATGGGTGGGTTGCGCTTTGGCGGGGCGGTGTGGACTTGTTGGGCCGAAGGGCCTGTTTCCACATTGTAAGTAATCTAATCTAATCTAAGTCCTATCTGCTCCAGTGGCATGTAATAGTATCTCTGAACAGGTTAATTAAGGAATATCTAACATACAGGGCCTATTTTCTTTGTTTACTGCTGGACTTTATGCAGTCAGCACGAAGGCCCTTTTCCTTGTTATGATCTATACCCTTAATGATATTTTTGCACATTCATCTTCTGCAGCTGTTACTTTGCATTTTTTCACATTAACCTATACATATCTTATCAGAGGATATAGCAGGATACAGATCAGTTGGAGGCGTGTGCAGAAAAATAGTAGATGGAGTTTAATCCGGACAAATCGGCTTGATGAATTTTGGAAGGTCAAGTACAGGTGGAAATTATACAATGAGTGGCCGAACCCTCAGGAGTATTGATAATTAGAGGGATCTGGGTGTGCATGTCCACAGATCACTAAAGGTGACAGTGCAGGTAGATAAAGCAGTAACAAATGGCTTACGGCATGCTTGCCTTCATTGGAAGGGGTGTTGAGTATAAGGACAGACAAGTTAAGCTGCAGCTTTGTAGAACATTAATTAAACCGCACTTGGAATATTGCTTGCGGTTCTGGTCACCACAGTCCCAGAAGGATGTGGATACTTTGGAGAGGGTACAGACAAGTTTTGCCATGATGTTGTCTGGTATGGGGGGTTTTAGCGAATGAAGAAAAGTTGGTTATACTGGGTTTGTTTTCACTGGAATGCAGGAGGTTGAGGGGCGATCTGATTTAAGTTTATAAGATGGTGAATGGCATGGATAAAGTGGAAAGTCTGAGGCTTTTCCCCAGGGTGGAGGGGACATAGGTTTAAGGTGTGAGGGGGTGCGGTTTGAAAGAGGTGTGCAAGGCAAATTTTTCACACAAAGGGTGGTGGATGCAAACCCAGTAGCAGCATTCAGGAAACATCTGGATGAATACATGAATGGAAATGGAATAGAGGGATATAGATCCTGTAAATGAAGACAGTTTTAGGATGGAAGGGCAAAATGTGTTGTTGCAGGCTTGGAGGGCCAATGGACTTGTTCTTGTTCTGTATTTTTAATTAATCTTTGTTCGAGATGTTATTTAATCTAGTATCTCATTGTGTCCTAATTGCTGTCTAGCTAGTCAACTCTTTGTGTTAGTTACTCCCATAACATCGTCCCAGTTTTATTGTGGGGATGCAGTGGAGGACCGAGAGAAAGGCAGCTAACTACTAGGCATTATCAAGGCAGACGAATCTTGAGACTCTAAATGAGGTTGCATTTCAGAAATTTTACATGACAATTCAACTGTGCTGTTAATTGTGTTTTCTTTTCATTATTTTGAATGATAGTGTTTGTGTAGCAAGTTTATCTCAGCCTTAAATATATGCAAGGAATCCTTTTCCCCTTTTTCTGTGGTAGGGATTTGCAAAGACACTGAACTCTGAGAATAAATTCCTCCTTATCTTGGTCTTAAATTGGAGCCTCTTTATTCTGAGAGTAAGCCCTGTGATCCTTGAGTTTCCCATGAGGGGAAACATCATCTCAGCATTTACCTCGTTAACCCCATAAGAATATGTTTCAATGAGATTGCCTTTCATTCATCTAAACTGCAAAGAGTACAGTCCCAATCTGTTTAGCGTTTGCACAAAGACAGTCCCTCCATACAAGGGATCATCGTAGTGAACCTTGTCTGAGTGGCCTCCAATGAAGTGATATCTGCCTTGAAATAAAGGGACCAAAACTGCTCTCAGCACTCCAGATGTGGTTTCACTGGCACCTTGTACAGTTGCGGTAAGGCTTCCTTACTCTTATCTCTAAACCCTTTGAAATAAGGGCTAATGTTCCATTGGCCTTCCTGATAGCTACTGCACCTATGTGCTATCGTTTTTGCATTTCATGCACAAGTGCCCCCCGAGACCCTTTTGTGTTGCAGCTTTCTTTTGATCTCTCTGCCAATAAATTCTGTGTCTGTGTGTTTCTCTCTCACTTCACCTGATTAAGGGGCTATGCTCTGAAAGCTTGTGATTTCAAATAAACTTGTTGGACTGTAACCTGGTGTCGTGTGACTTCTGACCTTCTGTGATACAACGAAGCCTGCTGCTGAATATTGATTGTAGTATTTTGCCACTGCTGAGGTCACACTGACTAGTCTGTATGATTTGGCCTATTCCTCACACTCTTTCTGAATAATGGTCTATGTTTGCAGATCTCCAATCTTCTGGTACCTCTCTATCTGATGAGGATTAGAAAATGATCCTCAGAGCATCCGTATTTGCTTTTCTTGCTTCCCTTAACAACTTAGGAGACAATTTATCTAGTCCTGATGACTGATCTGCTTTTAAGGAGATCAGTTCCTCAGTACCTCCCTTCCCATTTGTCTACTTTTCAATTCCTTTGTTCACAGAGCAAGGATGATGCTAACAATTAAAGAGACATCTTCTGCATCCATCAGCAAAATACTGTAGGCAACTCAGGCCAACCACTTTACTTAGTCATCCTCTTGCTGATAATGTACTGATTGGATGTTCCTTTATTTGATCAGCCTCTTTACCTTTTTATCATATCCTCTGCTTTCTAATTTTATATGTTGCCTAAATGAGAGAGAAATGGAGTTCATTATTTGAGTTGATCATTCATCACAGCTGGTTATTTTTAATGGTCACCATTAAATATCTTTAAAAATACATGTCTGTTGCCAGTTAGTAACTGCAAATCACATTTGATAGTGTATCAACTTTGCCATTCCATTCAGCGGCAGAGTTTATTTCTCAAAGTGGAACAGGAGAGAGGAAGTATTACAGCGATGTTAAACTGCAATGTGAGCAGCAACATTATAGTTGTCCAGGCAACAACAACTTTCCTGACAGGGAGTCTTTGTTGGGACCATTTTGAGATGCCTTGCCATGATATAGTGCAATACGTATTGTTTAAAAAGTATTCTGAAAGAATCACATTAGTCAAAAGTTGACTTTGTTATCTGGTGCTGGAAAATGAACTGATGTGATCTAGTAGACTCTTCAAAAAGAAGTCATTCATTCAGCTGCAATAGGATTAAGCAAATACAATAGCATGATATGTTTGGTGCCATCTGTCAAGTTGTATTTGCATTTCCAAAGCCATGATCATGCTGCTTTGAACAGCGAACTTCATTATAGGTTTTCATTGGTCACGCTGTAAAGTTGTTTTAATTTCATAAATTTGCAGTCCATGGTTCACATAGTAAGTTATGTCTGAGCATGTGTACCAATGTTTCACATTAGTTTGTTGGAATGTGTAAAATTATTTATTTTACAAAAAAATTAGAATAAAAGTGTCATGCTTTGATCATTTTAGTACCTGATTCATGACTGGTTTACTTCACTTATGAAATTGGAGAACAATTCGACCAACAAGTGTTTGCTAGAAATTCTTGATTAGAAGTCTTTAAATAGTACTCAAGGTTATATGGCACAAAGCATGTAATGCCCTCACTGCCATTCACAGAATCATGGCTGATTTGACTGCAGTGCCTTCTCTTCTGCTTCTGCATCATTACTTTTGGTAGCTCCCAGGAATTAATCCTTGGCCTCTTTCTCTTACTCATCTATATACCCGTCGTCAACAACAACATCTGAAGGCACAGTATTAGTTTTCATATGCATGCTGACAGCACACATCTCTAATGCCACTTCCCTCAACTTTTCCACTGTCATTAAATTATCAGACTACTTATGTGACAACTAGCACTGGATGAGCAGAAGTTTTCTCCAGTTAAATATTGGCAAGATTGAAATCCTTGTTCCAAATGCATTCTGAGTTGATTAGATTAGATTAGATTCCCTACAGGCCCTTCAGCCCAACAACACCACACCGACCCTCTGAAGAATAACCCACCCCCTCTGACTAATGCACCTAACAACTATGGACAATTTGGCATAGCCAATTCACCTGACCTGCACATCTTTGGAATATGGGAGTAACCTCCGCGGAGTACCTGGAGGAAACCCATGCAGACACAGGGAGAATGTGCAAACTCCACACACAGTCGCCCAACGATGGAATCGAATCTGGGATCCTGGCGTTGTGAGGCAGCAGTGCTAACCATTGAACCACCGTGCTGCCCATTAAGCCAGAAATGCATTCTGAGTTACTTGTCCCCAATTAGAGTCTGAGATTAAGCCAATCTCTTCGCACCCTTGGTATTATCTTTGATCTTGGGACAAGTTTCCAGTCCCATATTTCTGCTGCGGCTTGCGATTGCCTATTTCCACTTTCAAGATTTTATCCTTGTCTTTCTTCATCTGCTACTGAAACTATCATTTATGCATTTGTTATTCTGGATTCAACTATTGCAATGCACTTCTTGCTAGTCTCTCACCCTGTAAATTTAAGGTAATCCAAAACACACTTGCCTGAGTTTTCACTCTCAACAAGTCCTATACCCCTGCGACTCTTGTGCTGCTGAGCCACATTGGCTCTTGGTCAAGCAGTATTTTAGTTTTAAAATTCTTATTCATTTTTGCCAGATCCCTCTGTGATCTCTCCCCTTCTTTCATCTGTATTCACCTCCAACATTTCTGCGAGATCTGCTTGTTTAATTCTAGCGTCTTGAATTGCTCTGTATGTAATTTGTTCCAGTACCTTACAGACCGATTAGCCTAATCTCGATTGTGGGTACGATCCTGGAATCCATTGTGAAGGATGAGACTTCTGGGTAAAATAGGGCAAAGTCAGCATGATTTAATCAAGGGGCAGTCATGCCTGACAAACCTGTTTGAATTCTTTGAGGGAGTAACAAGCAGATTAGACCAATGGATGTTATCTTCCTGGATTTCAGGAAGTTCTTGGACAAGGTGCTGCACAGGAGGCTACTAAGTAAGAGAAGGGCCTATGGTGTCAGAGGCAAGGTGCTAGCATGGATCTAAGCTTGGCTGTTTGGCAGAAAGCAGAGAGTGGGGATAAAAGGGTCATTCTCACGATGGCAGTCCATGGCAAGTATTCTGCAAGGTTCAGTGTTGGGACAACAACTTTTCACTTTATACATTAACAGTCTAGATGAAGGAACTGAGGGCTTTCTGGTGGAATACAGTTGATACAAAAATAGGCAGGGGGCAGATAGCATTGAGGTGCAGGGAGGCTGCAGGTTGGGAGAGAAGGCAAAGAAATGGAATGCATGCATTTTGGTAAGAAGAATAGAGGTATGGGCTATTTTCTAAATGGAGAGAAAATTCAGAAGTCTGAAGTGCAAAGAGACTTGGGACTTGTAGTCCAGGATTCTCTCAAGTTAAACTTGCAGATTGACTCAATTTGAGACACATGCAATTATGGCATTTATTTTGAGAGGACTTGAATACAAAAGCAGGGATGTATTTCTGAGGCTCTATAAGGCTCTGGTCAGACCCTATTTGGAGTATGGTGTGCAGCTTTGGGCCCCATATCTCAGGAAGGATGTACTGGCTCTGGAGCATGTTCAGAGGACGTTAATGAGAATGGTCCTAGGAATGAACAGCTTGAGGACTCCAGGTTTATACTCAGTGCAGTTTAGAAGGATGAGGGTGGATCTAATTGAAACATACAGAATGTTGAATGGCCTGGACAGAGTAGATGTTGGGAAGATGTTTTCATTGGTAGGAGAGACGAAGACCTGAGGGCACAGCCTTCGAGTAAAGGGAAGACCTTTTAGAACGGATAAAAGGAGAAACCTCTTCAGCCAGAGAGTGGTGAATCTATGGAATTAATTGCCACAGAAGACGATGGAGGCCAGGTCATTGATAATATTTAAGACTGAGAGAATTTCTTGAGGATCAAGGGTTGTGGGGAGAAAGTGGGAGAATGTGATTGAGAAACTTCTCAACCGTGATTGAATGGTGGAGCAGACTTGATGGGCTAAATGGCCTAATTTCTGCTTCTATGTCTTTATGGTCTTCTATTCTCTGGCTTCAGTTGCCTGGTTCTGGAACAGCATTCCCTACACCTATGTTTCCTGACCTCACTCTCCTCCTTTAACATACATCTTAAAGCCTACCTCTCTGCCAAAGGTTTTACTATCTGACCTAATATTTCCTCATGTGGCTTAGTAACATGCTATGTTTTATAACATTCCTGTGGAATGCCTTGGGATGTTTCATAATTTTTATTGCTGCATTTAACATAAAGTTGTAATTGTTCAAAGGAATTGTTGAACTGTATAATTTTTCATTCTCTTGGTAGATTGTGCTTGATATTCATTCCCTTTTGTGTCTTTAGTAACTAATTCAACAAGTTAAATACTTACCAAAGAAAAATGAAATTTTCAATATTACATGCAATATATAACCAAGGTTGCATCTGCCCTATAAAGCTACAGTGGTGATGCAGCCAGGGGACAAATAGAACATGAAACATGAAACAAGGAAGAACTGTTCTAGTTTCCTGGCATCTCTCATTCCAAATTTATGCTGCTCTTTACACTCTGATATCAAGTAGCAATATTTAACATGTCACTGTATTTTACAGTATCTGCCTTGTTCGTAAAGGTAAGGAATGTATGAATCATATCATTTTTGAAACCCATTTCATTCAAACGAAACACCTGCCTGTTATCTGTGATTTTAAAAAATAAATTGCAGCCATAGTGGGTGATATTCAGACTGAAGTCAGCAGAAAAACATACTTTGACTTTGTTTTAAGTTGAAGTTTGATCATGTATAGTTTCTTCACTGAACTACATAAAGTTGTGCAAAATGACAGACGGTCAAGTTTTGTGGGCAATTTATTTCAATTTTGAAGTGCACTGAAGCAATTGCTTTGCTGTAAACTGTTAAATCACCAGGAATGTTGTACACAGGTTGATGTGTTTGACCTTTGAGTTTGCAAGGTGTTTCTCATTGTTAGCTTCTTTGTCTTGCTGAACCTCTATTTTTCTGTGGTATTGAAAATTGATTTTAAGCATAGTGTATTATTCTGACAATACTGAAAAGGATTAGGAGGTTTTTAGAGGCAGACTACTAAAAGTGCCCTGGGCAGTGAATCAATATAACAGAAATCATTTAATATCTCATTAACACACAGAATAGACAGTTTTTTTTCTGAGTTTTGATATTTTAAGGGCTAATGACATTTCATGAGCTCTTTATTATCAATTATTGATAGCTCCTCACTGTTCATTGTCTTCACCCTTTTATATAACTACATACAATCTTTGAAACATGTACTCTACACTATACGTGGATACTTTGGCCCAGATTTTGCTATAGATGTGATGATATCAGTGTTCACTGTTATAACAAATTTTTACAGCACGTACAGTTAAATATGGAATTCCAGAAGTTGTTGCTGGAGATGCTATTGTCCTCATTGTACTTTAGCTGTCCTTCAGATAGACTGAACACTGAAATCAATGCTGTGCTGTGATTTTGGGGCATTGCTCATAGCTCTCCTCTAAACATTCCAGAAAATATTATGCTGGTTCATGCAGGAATAAGTGGATTTTTAGCAAAAAAATCTCTTGTGAAATTACATTTTCAGGACAAATGTGGAGCCTCACCTTCAGAGGTCAATAAGCAATTTAGATACAAGAACATAACATAAGAAATAGGAACAGGAGTCGACCATTTGGCTTGCCAGTCCTGTTCTGCAACTCAGCAAGATATTGGTTGATCTGCCCCAGCGTCAAATTATCTTTCATGCCAGCCCATTCATAACTCTCAACTTTCTGATACTTCAAAGATCTATCTTTAAGTGCTATCAATGATTTAGTGTCCTCTATATCTGAGGTGGAGACATTTGCTGTCCTCAAGAAATTTCTTATCATTGCAGTTTTAAATGAGAATTGCAGAATAAGGAGACAAACTTCAAAAAGTACTTGTCCGAGCACTTGAAGTGCCACAACATTCAAGGCTCTGGGTCAAGTAAGGGACTGTGGGAATAGTATAGGTAGTAGTGTACTTTTGATGGTGAAAAACCAACGAATTGATGGGCCTGTTCTGTACTTTGATTCTTCTCAACATCCACCCTGTCGGATCCCCTTAGAATTTTATATGTTTCAATAAGGTCACTCCTAAACTCTTAGCAACTAAAGACCTAACTTGTTTTCTCCTTCTTGCTAAGTCAACCCTTGGAATTCATCTAGTAAGATCTTTTTTGAATGGCCTCCAGTGCCAATTTATCGTTTATTAAATACTGGACCAAAATTGCAGTATTCCAGGTGCAGTTTCACCAATGCCTTGCACAGTTGTAACAATACTTGCTTTTTCTTTAATTTTATAAAATACTATTCTTACTACCTGTTTCTCTTTTATTTGTCTTCAACCATCTGTTTTTCTTAGTCTTTTATTATTTGATTTAGATGAAGTGTATTTTCTTGCTTTAATCTTGTTTAGGCTGTCCTTGTGTCAGTGGATTCTTGGAAGAGAAAATCAGGATTTTAAAATATTTCTACTAATGGGCAACATTTTCACAGACAGTGGGGCATATGTGGAATGAACTGCCAAAGGAAGTAATAGATGCAGGTACAGTTGCTAAATTTAAAAGACGTTTAGATAGGTACATGAATAACAAAGTTTGAGAGGGATATGGGTCAAACACAGGAATGTGACGATAGTTTAGTTTGGTTTGGAAAACTTTGTCAGCGTGGATGAGTTGGACCAAAGGGTCTGTTTCTGTGCTGTATGACTTGAAATATACAGTGGTTAGAATTTTCATTGATACTAGTTAAAAGATAGTTTCACAATGGCTTCAGTTATTGGCAATTTCAGTTTATTTTGACTAGTTTATTGTGCTGATTATATTATATTCTGCAGCATTCACTTCTAGATGGATAAAATGACGTGCATGTCATATGCTTTGAGCTGTTCTATGGAACTCCTTTCCAAATGTCAAAGCTATTTTCAACATAAAGAACACAAATAGCTTTTAGTTATTGACACAGTAAGTTTGGATATAGTGTTAAAAGTGTGAAGAAATGTTCAATGAACAACAATTTTCCTTTTAGACAATATCCTAACTCCTACGATCTTTACCAGTATTTGTGGCTTTTAATCCAGTAATCTAGAAAATGTGATTGCAGTCAATGTAGTTCTGAAGGATGAGGGAAAATTTCTGCAATTTAACACTGTTACTGAGATGGATCACTATAGCTGCAATTTACTACATCATTGTTGCTGTTTCCTGATGTATATTCTTTGCGCAAAGCCAGTGATGGCACCAAAGTAAGCTCAACGCATTTGCTAAGGCTGGTGTCCAGTTTAAAGGAAGCAAGTATCCACATGCTCCTGGTCTTGAACAAATGCAACAAATTTAGTGTGATGCTGTTGCTAACTGCAGGTCATCCATGTTTCGGAGCCAGTGTCATCCCTGAGTGCAAAAACAACATGGCTTTCATTAGTCCCTTTTGTTTTGAATAGAAACTAGACTGGTTGCTACTTCTCATGGCTTGAATTATATATTTTTTAAAAAAGTACCTTTTGCAACCTCTAAACCTATCAAAGTGCTTTAAAGCTATTCAAATAAAATGGGAAATGGGGTTAGAATGGGATGTTTTATGACCCACATGGACATGATAGGCTGAAGGGTCTCAATTTGTGTTGTTAAAGCTCTGACTAGATCACTTTAAATACTTGAGCAGGTACTCTCTTGTAATATTATAATTTAATTAAATTTAATTGTCCATTAATGCACATGAAGTGCTGAAATAGGAATGTGTTGTTTTCTGCCTTGTCTGGCAGCTGAAATATTTTTTACATTGAAATGAGTAGAAGGTTTTTCCAGTAAGTTTGTTGAGTCAATCAAGCTTTGAGAGGTTTGGGTTGAAATACTGGTGTGGCAAGAATTCATCTATCTAGGTAAGAGCTTCACCATTGACCGCACAGAACATTAGGTAAGGGAAAATTTCTCCCGCAAGGAGATAAAGTGAATGAGATGAACATTGACAATTATTTGAGATGTTGATACATTTTGCTCTGTTAATACCTTGAATTGTTAGTATGTTTGCTTCTCTTGCTTAATAACAAATATAGATTATTTAATGCCTCAATTTCTCCTCAAGTTTGTGGTTTTCCGTCTTAAATGATGGTTTTGATCTGTTCAATCCCTTGCCATTTATTTGCCTTGATCTAAGTTAATTAGAAGTTTTGAAAATTAGCTTCAGTGTCCTCTGTGATAATTCTGTTTTTATTCTTGTGATCTATATGGACTTTAGTAAGGCGTTCGACAAGGTTCCCCATGGGAGACTGATTAGCAAGGTTAGATCTCATGGAATACAGGGAGAACTAGCCATTTGGATACAGAGGGTAGAAGACAGAGGGTGGTGGTGGAGGGTTGTTTTTCAGACTGGAGGCCTGTGACCAGTGGAGTGCCACAAGGATTGGTGCTGGGCCCTCTACTTTTTGTCATTTACATAAATGATTTGGATGCGAGCATAAGATGTACAGTTAGTACGTTTGCAGATGACACCAAAATTGGAGGTGTAGTGAACAGCGAAGAGGGTTACCTCAGATTACCACAGGATCTGGACCAGATGTGCCAATGGGCTGAGAAGTGGCAGATGGAGTTTAATTCAGGTAAATGCGAGGTGCTGCATTTTGGGAAAGCAAATCTTAGCAGGACTTCTACACTTAATGGTAAGGTCCTAGGGAGTGTTGCTGAACAAAGAGACCTTGGAGTGCAGATTCATAGCTCCTTGAAAGTGGAGTCGCAGGTAGATAGGATAGTGAAGAAGGCGTTTGGTATGCTTTCCTTTATTGGTCAGAGTATTAAGTGCAGGAGTTGGGAGGTCACGTTGCGGTTGTACAGGACATTGGTTGGAATATTGCGTGCAATTGTGGTCTCCTTCCTATTGGAAAGATGTTGTGAAACTTGAAAGGGTTCAGAAAAGGTTTACAAAGATGTTGCCAGGGTTGGAGGATCTGAGCTACAGGGAGAGGCTGAACAGGCTGGGGCTGTTATCCCTGGAGCATCGGAAGCTGAGGGGTGACCTTATAGAGGTTTACAAAATTATGACGGTCATAGATAGGATAAATAGACAAAGTCGTTTCCCTGGGATCGGGGAGTCCAGAACTAGAGGGCATAGGTTTAGGGTGAGAGGGGAAAGATATAAAAGAGATCTAAGGGGCAACATTTTCACACAGAGGGTGGTGCATTTATTGAATGAGCTGCCAGAGGGTGGAGGCTGGTACAATTGCAACATTTAAGAGGCATTTGGATGGGTATATGAATAGGAAGGGTTTGGAGGGATATGGGCCGGGTGCCGGCAGGTTGGACTAGATTGGGTTGGGATATCTGGTCGGCATGGACAGGTTGGACCGAAGGGTCTGTTTCCATGCTGTACATCTCTATGACTCTCTCACTGATTGTTGTGCTTTTATGTAACTCAGGTCTTGCAGCATCTCTTGAGAAAGAAACCAAGTTAATGTTCAAAGTCCAATTTGTCTCTTCACAATATGAGATAAATTTTGAGTTCCCTGTGATGCATATTATCTCATTGTGAAAATTCAGATTGGACTCAAAACATTAACTCTGCTTCTCTCTACACATATGATTCCAGAATCAATAAGTCGTTCAAGCACTTTTGTTTTTATTTTAGATCTCCACGATATGCAATACTTTGCTTTTATTATATTTTGAATTGCCTTAATCTAGAAAGCTGTTTAGAGACAAAAATACAGATACTGGAATCTAAAGTAGACAGGCAGGAGGCTCAAAGAACACAGCAAACTAGGCAGCATCAGGAGGTGGAGAAAAAGGGGTAGGGAGAAGGTCGGTGTGGAAAGTGGCACAATCCAAGGACTGTGGAAGGGAACTGTCCTTGCGGAAGGCAGGGAGGGGAAGTTGTTCTTGATGGTGGGTTCTAGCTGGAGTTGGTCGAAGTGTTTAAGGATGATGCATTGGGTGCCAAGACTGGTGGGATGGTAGGTGAGGATAAAGGCAATTCTGTTAGGATTGCATTGGGGGGGGGTTTAGAGCAGTGGAACGAGGAGGAATGGAGGTAGTGCGGCAAAGGACTTTCTGGGTGACTGAGGGAGGAAAAGCTTGTTGTACGAAATAGGTGGGCATCTGTGATGCTCAAGAGTAGAATGCTCCTCGTCCGAGCAGATGCAGTGGAGGCGGAGGAGTTGGGAGAATGAGATGGAGTTCTTGGGTGGGAGGAGGTGCAGCGCAGGTAGTTTTGGGAATCTGTGGATTTGTAGTAAACGACTGTCTGAAGACTGTCACTGGAGATGGCAATGGTGAAGTCAAGAAAGAGGGAGGGTTCGAGATGGATCAACTGAATTTGAGGTAAAAGTCTATGAACTGCTCCAGCCTCATCAAGATGGTCTTAGAAGCAAAAGGTTTTCACTTTAGAAAGGTATCATGTATTAGCATAGTTTTGTTTCATCGAAGGGCTTGTTCCTGTGCTCTACAGTTCTTTGGTCTTTTATCTAAAGTGTGGGTGTGGTGGAGAGAATAGAGGAATAGAAGTTCAGCATTGTCACTTCAAGAAATTTTTGCCTTGAATGGTGATGTTCCTGACTTTTCCATATTCATCTCTTCGTTATATCTCAGGTAACAATGGCAAATTCCTGTTGTTTCCAAAGCAAGAAAAATGTTGTATTAAGTTACCTAATGAACTTAGCTCTTCCTCTGTTTTTGTAAAGTTTGGATGGAGAAAGCATTTACCTTCATTTGAAAAGAGGACATATTCTGCAAGGACAGTTCCCTTCCACAGTCCTTTGATTGCGGCACTCACCCAACTGACCCCCCCCCCCCCCCCCCCCCCAACCCCCCACCAATCTCCCTCTCTCAGTTGACTTGTCGTCATTTTGTTTTTAAATTCTTGTCTCATTGGTCTTTCAAACAGTGCACCTTGTCTTGAGAATTGGTTCGTGAAACTAATCACTGGCTGCTTGTGTTGGGATGGAGTCCTGCCACCTTACTAAGTAAAGAACCCGTTCGGTTAACAGTTGAAGTAGATGAACCACTAGTGATCTTAATTAGAGACACTTACATTCGCACCAAGATGCACTCTATTATTGTATAAAGCTATTTTACATTTGCAGTTTCTCAATGCTGTTTGCAATCTGTTGGCTTTTAAGCTTTTAGTTTTGCAGAATCTCAACATTGTTTAAATTGCCTTTGTTTTGAAGTCTCTTCAAGCTTTTAAACTTGATTATAGTGGTGCTGTGCTATTTTCTTGTAGTAAAGTCCTAACACTATTCATTAGTAATGCAATATCTCAACAGCTTGCTGGAGGTTTCTTGCATTTCTTGCAAACAAAATGGTAGCTTTCTCTCTGCAGGTGAAATTGAGTTTTTCTGCTTGTATATAGTCAAAATGGATATTTTTGCATCATTTATGGCTTAATACACTACAGAGTTCTCTGTTCCCATTTTACAAAATCAATGTTTATGGCTGGGGCCTTAATAAATCTTTTCACCAAGTTATGCATCTCCCGATGTTCTCTCAGTCTTAAATTTGTTTTAAACTTTTGGAGTCTATTCTAAGTTTTTGAAATATTCCCCGTGTCAACATAAATCGGCTCTGTGATATTCCTGATGCTGCCGCCACATTCTAAATTGATTTAATGGCCTTTGACTTCCCTCCGGTTATATGCCTTGAGTGTGTTTGTTCACTGTGGTGGGATGCTTGTGATTGGTAAGTACTTCTTTCTCTTCTCCCTGTCCTTTCCAGCCTGGTCCTTTACATACTAATTTAAAGTTTTAGAGTCATAGTGTTGTAGACTCTTACAGCAAACATCAAGCTATACGAATTCTATTTATCTGCACTTGGTCCACAGCTCACTGTGACCTGGTATTTTCAGTGTTCATCTAGGTGCTTCTTGAATGTTGTCCTCTCAGGCAGCTCATTTCTTGTTTCTACCGTCTTCTGGATGAAAAATCTCTTACTCCGATCTCCTCTAAACCACTTACTCCCCATCTTAAACTTATATTGTCTGGTCTTTAACACACCTGCCATGCCTCCAGGGATATTGAACTTTGTTCCAAAAGTGCCACATTGTTTGCTTCCCAGCCAAACCTTGATTCAAGACTGTCCCTATAGACCCTTCTCTAAAGAAATAATCTTTTTACTGTTACTTGCCCATGCTATCTTTTCTGTGCCTCTTAACTGTTAGCTGAGATGAATGTTTCAGTCTGGAGTACTGCTTTTTGCCCTGCCACACTTTCCATAATTTGTACAGATTGCTTCTTTGCTCAAACATCTGCTGCTCTCTGACTTCCTGGGTATCCTTAAAGGAGTGATGTTCTGAATGGCAAATTAACTTATCTTCTGAAAATAATTTCTCCTGGGTCAAATAGATTTAGTCAACAGCTGTTCTCTTGTGCTTTTCTTTTGGATTTTAAACCACGTGTTCAGACACATTACAAGTACAGATACAGGTAGGACTTCAAACCCAATTCTACCATTGCACCACAAGATCCTAACTTGAGATATTTAAAATGTTTTTAATCAACTTGTTCAGGTAAGTTGTGACTCAAATCTGGAGCAGGTAGGATTTGAACTCTGGCTTTGTGGCCCAGAGATTGGGACACTAACACTACACTGTAAGAAGCCTACCTTAAACTAATTAAGTGACTTGATGGCTCTGTTTGGCTAGCAGTCGTGGAGATGACTAAGAAGAGCCCCTTTTCTTAACGATATGCAGTTTATTGCATGATAGTGAAAGCTATAAGTTTGTCTTGGTAATTATTTTGATCAAGAACGAGGGGTCTTCTGCAATTGGGGTCGAGAACTGGACTCTTCGATTCTCCTACCAAGACTGTGTGACGTGATTAGATTGGATGGAATCTAATGCAATCTCCAACATTAATCTTTTTGCAACAGAGGTCAGTTTTTGTTTTGGCATTTTTTGGTAGCAATTTATTGTAGTAACTGACTTAGAGTATTTTTTATATTGTATGTAATTGGTCAGTCTTTGAAAAGATAAATCTTTCTTCAGTTTCAGTGCGGGATATAAAACAGCAACGCTTTAGGGATGTCCTCAGCATTCCTGGATGGATCAAACAGCTCTGCTGACTGAATTCACTGACTAGTAAATTCTTTTGTTCAGAAAGGCATGACATGTCTTTGTGATGCTTTGAGAGCACACAGAAGAAAACATGAGATGCTGAAGGGAAACACAAAAACTATTGTGAAAATCTCAATTTTCTGCCCTGTAAGCACTGTTTTCCCCTATGGCAGCATCAGCAAGTTGTGCATTGGGCTTGTCACCTGTTTTATAGTCCTTGAACCAAAATGGAAGCAAGTTATCCTCAATACTGAGGGGCTGCCACAGATGACAAGGGCAATACAAGTTCATTAAAAGACATCCATCTAGGCCAAAACCTTGAAAATAGAGAATGTCCATAGTTGCATATAAGAGAATGTACTTTGTAGATTTTTTGCTGTGGTATTTCTAAACATGAAAATTGTGATTAGCAAACTTCTTACTTTTACTTCAGTTTCAGTCTTTGAGCAGCTGCAACTGTTTTCCAGTTGACTTCACTTTATAACTAGCTACAATTATGTGGATTGCCTACTTAGAGCACTTATCACAGTGAGTACTTGAGCGGTGGCCCTAAAGGGAAAGACCAGGTTCAAGATAGCTCATCTTAGCAGCTGAACATCATGACCGTGCTTCAAATACCAGACTGTCTGTGAGCAACACCACAAGAGATTTGAAACCAGAAAGGGAGGAAGAATAAAAACAGCTTTGCACAAGTAAGGTTTACTGGATTGCTACCAGAAATGAAGAATGGTTCTGTCCATCAAGAAAATATGGTCAGGCCCTAGCTCTTTTTATATAGAATGAAAATCTCCAGAATTAGAATCCCTACACTGTGGAAACAGGCTTTTGGCCTAACAAGTTCACAACGACCCTCCGAAGAGTAACCCACCCAGACCCATTGACCTATTAGTCTAGATTTAGCTCTGACTAATGCACCTAGCCTCCACATCCCTCGACGCTATGGGCAATTTAGCATGGCCAGTTCACCTCACCTGAACATTTTTGCTCTGTGGGAGGAAACCAGAGCACCCAGAGGAAACCCACATAAACACGGAGAGAATGTGCAGACTCCACACAGGCAGTCGCCCGAGGCTGGAATCAAATCCAGGTCCTGGCACTGTGAGGCAACAGTGCTAACAACTGAGCCACTGTGCTGCCCCTAAGAGAAGATTTGAGGGTTGACTTAATGATAGGTGGCTTCAAGGTTATGAAAGAGTTTTAATTGGTAGTAAAGGTGGCTTCACTTCAGAGCAATACCAGACTGGGGACATAAATATAAGGTAATCACTAATAATGCAAAAAAGCAACTTCAGAAAAAAAAAAACGCATTTTCCACAGAGTGGTTAGAAATTGCTACTGTAGTGCATAGTTGAGGCAAGCATGTAAGAGAGAAAGGAATTAAAGGATATTTTGGTTGGGCAATATGAAGTGTAGGACAAGGCTCATGTGCAGCACAAACTTGACATGGAACTTTTGGATTGAATGGTCTATCTCTATTGTAAATGCTTTGTAATACTTCCTTGTTTTGAATTGTCGCAACGTTTTTCATAGCCTATCTTATAATCTGATGTTGAAAACCCAAAATAAATGAAGCCAAGTGCAAAAGTGTTTCAATTTTATTTCTTTAAAATAATTTATCTTCCTGAGATTTTACTGGAAATTTTGTGGGGTCCATTAAAGCAGAAAGTTGAACACTCGTTTGAAGCAATTTTAGGTTTAAGCATTGCTAAAAGGAGATTTGAAGTTGAAACTTTTAATCTTGTACCCAAAGGAACTAGGATGCTAGAAAAATACTTGGAAAAAAGAGACACCATTTTGTACAGCATGAGAAGATAGCTCTCTGCCAATGATAGCCCAACCAATCAGTGCCTTTGAATTATTTAAAAGAGAAACATGTAGAGTTCTGAAAAAAGCGAATCAGTATGCTCATATTTTTATTCTTCAGTGGAATGTAGGTGTCACTGGCAAGGCAAGTGTTTATTGCCCATCCCCAAATGTGTGAACTAAATGCTTTTCTAGTCTATTTCAGAGGGCAGTTAAAGGTCAACAGTATTGCTGTAACTCCAAACCACACAAGGATGGCAGATTCCTATCCTTACAGAACATTAGTGAACCGATTGACTTTATATAGCTATCAGTTATAGTTTCATGGTCACCATTGCTGGGACTGCGTTTATTATCCAGATTATTAATTGAATTTAAGTACTACCAACTGCCTTAGAATTTGATCTTCATTCTGCAAGTATTTTCCTGGCCTCTGGGTTATTGTCCATTGATATGACTACCATGTTGTCATATACCCTTATTATTCAAATGGAGAGAAATTTCAGAGATGATATTATTGAATCAAGTTAGATGCTTAGGGACTTGAGGGCATGAATGCTGAAAGAACATATCCCCTATGGGTGAGTCTCAAATTAGGGGACACAGTTCAACAATGGAGGGGGTCCCACTTAAGATTAGGGTGTGAGGAAGATTTTTCTTAGACTTGTGTGGTCTGTGGAACTTAATTTCCCCAAGAATGGGAGAGGCTGATGCATTGAATATTTTTATGTTAGAGATAGATCTTGACTGACAAAGGAGTCAAAAGAATATTGGTGTTAGACGAAAAGATGAAGTTAATTCTCCAGTCATATCAGCTATGATCTTACCAAATGGCAGAGCAAGCTCAAGGGGCCAAATAGTCTATTCCTGTTCCCAATTTGTATATTTGTCAGGAGAAAAAAAAGAGAAATACTTGACAGATTGGGTAGCACTGACCTACTGGGTATTTCTAGCATTTTTAAGTTTGTTTTAAATTGGAGTATAGGATTATCTGTGTTCATGATTGGATGGCATTATTTGCATACCTACAAATTAAGAAATACCTCAGTGCACAGGTGAAGGAATTACATAAAGTGGCGAAAAGCTGACTTTATCTGCTAGCTCATGGAGTTTGAGACTGATATATCCAATTTTATTACTGTTACCTTGTTAAGTTATTTTTTTTTCATAGAGAACATAGAAACATAGAAAAAATACAGCGCAGTACAGGCCCTTCGGCCCTCTGTTGCGCCGACCGAAGCCTACCTAACCTACACTAGCCCAATAACCTCCATATGCTTGTCCAATGCCCGCTTGAATGACCATTTTCGTTGAGATTTTTACACACTTGATGCAACTGCAACATGCCAACTTCTGTGAACAACCAAAATGTTAAGCACAGTACAGTACAATCTGTGGAGAAACTCTTTAGCACTCTTCACCATGCTTGCGAAGCATGTTGAGAGACCTCCTTTAACAAAGGAAACAGTCTTTTATTGATACAGTTCGAGTTTCACCTTCCAGTCAGTAACACCCACAAGACAACCCTCAGCCATTCCTCCACAGTCACATGCCACTCAAGACTCCTCAATGTAGTGGTCACATCATTTCCAGAGGCAATGCAATGTAAATTATCCCTTAATAGTCAAATCTGTTGTGAATCATTTCTTAACTACAGGGAGTAGTCAGAATTCCAACTGTAATTTCTGATTGATTTCTGAATAGGAGATGATGCAAATGTAAATTTCTCTAAATAATAGGAGATGGCCGTGTAAATGGCTCTGAATGGCAAGGGATATGAATGCAAATTCACTTACATTCTACCTGTAAAACAGAGACATTTCACCCTGGTCTCGGGACATCCAATTTTCTGCAGGTCAGCAGAGCAACCTAGGAAGTGTATAGATTAATGAAAAATATCTTCAGAGATGATAGTGGTGCTATGTTGAATGCAAAAAAGTTTACAGATTAATTGCTGGCATGGTTTGTAAGCTAATGTCTATATTTGCTTCCCAACACTACACACATCAGCTTTTCAAGATATTTTGCAATAAATTCAAGAGCTACCTTAAACTCTGTATTTAGTAACAAAATCAAGCCCATGGTGAAAGGCTTTGCCAGTAGAATTGATATCGGAAAATCATTACTGAGTTCATCTCTTCACTACTTTGACACCATATTTTCGCATTCAATTCTTGAATAATCTAGCTCTTCTGACAATGACCTGAAAAACGTATGTTGAATTCTGTTTATTAAAATGCCTTGCTGTAATACAAAGTTAACATTCCTTGGGAGCAGGAGGTGGGGCGGCACTGTGAGTTGTCTGTTGAAATTTGCATCTTTGATTCATTCACAGCATTATAGTTCAGGGCTCTTACCTTCAAAAGCATCCCAGATTATTTATTTGCTGTAAATGCATTGTGTTTATTGCACTGTCAACCACGATATCTATAACTGTTTCCTAGGTAATAAAAAGAGAAAAGGAAACACTGGGTGCGCATGAATTGCATGTAAAAATATATATGCACAAATACATCTGAATCCTATTTGGTATAATTAGGTGTATGTGAGAGTTAGTGCTAGGAAGAATTTCTCTAACTTTTCAACTAGTCTCTGCCATTTCCTGTATCAAATGAGAATTGTTTTCCTCTAGTCATGCATTTCTTTGCCTCTGCTGAATTGATAACTGTGGCATTGCTTTAGTCGCATTCACCTGTGCTTCTCTGAAAGCATGACCTTTTTAACAGCATTTTGTTTTCATAATGATCTTCTTAGCATGCTGTTGCACCCATTTCATTTGGGAGGGTACTTTTTTTCTCTTATTGCTTGGGTCTTGCTGCGATATTTGAAGATCCGACAGTGACTGCATGTTTCATTCTCACACTCTTTGCAACTTGCGATAACTGTCATCTTGATGTACAGCTGATTTCAGTAAACTGGCGTTTGAAAAGTTCCAAACACAGCCCTGCATCTAATTGGTCTTTTCTGAAGCTCTCAGGCCTTCTGTATTGTGCCATTGGACATCATTTTGCCAACTGTTTCAGAATTTCTGCCTCCTTCTACCCCCATGTCACATAATGATGTAATTGTTATTGTTATGACGTATATAAGATGTAAACAGATAATCTTAAACTGAATTCTGATATCATTGTTGCGTCTTGAAATATTAGTGGGAATCACGTCTAATTTTGAATCAAATTTGAATGTGACAGTGTTTACTGACAGATTGTTCAGGTGCGGTCTAGACAGCAAATCACTGCTGATGGTATGTAACTGCTTTAAATGCCACACAAATTAATGGACCAGAACACATCTGTTATTCACTCATACTCTTCTGGGGCAGGGACGTTCGCTGCGGCAAAGTTCAAACCCCATGACTGCTGACGTCTCCAAATGTAAATGCCAGTAACCCCTCTGGGGAAGATAAAGCTCGTTTACACCGCAAGATTGCGAGAATTCTGAAATTGAAGTTTTTTTTTCAAAGATAACCTATTATTTACTGTACGTTAAAAAGACAATGGATGGAAAAATATACCCATGTAAATTCTTTTGATGCAAATGACTTTTCGCACATAAACATTTTGTCTTTAACAGGTGCATATACTGTACTTTTCAATTTTATGTAAAAATCATTCCTTTTGAACCAGCCACTGTTTTCAAGACTCTGCTCCTTTTAAAATAGTTAACACAGGTTATAAAAATCGGTGTCTCAAGCCTGCTCTGTTATTTAATAAGATCATGGCGATTGTGATTACTCCACATTCTCACTTAACTGCAATAATCTTTCAGCCCCTTTCTAATCAAGAATCAATTTACCTCTGCCTTAAAATATTCAAAGACTCTGCTTCCTTCACCTTTTGAAGAACAGAGTTCCAAAGATTCATGACCCTCAGAGGAAACAAAATGTATCATTTCACCACTGATAGCTGTTGAGGTCCTAAACTCTGAAATTTCTTCCCTAATTTTCTGTGACACTACCCTGCCTTCCTCATGAAAGACCACTTGTTGAATCCTGCCAATTTGACCAAACTTTTGGTTTCCTGTCCAAATACCCTCTGTTTTTAGCTCAGTGTCTGTAATGGTCTTGTACTCCGGTACAGCCTGTTGTTGATGACCTCAATGAGTAGATTAGACTACTTACAATGTGGAAACAGGCCCTTCAGCCCAACAAGTCCACGCTGACCTGCTGAAGCAAACCCATTCCCCTACATTTACCCCTTCACCTAACACTACGGGCAATTTAGCCTGGCCATTTCACCTAACCTGCACATTTTTGGACTGTGGGAGGAAACCGGAGTACCCGGAGGAAACCCACGCAGACATGGGGAGAATGTGCAAACTCCACACAGACAGTCGCCTGAGGCAGGAATTGAACCCAGGTCTCTGGCGCTGTGCTAACCACTGTGCCACCGTGCCGCCACTCAACAGTTCTGAAGGCACGGTTTTTCAAACAAGCTTTGAATTGGAGACGCTTTTTGAGCCTTTGAGGGGTTCAGGTGGATTTGAAAGATCTAATGGTACAAATTTATAGAGCAAGGCACCCTGCCAGTTTGCTAGCTTGCAGCTCCCCTTTATCACGGATGAAAGTACTTTAAATGATTTATTTAATTAATGTTTGTGGCATATTGGTGGATAAAGCATGCTTGCTGTGTGTGCCCATGTGTTAACCACTCATTTCAAAAGGTTACCTAAAAAATATATTTTTAAGTTGGGGTTATACACTTGTGCAAATCACTTCAGAAAAAAAGTTTTGTCAGAAGAAAAATTAAGGCAAACACTATGTAATAGCTACATAAAGTCTGGTACTGAAGTCTCAATCCCAAAATCGAATTAAAGAGAAACTGAATGAGCAGAGAACATGTCCAAAAGTGTATTTATTATTTATTCCAATATAGGAGTGCTTAAGCTTAATGCTACCTGCAATTTGATGACAAAAACATTAGTATTAAACTTGCTTTCTTTTTCTTCTGCAGACCTCTCAGAAATAGAACCAAATGTTTTCCTTCGACCTTTCCTGGAGGTAATCAGATCAGAAGATACTACTGGACCGATCACAGGATTAGCACTTACATCTGTAAATAAGTTCCTGTCATATGGATTGATAGGTTAGTATGTTTTCTTAACCATTTATGTTCTGTTGAATAATAAACAGTGCAAATGAAGTTTTCTAGTAAGTCATCTTGGATTTTTGAGGCTAGTCACAAAAAAAGTTTTAATTTGTGTCTTGAAGATAAGGTCCATGGCCTGATAGAATTTCTTCCAACAAAATAGCATTTGATTTTTGCTGCTGCTTTTACATCACCTCCAAAATTATGATGAAAGTTTGGAGGTTTTTATTTATTTTTCATGGAATACTGCTATTGTGAAAGTTATTCATCTTCTGGATTTCCATTGCTTAGAAAGATAATGTTGAAGCTTTCCCAGTAACCTTCAGCTAAAGTGCTGAGTGGGTGATCCACCTCAGTGGTTCCCAGCATTACAAATACTGGTCTTCAGCCAATTTGATTCACTCCACACGATATCAAGAAACAGTTGGAGGCAATGGATACTGCAAAGAACATGGGCTTTGACAACATTCTGGCAATAATACTGAAGCTTGTGCTCCAGAACTTGCCACTCCCCGAGCCAAGCTGTTCCAGTTACTGGCATCTACCCGACAATGTCCTGTAAATAAAAAGCAGGACAAATCTAACCTGGCCAATTACCATTACTGACGATCGACTATTCTCTGATGCAAAGTGCTGAAAGGTGTCATCAACGGTGCCAACAAGTAACACCTACTCAGTGACGCTCAGTTTGGTTTCCACTAGGGCCAGGCAGCTGCCTTGGTTCAAAGGTGGATTAAAGGGCTGAATTCTCCAGGTGAGCTGAAAGCGACAGCCCTTGACATCATGGCTGCATTCGACCGGACGTGGCGTCAAGGAGCCCTAGGAAAACTGGAATCAATTGGTATTAATGGGCAAACTCTTCGCAAGCTGGAGTCATACTTGGCACATAGGAAGATGGTCGTGGTTGTTGGAGGTCAGTCATCTCCGCTCCAGGACATTTCTGAAAGAGTTCCTCATGGTGGTGTCCTAGGCCCAACCATCTTCAGCTACTACTTCAATGACTTTCCCTCCATCATAAGGTCAGAAGTAGGGATGTTTGCTGATAGTGGAACAATGTTCAGCACCATTTGCGACTCCTCAGACACTGAAGCAATCCATGTCCAAATGCAGCAAGATCTGGACAATATCCAGGTTAGGGCTGCCAAGTGGTAATTATCATTCACACAGTCACACCCTGGCATTTGTGTTATCACCAATAAGAGACAATCTAATCACAGCCCCTTGACATTCAATGTATTGCAATCACTGAATCCCCCACTATCAACATTCTGGGGGGTTATAATTGATCAGAAACTCAACTGGACTCACCACATAGACAGAGCAGGTCAGAGGCTAGAAATACTGCAGTGAGTAACTCGCCCCCTGATTTCTGAAAGTTTGTCCACCACCTTCAAGGCACAAATCAGGAGTGATGGAATACTCCCCATTGCCTAGTTGAGTGCAGCTCCAACAGCACTCATGAAAATTGACACCATCCAGGACAAAGCAGCCTGTTTGATTGCCACTACATTCACAAGCATCCATGCCCTCCACCACAGATGCTCAGTGCTATCGATACGATGCACTGCAGAAATTCACCAAAGATCCTTAGACAGCATCTTCCAAACCCACAACCACTTCCATTTAGCAGGACAAGGGTAGCAGATATATGGGACTACCAGCTGCAAGTTCTCCAAGCCACTCACCATTCTGACTTGGACATATATTGCCATTCCTTCACTATTGCTGGGTCAAAATCCTGGAATTCCCTCCCTAATGACATTGTGAACCAACCCACAGCAGGTGGGCTGCAGCGGTTCAAGAAAGCAGCTCACCATCACCTTCTCAAGGGTATCTCGGGACATGCAATAAATGCTAGCCAGCTAGTGATGCCCACATCCGACAAAACAAATAATTTTTAAAAAAAGTTGGATGCCTTTTCCTTTTAATTGCATTGCATAGTTCATTTTTAAGACCCTTTTATTTGCGTGCTAGAAGTGACGTACATTCACATGCAAGGATATGTTCTCTGTAAACAAGAGGATCAAGGCTTTTTAAAATTAACTGGTAACATTGGAGCCTATAGTTCCCTGTTGCTTTGTCTAGAGTTCATTCCCCAGTACATTGATATTCCTTTGTTCCCATAGGTTAAACTGTTGTGATCTTTTGAAATTAGGCATCCTCTTGGTGAGTGCAAGACAGAAAATTTTGGCAGCCTGTCTCTCACTTCAGTAAAAATGCACTCCTTTGCAAGTTGGAGCACTGGGCCAAATCATCTGGTCTCTGGATCATTGGTTAGGGGAAGCATTGCTGTGGATTGACTTCATCTATACTTTGGGAAAGCAGCTAACAAAATTAAAGACCCTTCCCACCCCAGTTATACTCTCTTCCTTCCTCTTCCATTGTGCAGAAGATATAAAAGTTTGAACACACACACACACACACACACACACACACACACACACAAGCAGATTCAAGAATAGCTTCTTTCCTGCTGGTATCAGACTTTTGAATAGACCTCTTAAATGTTAATGTTGATATCTCTCTGCACCTTCTCAGCACTGTGATACTGTGTCCTGCCCTCTGTTTTGTTACCCTGATGGACTTATAAAGCCGGTGAAGCATGTAAGACAACACTTTTCATTGTACCTTGGTACACGTGACAATAGCAAATCAAATCAAATCTGGACCCTGTGAACTTGTAAAAGTGTGGATCAGCATAGAAACAGCCCATAAAAGCAAATTACTGTGGATGCTGGAATCTGAAACCAAAAGAGAAAATGGTCAGTTAGACTCGAAACGTCAGCTCTTTTCTCTCCTTACAGATGCTGCCAGACCTGCTGAGATTTTCCGGCATTTTCTCTTTTGGTTATAGAAACAGCCCAATATATTTAAAACTCTAATTGGCAATTCCCCTCCTCTCTGTGATCCCAAGTGAATATCTCTGAGTGACAGTTAGATTTAGAGGTAGTTCAGGTTTGGAAGATTCTGCAACATTATCAGTCAAGTTGCCCAGAAAATGTTGGGGACAGATTAAAATCTTGTTCTAACATTGGGGTAATTACACTACTGAACTGCTAATTAGCCCAACCTGAAATCTCAGAATTGCTAAAGTACAGAAGGCGACTATTCCATCTCTCATGTCTGCACTGCTCCCTGAGCATTTCAACATGATGCCAATTTCCATGGTGCTTTTTCCCCATAACCCCGCACATTGTTTCAATTTAAATGATCATCTAATGCCTCCATTGAACGGGATGTAGTCTAGGCAGTAACCACTTGCTTTGAGAAAAAGATTTTCTCATCACCATTTGCTTTTCCAGCAAATACTTGAAAAATGTGCACGAGTTCTTGATCCATTTGAGCAACAACAGTTTTCTCCCTGTCTCCTCTGTCCACACCCTTCAAGACATTGAAAAGTTTTATCAAACCTCCCTTCAGACTTCTCTCGAAGGAAAACAATCCCAACTTCTCCAATGTGCCCTTATAAGTCAAGTTTTTGTCACTGGGACCATTCTTGAAAACCTCTTCTGTAATGTCTCCATTGCACTGTCTTTCCTATCGCATGAAATCCATAACTCCACACTCTAGCTGAGGTCGAATCAGTTCATATAAAAGTTCATTATTCAAGTCAGTCTCCCTGCTCATGTGCTTCATGTCCCTGTACTGGATCCTGTAAAATATTGAAAACTTTATTATCAGTTCTTCAGATCTCTTTTGCCTGTAATTACTGATGTGCATGTATACCCAGGTGCCTCTGCTCCAGCACAACCCTTTAGGATAGTACTTTTTCGTATTTTTTAATTCAATCTTGGGATGAGGGCATCACTGACGAGGCCAGCATTTATTGCTCATTCCAAATTATCCTGAAGGCGGTTAAGAGTCACTCACATTGCTGTGGGCCTGGAGTTGCACACAAGCCAGACTAAATAAGGATGGCAGTTTCCTTCCCTCAAGGATCTTAATGAAGCAGTTGGATTTTTCCTGACAATCGATAATGATTTCACAGTCATCATTAGACTCTTAATATCCAATAGTGTATTGAATTCAAATTCCACTATCTCCCTTGGCAAGATTTGAACCCAGGTCACCAGAACGTTACCTGGCTACCTGGATTAACAGTCCAGTGATAACACCACTAGGCTATTGTTTTCCCAAATGTTATTCTGAAAGGCTCAACTAGCCTGCAAGCACCTTCGCCATCTGTGTATACATTGACATAAAAGTAAAACATTGCAGATGCTGGAAATCTGAAATAAAAACGAAGTGCTGGAAAAACACTACAAGTCTCAGCATCTGTAGATAGATACAAAGTTAGCATTTTGAGTCTGGTATGATTCTTGCGGACACTGGCCTTCCCCTTGCCTCATGCCCTTCTTACCTCAAGCCCTCACCTGTCCACTTCGTCATTCATTCATTGACATTTGAAAACTGGAACTTTAAACTTAATTATACTACAGCAAGTGCCTTAAAAAGGGGGTATGTCTTGTCCTAACTGTTTTGCTGTGACAGAGAATGATACTGCACTGTGTTTGTTTGACAGTTGTCATGAAAAAATTGAGTTGGGGAAATCTTCATGGATGATGGCAATCTGGTTATTGTTGCCAATATTCGGAAAGTTCAGGCCTAGACAGGAGCGTTCCTGCATTGAGTACCATTGGAGTAGCATAATTAGATTAGATTAGATTAGATTACTTACAGTGTGGAAACAGGCCCTTCGGCCCAACAAGTCCACACCGCCCCGCCGAAGCGTACCCACCCATACCCCTACATCTACATCGACCCCTTACCTAACACTACGGGCAATTTAGCATGGCCAATTCACCTGACCTGCACATCTTTGGACTGTGGGAGGAAACCGGAGCACCCGGAGGAAACCCACGCAGACACGGGGAGAACGTGCAAACTCCACACAGTCAGTCGCCTGAGGCGGGAATTGAACCCGGGTCTCCGGCGCTGTGAGGCAGCAGTGCTAACCACTGTGCCACCGTGCCGCCCACGGTGACTTGGTTTCTGTTTTTTTTTAACCACTATGTGCTGAAATTTCAGCCTTCCAGTTTCTAACTTGCTAATAGCACAACAAAGATGAGTAATTTGCTAGTCGTAGGATTTTTGTTTGGAATCATGGTGTGCATTTATTTAATTTTGGCAACCTTATTACTGCCACCTTCAGTTGAGTATTTCTTTATATACAATCGGTGAATAACTGCTGGCTGACCATTGCTTCCTGGATGATTGTTTAAAATGCATATAATTACTAGAAACAAAAATGTTGTTTGCTGGCTATTATTTGAGATAATAACCTGTTCCTTAAAATAAATTTTGCTTTTGTTCTATTTTCAACTCTGATTTATGGGCAAGCAATGCCAAAACAGCAGATTACTGCCTTGATGTAGAAACAGAGGTTTCCTTATGAGTTTACAAGTTTTTGCAGTTTTTGCTGCAGTTTGACTGTGGCTCAAATGGAAAATAAACTACTTAAGCCACAATTAAATTCTTCACCATCAAACCTTCAGTGTTTTTCAGGGGCAAATAGTGGGAACTTTCACATTCAGGGTATTAAATGCTGTGTTTTTCTTCAGCCTAAATGTTTTTAGTGTGGGTTTTAATTGTCAAAAAATACTTTCTGTAAATTTGCACAAGGCTATTTCAATTTACAATGACATTTACTTGTCTGTGTGTTTTTCTTCTCATCACATTTAAAGCACTTTCACAACCCCCAGATGAGGATCAGCTGATTTGCTTTGCTTTCTGTAAAATGAATTTGGACCATTTTGAGCTTGTAATATAAAAACAGAGTGTTCTTTCTAAAGGAGACAGTGTGAGAAGCACAGTGCTTATGGAATCAAAACACCATGGATTGATGTAGAGAATTTTGGAGGGGGTCAGGAAAAGCCTAAATTGTTTTACTCACAAAACTGATGACATAAGGATGAAATACTTCAGTAACTACAAAAATGATTTTGTTTCTTTGTCTCTTTCATGGATGTGGGCAAGACCAACATTTGTAATCCATCCCTAATTATCTTTGAACTGAGTATCTTGCTAGGCCATTTCAGAGGGCAGTTAAGAGTCATTTACATTGCATGGATCTGGAATTGCATTTTGGCCAGACCAGCTGAGATTGGCAGATTTCCTTTCTTAAAAGTCTCTAGTTAACTGGGTACACTGTAAGACAATCAACAGTGGTTTCGTGGTCACCACTACTGATACTAGTATGATAATTCCAACTATTTTTTTAATTCAGACTCCATCAACTGCAATAGTAGGATTTGAATCCATGTCCCTCGAACATTAGCTGGTTTTCTGAATTAATAATCCAGTAGCAAGTACTTTACACAACTGTTGATGATTTAAAATTTTCCTGAAGAATTTTTATGGCAGAAATCAGCTCTTGGATTTACTAGTTTGTCTTGCGTAGGGGTACATTAGACAATATTGTGTTTGAACATTAAAAATAAATTAATGTATGAGGTTATGAAGAAAGAGCAGGAGTGTGCCATTCGATCCCTTGAGCCTGCTCTGCAATTTGATAAAATGATGGCTGATCTGATTGCAACTGCAAATCTGTATTCCTGTCCAGCTGATTACTTTTGATCACTTGGCTGAATAAGAATCTATCCACCTCTGCCTTAAAAAAAATTTCAAAAAATATCCAGTATTTGAATACTGCATGCAGTTCTGGTCTCCCTGCTACTTTCGGAAGGATGTTGTGAAACTTGACAGGGTTCAGAAAAGATTCACAGGGATGTTGCCGATGTTGGAAGGTTTGAGCTATAGGGAGAGGCTGAATAGGCTGGGGCTATTTTCTATGGAGCATTGGAGGCTAAAGGGTGGGTGATGTTATAATGGTTTATAAAATCAGAAAGGAGCATGGATAAGGTAAATAGACAAGTTCTTTTCTCTGGGGTCGGGGAGTCCAAAACCAGAGGGCATAAGTTTAAGGTGGGGGGGGGGTGCAAAATGTAAAAAGGACCTAAGGGGCAACTTTTTGTCAGAGAGGGTGCAGCGTGTATGAAATGAGCTGCGAGAGGAAGTGGTGGAAGCTGATTCAATTACAACATTTAAAAGGCACCTGGATGTTTATATGAATAGGAAGGGTTTAGAAGGGTATGGGCCAAATGCTGGCAAATGGGACTAGATTAATTTAGGATATCTGGGTGGCATGGATGAGTTAGACCAAAAGGTCTGTTTCTTGTAGTAACTCTCTATGACTCTGCTTCCACTGCCTTTTCAGGAAGATCATTGCAAAAGTATTTGATCCTTTGAGAGAAAAATAATTCACCTAATCCTAAATGGCAACACCTTTTTTTTAAACCAGTGACTCTTGGTTCTAGCTTCTCCCATAAGAGAAAATCTCCTCTTCATATCTATTTTGTCAAGACCCCTCAAAATCTTGTATGTTTCAATTGAGTCACCTTTTGTGCATCTGAGCACTTCTCGAACCCAGAATGCAGAGCGATCTAGTGTGTGAAGGAAAAGGTTAGTATGCAGGTCCAGCAAGTACTTAGAAACTGTAATAGAGCATTATCATTCATCACGAGGGGAATTGAGTACAGAAGCTGGGAGATGATGGTTTGGTTATACAGGGCACAGTAAGGAAGGATGTAAATATGTTGGAGCCAGTTCAGAGAAGGTCTATCAGACTAATATCAGGAATTGGGACTGTAATTGCCTTTCAATGCATTTGCATTCTTTCTTTAGTCAGGTGACCAAAACTGTGTAGTACTTTAGATACAGTCTCACCAGTGCCCTTCATAATGAAAGCATAGCCTCCTTACTTTGCTGTTCAGTTCCTCTCATGATAAGCAGTAATATTGTATTAGATTTCTTAATTACCTGCACTCAAGCTTTCTATGATTAACGCAGTAGGACATCCAGCTCCCTGTGCATTTCTCAGCTCTGTAATCTTTCATCATTTAGATGACAATGCTTACTTTATCCGACATGGTAAAATGGGCAATTTCACATTTTCTCACGTCATACTCTTTTTGCTGGACTTTTTTTCCCAATCACTTCCCAATCTTTACCCTTTTCCAGTCTCTTGATTTCCTCTTCGCATCTTATTTTCCGATCTATCCTTGTGTTGATATCAAATGTAGCAACTATACTTTCAATCTCTTCGTTTAAGTCATT
The DNA here is from genome assembly GCF_047496795.1 of Chiloscyllium punctatum. Classification (NCBI taxonomy): domain Eukaryota; kingdom Metazoa; phylum Chordata; class Chondrichthyes; order Orectolobiformes; family Hemiscylliidae; genus Chiloscyllium; species Chiloscyllium punctatum. The sequence continues at coordinate 106,756,810 of NC_092751.1, forward strand.
TATAAAAATTGGAATAAGTTATTACCAGCACCACTTCCTGTGGCTTACTGCATCCTGTTAACTTGGCTGCAAAGAAAAGTGTTTATGCCTCCTTTCTGCTGCTTGTTAGCAACCAATTTTCTGTCGATGCCAATATGTTACCCCCTACCCTATCTTCTCTGCCAAAACCTTAGGTGAGGCCCTTCATCACATCTTCCAGAATACCAGGTACAGCATGTCCACTCGTCCCCTTTTATCCATAGCAATGTTACTTCAAAGTATAGAAAATGGTAGTCATTAAGCCCTTTGAGCCTGCTTCACCATTCAATATGGCAGCTGATCCAACTCCGTACCCTGTTCCCACCTTCTCCCTTTGATTCCTTTAGCCCTAAACTATGTATCTAACTCCTTGAAGACATTGAATGAATGTGTTGCTTTTTTTGGCAGAGAATTTTGGAAATTTTTTTTCTGTGAGGATGATAAATCTGTGGAATTCTTTACCAGGGAGAGCTGCTGAAGCTGACCTACTATCTTCAAGGCTGAGAAAGGTTTTAAGAATTATGGAGAATAAGGAGAATTGAATTTGAGTATTATCAGAATAGCCCTGATATCATTAAACGGCAGAAAAATACTTGATGGGCCAAATGGCCTACTTTTTTCTCCTGTATCTTTATTATCAAATGGTTTATGGTAAGTTGCACTTGTGTACTAAGATGCAATAGATTTTTAGATTTTTTTTAAGTCGTCCTGTTTAGACATGTTCCAATACATGCCTTGGTTAGGTGGGACATGAACTGGGGAATTCTTGCGTAGAGGTAGGCACATTACCACTGAGCCACAAGAAACCTCATTGACCAGTTTTATTTTTATATTTTTGTTATTTGCTTTTTCAATATTGTTATTGCATATCTCCGGAACGAGTGGGACTTCTCCTGGCTTAGAGGCACTTAGGGACACTACCACACTGCCATAAGAGTCCTCATTGAGCAGGTTGGGGTGTTGCTGGCAAGTAAGGCTCAGCTGACCCAGTTACAGCAGAAATGGTTTTGGTCTCTGCTTTGATTAACTGAATCCAACAGCTCTTCCACAGATCACCTTGTTAAAACCCTACTTAGGATGGGCATCTTTAGAATCTAATCCAGATTCCAATATTATTTAAACTTCCTCACCCACTACCAGTTTCCAGTATTCACAAGATCCAAAACAAAGCTAACTTATAAATATGTTCCAGAGCTTGATGGTGTACATTATGCATTCCTTGATGCGCCCCTTGTCCTCCCCCCTCCTCCCAGGGGCTTTGTGCACACTGCCCAGGATATCAACTTATTTCATTGGTTGACCGACTGGAAGGAAATACTAACTTAGCTTGGTATGTGCTTACATAACCCTGCTCCTTCCTCAGCTGTACAATGTAATTAGTTTGGCCATGTGGACTGAATCTAATCCTTTCATTAGTTTACGCTGACAGAGTGTGCCACAAGGAAGTTAAACGTGATGTCTGTTCAGTGGGCCAGAATGAAAAAGGTAACCTGAATTAGATCAAATTTATAATTTTCTCAAAATTGATTTCACTTGGCCCAGTTTTGAGTTTAAAATCTTCACTTCTGTGCTTGTTTCTTGTAATAACATACTCTTAGCAGAAAATAATAAACATCAATTGCTTTCATATGATTATATTCCGACCAAATTTGTTTCCAAAACCTTTTCAAACATTGTAAACTTGAACCTTCTTGTGATGTAGAAAGGTGCATTCTTATTGCTCACAAATTATTATGTATTTTTGCTTGTGATGGATTGTAGTGTTTTATCAATACTAATGTCTTGCAAAGCTCTCAAAAACTTTGTGTAACTTGAGAAAATCATTAGAGGAAAATCATATTTTTAATAAGTGAGTTTCCATGGAAAACTTCTGTGCCCCCCACAAAACTACAAAAAGTGCATAAGGGTAGAAAGGTTTTGTGTTTGTTGAATCATATTTTCTAAATTAAATTTTTTTCTGAAATACATAGTGGAAGCTCTGTGCTGTGAAGAGGCTGTCGAAAAGCAACAGTGCATAGAAATCTGGAAATATTTGGAATGTTCTGTCCTTTTTCTCCAGTTTGTCCTTTATTCCTCGTCTGATGCATTGATGTTCGACTGCTGCAAAGTCCCAACTCTCCAACAACGAATTGGAAGACCTGCTCTTTATTGACCAACGCTGGCTTGCTGCTGTTTTGACTGATTCATAACATACTGAACCATCAGCAGCAAAATTGTAATTGTTCTCTGTTCCTCTGCAATTGTCTGTATGGATTTAGAGCACCTCAGTGACATTGGGCATTCAGTGCTGTTTTCTCATTTGCTGAATTAACTTTAAGTCATAGAAAGCCAACAACTGGATCTGTGAAATTTGTTTAGTGTGTCAGGGAAAATTTCAATAATATATTTTGCAGGGGAATAGGAATTAGCCAAAAAAATTAATTAATAGAACGTGTCAGGACTTCATTTTGTGTTTGTATGCATATTCAGTGCTGTGTGATCAGCCATTAACTTAAGTTAAAAGCTGAGTGGTAAACTGCTTTACAATAGAAAGACTATAATTTGTTCTGTTGTTTTTCTGTGAGTAAATTGGCTTTCCTTTCCTAATTGTTTCAGAGAGATCTTGAGGTAAATCAGAGTATAATCGTCCTCCAGGAAAAGAATGATTAGTTTGGGGTGTGTATTAATTTCCAAGTATAGAAAGCAGGTATAGAAAACTATATTTTTTCATCATTACTATTTTGTATCTGTATGTTCCTCAAAAATTCACTGTTAGCTCTGCACCATCTTGGTTTTGCAAATGTTAACTGTTGCTGAGAAGTGTCTCTTCAGCTAAAACATTCATCTTCATTTTACGTGCAGTGGTTACTGTACTACTTTAGTGATACTGTTTCAGCATAATATAATTCTCAATATTTCCTTCAGATTGAGCCACATGGGACTCGTTTGTTGAAGGATCATGTACTGTACAGTGCTGGCAGCCATCAGTAATCCCCTTTGAGGAATATTGAGTTATGCAGCTCAATTCTACCATTTTCTTTGTGTGTGAAAGTTTGCTTCATCTTTAACCTAGATCCTTTTGATCGGTGTTAATACTTTTGAAAATTTTCAAATTCAAATGAAAATGATTGGCTGAGATAGGCTTTGTTTGCACTATTTGCTTGAATTTCTTAAATTTCCATTCCTTTTTATTGTGGCTTGATTCCAAACGCTGTCCTTGTGCATCCGCTAATGTCAAATCAGAATTTGGGAATGATTTGAAAGATTTGCTGGAGGGAAGGCTAAGACTTTGGTAAATAAATGTCAAAAGATTAATAATTGCTGCAGCCAAGAAGTGGCAGTGAAGTAATGCTCAGGAAGATGAGAGGAAATGATTAAATAGGATTCAGATAAAGTGTTGAAAATACAATGGAAGCGTTCCATTGCTAAGCCAAGGAACATTGAAAATAACTATTGGGTGAGAGGTACATGCAGCATGTAAAAGCTTTGCCACTGTCAGAAATGTGGCTCCAAGCAGAAGATGGAAAATAGATAGGAAACTACCTTTGCAGTGAGATTGAAAAAAAGAAAAATGGACATTTTCTCAGATGATGGAAAGAAAATGCATTCTTGAAAAGCAGAGGAAAAGGCAACTTATCCTTCATTATAGATGTCTACTTAACCATTGCTTTAAATTTGTCTAAATCTGTTTTTGCTTGTTATGTGATTGGAGTCTTTTGTCTCCTCCAGTGACTAGAACAAACAATTCACTGAAATCAAAAATAATTGTCTTCAAATGTGAAAACCTGAGGTTCACTTTATAGTTTTTAAAACTGAGGAAGCTTTTGCACCATTTCTGATCCTCTGTTTTGTGACTGTTTGTGCATTTGCTAATTGTATAAACTGGATAATTGGGAATTCAATTTCCATGGTCAGCAAGAGCAGTGATTCTGATTAGAAAATGTCACAAACAACTTCACCTTGTGTAGCGACTGCCTGTAACATTGAACCAAAAGAGTTGGTATGGGCCTGAACATTGCAGTAAATAGTTAAAAACAGTGACTGCAGATGCTGGAAACCAGATTCTGGATTAGTGGTGCTGGAAGAGCACAGCAGTTCAGGTAGCATCTGAGGAGCAGTAAAATCGACGTTTCGGGCAAAAGCCCTTCATTAGTACCCATTGCAGTAAGTAGCCTGGGTTTGGTGGGTAGCCCTTTCTGAATGTTATGGCTTCGAGACTCGCCCCAGAGACCTGAGCACATACCCTAGTACTGAGGTGATGTACAATTGTTGAAGGCATTGGCTAAAGATGTAAATCAAAGCCCTGTTTACAGTTTGACATGAATGTAAAAGATCCTATTGCATTTTGAAAATGAGTCTTCCTGGTATCTTGCTGAAACCTATTCCTTATTCAAGTTCAGTTCTTTTAATAAAAACCTCAATTAGTCATTTATCTTATTACTGTTGTGGGATCTTGTTATTTTTCTACAACAGAGACTGCACTTCAAAAGTACTTATTGATGGTAGCGTTCACTGCAGCATTTTAAGGTGTGGAACATATGTGATAAATATAATGTTTTTCAAGTGACAAAAGTGAGATTTCTGCGAACACTATTGCTGTTGAAGTTCATGTGAAGTGTGAATGTTTGAGGAAGAGCTCAATTTGCTTTTCATATGCTGTGACCACTTCTTGTTCAGTGTATGGGAGGTTTCTTTCATCTGTTGCCACCTGAAATGTTTTGAATCCATGAGCATTCTCTGAGCTTTAGGTCAGGCTTCTTTCAATCTAGACAGTAATGCTAATTTATTTTTCAATGGGTTAGCATGGAAACTGTTCAGCCATTCATGCCTGTGCCAGCTGTTTAGTAGAGCTACCAAATTATAGCTTCATGTGTGTTCTTTTCCCTTCCCAGTGGTCCTCTACTTTTCTTTCCTTTTCAAATATTTATAAAATTTTCTTTTCTGTGTTACTGTTGAATCTGCAAGGTTTATGAAGGTTTGTAGCTCAGGTTGAGGTTAAGGGTGTAGGTTTGCTCGCTGAGCTGTGGGTTTGATATCCAGACGTTTCATTACCTGGCCAGGTAACATCATCAGTGGCAACCTCCAAGTGAAGCGAAGCGGTTGTCTCCTGCTTTCTATTTATATGTTTGTCCTGGATGGGGTTCCAGGGGTTTGTGGTGATGTCATTTCCTGTTTGTTTTCTGTGGGGTTGATAGATGGTATCTAGATCTATGTGTTTGTTTATGGCATTGTGGTTGGAGTGCCAGGCCTCTAGGAATTCTCTGGCATGTCTTTGCTAAGCCTGTCCCAGGATAGATGTGTTGCCCCAGTTGAAATGGTGTTTTTTTTCCCTCCGTGTGTAGGGCTATGAGGGAGAGAGGGTCGTGTCTTTTTGTGGCTAGCTGGTGTTCATGTATCCTGGTGGCTAACTTTCTTCCTGTTTGTCCTTCGTAGTGTTTGTGGCAGTCCTTGCATGGAATTTTGTAGAGGACGTTGGTTTTGTCCAATGGGATGTACTGGGTCTTTTTGTTAGTTTTTGTTTGAGAGTGTTGGTGGGTTTGCGTGCTACTACAATTCCAAGGGGGTCTTAGGCTGGCTGTCATTTCTGAAACTTCTTTGGTGTAGGGTAAGGTGGTTAGGGTTTCTGGCTGTGTTTGGTCTGCTTGTCGTGGTTTGTTCTTGAGGAATCTGTGGACTGTATTTTTTGAGTATCCGTTCTTCTTGAATACGTTGTATAGGTGGTTCTCCTCTGTTTTCCGAAGTTCATCTGTGCTGCAGTGTGTGGTGGCTCATTGGAATAGTGTTCTGATACAGCTTCGTTTGTGTGTTTTGGGATGGTTGCTGGTGTAGTTAAGTATTTGGTCAGTGTTTGTCGGTTTTCTGTACACGCAGGTTTGTAGTTCTCCGTTGTCCGTTCTTTCGACTGTGACGTCCAGGAATGCGAGTTTGTCGTCAGTTTCTTCCTCCTTGGTGAACTTTATGCCTGTGAGGGTGTTGTTGATGATGTTAAATGTCTCTTCTATCTTGTTTCGTTTTGTGATGACAAAGATGTCATCTACGTAGTGGACCCAGATTTTTGGTTTGATGGTTGGTAGGGCTGTTTGTCATCACAAAACGAATCTCATACAGATTATTTCCAGAAACGAATCATTTTACATTGTTTCTGGGTGGCATGTGACTCTGCGGGAGTGGCAGGGGGTTGTGTCTTGCATGCATGACTGACTGATATAAAACCCTGTATAAAGGGAGGACAGTTTCCTTGTTCTGGGAACCAGGCTTGACATGCTCTGAAAGCATCACGAAGAGTGTTAAATAATGTACAAGAGCTTGTACTTAAATAAATAGTGGCTGTTCACAGAAGTTAGTGTCTTGCAGTTGAATCAAGCATGAAAGAGTCTCGAGAAGGGAAACTAACGCAAAACTTGCTGTGTAATTTAAAAACCGAAAGAACTGCAGATGCTGGAGAACAAAACCAGAGATTGCTGGAAAAGCTCAACAGATTTGGCAGAATCTGTGGGGAGAAATCAGAGTTGACATTTCGGGTCGAGTGACCCATTCTGAAGGAGGGTCACGAGACTCGAAATGTCAGCTCTTGATTTCTCTCCACAGATGCTGCCAGACCTGCTGAGCTTTTCTATCAATTTGTTTTTGTTGCTGTATAATTTGTTCTTTCCTCACCTTGATTGTGATTGTTTGTCCAACTACCTTAAATCTGTATGCTTTGATTACTGATCCCCTTGTCACTGTTCAAAATTTATTCTCTTGATTATAATAAGTGATTTCAAAACACTCAATAATATTTGTTCAAATGTGAACTTCCCACATTTCATTGCAACATTTAAACCAGATTTATTTTGAGAAAATTTCTCTTCACTACTACTTCTATAGAGATCCATGAGTTGCTCAAAATATTTGCATCTTAGGCGTTCTGTTGCCTTTTTCTGTATGGAAGCTGAATAAGGAACAGTGCTGAATTATCACCTGTCAGCCTGTTTTTATGCCATCTTTGAGGAGCACTCATTGCTTTAAAAGTTTTCAACCAACCTATTTTGCTGATCTTGTGCAACATGGAAAAGCTATTTATTTACTGTTGGGGGTTCAACATCCTTTTGTTTTTGGAATTTAAATAGTGCCTTCTCTGGGAAAGGAGACAATCTTTTATGTAGTAGAGTGGGGCTAGATCAGCTGGCTGTCCAAAGCATGAATCTCTTAAAAAAGCTGTTCAGTATGATTATTCTTGTGGGATGACAGCTGTTCCTGTTTGCCTTTTGGATTTAGGTAATCTGCCGTTCTTCCTCGTTTCTTTAATAGTGAGCAAAGGTGAAGTTCACTCTCTTTGGATTCTTTATGCAGGAAGACTTTTCTGATATTTGTAGAGTGGGGCTATTTGGAGCAGTGTGAAAGACTGGCATAACATTTTTCAGAATCTAGGATAGATTCTCCATGTGAATAGATTATGTGTGAAGGGATGTTCCAGTTTACTGGTCTCTGTATTTTTAAGGCATCCTCAAATGCATCAAGATATTACTGTTTGTGACAATGCTCTGGAATTGCTGATCCAAGAACAGTTATTTATATGGCATTGTGACCCTCAAATTTCCAAACTACATTTCCCTTCAGAATCTTTCACGGGAATAGCCATTTCTTTAGCAATCAATGGTAGAAATGCTAATGGCAGTTATGAAAGTTTTACCCAGAAAACTTGCAAATTACATGAAAGTGTGTTGTACTGCTTTGATCCACGGCCATCAGATGTGCTTGTTGACATTTATCATCAGAGTTTGTTAAAAATACATATAACTCGTGGTTTGTTCAGCCTGTTACTTGCACTCACGTTATTTGGTTTTACTGTCTGGAATCCCAAACTGTTAACATTTACGTGTACCTGTGTTTTTGTTCTTGCTGCTGTTTAACTATTACTTACTTATTGTTGTGGTTCTGTTTGCCGAGCTGGGAATTTGTGTTGCAGACGTTTCGTCCCCTATCTAGGTGACATCCTCAGTGCTTGGGAACCTCCTGTGAAGTGCTTCTGTGATGTTTCCTCAGGCATTTATAGTGGTTTGAATCTGCCGCTTCCAGTTGTCAGTTCCAGCTGTCTGTTGCAGTGGTCGGTATATTGGGTTCAGGTCGATGTGCTTATTGATTGAATCTGTGGATGAGTGCCATGCCTCTAGGAATTCCCTGGCTGTTCTCTGTTTGGCTTGTCCTATAATAGTAGTGTTGTCCCAGTCAAATTCATGTTGCTTGTCATCTGCGTGTGTGGCTACTAAGGTCGTGTCGTTTCGTGGCTAATTGGTGTTCATGGATGTGGATCGTTAGCTGTTCTTCCTGTTTGTCCTATGTAGTGTGTTGTGCAGTCCTTGCATGGGATTTTGTACACTACATTGGTTTTTCTCATGCTGGGTATCGGGTCCTTCGTTCTGGTGAGTTGTTGTCTGAGAGTGGCTGTTGGTTTGTGTGCTGTTATGAGTCCTCGTGGTCGCAGTAGTCTGGCTGTCAGTTCGGAAATGCTGTTGATGTATGGTAGTGTGGCTAGTCCTTTGGGTTGCGGCATGTCCTTGTTCCGTTGTCTTTTCCTTCGGCATCTGTTGATGAAATTGAGCGGGTATCCGTTTTTGGCGACTACATTGTATAGGTGTTCTTCTTCCTCTTTTTGCAGTTCTGGTGTACTGCAGTGTGTTGTGGCCCTTTTGAGTAGTGTCTTGATGCAACTTCTTTTGTGTGTGTTGGGGTGGTTGCTTTCATAGTTCAACTATGAAGTACGTAGGGGGAGCGAACCTGATTTGAGTGAACATGTTGACAGTTCAGGAAAAAGATTTTTGAAGTCCTGGACTACTTGATATACTCCTCTCTTCGTGTACAGGTTCAACAAATTACTTTATAAAATTTGATTGAACGTCTCTCTATGCATTGAATGCTTCCGACCTGGCCTCCATTTTTTTTAACTTTTCATGGATTTCAGTTTCAGCAACAATTTTTTTTTGTGGTGTAGTATTTTTGAGTTTTGTCACGGTGTTGTTGAAAGAGAACCAGAAGCTGAGGTCCAGTATGAGGTGATGTGTATGTGTAAACATAATATTTTTGTGCAGTGTTGAAGGGGGAGCACAAATTGATTAGAAAAATAGACGTCTAAAAAGAAGCATTTCCAAATTATTTGACTCCTAACTAATGATTGATGTTTATCCAGTTGAATAGTACATTTCAATCAAATAGTGAGAGTTTACAATTAAAGGTAAGTCACATAAGTCCTTTTGTTTTGTTATATTCTTAAATCTATATTTTTAAGCTTTTTATTTCTTTCTGCATTTCCTTGTTTGTACGTTTGATGCTATTCCTTCTGACTTTCATTTTTTGCTCTCTGCAACACTCCAATTAGTTTGACAAGTAGAACAGTTGCTGTTTTGACTTCCCAGCAGTTTTACTGTTGAGTAAATTCATTGTGTGCCATTATAATACTGTAGTGCAGCTTATGTTTTTAACACTCTGCAAAATAGATGCATAAATTTGACAAATGTGCATTTGCTGAGTAAAGCAGACACTCTTGCACAGTGAACCCACAGGTTGTTCTCTCTCGGTTCATCACAGCCACACATAACTTCAAGTCAAAATGTCTGGCCATGTACATTTCAATTGGAGTCTCGAAGGAGATGTAACGAAACAAACAGTCATTGGTCTCTAACATTTCCTTAGCAGTTCAATCCCTGTACTTCAGACTATATTTTTGTGTATCCCACAGGGCATTGGTATTTAAAATTGCAGGTGTTTACCATAAGATTTGATGTCCTTTGACGGTGTACATACTTGGGTGGAACTTTAACACAATTTGACAATGCCTTTATGAAGCAGTTCATAACTTCAGATACATTTTTTTAAATTGGAGAATTCTCACTTAAATAACAGCTTCCCCAGTTCCTTCAGGTAAAATTAATTCAGCCATCAGTCAGTTTAATTCTGGGGAAAACTAAAATCAAATGTTAAACAAAGCGCTCTGACAATCTGGGAATTCTGTCAAATCTAAGCCTTTTGGGGCTTTTTCACTAGTTATAATCAACAACTTTCTGTTTTGAGATGATGGTTTGTGTGTGGTGGTCAATTCTGTGCTAAATATCCTCTTCTGTGCTTCAGAAGCTCCACTTTGGCACAGTAAACTCTACTGCACTTGCTACAGATGAAAACAATGGGCTCAGAAGGTGCAGAATTCTCTGGCCTCTGTTTTCTCTTGGCAGGCTGAGATTTCAATTTCTCCTCGCTTTCCACAAGACCCCTCCAACAGTTAGCCTCCAGAGGGTTTTTAATTGTAAGTCTATCAGAATTTAATCCAGAAACACAAAGTAGTTTTTGCTGTTACATAAAATGACAGGCTAAGCAGTTTTCTATTTCCAGATTGAAAGGATTGAATATATTGTGTGTGCTTGTATGCAGTGCCACCTATGGGATAACTGTAAAATAGTAACTGCAGCGAATTGGAGTCCTAAACTTATTAAGTCGCCTGTTAACAAATGAAACATTTTTGTTGAAATTATGTCTACAATTGTACAATGCTCAACACTTAAAAGGAATTGTGAGCATTTAATTTTAATGAGTTTGTTTCAATAGCTGATCTGGAAATTAGAGATAAATAGAAGGTCAATTATGTTTTCTTTATACAGAGGAACCTCAATTATCCGAACGAAATTGATAGGCACTATTTCGTTCGGATAATTGATTATTTGGTTAATTGATTTCCTCTGGGGCTCAGTTTTCTGTGAAGTCTGCTTCCTGTTCAGGAGACTAGGCAGCAGCACACTGTGAGTGAGATTCCATCCCTTGTCCGCTCTCAACCCCTCCTTGCCCAATCCCATTCCACCCCACCACCGCCCCCCCCCCCCAACCCTGTTCACTCTGATCCAGTCACCCCCGTCCGCTCCCAGCCTGCTCTCTGTCCACACCCCCAAAACCATCCGCTCCCACCCCGTCGAACATCCCCCCCCCCCCCCCCCCCCCCCCATCCCCACCCACTATCCGACCCCCGTCCGCACCCCCGATCCCTGTCTGACCTTGGACTCCCCAGCCAGAGGCAGCTAGACTGTACACCAACAGTATGACTGCTGCTGCCTTTGTGGGGTACATCTCCAAATAGTGTGCGTGTGTGCAACCTTTTTGACAGGCTCCCCCTTTGTCCTGTACAGGGCAATGTTGGAGAGATTAGCTGGGGAAGGGGGTGGGGGGAGGTTTTAGGGTTCACCCCTATGTAGAACTCAGGGAAAGTGTTGAGAGAGAGGGCGGGCGGTCAGTCATTTGGCGGCAGTGCCTGGACTGTCCAGAACTGTTCATGGCAGCATTTCAGTGAGTTGAGTTAGTTTTTAATCATTGTACTTGTAAACAGAAGACGTGCTCAAGGTAGAAACAGTTCTTTGACGTAATGCTTCTATCGGGACCTTGAGATCCTATTCAGATAATCAAGGTTCCTCTGTAGCTGGTTTTAAGATAGTCACCAGCTTTTATTTGGGGGTCACTTTACAACAGTTTGGAAGATCATCGGGCAGTTGCTGAAATTGTCTATTCACGCAAAATGTTTCAAGAGATTTTTATCAAATGTTTCACTAATTTTATTTTCTTTGTCTACTTTGACTAAGAAAATTCTTACAGAAAACATGCTGGCTCCTTGTAGGGACAGTGATGCATGCTAAAGTTATTTCATAAATATATTTACCTGGCATAACTGGTTTTGAAATTGTCTGCCTAAAGTATCTGGGTAAACAAAGAACAGAAGAAACAGGGCAAGTTAATATGGACAGAAAATGTTAGATTCTGTTAGCTTATATAATTGACTTATTATATAATTGCCAGTTGTTAATTGCAACGTGCCTTGAAAGGGAAAATGAGAAAAGTACAAAATAAGTTTGAAATGAAATTTGACAGTGGCAGAAAATCAAAACCCAAATGATGGAATCTAATATGAATGGAAGACAATGATACAGGTTTCCATAGTCAGGGGATCAGACAGATTTCTGTGGTATAAAATGTGACTTCAGGATAGTGTGTTGCCTAAAGAGAAAATGCTGGAAAATCTCAGCAGGTCTGGCAGCATCTGTAAGGAGTGAAAAGAGCTGACATTTCAAGTCTAACTGACCCTTTGTCAAAGCTGTGTTGCCTCCATGGTGCCAGGTTCAAGGATGTCATGGAGCTCCAGGACATCCTCCTAACTGGAGTAGGATCAGCCAGAAATCGTGGTTCATGTTGCTGCCAATGCCGTAGATAGGAAGATGGATGAAAGCAGTATTTGGGGAAATGCAAGGAAACTAAAACAATATTACTTTATGAACAATAATCTCAAAATTGCTTGCAGTTCCACGTAGAACATGTGGTTGGAGAACTGGTGTAAAAGGGTTTTGGACTTCTGAGCATTGGAACCATTTCTGGGACAGGTGGAACCTTGCAGGAAAGTTTTCTAGAACAGTTGGGAGTTGTGTTGAACTAGCTTAAGGGGGGGAAATGGGACCTGAGGGGTAACCCAAATTGGAAGGAGTTTAAATTGAAGTACAAAGTAGAAAAGCTGTGATGGACACTCAGGAGAAAAAGCTGAGTATTGAGTTTGCCTTGAAAGTGGAATGATGTCTGAAAGGGCCCTCTACGTTAATGCGTGCAACATTTGCAACGAAGAAAGTCCAAAGGCGCAAAGTAGAGGTAAGTGGTTATCATCTAATGTGTCAGAAATGTGTCCAGGAAGGGAAGCTAAATATTAGAAGATATTTGTTCAAAAAGGACAGACAAGAGGGGAAAAGAGATGGAGTTGTGCTGATAATAAAGGATGGCATCAGCACATCAGCAAGGGAGGATCTCAATTTTATAATTCCATACATTTTGAGATACTCCCTGCAGATTAGGAACTTGTATAAGGATAACACAGGGAATTACAATCTGCCAGCATTGAATCAATAGTAATGAAAATGCTAGAATCTGTCATAAAGCATACTATAAGTGGATGCTTGAATAAAAATGACGCCGTCCTGTCTGCTTGTACATTTTGAAATTCAGCATGTGAATCATTTTGTGTGCATTAATGTTTAGTGCTCGTAGGTGAATGTAAAATACACACTTGCTCAAAAGACAGCATGTGAGTAAAGTGCAGTTTTGATCCGTGGTTGCTGTGGACTACTTCAGTGTCTGTGATTTCATGTCAGTTCATTTGCCATTTTATTTTCTGAAATTACCAGAATAAATTACTGATTGATGTTGGAAAATGTTTAAGATAAAATGAAGCAATGTGTACTTGGAATGAGGAAAAGTTAAAAGGGCACTCATACCCACTGTTTTATTTATTTTCATACAAGATGTTTTGCCTGCGAAATTTATAATTGAGGGCAAAAGGAAATGAAATGATCTGAAGTTTCATAAATAAGAAGTAAGACGTTTAACTCCAAGTTGTTCTCCTGAATGCCTGTTGGGCTGTTGTGTTCTGGCTTCCATGCTCGTTTTCATAACAGTAATGACTATTCTTCAAGAAAATGGATGGTATGTGGACTATGTCTGTACCATCTTGAAGGACATGGTAAGATGATATTGAATATATCTTCTCTTTCTGTTTCGTGAATCTTTTTCCTCTTTTTATCGCATTAAGGTAGGTTGTGTTTTGCCAATAGTCCGCTCAAAATTCTCAATAATAAACCAAAGCTCAAGTTCAGTACTGCATTTACATTAGGATGCAATTAACACATTAAGTAGGTTTATAAACCATCTCAAAGAATAACCAGAACTTAGTTTAGACTCTTTTACTCCAAAAAAAAACTGGTTGCTTTGTGAAGTCAAGCTCACAAAAGGGTTAAATATCAAAACGAGAGCAGTGACAACACCCAGCAAGAGCTGCTGCATCTTGGAGAGAAGAGGAGAATTGATGTTTTGTTTCAGATTTAAAGGATCTGCAGTTTCTTTGCTGCTCATTGTTTGCATTTTACTATGTCTGTCCTTGCTGTGTAATATTTGTGAACTCCTTGTAATTTGCTGACTTTTTGTTCACCAATAAATTTAATGATTTGAGCTTTTTTAAAAAAAATGTCTGCACTGAACTCTTCACTTCCTATCCATCTTTTGCATTTCCTCTGCTTTCCTTGATCACTTCCCCCGTGCCTTGTTTTAACTTTATTTATGCCTTATTCCCTTCTCTTTCTCATCCTTCTCTGGCTCATTTGCTAAGCATTGACTTAACCTTTAGTAAGTTTAAATTGACATATTTCATTTGATGTGATCTTTGACTTCGAAGTGAACTGAAAATTGCGTTTATGCACAATAAGGTAGTGAATGAATGAATCGCTGGACTTTTCAGATTTTGCTGTTTTGAGTGAAGGCATGAAAACAGTTAATTGTAGTTTATGATCAGTATAATGAGTCCAGTCACTGTACTGGAACAAGTGGGACCAGTTTGTTACTGAAAATGCACCTGCAATGCCAAGTTTCACTGATTACCTTTCTTTCAGTTCATTCAGCAATGGCTTTTGTGTAATTTCAGACACTAGTAAGAGAGGAATTACTTCCAGAGATCAGGTGTCTCTTTACACCCATGTTGTAAAACCCTTAAATTCTTTGGTGCATTTTGTGAAATTGACTTTGCTGTCTTGGTTCATTTTGAACAAATGTGACAGGGATTGAAACACAGCACAATGAAAGATTAACTAACTTTTTTTAATGTTAGCTGTCCACACTAATATGATATTGTCATGTAGCCTTCACTTATTTTGTGATATGAATGATTTTCTTTGTGGTCTTTCTCTCACAGCCTACTGCTAACGTTATAGCAGGTCTTTGTCAGTGTTCTGTTTCAGTGAACTGTTAGGGATTTTGCACCTTTTGTAAAGTTGAGCTCATCCAAGACTTTGTACATGTCTAATTCACACCAAGTCTTGATTACTCATTACCTCTTAAGCCTCCCGATCTGCCTTTGCTCTTGGTCTTGCAACACCTTTATTTTAAATAAAAATCAAAAGAACTACGGATGCTGTAAATCAGAGACAAAAATAGAAATTGCTGGAAAACCTCAGCAGGTCTGGCAACATCTATGATGAGAATCGGAGTTTGTTGCGGGTTGAGTGACCCTTCCTCAGGACCTTTATTTTAAAATATTCATCCTCTCTTTTAGAAACCCCCTGGCCTTGCCCTCCATACTTCTGTAACTTCACACAATCATCTAGGAACTCTGAGCTGTTCTAATATTAGTCTCTTACGCATCTTTTATTTTCATTTCTCCATCACTGGTGGTTGTGCTTCCAGTTGTGTATGCCCTAAATTCAGAAATTCTCTTCTGAAACCTATCAGCGTCATTACCTTGTGTCTAAGATGCTTCTCAAAACCTCCCTCAGTAACTAAGCTGATATCTATGATGATTTGGTGTAAAGTTCTGTTTGATGATGCTTCTATGAAATGTCTTTTGAAGCTATATATTGTTAAAGGTCCCTTCAAAGCTTAAGTTGCTTTTGTGTGGAAACACAAATTTGAAGTTTGACTATTACTCAGACTGAGATGGGAGGAGTGTGCTGGCTTTCTCTAGTTCACAACTCCATCAGTTACAACATAAATGTAGTTGTTTTACCCAGTTCCAAATGAGGCCTGTTGTATGCTTTCTTTATCTTAGACTTAAAATAAAAAGAGCTATCAGTCAGGTTTCTTTGATTAAAAACAGAATTATTGATTATGTTTTGTCTTAAGTTAAAAAATTTGTTAAGATTTTACTCATAAAATGAAAATATAAATGTTTACCTGTAAATGACCCAAAACTTGCACGTGCCCATACATGCCCGCTTGCACAGGATAAAGAAAAAAATATGGATTTTTCTCCACAAAGAGTCACTTTGGATGGAAAAGTTTGCCCAATAAGTCTTAGCTCTTGAAGGTTTGAGATGTTAAAGTGGCTGTCAGCTTGGGGTCCTAGCATGTTGTGTACCAAATATAGGCAGTTGTGTCTGAGAGCTTGGCTGATACTGCTTGCTCAGGAAAGAAAAATCAAGAAATCATGTTCAGTATTGAGAAATTGTCTGGCCATTGCTCAAGAGGATAATCAGATTTCATCTTAGGTTCACAATACAGATACTTCAGGAATGGGAGACATAACTGAGCAACTTTTCTTTTTGCAGACTTTCCCAACTGGAAATCAAAAACATCTCCAGGCCTGCAAAGCCATGTTTTATCGCTATCTTGTTTAAACAAAACCATAAGAACAATAGTGTTTACCTCGAAGTCAGTCTTTTTGGTTACTTCCTCAAAAAACTCAATCAAGCTTGTGGGACATGATTTCCCTTACACAAAACCATGCTGACTATCCCTGATCATTCCTTGCCTCTTCAAATGCACATAATTCCTATCACTCAGCATCACCTCCCACAGCTTACCACCACAGATGTCAGGCTCACAGATCTATAGTTCCCAATCTTCTCCAAATAAAGGCACAACATTAGCCTCCTTCCAGCCCTCCCATGGTTATAGAGGGCAGAATGATAGATGTTCTTTACTTGGATTTTAGTAAAGTCTTTGATAATGTTCTGCGTTAATGTTTATTAGTAAAGTTCGATCACATGGGAATCAGGGTGAACTTGCTATTTGGATACAAAATTGTGGGAGACCAAGGGTGGTGAATGAGTGTTGTTTTTCAGACTGAAGGCCTGTCAGTAGCAGTGTTCCATAGCGATTTGTACTGGGTCTGCTATCTTAAATAAATGATTTGAATGAGAATATATGAGGCATGTTTAGTAAATTTGTAGATGACACTAAAATTAGTGGGATAGTGGACAGCAGAGAAGATTGTTTAAGATTGCAAAGGGATCTTGATCTGTTAGGTCAATGGGCTAAAGACTGACAGATGTAGTTTAATGTGGATAAATATGAGGTATTCTATTTTAGTAGAGTAAACAAGGGCAGATAATGTTAGAAGAAACTCGCCGTTCAGGTACATAATTCTTTGAAATTTTGTGACAGACAGACAAGTAATTAAAAAATGTGTTTAGCATGCTTGCCTTCGTTGCTCAGTCCTTTGAGTATAGGATTTGGGACATCAGGTACGAAGGTAAACTGGCCAAAAATATAAAGGAAGATAGTAAAAGCTTTTTTAGGTATGTGAAAGGCAAAAAAATGGTTAAGACTAAAATTGGGCCCTTGAAGACAGAAACAGGGGAATATATTACAGGGAACAAAGAAATGGCAGAAGAATTGAATTGGTACTTCAGATCTGTGTTCACTGGGGAAGAGCTGAAAATGTGTTGCTGGAAAAGCGCAGCAGGTCAGGCAGCATCCAAGGAACAGGAGAATCGACGTTTTGGGCATAAGAAGGGCTTATGCCCGAAACGTTGATTCTCCAGTTCCTTGGATGCTGCCTGACCTGCTGTGCTTTTCCAGCAACACATTTTCAGCTCTGATCTCCAGCATCTGCAGTCCTCACTTTCTCCTCACTGGGGGAGACACAAACAATCTCCCTGAGGTAACAGTGGCTGAAGGACCTGAACTTAAGGGAATTTATATTTGCCAGGAATTGGTGTTGGAGAGACTGTTAGGTCTGAAGGTTGATAAGTCCCCGGAGCCTGATGGTCTACATCCCAGGGTACTGAAGGAGGTGGCTCGAGAAATTGTGGATGCGTTGGCGATTATTTTCCAGAGGCCGATAGATTCGGGATCAGTTCCTGCGGATTGGAGGGTGGCTAATGTTGTACCACTTTTTAAAAAAGGTGGGAGAGAGAAAGCAGGAAATTATAGACCAGTTAGTCTGACCTCAGTGGTGGGAAAGATGCTGAAGTCTATTATAAAAGATGAAATTACGACACATTTGGATAGTAGTAACAGGATAGGTCAGAGTCAGCATGGATTTATGAAGGGGAAATCATGCTTGACTAACCTTCTGGAGTTTTTTGAGGATGTGACTCTGAAGATGGACGAAGGAGATCCAGTAGATGTAGTGTACCTGGACTTTCAGAAAGCTTTTGATAAAATCCCACATAGGAGGTTAGTGAGTAAAATTAGGGCGCATGGTATTGGGGGCAAAGTACTAGATTGGACTGAAAGTTGGTTGGCTGATAGGAAACAAAGAGTAGTGATAAATGGCTCCATTTTGGAATGGCAGGTAGTGACCAGTGGGGTACCGTAGGGATCAGTGCTGGGACAGCAGCTTTTTACAAGATATGTTAATGATATAAAAGATGGTATTAGTAATAACATTAGCAAATTTGCTGATGATCCTAAGCTGGGTGGCAGGGTGAAATGTGATGAGGATGTTAGGAGATTACAGGGTGACCTGGACAGGTTAGGTGAGTGGTAAGATGCATGGCAGATGCAGTTTAATGTGGATAAATGTATGGTTATCCACTTTGGTGGCAAGAACAGGAAGGTGGATTACTACCTAAATGGAATCAATTTAGGTAAAGGGGCAGTACAAAGAGATCTGGGTGTTCTTGTACACCAGTCAATCAAGGTAAGCATGCAGGCACAGCAGATAGTGAAGAAGGCTAATAGCATGCTGGCCTTCATAACAAGAGGGATTGAGTATAGAAGCAAAGAAGGTTCTTCTGCAGCTGTACAGGGCCCTGGTGAGACCACACCTGGAGTACTGTGTGCAGTTCTGGTCTCCAAATTTGAGGAAAGACATTCTGGCTATTGAGGGAGTGCACCGTAGCTTCACTAGGTCAATTCCTGGAATGGCAGGACTACCTTATGCTGAAAGACTGGAGCGACAGGGCTTGTACACCCTTGAGTTTAGAAGACTGAGAGGGGATCTGATTGAGACATATAAAATTACTAAAGAATTGGACACTCTGGAGGCAGGAAACATGTTTCCGCTGATGGGTGAGTGCCGAACCAGAGGACACAGCTTAAAAATACCGGGTAGACCATTTAGGACAGAGAGGAGGAAAAACTTCTTCACCCAGAGAGTGGTGGCTGTGTGGAATGCTCTGCCCCAGGAGAGCAGTGGAGGCCCAGTCTCTGGATTCATTTAAGAAAGAGTTGGATAGAGCTCTCAAGGATAGTGGAATGAAGGGTTATGGAGACAAGGCAGGAACAGAATACTGATTAAGGATGATCAGCCATGATCATATTGAGTGGTGGTGCAGGCTCGAAGGGCAGAATGGCCTACTCCTGCACCTATTGTCTATGATCATGTTGAGGTTGTACAGGACATTGGTGAGGCCTCTTCTGGAGTACTGTGTGAGTTCTGGTGGCCTTGTTATAGGAAGGATCTTATTAAACTGGAAATGGTTCAGGAAAAATTTACCATGATGTTGCTGGGAATGGAGGGTTTGAATTATAAAAATAGACTGGAACGGAGGAGATTGATGGGGTAACCTGACAGAAGTTTATAAAATGATGAGGGACATAGATGCGGTGATTAGCAAATGTCTTTTCTCTAATATGGGGGAGTTCAAAACTAGGGGCATATTTTTAAAATAAGAGGAGAAGGATTGAAAACAGACATGACGGGCAACTTTTTAATTATGTGAAGGTTAGTGTGTGAATGAACTGCCAGAGGAAGCAGTGGATGTAGGTACATTTACAACGTTTAAAAGATAAGTACATGAATCGGAAAGGTTTGCAAGGATATGGGCCAAACGCAGGCAGGTGGGACTAGTTTAGTTTGGGAACATGGCCGGCGTGGGCTAGTTGGACTGAGTCTGTTTGACTCTAAGTAAATTCAACCAAAACCTGCAATTATCTGGAATTGTTTATTTAAAAAGGAAGTTGTAACAATAGAATCCATAATCCTTCAGGTTCAGGTCAACAGAAGTTAGTAAATATCAAGCCTTCATAACACACGTTGCTCTGTCAATTTTTCTTCCCCTCTGCTTCTAACAGGAAGATTAGCAGCTCAGTGACCTGGTATTGTAAAAGAATACTGTATTTATAAAATCATATTGTTTTTAGGCAAATATTGAAATGCATCAGGTGCTGAATAATTATTTTTTGTTGTAGTATGGTAAGCCAAGTTGGCTATTCTGCACTAGAAGTGTCAACTAGATAGTGAAGAAATGAGCAATCTTTTTGTCTGTTGGTTGAAGTAGGACACCAAAGAGCTCCATGCTTTTGAAACAGTTGAACCGGGTTCTTTAAAGTTGTTCCTGTGTCACATCCTTGCTGTAATTTTCATATGATGTTGGAGCAATAAATTGGTGCCATTTCAAGTAGCCTGGTTGGGTTTTATTGTTGATGTGAACTTCATTTATATTGATTTTACAGAATTTTCATCTTTTGATGATTCAGCTGCCACCTAAACAGATGTTAGTTGTATTCTTACCCATTTATATTTGCAATTGTCTCTTTCGGTGAAGACAATTAACATGCTCCAACTTCTAACCAGCAAACTCAGCACAGACGTTCTTTGACAAATGGTTCAGTTCTACATAGGAAATAAACAGTGGAAATCCTCTACCTTGCATTACTTTAATAACCAGTGGGGGAAAAAAATGCCCGTGCTAAGTATGAGATTAAAGTTGTAACTCGAATTCAGCAACTTTTATTGAGGTTAAAGTGAAAATACAGTTTTTCTTTTTAACCTTGCGTTAGTCAATATTTTTTTTTCGTCAGTACAGTTCCCATGTCTAAAGGATCATATTTTTGCACAATAAGTAATTTTCAGGAGACCTGTTTTACTACTAATTTATTTGCAAGTCATGGGATGTTGTGTTGACTGCTGAGAACATATGCAAGCTAAGTAACCATTCAAATTATTCCATTGAAAGGGGACCTTGACAATGTAGATATTCGGTGTAGTTAGACAGAAGTTTTATAAATATTGAGACATTCGTTAGTACATCAGTCTGAGTAAATATCATTTTTACACTCAGGCAAAGTGTTATTTGAACTGAAAACTGCAATCATTTTTATACCATTTGGTTTGTCAAGATTTAGATTCCATTGTGGAATTTTTTTTGTTAGAAAAAATAATTCAACTTTGAGTGATAACTCAGATTACTGGATCTTTAATTGGTAATCAGTCCTGATAATGTTTTCCTGAAATATAGTCAGGTGCACCAAAAGAAGTCACCAATAGAATTTTCTAGAAATGGGTACATATTTGCTTGTTTAGACATTGGTACTGTTTTGAACTAAGTTTCTTCCTCCAGTTGTAGTCTGAGTGTCTGATTTGAAAACAACTCTTTGGTATCTTGTCTCATTTTTTTCTGTTTGGATTTCTTAATAACAAGAAAATATCAAAATGATTAATGTTTTGCTTGCGATTACGTTCCATTACTGCCTTATACTTTACTACCAGCCCGAGTCGAACAGGACCCTGAGGTTGAATTACTGTCTAAGAATTTGTTGACTACTTGACACATGATGTTACTGCCACCCATGAGGATGAAATTAACTATCAGCTATTTTCAGATTGACTGGAAGTAAAATTGAAATATTTTATTGTAAGCATCCTTCATGAGCATGGTATTGCCTTTCTGCTTGAGTAAGCATTGCTACAGTATCAAACTAGGCAGTAATGAAGAATGCTAATAATAAAATCTTTTCGTTTTACTTCCAGTTAACCAGATTCTGGATTAGTGGTGCTGGAAGAGCACAGCAGTTCAGGCAGCATCCAAGTAGCTTCGAAATTGACGTTTCGGGCAAAAGCCCTTATTAACCTGAACCTAGTTGGTAGTTAACTCTGTCATTCCTTGCCCCAATGTGGGAACTCCATCTTTATTGATGGCAGTAATGTTAAAAATTATATTGATTATAAACAGTGATACTGTATAAGTCAGAATGGTATTGATTTGTAGGTTCTTGTGAATTTTGAAGTTGTAACCTTTTTCTGTAATATATGAGCATTTTTCAGTAAATTGTCTTGAACTTCAGAATACTAATAGTACATGCTTTTGAAGTAGCACAGATGTATATGGTTATCGATTACTATATAATTCTCACCTCTCAGTCCTCTGTGTTACCCATTGTATCTCTCCCTATCTATATCTGACAAATCTACAGCCATTTATTGCTGCTGCCAGGATTGCTCAAGATGCAAGGCAGCAGCTTGGGTTGGCCTTATTCTCCTTCCACACAACAAAGGAGGATTGCCTAAAGATTCTTGAGAAACCATGTACTTAGTGGACAGGTGAGCGTGTAATTATGATGCCTTAGAAAGGTAGTACTGTGCAATCCAATCCTGCTTATATCAGACCCTTGGATCTGTATTGTGCCACTATTAGTTTGTTTTACCAAAGCTAAAGATTTCTGTTCCTTACAAAGGCTAAAGTTTAGTTGCTAAAGTTGATGGCCCAGTCTCTAATCTGCCTGCAACTGGATGACATAGCACAACAGTTCAATTTTTGTTTGAAATATAAACAGAAAGTGCTGGAGAAACTTTGCAGGTCTGGCAGCGTCAGTGGAGTGAGTCCAATAAGACTCTTCTTCTGAACTCTTCAGAACATTGTCAGAGTAGAGTTATTGAACTCAAAGAGTTAACTCTGCAGATCTGGCAGAAAAGGACAATAGACAATAGGTGCAGGAGTAGGCCATTCTGCCCTTCGAGCCTGCACCACCATTCAATATGATCATGGCTGATCATCCTTAATCAGTATTCTGTTCCTGCCTTGTCTCCATAACCCTTCATTCCACTATCCTTGAGAGCTCTATGCAACTCTTTCTTAAATGAATCCAGAGACTGGGCCTCCACTGCTCTCCTGGGGCAGAGCATTCCACACAGCCACCACTCTCTGGGTGAAGAAGTTTCTCCTCCTCTCTGTCCTAAATGGTCTACCCGGTATTTATAAGCTGTGTCCTCTGGTTCGGCACTCACCCATCAGCGGAAACATGTTTCCTGCCTCCAGAGTGTCCAATCCTTTAGTAATTTTATATGTCTCAATCAGATCCCCTCTCAGTCTTCTAAACTCAAGGGTGTACAAGCCCAGTCCCTCCAGTCTTTCAGCATAAGGTAGTCCTGCCATTCCAGGAATTGACCTAGTGAACCTACGGTGCACTCCCTCAATAGCCAGAATGTCTTTCCTCAAATTTGGAGACCAGAACTGCACACAGTACTCCAGGTGTGGTCTCACCAGGGCCCTGTACAGCTGCAGAAGAACCTCTTTGCTTCTGTACTCAATCCCTCTTGTTATGAAGGCTAGCATGCTATTAGCTTTCTTCACTGCCTGTTGTACCTGCATGCTTACCTTGATTGACTGGTGTACAAGAACACCCAGATCTCTTCGTGGTTCTCCAGCACTTTGTCTTTTAGATCTCCAGCATCCGCAGTACTTTGCTTTCAATTTTAGTTTGGTTGTTTGAGTTTACACAATATTTAATTAATACGCAAGAGCTTTTCTGATTATTAGAAAAAGGATCTGGCTGTTACATAGCCAAGCTTGTTTTACGTTTCATTAATGGGTTTAGTCTGAGAAGCACCTCATTTGTATTGCAGATTTTGCACTGACTAATAAAAGATAGTATTCATTTACCACTGCGAAGTATGATGACGAAAGGATGAAGGATTTTTACATTGATGTTTTTGCAGATCCCAATCATGAAGGTGCCGCAGAGGGAATTGAAAACATGGCTGATGCTGTCACGCACGCACGTTTTGTTGGCACAGACCCAGCAAGTGACGAGGTTGTTCTAATGAAAATTTTGCAGGTAATGCAGTCTGCTGGTAAATACTGAGGAAAACAGCTGAGCCAATTAGTCATTGGTATTAAAATGAAATCTGGTTACTTGACTATTAATTAGAGTAATGATGTATTCAGTTTCATTGAAATCCATGTGGGAATACTGTGTTTTGACTTCAGGATTTCTCCTTTCGTCTCTGTTGTGAACAAGGGGATTAGATAGTACTCTACATTGTTCGGATTAATTGCTGTTCTTGTCCTCAGTTGATTCTGTAATTGCCTTGTTTTGAGCATTATTTTCTCTTGCTTTACTGAAAGTGGTGACTTATGCTGTGCTTTACTTACATGGGTACACTCAAGACCAAGCCTCACTAGACATTTGTTCGCCTTCCTTCCTCCGGAATGAACACTGGCAGGCAGTTTAATCATGAAGACCTTGTAACAAAGACTCAGCATGGCCTCAGCAGATGCCAGTGCATACTTTCCTGTTGCAGTCACTCAAGACTCACTGAAGCTGGGGAAATCCCATCTGATTTTGCTATCTCCCTTTGCTCTTAGCCGAGCGACTGGTTCTTTCTAGTGCTTGAGTAAATTCTCCTGGTTGAGGCTAGCAAACTGACAATTAAGCTCTATTTCTGATGTATGTTATGGTGTTACACACTGTTGCAAAAATGAAGCCACTCAGTGAACCAACTATTAAGGTGTTATGGTGTTCTTTTAAACTTAACTTTAAAAACTCATGTATTAGATTTGTTGAAGGGTAAAAGTGACTGTTTTTACCAAAGTGAATAGTAAAACAAAATCTTTACTGTTTATGGATAGTACCTGAATAGTAAGTCAGCTCTATTGAAATATTTAA
This sequence comes from Chiloscyllium punctatum, assembly GCF_047496795.1. NCBI lineage: Eukaryota > Metazoa > Chordata > Chondrichthyes > Orectolobiformes > Hemiscylliidae > Chiloscyllium > Chiloscyllium punctatum. The sequence goes on from NC_092751.1 coordinate 106,781,179, forward strand.
AATTCATGATTAGTTCTGCAAGGGAATATGGAGCTACTCAGCCTTGATTCTGTCAAGAAGTGGTGTTAGCTTGGATTCCTCCAGGTTAATTTAAGAGCACAATTAGCCATTCAACTCATCGATCATGGCTGATATATTTCTCAATCCCCTTTTGCCTGCCTTCTCCCTGCAACCCTTGCCAATCATGAACCTATCTGTAAAAACTGAAAGACTTGCGAATACTATAAGTCAGAAACCAAAAACAGAAGTTGTTGGATCAACTTAGCAAGTCTGGTAGCATCTGTGGAGAGAGATCAGAGTTAAAGTTTCTGATTGAGTGCACCTTCCTCAGAACTTATCTATCTCTGTCTTAAATGCACTCAATGACTTAGCCTCTACAGCCCTGGGTGGCATCCAGAGTTGAAAGTTTATTGAGCTATATTGGGCCTTGAGAAGCTGCTGTGAAATGTGTTGTGGCTGTTCTTTGGAAAGCAGAAAGGTGAATTGTCCTTAAAGGTTGAATTATTGTGCAAGGCGCAAGTTTTCAAAAATGTCTTTGAACATACTAACAAAAATAAATACTTAATATAAAAATGTTTGCAACACTTACAACTTATTGAGATTCTACGTTCCATTTAAAAAAGCATCTATTTCAAATTGTTAGCTTCACTTTTACAGATGAATTGCACGACATTCTTCTATTCCAAAAATCCAAATGAGCTTTAGTATGAAGTTTTACAATGTGCTTAGTGCTTCTGCATTCAGGCCATTTAGGATTTTGTAGTTTTTAAAACAATTTTGAAAACTTATTGATTTTTGAGTTTGATTTGTTGGTTCCGCAACTAGATCATCTATTAATGAACATTGACTCAGTGCTATCCTATCAAAAGTATTCAGTGTAACTGAGTTTGTGTATTGCGTGGTAAGTTGAAAGAAACTTTCCTGGCTTATGAAGAAAAGATGTTTTATCACATTTGGATGAAATTTTGAATATATATTCTTCTACTTGTTTAAGCTTTCAATTTCTCAACTTTATACTATTCTACTGAAAATTGAGAAAATGGAAACAATTTTTCTTGTGAAATTTGACTTAACCATCAGTCCATAATAAACAAGACATCGCTCTATGTTAAGAACACCTCAAACTTTAGCCAACTTTAAATACCTGTATACAATGAAGGCTTTGACTGTATTTGTAAATAGACAGGGAATGAATTGCATGTTGTTCTTACTGTTGAACTATCAAAGTGGTCAATATATTTCACTTGAAATTTCATGTGGTTTGAGTTGAGGGCATAGCATATGAAATAGATTCTTTTCTGTATGCCAGTTGCCATTTTGAATATACACTTGCCCAACTTGAGAAAAGCTGTCAATAAACATGATAATCATCAGGCTCCATTTTGGTTCCAATTATTGCAGTATTAGGGGTTGTTTTGTGTTGCCATCTTGTGTCTACTGGTAATTAGGTTACACTGTCAAACAAATTATTTAACTTTTGTTCTTTTCAGCCAGGAGAGGGAGAGAGACAACTTTGATCCTTTTTGGTTTGTGTTGAAATCCGCTTTGTAGTCCCTTGAAAAGCTGATTGTTCAGGGAAAAGATCAAGTTTGATTATTGTATGCTGTGCATAGTTTGTTGATGGCTTGTTGAGACTGGGAACATTTGTCTGTGCATTGTCCAAGCGAGAGGGAGTATGTGGTGATCTAAAGAAGCAAGAGAAGCAAATTTGTTAATTTCCCTATTGCATTTTCTGCCATCAGAAAACTTGTTAATTAATACCTTGCATACTTTGCTCGTTGACAGTGGTTATGCTTCTGAACTTCAAGCCTATTGCAGGAATCTGTTTCAGCTTCTAATTAGGGACACAATTGTATTTGAATTATACAAATATTTGAAATATTGGTATGTTCAGTTGCATTTGGGAACATGTTTGCACATGTGCTTTACCTCTGAGTGTTTGAAGAATGGATTTATTGAAATACTTCCTTGCATCCATTCATAAATGTCTTAAAACTTTGATGTTATTGGCCCACTAGACTGGCCACAAACTAGGTGTCATTGTTCAAATTGTATGTGGACTGCAGAGGTGATCCTGAAAATATGTAATAGGCTCAGTGTATTATACTTACGTGATAATTTCAAGTGGGTTTTGAGAAGATTTACAGCTCGGGCTGAGGTACTGGATATAGGTTTGCTCGCTGAATAGAAGGTTTGTTTTCAGACATTTTGTCACTATACTAGGTAACATCTTCAGTGAGCCTCTGGATGAAACACTGGTGGTGTACCTGCTTTCTGTTTGTGTTTGTGTTTGTGTTTGTGTTTCCTTGGATTGGTGATATCATTTCCTATGGCTGCTCAGCCCCCTTGGCATCATAGTAGCCATAAACCTATCGATACACTGAAACAGCAGCGAATGAACTTAAAAGACCCTATACAGACAATAAGCAAAACTAATGTCATTTACAAAATACCTTGCAAGAACCGTAACACACTACATTGGGCAAATAGGCAGAAAACTAGCCACCAGGATACATGAACACCAACTGGCCACAAAATGACATGACCCACTCTCACGAGTATCTTTACATATGGATGAGGAAGGACACCACTTTGACTGGGACAACACATCCATCCTAGAGCAAGCTAAACAGAGTCATGCACGAGAATTCCTAGAAACATGGCATTCCAACTGCAACTTTATCAACAAACACATTGAGTTGGATTCCATTTACCACCTCTGAGAAAAAGAAAAGAAATATCATCACAGGAAATGATGTCACCCCACAAAATGACATCACCAACTCGAGGAAATCCAAGCACATAAATAGAAAGCGGGCTACACAACCAGTGCTTTCACCACAGGAAATAACACCATCAACCCAAGGAAACCCAAACACACAAATAGAAAGCGGGCTACACTATCAGTGGTTCATCCAGAGGCTCACTGAAGATGTTGCCTCGTATGGTGATGAAACATCTGAAAACGAACCTTCCAGCTCAGTGAGGAAACTTACATCTAGACAATTTGAAGATTATTGGCTTTGCAAAGTTAGCAAATCAGACTGATGCAAAAAGCATTTGAAATGCTTTACAGCAAGTTAAACAGTAAACAGTATTAGTTCAATTTGTTTTTTGGTTGTTCCTAATGGATTTGTACTAATACTTGCATAAACAAAACTGTAATGTAATAATTTTATGTAATTGTTTTCTCTTAGGTCTTAAGAACGCTACTACTCACTCCTGTTGGTGCTCATCTAACAAATGAGTCGGTCTGTGAAATAATGCAATCATGTTTCCGAATATGCTTTGAGATGAGACTTAGTGGTAAGTTTCTCTTGCCAGTTCCACCATGATCTGTCCATGCCATTTTGATTTGATTTTTATTTGACTTATTATTGTCACGTACCACGATACAGTGAAAAGTGTTGCTTTGCATGCTATCCAGACAAGTCATGCCTTACATAAGCACTCAAGGGTGACAAAACAGAATACAGAATATAATGTTATAGCTGCAGAGCAGGTGCAGGGAAAGATCAGCTCGAAGTCTGGTAAGAACAAAGAAGAAGCTGTTTTTGAATCTGTTGGTATTTTCAAATTCTGTATCTTCTGCCCAATGGAAGAGGGTGGGAGAGAGTATAACCAGGTTAGAAGGGGTCTTTGATTATGTTATTTGCATGCAGCCTTATTTCTGACACAGGCAGATGATTAAGAATGATAGCACATTGTAACAGTCAATTTGAGTTATGCTTTTCATGTTAGCATGTAAACGACAAGGTATTCCGTTGAGTGTGAAAGATTTATGACTTCAATGTCTGGACACAAATAATGATTGTCTTTCCATGAGTGAAATTCACAGCTGATGGTAACCTTTTTTAAACTTAGGCCTTGCAACTTAAATGAATTTTGCATGAAACTACGTATTATGTTGTTTATTATTGATCTGCATTGCAGTACAGTGGAGAGTAAATTTAAGCCGGAAAGCTGATTTTTAAAAAAACATCACACATGAAATTGGTTCTATTTATTATAGATATGAGTGTTTTCAACATGTTTTATATTGTGTGTTTCTGTATTAACTCAGTAGAACAGGATGATATCTACAATTACTTGTAAATTTTAAATAGCAAGTGTTTCAATGGGTTCAAACCATTACTGGGATATCTTTTTCAGACACTTAATTAACAAATTAACTTAATTGCAACCAGATATTCTTTTTTTTTAATTGATGCTAATTGTACAAATAACTAAAATATTTTTTAATTTTCATATCTTTTTCATAACTTTTTTGCCAATGGTAAGCTATTGCTTTTCTGAGCTGAAAATGTGTTGCTGGAAAAGCGCAGCAGGTTAGGCAGCATCCAAGGAGCAGGAGAATCGACGTTTCGGGCATGAGCCCTTCTTCAGGTATGAGGAAAGTGTGCCAAGCAGGCTAAGATAAAAGGTAGGGAGGAGGGGTTTGGGGGAGGGGCGTTGGAAATGTGATGGGTGGTAGGAGGTTAAGGTGAGGGTGATAGGCTGGAGTGGGGGTGGGGGTGGAGAGGTCAGGAAGAAGATTGCAGGTTAGGAAGGTGGTGCTGAGTTCGAGGGTTGGGACTGAGACAAGGTGGGGGGAGGGGAAATGAGGAAACTGGAGAAATCTGAGTTCATCCCTTGTGGTTGGAGGGTTCCTAGGCAGAAGATGAGGCGCTTTTCCTCCAGCCATTGTGTTGCTATGGTCTGTCGATGGAGGAGTCCAAGGAACTGCATGTCCTTGGTGGAGTGGGAGGGGGAGTTGAAGTGTTGAGCCACGGGGTGGTTGGGTTGGTTGGTGCGGGTGTCCCAGAGGTGTTCTCTGAAACGTTCTGCAAGTAGGCAGCCTGTCTCCCCAATATAGAGGAGGCCACATCGGGTACAGCGGATGCAGTAAATGATGTGTGTGGAGGTGCAGGTGAATTTGTGGCGGATATGAAAGGATCCCTTGGGGCCTTGGAGGGAAGTAAGGGGGGAGCATCTGCTCCCAGGAGGACCAGTTCCAATACCGAACAACCCAGATGGCCTACTCCTTCAAAGACCGCAATTTCCTCCCAGACATGATCGACGATGCTCTCCACCGCATCTCCTCCACTTCCCACTCCTCTGCCCTCGAGCCCCGCCCCTCCAATCGCCACCAGGACAGAACCCCACTAGTCCTCACCTACCACCCCACCAACCTCCATATACATCATATTATCTGTCATCATTTCCGCCACCTCCAAACGGACCCCACCACCAGGGATATATTTCTCTCCCCTCCCCTATCAGTGTTCTGAAAAGACCACTCCCTCCGTGACTCCCTCGTCAGGTCCACACCCCCCCACCAACCCAACCTCCACTCCCGGCACCTTCCCCTGCAACCGCAAGAAATGCAAAACTTGCACCCACACCTCCCCCCTTACTTTCCTCCAAGGCCCCGAGGGATTCTTCCATTTTCGCCACAAATTCACCTGCACCTCCACACACATCATTTACTGCATCCGCTGCACCCGATGTGGCCTCCTCTATATTGGGGAGACAGACCGCCTACTTGCGGAACGTTTCAGAGAACACCTCTGGGACATCCGGACCAACCAACCCAACCACCCCGTGGCTCAATACTTCAACTCCCCCTCCCACTCCACCAAGGACATGCAGGTCCTTGGACTCCTCCATCGCCAGACCATAGCATGACGGCTGGAGGAAGAACGCCTCATGTTCCGCCTAGGAAAGCTCCAACCACAAAGGATGAACTCAGATTTCTCCAGTTTCCTCATTTCCCCTTCCCCCCCCCCCCCCCCCCCTCCCCCCCCCCCCCCCCCCTCCCCCCCACCTTGTCTCAGTCCCAACCCTCGAACTCAGCACCACCTTCCTAACCTGCAATCTTCTTCCTGACCTCTCCACCCCCACCCCCACTCCGGCCTATCACCCTCACCTTAAACTCCTACCACCTATCACATTTCCAACGCCCCTCCCCCAAGCCCCTCCTCCCTACCTTTTATCTTAACTTGCTTGGCACACTCTCCTCATTCCTGAAGAAGGGCTCATGCCCGAAATGTCGATTCTCCTGCTCCTTGGATGCTGCCTGACCTGCTGCGCTTTTCTAGCAACACATTTTCAGCTCTGATCTCCAGCATCTGCAGTCCTCACTTTCTCCTATTGCTTTTCTGATGCAGCTTACATAAATGTGGGATGTACTTGCAGTATGACTGCTCTTTTCATGTTTAATCCACTCCATTCTTTCTTTGTCGAAATAAGTAGCTTTTTACATTTTTCTGATTGCTTTATATCATGATTAGTGCGCAAGGGTTATGGAGGAGCTAAACGAATGCAAGGAATAGAAGATAGGATCATCCCAGTCTTCTCTGCCATTTAGTAAGATCATGTCTGGGAAGGCAATGGCCTAGTGTTATTACCGCTAGACTGTTAATCCAGAGACCCATGTAACGTTCTGGGGACCAGGGTTTAAATTCCACCACGGCAGATAGTGTCATTTGAACTCTGCAATTAAGAATCTAATGATGATAGTGAATCTGATGTCGATTGTTGGAAAAACCCACCTGGGTCACTGATGTCCTTTAGGGAAGTAAATTGCCATCCTTACTTGGTCTGACCTACACGTGACTCCACACCGATAGCAATGTGATTGATTCTTAACTGCTGGGCAATTGGGCATGGGAAAGAAATGCTGGCTCAACTAGCGTTGCCCTCATCCCATGAATGAATGAAAAAAATCTTCTATCTCGATCCCTCTTTCTTGCCTATCCTCATCACTTGACTCGCTTAGTGCCCAAAAATCTATTGATCTCAGTTTTGAATATGTATTCCTAACAACTGAATACCCATCATTTTTTTGAGATGGAAATTCCAAAAAGCATACAACCTTCTGAGGGTAGATGTCTTCCTTCCTCTTGATCCTACAATGTTAAGTTCTGAAGAAATATTGTAAAATTCATGGCATTAGTGGAAAATATTTCTTTTCCAGGTGGTTTTAATGTATCAGTACAGTCTGATTCCACCACAGGCCCATGATATGCATGGTGTAAGTCACTATAACTGGCTTATGGTTGAACAAGTCGAGAAGGGGAAATGCCTGTTCACTTACTATTATACTTAATGGAACAAATTCCTGTTGCATCCTGTTATGAATATTTATTTCTTGATATTTAGTTAACCTGCGTATTTACCATAACTATTTTGTTCGGGAAATGCATTGCTAATTGTGTGGTGAGAAAGGGTTGGTTGCATTCCATGCAAGTCATCAAAGGACTTTTGCAAAATTGCACTGACGCAATTTGCAAACTGAAGGATGCCTTTCTGATTTAACCCTTTGAGTCCTGACAAACCTTAGAGAAATCATTTTGAGTAAGGTATGCTTCAAGTGTTAAATGGTTCTGTACTTCTCACAATTTGCTTTTTAAATGTCATACTGTTAGAGATATATAGGTATTGTTTGCAGATATGTGATCAGAAATGTGTATTCTACTTTAAAAGCAGTGAAAGGGCATTTAGTGCACTGAAGGGATAAACAGACAGCTGCTCACACAATGGCTGGCAGTGCTCTAGTGCCATCTTCCTTCTGTTTGTGTGAGACAAATGCATCGAGTTTAATTTAAAATGGTTTAATAAGCTCAGCTTAATCCTTGGTAAACAAAACTAGGAGGGAGGTCTACTTGTTGGAGCCTCTTGATAATATCGCAATGCATAATGACACCTGTGTTATTTGTTTTTTCTCTCTGCAGAGTTATTGAGGAAATCTGCTGAGCACACACTGGTAGACATGGTGCAGCTGCTGTTCTCAAGGTAGACTATAGAGATTAACCTGTCACAGCTCTCCCTTGGGGCTAACTAAGTGCTACTAACTTCTTGTGCTTTGATACCTTAATAAAAAAAAATGGACTTGTCTCATTTAGCCCTGGCACTGCAGTTGTGTTTCTGGGCAGTGCAAATGTAAGAGGTTTTTTTTGGATGAAAAGAGACTTTTAAAATTATATTTTGAGCCAACAAAATTCTTTAACAGGTATGTCATTTGATATTGAGTTTGACTGCAGCTGTAACCTGCATGAAATCCTCGAGGAGTTATTTGTTTATGTACTGTTAGGTTTGTCAAATATTTTTATTCTCTGGTTTAGGGTTATTCTATTTAAAAGAAAGTAAGTTTAATCATCTCTGTGTCCTCTTGCCTCATAGTTTGCACCGCCATCATGTCTAGACTTTCTGTTTCTTCATTACCATTTCACAAGTTGAGTTGACCTACAATTAGAGTACTTCCACATCTTTTGCTTATATAATTCTTGAGCAAACTATTAGAGCATGTATTGTACATGGAGAAATTTTCCTCTGTCTTGTTAATGGATATGTAAGCTAACTGTAATGGACATGTGCATGGGTGTTCTGTCTTTTCAAAGTAGCTGCCTGATTTATTCATCAAAGCACTGTAAAACTCTCAACATTGATTTTCAGGGTCAGCTGTGGCAAGTCAGTTAATGGTGCGAATGCTAGAGTTCATTCTGCCACTCAAATTTTAAGCTTTTTATGTAATTTTTGATAGAATGATAAACTGTGACGTTGGACACCTGATTGGCTTACTGGGGTGTGGCTGAATGAGTTTGTATTGCTTATTTTGTGCTGGCAGGGTCATCTGATATAGCTCCTGCTCAACTGACCCTTATTTTTCTGAATCCCAAACAGATCTGTTATTTCAAAGGGATGCTTTTTTTCCCCGAAGTGAAGCACATTTTGTTTTATTGCAAGTAATATATTTGCAAGTGACAATGTCACTTTTGTTTGGGGTTCAGGTTTAGCTCATTGTAATTGGTTATCTGTGATATTATTGCTATCCTTCTGTTCTGTACATGTGTCCTTCCTTCATTTCCTTCTTTCCGAAAGCGTGAATTTGATTTGCAAGATATCTTAGAAATGAGTGTATGGGTGTTTTTTTTTAACCTTTGTGGAGGTAGTGCGAAGGCTAAATAATTGAGAGTTTTGACCCTGGAGAAATGATCACCCCCCCTTCTTGCCACTTTAGCAATTAAATGTTGGACATTTAATTAAGACTTTTAAATAGATAATTATTGGGCTCAATGTGTCACCAGTCCAATATGAGAAAAGAACTAGATTTCAGAAGCTAGGGCAGTCTGCTGGCTGAGTTTGGAGGGGATGTTTTTGCCAGGAACTGGGACTGGGATGGCAGGCATGGAGGCCACTGAAAGCCAATGCCTAAGCCCCTTCTCACTGCGAACCTGCAAGAAGTAAAAGAAATAGGCATAGCTGCTTACATTTGGATCCCTAATGACTTGGCCTCAGTTGATGGTCTTCAACACCCAGAAGATGCAGGTGTCTGATTTCTAATGACTTCTGGTGATGCAGGACTCCACAGCCAAGACCTTGCAACTGGGCCAAGAGGCTAACTAATCTGCTCTAAACAAACTGATGGGAACTCTGAACCAGTGAATATTACTGGCGTTGGGGACAGCAAGTCACACCTGCTAACCATAATTCACCTACACAATTAGACCAGAAATTGGAGAAATGCAGCATTGTTTCAAATAACTGTGCTAACATTTCTATCCACAAATACACTTTATAAACCTCCTGTGATCATCATTATATTGATCTACTAATATTAAGGGAAAATTGACCCAGACATTTGATATGGCCGAGCTAATAGTCGTGTCTGTAGACCAGTAATTCTGAACATTTTCAGTTTGCACGCTTTTTAAATAGTTTTTATTTGTTTTTAAATCTATTTGAGCATAATATATTTTATGTTCTGTTTCTTGGTTAACAGCTGACTGGAATCTCTCTTCCTTCTTTCTTAGGGCGGCACGGTGGCACAGTGGTTAGCACTGCTGCCTCACAGCACCAGAGACCTGGGTTCAATTCCCGACTCAGGCGACTGACTGTGTGGAGTTTGCACGTTCTCCCCGTGTCTGCGTGGGTTTCCTCCGGGTGCTCTGGTTTCCTCCCACAGTCCAAAGATGTGCAGGGTCAGGTGAATTGGCCACGCTAAATTGCCCGTAGTGTTAGGTAAGGGGTAAATGTAGGGGTATGGTTGGGTTGCGCTTCGGCAGGGTGGTGTGGACTTGTTGGGCCGAAGGGCCTGTTTCCACACTGTAAGTAATCTAATCTATACTCCTTCTCTTCATTTTCCTTCTGATTTTTCAAGGCAGTGGGGCCTTTTCTAATTTAACTAAATGCTAACTCTTTGGATTTGCCCTTTTAGATGACTCTAAAGCTATCCAACTGAAAACTGGTAGATAGTCATTTTGGGCATGTTTTATACTCAAACTAAGAGGAGGTTATTGGTAGAGTAGGTCTATAGCGAGCCATATGGATAATAATCAAGCTCAGTTGCAGCATGCAACAGTTTTAGATCAGGTGCATATAGAGAAACTGCCTTACTTGTGGTTGAGGCCAGGTCAAAAGGGCGTAAAGTCAAAAGAGTCACTGACAGAACAAGTTAGGAATTTGGGAGAAATTTCTTCATACAGTGAATGATAGAGGGACTGAACTTGCTGTCATGTGAAATGATGAAGTGAATACTTTTGATGCACCTAAGAAGTTCCTTAGAACGTGCATCAGGATGAAGGGAGTGAAGGGTGCAGAAGTAGGTTGGGAAGAAGTATTTAAAGTAAGCAAAGTTTTCTGTGAAGTATAAACAATGCAGAATAGTTGGGTTCAGTGGCAAGTTTCTGTCCTGTCAGTTTTATGTCGATTCTATCTGTGTTCTTTTCTGAAATTTTCACTACCTTGATCTTTTGTAATTGACAAAGACATGAAAGTTCTTTTTCAGGTTTCTGAAATTGTGACATCTCAGTTTCTTCAGTGTTGTCCTATCTGTGTTTATTGGTGGATTCTTTGCTTTCACTATGATCATTTGCTTTATTTGTTTCCCCTCTGTTCTCACGTCAAATTCTGAATCTGGCTTTTATTGCTTCTCTGATTCACATTCGTGATCTAATTTTCAAACAGTCTATTTAATGTGCACTACCCACAGTTTTAACTTCACAAGGACTTTCCAGATGTCATTTAGCTTTTCAGGAATGCAATTTGAATGAAAATCATCTTCAGTTTCAAATGCAATTTTGCCATCTGTTAAAATTTGGTGATTTATTTTGTTAAGTATTAGAGATTTTTGTATTGATATGTAGATGTGACTTCTGCCTTCTATGATGCAGTTACGTCAGCATTTCTCCTTGTGTAATGTATTGGAGATTATTCTGACACTCTGGACATGAGAAGGGGTACAATTAATAAGTATGACATATTAGTTAATATGTACCTTATGCAAAATCTTTGAATCATCTTTCAATGTATTACTATGTTAAAGACCAGAGGAATCTGTAAAAGAAAAATCAGAGTTGTCTCTCTAATGTGGGTATGGTTTTTAATATTACTAAATCTTGCAGTACACTTATTGGCTTTTCTGTAATGAGTTCTGCTCAGTAAAATGTTGGGGACCTGAAGGATATATTCATTTTGTATTCACATGATTGCTCTTGGTAGTACTATTCCATGCACATTGCTGATGAAGAGAGCTTATGGGAGGAACAGATGTTGTGGAATTAGGAGAATCACAGTACAAGTGCTAAAATACAAGATTAAATTGTATGGTGGGATTTAGAACATCAAATCTATTTATTCTCTAGCTCAGTTTGTGAAGCAGCTTGTTAGATAATACACTGATGTCTGCTGTTTTTGACCACCCACCTAATGCCTGATCTATTAAGTGTTAAGTTCTGTTATAATGAAGCAGTGCAATTAACACAAATTGCAGTCACTTAATGGCTGTGGAGGATAGGTACTCTTAAAGGAATATGTAGGTATTGCAACCAGAATAAAATTCAAGAGTCCTATAGTGTTTAACACTCATTTTTGTTTATTTGGTAGCCATGCATTGATTTTGTGAACTGTAACAACTCAAGTGTTTTAAGACTGTATCAGAGGTATAGTTAAAAAAGTCCCTAAAAATGTATGATTTGGACAAGTATCCTTTAACAAATAAGAATGGGTTTGAGTAGTTTGCAGATCATTTTTTAGCTGCAATTTGTTTTGCCTTGCCTTCCATTCCACTATGCTGAATTGTCATATTTTCTGCTGTGCTGTGAACCCCGTTTTCTGACAGTTAGCTGGGTAGGCAGGTGGTGATTCCTCTAGATTCCACCCAGTGCCCCTCTTGAGTAAGAACTGATTTAGATGACAGTTGTTTAAGTAAATGCATTGCCCAGTTTACCATCACTGGCTTATGAAGAAATTGGCTTAATGATCCCCCTCTCAGCTGAAAGTACATTTTACGCAGAACAGATGAGAAATCCCGGTGACTTCGTAGTGCTGCCTTAATGGGTTACATTCTGGCTAATGATTCCTAATCTTTTAGCGGGTTTGAAGGTGGTATAAGTAGATGCTTAACCTTGTCCCTATTTTAATTTAAAAATTTGTATTCAATTTTATAACTACACATGGTAAACAGAGACAACAATATAATAGTTAAATAATGGAGGTGCGAGAGTATAGTATTGTTAGAATCTCTATGGTGTGAAAACAGGCTATTCGGCCCACTAAGTCCTCACCAATCCTTTGAAGAGGTTATTCTATAACTTGTGATCAATGAGGACTTAAAACAAATAGAAATCTGCAATTGATAGTATCATAATTAAATATTTAAAAGCATTATTGATATTTTTGTATGTCTTTGTTTCAAACATTTGAGGGTGGGAATGTGTGTGAAATGGAATATTCATAAAGCAAATTTCATAACGTTAATAGTTCTTCTTGGGTTTGTGATGAACATGACAAAGTTATTAATTATTAAATAACCTCTGATTTTCTATGGACTCAGTTAATTAATAATGCTCAATGTGTGCATCACTTGAAAGCTCAAGTTTTTGACTATACAAGAACTAGTAAGGATTACAAGAATAGGAGTAGGCTTTTTTTTTTGCTTGGTCCTGATAAAGTTCTGTCTAAAAAGGCATTGATGAAGAAACTGCAGGTTCATTAGGAACAATGTGAAAAAGGACCAAGGAATAAAGCATTCAATATGGACATAGGGAGTAAGGTATTGTAGAGAAGGTGGATGTTGGCAGCCTGTATTGCACATCATTAATTGTTTTTGGACAACATTCCAATGAATGAGTTTAAAATTAAAAGGCAGGAAATCCAATTTCACAAGTAGAAGCTAATTTGAAAATTAATAAAATAAAAAAAACTAGACAAGTGGAGAGGATTTTGGGCTTTTATGATGAATACTTCAGATTTGGTGTTGAATTCTGTTAACAAGCCAAAATTGTCTTCACAGTGAATATGTTGTCAATCATTATTTAAATAATGGTAGTGAGCTTGTGAACAAGACACAATTCTTTGAAGATGGAATATAAAGTTATTGAAGAATTACATAAGATTATACTTTAAAATTTTAAATGTTTACTCTTATTCTCACTAAACTCAGTGCTACCACTCTGCTGCAGTTCTTTCTGACTTCCTGTCGCATGTCGCATGTTGCCTGATGCTGTTAGGTGGTTGGTTAAGAGAGTCGTTAATAAAGCCATAGATATATTATGGTTCATAAGTAGACGTATGTGCGCCATTATTCAGGAAGTTATGCTAACTGATTTAACCTCTCGTAGAGTAGTATGTTATTTAGAAAGGGAGTGAGGGCTTGAGCAGGTAGAGAAGAGATTGACTGGAATAATCCCATTGAGGGGTTGCAATTATTTCGAAGGACTGGAGAAGCATCTTGTTCTCCACACACTGGAGAAGATAAAGCAGAGAAAATGGAAATGTTTAAAATTTTGTGTAGATAGATAGAGAAGATATCTAATTGACTTGGAAGGTTGATGACCAAAGGGCATGGATTTAAAGTGATTTATGAATGAATCAAATATGACATGAGGAAAACTCTTGAAGACAATGAGAGGTTAGGATCTCAAATGCATCAAAGTTTGCTAGATGCAGATTCAATAGTAGTTTTTTGAAAAGACATTGGGTAAATTTGGTAAATATTGCACAGAAATGTATGGATAAAGAGCATGGTGTGGAGCTCAGTAAATTGCTCTTCAAAATGACTGTTGTAAACTCTACTGTATTAACCTGGGATTCTATGCATTACATGCGTTTGTGTATATTGTAGAAGAAGGGGTTGCTTAGATTGGTTGAATGGCTGTTTTGCAATGCAGAGTACTGTCAACTGCGTATGTTCAATTCCCGTACAGGCTAAGGTTACAATGAAGGATTCTCTTCTCAACCTTTGCCCTTGAGGCATCGTGACCTGGAGGCTAAACAATCACTAGTCATCTCTCTGTGATGAGACACTAAGCCTATGGTCTTTTGGGACTGGGATGATTTTATCTTATTGTAAGGTACTTTTTTTTTGTGGACTATAAACTGAAATGGAAATTGAACTGAAATTCTACGAGAGCTTTCCAAATTGAAAGTAAAGTGCTGCATATTTTTGAGTTGTGTCGTATGTTACTTTTTGAAGCAGAGGAGGTTGGTGGTGAATTTGAAACTGAGTGTCACAGAGAGACTTTCAAAGTAAGGAAATATTGCCTTTTGGTTAAACTGCAGAATGTTAAACCCGTAAATGGCCGGCACCAGAGGGAGAAGAATCCATCTGTTTATCGCTCTGTGGTGTGGGAAAATACAGAAAACAAAGAAAGTTTTAAAAAGTCCTAACAAGACCTAGGTTCACCTGATCACCTATCAATTTGACAAACAGTCGCTCTGCAGACAGCAGTGTCATCAGTGTGGAAAGGGGAGAGAATTTAACGGATACTTGAAATTTGGATTTGTTAATCTTTTGGAGTTTTGTTTTCTCTCTTTATTTTTTTCGCGCATGGCGAGTGTGCCAAATTCTTTGTCTTGTCTTTTTTAATTGTGAATGTGTTTATGAAGGGGTATGGTTTATGTTGCATAAACGTAGATTTGAAATCCTTTCTCTGTCTTTTATTATACTTGAAGATGTTTATTAAATAGTTACTGTTCTGTTAGTGACAAAATTTTGTGTGAATGACTTTAGCCCAAGGTAGCAGCCTGTCAGGTAAATTGGTGTTCTCATTAGGATGTCATACATTTTGGGTAATTCTATGGAACACTGGGGCACTATTATTAGCACACTCTTCCAGTTAACTGTAACTGTAAAACAAACTTTTTGTTTCAGAAACTGTCTCTAATTCTCTTCGCTATTTTCTAATAGTTATTAACTATTTTTATAGGTTACCTCAGTTTAAAGAAGAAGCCAAGAGTTTTGTGGGAGCCAGCATGAAAAAGGTAGTAAAATTCATACTGTTTTTGTTTATTCGATAGAGTCCATTATGACTTTTGGCTCAATTAAAGTTATTCTGTCCTGTATCGATGTTTTACTTGTAAATTTCTTACTTTGACTGGGTGTGCTTGGCATTGGTTCTTTACTGTATCTCAGACTCCAGAGTTTTGAATAATAACATTTCAAAGTGTGCAATGATGAGAAGTCACTAGTTGACAGGAAATTAAGAATTGGGAGTTCATTGGAATTTTCCCAACACAAAATCTGCCATGCCCCTTTTTTATAGCTAAAACGCAAGCACTGTAGCCTTGACAATTATCTTGGCTGTCCCATACCATCAGGTGCTCTCCATAAGTACTGATGCAAGTGCTCCATGGATAACCAATCTCCTCTGTTCAGATGCAGGCAGTTTCTTTGTTGCGACAACAAATATCATTGCCTACCAATTGATAACTGATGCCAGTGCTGTGATGATATATAATTTGTCTTGTTTAAAAATTGAAGAAAAAGCAAGTGATTATGAACCAAATCTAAAAAACATACAAAAGACACAACATTGCTCAACCTTTAGCTAATTATGGTTTGTCAATTTTGACTCTTCTAATGCAGATGAGTGGATACAACGAAAGATGGTTCAAAGCTTGTCTTAGTGTATGAAATTAAAACACTGCCTTCCTGACAATTGAATCTTAGATCCTGCATTTCCAGTTAAATTATCCAACTTTTTCGGAGGTGCTAGCATTGCTTTATTGTAATTCTTTCCAGAGTTCACCAAGAACTCGACTAATTTGAAAGAGTAGATCAAAATGTCGACCAATTCTCTCTTAAACAGTCTTATGTTTTTGTGTCACTTTGTTTTTTTTTCACTTTCCTATTTTCCCCTGCCCATACTACCAAATCTCTTTATCATTCTGAGTACAATTGTGTTTTGTGCAGTTCTTGAGGAGATTTGTGATTAGGAAGTCAAGTTTACTTTTCCATTTGAAATGTTGATTCTCACCAAGATCTGAAGCAAGAACTATTGACCCAACTTTAAAGAACTGACTGACATCAGCCATTGAGAGGATTGAAATTTCTTTTAGTACTTGTCTTACTGTGGTGCAATGAGGTAAATCCCATAGTTCCACCCTGTTCAATCCTGATCTGAAACTCCTGCTCCAAATCTTTCCTGCAATGTGTTGAGTCTTTTAACTAATCTCTGCCACCATGGCTAAAACTCCCCGTCCAGCCCATTATCACCTTGACGCTGAAGCATTCTAATGCTTGCCTTGCTGACTTCCACATTTAACTTCGAGTATCATTTTCTTTTTAATTTGTTTATGAGACACGTGCTGTGGCAATTCCAATACTTATTGGTTATTCCTGAGTACTCCTGAGAAAGTGATGGTGACCTGCCTATTTGAACGACTGTAGTCATTGTGGTATTGCTCAACTCTCAGTATTGTTCGGTAGGGAGTTCCAGAATTTTGACCCAGAAACAGAGAAGGGGTTGATATATGACTTGACTCAGGTCTTGCAGCTGGTGGTGTTCGCATGTGCTTGGTTCCTATGTACCTGCTGCCCTTGTACATCAGGGTGATAGAGATCATGGATTTGGAAGAATTTTATTTGTGGTGAATTGCTGACATAATGTTTGTAGACGGCACACTTTCTGGCCATTGATGTATGTTTACAGTGGTCCAATGAAGTGAGCTGCTTTGTCCCAGGTGGTGTCACGTTTTGTAGTTTGCATTGATATCGCACCCATCATTACGAGGCTGTACTGGTTTCCTACTCGCTATCAAACAGATTTTCACATTCTCACTTTCGCTTTCAGTTTCTATCCATAGCTTTATACTGTCACATCTGTGTATTTTTCTTCATCTATTCATCCTTGCATGCATCATCATTCCTCCACTACTGCTTATTGCCAAGTGCATCATTAATGAGTATTCTTTCAGCTGCAGTATCAGTGACTCTATCTTATCACAAGCCTATTAAAATTCTGCCTCTTCAGCCACAGTCATTTTTACTTAAGGTTTTGATTCCCTACATGTTATCCCATTTGTTTTCATCCCTATAAGGCACTGAATTTTTTTTCATCGTGAAGAACATAGAACATTACAGAGCAGTACATGCCCTTCGGCCCTCGATGTTGCGCTGACCTGTCATACCAATCTGAAGCCCATCTAATCTACACTATTCCATGTACGTCCATATGCTTGTCCAATGATGACTTAAATGTACTTAAAATTGGCGAATCTACTACCATTGCAGGCAAAGCATTCCATACCCTTACTACTCTTTGTAAAGAAGCTACCTCTGACATCAGTCCTATATATATCACCCCTCATCACCATACTTGGAAAAAGGCTCTCTCTGTCCACCCTATCTAACCCTCTGATAGAAATAAACATTGTACTGCCACCATTAGTGGTACAGAATTTATAACATTGATAAATTCTGATATTGGTTATAAAACTGTGGCAAAAATTTGGAGGCTTAATGATATCTTCCTGCTCAGGACAATGAAATACTTCAATTTGAGCATTCTGAAAATGGTTAAATGTCTTTGGAGCATGTGTAAGACAGCTTGTAGTTCTTGTATCCAAATTGAGCTAAAATTGAATAAGAATGCATTGCTAGTGCTGGTGATCAAGCTGTATTGTTACTTATAATCAGTAATTGAGCTTGCACTAAGATGTCAGTAAGTGGCTTGTCTTGTTCAAGAGCAGATAAATGCTAATTCCAAAAATATATAAAGGTGATACTTAATATGGCCCTACATGTCCTTGTTATTATATTTTTAAATATGGTGCATGGTTTGTGTCAAGAATTGCATGATGTGATGCTTGTGCTTTGGAAGCTTCTCTTTCATGTGAAGTTAGACTGAACTGAATAGCCTAAGGCATGAATTTCTGTCTTAAATTCTCACAATTGTGCATTATAAAGCGCATCTTAATTATTGGTTTTCACATTTTTAATTAAATAACAACATCTATTATTAATGTTGAAATGAGAAATGTTTTTTAATCCCGTATTCATTTTGCAACTTGTATACTTTTATTTACTATTTACTGGCAACTGCAATTTTTTCCTCCGAGGCTTACACTATCTTATGGAAAAACAAACGAGTGCAGGTAAGAATGTTAGACTGATGCAAAATGTGTCAGTGCATGGGAGATGACCAGATGTTTTGTGATGGTTCAAGACTTTAACTGCTGGTGGGGGAGAAGAGTGCTTAATGATTGTAACTTTATTCACAATGCTCACATTCTGACAGTGCAGATTAACAGCTGTAGCCAGTGAAATAGTTAGAAATCCAAGCAAGAAATTTAAGTGAGAATCTGCTCTGAAATGTATGGAGAAAGGTTATTAACAAATACAGACGTTCATTGCTTCTTTGAAGAAGCAGAGTTAATTTATTTGGTAACTTTCTGCATTGTCAATCTTCCTTGCATAATTACATACTTAAATTATCAGAATTGTTTGCAGACACATGGGATATGCTGCTGCTCAGGAGCTCAGTTTTATGTACTAATCATTAATTTCCTTTAAAACTTGATAGTGAGAGTTCATGTTTCACTAGATATTAGGTTAAATGTTCTGAGAGATGTCTTGTGAATTTGACTGAAAATAATATTTTTGAAAAACATGTTTTCTTTCATACCAGAATTGTATGAATTGCACAGAGGGAGTGCAAACTTGAGGCAAATACTGTCTTTATTGCAAGCACCACTTAGATGTTATGACAATATTTCATCATGTTTACAGTTTGAAGATTTTGATAATTCTCTTCATAGTAAGAGGTTTAATAATTTATTGTTCAGGAGTAGCAGTAACTTGGTTTGGAGTCTTTATGTTAATATTTGTATTGAACTAGGTCAGAGGTTACCTATTCTTTGGCAAGTAACTCATCATTGATTCCCCTAAAGACTTTCCATTATTCACAAGACATAAAGCAGAGGTGTGATGTATACTCTACTCGCTTGGAGGAGTATAGCTCCAACAGTGCTTAAGGATCAAAATCAACCAGGATAAAGCAGTTTGTTTGACAGATGATTCACCATCTTAAACATTCACTCATCCTCTCCATCACTGATGCATAGTGGCAGTGCAAGAAGCACTTACTAATGCAATTCACCAAGGCGCTTTCAACATTGTCTTCTAAACCCTATGGTTTCTACCATGTAAAACCCAAGGGTAGCAGGCATATAGGCCACAGGCACCTTCAGGTTTATTTCTAAGACATGGATCATCATGTCTCAGAACTGATTATGGCTTTGCGATTGTCATTGTATCAGAAACCTACAGCATTGTGTATGTGTACCTACACTGTGGACTGAAGTAATTGAAGAAGACAATTCACCATCACCAGCTCGAGTGCAAAAGGGATGCATCGTGAAGGATGGGTGATGGAGTATAGTTAGTGATGCCCATATCCCATGAATACATTTTAAAAACTATTTGTGACTGATCTACTAATGTTGTAAGCAGACAACTAAAATTGAAGGTAATATAGGGCATTCTGATGGGAATGATTGAAATTCACTGGGGAAAAATATAGACTGAGAATAACCTAAACTGAAGCTGAGTGAATTAACTCCGTTAATGCATTCTTAGAAATTGCACTAATGCAGTAGCTTGAAAACACAAGTTAACTAATTATACCCTTCAGTTTACTGACACATTTATTTTAATTTCTAAATCTGTATCAAACCATTTAAACTGCAGTGAGATATTTAAAAAGATACGTTGCTTCAGTTAACTACTTGGAGTTCAGCTGAAATTTGGGTTAAAATGCTTAAACACAACTAAAAATACTGAAATACTGAAAAAGCTTTCATCAGAGTTAAAAGTTCTGAACCTTAATCTCAGCAATTTCCAATATTTGTTTCAGTTTACCAACCTCTAATTTTCACTTGCATTTACCATATTACCACATTCATGCATAATTAATCATTTTGGATAGTCAGTGTAGTTCATTGTAACACAAGGGATACTTAATATTAATCTGTATTTCCTAACATCTGTGTTTTTGTGCTGGGTACAAGATGAATGAACTTGGAACTAGGTTACATAGAAGACCTGACCTAAAATGCTTCCAGTGTATACTTTGTGCGAAGACTTTTATTGAATGATTGTGCTGTGGTAAACAGCATATTTATTTACATTGCAATTCAGAATGTGGTTTTTTCGAACCACTCAATTTGAGTAGATTTTTGTGCCTCGAATGCACAAAATGCAAAGGTTGAATAAGATCTTACGAGATAAGGAATGTCTCGCCCTCAATTTGGAAAGTATTAATTGTAAGTTTTTTTAAAAATGTATTATTTCAAGGTTATGCTCTGATGCTGATGTTCAGTTTATAATCATAAACCAACTGGGATCTATGCTTAACTGCAGTCATGTCTTCGTACTTTTGACTGATTATTATTTTCTGGTGACTTTCCAAAAAATCTTATTTTCTCATTTAATTGTCTCATGGGCATGGTAACGGTTTTCAGAGCATTTCATTCTGAGAAATTGTTGTCATTTTAAAATAAATGTGAAAGAAAATATTTTATCATGAAGTTGATTGCATATTGTGAAATGAGCATCACCCACGGCAAATGAAAAACTGAAGGAGGAAACATCTAACCGATTAACACTCTGTCCTGTATCTGTGTCTTAGGATTTCAAAGCAGTACTCATATCATAATATATTATAATTTAACTTTCAGCTTAAAATGAGAGCAGGAGGAATGAGTGATTCGTCAAAGTGGAAAAAGCAGAAGAAATCCCCACGACCATCCCGTCATGCAAGCAAGCTTCCCCTCACGTCAGAGCAACCATCTGTTCCAGGCCAGGTTTTGTACAGTTCAGTAGGTTCTGTACCTCAGCACTTAAACAGTCATCCAGGTATGGTTTAACTTTTTGCCCTTTGCTCTTTGAGGAAACCATGAAATCAGCTCTTTTTGTGAAAGGTCCTGAAGAATTTGCTTTATTGAAAAATCAATTGTCTCCCTTGAACAGCACTTTGGTTGAATTATACCATGTACAAACCAAATCTGTAATCATTTCTAAATTAAAAATCATACAACACCAGGTTATAGTCCAACAAATTTATTTGGAGGCACTAGCTTTTGGAGCGCCATTCCTCCTTTAGTCCAAAAGCTAGTGCTTCTAAATAAACCTGTTGGACTATAACCTGGTGTTGTGTGATTTTTAACTTTGTCCATCCTAATCCAACATTGGCATCTCCAAGTCATTTCCAAATGTAATCAGTGAGTTCTTTATTTCAAAAAAAATTTCATAAAATATTGAGGAAATCATCTTCTGGTTAGTCGATAAGGAAACTTTTACCAAGGAGTATCTAAGTTTTCTTCAGTGTTGATTTGGTTGACTTGAAAAAAGAGCGAGTTGGAGGGCAGTAGTCGATTTTACATTAGTGTTCACATTCCCTTTGAGGTATTGGTTTTACTCAGCTATAAAGTTAAAGTGCTGAGAATTAGACTCCAGATATACTATGCAATCTTTGCAAAATAACTTGGGATATGGTAACTTGAAGTGATGAATTGTTTGTATTTGACCACTATTACAATGGTATTAAGCCTCATGAGTTGAAGAAATTAATACTTAATTAAACATTTTAAGTTTGTGACTTATGGACCTGTGTAAGTTGTACTTGTTGTACTTAAAGGTGAAGCACCCTTCCTAGAACATTCCGTTGTACCGACAAGCAGTGCAAGTTCGACTTCAACTGTTATTTCTGAAAATCCATCAACTGTCTCAAGCCCTACCACAGACAGTGGCATGGAGCTTTCCTCAAAGACAACATCAAAAGAAGATCTTACAGACCTTGATCACATCAATTCTACAAGTATCACACCAGTAAATACCCCTTCCACTGAGCCTGGTGAAGAGAAAATGTTAGAACTGCAAATCCAGCAAGAATCACAGGTAAATGCTACGATTGATGGAGGTTTTTAATAATTACTTATTTTGCACCCTTTTCAATTGCTATCTTCACGAATCTCTGGTCAGAATTTCAGTGTTCAAAATGAAACAAACGGCACAAAGGTAGGTAGGAAAACAAGTTGTGAAGAGGATGTAAGGAAGCTACAAATGTTACAGATAGTTGAGTGGACAAAATGTGGTGAATACCACAAAATATGAGAAAATGTGAAACTGTTCATTTTGGCAGAAAGAATAAAAAAAAGTATATTCACTAAATAGTGAGAGATTGTAGCACTCTGAAATGTAGAGGGTTCTGGGCATCCTCATGCATGGATTGCAATAGGTTACTATACAATACAGCAAGCAATTAGTCCAGAGTGTGGTGCTGGAAAAGCACAGCAGATTAGGCAGCATCTGAGGAGCAGGAGAATCAATGATACGGGCATAAACCCTTCGTTCTCCTGCTCCTCGGATGCTGCCTGACCTGCTGTGCTTCCAGCACCACACTCTCGAGTCTGATCTCCAGCATCTACAGTCCTCACTTCCTCCTCAGCAAGCAATTAGGAAAGCTAATAGAACGTAATAATTTATTGTGAGAGGAATTGAACAGAAAAGTAGATAGTTAATATTCAGTTATACAAGGCACTAATGAGACCATGTGTAGAGTATTGTATGTGGTATTGGTCACTTTATTTAAAGAAGGAAGTAGATGCGTTGGATGCAATTCATTGAAAGTTTCTAGATTAATAGAACAGGGAACATTACAGTGCAGTACAGGCCCTTCGGCCCTCGATGTTGTACCACCCTGTGAAACCAATCTGAAACCCATCTAACCTACACTATTCCATTCTCGTCCATGTCTATCCAATGACCATTTAAATGCCCGTAAAGTTGGCGAGTCTACAACTGTTGCAGGCAGTGCGTTCCACGCCCCAACTACTCTTTGTAAAGAAACTACCTCTAACATCTGTCCTATATCTATCACCCCTCAATTTGAAACTATGCTCCCTTGTGGTAACCATCACCATCCTAGGAAAAAGGCTTTCACTGTCCACCCTATCTAACCCTCCAATTATCTTATCTGCTTCAATTAAGTCACATCTCAACCCCCTCTCTAACGAAAACAGCCTCAAGTCCCTCAACCTTTCCTCATAAGACCTTCCCTCCAGACCATGCAACATCCTAGTAAATTTCCTCTGATTCCTTTTCAAAGCTTCTGCATCCCTCCTATAATGCAGTGACCAGAACTGCATGTAATACTCCAAGTGTGGCAGCACCAGAGCTTTGTGCAACTACGGCATGACCTCATAGCTCCGAAACTCGATCCTTCTACTAACAAAAGCTAGCACACCATATGCCTTCTTAACAGCCCTATCAACCTGGGTGGCAACTTTGAGGGACCTATGTCCGTGGACACCGAGATCTCTCTACTCATTTACACTACCAAGAGTCTTACCATTTGCCCAGTACTCTATGTTCCTGTTACTCTTTCCAAATTGAATCACTTCTCACTTTTCTGCATTAAACTTCAGTTGCCACCTCTTAGCCCAACTCTGCAGCTTATCTATGATCCTCTATAACTTCCAACATCCTCCGGCACTATCCACAACTGTACCGACCTTAGTGTCGTCCACAAATCTACTAACCTCTCCTTGTATGCCGTCATCTAAGTCGTTTATAAAAATGACAAACAGCAGTGGACCCAAAACAGATCCTTGCAGTACACCACTAGTAACTGAACTCTAGGATATACATTTCCTATCAACCACCTCCCTCTGTCTAATTTCAGCCAGCCAATTTCTGATTCAAACTGCTAAATTGCCGTCAATCCCATGCCTCTGTATTTTGTGCAGTAGCTTACCATGGACAACCTTATCAAACACCTTACTGAAATTTACATACACCATATTAACCGCTTTCACCTCATCCACCTGTTTGGTCACCTTCTCAAAGAACTCAATAAGGTTTGTGAGGCACGACCTTCACAAAATCATATTGCAATCCCTAATCAACTCATTCCTATTGAGATAATTATACATCCTATTTCTTATAACCTTTTCCAACACTTTACCCACAACTGAAGTAAGGCTCACCGGTCTATAATTACCAGGGTTGTCTCTACTCCCCTTCTTCAACAAGGGAACAATATTCTCTATCCTCCAGTGTTCTAGTACTATTCCTGTAGACAATGACGACATAAAGATCAAAGCCAAAGGCTCGGCAATCTCTGCCCTGGATTCCCAGAGAATCCTCGGATAAATCCCATCTGGCCTAGGGTACTTATCTATTTTCGCACTTTCCAGAATATCTAACGCCACCTCCTTGTGAACCTCAATCCCACCTTGTCTAGTAGCCTGTTTCTCAGTATTGTCCTTGACAGCATTGTCTTTTTCCAGTGTGAATGCTGACAAAAAATATCCATTTAGCACTTCCCTGCTCTCCTATGACTCCATGCACAAATACCTGGCCCTTGGGGGTAGGTGTAGTCTTATGATGATAGATCGGACAGACTAGCTTTGTACCTGCTAGAGTTTAATAGCATTCAGATAATTTTGTTGACACACACATGTCCTGAGAAATCTCTTTTGGAGCAAATGTAGAATGCAGTTAAAAAGAAATTTAAAATTCAGGGCTCACCGTTTGAAAGAAATGAAGCTGAATTTTTTCTGCAAAGGCTGAGGTACACATGTTCTTAACCAAGGAACAAGAGGTTATCAGGAGGGTGGAGTGGGGGAGCTGCCTCAAAGGGCTGAATGGCCTACTTTTGCTCCTTGTTTGTATGTTTGGACATGTTTTAGCATTGTACTATGCTACAAACACTTGCAGAGCAAAATTTGTTTTCCTTGAGTAGCTAAACAACAAATAACATTTCAATCGATATTTTCAAATTGTTTCGCACACATATTTTCAGTAACAATTAGAAAGAAAGAAAGAACTTGCATTTAGATAGTGCTTCATACATTATCCCAAGCAGCGACTTGCTTTTGAAATATTGGCAACATAGCTGAAGCATGCTTCCATGAACAAAAATGAGAGAAGTAACCAGATTATCCTCTGTGATATTGGTTGAGAGAGGAATGCTATCCATGGCATGAGAGAATGTGCTTTCTCTATTTGGAATAATGTGATTGGACCTTGTACATGCACATAATTTTCTACACAGCCCTTTTTGCTTGGTTATGTCCTGAAGATTGAGCCACAGGCTGTGCAATAGCTCAAAAATACTGCACTAGAGTACCAGCCTAGATTCTAGTCACTGCAGTGGGCTTGATCCAAAAATCTTCTGTTTGGGGATGAAATATTACTCGTCAAGGCTGAGGGAAGATAAAAATTTGATGCATAATAATTGGAACACTATTGCTGTTCATTGTCCCAAGTGGACCAACATTTGGAAGTTGTTCCACTAATTAGATGATTGCATATTTTATCGTGCATATGGACTGGTGTAAGAAATAACAGCGAGAAGGTCATTGATTGGTAGTAAAGTTTCAAAAATCTCATGTAATGGTTTGTTTCTTTTACTTGTGTTTCTTGGTTTGTTTTTGATAAAGATCTGTACACTACCATCTCCTATTCACCAAGTTTGTTCCCCTTGACTGAGTGAGGTCAAGTCTGCACATGCTGGTTGTAGAGTTTGATTGTTGTAGACAGTTTTTTTCCTTCAGTTTATCTTCAACTCTCTTTCTTTGTGTCAAGGCCTTCTACATCAACAGTATCTAAAGAGGCTTTAAAAACCATCGAGTTATCTATGATTGTGACAATAAGTCATGCATGTTGGTGAACTTTCTTTTTCTCAAGTAGGCAGTTAACCCTTGACCATATCAAAAGTTTGTATAATGTTCGCAGATACAATGTAAAGAATCTAATTGGACCATCCAGATGAACTAACATGAAAGCTTACTATTTTCCTAGAAGAGTGGAAGAGTGGAATGTTTTATACCTAAGGAAGAGAAGGCTCAATCAATGTCAGTGGAGTCTATTCCAGAAGTATTTGAAGATCGTGATTCCCTTGCAGAAATGTCCGATACTGCTTCAATCCATGAAGTACATGATATGGACTATGTTAACCCTCATGGAGTTAGGTTTACACAGTCAACTCAAAAGGAAGGTTTGTAATAGTGATCACATATCCTGATGTTAAATACAGTATGCAATTTGCTGATAAAATAGCTGCTATGAATTTTAATAAAAATCTAATTTGCATCTTTATATATTTTACAATCCACTAATATCATAAATGCTAATTGGCCTGGTTGACTTAGTTTCAGGTTTAGTTATGCAAATTTTACATAACTTTGATGTTCAACCTGTTTTTGTTGATATTAAATTGAACATGCAGACTAAAGTATTGCATTCTGATACATCTGTTAGAGCTAATTCCTGAATCCTTGGTGTAATTTAAAAGTACAAAGCAAGACAAGTAAAACTGAAAATATTATTTTCTGAAGTTATTTAGCTTACCTTTAAAAATTGAAATGAGAAAAGTTTCCACTCTATGCTAATTTGTAAATTACTGTATTTAATATTTCATGCAGTGACTTAAAACGTGTCCTGCTTGGAAAATTTTCTTCTTAAGTTTTGAGTATGTGTCTTCTTCCTGAATTTTATTCCACCTGTTTTTTTTTCTTCCTGGGTTTTATCTAACACTTCTTTCTCTTCAGTTCTCGTCCATCTCTCTGAATTGACCCAATAAACATTTGACTTCCAAATTTCTTTATCGTGCCACTCAGCAGTTTGATTCAAATTAGAATTTGAATTAAACTGTTCTGTTACACTGAGGCACTTTGTCTCAGCAAAACTCAGACTATGAAGCACATTGAGCAATTCAGTATATTGCCATGGACGAGTTGGAAAAGGAGAAAACAATTAAACTAAAATTAAAATATTAAAACGTCAGGTATGGATAATCTGTGCTCATGTTTATTCAGTGAAGCTGTGGATTTCGTAGCAAAGTTGCTAGCTTTATTAATAAAATTCCCAAAGAAGACAGGATAGTACCAAAGAACCACGAAATGTTACTTTTATATATAAAAAAAAGGGACCAAACCAGAGAACAATCAATGTAAGGTTAATGGTAGCAAATGTAGTTACAATTATACTGAAAGAAGTGGTAGAAAAACATCTGGAGACAGAAAATCCAGTTTTTAGAAAAGGCTCTTAGATAGTACTCCAAAACTGGGGACCACTTACTCATAATTGCATTTGTACTTGGGATTAAGTTACTCAATATTAAAGTTCTCAGATTATAGTAAACCAGTGTGCCACGTTGAGAAAAGATGTGACATAATACAAGACGGCATTGGAACTCTTGGAGAAAGGTGATGTTATGTGGAAAATTAATTTGATCATTGACCAATGAACCTAGCCAACACATCCCTGAACACTATGGGCAATTTAGCACGGCCAATTCACCTTACCTGTTTGGACTGAGAGGAAACCGGAGCACCCGGAGGAAACCCACATAAACACTGGGAGAATGTGCAAACTCCACACAGTCAGTTGCTTGAGGTTGGAATCCAACCTGGGTCCTTGGTATGTGGGGTAGCAGTGCTAACCACTGAGCTACCATGCTAAATTGCCCTCACTGTTCAGGGATATATAGGTTAGGTGCATTAGTCAGGGGTAAATATAGGGTGAGGGAATGGGTCTGGGTGTGTTGCTCTTCAGAGGGTCGGTGTGGACTTGTTTCCACGCTGTAGGGATTCTATGATACGCAAAGGCTGCAACATGCAAGTGCAGAGAATCTTATCTGCACCTGTGTCAGCAAATACAGTATTTTGCAAAACACTTTTTTAATCCCATGATGGCACATAAATTTGTGATGACATATTAGCTTGGAATTGTCCGCACGTACAGTTGCGGATGTCAGCAGACTCTGCGCCTTTGTAAAATCAAAGGTGTGGGAGAATACAAACCAGGGAACATATGTACACAGTAGTTGTGAATAAATTCACTACACAAACAAGGAGAAATTTACATATCCGGAATGGTTAAAAATATGAGATACCGATGACCGGAAATGGATGTGACAATTGACTTTAAAACTTTCAGAAAGGAACTAAACAGATTTACTGAAATAGGTTGTACTCATCTACTCTGAGGAGACTCATAATGTATAAGCACCAGCACAGGGCATTTTGCACAAATTGCCTGTTTGTTGTTATCTAATGCAGCCTGTGCAGACATGTTATGAAACACCTCCAGGGAAGTTGGGACTTGAACCCAGTCCTTGTTGCCCAGAGTTTTGAACGCTAACACCTGCACCACAGGATTCTTAATAGCCTTTCTTATACACTCTATATTCTACGTAATTTGGACTAACACGTGAGTGCATCTCTTTCAGGTGCAGCTCTGGTTCCATATGGTTTGCCTTGCATACGAGAGCTATTTCGGTTCCTTATCTCTCTCACCAATCCACATGACCGTCACAACTCTGATGTGATGATTCATATGGGTTTACAGTTACTTACTATAGCACTGGAATCGACCCACATCGCCACCTATACTTCTTTGCTTGGTCTTGTTAAAGATGAGCTCTGTCGACACCTGTTTCAGGTAAGCATTTGATAATTCATTGGATTTTTTAGACTGGTGAATTTGTAATGAGGGTATACTACAACTGTGTTTCCTAAACTGTTTTTCAGCTGTTAACTGTGGAACGTCTTAATTTGTATGCCACTTCTCTCCGGCTGTGCTTCCTTTTATTTGAAAGCATGAGGGAACATCTTAAATTTCAACTTGAGGTAAGTGAAATTTAATGATGAAACTGAGTCTAATCAGAGTGGTCTCAGTAGATAGAATCTGCTTCATATGCACATTGACCAGCCTTTGTGGTAGCTGACCATGATGATCATGCTCATCCTAGTTTAATCTTGGAGATCTAAAATGCAATCTGGACTTCAGGAGACCAAATTCTTTCAATCCTTTTTGTTATTCATTCTCATCTCTGACTTCATTTTGATAGGATTATGTTATGACTGCCAAGTAAAAAGTCAGATGTGCAACAAGGGGTAATTGTTTATGTAATGAGCCTAAAAGGGCATATTGTTGGGGATATTGGGGTTTAAAATGGGTTTAGACAATCATGAACATAATGTTGTCTGCCCTGGCAAAGGGTCACTGGACTCAAACTCTGTTTTTCTCTTGACAGATGCTGTGTTTCTCAGCACACTGTGCTTTAGATGTCCAGCATCCACAGTTCTTTGTGGTTATTCTATTGGATTAGCTGCCTATTATACAACCTACCTAATAGCTTTCTTGTTCTTTTGCAATGTTAGAGTTGATTTTAATTTGTAAGTGAGTTACAAAAATATCTTCAATGTTTCCAAAATTAAAGTTGCCTTCTATTTCATGACTTCAAAATGCATTTGTTTTGGGAAAGAATTTAAAGACTCAACATTGATGTAATGACCAGTTTTAAATGACTATTAACACCATGTTTGAATGATACAGTGAATGCAAATACTTTGAAATACTTTTTTTGTTGATTTGTTATGTTTGATACAGAAATTATATTGGTCATGGTGGAGAAGCTATTCCAAAGTAAATTAAGAAACTGGCATTTTGCAGTTGGACAAACTTTCTGTTGTCCTGCCGTACTGTTGCAAGAATATATTTTAGAACTGTAGTTGAGACAGTTGAAGTCCTATACAGCTCAGTATGGTTTAGGAAGTTGTAACTAGCATTATACGTGGAAAGCTTATGTTTTGTCTTCCCTAGATGTATTTGAAAAAGCTGATGGAATTGGTCACCTCAGAAAATCCAAAAATGCCATATGAGATGAAAGAAGTGGCTTTGGAGGCACTAGTTCAACTGTGGAGAATCCCAAGCTTTGCCACAGAACTGTATATCAACTTTGATTGTGATTTCTACTGTTGTAATCTGTTTGAAGATCTTACCAAGCTCCTTTCCAAGGTAAACAGACTGGAGGGAGTTATTGTTCCTTTCAAATGTTGGGTTTTTCTATCAACTTTAACATGGCATTTCATTGTTTAATTTTTCAAATAAAAGAGCTTTCCCAAGAAATTCAGTATCTGTAATACTGATTAACCCTAATTTGCTTGAGTGATTCTAAAATTGAGGCAATGCAAAGCAGGCTTGGAAATTCTGTTATGGAACAGTACTGGCATTTCCAATAGAAAGCAGTAATTCAATTATTTAATTTGTTGTTAGATCATAATTTTAATTCCAGTATGATAAATTATTATGTTTTAATACCATGATATTTGAGAATTAATGCAATTGTTTCTGCTGATCAAGTCTCCACTATAGTTTTTAAAGCTTTGTTCCACCCTACTTTCTTTCAAGATACAAGCCTATTCTTCAAGTTTGCTGTCTTGTAACATTGCTGAAAATGTGTTGCTGGAAAAGCGCAGCAGGTCAGGAATTCCTGAAGAAGGGCTCACGCCCGAAACGTCGGTTCTCCTGCTCCTTCGATGCTGCCTGACCTGTGCTTTTCCAGCAACACATTTTCAGCTCTGATCTCCAGCATCTGCAGTCCTCACTTTCTCCTGTCTTGTAACATTGTAAACAAAGTGCAAAGGAACATCAGCCAATCTCTGAATTATTGATGAAAACATGATTCCTTTAGAATATTTGCATCTGTTCTGTCGATTTTATGAAACACCTCTTTCTGTTTACATTTTTAGAATGCTTTTCCTGTATCTGGACAATTGTACACCACTCACTTGCTGTCACTTGAGGCTTTATTAACAGTTATTGACAGCACTGAGTCTCATTGTCAAGCCCAGGTTCTCAATAATACTTTACAGCTGGACAATAGAGATGGAAGTACTCTGACAATGGAAATGAGCAATGGTAAAGACATTCCAAATGGTAAGCTATTTGTTCCAGAGGAGGCTCTGTTTTTCAGATAAGCAAGTCCCACCAGGTTGGCTGCTATATTTTAGTCAGTTTAACAAAGGCGGTGGGGGAGGGAGGGAGGGAGGTGGGTACCCATCTGGGTTAGATGAAGGCAATCACAAAATAAGAAAGCAACTTAAGGAAAATTTTTGTTCCAAGTATCTGTCATGGCATCATTTTGAAATGTGTAGCGTAAGGCTATTTACTTTGCTGCTAAAGCTTAGGCTACATAATGTGGATGCAATTGGTTATTCATTGTGCAGTTTTGGTAGTCTAAAGTATTACGTTTTCCTACAATTTACTTCTAAAAACCTTGGCTATGCAAGAGTTGTGAGCAGGTTAGCTGGTATAATTAATCATAGTCGAGAAGCTATTCTCAAATTATTTAAGAAATTGGCATTTTTCATTTTTACAAATTTGCTGTTGTTGTGTTGCATTGTTGTAACAATGTCATAGAGTCATGCATTTTAGAACTGTGGTTGAGACTCGTGTCTTGCAGATTGTGGGTAAGAAATGGCTTTGATGTCAAAAATAGTGATTGAATCAAAGTCAAGAGATATATTTGAAGGCAAAGAAATTGGAGGGCTGTGGGAATGGCTGTAAAATTATTTTAAAGAGCAGATAAGCATGAATGGTTTCTTTCTGTATTGTTAGATTGTTTGAACAATAACCACAGGCCTGCAATTTCACTTATCTATCAACTCCATGCTAAGATTTTGCTGCGTGACACAAAAATCCAAATGATTAATAGTGGTGTGTCACACAGGACGTGGGGTAATTCCTGCTGTTTTAGACCAGCTGTGGCAAGTAGTTGAATTTACTCAGTTGTTACTAGAGTAACTTAGTTGCATGATTCTCTGCCACCTTGCTTGTTCAGAAGTCATTCTAAAGAATTGACTTTGGCTGCAATCTGTGAGATTGACATCGTATTCTACCAACAAGATGCACTTTGCAAGTTGGGTAACTTGGGATGCATTCTGTACCAATGTATTCAACTTAATGATGTAATGAAACTACCTATATTATTCATTGACAATTTCAATAATAACTTGGAAGAATTTGTAAATCAGCACTTCATATTGGATTGAATGTAATCCAGTTATGAAACAATTTGTATTAGGGATGCAACCTGGTACTTGAGAAAGTATTCACTTAGTGTAGTCTTGTAAAAACATAATGTTATTGAAATGTGTCTGTCTAGATTTTCATTATTAGTGTTTTGAGTAACAGAATTGCAGCTCTTGAACTATTGTCATTTTGACTAATTTTTTAAAAAATTGACTTGTCATTAAGACTGACAAATCGTCCTCTGGATTGATGATTCGAAGTCCCTGAAAGATGTATATTATCGTTTCATACACTAGTTGAGATGAGAAGATATTACTGTGATTTTGAGACTCACTTACTCTGAAAGGCAATATATAGTTAACTTTCAGATGCACACTGTATTTCTGTTGGATTATCTGTTATGTTGTACCTTGAACTGTTTCATTGTATTCTTAAATTAATACTTGGAAGTTTTATTACTAATTAATGCTGGTTTGATAGTGACACATGCATGTTCATCAAATTATGACGGTAAGGACTCAGGATAAGTCACTGATAAGTATTTTGACTGTAAATATAAGCGTGATTGTAGAATGCACCTCTCTTGTACCCTAGAACACAGCACAAGGCAAAGCAGCTTGCTGTTCAACTCAACTGCTCACATACTTCATCTAATTTTCTGATGGTCATTGAGTCCAGTATTCTTTTGTATAGCTATGGTTTGGCTGCCCTTTTTGAATAAAAAGGGTGTTATAATCCCTTTAGATTCATAGAAGTTTACAATGCAGAAGCAGGTCACTTGATCTATCTTATGCAGGTTCCCGACAGAGTTAACCAGCTAGTCCCATTCTCCAGTCATAACTCCATCATCCTCTAAATTTATCACTTTCAAATATATGTCTAGCTCTCTCTTGAAACCTCCAGTGCAATCTGCCTTTACCCCTGTGCCAGGCAGTGCATTCCAAATTCTAACAATTATTTGGGTAAAGAAATTTCTCCTCATTTCTAGCTCTTGCTGACAATCTTGAAATGTTACCAATAAAACAATTATTGGAAACCGCACATCTTTCTTCACCCTGGTAAAATAGTTCATAATGTTGAACACCTCATAAAGTTACCTCTTAATCTTCTCTGCTCCAATAAGAATAAGCCCTATTTCTCTAACTTTCCTTGTGTCTAAAATCCCTCATTTCTGATATCATTCTAGCGAATCTCCTTTGAGGTTCTGAAGGGCTTTAACATATTTCCATAAATAAGGTGCCCAGAACGGAATGCAGTACTTCAACTATGATCTGACCAATGATTTGTAGAGATGTAGAGACCTGGAGATGTACAACACAGAAACGGACTCTTCGGTTCAACTCATTCATGCTGACCAGATATCCCAAACTAATCTAGTCCCATTTGCCAGCACTTGGCACATATCCCTATAAACCTTTCTTCGTATATGCATCCAGATGCCTTTTAAATGTTGTAATTGTACCAGCCACCACCACTTCCTCTGGCAGTTCAATCCTTGTACATACCATCCTTAGGTCCTTTTTAAATCTTTCCCATTTCACTCTAAACTTACGCCCTCTAGTTTTGGACACCCCCACCCCAGGGAAAAGTCCGTATCTATTTACCCTATCCATGCCCCTCATGATTTTATAAACCTCTGAGGTCACCCCTCAGTCTCTGACACTCCAGAGAAAACAGCCCAGCCTATTCAGCCTCTCCCTAAAGCTCAAGCCCTTCAATTCTGGCAACATCCTTGTAAATCTTTTCTGAGCCCTTGTGAAGTTTCATAACATCCTTGCGATAGGAGGGAGACCAGAATTGCACATAATATTCCAAAAGGGGCCTAACCAACATCCCATACAGTTAGAACATGACCTCCCAACTCCTATACTCAATGCTCTCACCAATAAATCAAACCATACCAACTGCTGCCTTCACTGTCCTATGTAACTGTGACTCCACTTTCAAAGAGCTATGAACCTGCACTCCAAGGTCTCTTTGTTCAGCAACACTCCCCAGGACCTTACCATTAAGTGTCTTAAGTCCTGCCCTGATTTGCCTTTCCAAAATGCAGCAACTCACAATAATCTAAATTAAACTCCATCTGCCACTCCTTGGCCCATTGCCCATCTGATCAAGATCCCATTGTATCCTTCGGTAACCTTCTTCGCTTGTCCACTACACCTCCAATTTTGGTGTAATCTGCAAACTTACGAAGCATACCTCCTATGTTCACATCCAAATCATTTATATAAATGTGAAAATCAATGGACCGAGCACCAACCTTTGTGACACTCCACTGGTCACAGGCCTCCAGTTTGAAAGGCAGCCCTCCACGACCACCCTCTGTCTTCTACCTTTGAGTCAGTTCTGTATCACTGTATTCCATGTGATCTAACCTTCCTAACCAGTCTACCATGAAGAACCTTGTTGAACAACTTACTGAAGTCCATATAAATCATGTCTACCACTCTGCCCTCATGAATCCTCTTCGTTACTGCTTAAGAAAACTCAATCAAGTTAGTGAGATGTGATTTGCCATGTACAAAGCCATGTTGACTATCCCTAATCAGCCCATGCCTTTCCAAATACAGGTAAATCCTGTCCGTCAGGATTCCCTCCAACAACCTGCCCACCTGCAATGTCAGGCTCACTGGTCTATAATTCCCTGGCTTTTCCTTACCATCTTTCTTAGTTTAGCATCACTTCCTTATTTTTGTACTCCATGCCTCTATTTATAAACGCAATGATCTTATAAGCCTTATTAACAACTGCTTCAACTTGCCTGGCCAAAAGAATGACGCACTTGAACTCCAAAGGAACTTCTCCTGTACTGCTCTCAAAGTTGTACAATTTGAACCTGTATCATCTTTCCATGTTTCTTCTATCTCACATTTCATCTGCTAGATGTCGACCCATTTGGCCAACATATCAATGTCTCTGAAGTTGCTCAGTATCCTGCTCTCAACTCCCTATTCTCCCTTACTTATTCTCCCTAGCTGCAAATTTAGAGATTTTGCCCTCAGCATCGATGTCCAAATAGTTTATGCAAATCTGAGAAAGCAAGGGTCCCAACACCAATGCCGGAGTAATAACACTTTCAATTCATCTCCAGTCTGAGAAATACCCATGTATACCTACCATGTGCTTCCTATCTTTTAGCCAACTTCAAATCCATGTTGCCAAGAACCTATTAATCCCAAACATTTCTAATTTGCTAACCAACTTGCCATATGTCACTGTTTCAAATACTTTCTGAAAGTCCAAATATTATAACAGGCACAGCGCTACCCTTGTCCAGTCCCCATGTCACCTTGTCAAAAAACTCAACTAAATTTGTCAAACCTGACTTCTTACAAAGCCGTTTTGACTGTCTAGTATTAACTTATTTTTTTCTGTCTATTTATCTTATCCCATATTATGGCCTTTATCGGTTTTCCCACTATTGATGTCAAACTGGCAGATCTGTAGTTTTGAGTTATGTTTTTCCCCTTTGTTAAACAACAGTGTCACATTTGCAATCCTTCAGCCCCCAGGACTAATTCTGTGTTATGGGGGGCCTGGAAAATCTCCATTAAAGGCAGCATGAATTGCTTCTTTGCTTCTTTCAACAATCTAGGATGCATCCTATCTCAGCATGGCAACTTCTCTATGTGGTGTGCTGCCAGCCTTTTCAGTACCTCTTCTTAATCACTATACTGTCCAGTTGCTCACTATCCATACTTGAAACTGGACCATTATCATCATCTATAATTTAATGAAGACAAAAGCAAAGTATTTGATACTTCTGCCATACCATTGCTTGAGTGAGCATTTTACCCTGCTTGGTCCTTATGGGTCCCACTCTATCATTTACCATTAATATGTTTGAAGAATAATTACTATTTGTTTTAGTGCAATCTGACATCCTTTTCTGCCACTTCTCTTAGCTTTCCTTATTCTAGACTTGGCCTCCTGCATTTGAGATAACTTCCTGATTTCTATTGCTATTATTGTTCCAGTGTGCATCATATTCCTCCTTTTTCTTCTTTATTTTCTCATTAATATCCTTAGTCATACTTTAGCTTTGGATAACCCATATTAAACCTCAGCACGTTCCTTGTACTCTGGAAAAACATTGGTTTCATCTCTGTCTTTGAAAATATCCAAACAAGACTTCTATAGCACTTAAAATCATTCCAAATACTAATGATAAGAAAAAGCAAATAAAGGAATGATTATATCCTAATATAACTTTGAGACCAGAAACTGGATGCTTGATGTAAAAGGCAGTTTTTGTTGGTGGGAGAATATTGACATAGTTCTTGTGTTGTTTTTTGGTAGATTATTGAGCCGTTCTAATTGACCTGTAAGTTACCTACAGGTTGTGATCTGTGACTGAAACTGTGTTTGAGAACTAGGATTTACAACAGCATGTGAGAGAATTAGACTGTAGAGATGCCTGCAATTTTTCAAGGAAATTGCATTCAATTGAATAGATTGTAGAATCAGAAGCGACCCCACAAAATGTCATTAATCAAGCAAAATCTGCAAACCCAGAATATGACTTTAGTATGCGCACCAGTAACAATAAGTAATGGGATGGGGGGGTTTGCACTAGTCATTGCTCCACTCTTATCCATTATCCATTGATTTGCATGTACATCCTTGAGAGAACAGGATTCTGGATTAGTGGTGCTGGAAGAGCACAGCAGTTCGGGCAGCATCCAAGTAGCTTCGAAATTGACGTTTCAGGCAAAAGCCCTTCATGCTTTATTCCTGATGAAGGGCTTTTGCCCGAAATATCGATTTTGAAGCTACTTGGTTGCTGCCTGAACTGCTGTGCTCTTCCAGCACCACGAATCCAGAATCTGGTTTCCAGCATCTGCAGTCATTGTTTTTACCATACTTGAGAGAACAGTTTTCGCTTCTTGTGCAACTGTTTCACACTTGTTATTTCTGCATGTTGTTGAAAATCCATTCAATAGTTTAAATGGGAAATAAATCCCCTTTTGCTTTTTCCATTCTTCTGCCTTTAATCAGCAGATAAAGAAAGAGATTCTGGAAAGATGTGAAAATAACAGTATAGTTGTGGTGGGTAATTTTAATTTCCCCTATATTGACTGGGACTCGCTTAGTGCTGGTGGTTTGGATGGGGAGCAATTTGTTAGGTTTGTCCAAGAGAGTATTTTTTTGAAGCAGAACATGGATAGTCCCAACAAGGGAGGGGGCCATACTGGACCTAGTATTTGGAAATGAGCCAGGTGATCCAAGTTTCAGTGGGGGAGCCATGACCATAATTCTGTAAGATTTCATATATGTATGGATAAGGACAAGAGTGGACCTTGGATTAAGGTGTTAAATTGGGGGAAGGCCAACTCTGACCAAATTAGGCAAGAATTGGAGAATGTGTATTGAGAGCCCCTGTTTGAGAGTAAATCCACATTTGACACGTGGAATTTTTTTTAAAGTCTAGTTGGTAAGAGTGCAGGACAAGCATGTTCCTGTGAAAATGAAGGACAGGGATGACAGGGAAAATCATCAGCTTAGTCAAAAAGAAAAGGAAGCATACCTAAGATCTAGGCAGCTAAAAGCAAACAAAGTTCTTCAAGATTATGAAGAAAGTAGGAATGGGTTCAAATGGAGAATTTGGAGGGCTAAAGCATCTATGTAATGTCCTTGGCGAGCAGGGTTAAGGAGAATTCCATTGCATTGTATACATATATTAGGAGCAGGAGGTAGTTAAGGAAAGAGTAGATCCACTCCAGAATAAAGAAGGGAGATTGTGTGCAGCCAGAAGAAATAGGCGAAATCCTTAATGAATACTTTACATCAGTATTCACCAAAGAGAGGGACATTGAGTTGAGGGGAAGGTAAGTAAATACTCACAGGCAGGTCATCATGAAGGAATAAGTGTTGGGTGTCTTGAAATACGTTAAGGTGGACAAGTCCCCAATACTAACTATAGCAGAATACTGTGGGAGTCAAAAGAGGAAATAGTTGGAGCCTTAACAGAGATCTTGGCATCCTCTTTGACCTCAGGCAAGATTCCAGAGGACTGAACATAAGAACCAGGAGCAGGAGGAGGCCATCTGGCCCTTTTGAGCCTGCTCCACCATTCAATAAGATTGTGCCTGATCTTTTTGTGTACTCAGCTCCTCTTACCCGAACTCTCACCCTTAGTTTTTTTTTAAACAATAAAGGA
Organism: Chiloscyllium punctatum; assembly: GCF_047496795.1. Taxonomy (NCBI): domain Eukaryota; kingdom Metazoa; phylum Chordata; class Chondrichthyes; order Orectolobiformes; family Hemiscylliidae; genus Chiloscyllium; species Chiloscyllium punctatum. The sequence continues at coordinate 106,819,428 of NC_092751.1, forward strand.
ATTATCTTAGCTTTAAAAACGTTTACTGTAATAGTATCAACTGTTTCCCTGGGCAGGGAATTCCACAGATTCACAACCCTCTGGGTGAAGAAGTTCCTTCTCAATTCAGTCCTAAATCTGCTACCCCCTAATTTTGAGGCCGTGCTCTCTTGTCATAGTTTCACCTGCCAGTGGAAACATCCTCTCTACTTCTACCTTAACTATTCCCTTCGTAATTTTATGTGTTTCTATGAGATTCCCCCCCCATATCTTCTAAATTCCAATGAACATAATCCCAGTCTACTCAGTCTCTCCTCATAAGACAACCCCCTCAACTCTGGAATCAACCTAGTGAACCTCCTCTGCACCCCCTCTAGTCTCCTTTCTCAAGTAAGGAGACCAAAACTGCATGCAGTACTCCAGGTATGGACTCATCAGCACCCTGTACTGTTGCAACATAACCTCCCTGCTTTTAAACTCGATTCCTTTAACAACGAAGGACAAAATTCCATTTGCCTCCCTAATTACTTGTCGTACCTGGAGACCAACCCCCTCTGATTCATGCACAAGGACACCCAGGTCCCTCTGCATAGTAGCATGCTGCAACTTCTTACCATTTAAGTACTAATCCTTTTCACTGTTACTCCTACCAAAATGGATGACTTCACATTTATTCACATTGCATTCCATCTGTCAGATCTTTGCCCACTCACTTAAGATAGTTATGTTCCTCTGCAATATTTCAGTCGTCTGCACATTTTGCTCTGCCACTCATCTTCGTGTCATCTGCAAACTTTGACACACTACATGTCCCCAATTCCAAATCATCGACATAACTTGTGAATCATTGCAGACCCAACACTGATCTCTGAGGCACACCACTAGTTACTGATTGCCAACCGAATAGCACTCATTTATCCCCACTCTTTGCTTCCTGTTAGTCAACCAATCCTTTATCCATGCTAATACTTTACCCATAATGCCAATGGCGTTAAAAAGACCAATGTTTTCCCTTTATTTAAGAATGGAAACCGAGGTAATCTAGGTACTTAAAGGCAGTGAGCCTGACGTCATGGTATGGAAACTGTTGGAGAAGATCGTGAGAGAGCAGATTTATTTACATTTGGAAGTGAATGGACTTGTTAGCGTTAGGCAGAATGGGTGTGTGTGGAGAAAGACATTATTTTGAAGAGCAGGGGAGTCCTGTGTGATTATGAGACCATCAATTGTATCTCAACTGACATCAGGAAAGCAGATTTTCTGGTCATTATGCATTTAGATTTTTGGGATCCTGCATTGCACAAATTGGCTGCCATGTTTTCTACGTGACAGTATTGACAATATTTTCGAAGTGCTTTGGAACATCTTGAATTAGAAAATGCAATGCAGTTTATAAATCCAGGTCTTGTTACTTCCTGGGCAGGTATCGAAAAGTCAGGGACTAGTGGCAATTCGCTTCCTTCGGACATGGAAGCATCACTACCTCACCCGCCAACCAGTGGCCACCTTATGGCTCAAAAAATGAAATTGGGCCGGCAGGTTCCAGATGAAGGTGAAACAGGTAAAACTTAAAGCTTAATTAAAAAGCTTCCAGTCATTTTAAAAATCCTTGAGTTACATGGTTATGGTTTTGGCACTGAGTACTGCACCAAGACAGTTAGTCCATAGTTTTGGATACCGAACTATAGTCCCTTGTCTGTTTGGATCCTGTTGCGAAGAACATGTTTTTTGACAAAATTCTACCATAGATCAATAACCCTGACAAAAGTGTACAAATTCTTGTAATGTCTTATTTATTTGTAACATTTTTATGGAAATATCTTTGACAGTGATTCTATTTGATGCATTTTATGAACAAGATAAAATTTCTATGCAGGACAAATTGCAATAATGTTAAATTAAGGTATAGAGTGTTACTTAACTTCTGTACAGCCAAGATAAACACTGAAAGTGCTGAATGAAGCCAGGACATCTTGCAGAACTTGTAATAATTAATGATCAGAGTCTAATAACTTTTCTTTGGAACTTCAGATCTTTATCATTTTACAGTATTTTGCTTTTGTTTTACTATAGCCCAGTTGTTACTGAGTTGTTTCTAGAGTGCAAGTTTCTTTCCTCCCATTTGAACTTGGATTAAAAAGTAATGCATGAACCTTTTAGGATATTAATGTTGTATTTAGGCTGAGGCCAGTGAAGATCCCAGAGTTAATTTGTGGACTTAGCTGAGATACTGGCTAACTCCGCAGTCATAAGGATATTGCATTTGTTTGCAGTGTCCTTGAGCCAGGCAAGAGAGAAAAATTGGTTATGCTTACTAAGCCTAATGGTTATCCAGCACAGCCTCTATGTTACAGCATTACTGATAAGATTAGGATAGGCTAGTGAACTTCTCCATGGCCAACAAGGTTTTGTTATCAAGGTATCTTGAAATGTTCAATATCAATACAGCTATTTATGGTTCCTTTTCAAAATAAGATGGATGGAAAAGATAAATTCAGATTTGTATTTCTAAATTGTGCCTAGCTTTCATTTTTAAACATTCTTTCCTTTGGTCACCCTTCCTTTGGTCGCAATTTTTTTTGGAATCAGGATTCACTCAGAAATCCTAACATTCTTTGACTTGTCAGAGGTCAGGTTTTTTTCCTGCATTTTGCTGAGCATATATCTGGTCAAAAATTAGCTGTAAGAATGCAAATTGTAAATTGTTTATTTTTGTGTTTCTATATTAGGACATTTTCAAAATTAGCATAAGACTGAGTTCTGATATGTTCATTTGCAGTGGAGAAGAGGCCACCCAAGAAACCAATTAGATTTTCTTCTTTCCTACCAAGTCCTCAGGAACTGTCAGATATTAAAAGCAAAAAAAAGGTAAGTAATTTATACTCCATGTTAACAGTCTCTCCTCTATTCTTTCTGCCGATTCACAACTGGTTTGGCATGAAATATTGTATAATAGCCTTATTGCAACAGTATTGCTACAGATCAAGTTGCTGCTTGAATAACACTGTTGAGGTGTGGAATACTTTCTAACTTTGTGCATTCTGATGCTACCTGCATAAAACCCTCTTCCAAAAGATTGTTATTTGGAGAAATTTTCTTGGCCACTTCCTGCTCCCAACAATCTACTCAGAAAATTAAACTGAAATGAATATGTACGATATAATTAAATTATAATTAAATATAATTATATCCTTCTTAACCCAATATTCAATTGTAGCCATAACTGTAGCTACATCTGTAAAACTCTTCATGGCTTTGGGTCCTTAGAAGAACTCCTCAGATTGCCCATCGTTGGAGGTCTTATGTTAAGACAGTTAAGTGCGTCCATAAATCTTGCTATCTTTTCCTTTGATTCCCAGCTCCTTTTTTTTTAAATGACACCTCCTCCAACCTGAATTGTTTGCCCACGCTTTTGGGCACTCCCAACTAATGTCCTGTTCCTATCTTGTCAAAGTTTCAGCTGCATGTTTTATTACACTTTTACACAATTATCAAGTTCGACCATAAAATAAAGGAACAGGAATAGGCTGTTCAGTCCCTTGAACCTGCTCTGACATTCAACAGGATTATAGCTGATCAGACATTCTTCACATCCACTTTTGTGCCCTTACCTTGTAATCCCTGATCAAAAGTCTATCTGATTCACCTTAAGTATACACAAGGACTCTGTCCGCACAGTTCTGTATGGCAAGGGGTTCCAAAGATATTCAACTCTCTGAGAGAAGAAATTCCTCCTTATCTCAGTCTTAAATTGGTGCTCCTGTGTTTGAGACTCTTCCATCTCTTCCTAGCATCTCCCATAAATGATTTATGTCTCAGCATTAATCCTGTGAAGCCCCTTGAGAATCCTGTATGTTTTAATAAGATTGCCTCTCATTCTTCTAAACTCCAATCTATCCATGTATCTCATAATTTTGTCAACTGCCGTCAGCTCGCTCCTCAGCCTCTGCCGTCAAGTGAAAGACCTCATTCAGAGTTCATACAGGAGACACAGAGAAGTTCCGACAGGATCTTAGAGATGGGTTATCACACTCTGAGTTATTACAGAAGCAAGGTGGAAAAGCTGGTCACTTTCTGGCTTCAAGGAAATTGAAGGAATGAGTGATTAAAATCAGGCATGGTTGAGAGGTGTTCTGAGATCCTGAAGGATGGTGACGTTGGAGCAGATTACAGTTATATTAAGTGGGGAGGAAATAGAGGGATTTAAAAACAAGAATGAGAATTTGTAAATCAAGATGTTGTTTACCCAGGAGCCAGCAGGTATTGGGTGAACAAGGCTTGGCTTTAGTTAAATCACGATTGGTCGTGTTTTTAGATGACCTGAAGTTTAAGGAGGAAGATTCTATATGGCCTATCAGGGGAGTGCAGAATAAATGAAGAAGACATTAACTTTTTCAGCAGCAGATGGGCTGAGATGATGCCAATATTGGGTGATACACGGAAGTAGGAATATTTGTGTGGCACGAATAACAGCTTAGAGTCTTAGGTCAGGATCAAAAGATACCGAGGTTGTAGACAGCCTGATGTTGCAGACTTACCAGAAAGACGAATGGAGTTGGCAGTTCAGAAGTTTGAAGTCATTGTCTTTGATCCAGCCTCCAGTCCTAACAATGTTTAATTGGAAGAAATTTCTGCCCATCAGTGCTGAATATTTGTGAAGTAGCTGATAATTCAGCAACTGTGGCAGAGTCGAGAGAGATGGTGGCAGGGTACAACTGCGTATCGTCAGTGTACATGTGACAACTCGTTATTTAATTTTGCATTTAATACTTTGTATTTCACACATGGTAATACTTCTTTGCCTCGAAATGAGGTGGTGGTGCAGTGGTACTGTCACTGAGCTAGTAATTAAGAATCCATAGATTCCCTACAGTGCAGATGGAAGCTACTCGGTCCACCAAGCCTATGCCAACACCCCTCCCCCAAAGAGCATCCTACCCAGATCCACCCTATACCAGCATTTACCGTGGTCAGTCCACCTAATCTGCATGTCCTAGCAACATGTGAAGAAACTGGAGCACTTGGCGGAGACATATACGGCATAGAAGGAATCTGCCATCTCCACACAGGCAGTCACCCAAGGTTGGAATCAATCCTAAGTCCCTGGCACTGTGAGGTAGCAGTGCTAACCACTGAGCCACCCAAAGAACCTGAGACTAATGTCCTGAGTATGGAAGTTCAAATCCCACCATGATGGATGGTGAAATTTATTTTAAATAAAAATGTGGGATTTAATTAAAGAGTAGAAGTAGACCATTCAACCTATTTTGTCTGAAATGGTATTAGAGAGAACTTTTAAAAGTTGATGAGGGGAGGCTGTTCACAGAGAAAAGAATGTTTTGCATGTGGGAAATTTTCAAAAAGGAGATACTGAGAGTTTAGAGAGAGTATGTTCCTGTTAGTATGAAGGGCAAGACTGAAAGGTGTAGGGAACATTGGATGACTGGACATATTGAGGCTCTGGTCAAGAAAAAGAGGCAGTGTATGTAGGAATAGACAGATCAAGTGAGACCCTGAAGGAATGTGGTAGGGGGTAGGAGTTAAGAGGGAAATCAGGAGGGCAAAAGGGGCATGAGACAGCTTTGGCAAATATGGTTAAAGAGAATCCTAAGAGATTCTACAAGTACATTAAGAACAAAAAGTTACTAGGAGCAAATAAAGCCCCTTAAAAATCAACAAAGCTGTCTGTGTGTGGAACCACAGGAGATGAATGGCATATTAAGCAAAGGTTTCACCTCAGTATTTACTGCAGAGAATGACATGGAGCTAGGGAAATTAGGGAAATGAGCATTGCTATTTTGTCCACATTTCAGAAGAGGAGGTGCCGGAGGTCTTAAGATGCATAAAGGTAGATAAATCAGTTATATCCCAGAGCATTGTGAGAAGTTAGGGAAGAGATTACAGGGCCCCTTGTAGAGATACTTGTAACATTGATAGCTACAGGTGAAGTGCCGAAGACTGGAGAGTGGGTAGTGTGGTTGCAATTTTTATGAAAGACTGCAAGGAAAAGCCAGGAAACTATAGAGTGATGAGCCTGATGTCAGTGGTGGGTGAGTGGTTGGAGACTACTCTGACAGAGAGGATTTACATGCATTTGGAAAGGCAAGGGCTGATTAGGAATAGTCAGCATGTCTTTGTGCATGGGAGATTGTCTCACACAAATTTGATTGAGTTTTTTTAAAGAAGTTTCCAAGAAGGTAGGTGAAGGCAGTGGTAGACATCTTCATGGACTTTAGCAAGGCCTTTGACAAGATCCCATGTGGTAGACTGGTTAGTAAGGTTAGGTCATATGGGATCCAGGGAGAGAGAGCCAATTGGAAGCAAGATTGGTTTGATGGTAAAAGACAGAGGCTGGTGGTAAACTGTTGTTCTGACCAGAGGCCTATGACCAATGGTGTGCCACAAGGATCGATTCTGGGTCCACTATTTTGTCATTTATATCAATGATTTGGGTGAGAATTTCAGAGATATGATTAATAAGTTTGCAGATGACACCAAAATTGGTGGTATAGTGGTCAGTGAAGAAGATTATCTAAGAGTACAGAGACATCTTGATCAGATGGGCCAATGGGTCCAGAAGTGGCAGATGGAGTTTAATTTAGATAAATGTGAGGTGTTGCAGTTTGGTAAGGCAAACCAGAGCAGGACTTACACATTGTTGAACAGAGTATTGTTGAACAGAGACCTAGGAGTTACAGTTTCATATTTCTTTAAAAGTTGCGCTGCATGTCGATGTGGCACTAACGAAGATGTTTGGCATGCTTGTCTTCATTGGTCAGCATTGAGTATAGGAGTTGGGATGTCATATTGAGGCTGCACAAGATTTGGTGAGGCCACTTTTGGAGTACTGCATATAGTTCTGGTTACCTTGCTATAGGAAGGATGTTGTTGAACTGGAAAAGGTGCAGAAAGAAAGTTACAAGGATGTTGCCAGGGCTAGAGAGTTTGAGTTACAAGGAGAGGCTGAATAAGATGAGGTAGGAGGGGAAGGATTTGGGGGGGTCCTGAGAGGCAACCTTTTGTTGTGGTTCTGTTCGCCGAGCTGGGAATTTGTGTTGCAGATGTTTCGTCCCCTGTCTAGGTGACATCCTCAGTGCTTGGGAACCTTCTGTGAAGTGCTTCTGTGATGTTTCCTCTGGCATTTGTAGTGGTTTGAATCTGCTGCTTCCGGTTGTCAGTTCCAGCTGTCCGTTGCAGCGGGTGGTATATTGGTCCAGGTTGATGTGCTTATTGATTGAATCTGTGGATGAGTGCCATGCCTCTAGGAATTCCCTGGCTGTTCTCTGTTTGGTTTGTCCTATTATAGTAGTGTTGTCCCAGTCGAATTCATGTTGCTTGTCATCTGTGTGTGTGGCTACTAAGGATAGCTGGTCGTGTTGTTTCGTGGCTAGTTGGTGTTCATGGATGCGGATCATTAGCTGTCTTCCTGTTTGTCCTATGTAGTGTTTTGTGCAGTCCTTGCATGGGATTTTGTACACTACAATGGTTTTGCTCATGCTGGGTATCGGGTCCTTCGTTCTGGTGAGTTGTTGTCTGAGAGTGGCTGTTGGTTTGTGTGCTGTTGTGAGTCCTAGTGGTCGCAGTAGTCTGGCTGTCAGTTCGGAAATGCTCTTGATGTATGGCAGTGTGGCTAGTCCTTTGGGTTGCGGCATGTCCTCATTCCGTTGTCTTTCTCTTAGGCATCTATTGAAATTGCGCAGGTATCCATTTTTGGCGACTACATTGTAGAGGTGTTCTTCTTCCTCTTTTTGCAGTTCTGGTGTGCTGCAGTGTGTTGTGGCCCTTTTGAATAGTGTCTTGATGCAACTTTTTTTGTGTGTGTTGGGGTGGTTGCTTTCGTAGTTCAGGACTTGGTCTGTGTGTGTGGCTTTCCTGTATACCTTTGTGGTGAATTCTCTGTACCATCATGTCTAGGAATGGGAGTTGGTTGTCCTCTCTAGTGAGTCGGATTCCTGTGAGTGTGGCGTTGATGATCCGGTGTGTGTTCTCTATTTCTGTGTTTTTAATTATTACAAAGCTGTCATCCACATATCTGACCCAGAGTTTGGGCTGAATTTGTGGTAAGACTGTTTGTTCTAATCTTTGCATTACCGTTTCTGCTATGAGTCCAGAGATGGCTGAGCCCATGGGTGTACTGTTGATTTGTTCATATATTTGGTTGTTGAATGTGAAGTGAGTGTGTTGTGAGGCACAGGTCCAGTAGTTTGAGTATGCCGTCTTTGTTGATAGGTTCAACGTCCTGTTGTCTGTTCTGTATGTCCAGCAGGTTGGCTGTTGTTTCCAGCAGGTTTGTCGATAGAGGTGAACAGTGCTGTTACATCGAATGAGACGATGATTTCTTCCTTGTCTATGTGTAACCTTTTCACCCAAAGGTGTGTGTATCATGTGAACTGCCAGGAGAGGTAGTGAAGACAATTACAACATCTGAGAGATATTTGGACAGGTACATGAAGAAGAGAGGTTAGAGGGATATAGACCAGATGCAGGCAAATGGGAAGAGTTACGTTTGGGATACCTGGTCAGCTATCCAACTCGTTGGACCGAAGGGTCTGTTTCTCTACTGTATGATGATGACTATGACTCTGAGTAGAAACCCAATCTGTTTAGCCTTTACTCACAAGACAGTCCTTCCATACCAGTGTTCATCCATTAGCCTTCCTGATCACTTGCTCTCTAAGTATCCCCAACTTTCTCAGTGCTGCAGCTTTCTCTAATTTGTCTCTGTTTAGAAAATATTCTGTTCTTTTGTTTTCTATTCCAAAATGAACAAGTTTGCATTTTTCCACATTATACACCATTTGCCAACTTCTTACATATACATTTTGATTAGACTGGATTCCCTACAGCATGGAATCAGGCCCTTCGGCCCAACAAGTCCACACCACATCTCCGAAGAGTAACCCACCCATACTACCCATTCTCCTACCCTATATTTACCTCTGACTAATGTGCTTAATACTATGAGCAATTAAGCATGGTCAGTTTACCTGACCTGCACATCTTTGGATTGTGGAACAAAAAACCGGAGCACACCCACATAGAGACAGGGAGAATGTTCAAACTCCTCACAGACAGTCACCCGGGATGGGAATCGAACCTGGGTCCCTGGAGCTGTGAGGCAACAGTGCTAATCACTGAGCCACAATACCACCATGCCGACTTAACCTATCAATATCTCTTTCAAGTTTGTATCCCTCTTGTAACTTGCCTTTCCCCCTATTTCCCCCTATATCATCTGCTAATTTGGCTAGAATATATTCGCTTTCTGTCTCCATGTCATTAATGTATATTGTAAGCAGTTGCGGTCCTGGCACTGATCCCTCTGGAACTTTACAGGTTATAGGTTACGAATGTGAACAAGAACATCTTATCTTCACTCATTTGCCTGCTCATGAACCAATTCTCTATCCGTATACCAATACATTATTATTGAGACCATGGACTCATAGCTTAAGTGTGTCATAAGCGAAGAGCCCATGGTCTCAATAATAATGTATTGGTATGTGAGGTAACCTGTCAAACACATCTACTGGTTCCCACCTATCCACTTTGGGACTTCCTTGAAAACTAATAAATTAGTCAGACATGATTTCCCTTTTCACGTATCCATGCTGACTCTGCTTGATTAGATTATGATTTTCTAAATGTTCTGCTGTAACTTTCTTAATTGATTCTTGTCGTTTTCCAATAATTTATGTTAGGCTAATCAGCCTCTGGTTACCCTTTTTTTGCCTCTCTTTCTAAATAGTAGTGTCACAGTCGCAGTTTTCCTATATTCTGGTAGATCTCCAGAATCCAGCAATTTTGGAGAATTATAACCATTGAGTCCACTATCTCTTTAGTACCTCACTACCTCCATTGTGCAGTCTGTCACTTAAACAGCTAAATGCAACTATTCTAAGCATAAGTTAATGCTATTAAAGATTTTGAGACCGGCTTGAGGAAGCAGTCTCATGTCAAATTGTCTTTTTAGCCATTATTACAAATCAAAGTATTTTGTAAGTCCCCAGTGGATTGGTTTAAACTTTTTTGATTAAGTAAAGCACGGGCCCATTATGGACACCATCATTTAAGTAGCGTTTGAATGTCATAAAATGACTTTTCATTGACTAGAGAGCAGCACTGGTGAGGCAGTGTCAGTTCTGGATGGTTGTGTCAAACTTGCAGAAATGTATTAGTAAAAAGTTGCATTTTGGAATAAAAAATGCACATTTACACACTTCAAACATAAGTTTGTTTTTGTTTTCCTTAAGTTGCTCATTACTGGAACAGAACAGTTCAACCAGAAACCAAAAAAAGGCATTCAATTCCTTCAGGAGAATGGCTTGCTTGCATCCCCCATGGACAATAGTGAAGTTGCTCAATGGCTCAGGGAAAATCCACGACTGGACAAAAAAATGATTGGCGAATTTATCAGTGATCGAAAGAGCATGGAACTCTTGGACAGTTTTGTTGGGTATTGAAACTTCTTTTGAATATTTGCTAACATATGTGCTTTCCTGTGTAATGAGTATTTTCTGGAATATGCAAATACTACCTAGAAGTTAGGTCCATGAGAAAATCGTTGGTGTCACAGGGAAAGAAAAAGCAGGTTTTCTTTCAGATACGAACTACTGAGAATGCAGAAGTGGCATGACTACCTTTCCCCCCTCTCTTTTGCGAATCCATTAATTCAGGTTACAGTGCTGAACAAACGAACAGGTATCTATTTCTGGATAGATATAATTAATTGCTATTAATTTTGTTTGATGATGGCATAGTGGTAATGTTGTTGGACTTGTAATCTAGAGGCCAGGCTAATGGTCCGATGACACTGGTTCACATTCCCCAGGGCAGTTGGCAAAATTTAATTTGAATTCAAAATTCTGGAATTGAACATTAGTCTGAGTAACGGTGACAATGACCACCATCGTTGACTGTTGCAAAAATCCATCCAGTGCATTATTGCCCTTTTGGAAAGGAAATCTGCCATCTTTACCCATTCTGATCTACATGCAGCTTCAGACCCACAGCAATGTGATTGAGTTAACTGGCTTCTGAAATGCCCTAGCAAGCCACTGAGTTCAAGGGCAATTGAAAGAATAAAAACAAATTCTGTTAATTGCTTTCAGTTTATTTTACAGGATAATTGACAACAATTGTTAATGTTATCCATTGGAGAGAATCATGTTTCACCAATTCTGTTGAGTAATGTGAATGTTTCATGCATTTCAAGTCCTTGGGTGCAGCTGGTTGTCCAGCCAACAATTCTGTTAATCTTTTTCTGTTCCTATGTTGGTACAGATGTCCGCTTTTCTTTGGTAAACCTGTATTAGATGCAAGAGTTCACGTGGTAAATGTGTTTCGAGATATTTACTACTTGTACACCGCTGAACCTCTTACAAATTGCAACTATAGTATATTGGCCATGTCAGAAAAGCCAACATAAGCTGCTCACAGTGCAGTTATATATTAACATTTAAATACTTGCTGAGAACTTTTTTTCACAGAGCTGTGTACCACTGCAAATTGAGTTATATTGTTGTGTATCGAGGTTAAAAAGATTTCACTCAACAACTGGTGGTTCACATAAGACTTTAGCTGAATTACATTCTGATCACCAATGATTGCTGCTGTTTTTCTGACAGACTCTCAGCAAGTAAAAATAAGAGGTAACTTTGAATGGTAGGTTTCTGTTGGGTTAAAATAAGAGTGTGAAGTTAAGGGTATCTCCAATGAGGCAATTTTGATTTATTTTGTGTCGCATATGTGCACTGGGTTGAGATTGAAGTTGATTTGCCCTGACAAAATTAAACTGTAATACTTTGAACTAAATCAGTGAAGTAACAGTAAAATAGGAATTTAGTGTTTTTAAATTGAAAATTCAGAAAATTGGACATTGAATGAAGGGGAATTAATTGTATCTGGGAAGTTCTTTGAATTACAGTTCCGTTACATTTTATCTTTTAGTTATTTCTCGTTTAAATTCTGAAATGGTGGCTTTTGTTTCTACAGTATGAAACAAATCTACCCCAAAGCAATCTGCATTAAATGTGTCTTAGTTTATCCTTTGCAAATAACTATTTAGTGATATTTTTCTGCGGTGTCTTGAATTGTAGGTTATTATTGCAGAAATAGTGCCAGTGTTTGGTTTTTGTTGTTCTCTACTGTAAAGATTAACAGACTAAAGGACTTGAATATTAATTCTTAAGTTACAGTTACTGACTATTGATGTTTAAACACTAGGACGTTTACTTTCCAAGGATTGAGAGTTGATGAAGCATTGCGCTCCTATCTAGAAGCCTTCAGACTCCCTGGTGAAGCCCCCATTATTCACAGATTATTAGAAGTCTTCACAGATCATTGGCATGTATGTGTTCTGCAAACTAAAGCAAAAAATGTTGTGAGCATTTCAAAGCTTGTTTAAAGGTAGTTCTAGCGAAAAATGTAATTGTGCAAGTTCTTGCTGGTAGCTGTAACCACCATTACAAAGATCCTTGAACATCTCTATCTTTACTGTTGGTGGACCTTCCAGACTATTAAATCTAGGTTCAAGGTTCAGTTTACTTTTTCAAAAATATTTAAATCAATATTAAGAGTGTTCCTGAATTGGAAAAACATTAAATTGATCTGGATTTGTTTTGCGTAAAAGTAACTGAATGTATTGCTCAAATAAAAGCCATAGTGATTTGAATGCTGAAGATCTAAAATAAAAGCAGAATATGCTACAGAAATCTGTGGTTGCTGCAAGACCTGTTGATTTTATGCAGCACTTTTTGTATTATTGCTCAATGCATTGTTTTCTGGCTACAATGTGAGCAACAAGTTTGCTCAATTTTGTTCTTTATCTCTTGCTGCATTTGAGAACAATCAAAATGGCAAGTCATAACAGTCACTGGCTATGACTGGTTGTCATTGGAAGAAAAAGCAAACTTTATGTAGCTTAGAAGCAAAGCATGACTTGGTTTGTTATATTAGATACCTGTGTGTTAGTACTATTTGAAAAAAACATCCTTTTGAGCCAGTTGTTTTGATTGGGAAATTTCTATGTTTGTCTCTTTCTATTTACAGAAAATCAATGGCTCACCGTTTTCCAACAATGATGCCTGCTTTGCACTTGCCTATGCTGTAATAATGCTCAATACAGACCAACACAATCACAATGTTCGTAAGCAAAATGTACCAATGACATCAGAGGTGAGTGAATCCGATGCTGTATGGGTAAATGTCTTTTGCAAATATTTATTCACTTCATACTACTCTTTTGTTGAGAAGGCAAAGTATGGCTGGTACATGTTAACAAAAAACTCTATCCATTCTTGAATAATGATTAAAAACTGAATTTTGTTATCATAGAAGAAATGATAGACAGAAAAGCTACTTGAGAATTTCGATATAATTAGAGCATTGTGCTGTGGCTTAATTTGTAATTTTGATATCTGAGCCAGGTGTTTTTAAAGTAGATTATCTACTTTATTTTGTAATTTTGTTTTGTCAGGAAAGCAGGGCTTTCAATATCCCATAGTTCAGATGCTTCATTAATGATTTAAAGGCCTCTTACCACTTGTTACATTGTTTTAGAGCACTTAGGGACGCAGTGCTTCTGTTAACATTCATGGTCAGTTAAGGACTATTCATGCAATTTAATTTGCAAGGAACAGTGCCATTCCTTCAGGAAGATTTAATTCAGTAATGCCATCATATGGCTGTCAAGAAAAGTTAGTTTTAGTTGAAGAGATTGCATTTTGCAATATCTTCCTTACATTTTGGGTTTCTGGGTTTCATTGCAGGTTGGTAGTTGAGCTACTTGCATCTGTCGTTGGTCAGTTCAGTACATTTTCTCAACGGACAATTGTGTTCAATAATACTAGACTGAGGGAGGAAATTTGGACGTGTTCATCCAAGCAGGTCAAATGGGTCGTGCTCACTTTGGGATTGTACCACAGACCTGCCAACAGTCAGCAGGTGATAGAGTAGCAGAAATGTGAACAGATTATAGAAAATTATAAAAACAACATGGTTGTTGTGATGGGTGATTTTTAACTTCCCCTATTTTGATTGGGACTCGCTCAGTGCCAGGGGCCTGGATGAGGGACGATTTATGTTTTTTTGAAACAATACGTAAATAGTCCAATACGTAACTAGAAGGGGCCATAGTAGACCTGCTATTGGGGAATGAGCCTGGCCAGGTGATCGAATTTTCAATGGGAGTGCGTTTCAGGCACATTGACCATAATTCTGGAAGTTTTAAGCTTATATTGTTAAGGCTTGGTAACGTTATGGAACCCCTGGGAAAGGCTTGCAGCTGACCGCACGGGATGGTGAAGCACTCTGAACCAACACCTCAAAACAGGGGTAGAGAAGCTGATGAGTGCTGCAGCAATCAAGTGGGCACGAAGGAAGGAGTGCAGCAGCTCGAGCAACTCAATAATCACATACAGATGTGACCTATGTGACCAGTACTTTCACTCCAGCATTGGACTCTTCAGTCACAAGCAACTTCAGGGAAGCAGAAAGCTAGAGCAACGAGGATGCAACCCATGGTCAGCCATGACCAAAAGGGGTCTCACTCACGGCTAAGGATAAAGGTAGTCCTCAGGTGAAAGTCCTAAATTGGGGGAAGGTTAACTGCCATAATATTAGGCAGGAACTGGGGAATGTAAACTAGGTCAGCTGTTTGAAGGTAGGTCTAAATCTGTCATGTGGGAATTTTTTAAAGCTCAGTTGATTAGAGTTCAGGACCAGCAGGTTTCAGTGAAAATGAAGAATAAGCATGGCAAGGATTGGGAGCATTGGATGGTGAGAAATTGAGAGCTAAGTCAAAACAAAAAGGAAGGCATGCATAAGGTTTAGGAAAGACAGAGCTCTCAAAGATACAAAGATATCAGGAAAGAAATCAAATAAGGACTGAGGAAAGCTAAAATGGGCCATGAAATATCTTTGGCAGACAGGACTAAGGAAAATCGCAAGATATTTTATACATATATAAGGAGCAAGATGGAAGCTAGGGAAAGGGTAGGTTGACTGAAGGATAAAAGACGTAGTTTATATGTGGAGCTGGAGGAATGGGTGAGGGGTTAACAAATACTTTGCATCGGTGTTCACAAAGGAGAAGGACATGGTGAGTCTAGGAGTAGTATGTTGATATTCTAGGGTATGTCAAGGTAAAAAAAAAAGAGTTGTTAGATGTTTTTAAAAGCATTAAGGTGGACAAGTCCTCAGGATCTGATGGGATCTATCCCATAATGCTGAGGGAGGCAGGTGAGGAAATTGCTGGGGCTGGTATAAAATCTTTAAAGTTTATTTAGTCACAGAAGAGGTGCCAGAGGAGAATAGTTAACCATTGTTCCTTTGTTTAAGGGCAATAGTGATAATCTGTGTAATTACAAGCTGGTGAGCTTTATATCATTGGTAGGGAAATTATTGGAGAAGATTTTTAGAGGGAGGATTTACTCACATTTGGAAAATCATGGACTTATTAGCAATAGGCAGCATGGCTTTGAATGGGAAGGTTATCTCTCTCAAATTTGATTGAATTTTTTGAGGAAGTGGCAAAGATGATTGAGGGCAGGGTGTTAGATGTTGTCTCTTGGACTTTAGTGAGGCCTTTGGCAAGGTCCCTAATGTCAGGCTGATACAAAAGGTGAAGTCACATGGAATTGCAGTGAGCTGGTAAGATGGATACAGAACTGGCTTAGTGGTAGAAGACAGTGGCGTTGGAAGGTGGTTTTCTGACTGGAGATCTGTGACCAGTAGTGCTCCATCGGGATCAGTTCCGGGACTAGTATCATTTGTCAGGTACATAAATGATTTGGAGGAGTATGTAGACATCCTGAATAGTAAGTTTGCAGATGACACAAAAATTAGGGGAGCAGCAGATAGTGACGAGGATTACCAGAGAATGATTATAGATAGGCTGGAGACTTGGGGAAAGAAATGGCGAATGGAGTTCAATCCAGACAAATGAGAGATTATGCACTTTGGAAGATCTAATGCAGGAGGGAAGTCGACAATAAATGCTAGAACTCTTAGTAGCATCAAAATGCAGAGGGATCTCAGCGTACAGATCCACAGTTCTCTGAAAGTGGCAATAGAAGTGGATAACATGATTAAGAAGGCATATAATATACTTGCCTTCATTGATCAGGCATAGCTTTAAATTAAGGGGGGGTAGATATAGGACTGATGTTAGGGGTAGGTTCTTCACTCAGCGAGTCGTAAGTTCATGGAATGCCCTGCCAGTAGCAGTGGTGGACTCTCCCTCTTTATGGGTATTTAAGCGGGCATTGGACAGGTATATGGAGGATAGTGGGTTAGTGTAGGTTAGGTGGGCTTTGATCGGTGCAACATTGAGGGCCGAAGGGCCTGTACTGCACTGTATTCTTCGATGTTCAATGTTCGATGTTCTATAAAAATTGGCACGTCCTGTTTCAACTATACAGGAATTTAGTTAGGCCACATTTGGAATGTTGTATACAGTATTGGTCACCACACTACAAGAGTGATGTGGAGGCTTGGGAGAGGTACTGAAATGGTTTACCAGAAATGGTTTGGAGGATACAAGTTGTGAGGAGAGATTGAACAAACTTGGTTTTCAATTGTTCATTGAAGGGTAGGGGCTGACCTGATCGAAGCTTACAACATTATGAGAGGAGTGGATAGAATGAATATTCAGAGTCTTTTTCTCAGGACAGAAATGTCAAGCACTATTAGGTTTAAGTTAAAGGAAGTAAGTTGAATGGAGATGAGAGAGGGAAGATTTTGTTTTCCACACACAGGTTGGTAAGTACATGGAATGTACTACCGGTGGAGGTGGATACAGTAGCAGTGTTTAAGAGGCATCTTGACAGATAAATGAATTGACAAGGAATAGAGGCCAAAGACTTTAGTTTAGAAAGGAATCATGTGCTGTACAGTGGTGGACCAAAGGGCCTGTTCCTTTGCTGTACTATTTCTTGTTGAATTTTGATGATGGCTGTTTTTATTTAAGAAGTTAAAAGAAATACTTTCCTATGATACCTTTCATGCAACCAACATGTGGCAGTGTCTTTGCAGCCAATTACTTACTTTTATAATCATTGTTTCATAAGCATGCATGGCAGTTAATTTCCATGGATCAATAACCTCTAACTGTAAATGGTGATCATGTAACTGTTTTGGTCTCAGATTATTTGATCAAAACCCTCAAAGTATCATGGGATCTAATCTCACAGATGGGGCCTTGACTCAATATCTAATCTGAAAGGTGACCATTGGTCTACAATTCTGCAATTGTTACTGTTGTGTGAAAATTGTCAGCCCGGATCTGCTTTTGGAGCCCTTGTGGGGCATGATCATACCACCTTTTGACTTAGAATGGTAGTAACGCAACCTCTAAGTTAAAGTACTGTCAGGTACTGTAACATCATTTGGATCTTTAAAAGTTGATCATCACATAGTCCAGATCAAAATAAATTTAGGCAGCATGTTACTTCTCTGGAGTTGTACAACATAAAACACAGCAATGATGATTTTTTTTTGTTGCGCTCTAATACCTGAGTGGTTTAATTTTTTAAAAGAATTTTCTTCATGTTGTCTGCAATGTAATTAGTCAACAACTTCCACATCCCCTACCCTAAGTAAAATGTATTCATTTAAACTAATGGATTTGACTTTTGAAGGAATAGTCTTTGATATCCTTTCTGAGTTCCATTGGACTGGCATTATTTCTGATAATTATGCAAGATCTCTACCTTAATTAAGTGATAAAACCTAATGGATAGATGAAGAAGATTTAATTTTACCAATGTTACAAAGATCAACACTGAAGACTACCTTCTAATACTTCATGTTTGATAAATACTGAAGTAATTACATTTGTTCACTATAGCATAAGCTTTTAAATCCCTTTACATACCTAAAATGGTGCAGTATTTCATCAGATTGCCTGCTTGACCTGTTCCATGAAATCATTTTAATTAGCTGAAAGCTCAAATGTGTACAAGGACTACACCTACCCTTCATGTTGTTTATAGTAATGAAACTGAGTGATATATTTTCAATATTACTTTTATCCCACCCCCTTTTTAAATGTGCTTTAGGTAAGTAATGGCTGACCTTTGTGATTTGCGCCAATAATTTTTATTTTTTTGTTTTTTTTCTTGCTGTAGCAATTCAAAAAGAATTTGAAAGGAGTTAATGGCTCTAAAGATTTTGACCAAGATATGTTAGAGGACATATATAACGCAATCAGGTAAGTTTGTTTCACTAACAGCTTATACACCTCATCAGATTTTAATTGATATCAGAGAAATGCAGCCAACAGGCAAAACCTTCTAACTTTTTTTCAAGGATTTTTGAAGTCACATTTTATCTGTATAATATTTAAACAGACTGATTTATATTAATTTGTGGGGAGAATTTACAGGCAAACCACAGGGATACTTAACAGGACTGCATGTATTCATAGTGCAGGTGAAAACCTGGTCTGATAGCTTGTGAGTATTTGAAAATTATAACAAATAAAATTTCCCTCCAAACTTTGTTGGAAAAATAAAACAAAAATTATTTTATCATGAAGTGATATTGTCTGCAGATGCGCCTTCAATTGTTCTTACTCTTTTTTTTGCTCAGTTTTATTCCCCTCACTTCTTTGTCACCATCACTTTCCTCCTTCTTCAACATTTTCATTTGACTGCAACAGCTTTGCAGTTCAGGTAGAAGGAGCATGGCAATGACTTCCAGTCATGGTGGGAATTGCTGTTGCTTTATACTACAGAGAAGGTGTCTGATGATTTGATGTAGAGGTCAGAGGTGTCGACAGTTCTGGGTTCTGTGTTTGTAGATCTATCAATCAGTTACTCCGGATTTACGCTATTTCTCTTCTACCATGCTTGCTGTAGATTTAAACTTTGAACGCTGTTTTGTCAGCATAAGTGCACGTGATTGATGTGTAACTCATGTTTCCAACCATGCAACTTCCCTACAGTCAAAGCTTTACTGAGCGATCTACAATGCCCGATCTGATTCAATCAGGCTGTCCCAATGTATGATTTTCCACATGTCTGAGGAGATTGTGGCAAGTCAGGCACAGCTCAGATTTTTTTATCTAACTTAATGCAAAAAAAGGTGCCTCTATGTACCAACTTACTATGTCTTTGGGAAGAATTAGGCGAAGATCATGAATCAAATTTCCTGACTTATTGCCCTCTGTACCGCTTGCTATATTTGATCACTGTAATAGAATGGTTAAATGAATGAGCAAAATGTTGGAAGTGGAATATAATACAGGAGAATTGAGGTTATGGCACTTTGGTAGGAAGAATAGAGGAATTAAATATTATTTCAATGAAAAATGACTGCACAGATTGTTGCATAGAGGATTTGGAGGTCCATATGAATGAATCTCAAAAAGCTAGACTCCAAGCTCTCAAGGTGATATGAAAAGCAAATGGACAATTGGCCTTTACTTCAAAAGAAATGGAATATAAAAATAGGGAAGTCTTGTTAAAACTGTACAAGGCAGAAGCCACACCTCACCTGGAATGTTGTATTTTAGTCCCCTTATCATAAATTTCCAGGGGTAATTTATGAAGGTAGTGCAGGGTAGCTTCATTAGGTTGATCCAAGGTTCGAGGGATTTTCTTTTTTTTTTGTTTATTTACCTATTTTTCTATCAACCTAATGTTGGAGCAGGTGGGACTTGAACCCAGGCCTCCTAATCCAGGGACGGGGACACTACCACTGCACCATGATTGTCCCCCGAGAAGTTTTCTTATGAGCAGAGATTGATTAGGCTAGGCTTGTATTCACTTGAGTTTAGACAAATCAGGAAAGACCTTATTGAACGTTTAAGATTCTTGGGTGGGCTTGATAGGACAGATGCTGAAAGGTTGCTTCTCATTGTGGGAGAGTCTAAGACAAGAGGGGTTAATCTCAGAATAAGTGTTTTCCCATTTCAGAAAAAATTGGTGAGGGATGTCTTCTCTCAGAAGATATTCAAGAATTTTCAAGGCTGAGATAGACCTTGAATCGCAGAGAATCAAATAGCTACAGTGAAAAGGCAGGGAAGAGGAGTTGAGGATTGTGAAATCTACCACAGTCTCACTGAATGGCTGGGCAGATTTTATGGCCCAAATAAAGTTGTATGGTTTTAAGGTCTGTGAAGTGTTGGTATAACTTTATTATATAACTTGTTTTAAAGAAAGAAGCAATTCAATGGGGTAATACTGATTTTCAGTTGATAAAAAGTATCAAGTGTTACCTTTAAAGAGAGTTCAATCCGAGTTAGTGGGAGAGAACCCCTTGACCTGTTTCAGTAATGTAAAAAATGTATTTAATTCACTTCAAGGGCATATCACTATGGTAATAAATGAAAGACCACCCCGCGTGTATGAATAACCACGTAACAAGCTAAAGTAATATTTGACTGCTGGCATTTGGTCTAAGTTCATGTGTTCCTCATAAACCTGGGTAGCTGTGATGTGATTTTAAAAATAGAACAGGGTAATATTAAAGTTGTTGGAAAAGTCAGTCAGATGTTTGCAGGCTATTTATATTGTCACCTTGGCCATGTATACCAAATGGTTTACACATTTATACATAGTTCAATATTTATAAATTCATGTAAAACCTTAGGAAAGGAAGAACTTTGCCAGGAATTCTAGAAATTTAGCGATGAAACCTTTTAATTTAGCCTAATGCCAGGTATTGGTTGCTTTAAAGATTTAAGAGCACAAAGTGCCAGTGTTTCAGGATGTTCATACTTCAGACTCAGATGGTTTTAATCTGGAAACACAAGGAATTCACGATAATTAAAAGTTACTTTACTTTTGCCTTTAGCATTTAAAAACCCTTATCTGCACCATCTACAGAGATTAATGAGGGTTGTTTACTCATGGGAACATTTTACATTTCTAAAATTAACTCGGAAGTAAGAGCTAAGTATTTATATAGCAACTTATCAAATCTGTAGAGCATCCCAAAGCATTTTGCATTCAATGAGTTAATTTCTAACTTTAGCTGCTCTTGTTATGGAGGGATACATGGATTAAATATTTTACACAATCCACTATTGGAGTTGAAGATTTAAAGTTAGGATGCGTTTGTTTGCCAGCCTGATAAACAGCACAAAGCTTTTGAATTAGTTTTGATAAAGCCTGAAAAGTGGGGAAGAAAATCACAAAAAAAAGGCCTTTGAACCTAAGCCAGTGGCCAAGAACATCGGTTAATGGTTACTGAATATGTTAAATTCTTGTTATCCTGCAGGTTAAAGGATCTTTACCAGTGTTTTCAGAATAAATTTGGCCCCCTTCTCCATGAAAAGGGAAACCTAATATGTTTGCTTGACTAACTTTTTTATCAGGAAGTGCCGATAGCTGATGTGAAAACATTCCAGTGATTGAAACTGACCATTTTTTAGGCTGTAGAATTTGGGAAACAGCAGGTGAAAGATTTCCCCAATAAAATGACAGCATTTCTTAAAATCATATCATCTTAGATTATTAATGTTGGTTTAAACATCGAACCAAAAGACTGAAATAGTTGAAAATAGATTGGTACGTTACAGAACAATTTGCAGAATGTGGCAACTTAATATGATTTTAATTGGTATGTCTTATTGTTGCAATGATTTTAATACATGATTGTAATTTTTTGGAGGTTATTTTGGGTCCATATGACTGTTCATTGTTCCGAATTTACCTTTATATGCATATAGTAAACAAATTGAAAAATTAACTTGTCTCTGTAACTTTCCATGCCCTCAAATGAAACTTCTACAAAATTGGCATGAACATAATTATTTCCACTTTGGAGTAAAATGATAGTTGGTAAATAGGCTCAAAGAAAATTTGCTTATTATTTTCTGAACCAAATGTGATACAACTTTATTGGGTTGCTGTATGTGTTGGTACAGTACCTAAAATGATTTGCATCCCTTTATGACAGGAATGATGAGATTGTGATGCCAGAGGAACAAACTGGTTTTGTCAAGGAGAACTATGTATGGAATGTACTCTTGAATCGTGGGAGCTCACCGGAAGGCATTTTCCTCCACGTACCTCCTGGAACCTATGATCATGACCTATTCACCATGACTTGGGGTCCCACCATCGCCGCACTTTCTTATGTTTTTGACAAGAGCTTAGATGAAACAATAATACAGAAGGCGATATCTGGTTTCAGGTAAAGGTTTTGAAGAATTAATCTAGAATCTTGCACATAAACAATTATCCTTTTTTAATAAACAAGAGAACTCCACAGAAGTAAACAGGAATCCATTTTTGTCCAAAGGGCAAACGTAGATCAAGCACTACAAAAAAATTCAGTCATGGTTTGGCTGAATTCTGTGTGGAGCAGTGACAACTGATGTTCCTATATGTGCATGCGTGTGTGCGCTGCTGAGAAAAGTGGATCTTCAGAGTGAAGCACTCTCCTTCCATTATTGCTTTAGTGAAACTCCTTTCCTTATTGCAATTAAAACTGTTTCCAACACTGACTGCACTAGTAGCTTTGAGTTGTAAATTTGACCAGTTAAGTTATTTTTTCTGTGAGTGGACCACATTTTGAATCTTCGCTGTTGAATCCGATTGTGTTTGAGAAAGATTGACATCATCAGAAACTTCAATTGATCACAGAATGATCAAGATGTACAGCATAGATCAGACTCTTTGGTCCAACTTGCCTATGCCTACCAGATATTCTATGTTGATCTAGTCCAATTTGCCTGAGTTTGGCCCATATCCCTCTAAAGCCTTCCTATTCATATACCTATTCAGATGCCTTTTAAATGTTGTAATTGTATCAGCCTCCACCACTTCCTCTGGCAGCTCATTCCATACACATACCACACTCTGTGTGGAAAAAGTTGCCCTTCGGTCCCTTTTAAATCTTCCCTCCCTCACCTTAAACCTAAACCCTCTAGTTTTGGACTCCCTCCCCTGGGGGAAAGGCCTTGACTATTCCCCCTATTCATCCCCCTCATGATTTTATAAACTTCGCCTCTCAGCCTCTGACGCCCCGGAAAATATCCCCAGTCTATTCAGCGTCTTTCTACAGCTCAAACCGTCCAACGCTGGCAAAATCCTTGTAAATCTTTTCTGAACTCTTTCAAATTTCACAACATCTTTCCTACAGAATGGAGACCCAAATTAAACACAATGGTCCAAAAGTGACCTAACCAATGTCCAGTAGAGCTTGACATGACCTCCCAATTCCTGAACTCTATGAACTGATCAATAAAGGCAAGTGTCCCAAATGCTGCCTTTACTACTTTTTCTACTTGTGACTCAGTTTTCAAGGAACTATGAACCTGCACCCCAAGGTCTCTTTGTTTGGCAGCACTCACCAGGACCTTACTATTAATTATATATATCTTGCTCTGGTTTGCCTTACTAAAACACAACACCTCACATTTATCAAAAATCCAACTGTCACTCCTTGGCCCATTTACAGTCATCGAGTCATACAGATCTACAGCATGGAAAAAGACCCTTCGGTACAACCCGTCCATGCCGACCAGATATCCCAACCCAATCTAGTCCCACCTGCCAGTGCCTGGCCCATATCCCTCCAAACCTTTTCTATTCATATACCCATCCAAATGCCTCTTAAATGTTGCAATTGTACCAGCCTCCACCACTTCCTCTGGCAGCTCATTCCATACATGTACCACCCTCTGAGTGAAAAAGTTGCTCCATAAGTCTCTCTCCTATCTTTTCCCTCTCATCCTAAACCTATGCCCTCTAGTTCTGGACTCCCCGACCCCAGGGAAAAGACTTTGCCTATTTACCCTATCCGTGCCCCTCATAATTTTGTAAACCTCTATAAGTTCCCCCCCTCAGCCTCTGACGCTCCAGGGAAAACTCCCTTTCGCTCAAATCTTCCAACCCTGGCAACATCCTTGTAAATCTTTTCTGAACCCTTCCAAGTTTCACGTCTTTCCGATAGGAAGGAGACCAGAATTGCACGCAATATTCCAACAGTGGCCTAACCAATGTCCTGTACAGCTGCAACATGACCTCCCAACTCCTGTACTCAGTACTCTGACCAATAAAGGAAAGCATACCAAAATCTGCCTTCACTATCCTATCTACCTGCGACTCCACTTTCAAGGAGCTATGAACCTGCACTCCAAGGTCTCTTTTTGTTCAGCAACACTCCCTAGGACCTTACCATTAAGTGTAGAAGTCCTGCTAAGATTTGCTTTCCCAAAATGCAGCACCTCGCATTTGTCTGAATTAAACTCCATCTGCCACTTCTCAGCCCAATTGGACATCTGATCCAGATCCTGTTGTAATCTGAGGTAACCCTCTTCTCTGTCCACTCTTTCTCCAATTTTGATGTCATCTGCAAACTTACTAACTGTACCTCTTATGCTCGCATCCAAATCATTTATGTAAATGACAAAAAGTAGAGGACCCAGCACCGATCCTTGCGGCACTCCATTGGTCACAGGCCTCCAGTCTGAAAAACAACCCTCCACCACCACCCTCTGTCTTCTACCTTTGAGCCAGTTCTGTATCCAAATGGCTAGTTCCCCCTGTAATCCGTGAGATCTAACGTTGCTCATCAGTCTCATAAGGGGAACATTGTCGAACGCCTCACTGAAGTCCATATAGATCACACCTACCGCTCTGCCCTCATCAATCCTCTTTGTTACTTCCTCAAAAACTCAATCAAGTTTGTGAGACATGATTTCCCATGCACAAAGCCATGTTGACTCTTCCTAATCAGTCCTTGCCTTTCCAAATACGTGTACGTCCTGTCCCTCAGGATTCCCTCCAACAATTTGCCCACCACTGAGGTCAGGCTCACTGGTCTATAGTTTCCTGGCTTTTCCTTACTACCCTACTTAAACAGTGGCACCACGTTAGCCAACCTCTAGTGTTCCGGCACCTCACCTGTGACTATCGATGATACAAATATCTCAGCAAGAGGCCCAGCAATCACCTCTCTAGCTTCCCACAGAGATCTCGGGTACACCTGGCCAGGTCCTGGGGATTTATCCACTTTCATGTGTTTCAAGAATCCAGCACTTCCTCCTCTGTAATATGGGCATTTTGCAAGATGTCACCATCTATTTCCCTACAGTCTATATCTTCCATATCTTTTTCCAAAGTAAATACTGATGCAAAATACTCATTTAATATCTTACCCCATTTTCTGCGGCTCCACACACAGGCCTCCTTGCTGATCTTTGAGGGGTCCTATTCTCTCCCTAGTTACCCTTTTGTCCTTAATGTATTTGTAAAAGCTCTTTGTATTCTCCTAATTCTATTTGCCAAAGCTATCTCATGTCCCCTTTTTGCCCTCCTGATTTCCCTCTTAAGTGTACTCCTACTTACTTTATACTCTTCTAAGGATTCACTCGATCTATCCTGTCTATACCTTACGTATGCTTCCTTCTTTTTCTTAACCAAACCCTCAATTTCTTTAGTCATCCAGCATTCCTTTTACCTATCAGCCTTTCCTTTCGCCCTAACAGGAATATACTTTCTCTGGGTTCTCATTATCTCATTTCTGAAGGCTTCCCATTTTCCAGCCATCCCTTTACCTGCGAACATCTGTCCCCAATGAGCTTTCGAAAGTTCTTGCTTAATACCGTCAAAATTGGCCTTCCACCAATTTAGAACTCAACTTTTAGATCTGGTCTATCCTTTTCCATAATTATTTTAAATCGAATAGAAGTATGGTCGTTGGACACAAAGTGCTCCCCCACTGACACCTCAGTCACCTGCCCTGCCTTATTTCCCAAGAGTAGGTTAAGTTTTGCACCTGGAACTGACAACTGGAAGCGGCTGAGACAAACCACTACAAATGCCGGAGGAAACAACACAGAAGTGCTTCACAGGAGGCTCCCAAGCACTGAGGATGTCACCTAGACAGGGGACGAAACGTCCGCAACACAAATTCCCAGCTCGGCGAACAGAACCACAACAACGAGCACCCGAGCTACAAATCTTCTCACAAACTTTGAATTCTTACAGATAGCTGAGATCTCCTTATGTTTCTCAATTTCCCGCTGACTATTAGGGGTACAAGGTGCCTTTGTACTCCAAGGTGGCTTTCTTCTACGTCACCAATTTTGGTGTCATCTGCAAACTTACTAACTATACCTTCTGTATTCACATCCAAATCATTAAGATAAATGACAAAAAGCAGTTGATCCAGCAACAAACCTTGTGACACACCGCTGGTCACAGGCCTCCAGTCTGAAAATCAACCTTCCACTGCACCCTCTGTTTCCTACCTTTGAGCCAATTATGTATCCAAATGGCGAGTTCTGTATTCCATGTGATCTAATGTTGCCAACCAGTCTCCCATGTAGAACCTTGCCAAATGCCTTACTGTATTTCATTTAACTTGAACTCTACTCATTTAGCTATCTTGGTCGTTGTGTATTTCCAGACTGTTTCCAAATGTTAACTCTTGTTCTCCTTTGCTAATTAAGTTTAACCATTTGCTGTTTTCAGTCTTAAATACAAAAACAAAATATACTCCATTATTCGTAAATCCATTTAATTGAAATGTGAACACTGATTAGTAGTCCTGTTTAGTGATCATTTCTCTCTCTCTCTCCCATTTCTAGAAAATGTGCAATGATTTCAGCTCATTATGGACTAAGTGATGTGTTTGACAACCTTATAATTTCACTGTGCAAGTTTACAGCTCTTAGCAGTGAGGTTGGTACTTGATAAAACTTCAGTCTTTCAAATATGAAGATTTCTCTTAAATGTTGCTGAGGTAATTTAACAGACTATAACATTTGCTCTGATTTTGTTAGCAATAGTAATGAAGAAATTTATTTCAATCCAAGATTTAAATTTGGGTCAAGAGTTTCACTTTGTTTGTTTCTGGGTAGGAGTTTGGTGTTCATGGCAGTTAACTTTAAGAAAGTGCAGTATTCATGAGGGATACACTTAGGTCTATTCCTCACCCCTCCTTGTAAGGAATGATGCAGTATCATTGTCAGGCATCTTTGAGATGCCATCAATAATAAGTATTTTGGAATGTGATATGTGTTCTATTATGATATTTTGGTAAAATATCTTAGCTGGATGCAGATAATGAAAAAGAAGTAAAATAGAAGATCTAAAATTATTTGATTTTGAAGCTATCCAATGTTCATTTGACTTAACTATTAATTTGCCAGAATTACTGAATGGTGGGTGTCAGAATGGTGAACAGTTTCTACACACCAGGCTCCCAGAATCCAGATAGCAATATAAAAGTTGTCTAAGACAAACCTATGAAGTATAACAACCTATTTTCAACATTTTGTCTGTTTCAACATTAGCTTTTCTGCTTAACCGTAACTGACACCAGGTACCACATCATTCACAGGGCGACACGGTGGCTCAGTGGTTAGCACTGCTGCCTCACAGCACCAGGGTCCCAGGTTCGGTTCTAGCCTTGGGTGACTGTCTGTGTGGAGTTTGCACATTCTCCCCATGTCTGCGTGGGTTTTCTCCAGGTGCTCTGGTTTCCTCCCACAAGTCCAAAGATGTGCAGGTCAGGTGAATTGGCCATGCTAAATTGCCCAGAGTCTTTGGTGCATTAGCCAGAGGGAACATGGGACTGGGTGGGTTGCTGTTCGGAGGGTTGGTGTGGACTTGTTGGGTCAAAGGGCCTGTTTCCACACTGTAGGGAATTGAATCTAATCACTTCTAACCAATGAACTGATGTTATTTAACTTTAACATCTTTCCTGAGACCTTATTATTGTGTTTGACTCTTTTGAGGCATCTTTAGCAAATAGATTAACAGGAGATGGGTATGATGTTTGAAACAGGCTTATACGAGCAATGTAAATTATTGTTTTTGCCACAAGCCTTCAATGGCTCACTATTTTGGCCTCAATTTTCTCATGAAGGCTGGGAAGTATAAATAAATGAATCCCAACAAATTGTGAATTTTGGCTATATTTTGATACAGTATTATTGGACAGTGCATCTTAAAGTTGTAATCATTTAAATTATTTTTGTATTTCTAAATGTTTGTGCAGTCAGTTTGAATCTTCCATGGATGTGAAGTTTACAGTTTTGAATTGGATTATCTAGATTCTCTGGAAAAAATCTATCTACACTATGAGAAGTATAAAGCTTGAAAGATTTCTCTATAAAATTTGTATTGAATTTGCTTTCAGAATTGTCAAACAAAAGTAAGCAAATAGGTTTATGTAGGAAAGCAATCTTGAGGAAAGTGCAGAATTAATTAAAACTGTGTGCAGAATACCACAGCCCTACTTCAGGATGAGGAACCTTTTGAACATATGAATAAATTACTTTATTTAATGAGGTTTTAACATGGTATGACCGATTGCAAATTTAGTAGCATTAGTACTGTGAGCATTGAACTGGATATTGACAAAATCTACAAATGTAACGTGAAAGTTAAAATGAACAATTGAAAATTATAAGTCAACTGGTAAACAAATTTCTTGCGGTTTTAATAAAAAAAAGGACCAATCACCATAAATAGTCAGCACCAAGAGGACTTGGTGCTTAAGTAAGTTCACTAAAGTTTTGAATTGAGTAATTGTGGAGAAAGTTATATTATTTTTAACAAACCTATTACAATTAGACATTTTATAATGCATTGATATGCAGATATCTTCCATTTCTTTGAGTTTTATTGCAAATTCTTTCTAAATTCTGATCTGTCAAATGTCATTTGCTGGTAGATCATTCACTTGACGTTCGTATTGGCCTGAACAAGTGACTTGAACATTAACATTCTAATCTAATTTCAGCAGTTCATACTATTGATATTGTCCTCACTCTTGAGTTTCGAATAACATCTGCTTTGATAGAACAGTGGACATTACTTTCTGCTCTTTGCCTTAATAGCCCTGCTGATGAAAAGTGGTCAGTATGGTGAAATCTTGCTTCTCATTTGCCTCATGCCAGCTTTTCCTTTCATTTTGCCCCAAGTTTCTGTTTTTCTATCTCACTGCAATCCACATTGCTCATGTACTCTTCCTAATTGAAACTAATTCTGTGCTAATTGAATTTAATTTTTTTTCCCAGAGTTTGCAACCTGGGCTTGACTCCCTTTGATTAAATCTGCAGGATGCAAATTTGCTGTGCTGTCCACCAACCTGTTAATCCATCGTATTGTACTGTTTTCCTGCAGACTGTGGAAAACCTTCCAAATGTTTTTGGTAGCAATTCAAAGGCTCAACTTGCAGCCAAGACTGTGTTTAATTTATCTCATCGTCATGGTGACATTCTTCGAGAAGGATGGAAGAACATTGTGGAAGCAATGCTGCAGCTTTTCCGTGCTGAGCTATTGCCCAAAGCCATGGTGGAGGTAAACATTTTCTCCTCTCATCATTCAGTTAAATTCTGATCAATAGTTGTTACCTGTGCACAGAGAAGAAAATTGACATGTTTATCACAAAAATAAATGCCACTGTGTGTTTTCAGTTTTTAAAAAATATGCTCACCTACGGCAAATATATGACAGAAATCCAGATAGCTTTTGATGTGTCGACAAAAGCATGTTAAATATTTCACAGTATATTTTTCAGAAAGTGGTGACATAATTTTTACATCTCTCCTAAAATATTGAAATAAAATAATAGTAGAGGAAAGCAAAACTCTAATCTAATGATGTCCATATTATGCAAATTAATGAAATAAAAATTAATACTTAGAAATGTGCATTCATTTTTGAAAATAGTATTTCACATGGTGAGTTCCAGGAATTCTTTCAGTCATCTACAGATTGATATAACCAGCATAACTCTGCCCCGAATATTGAAAGCACAGTGTGATATCATTTCACTGGTACTGTACGAGACAATTTTCTCATTCTGATTAAATTAGTTGACAGAATGATTGTAACGTCTCATAACAGTATACATCAAGTGTCACAGCGAGAAATTGTAGCTCTGAGCCATCTATAAACTGCAACATCAACATCTGAACAGAACCAAAATTGGTTGATTTCTTTGGAACCCATTAATCAGAGCTCTCACTGGAAAATGAGAGATTCTGAAGGGTGCTTGACAGAGTAGATACAGAAGTTATTTTCCCAGCTGAAAATGTGGAATATAGTCCAAGAATAAGGACTTGATCATTTACTGCTGAGATGGGAAAGGGATTGTAATGTATTTTGGAGCAGATATCTGATTTAATCTTGCTTTATTTCTCAATTCTTAAATTGAAGGCTGTGCAAGACCAGTGTATTAAAGGAAGGAACAAAAGGTGAAGTCAGCTCCTTTAACTTTGTCATTAAAAGACAGCTAATGAATTTAATGCCAGTGTTAAAGATCTAAAAGAAGTGACAAGCATACAAAGGTTCTCTCATTTTGGCTTTGAAAAGAACTTGAAAAAGGCTGAAATGAATAACAGAGTTTCACAATAGGAGAGAACAATGTGGAATGAGAGTGGAAGAATTGATTGGGGCAGAAAAGTTTAGACCAGAGGACTGATGAAGAAGCAGAGAATGAGAAAATAAAGTACTAATGCTGAGGTTTGAGTTGAGCGCATTGCAGATCCTCAAGGATGGAAAGTTGGATTCGCATGAGATGAGGCAGTCCATGTGTTACCCAATGTGATGTTCACCCACACTGAATGGCATTGTTAACAAATAGATCTAGTCTGCTTTTGCTCAACAGCAAACTAGGTTATTCAGGATTTTAAACAGAAACAGATATTATGCAATGTATTGCTTCGTTTATAACCCTAAAATTTGCTTTTAGAGTCAGAGACGTACAGCACAGATACAGCCCCTTCGGTCCAACCAGTCCTTGCCGGCCATAATCCCAAATTGAATTAGTCTCACCTGCCTGTGCTTGGCCCATATCCCTCCAAACATTTCTTATTCATGTACTTCTCTAACTGTCTTTTAAATGTTGTAACTGTACCCGCATCCACCATTGATGAAACGAAGGACACATGACCTGCACAAAGAAACTTTATGCAGAATTGGCAAAAGGATGCAATAATTTTAGCTTTTTAGTTTCCAGTATCTGCTTTATACCTTTTGTTAATGTTTTCTCTAATTTGTTTTAAGGCAGTGGTTCAATCTTTGTGCAGTTGGGGTGGAGTATTATGGAATGTAGGCTGGCAACATGTGAATGAGAAGAACCATAGTTCTGTGTTAAAAGGCTGATATTACTGGAATTATAGCCAAATTAGTACCAATTTATACTTCCATGATTATCAGGAAGTTCTTAATCTGATGTCCTAAGCACTTAGCATTGGAAATTCAGTTCTTCACTGATACAAAATGCTGGTTATGTTAATCTGTTGAAATTTAAGCACAATATTAATCTCAGATACATTAACAGACTGTCGTGATTTAAAATCTGCTTAGTGCTAAATTAGCTTTAAATGCTTTGAATTGACTTGTTTATTTCAGCCTGTCAAGTCAAAAATCCCAGTTAATTCCTTTGTCAAAAACTCTGTCATAATTTGAGAAACCGATTTCAGTAAAAGGCATTTCAAACTCTAAATTGTGTTTCTTTTGATTTCAATCTAACACTGTAATAATTATAGCCTTGTAGAAATGCGCATTTTTTCTCAGTGAAATTCCATTGTAGCGGGGCTGGAATGATTGTAAAGTTATCCTCTCGAAAGTGCTGGGCCAACGGTTTATATTCAGGCAGGAATGGTTGGAATCGTGAATAGTTTTAGTGCAAGCTGTGTCTTTGTAATACTGCTGGAATTTCATTTTATGATGAGGTTTGACTTGTGTGTTTTAAGTAAAATTTAGTATAGTGCATTATCCTTGCTCATCACCCCAAGATGAAATGTTTTACCATGTTCCCCATATTAGATTAGTACAGCAGAAAAGTTGGTTGAGTATATAGGGGTTGTAGGCTGTAGGGCCCGTCGAGACCTTCAGAGAAAAAGTGATGAAATCATTTTGAGTAATAATAATAATATTTGAGTGCAACTGGTGAGCTTCATTTGCTTTGTAAATGTCACTGAATTTGAAAGGAGATTAATTTCAGGGCAGTGTCAAAAACAGCATCAGGATGATGCTGCTGAACAATGCATTGTTATAGTTGATGCCAGTGATCATGTTCAGTTCATAGTGATGACGGCTTTAGATTTGAAGACTTCTTACCTTCAATAGGGATGATTTCTCATTTTTACAAACATGCCTGAAGTTCTGAACCTTCTTTGTGTGGCGTGCATCCTTCAATTTGCTTGTATCTCCACCTGTTGAGTGTTTACACTTCTATTTATTCCTTCATGGAATGGAAATGTTTCTGGCTAGGCCAACACGTGTTGCTGAGTCCTTATCAAGGGCAATTAGGGATGCATAATAAATGCTAGCCAAATCGATGATGTCCACATCCCATTAACATATTAATAACCAAGTAACTCCAGCCAAATGAAAAGAAATCAAAGGAAGTGCTTTAATAAGTAGAGACTAGTCATTATTATCTAACTTTGCTGATAACAGTGTGACATTGCCACCTGCTGTTCAATTCCCAGATCGTTGATTTTCAATATTTCTGAATCTTTTTCTTCTGATTAAATAGGTCTGTTAAAAGCTTATGAAAAGTTCTTTCCAAATAGAAGTGGAGACAGCAGCCAAGTATAATATTCTCATGTTAAGATATGAAATAACACTGAAACGTTGACACAGAGGTTTCCAGATCTTAATTGTTTTGAAAACCTGATCATTTTGATATGAAGTAATGTTTTATTCTTTCCATTGTTGTTTAATCTTTAAATGTTCTTAATTGCTGTTGTACCTGTCTTGCATTACATAATTACTTAGTTATGCTGACAGTTTTAGCTTAAAGCCATTTCTAAACTTTGTTCTTAAGTTATTTAACTTAAATGCAAATGACCAATTATGATGCTGTAAATCAATTTGTTCGTGTAGGTTGAAGACTTTGTTGAACCCAATGGGAAAATCTCTCTCCAGCGTGAAGAAACCCCCTCAAATCGGTAGGATTTACTCTATTGAGTGACTAAAATTGTCCTTGACTTTGATGTTAGCTTTGCAGTGTTATTTGGAAATTAGCCGTGGTCTAAAAAGGACCATTAAACATTCAACTCCAGTAGACAGAGAATTTGTTAAAAATAATTTGAGGGGCTCCAATCACCCAGTGTGGAGCAAGGTGTGGAGGTAGAACCTGCATGATCTATCAGAATTGTGATGAGGTGTCATTCTATGTCACAGCCTCATCAACTGAGCACCACCCCCTCTCCTTTCAACTCTCGAATTACTTGTCCTGTTCATTTATTTTGATATGGAGAAAATGTGCAAATTGGTGTTTTTTTGCGTTTTTGTAGGGTAGTTGAAACCCACTGTAGTGCTCAAGTAAGGAAGAAAGTAACTAAATTCAGAAGGAAGCTTGAGGGAGAAAAGGTAGGGACGTAGAGGGATTGACTTGATAGCTGGAGAGAAATGTTTTGAGCGATATTGATGAGAGCAAAATGTGAGTGGGAAGATGAGGTTCGGCGCGGGGGGGTGTAGAAAAAGAAGAGTGGAGGGGAATTGTAGGGGAACAGAGGGAATGGAGGATGTTTGGCGAATTATTTGAGGGGACACATTCACTGGGTTTCATTACAGACCTGCAGCTTCCAAAAACCGCAACTACCTTTTTCTCACTCATCTGTTAGGTTTTTTCAATAAATAAACAAAATTGTTTCTCTTTGAACAAAAAAAAAGTCAACTTAATTCCCTGTGAATCTTCTTTTGTGTTACAAGTCAGCAGTTGTCCAGCCAATTTTAATCTTCAAATACTGGACAATTCTGGACAGTTAGTAGTGAAATGTGGGTTGAGCAGAGGGGACAGCAGTGGGAGTGCTGAGCAGTTTCTTAGAGTTTGAGTTCATGTTGTTAGATGGAAGTGGACTAAGGATGAATTTTATGTTCATTGCTTTGTCATGATATTCTGCTCCACCTTGACTTTTTGGGTGACAAACAAGCAGGATATGTACTAAATGGTATTAAGAGTTCATAGTTCAATATGTTGTTCTATTCCATTCTTGTTATTTAAAGCTACCATTGTAAAACGAGTTCTGTAAAATATATCGATCTGATATTAGATACTTTGTGCTACGCTGTAAACTTCTTGGGCAGTGTGGTTTTGGAAAAAAAGTGCATTTCTAAAAATAAATTGAATTAGATCGAGTGATTTCAAATATTATGTACTCAACCTGACCACATTTTCAACAAAGACGGACAGCACCCTTTAATGGCTTAAATTATTTTGAAATTTCTGCTACAATTTTTGTACAGCTTTTTGACAAAAAATATTTTCAGAATTTGCAGAGGCTGATATGTTTTCTTTTGGATTGCAGTGGAGAGTCCACAGTCCTTAGCTTTGTTAGTTGGCTCACATTAAGCGGTAATGAGCAATCCAGCCTGAGGGGACCATCTCTAGAGAATGAAGAGGCCAAACAAGCAGCTCTGGAATGCATTAAGGTAAATTTACTTCATGCTGCTTCACTGCCTGGAAGATCTTTTTTGACTTGGAAGATGGTTTATATTTGGTGGATGTTTGTAGTTGCTAATTATTAAATGCAGCTTAATCTTCAATGAAACTTGTGGTTTGAGAATAGGAAAATGGCACTTCCTTATCAATAGTTCATCAGCTCAGACTTACTGCTTTCTTCTAAAGATTTCTTCTTTCTTTCTCCTATTAATTTTGTTTATATCATTTTTAATGATCTTTTAATGGGTTGGGTGAGGATCAGCCTGAATTTTATTCTGAATATATCCTTATTAGTAGAGATCCAGAAGAATTTAAATGGCTCTCTTCCCAATGCGTGTTTATACTCGATGATGAAGGGAGGAGGTGATCACACATCAGTGACAGATTTTGAATTTAAATTGTGTAAATATCAGCATGCTCTGGGTAATGGCACCCTATGTAAATGCAACAATATATGCCTTTAATAAAGGTAAAGTTGCTATAGTCTTACCAGACCATAGGGCTACTCTAACTTTTTAACTGGACAGCAGATCAACAATTGCAGCAGCACATCATTTTCCAACTGTCTATCTCCTTCTACAGAATCAGTAGACCCAACTTCATCTTTCCCATCCCAAGATACGAGAGGAGCCACGAAACCAATCTTTCAAAGTCATTATAATATAATGGTAGCGCACTTTGTCATTGCTGTACCCTGAACTTGTTTCAGTTTTACAATCTCCTTCCTTACATTCTGTAAAAAAAAAATTAATTGACATTTACTTAAAAAAAATCCGATTCATATCCTGTCCTTTTTCCCCAAAAATTCGAGATATTCATGTAATGTGATTATTTTGCAAACAATTTCATGTTATTTGACTTCAAGTCACAGCAGTATGTATTTATTAGCTGAATATATGTTTGGCAGCATGGTATGCTATTCAGGTGAGTGACAATTAGTCATAAAAGCTGAAATTCCTGGAGAAACTCAGCAGTTTTGGCAGCATCTCTGGAGAGAAAATGGACTTAAAGTTTTGAGTCCAGTGACCCTTCAGAATTCTGTTTTCTTTCCATAGATGCTGCCAGAACTGCTGAGTTTCTCTAGCAATTTCAGTTTTTGTTTAAGATTTCTAGTATTGGTAGTTCTTTGTTTTATTTGAGTGACAACAAATGACAGCTGATCTTAGAATCTTCAGCTTTCTGATTTGACTTTTTCATTTTAGCAATGTGACCCTGAAAAGCTGATTACAGAGAGCAAATTCCTTCAGCTCGAGTCTCTTCAAGAATTGATGAAGGTAATTTATAAACAGTACACAAATGGGGATCGTCAGTGCAAGTGTTTCAAGATGGTGTTGGGTCTTAAGCATGGTCAGCTGCTAATGTATCCTGTCCCAGTAAAATGATTGTAATGAGGTAAATCCAAGCAATTACTTATTTGTCACAAAGATTGATGAATGTTGTTGGAGGACAAGTTGCAAGAAGTTGGTAAGGAGTTGAACAGATTAGGGTGTATAATTGATGCACATTACAGGGGCACGCCATATTGAACAAACACTTTTTAAAATGAAATTACAGGATTGGTCATGTTGCATTCATGATGTAACACTAGCTTAATTTTAATATTTATTCTTTGGAAATTTATAAGTTTGTTTTGATTAAAAAAGCTTTATTTTGGCCATATTCCATGTTAAAACGTATTTTTCTAATCTGGAATTTCATCAGGCTCTCATTTCTGTGACACCAGATGAGGAGACCTATGATGAAGAAGATGCTGCATTTTGCTTGGAGATGCTCCTGCGGATAGTGCTGGAGAACAGGTAATTGGGAAGCAGTTGGCCCATTTCAAGTTTGTCAATCTGTGATTAATCTCAGAAGCTAAATGCAAATCAGATTTATTGTCACTGAGGCATAGAGCAGAGAAAAAATCTGACCCTTCATTGGATTATTTTTGTTGTGGGGGTGTTGGAGAGTATGACAATGTCTCACCAATTGTTCCAGACAAGTTCTCCTTTATTTTCTGGATGAAACTGACAAGTATTAGCGCATATTTTCTTAGTTAACAGCCCATCACTGAAGTTTAGCTAATCTGTACAAGTTCTTATATTTTAAGACACACTCGTGAAGTATAGAGAAACCAGATTTCCAGAGATATACAAGAAACTGTTTGCAATTTTGAAAATTGCATTTCGTAAGTTACTTTAGGTGATTCAGGTGGAGATGATGAAATATATCACCAGAATCCTCCTTATGCTAATAAGATGCTTTCTTTTATCAGGAACATATTGTTTGAAAGTCATTTATCCAAACTTCCTGGTCCAGTTATTAAAGATTAGATTAGATTAGATTACTTAGTGTGGAAACAGGCCCTTCGGCCCAAAAAGTCCACACCGCGCCCGCCGAAGCGTAACCCACCCATACCCCTACATCTACATCTACCCCTGACCTAACACTACGGGCAATTTAGCATGGCCAATTCACCTGACCTGCACATCTTTGGACTGTGGGAGGAAACCGGAGCACCCGGAGGAAACCCACGCAGACACGGGGAGAACGTGCAAACTCCACACAGTCAGTCGCCTGAGGCGGGAATTGAACCCGGATCTCCGGCGCTGCGAGGCAGCAGTGCTAACCACTGTGCCACCGTGCCGCCCACAAAATATATTTAATATTTGAGCAAGTGGTGAGCAATGCTTAATTTAATTTGTCCTTTGTTATTCCTTGTTTAGCTTTCAGGGTTTAATGAGTAGCTATATTGTGGGCCTTCCCCTATTGAGTATCTAATTGAAAGTGGGGCCAAGATGTTACAGAAAACAGTAGATTTCCTATTTGTACATGATTTTTACAGCACAATTCTGTTGCTTTGCTTTCCTTTGAATAAAGGTTCTCTATGCTCCTTGAATCAACTTGGAGTTTCAATTTTGGGACCAAATATCTGGCTTCTTTGTGTGGCAGTGTTGGGTAACCTTAAGACTAGTAAAACATCATATTCTGTTATAGCTAACCAGACAGTTTATTCTTAAATGTTTCTTCTTCCAGTTTTTCAGGAAAAGAGTAATAAAATGACACCAATGAAAAATAAGATTACTTTTAAGTCCTCTTTCCTAACTAGTTGATTACATGATAGGTTAGGTTCAGCAGTTCCCTTCCTTGGAACAACATGTGTTAGTTATTTCTGCCATGTCTATGCCAGAGTTCCCAGTTTTCATGTCATATTTTATTCTTTGCCCTTGCACTTGAAGGGCATTCAAATGGCAGATAGAATGATGGTGAGAATTGTCAAATGGGTTTTGGGATTCTCCAATGCTTTACCTACATGGATCGAAGTTATCATCTAATGTCGCCAATTGGCAGTCATTGGATATTAGCAACACCACCTTCACCCACAGATGCCAAGTGGATGAGCTATGTTGGCCTCCTTCTGAAGATGGCAGCAGTCTTGAGTTTATTTGATTCACTCTTTATGAAATCAAGAAAAGGCTTGAGGATTTGGATACTGCAGTGGGCAGATGCAATGAGCCAAAAACCTTTTCTCTGAAGCGTAACAGTTCAGTGATTCCATAACTATTGACCAGAAATTGAATTAGACCAGCCATATATGGCTACAAAAGCAGGTCAAAGGCTGAGAATACTGCACTAACACTCCACTAAAGTATACTCCTGTGTACCACCCAAAAGACAGAATTCGGGAATGTGATGTGGTACTCTGCACTTGGCTGGATTCATGCAGTTCCAATAATACCATCCAAGCCAAAGCAGTCCTCTCAATTGGCACCACATCCACCGCCATAAACATTCAGTCCCTGCAATATAGTACAGTAGCAGCAATGTGTACCATTGTCAAACTTTACATGAGAGGCTGCATTTGATTTTTTTTCCTCTTTCATTCAAGAAATTAGTGAGTTAATTTTGGAAACATAAAATTTGCTGCAACAGTAAATGAAGTTGCAGAAAAATGTCCAAACTGATGATAATTTTTATTTTTAAGTTAGTTATTAATAAAAATGACCGTTAAATAAGGCCAAGCAGGAGAAAGAGCTAATAAAATCTTCTTTGTCTTTTTCAGTTAAGAAGCAGAATTAAAGAGAGAAACAAAAGTCTATGGCCTAAGTCCTGATCACTAAAGAAGGGGGTCAGAACATAGTTTTAAGGTCAGAGGGAAAAGACTTTAAAAAAGAACTGCGGGGTAACTTTCTCACGCAGAGGGTGGTACGGGTATGGAATGAGCTGCCAGAAGAAGTGGTGGAGGTTGGTGCAATTACAACATTTAAAAGGCATCTGGTTGAATATATAACAGGAGGAGTTTAGAGGGATATGAGCCAAATGCTGGCAAAAATCATATTGGGATGTCTGGTCGGTGTGGATGAGTTGAATCAAAAGGTTTGTTTCCATGCTGTATGACTGACTGAGCCAAGCTGAAGATTTGGTTTGAACTAACAGTGACTTTGGTTTGTCTCTGGTTAGTTCACACTCCATGCTGACCTTGGTGAAATTCATGTGAAAATAGGCTACCTTCTAATCTAGGTTCTCCTCTTACAGCCTTCATTGTGGACCTAGGTGGAAGGATCAAGTGGCACAATATTACCTGTCAGTCACTTGAGCCTGTGACATTTGATGATTAATATCAGCACGGGGTTCTGTTCTCTCTTCTTCCCCTACAAACTGGCCATGTACCAACCTGGCTATCTGATTCTCTTACATCAAGTTCTACCTTCATTACCCTCCCCTTTAAACCAATGAAATCTTCCCAATCCCTGTTCTGCAGATTTGCCACTTCCATGCTTCAAATTGATTGAAACCACTTTTTGTACTGCTCAAATTAGTATATTTCTCTCCCTTGTTTGCTGCTGATACACACTTAGAGAGTGTGTCTCTTTTCAAAATCTTCCAGTTATACTTGCATAGAGTTTGAACAATATCTTGAGTGAGTAACATTGGGTGCCTGGGTGGGCTGCATTGGGACCCAGAAACTGCCTGCTAGATAAGCCTGATCAAGAAGCAATGCAGCAACTCATCAAGGCTCCTTTGACAACATTTTTCAAACCCATGATTTCTAACACCAAGAAGAACAAGGGTAGCAGATGCACTTGAACGTCACCACCTGCAAAGTTCCCCTGTAAACAATGCACCATCCCGACTTGGAGCTATATTGCTTTTTCCTCACCATCTTTGGATGAAAATCCTGGAACTCTGGTAGCACATAGGTTTACTTATACCAAATGGACTGTGGCAGTTTAAGAAGGCAGCTTACCACCACCAACTTCTCAAGGGCAGTAAAAGCAGGCCTGGCCAGTGGCTCCTGCACCTATGAACAAAAATAAAAACACTCACCAGTCAAGAAGACTTTCATGGAATACCTCTGTCGATACTGCAACTGCAGGGATTCACATTTCTCCCACTCTGATTACTTCAGCAAAACCTGCATGAAGATGTGGTTTTCTTTTATTTAAACCCTTTTTGTTTCTCCTTCCATCCTAAAGAGATCGAGTTTCATTCGTCTGGCAGACTGTACGAGATCACCTCTACCAGTTGACTGTTCATGCAACAGAGCAGTGCTTTCTTGTGGAAAGAGCAGTTGTCGGTCTTCTCCGCCTGGCAATACGGTTACTGCGCAGAGAAGAGATCAGTCAACAGGTATTGAGAGAAACTGCAACTGAACTTATAATAATGAAGCTTTAAATTATTCTTTTTAACTTCAACTTGTTAACCCAGCCCTTTATTAATGGGCATTGATTGGATGTTTAAGTTTAACTTTGCAACTTAGGTCAAGATTTTAACTTGCTCAAAACCCATTCGCTTGTTGAGTTAAAACTGAACCAATAGAGTGAGAGAATATTGGAGCAAAGAGCTGTTGGCCCTTTGCACATGTCCACTTGGAAGAAAGTTTAATCATATTTCCATCCCTTTATCCATAGCCTTTTCAAATTGAATTTTCAAGATATTTTAGCCCCTTGTCTTAATGAAGAAATAAAAAAAAATTCTTTATTTTCTCCGAGTCCATAATAATTTTGAGCAGTCTACCCTAACCTCCTTTGTTCTACTGTAGAGAGTTCTTAGCTAAAACTTTCATTCTTGTTAATCTCTTGTCTGGTCTTTCCATGACTTTGACATCCTTCCCCAAATAAGGTGGCTAAATGACTGCCCAGCCAATAAGTTATGTAGTTTTTGTATTATTTCTCTTAGATTTAACCACTAGATTCTTCCAAATGGAAATTGAATCAATAGAATAGCAGCTATACAATTATCTTTCACAGAAAGATATCTTTTCAGCTATTTCAATTCTCTGCAACGCAGAGTTGATGCAGAAGGAATCACTTTTGGACTGACTAAGATACTTGCTGCAGCTTCTTGACTTTCATCTGTCAGAAAAGGCAAAGACCATAAGGCCAACCTCATGGATATTTAGGAAAATTCAGTGATGTCAATGGGAGAATTTTTTTTAACTGACACAAAGATAATGTGGAATATTTTGTACTCAATAAGATGTTTCCACTGCAGACTAGTGCTGTTCAACTTTATTAGCAACAAATGCACAAACATTGACACCCTCCACCACTGATTTACAAGTAGCAGCAGTGTGAATCATCTCGAAGATGCTCTATAACAACTCTCCAATGTTCCTTAGCACCTTTCAAATCAGTGAACACTAGCCTCTAGAAGCATAAGGGCAGCTATATAGAAACAATGTATAAACATCTGCAAATTCTCCTCCAAGCCACTAACTGATTTGGAAATCTATTACTGTTCTTTCACTATTTCTGGTCAAAATCCTGGAATTCCCTACCAAATAGTATTGTGGGTGTCCTTGTACCAAAAAGACTATGGTGCTTCAAGAAGGCATCGCACCACCACCTTCTCAAGGATAATTAGGGATGGGTAATAAATACCAGCGATGCCCAAATCCCCTGAATGAGACTCTTTTAAAAATTTGAGCACTACATATGAAACTCAGCAGATTTGATGTCTGGTAAAACACATTTCACTCTATACCCCAGAATCCCTCAGTCACAGGCTTGTAAATACCTTGTCAGTACTCCTACGCAAACAGCAAGTTGATCATTTGATTTTACAGAGACTCTGAAAAATAGAGAGTATATAAATTATTTGAGTAAATCTATTGCTTTCTTTCAAATAAAACTTCCCTTCTGTCATGAGTACTCAACATAATCCAATGAGAACTCATTTGGAGGAATGAAGAATCCAATCAACTGTTCCTGAGGCATTTGTGATTTTTTTTTGTGTACTCCTGTGATATGTTATCTAATGGCAGTTTTAATTAAGTTTCAAATACCAAAATAAAACCAATTGAATGAGTTTTTATATAGAATATTCCCTTAATTTTTTTCAGGTGCTGCTGTCCCTACGAGTTCTCCTCACGATGAAGCCAACTGTATTGTCACGAGTGAGCCGACAAATTGCATATGGTCTACATGAGCTGTTGAAGACCAATGCTGCCAACATTCACTCTAGTGATGATTGGTGTACCTTGTTTACGCTCTTAGAATGTATTGGAGCAGGAGTCAAACCTCCACCTGCTCTACAGATAACATCAGGAGTCGATAGCCATGATGCAGGTTAGATTTACAGAATTACTCCGTAAGAAGCCTCAGTGCTGTTACAGGGATAAGCTTTGCCTCCTGATAAACAGCTGGTGTTTGCTTCATTTCAGCTGTTTAAAAACAACAGGAACATGAGTAAAGGTAAGGGGAGGCAAAAATACAAGAACCTAAAGAGAATGGTATTCACCTGGTGCTTCAGCTACTTTTAATTGTAAACAGAGGCTTAAGAATCATCTTACTTGGTATATTTTATAAGACCCCTTTAATTTAGAAAGAACTCAATTAATACTGCTTGATCCAAATGTTGAATTTGACCTGAGTTTATAAGTATAAATAATGGC
The DNA here is from genome assembly GCF_047496795.1 of Chiloscyllium punctatum. Classification (NCBI taxonomy): domain Eukaryota; kingdom Metazoa; phylum Chordata; class Chondrichthyes; order Orectolobiformes; family Hemiscylliidae; genus Chiloscyllium; species Chiloscyllium punctatum. The sequence goes on from NC_092751.1 coordinate 106,861,654, forward strand.
AGATCTAATGATTGATAAGTAGCTTGTAACATTAATGCCAAGAAAGGTAATTAAATTTAAACGGTGAGTGATGTTTTCATTTTAAATGATATGAAGGAGGAAACTGGAGCAGTGTTTTATAATAATTAAACATTTAATATCCTTATCCATTTTAGTGATAACAAAAATGACAAATATTATCATTAGTGCTCTTCAATGAGAGAGTATTGCTGAGGTTTTGCAGCTAATGGAAAATGTCTGTTAAATATTTGCAACTTAAAACAGTTGAGAAAGATATTTTCCTTCTTAGATATACAGATTTTGCTTGTTTTATTAAAAAAAAACCCTTCCTATAGAATTGCTCAAGTTTGGTTTTTAAAGAGTACAATTCCCCCGACTACTGCTCTCTTGTTGTAAGTCTCAAAGTACATGTTACTGAACAGTGAGCAGGAGATGATCTATTTTTGAGTCTTTGGATCAAAGTTCACTCCACGTTACTGAGTGTTTGAACTTCTGTGTATAGTAAATGAACACAATGTCTGCAGTACTCCCACTGATCATATCTGCAATATCTTAGGATGTTGCCAATCCAAATTAGGTTCAACTGATTCAATGTAGGTCCACATATGGAGGTGTGGTTTTCAAATATATTTTAGTGCATCAAAATAAGTGTTACAGCAATGCACTAAAGTTTCCTTTCTAGATCGGGCATTTTGGAAAATCAGTGCACAAATGCTGTGAAATTGTCTGATTTGCAGATTTGTATATTTAAGGTCAGCTAAGATTTGGTCAGCCTCAATCCAACTTCTCAAGAGTAAATGACCAGAATTCATTAGATTCTGCATCCAGAACACCTGGATCCTTATGTTAGAAGCACAATACAGATTTATTAATTAAGATTTGTACTTGAGCTGGCCTTGTGCTAATAGCAATAAGCTGAGATTTTTGAAGCTCTTGTTTTAGACAGTTAGGGAAAATTTTCATTGTTTTCTGCCTATGTGCAGACTGAGCTGATTAGCCGGATTCATGTTGCTTATGTCCTTCAGTTTACAGGAGTTTAGATTAGATTACTTACAGTGTGGAAACAGCCCCTTGAGCCCAACAAGTCCACACCGCCCCACCGAAGCACAACCCACCCATACCCCTACATCTACATCTACCCCTTGCCTAACACTACGGGCAATTTAGCATGGCCAATTCACCTGACCTGCACATCTTTGGACTGTGGGAGGAAACCGGAGCACCCGGAGGAAACCCCTGCAGACATGGGGAGAATGTGCAAACTCCACACAGTCAGTCGCCTGAGGCGGGAATTGAACCCAGGTCTCTGGCGGTGTGAGGCAGCAGTGCTAACCATTGTGCCACCGTGCCGCCCACGGTGATAAATATCAGTGATGGCTTGCCTTCATATGGTGCCTTTGAACTAAACATAAAGCAATGTGTTTCAGAGGAGAGTTAACAGAGGAACATGGCTACTAAACCAAAAAGGGGGTGATGAAGCTTGGCCAAAAATCTCAGTTTTAAAGGGGGTTTTGAGGGAGGAGTGAGATGAAAAGAGGGATTCTGCAGTGAATTTCTGGATGGACAATAGCAGGCTGACTGACGGTCATGTAAGGAAAATGGAGGTTAGAATATTATGAAAAATGACAAAATCTGACTTGAGAGTCTCATCTGGTAATGGTGAAAGGACAAGCTTTTCAAAACCATTATATGGTAATGTTTCTGTAAATTTGTACCATGCAAACAGCAAGATCCCAGAATTCACAGGTTTGGGATGTGCATCTTACTGGTGAAATACAGTGCAGTTCAGCTGTTGACTGATGTAAAAATAAACAATTATTTCTCAGTGTTCTTCTTTCCCCTCCCATCAAAAAGAAAATACATCAGTACTTAGCATAAACCTTCAACACATTTTTTGCTGATTGATGCTATTGTGTTTCTTTACAGGTGCACAATCTGACAGTGAAATTGTATCTTACCATCCCAATGAAGTTAGTTCAGATCGTGGCTACACTTCAGACTCTGAAGTCTACACTGAACATGGCAAGCAGACTAAGGTACACCGCTCCGCCACTGATGTTGACATTGCCAGCAGTGGCTGGTTGGTGGTGAGTTGTACACTAGTGAACAATACACATTTCAATTTTTAGATATTTCCATGTTCAAGAAGCTATTGCAAAAAAAAGTTAAAAACTCATTGCAGTTCAATGAACAAGTAATGTAATAACCTGCAATAGCACAATCAAAATAGCATAAACACTGAGATAGCATTGAATACCACCTTCATCTTGTCATGTGGATATTAAATGCATTTGTCCATGATAGTGTAGCCTCCACTAAACTACAAAACACAAAAGGAACTCTTTGCTTCAACTCTTAGAACGAAACTATCCACTTAGTCTCTCTCCCCTTTCTTCGCAAGCTTGTAAATTCCATCTTTTTAAGCAATTTCTTTTTGAAAGTACTGCCACCCTTTCAGGCACTGCATTACAGATAACAACTCAGTGCATTTTTGAAAGAGGTCACCTCATCTCTCCTCTGGATCTTTTGCCAACTCCCTAAATTTCTGTCATCAGGTTACCATGGAAACTGTTTCAACTGAAGCAGTTCCCACCCTGTATAGGAAAAGCATGCTATTTATACATTTGTTTCAACCTGTCTACAAAGTTAAGACTTTTCTTTCTCCATGCCAGCTAACCTGTAACTTTGCAGCTGTTGCCTGCTGAGCTTGGAATTCTTTCATGGGATCTGATATTTGCTGGCAAAGTTGGTATATGTCGCTCATCCCTAATTACATTTACACTAAATGCATTGCTAGTCCATTTGAGAGGTTAGTTAAGACTTAACTGCAAGGGATAGATCAGTTGAGACGTGGTAGCAGATATTTATTTTTGAAAATACAGAAGTAATGCGTTCTAATGGAGAAGGAAAATTCAAAGGGGAGTAACCCCCACCTGTGGGTGTTAAAGAAGTTAAAGATAGTATCAAACTTGGGGAATAAACATATAATTAGCAACTGTTAGTAGTAGGTCAGAAGGTTGTACAGAATTTCAAGAAAAAGTAAATATTAATAAAAATATGAATGAGAGAACAATTAGAGTATGAGAGAAAGCTGTCCAGAAATATGAGAACAGATAGTACGATCTTCTGTCAATTTTACAAAGAAAACCAGTTAACAAAAGTGAGGGAATTCAAATGATTAATAATGGAAAATAAATAGATGGCATATAAATTATCAGGTATTTTACGTTGGTTTTTATCAGAGAGCATATCGAGCTCCGAGAGCTCCAGAATTAGCTGTAGACCAGGAAACTGAAGAGGAAAAATTCAAAATTACAATCAAGGGCATGGTACTCAGTAAATTGTTCAATTCATAGACTGTTAAGAGCTTAGATCATGAAGGACTTCACCCTGTGATTTTAAAATTAGTGGCTAGCGGGATCGTACATGAATTGGTTTAACACATCGGTTTTGATTTTTCACGACTTCGTAAATTTGGGAAAGGTTCCATCAGGTTAGAACATGAGTGCATGTAAGGATAGATGCAGAAAGCATAAAGTACACAAACCAATTTTGCTTTACATTTAACATAGGGAAAATTTTAGAAGCTATTATTAAAGAGATTATGGTAGGGCACTGAGAAAAATTGAAGATAGCGAGGCAGAGTTAACTTGGTTTTGTGAAAGGGAAATCATGTTTCACCAAATTATTGGGGTTGTCGGAGGAAGTAACGTGCTATGGATAAAGGGGAAAATGTTAAATTTACTATTTTTGGAATTCCAAGGCATTTGCAATTCCAAAGGTATTGTGGAAAATAAAAGCTCATAGTGCAGGGATAACATATTGGCATGGATAGAAGATTCGTAGTCAGGAATCCAAGAATTATTTCCTGGTTGACAGGATGTAATGAATGGTGTGCCATAGGGATTAGAGCAATCACCTTTTGCAATTTATGCAAGTGTTGGATGAAGGGATGAAGAAAAGGTTGCTACATTTTCTGATGGCACAACAACAGAATGAAAAGTAAGATGTAAAGAGAACATAAGGAAGCTACAAAGCGATGTATTGAAAGCAAGATACTGTGGATGATCAAGATCTGAAATGGAAACAAATACTGAAAAATATAATGCAGTGTCTGTGGAGAGAGAAAAAGTTCACATTTCAAGTTCAAAATGACACTACTTCAGAACTGCATATCCCACAAAGGGATATAGGTAGGTTAAGTGAATTAACAAGGGTGTGGCAAATGGAGTATAAAGTGGAAAAATATGAAATTGGCTGTTTTGGCAGGAAGAATACAAAATAAACAAGTTATTTAAATGATGAGAGATTGCAGAGGTTTCTGGATGTCCTGGTGAATGAAATGCAAACTGTTTGCAAGTACAGCAAAAAATAATTAGGAAAGTCAATAAAATATTATTTATTGCAAGAGGAATTGAATACAAAAGTAGTGGCAGTATGCTTCAGTTATACAGAGTAAGGGTGAGACCACATCTGGACTACAATATTAGGGGGTAGCATTTTGGTTCAGTGGTTAGCATGCTGCCTCACAGCGCCAGGGACCCAGGTTCAATTGCAGCCTTGGGAGATTATCTGTGTAGTTTATATGTTCTTCCTGTGTCTGCATGCATTTTCTCCGGATGCTCCGGTTTCCGCCCACAGTCCAAAGATGTGCAAGTTAAATGGATTGGCCATGGGAAATTGCCCATAGTGTCCAGGGATGTGCAGGCTAAGCAGATTAGCCATGGGGAAGTGCAGGGTTATGTGGATAGGGTGGGTCTAGGTGGGATGCTCTTCAAAGGTTGGTGTGGACTGGATGGGTCAAATGGACTCTTTCCGCACTGTAAGGATTCTGATATTGGTCTCCTTATTCAAGGATGTAAATGCATTGGAAGCAGCTAAGAGAAGGTTTATCAGATTGATACCTCGACTGGATGCTGAGGGAAGGTTGAACAAGCCAGACATTTATCTGCTGGAGTTCGGAAAAGTGAAAACAGATTTGTTTGAAACATATAAGCTCCAGAGGGATCTTAACGAGATAGTTAAGATGATACGCCCTCCTTGGGACAGTATAGAACAGTATGGGTCAATTTTAAAAATCACTGGTGGCCTACTTAAAACAGGGAACAGCAACATTTTTTGAATGTTTTGAGCCTTTGGATCTTTTTTCCTAAAAAAGCAATTTAAATAATTAGAGTCCTACAGCACGGAGACTGGCCCTTAGGCCCAGACTGGTCCACGCTGACCAAAATGTTTATCCACTCCATCCCATTTCCCTGAACTTTGCCCATATCCTTCTAAACCACTTTCATTGGCAACTCATTCCCTATGTGTACCACCCTCTGTGTAAAAATGTTGCCCCTCAGGTTCCCTTCTATTCTTTCCCCTCTAACCTTTAACTGATGCCCTCTAGTCCTTGAATCCCCAACCCTGGGAAAAGGACTGAGTGCATTCAGTCTATCCATGCCTCTCATGACCTTATACACTTCTATATGGTCCCCCCCTCAATCTCCTGCTCTCCAAAGAAAAAAAAAGTCTGAGCTTTTCCATTCTGCCCCAGTAACTCTGACCACTGAGTCCTGGCAACATCCTTGTAAATTTCTTCCAGTTTAATAACTAAAGCAGAATCTTTGAATATTTTCAGGACAGAGCTGATTGTTGATAAGTGAGGGAGTGCAAGGTTATCGGGTTGGATAGGAATGTAGATTTGAGATAACAATCCAATCAGCCATGAACTTATTGAATCGGTGAGCAGGTTCAAGAGGGCAAGTAGCCTACTTCTGTTGTTCATTTGTATGTGCACATGGACTCAGAAATAGGCCAGACGAGGTAAAGATGGCAGATTTCCTTCCTTAAAGTGCATTAGTGATCCAAACGGAATTGTTTCATGGTCACTGTTAATGGACAATTCAGATTGAGTTAACTGAATTTAAATACCACCACCTGCTGTGGAGCCCATATCCCCAGCCTCTGGGTGAGTGATCTAGAGCCCGTTGTCAGTATATGGTCACCGTCCCATCTCTGCTGTCAGGGTTGGCTTTTGGACTTTGTAATGAAATATTAGCTGGAGTCCTATCTGCCTATACAATGTTAGAGCTTTCATTCCGTCAGACAGTGCTGCATTTGAGCCCAGGTTATTTGGTTATCCAACCATCAACAGAGTCCTAACAGTCTGTGGGCATACTGGGGAATTTATTCATGGATTTTTTTTTTGTTTAAGGACTTTCTTTTTTGTACTAAAATCTGGCATTTCTGGAAGACCTTTTGGCAAAATCATCAACAATAAATACGAAACTGCCAGTTATCCTTGGTGTGATCTGAGAAGACGAACACTGTGGAGTTGATGGGCAGAGGACGCTGGCCACAGTGCACCTTTCCCCACCATCTGTCACACCCACAATTCTAGCAAATGGATAATTTTTTGAGCTAGCTCTTTAATGGCATTTGTGAGCCAGCTAAACAATAGGAATATTTTATGCTGCCTTTGTTTTGAATGCTTCTGCTGTCTATTATATTGTATTCCCCATAGGCATGGGACTCTGGGAAATTGCCAAAACTGATCTCAGTGACAGTCTTTTGGTCTTCATAGAACGATATTCTGAATGGGATTGAAATTGTTTATTTTTCCACTTTGTAATAACAGAAAATTTCAGATTAGATTTGTTGGTTTCCGAGTACCGAAACATTCTCTTCAAATAATTATTACTACCATTTTTACACAGGATGAAGTATTTTTGAATTGACGGTTATGTAATGTAAATAATTTTAGTAATTCTTAGAACAGATTACAGGACAATATTTGAGAATTAACTGCTTCTGTGAATTAATTGCCTGTGAAGTGTTAATGCTGCACCATTCGATCAGCTGCTGTGGTGGGATTTGAACCAGTGTCTGTAGTGCGTTAGCTTGAGCCTTTGGGTTATAAGTTCATTGACATTAATTATATTACACCACATCTCCATAATTGGAAGATAAATTTTTTTCACATATTGAAGGAAGAGTAATCCATCTCCTTAGCTACAGAAAATAGGAATACTGCACTTCTAGACGGTGCTTTCTTTTCTATTTTTCTTAATTAGTAATATGCTAATTTAGCCTGAGAAAATAATATGTAATGTAACTTTAAGTAACTTTGTTAATGAAGTAAATATCAAGATTTGAAGTATTACTTTGAAAAAAGATTTTAAGTCAAAGCAGATTTCCTACTATTTATGTGTCTGCACTCTGACTCACGCCACACCTTGTTTGTCCATTGCCCCGTGCTCCCTGAGTTACTCGGTCCTTCAATGCATGGAATTTAAAACACTCATCTTTTCTTGAGATCCCTTCAGGGACTTACCCACCACTTGCTTAGAACTCTGAGAACTCTCAGCTCCACCAATTCTTGCCTCCTGCATATCGTTGTAGGTCTGCAATAATCAGTAGCTGGATGACAATTGTATCATGCTGGACATTGTCCTGTATGTGAGATGATGAAGCAAGAATTGTATTTTGTTTGATATTTTATAAAGCCGTATTGTTCAGAACGATGTTGTTTGCAGGTGGGGAAAGATGATTTAGATCTCAGCAAACCTGGCCAAGGTACAAAGCAGACTCCTCCTCCTTTGGTCAATCAGTACAGCCTCACCCTCGGGCAGGATATGGGCTCACATGACACAAAGTCGCTCATCAAGTGTGTGGAATCACTGTCGTTTATTGTGAGGGATGCTGCTCATGTGACGCCAGAAAACTTTGAACTCGGTGTTAAAACGATTCGCATCTTTGTAGAAGCAAATCTCAACGGTGGTATGTTTGTACAAGCTTTTTCCCCCACTTTGTATTTTTTTTCAAAAAGATGTGTTCTTCATGTCCAGCAAATCATAACTACTTTGGGGACTGGTGGTCTATAGTTGTATTGTGCAAACTTATATTGCATGTGTAAAATATTTTACACTGAAGGGAGTGAATGATGCTAAAGCATGCTACCAAAGCCACAGTTCTATTTGTAACTGATTGGACAACACTTGGTCAAGGAAATTTGATTTAAAGAAACAAATCGATATGTAACCATTATGCTTAATAAACTCTAAGGGCCATTAATTTCAGAGTATGCCCACTTATTCTGAGGGGCTTTTGTGGTGCGTTGGTAGTGTCCCTAGCTCTGGACCAGCAGGCCTGAGTTCAAGTCCCAAATGTCATAACATTTCTGAGGAGGTTGATTAGAAATTATCTACCCACTTGTAATGCTTTTGTGCAATGTAGTCAGTAGTTACACTGAAAAACTTCTTTACAGAAAGTCATGCTGTTTTCCTGTGTTTTGGCTGGAAATGGCTATTCAGTTCCCAAATGGTTGAATATTTGTCAGATTTGTTTTTATACTGTTTGTCTTCATTAGCATATGTGTAACTTTTAGATGCTTGTAGCAAATATACTTAACCATACTTTTAAAAACATTTTTACCATACAGTAATATTAGCCTCGCTAGTGATGTATTGATGCACAGATGACAATATATTAGAACTACGTCCTGAATGAGGTGGCTTAGATTTAACAATGTTTGGAATATAAATGAAAATATTGTGCTCAGAGACCCTTTGCATTTTTAAATATATCAAGTTTATTTTAAATAAATCAAGATAGCAATCTTATAGTTGTATCAAGAGAATGCGAAGTCTCTCAAAGTTTGTGTTATCCCTCTCCAATTACTTTTTCATCTGAAGGTTCTTTGCTCAATACTAAACGATTTTATGTTCTAGTTTTTCTTATTTCTAAATAACACTGTTTCTAAAATTTGTGTTGCCTTATTGCAGGCTATAAAACCCATGAAAGGAAATCTAAAACATACAAGTTTGACAAATCCAACCGTTTGAAGAAGAAACAAAAGGAGAAGGAGAGTTCCATGAAACGCTCAAAGACTTTTAACCATCGCCCATCGCGATCACATAGTGACGATGATGAGGATGACAGTGTACCAGCAAGTTACCACACTGTGTCATTACAGGTTAGTCAGGATGTAAGTATAGCAGATCTTTCCCATTCCTGTGCTTGGTTCAAGCTATCTAGTATCAGCTTAGAATCTGATTTTTGGTTTTATTCCACTCACTTACCCTCCTCTTTTGCTCTAGAACTTCTGTCATTTTGTCCATTAAGTGATCAGATTATTCTGTCCTCATTCTTCCTGTTAATTGTCCCAGTCTCCTCCTTACCTTGGAATAAGTTATGCAGGTTATCTTTCCTGATTATCTGAACGTATCACCAAATGGTAGTAATAACCAGTCATTCTTGGGCATCTTATTACTGTAAGTTTGTTGATCCCCTTCCTCTTAGCTACGTTTTCAGAATTTAAAAACTGCATGTGCTTCAGGTGGCTGAATAAATAAGTTCAGGTTTTATTTAAGTTGAGAAGCATGTTGAAGCTGTCTTTTGACTATTTTCAGTGTCGGAGAGCTGTATACCCAACCTCTCCTGCAGATGAGCAATGGTCACAGTAGATGATGCTGCTCTCGATGTGGTCTTCTTTACATTGGGGAGACAGGACGCCAACTTGTGAAACATTTCAGAGAACATCTCCAGGGCGCACACACTAAACAGCCCCACCACTCTGTGGCTCAACACTTTAACTCCCCCTCCTAATCTGCCAAGGACATGCAGGTCCTGGGCCGCCTCCATCCTCAAACTGTAGCCACCCGACACCTGGAGGAGGAACACCACATCTTCCACCTGGGGACCCTCCAACCACACGGGATCATTATTGATTTTACCAGTTTTCCCACTTTCCCCTTCCCCACCTTATCCTAGATCCAACCTTCTAACTCTCCACCGCCCTCTTGAACTGTCCTAGCTGTCCATCTTCCTTCCCAACTATCCACTCCACCCTCCTCTCTGACTTATTACCCTCATCTACCTATCGCTCCCAGCTACCTCCCCCACTCCCACTACTCCCCTCCCATTCATCTCTCAGCCTCCTTGGGCCACCCCCTCATTCCTGATGAAGAGCTTATGCTCAAAACATCGACTGTCCTGTTCCTCTAATGCAGCCTGACCTGCTGTGCTTTTCCAGCACCACACACTTTTTGAATCTGATCTCCAGCATCTGCAGTCTTCACTTCCTCCTGTTTATTTTAGATTGTACTGTGTCATTAATTACTGAAGTGACGTGATTCAATCAAGTCGTGTTCTGCATGTAAATGAGTTTGTCATTTTTATTACAGCAGGGTATTAAAGTTGTTCAGTTGTAGGCATTGCAGCTCAGGCAAGCACAACTGATTGGAGAAGGAGTACAGTGCAGTTACCAGAATGAGATTGTGGCTAAAAAGGTTGAATTATGAGGATGGTAGGCATGGACGAGGTTTGTATTCCCTCACCTATAGAAGATTAGGACATGATTTAATTGAGTGCATAAGGTGACTAAAAGGATTAGAGTAGATAGAGAGCTTCTATTTCTTCTGGAGTCCAGTACACAGAGGTGTGGCCTTCAAATTAGAGCTAGCTCATTGAGCAGTGATGTCAGAAATCACTTCTTCACATAAACTGATCTTAAAAAGCCATTGAGGATGAGGATCAGTTAAAGGTTTTGAGATTTTTGTTAGACCAGGATATTACAAGTCATGGATCCAAGGTCAGTAAATGAGATTCTTATACAGATTAACCATAATTTCATTCAATGGCAAGAGATTCAAGAGGTTGAATGTCCACCTCATCTTCCTGTAGATTTAAACAAAAACATTGCATTTCTATCCATCAGTACTCGCTTGTAGGTAATTCTGTCTATCACAATTATTTGTCTGTGTTTCCTTCTCTTTCAGCTTCTGGATTTGATGCATACACTCCACACTCGGGCTGCCAGTATTTATAGCTCATGGGCTGAGGAACAGCGCCACTTGGAGTCAGCAGGAAGGAAAATTGAAGCTGATGCCAAAACTTTATGGTCTAATTGCTGGTGTCCACTGTTGCAAGGTAAGTCAGAGCTGCAGGAGCATAGAGCAATTGATTGTTCACATGTTTTCTTAATGGGAGCATCTTCTACTTTCCAAGAGCTCAGATGAAATTGACCAGTATTATGCCTATTTCAATTAATAAAGACTTTTCTAAACAAGACATAATTATATGTGAGCCTTGTAAAGCAATCACCTAATTTTCCAGTCATTACCCAAGCATATAAGATGTTTAACTGGTCTCCATAGCTCTTCTAGGATTGGAAAATCTGATCTTGTAATCCCTGAATATTTGTCCCTCTCTGCTGTGCACAATATGTAGGAAACACAGCTCCTCAGTAAGCAGGGACTAAAGAGTTCACAATAAGGTGTGGGAGTAATCAGAGAGCATTAAATGAAGACTCTGTGCATTGGCTACTGATTTTACAGGGAAGGATTGCTCATCTTTTTTCCTAACATATTCAGTACATTTTAAAGAATGTATGTCAGACACAATTGGCATATGAATTTTCTTGTTTCTAACTGCATATGAGTTGCAATTCAAGGCAACAATTGTCTAAACTTGCTGCTCTCCCAGCATTACTTCAGCTAGATTTGGGTTGCTTGACAAAATTACATTAACGTTACTGTGAAGCCAAAGCTGCTTTATGTTGCCAAACTGCAAGGTGTAACTGGAATAGTAAATTTCCAAATAAAGCTAAAATTCATTAAGTTTCAAGTATGCATTCATGGGATGTGGTGCCTGATGGTCAGCACTAAATTGCCTTGAGATGTTGGGCAAATGGATACAGCAGGGTGATCCAACAGTTCCCCTTGATTCTCATTCTTGAAAGAATACGTGGAGTCATGCCAGAATACTCTTCCACCTCAATGAGTTGAGGATGGGAGAGATATCAAGAAACAGAATCATCTTTTGTAGACCAAAAACAGAAGTTTTTGGAAAAACTTAGCAGATCTGGAAGCATCTGAGGAGAGAAAGCAGAGTTAATGTTTCAGGTCCAGTGACCTCCCCTTATTGGGCTCTTGTTTGCTGTGCATCATTTTCTTGAATAATCCTTTCCTGACAAAATATATTTCTGCCTTTTTGTGCGTATCTTATTCTTCATTGGTGCACTTTTTGATTCAAGTGGGTCTTTGCATTTCCAAGTTTATGGTAAGAAAGGTAATTGGCTATTATGGAAGATGACCCTACAATTTCCTTGGAGATTCGTATAGTTTATTAAGACAGAAGATTGAGATGCACAATCATGTTAAACTGTTGTACTAAGTAGCTGTGGCAGAGTATGTATTATAACCTATCCAGAGTTATTTGACTCTTACTCTTCAGTATCTGTCTCTTCAGGCATTGCTTGGCTTTGCTGTGATGCCAGACGTCAAGTCAGAATGCAAGCGCTTACTTACCTACAGAGAGCACTGTTAGTACACGACCTACAAACACTGGATGCTTTGGAATGGGAATCTTGCTTTAACAAGGTACGAATCAAGCACCCACATTTCGTCAAGTTGAAGATATTAATTCTTTTTAAATTTTAAATTGAAAAACCCTGCAGCTTTTACAAATCTGCTTTATGTTGTGTGATTTGTTTGCATAGGTGTTATTCCCACTATTGACTAAACTGTTAGAAAATATCAGCCCAGCTGATGTTGGAGGAATGGAAGAGACCAGAATGAGAGCTTCGACTCTGCTTTGCAAAGTGAGTTTGTCACCCTTGAGTGAAAGCTTTTAATTGAACATACGACAGGAAATAATGTTGGTAATTGATCAGATACTGTACATTGGTGTGTGTGTTTTGTCACATTACTTTGTTACACTAATCGGAAACCTGTGGATGTTTTGTATGGGGTGTAGGTTATTCAGTAAGATAATTAATAAACATTTCATTGGTTTTTACGTTTACATAGTACACAAAGCAATGTACACTGCTGGGTAATGTTGGGTTTGTGCATCATTGATGCTTTGGAGCAGTTTTCAGTAGCCAACTGTTTGCATTTTATAATCAACCAGAGTCTCCTATGTGGAGGTGGGGGAAGAAGACGATAATACACAAAGCTGAAAATGGGATGTAATTGGGCTGGGAAGTCCACCCTGTCATTTTCAACTCCGCTTTGGCCTCTGCAGTGAAAGATGTTCACTTCCTGCTAAGTTTTAATTTTCAATCATCAGCCAATTTAGTCAGATTTTGTTTTAAAAATACTTGATATTGAATCTAAAATCATTGTGATTTTTATCTTCGTCCAAAAATGAGCTCATTTGTTGACAAATGTTGAGTCTTATTCTGTATCTTCCATCACATCATTTTGTATTGATTAGTTGGCAACAATAAGTATAATTTCTGAAATTGAGAAATATAGCTACATGCTTTACAGATGATGGGGTACTTTCTCTTTATTAGAGCACTCCGATAAATAACTACTTTGTCAATTTCTGACAGAAAATCTATTTCCAATTGTGCAGCTCCAAAATGGTTGTTTTCGCACATCAGGTCACCTTTTCAGTGACGTGCCTGTAAGATCCTTCGTTGTCAATTGTTATTCATCAAGAGTGGAAAGAAACATTCTGATAAGTTCCAAGTATAAACTGGTACTATCTGAGCCTCGCAATTATTTCGATTTGCTTGTAGAGGTGGCCAGCACATTTGTGTTGCATAATGTATTTTGAGAACAACTGACTCTGTGCAGTAATATTTATTTTCTATCCACATAAAGGTTTTCCTCCAACACCTATCTCCACTGTTGTCTCTGTCAACGTTTGCTGCGCTTTGGTTAACGATCCTGGATTTCATGGATAAGTACATGCATGCAGGATCCAGTGACTTACTGGTATGGAAAACTTGTGGCAAAACATGCATAACATATTTTCAAAAGGCTTGCAGTATTCTTAAAAGAAGAAAATTCTTCCTGAAAAGCTGCCCATTCTTTCCATGTCTCTCAGAATTTTATTTTATTAATTGCATTGTAATTTATCTCGATTATTATTATCCCTATCTATGGTCCTTCAGTTTTGACCCCTCAAGTATTCTTGATTTTAGTTGATCCACCATTGGTGGCAATGCCTTCAGTCGCCCCAAACTCTGGAATTTATTTGCTAAATCTCTCTCTAACCATGTTTCTCAGGTGATCATTTCTACTAATCACCTATATGGCTCATTGTCACATTTTATTAAATACCAATGTGAAGTAGCTCCGACGTTTTGCTTTATTTAAAGACTTCTATATGATAAACATCTTCCTTGATAGGATAAAGATCGGTGGAGTTTAATATTATAATTGCAACCTGTATTTTAGAGTTCCTTCTAATTCTTCTACATTTGTTGTGCTCCAAACCATTGATACTTGTGAATGTAGCATTTATTCAAATGTGCTTTGGCTGGACCTTGATTGAAGTCTCATTACTAAGACTAAATAGTTTTAATTTTTAAAAGGGATTTTAGAAATTATTGGAAATGTTATTAAGTACATCGACTCTCTTTGCAACTTAATTTATCCAGTTTACTTCGGACAGTTGTAAATTTCAGTGACTTGTTGGATGCCAAAGCAATGAAGTGAACTGGGAATGTCAGAGATCCCCAAAAAATGCATTATACAAACTAACATGAATGTCCATAACTAATTACATACATAAAAATGTGAAAATGGTCATTTGAAATCACTAAAAGACATGTTTCTGTAATTTTTGTATCTTGAAAACAGCAGTTCATGTAATGGTGCTACAAAGATATATTTTTGTCAGTAGTGGGATAAATTACAGATGCTTTTTGAAAGCTGGTTGTCTGAAACAATTCATCTATTTATTTTTAGAAGTACATTTAGTGTTGATATTCAGTGAGAAAATATTTTGAAGGCATTTTGTATACAAGTATGTAAGCTTGTCTTTGTGAGCCTCTTGTTTGCATAGCAGCTGGCATTAATATCAAATGTTGATATTAACAGACTTTTGTGTTCTGATTGTGTTTATCTACCAATGAGGCAAGTGTAGCAAGAACATTTTGACCACTGAAATGAAAGGGAAGTGGGAAGTTTTGCATAACTTCAGTAACAAAGCATCTTCTGTAAGCCTTTATAGTTCTAACCAATGAGAAGGAAGTATCAGCACAAATTTAGAATCTGAGAGATCAAAGTCTGCAGTTTGTATATTTCTGGCAGTGTCTTTTCGATATCTGCTAAGTGATTGTCACAAAATGCTAGTTGCCACTGTAAAATATGCCATCAAAAATTCTAATGTGTTTTCTTCCATCCTGCTGTGCCATGCTGACACAGTTGGAAGCCATTCCAGAATCATTGAAGAACATGCTGCTGGTTATGGATACAGCTGGTATTTTCCATTGTGCAGATTCAAGGACTGGTTATTCCCAGCTTTGGGAGATTACATGGGAGAGAATAGATTGTTTCTTGCCTCAACTGAAGGATGAACTCTTTAAACAAACTGTTATTCAAGGTAAAATACTTCCACTGCATGCTTACTTGAGATTTGTTATCAAGTTCAAAGATGTCTGAATTCAATGTTCTTGTGCATGAAAAGATCACATAGTACAAAAATACAGGCTGAGAGTTATGCTGTATTCAATGCGATGCCAAAACTCCCAAATGGCTCTTCAACATAAATTACCAGAGTACTAAACCATGCAATGACAAAGGCAATTTTATATTAATTAGCTTGCTTTTAGAAATAAATCTAATGATTCAGTCACAAAAGTGCTGAAGATTTATTGGCTAAAATGGCATAACCAAATTATCAATTTAGGTCAAAGTTTCCTGAGCATCTTATTAGCATATTCCAGAGTTTAAAAGCTAGCACCATTTTCTTTAAGTACTGAAACTATCAAATCATTTATGCAGAAGAAAATATAATCATCAGTTTTTCATTTTTAATTATGCTTATTCTGATATGATGGTTGCATTGCAAGGAACTGGAAAACAAATGAAGTTCTTGACATCATAATAAAAAATATACTCCTAAAAATCCATTGTCTAGTCTACTTGGAACTGGTGAAAATGAAGGAATCTGTATTTTTTATTTTTACTTGGGGAGCAGCAATCTTAATGAATAGGTAGAGGTTTCTTTGAATTGGTCCAAAACATTGAGAAGACTCTGGAGTGATAGAAATGGACAGTCGTTTGCACCTGAATTTTCTCAAGCGTGTTTTGCCCCCAAAATCAGAATTGTTTCATAATTATACCTTTTCAGCACATTTTCAAACAGTTATCACTGATGCACTATTTTGTGGTTTATTTAGGACGTGTGGTTACTATGGTAAAAATCAATCCTGATGAAGGGCTTTTGCCCGAAACGTTGATTTCGCTGTTCGTTGGATGCTGCCTGAACTGCTGTGCTCTTCCAGCACCACTAATCCGTGTGGTTACTATGGCATTTCTGAGCAGGTCTTTTAAAAATAAAACTTGTTTCCCAAACAGTTTTACTTCCAAACATATCCTGCAATCTGAAAGAATGTGGATATGATCAGAAATGAATAATGATAGCAATAGTTCAGAAATATATTAAAGAAGCTGTATTTGTGCTTAATGTGAAAACATCTGAGGATTTTTATAATATCCCTGTATTCTCTATTGTTGAAACATATATTCAAACTTTGATTCAAGCTTTTGGGCAGTTTCTCTAATGAGTCACCTGTTGAAAATCCATTTGTACAAATGCTTGCACAGTGTCACCTGTGAAATGGTTTCAGTATTTAATTAAATAAAGAACTACCCGTGATACTACTTGACCAAATGAAATGATTACATTCATTCATGCAATAGGTGATACAAAAACTGACCTTATCTGATCTGTAACTATTTAGTTATTGTCACATTATTTTGCATTGCTTGGGTTATCAAAGTTGACTTTAATAGAACTTCAGATTATGTTTACTAAATGTTCTGTGGTTCTTTGATCTCTGGGTTATTTTATAAAAGCTTAAATTGAACTTCAAGAAATGCTGATTTTGTCAAAATAAGTTCATTGTGGTTAGTAGTTTCATCTCTTAAATCAGAAGATCAAGCTGTACACAAAAATTTGGACAGGAACTAGGATGGCACTCTAATGCAATACTGAGGGTATACTATACATATTCTGTATCTTTGAGATGTGAATTTAAATCAAGTCCTCGGATAAATTTAAAACAACTCCTAATTCTTCAAAGACCTTTTGCACAAATTTAGGGGTATGTCATCGTTTTAAGTGACTACTTCATCGGTTCTTCATGGACTGAAATGTCCTGAGGTTGTGAATGATTTATTCTTCCTGCAATCTCAATTAACTGAAGTAATAAAATAGAGTTCTACACAGTAGTGGGAGAAAGTGAGGATTAGAGATGCTGGAGAGTCAAAGTCACAAGGGGGTGCTGGAAAAGCATAGTCAGGCAGCATCTGAGTCAACATTTTGGGCATACGCTCCTTATTAGGAATGTCCTTGTGATGAAGGCCTTATGCCCAAAATGTCAACTCTTCTAAACAATGTGATTGTACTGATTTATTCTGCTGAGTCGCAAATAGGTCTAACTGCTGATCTTAGATTGATTGCTGTAGTATAAGAAACCTGATTAGATGCCTTTTCAAAGTTGAGCCAAAAATAAAAATAAATAAAAACTTATTTTTTATGAAAATGCTTGATGTACTTCACAGATCCTGTCCTTGGTCTCGTGGCTGAACCATCATCTCCAAATCTAATGCAGCAGGTTAGCAGTGCACAAACGTCTATCCTCCCAGGCCCGGAAACAAATCTATCTCCCAGTCAAATAACCGCATCAGAAAACCTTGCTGAGGCTAGTGCCAAAGGTGAGTAGGAGAGATTCAGTTCAATAATACCATCATGCTTGAAGCTAGTCACATCTTCCAGAAGTCTATATAATCAGCAAAGGTTTTACAGGGATGCTGTGGTTTTAAAATTTTATTTTCGTAGATTAGGTAAAAATACTTCGAAATTAGAATCTAGATATAACAGCATCAGGTTACCATTTTCTTTTATTGATTCAGCGATGTGGTTTTCACTGATTGGGTCACTCTTTATTGTCAATTCCTGTTTGGCCTTGAGAAGGTGTGGTGAGTTGCCTTCTTGAACTGCTGCAGACCCCAGTGTACCCATAGTGCTGTTAGGGAGTTCCAGGATTTTGACTTGGCAAAAATAAAGAGATTGTGATATATTTTCTTGTTCGGATGGTGAGTGACTTGGGAGGGGAACTTGCAGGTGGTGGTGTTCCCATGAATCATTTTCCCTTGTGCTTGTAGATGGATTTGGAAGGTGTTAAGACATCGTGGTACATGCCTGCAGTTAATCTTGTAGATAGTACACACTGCGACTACTGTGCATTGGTCCTGGAGGAAGTTGTGGATCCAGTGCCATTCAAATAGCTGTTTTGTTCTGCATAATCTTAAGGTTTGAGTGTTTTGGAACTGCACTCGTACTGGCAAGTAAAGAGTATCCTATCACACTCCTGCCTTCTAAGTGGTACACAGGCTTTGGTAGTCATGAAATGACTTAAAATGCGATAGGTTTCCTAGTTTCTTGCAGCTACAGTATTTAAATGGCTTAATCCAGTTCAGTATGTTGTTAATAATTGATAGGATGTTGATGGTGGGGATTCAGTGATAATAATGCTTTAAGTAGCAAGGGGTGATGGTTTGGTGCTCATTGCCTGGCACATATGCCATGCATGTTACATTTCAGTCATCACCTCATACCCTGGAAATTATCCAGATCCTGCTGCGTTTTGTATGTAGACTACTTAAAGTATTTGAGGAGTCATGAATGATGCAATCATCAGCAAACACTTTGTGACAAAAGGTCACTGAAATGTTAATTCTGTTTTGTTTACTCCGGATGCTTCCAGACATGCTGGGTGGAGATGTTGTTTTCCCCAAGTGGGAGAGTCTAGGACAAGAGGGTATGAGATTAGAACTTTGAACTTTATGAAGTTGACTCAAGTAGACGGTTTGCAGGTCAAGGGATGACTGACAAATGTGAGACCTTCAAAAGTGTGATAACAAGAGTTCAGAGACATTATTTCCTAATCTTACCAGCCATACCTTTTGCTCTAACAGGAACATAATCATATTGACGTTCTAGTCAAGAATAAAAAAGATTTAGTCAACAGGTATCAAGTGAATCTCTGGAGTATAAAGAGTATGGGACCTTCAAATCCAGCAGTAGGGATTGTGTCATAAGAGCGCCACGAGCAAAGGTTACTTTTTTTTTAAAAGGGGTAGTAAGTTTCAAAAATATTCTCTTATGAAAATGAATTTTTAAAGAATTACTTTGTTCCTTTTGAGAATCTCTAAAATTTGCTGTCTAATTTTGATTTATTTAATGTGTCTCAGAAACTGAAAATATACGTGTTGGAGGAACTCCCAGCCTTACACCATTAACAACTCCAATCTCTACACCAGTGAAGATGAATGTTGGACCAGAGAGTAATCAGTCACTACCCCAATCTCCATTAATTCTGCAGCCTCTTACTTCTTCACTGCAAGTTGGTGTTCCATCCATGCCTTTGCCTATTATACTTAATCCAGCTTTAATAGAAGCTACATCTCCTGTCCCACTGTTGTCCACCCCCTTACCAGCTACCACCACCACTGCATCTGAGGTCAACTAGACTGGACAAGAATCCATTTTTACACTTGCTTCAGAGAATAGTCTGTGCTTTTTGCTTCCCCAGTTTTGTCAGTGCACTCTCATAACTGAATTCTTTCTGTCCATTTTTTTGTTATAGTTCACCTCTATTTGAAATCAAAATTCACACACCCAGCTAGTGATTTTTATCAACCTAGTATTTTGTGTTTGTCAATAGCATTGCAGCTGCTCTTTCCAACTTCAGCTGTAAGGAACCACATTATTCTTAAACATGTTAAAGATGGGATGTTGGAGAACATCTGTGGTGCATTACAATTTTTTTTCATTCTGCTTCAGTTAGCAGTTACCAAATTACTAAACAAGAATTATTTCTCTTGGCTGTGATGTTCTCCCCCACCTTTCCCTGCCAACACACACAATCATTGCATTGACATTAAACATTAGTAATTATACTTTTTTGAGTGCAGCACAATATTTTAAAATGTAATTCAAAAGACATTTTTGTTGCAGCCCCTTCTGTCACTTTGGCTGATCTGTTAACCAATTAAATTGTACCACATAAAAGAATGGTAATGCAGAGAAAATTTAGTTATAATAAAATACAAGGTAGTTTTCATGGAAATCTGTGGCGAGGACAATTATTTTACTAAACCATTTCTACTGGTAAACTCCATGATCATCTTAGCACCATGGAATGAAGCTTGCTTCCTTTTCTAAGGCATGATCTACATTTTTGTCTCACCACCTCTCCCCCTTACCTCTGTTAACTTTCAATTAGCACTCTTATTAATCATTTGGCCTGTACTGAATGTTCCAGCTTTATTTATAAAGTCAACACTTTCTACACTGCACTCTAACTCTTAATAAATGTGATCTGGTTCAGAATTTTAAAGCATTACTGCAAAATTCTGTTGACGTTGTTAAAGATTAACTTGTACCACTTATTAGTTTCATTGACTTTAAATATTATAAAATCCTAGTGGGTATGTTGAGTCCTGCTTTAATATTCTTGTCCCCAGACCTTTTGCCATGCTGATACCCAAGATTAGCCATAAATGACCTACCATTGTTTACTCTAGGCATGAAAGGCCAAAGCTTGTGTAATTTGAGACCAACAATCTATATTTAAAAGTAGTTATATTACTTTGTTCCAGATTTTGTACATTTCAGTCTGATTTTAATTTAATGGTAATATCTAGAAAATGTCAGCAGGATCTTCTATGTATCTGCAAACTTTCATGATCTGTTCCACTGTATTGTAAGGTTGGTTAAGAACAAACATAATAAAGGTAATGTATATAAATAAAGAATGGTTAAAATTTAAATGTACTTTTTACAGAGTAATAAATATCAAATATAAAGGAAATTTATTTGATTGGTTGTTTGATTTAACTAGTAAATGCTCGGCTCAGAGTTGTGACCTCTGACAAATGAAACATTGAAACTTCAATACTGAATATCGATCTGTGTAAAAGTCTTCTCTTCACCTTTTGGACAAAAATTCCAAATTCCTGGTGCAAACCTCCTCATTTGAAGGTAGCTATTCAGCTATGCTTGGTAACACACAAAATTTATCACATCACTGATACACAATGTATTCCTAAACTTCAAATGACAAAATAGTACTAATAAAAACAGCACCTACACAAGTTCAAACTTTAGCTAATGAGATTGTAAAGTAGATAAATAATTGAGTTAGAGAATTCAAGATAATGGGAGAATTTAAGATATTAGGACATCACAGATTAAGATGCAAGTCTACCACATTGTTATTGTTAGATGAAGTTGCTAAATTATGTCAGTGAAAATTGTCAGAATTAACACTCTCAGGGACTAATCTTCGTCCTGAAATAAGTAAGAAAATGAGGTATTACGGATTTCAAAGCCAACATTGAATGATATACAAGGTGTATTAGAGGAACAGTTTTGTACTGTGACTGAAGACCAAGATTTAATAACATCTGATTAAACATTGACAAGAGAATGGATACAGATGTGTCTGTACTGGGCCACAGATGAGACCCTTAAGTTTTGATATGCCAACTCATGGTACAAAATGTTTGAGAGGAAACAGTTTAATGCAGATGACTGGCCATTAAAAGACCAGATTCATCAACATGCTGTTTATGTTCAACTTGACAAAGCTTAAGCTAATTGTGAATTTGAGAATTACTATTTTTTCTGTCAAATATCTCTATCATGATAGCATAGACAGGTGAAGGTGCTTCAAAAATAGACGTTACTTGCTGTAGGCAGATATTGTAGCCCCATTAGTTGAATAGCTGGTCCAGTTCAGTTTCCAGTCAATTGATAATGGGGGAATTCAGCAATGGTGATACCATTGAATATCATGGGATGATGGTTAGATTCTCTTGTTGGAGATGTTCATTGCAGGGCACTTGTGCGGTGCACATGTTACTTGCTGCCAGTCAGTCCAAGTTAGAATATTATCCAGATAGATTTACATAGTCATGGGCTTCAATATCTGACAAGTCTCAACATCCCCACTGCTGCCTTTACAATGGAAGAAAGGTCATTGATGAAGTAACCTACAACACTGAGGAGTTATGCAATGATGTCTTGGGGCAGAGATGACTGACCTTCAGCAATCCTAAGTGTTCTCTTTTGTGCTAGGTTTTTCTCCTATTTCCAGTGACTAGTTTTGTTTGGGCTTTTTCATGCCACACAGTCAAATGCAGCCTTAGTGTCAAGGGTACCTCAGTTCTGGAGTTCAGCAGCTTTGGCAGAACCCCAACTCTGTCAGAGAGCAAATTATTACTCAGCAAGTGATGCTTTATAGCATTTATTTTACTTTACTGATTTGAGCGTAGACTGAGGGAAAGGCAGGCTGCTTGGTTAGATCTGTCTTGATTTGTGTACACAGGACATACAATTGGCAACTGACTGGCATTGGAAAAATTGCCCAAGTATCGCTCTACTGAAACAGGTCTTCAGCACTGTTGCTGGAATATTGTCTAGGGCACATAACCTTGGGAGTAGTCAATGGCTTCAGCCATGTCTTGATATCACAAAGCAATTGCTTCTCCTGCCCTCTCAACATAAAACCCACTATTTTCTAGCCCCCTCCAGTTCAAAGTGTTATATTTTTAAAAAAAGTTTCTCTTTCCACAGATGCTGCTAGATCTGAGTTTTTCCATTTTTGGTTTGTTTACGGCTACAAATTCTGAAGTAGCAAATTGAATATTAGTTGTGTACATAGGCTTTAAAAAGTCTCATTCTACTTTTACACATGTAATTATGTTCGCTACCAAAATATCTGTAGAAACTGTATTCCAATGCTACCTAACATGTTTGAGATTGGGTGTGCCATTAAGCTACATTTATTGATTCATATTCTGACAACATGACCTCATTAATACAGCTGCCACATGGGGAAGGTAGTTTGCAATGACTATCTGGTGATATCCAAACTGTAAAGGTGCTGAATGTTTAAATACTGCTAAATGCTGGTTTTCCCCTTGAATTAGTATACTTGGGAATTGAACCTAGATAAAATGCTTCAGTGAAATACATCTTTTTTCAGCAAGTCAAATTCTTTACAACAATTTCTATTTGAACATTTCTTCATTCTTTTAGCATACGTTAACACCAAGTCTAATCTTGTACTCCTCTCATATTCCCAGAGTAGATTTGTTGTAATCGTACATACTATGATGTAGTTAAGGTGCTTTCTTTACAATGCTGGAAATGTCAGTTAATTTTCCCTGCATTTTCTGATAGTAAAAAGGTCCCCACAATACAAAATGCTGTTGTAATGTGCCTATCTTAAATTTTGAACAATGTGTGGCTGAAATGTTTGCTTCACTAGAAATGACAAAAAAAGCTTCAAATCTTGTGCTAGTGTCTTTTTAAAAAATCTGTAACAGTCAAGAATTGTACTAAGAAAAACCACAAGTGCTCAGTTAATTTTTTTTTTAAAAAGAAGAAAGTCAACACACTTGAGCATAATGTCAAATTAAGATTACATTAAACAATGTTAAATAGACTTATTCATTAAGGACAAATCAGCTGCAGTTATGTGCAGCTTAAGTGCCATTTTCCACTTCAAAAAAAGTACTTAATGTCATGTCAGATTTGCTACATATTTCCTTATAATAGACTACCTTCCTATCTAATATCAGAACCCCAATACAAATCTTTTTTCATTTTTATTTTTTTTTAAAAAGCCACACTATCAAACTACAGCAAACAGATACAGAGAGACAATGCAGCCAACCTGCTGCTTCATTTGTTCCTTTACACACTGGAATGTAAAACCAATGCACTAGCTTAACAAAAAGGAAACTTAAAAAACACATATACATGGAATCATAAAACAAACTTCCACAAACCTTTTTTGAAAAGTTTAAGTATCTGTAAAATCACCAAAAAAAAAGAAAAAGATGCACAGTATCAAGGTTGTTTTCTGATTTCCACCCCCCTCCACTGAAGTAAATTTCAAACTTTTGCCTGCTTGGGAGGAGTTCTATAAAAAAATGTAATCAAAGTTCAGACTTCAAATTTCAGAATATGTTCTTGATAACAGCTCATAATTTGCACCTTCTCATTTACTTCTTAAACATACACACCCACACACGCGCACACAAATCTGTATTATCAGACAAAAAGCTGTTAAAATCCCCAGCTTTCCATTCTTAAAAAAAAATTAAAAACACATTACTTTGTGTCAAGTCTTGCCATTTCCTGCACATAGATACCGATGCTTTCACTGTCGAATAAGACAAAAAATATGTTCTTCAGCGATGACGACGTTGTGTTAACAAAATAATTGGAGATGGCCTTGAGGATGAGCTGTGCTGCGATATGCTTTGGGAAACAATTTCTGAAGGTAAGAAAGCAAATGAACTATTACTTCATTTATTACACTTCATTTCAACATTACTACAGCAATAGACATGGTGAATGTGTATCAAAGACTCATAAAAGGCAAAACTGTGTAATGCTTTGCAGATTGACAACTTCAGGATTGTATATAACAGCCTATTTATTGATTTATCAATTTGAAATTGGTAACACTAGACTGTTCAATGGCCAGTTACAACATTAATTGGAAACATCCCATTCTAGAAAACATAATATTGAGTGCACACAACATGGATTCATGTGAGACTACGAATACTTGGCAGTATTATCATGAACCATAATGAAGATTTATGGAATTTTAAAATTAAGAGCTTTGCTGTACTGATTAGGCAAAGAACTTTTGAGAATTTTAAAAGAATTTTGGTCAGTTATAAATTTCTTTTACTCATGCAATTTGTATTAGAGGTCACTGCATCTTTAAAAATGGAAGTGGTATCAGTTTTGGATTGTCATCAGGAGACAAAGTGTCAAAGTTCTCTAAAATAATAAAATGCAAGGGACAAGAGCATTTTGCTATCAATTCACTGAAAAATAAGTATCCCAATTGCTTCTGTGAACAAAAACATTTGCTAGGGGGAGTTTTGCAAGTAACTAACCTTATTAACAGGTTTAAATTAATGGACTCCCACAAATGCCCAGCTGCATGAAAAACCTTTCGTTCTACCAAACAAAATGTTGTTCCCAAATGCAATGTTGTTTGAGTTAGAACAATATAAATTTCTTGATGTCTTAGTTATTATTCAGGGTATCTATTTTGTTCTCCAATTTTCCACAAAGGTCTCCTGAGTGTCTGACCCAGGTTACAATTTTTGTATGGAGTGAGAAAAACAGTTTTCTTAAGTGCCTTCCTGTCAATTGCAACTTCAGATTGACCAAAGGAGAAATAAGCACCAATAATACAGCAAAATTATCCATGACACAACAACACAGTCTGACTGCTCATCGTCAAGTTTCATCCACAAAGTTGTTGGCCATGATGTTCACGTCTTTAGAACAATTTGTCTTCAGTCAAAGAAGCAGTACATGATTTAAACCACTTGCACTACTGCTGCATCAGTGCACAAACTCCATGGAAAATGTTAACAGTGGAGGTTTTCTATCATATTGGCTGTCTCAAATTATCTTCAGAGATGAGCAAGAGCCCATGTGGGAATCCAGTTCTGTATTTGGTTCAAGTCTCCACCTGAATCTCTCTGGGACCAATACCTTTAACCATTTCCAACTAGAACAGTGTTAAGCGTGCAGTATTACTTTAGTATTTTGCAGACTCATGGCCATTATGTAATGCATCCAAGGACTGTCAGAATCAAGGTTAGAGGCCAACTCAGTGCCATAAAGTGTGACATGAGAACACATTGTTGCTTTGAGCTCTGTCTAGAACATTCATGTTCAGGTCCAGAAATCTGCAGATCATGACAACAAAGTGACAGGTAACAAGAGGGGTTACCATCCTTGTCTTTCATATTTAAATGGCAGTGGGAAGACTAAGTATCGATATTATCTTTAGTTGGTACACGTTTTGGTTTTGAAAAGCTACCACCTGCCCTACGTCTATGTTGCAGTGGATCACCTCCAGCTGCACATTTGACCAATTCTAATCCATAGCCAAGCAGAAGCATTTGAACTGCTGCAAATAGTGTCAGACTTCCCTGAATTTTCAACAGCATCATTCTGTCAGATTAATATGTTTCATAACATTGCAAAGTGTTTACCCTGATCAACCATTAATGTCTTTTTAATAAAATGAAGGCTTTGAGGAAACATTTAAGCAGTTATTTGGTGGATCAGAGTTTCTAGTTAACCAGTGAAATAGTTTTAAACAAGATTAAGGAATTACTAGGTACGAATAGTGGTGGTCTCTCAAAGCACCAAGTTTGGCAACCTACCCTATCTAATAGTAATGAACAATCTTCAGGTTCAAGGATAATATTAAATATGTGCATGACCACCATAGTAGAAGCAGTTGAACATCCTACCTTGATTGGTTTGCAGACCGACCTGAAGCTCGAGAGCTGGTCCTGTCCATTGACATGGAAATCAACCCCAAAAGACAAAAGAGTTTATTATTAATT
This sequence comes from Chiloscyllium punctatum, assembly GCF_047496795.1. Lineage (NCBI taxonomy): Eukaryota > Metazoa > Chordata > Chondrichthyes > Orectolobiformes > Hemiscylliidae > Chiloscyllium > Chiloscyllium punctatum. The sequence continues at coordinate 106,888,071 of NC_092751.1, forward strand.
TTAGGAGGGGGGTGATCTACATTGAGAGATCCCACCGTGAAATCTGCATAAAATTACAGAACAGAAACAGGCCTTTTGGCCCAACTGATCCAAGCTCCACATGAGCCTTCTGCCACCCCATTTCAGTGGTGCTCTTCCAAAGGCATACCTTCAATTCAACTTAGTCAGCAACTGGAGGGGCAATGGGCTATATCAGATTTGTGGTTTAGCTTAGTGCCAAAACCAAGTTGTTACAATTTCGTGTTTGTTAGGCAAAATAATTAGCAAAACTGGAATGTGTTAATGATCACTAGCAGACTGCAGAAAGTTTGTTGCAAAGGATCTGTAATGTTTACTTGTTTACCTTTGAGAAGTGATGACATTTAATATCAGAGTAAAGAATGAAATGTCCTTCACTTTAAGCTCAAAATGGAGACTGTGCTTAACACAGTCTTTCTTCTCTATTTTAGAAATTTCTGTCTACAACCGTTTACCATTACAAGTTTTAATATTTATTTATGGGAGTGGGGTCAGTTAGCTCAGTCGACTGAACGCTGGTTTGCGGTGCAAAATAATGCCAATGGCGTTTGTTCAATTCCTGCACCGGCTGAGGTTATCATGAAGGACTCTCTTGCTCAACCTTTCCTCTGACCATAGTGACCCTTGGGTTAAACCACCACCACCACAGAAGCTGCCTTATGGTCCAGTAGGACTACAGTGACTTTATCTACTTTATGTATGGCAGTAGTTGTTAACTGCCTGAAAAACCAACTAGTCATTTATATAGTTTCAGGAATCAAACTATGGTCACGTGGCAACTTTGTTTAAATTTGTGTGTTCTCACACCTTTCCCCGACTTTTAACTTCTTTCAACCTACAAATCATTGAAAACTCTGGACTCTTAGTTAATCCCCACTTCCTTCAGACATCCAGAATCTAAGTTCTGCAATTTCTTTACAAAATTGATGTTCCTCCACCATTAAGGCATTACTCAACACCTCATTGATGCTTGTTCCACTGTCTTCACCTTTAGGCTGGTGCCAGTTTTTATATTATTCCCCTATTAAACAGAGACTACTTGTTGTATTAAAAGGCACTATATAAAACATTTGTTGAGGCAAATATCAGAAATGACATGCATGACTTTAGGCAACTAGACCCAGCTGCAGACCCTTTACTCCTCTCAACAAATAAGATTAAGTGGGACAAAATTAATGACCACATTTTAGGTATGTCCTGTAAATCCAAATTCTACCCTAATTCCTCCCACAGTTTGAGATTGAGCAGCAGAGTGACTCATTGGTTAGCACTGGTGCCTCAGTGCCAGGAACCTGGGTTTGATCCCAGCTTCAGGCAACTGGGTGGGTTTCTGTCAGATGCTCCAGTTTCCTTCCAGTCCAGAGATGTGCAAGTTCAGTTGATTGGCCAGCCTTAATTGCCCAAAGCATTCAGGGATGTGCAAGCTGAGTGGGTTAGCCATAGGAAAACGTAGGTTACAGAGATGGGGTGGTCTAAGTGGGATGCTCTTCGGAGGGTGGGTGTGGACCCATTGGGCTGAATGGCCTGTTTCCACACTGTAGGGATTCCACAATTCTATGAGACAGACTATAGGATGAGTTTACACTGCCTTTGTCAAGACATGGGACAAAATTACATTTAAGGAAGAAGATGTATTTCCGCAATGTTAGCCACAGGATCCTCAGGGAAAAGCAGAGAGTTTAACTATTTGTATCTTAAAATTTAAGGCAATGAAACACCTTTATGAAATACATGGCCATCACCCTTCTGACAATCCAGGAAGTACAACTCCGGCCTATAGCAACCAATATGAAGAGTGTCTGCTTTCATCCAATTGCCAGGATCTTCTGCAGTTACAAAAGGAATATATCATTCCCCCATCATTGTACCTCTTTATACTCAGTCATTTCAACCATCCCTCAAAATAGTCACAAATGCAAAGTTCATATCTATAGAAATCTCAACTCGTTTGTTGACTGCACGTGAGCTCATTTAGAAGACTGAGTATTTTTCAGGCAGACCTTGTTATTCGAGCATTGAGCTAGTTAACTTTCCAAAACACAAGAAGGGAACCACCATACTAATCCAATTGACAATATTTTGGCAGACATGTATTTGTAGCCTTTAACCTCAACCATCAATGGCACAAACTGAGAATAATATGAAATTCAAAACATAGTTCAAGACAGAATTATTGCTAGTCAAATTTTTGTTTGTCCTTTGAACTTCATTTCAAAGGTTATTTCTCACTCCAAGAACCCAACACTTGGCAAACAGAACCAGAGGGTCTCCTCTGTGGGATTATGATGCTATGCCATGAATAAATAAAACCCCGTGTAGCTCGATAGACACCATAATCTTGTATAATTAGCTTGGTCACATGTGGAATCATTTGCTTCAAGAGTGCTCAGCTGAAACTGTTGATCTCCTCGTCCCCTCCAATGCCCCATTCATTTCTAGCTGATCAAAAATTGGAAACAATGAAGTCAAATAATCACACACTGTATTGGTCACAAAGTCCAATGATTCGATCTTGAAGCCATTTTGTTGAATCTTCCGCATGCCCTAGAAACTTAGGTAGATATCTCCCGAGTGTAAAGGGCTTTTTCGAAAGCATGTTTACTAGCAATTCTAAATACTATTGAGAGCCATGCAAAATATGACTTTTTTTCATGCAGCATGAATATAGAAAAAGATATCATAAAACTTGGTATGGCAGGACCTGCTTGGGGAATTCCAAAATGTAGGAGCTATTATGCACTGTAGAGCAACACATTAATTGAAATCATCTTAAGTTAGTGTCACAATAAACATCTTGTCATTGGGTAAAGAATGTTTACTTCCATATTTTTAAAATAAATCGTCAGACCATTTAAAAAAATAAAGTTTCACCCCACAATACATTTTTATTTAAGATGTCAATTTCGAACAGAGAAATTTAGCTTGCAGTTTCGCCAAAATGAAATAAAGACATACCAGTTAAATATTTGCACAACTACAACACATTTCTGTGTTATTTTTAACTAAAAGCAGAATTACCCAGTATATTAAGTGGAATCCTTAAACCATTATTTTTAATAAAGTAACCTTCCAAATGCTAACAAAAATAAATTTTACCTGCTACTGGCAATGGATGGGAAAGCAATGGATTTAAGTTTCTTCTCATCTGCCAAGGTCAGGCAATTCTTCACAGTTTTTTCCAGTTGCTCTTCACATTTATCCACTCCCCACTGTGGGATATTGCAGTGAATTACGAACTTTGCTGGCAGACCAGGGGCCAGACCCAAAACAGCTACAAGAGAAGATTAACTTGACAATTAACCCCTTCAAAATGATAATTATTGTACCTCTATGAAAGATTTTTTTAAAACTAGCACACAAACAATTCATAAGTGTGCAAATTGGAAGGCCGGTCACTAGATTCATATTTTGATTTTAATATGCACATTTCAAGGTCAAGGTAGTAAATAACATGCTATATTTTTGTATGCCTGTTGCTTTATACCCAACACTACTTAGTGTTATAAAATTTCTACTTTTGCAATGTAGGCAAGTGCCACAATTATGATTTGCTACTAAAGTGGGACCTGCCAATGCTGACCTGGCAGTGTTCCATTCCATGAGACGATAACTTGTATCTTGATGGTCAATGAGCATATTAGCCTCTACTATATTTGCAGCAGCTGAAGACAGTGGGCTTGAAATTAATTGGCCTTCATTTCCACTGGCCCAGCTTCTCTACCAATTAAGTTTATTTCACTTCCTCATTTCTTTTGACATCCCTCTGAGGAGTCAGCCACCAGAGATCATGTCTGTCAGAACACTCGCAGTTGTTACCAATGTCCACTATCTTCATATCTCACTTGCAAGTCCTCATAGCAGAAGTATGGATATCCAACAGATTGTAATCCAGTGGCTGATTTATTGTTCAGGTGGTCTATGGCTAGGGGGCTGCCTATTATCCGGTGAAAGTGACAAAGCCACCATCAATGCTGTTGACTTAAACTGATAGTATGTCAGGGACTGTGTATCAGATCTCAGGAGGGCAAGGCAAGGACTGAACAGTTTTCCATTGGTTTTGATTTGATTTTATGGGCGGCACAGTGGTTAGCACTGCTGCCTCACAGCGCTAGAGATCCGGGTTCAATTCCCGCCTCAGGCGACTCTCTGTGTGGAGTTTGCACGTTCTCCCCGTGGGTTTCCTCCGGGTGCTCTGGTTTCCTCCCACAGTCCAAAGATGTGCAGGTCAGGTGAATTGGCTATGCTAAATTGCCCGTAGTGTTAGGTAAGGGGTAAATGTAGGGGTATGGGTATGGGTGGGTTGCGCTTCGGCGGGGCGGTGTGGACTTGTTGGGCCGAAGGGCCTGTCTCTACACTGTAAGTAATCTAATGTAATCTAATCTAAACAGACATCTTTTGTCAATGAATGGGAGATAGAAGAAAGCAGTGGGAAAAAAAAAGTACTTTCACCTTTGTACACCCTCCCTAATGCCAGTCTGTCTCAACCAAACGTCCCCACTGGTTGAACAAACAACAATGCAAACATCACATAAGTAATGGTAGCTTGCTTTTTAAAAAAATGCAGCAGTCCCTTCCACAATAATTAGATTTTAAAATAGACAGTCTCTCATTTTGGTCATCAAAAGTACATAAAAATGCACGCCATTTTATACAACTGTGTCAGCGTCAGATGTGGCAGGCTGTGACCATTGCAGTGCTGCAAGGATCAATGCTTAAGCCCTAGCTCTTCACAACCTATGGTCAACTGTAATACTTCCAAGTTTTGCAAAAAAAGAGCAAAAACTGACTTACTTTAATTGTATAAAACACTGCTGAGCACATAGAATACTGTGCGTGTAAATTTGGTTCCTTTGTCTAAGAAAGGATATACTTGCTGTAGGAGTACAGCAGAGGTTCAACTGACTGATTTGTGTGATGGAAGGACTGTCCCAAATGGAGAGACAGAGAGAGAAAAGAGTGCACCTCTATTCCGAAGTTTAGAAGATAGGCAGGCAATTACTAGAAACTTACAAAACTCTTAAAAGGGATAAATGGGTCGATGCAGAAAAGAAGTATCCCCTGACTGCAAGGTCTAGAACTAGGGGATAGAACCTTCAGAATAAAAATTAAATCATTTAGGGCTATGAGGAGGAGGAACTTCTTCATTTAGAGGGGGTAAATCTTTGGAAGAGGCTTCAGATAGGTCCAGAATCCTGTGAAAGCTCAGTCACCACGTATGTACAATACAGAAACTGATATTCTAATTGTGACTGTGTGGAATTTGCACATTCTCCTCATGGCTGTATTCCTTCCACAATCCAAAGATGTGTAGGTTAAGTGAAATAGTCATGCTAAATTGCCCATAATGTTCAGTGATGTGTAGCTTAGGTGCATTAGTCAGGGGTACATGTAGAGCAATAGAATCCGGGCAGGTTATTCTTCAGAGGGTCGGTGTGGACTTGTTGGGCTAAAGGGCCTGTTTCCACACTGTAAGGATTCTATAAACCTTCTTTAGTTTTGATCAAATGGAATCTGAATGGGTAGAGCTTAGAAACACCAAGGACAGAAAACAATAGTGAATGTTCTCTATCAACCCCCAAAACTATAATGATAATATTGGGGAAGGCATTAAATGAAATGGTTTTCTGGGTAGAATGGTAGAGGAACCAACTAGAGAACTGGCTATCCAAGATTGTGTTCTATAATGAAAAATAAATAATTGGCAATCGAACTCTAAGAGGCCCCTTTTGCGGAAGCGCAACTCCAGCATGAAAGAGAGTGTTATTGAATGAGGATGATGTATTTGATTCTGAGACTCAGGTCCCGAGTCTAAAAAGGTAATTACAATGGTATGAGGCACGACTGGTCTAATAAAATCTCCAATTTATCATAAAGGGATGATACTGAATGGGAAATGGCAAACATTTAAAGAATACAAGGAGCAACTCCAACGATTGTTCATTTCTGCCTGGCACAAAAATAGAACGGAAAAAGGAGGCCAGAACACGGCTAACAATGGAAATTAATACAGTATTAGATCCAAGGAAAGAGCATACAAATTGGCCAAAAACCCACAGTCCTGAGGGAGCAGTTCAGATATAAACAAAAGATGACAAGGGATTAAGACAAGGAAAATCGAGAACAAGAATAAGCTTGCAGCAACAGAAAGAACATTTTGCAATCAGTTTGTATGTGAAAAAAGGTGAGTGAGGACAAACCCAGGTCTCTTACAGTCAAAAACAGGGAAGGTTATAAGGAACCAAGAGATGGCAGACCAATTGAATATATTTTGGTTCTGTCTTAATAAATGAGGACATAATGTCCCATAAATGTCAGAGAACACAGGGTATAGTGACAGTGAGGAACTGAAGGAAATCAGCATCAGTAGGGACATGATGCTGGGAAATTAGTGAGATTAAAGACTAACAAATCCCTAGGGCCTGATGATTTATAGCACAGAGTACTTAAGGAAGTGGGTTGAAAGGTAGTGGATGCACTAGTTGGCCACCTTTCAAGATTCTAAAGACTGTGGAACAGTTCTTATTGATTTAAGGGTTGCTGATCTAACCACGCTGTATTAAAAAAAGAGAAAAAGCAGGGCATTATAGATATCAGTACTAGGAAAAATGCTAGTCCACTATAAAGGTAATAGCAGAGTACTAGTAAAACAATGACAGGATTAGGCAGAGTCAGCAAGGATTTATGTAAAAGAAATCATCCTACCAAATTTACTGAAGTTTTGACAGGATGTAACAAGCAGGAGCCAGGGGATGTGGTTTACTTGGACTTTCTGAAGACTTTTGATAAGATCATACAAAAGGGATTAGCATATGTGCTTGGGGAAGAACAGGGACATCGATGGAGAAGTGGTTGGCTAGAATCAAATTGAGTAAGAATAAATAAGTTTCAAACCCACCAAGTTTGCAGATGACAAAGCTGGATGAGAGGATGAACTGTGAGGATGCAGAGATGCCTCAGTATGAGTCATACAAGTTGAGTGTAAGCAGATGAAGCATAATGTGGATAAGTGTGATATAATCCACTTTGGTAGCAAAAGCAAGAAGGCACATTATAAATGAATGAAGATAGATTGGGAAAGGGGAGATACAACAAGATCTGGGTGTTACTGTACACCAGTCACTGAAAGTGAACAAGTAGGTTCAGCAGACCTTCACCACTACAGGATTCAAGTACAGGAACAGGGATGTCTTGCTGCAATTGTACAGGGCCTTGGTGTGACCTCACCTGGAGTAATGTGTGCAGTTTTGGTCTCCTTGTCTGAGGAAGAATGCTCAATGTGGGGAATTCAATATAGCTATACCATACTGATTCTTGGGCTGGTAGGACTGACATATAAAGAGAATCTAGATTATTCACCACAAAAGAGAGACCGGACTATATTCACTGGAACTTCGAAGAATTGGGAGGATCTCATAGAAACCTATAAAATTTTAGAAGGATTAAAAAGGTAAATGCAAGAAGAACATACGAATGGAGACCCAGACCAGTAGTCACAGTCGAAGGATATGGGGTAGGCCAATTAGGACTGAGATGAGGAGAAATTTCTTCACCCAGAGAGTAGTGAGCCTGTCAAATTCTCTGCCACAGAAAACAGCTAAGGCCAAAACATTGAATGTTTTTAAGGAGATGGATATTTTTCTTTGGGCTAAAGGGATCTATGAATTTGGAGAGATTGCAGGAACAGGGAACTAAGTTGGATGATCAACCATGATCATACTGAAAGGTGGAGCCAACCTGAAGGATTAATAGTCTACTTGTGCTTCTTTTTTCTTTGTGGAAAGTGAAACAAAATTTGACATAGATTCCAATATGACTTCCTGAACTTTGGAGTTTCTTCTGCACTTCCAGATATCCAGCATCCGAAGTATTTTGCTACTCTGTGATTTCATAGAAAAGCATAGAGACACTAACTGGTGGACACCAACTCACATGTTCTCATGCTGGAGCATACGCCAGTAGGAAACCTGACCAAAAGCTGATGTTCAGAAAAAAAAATGAATGTCCTGTGCAGTCTGCAGGTGCACCATACTCATCTCGTCTGACAAATGAATCAATAGTTGATGTCAGCTTTCTCAACACAAATGCACAACATGACATGCCCCACAAATTCAATTGTGATAGTCCTCACAGCCGCTTAGCAGTGATATGAACAGCTTGTCTCCCACCACCTCCTAGCTAATTAGAGGAGTATACCTTAAATATTCACATTCGCAAGGCACCTAGATCATAGACAAGAAACCACAGTGACTCACTGAGTAGTTTACAAATAATGGCTCAGCTAACAACATAATTACAGTAACTGTTTCAGTGTTTTGAATGCCCTTTACAAATTATCAAATACTATTTACACTATGCACAGATCACTAGGTTTTTATCTGTCCCTGTGGAGACTGCAGACAATTAATACACTTCCATGTGATGACAAAATCTTGGAATGACCATGGCAAGAATGATTTCCTTGTGAAGGCATATATTTCATGTAGTGCCAGGCATACCTTTGTTTTCAGGGACTCCGCAACCTTCAGCTAAACATTGTTAGATCAGTAAACCCTCTACAACAATGTCATGCTGCATGGATCCCTCTTCAACCCCCTGGATATGGCTGCCATTGTTACTTTGTAGTGCACTCTCAGTCTAAGTCCTCATCATCTTAAATCCTATGTTATTGTCTAGTGTTGAACTTTAGTTCTCTTGCATAAAAGATGTTGTGTTTGATGCATGGAAAGTATGCAGATATGTAAGTAGTTCTCTTTGTGGTTGCAAGCCAGTCAGACAAGGAAAGGTAAGCTTCTCATTTAAAAACCAATAAGGTCCGTCATTGAAACAAGGGTGGAATCATTTACACAGTGAATCGGAGTGAAGTAAACTTTGTGGAGAAACCCACCATCATCTGTGCTTAAGAGGCTGCACTTGTGGGGAAGACAAAAAGGACATAAATTTAGGAATAAATGCAGGAGAGAGCAACTGTCTAAGAGATCAGTATTAAAGCCCTGAAATGACTCTGCCATAACAAAATTAATTTCTGACGTATTTTTTGTGCAATATTCAGGGCCTGTCAAGATGACAGATCATAATTACTGAAGGTACAGAGATTCTTTATCACCTCTTTGGAAAGTCAGTCTCTTCCTACACTGCTGCTCAGACATTTTCAGGTGGGGAAGCCTGCTGTGATAAAGCATGACCCCAACATACTCTCAGCTCTTTCAAAGTTCACCCTCCTGCTGTTGAAGGAACCTTCCCCACTTCTGTTGTGCTGTCTTGATGGCTAGTAGAGAGAGATTGGACCCATTGTCAATGCCAATCTTCCATCCGTGGGTTAGAACTCTTACAGGCCAGATGGCTCGGACATTGCAGACTTTTGCTCAACCTGAGCTGCCACCAAGGTCAGCCTTCTACCTTCCCTTTATACACACTACATTTTCCTCTAAGTTTCCTATAAACGTTACAAAAAAGCTATGGTTATTTGCAAACATTCCAAGACTTTTGCACCGATTCTAATGGCCTCTCATGCTGTGTATAACCCTTTTCTACTGTGGTTTAGGAGGACCTCTAAAACTTGTTCACCCTTTTGAAATACTGAAGTTTGTGTCAGTATACAGCACAATAGCACCTTTGTTGCAATCTGCAGTCAGCTTCCCAATATACCACTTTCCCATAATGCTGGAATAGCATCTGGAAACCCAAACCTGTGCTGCAGCTACCATTTTGTCCTCCTGACAAATTCAGAACCAAAATCCAGTCTGGAATCTAAGAGCTCCAATGTACTAATTTAAACATCCTGAAAGTGGAGTCCAAAAACAGTCACTGTCAATACCTTACCCACTGGGTCAACATTTGCACAGATCATTTACTAGATTATGACAAACCACAATGTGATTTACTCACATGTGACAGAAAACAGAACTACTCTGCAAGCAAATTAACCATCATATCCTAGTCACAAATGTTGGTCCTAGTTTTTTTTTGGCTTACTATTTAAAGCAGAGCAAGCAGCTTCCTTTGTACATCCATGTACAAAATCAAGATACCAAAAAAAGATTAGGGAATTAAAAGACCATATCAAATTGTAATATGGATATTTGAAGGCATAATTCCCACAATTCCATTCAAAGTCATTTCAGAACATGCAAAGACTTTTCAGATTGGGAACAGTAGTGAGCTAGATGAATAAGTTTCAATCTGGGGATCTATGAGCCTCAAATCTCAAGTGACACTATTCAATGAACTAAGACTCCACTAACCTCCAACTAGATCTCTCTCTCTCTCGTATAAGGTAATGCTAACAAATTTTGAGAAGATTTGTAGCTCAGGTTGAGGTTCTGGATGTAGGTTTGATCACTGAGCTGGAAAACACATTTTTCAGACATTTCATCACCATACTAGGTAATATCTTCAATGAGCCTTCAGATGAAGCACTGGTGGTGTAGCTGGCTTTCTATTTATATGTTTGAGTTGCCTTGGGTTGGTGATGTCACGTCCTGTTCTTTTTAAATCTACCAGATCTGAGAAAAAGAACAGGACATGACATCACCAACCCAAACATATAAATAGAAAGCGGACCACACTGCCAGTTCTTCATCTCACTGAAGATGTTATCCAGTATGGTGACAAAATGTTTGAAAAATAAAGCTTCCAGTTCAGTGAATAAACCTATATCCATAAGGTAATGCTAATTAACATTAATTAATTTGCATTGTAGCACAGGTGGTTAGGACTGCTACTTCTCAGTGCCAATACCCAGGTTTGATTTGAGTGTTTGTTGCATGGCTGTGTGGGATTTGCATGTTTCCCCCTGTGTCTGTGTGACTTTCTGGCTGGTGCTCTGGTTTCCTCCCACAGTCCAAGGATGTGCAGGCTAGGTGGATTAGCCATGGTAAATGTGAAGTTATAGGGATATGGTGGGGTGGTGAACTGGGTGGGATGCTGTTTAGAGGGTTGATACAGACTTGATGGGCTGGATAGCCCCTATCTGCTCTGTAAGGTTTCCAATTCTATACGTGTATCCATAGCACAATAGGTAGTTGGTCAGCTAAGTCATAACCTATAGGTCTCTACTACTAAAATTGCTAGATCTTCAGAACAGAATTTATTGTTATTTTTATAGAACAAAACAGTGCAGTACAGGTCCTTTGGCCCTTGATGTTGTGCCAACCTATGGAACAAATCTGAAGCCTAACTATCCTATTCTATTCCATTTTCGTTCCAGGTTTATGGAATGACCATTTAAACGCCCTTAAAGTTGGTGAGTCTACTACTGTTGCAGGGAGGGTGTTCCATACCCCTGCTACTAGGTAAAGAAACTACCTTTGACATCTGTCCTATATCTATCACCCCTCAATTTAAAGCTATGTTCCCTTGTGCTAGCCAGCACCATCTGAGGAAAATGGTTTTCACTGTCCACCCTATTTGACCCTCTGATTATCTTGTTTCTCAATTAAGTCAGCTCTCAACTTTTTTCTCTATTGAAAACAGTCTCAATTCACTCAAACAGACCTTTCCTCCATACCAGGCAACATCCTAGTAAATTGCTCTGAACTCTTTCCAAAGCTTCCACATCCTTCCGAGTATGCACACAATACTCCAAGTGCGGCCACACCAAAGTTTTGTACAGCTGCAGCATGACCTCATGGTTCCGAAACTCGATCTCTCTACTAATAAAAGCTAACACACCATGCGCCTTCTCAACAGCCCTATCAACCTGGGTGGCAACTTTCAGGGATCTATGTACATGGACACGGAGATCTCTCTGCTCATCTACACTGCCAACAATCTTACCGTTAGCCCAGTACTCTGTATTCCTGTGAATACTCTGAATTCTGAAGTGAATCACCTCTCTCTTTTCCACATTAAACACCATTTGCCACTTTTCAGCCCAGCTCTGCAGCTTAGCTATGTCCCTCTGTAACCTACAACATCTTTCAGCACTATCCACAACTGTAGTGACCTTAGTGCTATTCTTCCTGCCCTCATCCAGGTCATTTACAAAAATGACAAACAGCAGTGGACCCAAAACAGATCCTTGTGGTATACCACTAGTAACTGAACTCCAGGATGAACATTTCTCATCAACCACCATCCTGTGTCTTCTTTCAGCTAGCCAATTTGATACAAACCACTAAATAAACCTCTGTATTTGTGCAATAGCCTACCATGGGAAACCTTATCAAATGCCTTACTGAAATCCACATACGCCACATCAACCGCTTTACCCTCATCCACCCGTTTAGTCACCTTCTCAAAGAACTCAAAAGGTTGGTGAGGCATGACTTATCCTTAACAAAACAGTGTTCACTATGTCTAATCAACTTTTTAAAAAAATATTTAAACATTAATTATTGCTTGGTTCCCCCTACCGCCTTGGTTTAAAATACCAAAAATGTAAAATGCTCATTCAAGAATTACAGGTAAAACATGTTACTCAAAAAAAACACCAATATCGCTTAATATTCATTAAGTTAAAATTTCAAGTTGTCTCATCTATTGATTATAATGATAAGGTGATTATTGTTCAGAGACCACAAAATAAATACAGATCTTTCAATCTAAACAATTTAATTGACTTCAATATAGTTAACTACATAAAATTACAGCAAACCTAAAATGTATAGCACAGAAATCACTACTTGCCCCCAGTTACTTCCAAAGGTCCATTAGATTTTCGTAGCTCTTTCACAGCATCCAAAAACTCTTTTCCACCCATTTTCTCCAAAGCATTACCTGAAATTACAATTATTCTGTAAGTAGTAAAGTGAAATCAATTTCAAAAGGGACTAACTGTAACACAAGTTTCACTTCCACTGTATGAATTACAACCTGAATTCTCAGGATTATGTCTACTGAAGACTCTCACAGGGAACTAATGAGTGAACAATATGAAAGAATATTTTTGTGCAATACTACACAGGACAATTTATTATCTTCTAATATGTATGACAGAAAATCTCTTCCACTGTCCCTCTAATACTCTATACTTTTGCACTTTAAAGCTTAACATATTTTGGGTGCAAAAACTGCACTGAGTAAAGAAAGAAGAAAACATGTCGGACTTTTAGATGTCCATTTGGGAATGAAATGATTAATGAAGGTCAATCATATATTTCAAGTAATACATTTGTTTATTAAAATTAAGGAAGCTTGTACAATCTGTGCTCTGTACCTACATAAGAATAAGGGCTTCAATTCACAAATTTGAAGTAACATCTTGTTAAAAACAAAGTATGGAGTAACATCCAGCTCAACAATGTACCAGGAAATTAGTTGACTGAACATTCAGGTTGCAATTCTGCTTGGAGATTCAGGTTTTGGGCTGAAGGGGGCAGCATGATATTCTAGACAGTAAATCAGGTGGCACACAGAACACAGGGCTCAAGGTTAGTCACTCACAGAGTAGTAAGGTATATGTTTATATTATCATTGGCAAATAACCAACTTATAAGGGCAGTGTCTACACTCCTGTTAATTTGGAGTCAATCAATAGATCAAAATATTAGTGAAATCTGCACCTCAAAAGATCAGCAGAAATAAAGTTAAGAATAGTCATGAAGTTTACTTTTCAGGTCTCATCTTGGTAGTTTGATTGATAAATTGTAATAACTCTTTATTTATAAGATCCATAATTACCCTTTGAACTGCTGCTCAAATATAAGCAAGGTGAGCAGACTACAGCAGCCCATTGCTACATGATCCTATTTTTCAAAATACTTTTGTGAACTGGGGATATTAATTATTTTAAATTAGAACTAAATTTGTCAAAAGGAATACACATGGAAAACTGTTTTAATTAGACAGTTTAACTAGAAGGCAGAAATTAGCAGAAGAGACAGTTTTAAAAAAAAGTCAGTGAATCTTTTAATACTTGTAACCTAAATTTTGTTTTTCAATACTTCCAATCTATTTTAGGTCTGCTAAAGGAAGTTAACTCAAATATTTAACACTTTATGAAGTGGCTGATATTTCTCAACTAATTAACTGTTTTAAGACCCCAGTGGGAAAAACATACCTACGTCCTCTTTCAGATCTATTTCAGCATTTGTTGGGTTAATGATGCATTCAACTTTAATTGAACCGATGTTGCTGATTTCACTCTGAGTCAAGGACAGCTGAAAACAAAGAAGAGATTGAATAAACCACTTGTATGACTAGTAGAGAAATTAAGATTTCATGATTAAGTTTGTTCAATTTAAATCGTTCAATGTATTCACTTAAGCTTAATGACTAATCTAAGATTATAGTAGAAACTGTAACAAATGTGGATCTTAATGAATATCATAGGACTTCCTTTAAGCTGACATAACAAAGGAATGCACCATAGGATTTTTAACAGAATGAATGGAACAAAATGCAACCTTTCGAGGCTGAATAAGATGAGTTAACATCCTCCACCGCATCTAATCTTTATTGGCCAAGAGCAAAGGCAGAAGGGAAGTTAATGGGGAAAGAAACAACTGTGCACTGCATTGGCTTTGTTTTAATTTGTTCGATGAGGAATAATTAGATTTGATTACAAACATACAATCAATGAACAAGAGCAGGCTATTTCACATTTCTAGCCTGCTCCACCATTCAAAAAAATATGGTTGATCGGATTTTAAGCGCAACTCTACATTCCTGCATACCTTTGATCTTTCATCCCCTTCATAATCAAGAATCTATTTGTCTTTGTCTTAAAAATATTTAAAGATTCTGCACCCAGTGCCTTCTGTGGATGAGAATTCTAAAGAGAGGCTCAACACTCAACTCAATTAATTTAATCCTAAGGTGCATTTAGCTTTAAACTTTCAGTACTCAAGATAATGCACATACTAATAACAAAGGAGAACCAATTTTCAGAAAACTGTTTAGAAAAATTAAAGGACATGGAAATGGAGTTAATGTACTGGCACATGATTGGCCAACATGCAAAAGATTAGAAACAGGGCCATCCTCACAAGGGTAGACAGTGACTAGTGGGGTGCTGTATGGATCAATCTGGGCCCCAGCTATTCACAATATAATCAATGATTTAACCAAATGTGCAAATGATACTAAGTGGGAATATATTGAGGAAGATGTAAAATTGCTTTGAGGATTTGGACAGTCTTAGTGAATGGGCTAGATCATTATTTTCAATGTTAGCTCATCCACTTTGGTAGGAGAAACAGATGCGCAGAGTATTTCTTACATGGTAAGTAATTGGAAAACAGATCTACAAACAGATGTAGGTGCCCTTGTCAATAAGTCACTGAAGGATAACATGCAAGTGCAGAAAGCTATTAGGAATGTTAGCCTTTATTGTAAGAGGATTTGAGGACAGAAGTAGAAAAATTTTGCTTCAACCTTTTTCTAATCACTGTTCAGTATTTTTACCCGCCTCCAGAGCAGATGGGACTTGAACCCAGGCCTCCAGGTTCAGCGGTAGGGATGCTATCACTGTGCCATTACAGGATCCCTAGAAAGTATTTTTCTAATCAAACATGTTATTATACATCTTTGGAACAGGCAGGACTCGATCCTGGGCCTCCTGGTACCACAGTGCCACAAAGGGGGTGAAGTCTTGCTTCAATTGTGTAGGAACTTGATTAGACACACCTGGAGTACTATTGCAGATTTGATCCCCTCATCTCAGGAAGGATAATCTTGTCATTGAGGGAGTGCAATGAAGTTGACTAGATTTGTTCTTAGATTGGTGACACTCTCTCATGAAGAAAGAAATGGGCAAACTGGACCTATATTCTCTTGGGTTTTCAAAGAATGAGGTCCTCATTGAAACTTACAAAATACTTAAATGGGAAAGACAGGGTAGATACAACTAAAATGTTTCCCCTGGTTGAGAAGTCCACAATCAGGGGACACAATTCAAAAATAAGTAGAATATCACTTTGACTTGAGATGATGTTCAAATCCTCAAGCTGTGAATTGGGATCCATAAGCTAAAGATGACTTTTGGACTATGGTTAATTTGTGTTTAAAGGAATATAGACCAAGTAAGCTTATATTTATTCATGAGGTCAGGTATGGAAGTTAATTGCAGACTAGTTCCTGATCTAAAAAGATTCTGCAGACTCCATCACGAGGGGAAGGGCATCATGTTTAAACAGATAAGTTAGCTACTAATGAGGTCAGTACCTGGAAAGTGGTTCCAGCAAGTTTTTAAGCTCAGGCAGATGTTGAGTGGTAATTGAGACCTCATGGAGAAGGTGATGAATCTGTCAGAGAATGGCCAGAGTTTGAATAGGAGTTTGGACTGTATTTTCTGTGAAAGGAATCTGGCTGATGATGATACAGCACGAAGATTTGAAAGGTCTCTATTTACAGCTCTTGGAAGCTCGGAGAACAGAAAAACAAAGTTATAAGTTATTCCTTTAATTGGAGGGAAATTGTAAAGGATGATCCTGATCGACATCTTCAGAATCAACCGAGCAACCATCATCTATGCCTCATGAAAATGCATCATGAAAACCAATTAGCTAATCTGGCTAGTTGTTTAATCTTAACTGTGCTTGTTTGTCTGCCTGTATTTTGTGAATCAGGCTTAAAAGTCTTTTGGATTTTAAACAGACCAATTAAATTACTTTGTTTAATTCTGCTCCACTAAAGTTATTGTATTAATAAATTGCTAAGATTTTTGTTTAAGCTACAAGCCAGCTCCAAGAATTGATTATTTGAAAACTGTAATTGGTTATTCAAATCATCTAGTTAGGAACCAATGAGGTAAAGTTTGAAGGTATTTGAAGGTTGTAATTTTACCGTGTTGTAAACACAAATGTTGATTTGGTTCAGCTGCCTGTCTCCACGTCCTAACAATAAAGGATAGATGTTTTTAGTCAGAGGGGTGTGAACTTGTGCAATTCTCTACCAAATAACAGGACTGTGAAAGCTCAGTTTTTAATTATGCACAATGCTAGCGATTCATGGATTTCTGACTACAATAATATAAATGGTTATGCAGATCGAGTGGATAAAATGCATTGAAGTGTTCCTATAGCCATATTTTATTCAGTGGCAGGACAGGCTCAGAGGGTGATTGGCCCCCTGCTTTTCCGACCTAAAACGTAGGAGGAAATCTCACAACTTTTCTTTTTTACACTCTATACAGAAGAACTTCAAATTATCTGAACAAGAAGGGGGAGCACTTTCGTTTGGTTAATTGATTTTCCTCTGGGGCCTAGTTTTCTGTGAAGTCTGCTCCTCTATTCAGGTGACTGGGCAGCAGCACATCACGCTTGAGCTCGCAACCCCACATCCCCATCTGACACCTCCCACCCACTCCCCCAAACCAGGGCAGCCTGACTGGACACCAACAGTAAGACTGCTGCTGCCTTTGTGGAGTACATCTCCATATAGCAAACACACACACAACTTTTTACTGCAAATTTTTGACAGGTTACACCTTTGCCCTGTACAGGACAATGTTGGAGAGATTATCTAGGTGGGGGGGTTAGGTGGGGGGGGGGGGGGGAGGGGGAGTGGGGGGTTGGGGGTGTTGGGGGTGGGGGGGTGGGGGGGGGAGTGGGGGGGGTTGGGGGTGGGGGGGTGGGGGGGGGAGTGGGGGGGGTTGGGGGAAGTGGGGGGGGTGGGGGGAGTGGGGGGGGGGGTTGGGGGTGGGTGGGGGAAGTGGGGGGGGGGGGTTGGGGGTGGGTGGGGGAGGGGTTGGGGGTGGGTGGGGGAGGGGGGAGCAGGAGGGGGGAAGAGGGTTAGGGTTCGCCCCGATGTAGAACGCCAGGGATAGTGTTGGAGGAGTGTGTGTGGGAGGTCAGTCATTTAGAGATGGTGGCTGAACTGTCCAGGAGTGAGCAGAGTTCATTTTTTAATCATTGTACCTGAAATTCGGATAATTGATATTCGGAAAATCAAGATTCCTCTGAATACCTTTAGAAAATATTAGTACTTTTTGAACTATAACAAACTTTTCCACTAAATCTCTGGTCTTTTTTTAAAAAAATAAGAAACTCATTCCAGACAGCCACAGACAAAAAATCACAAAACAAATGGCTGCTAAAAGATGAAATGGTTAATGCAAAGTCTTTGATTTAATAGAAACTTGCCTAATTAAGCAAAAATTGAAAATGAGCTCAAATATCATTGGACCCTGACTGCATGCATCTCATCTCACCTTAAAAATGGGCAAAAGGTGGTATCACAAATTACCCTAACTTTAAAAAGTCAAAGTAGTAGTAATAATAAGAAACCATAACAGATGGGGCCCACAAATTTTCTAAGAAAGTAAACAGGGGTGACATTGGAGAATGTCCATACCCTATAAAGCCAATTAGAGCTTGGCCCTACATCAATAAGCATGGCCTCACCCAGGACAAATAAAAGACATAATGGATCATCATATTTGCTGTGGCTTGGAAAGAGATAATAAGCAGCAGATTTGTGAGACCAAGATACACAAAGTTAAAACTAAAGTTATCCTGCTGTCCAATTAGAAGCAGATCTGAAGAGAGGCAAAAGAGTGAGTGTTAACCAGAGCCCTAAGACAAAGTGGAATGCAAAAGCTGTAGTACACTTGTAAACTCACAGCCCTGCTTTGCTCAGCATAATTTAAGTAAAATTTCCCAAGTTATTGCACCAGACAGTCTCTATTGCCTAACTGGTTAAAGTCTTCGATTACCAAATAAATATTGGGATCTAAGATTGAAATTGTAACCCAGCACTAACAGCACATTAATAGCAATCATTAAAATCAAAACATTATCAAATTGGTTTAACTTAATCAGATTAATATATAGTATGTTAAGTCAACATATTAATAAGCAATCCTCATGCAAGTGATGATATTACAAAAACAAATGTTGTACACTGAACAGATGCCTCTCCAGTGGGTTAATTTAAATTAATGTGACAAATCTTACCTTTTGCCCCAGGAAAAGGCTTTTTGTTGAAAGAATTGTGAATCCTTCACCAGGCACATCATCTGATGTGGAACTGGATGCCCCTTCCTTATTTTCTGCCCGTTTACCCTGATTTAAGAAAGAAGTGTTGGAAGAATTAAGTATTTTTTTGTTAATTCAATAATACAAACCTCACCCCAACAACACAGTTTCCTTACTTCACTTCCACTGTCTAGATTCTCTCCCTCAGGAGATGCTTCCACCCGATTCTGCTCTACAAACATTCTCCCACATTTCAGGGGAACATTCTTGAGCTTTCCTTGGTGGTTCTTCACCAGACACTGGGGCGAAATGCTTGAAAATGTGACATGCTCACATGCCTCAAGCTCACGACCAAAGTTTGTAGCACTGCCTAGGGAATGCGATCAGGCCTTAGGACTGCTGCTTCACTTGCAGTACAATGCTACTAGCGACAGACATCCTGGGCTCAAGACAGCATTGGTCAGGAGCTTCTACTTTCAAGTTCAAGAGAATCCCAATCTCTCTAGGATTTACTTGAGCATTTTAATATATTCAGGGTTAAGCTTCAGGCACTATACAGACTGGACATCCCAAATTAAGCTTGACCAGCACAATCAGTAAGCTTTGCAGAGTCAAGAAGGAGATTCATCTGGAGTGAGACAGACTGAATGAGTATATAGTTCAGGGACTTGAGGCAGCATAGGAATTTGGTGCGCAGGAGAAGTATTTCTGGCTCATAGTTTGTAAGGTTTTTAACAGCATAAATTGAAGCCCAGAACCAGGGAATCAACACTAAAGTGACATCACAGGAAAACAAGTTCACTGGTTGATAATAGATGCTAATTTGACTATTTATAAAAGGTATCTCTCAGATTGGAGGTAAATATTTGTCCTACTTACAGATGAACTACAAGATCTATAGGATCAGGAATGTAACTTCAGGCACAGCAGATAAGGGACAACAACAAAAAAAGTAGTCAACTCAAGACTGAGGGTGTTGTACTTAAACACACGCAGTATACTATCCAAGACTGTGTAGCACAGATTGAAATTAGCAGGTAGAATGTTGTGGGCATCCCAGAGATGTAGCTCCAAGGAGATCATGGCTGGGAGCAAAATATCCAAGGTTATGCATCTTATCAAAAGGATAAGCAGATGGCTAGGATTGTCGTCTTAGTAAAAAAAACATTTAATTTAAATGATAGCAAGAAGTGATATAGCACTGAAAGCCATAGAATTTATGTGGACACAGTTGAGGAATTGCAACAGTTAAAACCTTTGATGAGAGTTACGTACATGTCTCCGAGAAGTAGTCAAGATGTGGGGCAAAAAGTAAATCAAGCAATGGAAAAGGCATGTAAGAAAAGGTACTATTACAATAATTATGGGAGACTTCAAAATGCAGGTGGATTGAGAAAATCATGTTTGTAGCAGATCCCAAGAAAAGGTGTTCATGGAATATCTATGAAGTGCTTTTTTTAAGAACAACTTATGGTAGAACCCATTTGGAAACAGACAATTCTGGATTTGGTGATGTGTAATGAGACTGACTTGACTAAAGAGCTTAAAGTGAAGGAATCCCTGGTGCAATTGACCTTTCAGCTTGAGGAGAAGATTGAATCTTATGTAACAGTATTAAAAGTAAGTTAAGGTAACTACAAAGACAGATAGGAGCTGGCTAGAGTTGCTTGGAAGGGAAGACAGTGAAGTAAAAATGGCGGGAGAAATTTATGCCGAAGGAAGATGAAACAGAAGGGGAGGATGAGACAATCACAGCTGACAAAGGAATTCAGGGGCAGTACAATAGAAAAAGAAAATACACATCATGTGGCAAAGTACAGTGGGAAGTCAAAGGATTGAGGACAACTAAAAAAAAGGAATGGGGAGGGCGGATGAAGTAAGTGGCCATCACTGAGAAGGTCCTGAGGAAGATGAAAGGTCTCAACTTTGGATAAATCACCATGATCAGATGGACTACATCGCAGAGTTCTGAAGGAGATAGCAGAGAAGATTGCATTGACAGGGATCTTTCAGGAACCTCTGGGGTCAGGGTGTGCCCCAGAAGTCTGGAAAATGGCTAACGTAACACCTTTAACAAGGGAGGGAAGGCAGAAAATAGGAAATTACAAGCCAGTTAACCTGACCTTGGTTATTACTAACACTTAAGGTCCATTATTCAGGATAAGATTGCACAGTACTTAGAAGTGCATGGTGAAACAGGGTTGAGTCAGCACAGTCTAGCTATGCCTAACAAATCTGTTTCAATACTTTTAAGGAGGTCACAAGCAAGTCAGACAAGATCCAATGAATGTGGTCTATTTGAACTTCCAGAAGGCCCTTTACAAGGTACCATACAGGATGCTGCTAAATACGAAAGGAGCCCATGGTGTTTGGGCCAAGGTACAAGTATGGATAGAGGATTGGATGACTGGCGGAAGAGCAGAGAGGGAGGATACAAGGGGCTTTTTTCAGGATGGCAGCTGGCAGCTAGCAGCTAGTGCAATTCTGCAGGAGTCAGTGTTGGGACCACAACTACTCACATTATTCTACAACGATTTGGATGAAGGAACTGCAAGCATTGTTGCTATGTTTTCAGATGATTCAAACAGAAGTGGAGGGTCAAGTTGTGTTGTGACTGCAGAAGGACTTGGGCAGGCTAAGACAATGGGCAAAGAAATATCAGATTATAAATGTGAACAAGCAAGAGGTTATCCACCTTGGTGGAAAGGAGAAGGGCATGGTCAAATGGCAGAGCAGATTCAATGGGTTGAATAGTCTAATTCTGTTCTATACATTATGCACCTCAGTCTCAAAATTGTTAGATTTGAATTACTTTACATTTACTGATATTCTGAGTATTTGTCATAAAAGTAATGTGCTGCTTTTTTCAATGCAATTAAAAATTTCATTTAATCTGTACAAGTGTGCATTTCAATAGGCATTTCTGATAACGGAGAGGTGATGGTGTAGTGGTACTGGCACTAGACTAATATCAACCCAGATAATACTGAGGATCCAGATTCAAATGCCAAACAAATGGTGAAGTATGATTTTTCTTTAAATCTGGAATTGAAGGTCTTGATGGTGACCTTAATCACCATTAGATTTCTTAATCCTATTTTGTTCAGTTAGGAAAGAAAATCTGTTGGCCTTCCTGGTCTACATGTGACTCCAGACCCACAGCTACGTGCTTGACTCTCAATGCCGTCTGAAATGGCCTCATCAAAAAAATCACTAAGATGTCTCAAATGAAAGAACCTGAACAGACCACCTGACAACCCATCAATCTAGGCATCAGAAACTATAACAGCAAACCCAGCCTTGTCAATCCAGCAAAATCTTCCTTACCAACATCTGACAATATGTGCCAGAATTAAGAGAACTGTTTTGGGGACTGATCAAGCATTAGGCTGATAGTGATGCTCTCAGAATCATATCTGACAAAGTCTCACACTCCACTTTGACCATCCTTGATATGTCCTGTACCATCACTACAACAGAGCTATCAGAGGCAAAGGCATAGTGGCATGCAGTTAAGATTAGTCGAGTGAATGCTCGAAACTGACTCTGGACAAGCACTGGCAAGGAATCCTTTGCTGATTACAACGTTAAGACACAAGCATTCAATACTCCATGTTGAATATCATCTGGAAACACCAAGAGTGACCAGAGTGTATAATGTACTTTGCTCTTTGGACTTTGTGTATCACCAGAGTGACCCAGCAGCACCACTACTGCAAGAACTGCTTGAATCCTAAAGCACATAACTACTATGCAGGATTTGCAGCAGGTGGTGAGGAACAAATACACATGATCTCATCCTCACCAGTCTGCCTGCTGCAAGACATCTGTCCATAGCAATATTAGTAAGAGTGACCAACGTTCAATGGAGTTGAAGTCCTGTCATCACACTGAAGATAACCTATGTGGCACTGCTAAATGAGACAGACTTTGAACAGATCTAATAACCCATTACTGAGAATCTAGGTGGCCTTTACAGAAGGTTTCACCTGGCAGGTTAGATTACATAGGATTCAAAGCTTGCCAATTTTTAATATACAATTGGCTTGACAGTAGAAGACAAAAGGTTGGTGGTGAAGGGTTGCTATTTGGACTAGAGTCTGTGACCAGTGCTGTTCTACAGGGATTATACTGGGTTTACTGTTGTTTATCACTTATAAACAATTTTGGATGAGAATTCAGGAGGCATGGTTAGTAAGTTTGCAGATGACACCAAAATTGGTACAATAGTGAAGGTTATTTAAGATCCCAAAGACCTTGATCAATTGGACCAATGGGTTGAGGACTGGCAAATGGAATTTAATTTGGATATGAGGCATTTTTGGTAGAACACAACAAGGGTAGGACTATGTAGGGCCCTGGGTAATGTTATAGAACAGAGACCTAGGGGTTCAGGTACATAGTTCTTTGAAATTTGTCACATAGACCAGGTGATTATGAAGGCGTTCAGTAAGTTTGCCTTCACTGCTCACTCAGAGTATAGGAATTGGGACGTCATGTTAAAGTTGTAAGGGACACTTGTGAGGTCTCTTCTGAATTAGTATGTAGTTATAGCCTTCCTTTCCCAGAGTGGCCACCATTAAACTGGAGACAGTTCAGAAAAGATTTACCAGGATGTTGCTGAAATGCAAGGTTTAAGTTAGAAAGATAAGAGCAAAGAAGGTTGAGAGGTGACCTTAGAGGAGATTTATGAAATTAAGAGGGCATAGCTAATATCAATAGTAAGGGTCTCTTCCCTAGGGTGAAGTTCAAAACTAGAGTGCATATTTTTAAAGGACATGAGGAACAAGTTCTTCTTAAGAGTGGTTTGAATGTGGAATGAGGATGCAGGTACAGTTACAACATTTAAAAGACATTTGGTTAAGTACATGAATAGGAAAGGTTAGGAGGGATATGGGCCAAACGCAGGCACCAAAACTGGAGGTATAGTGGACAGTGAAGAGAGTTACCTCAGATTACAACAGGATCTGGACCAGATGGGCCAATGGGCTGAGAAGTGGCAGGTGGAGTTTAATTTAGATAAATGCGAGGTGCTGCATTTTGGGAAAGCAAATCTTAGCAGGACTTCTACACTTCATGGTAAGGTCCTAGGGAATGTTGCTGAACAAAGAGACCTGGGAGTTCAGGTTCATAGCTCCTTGAAAGTGGAGTCGCAGGTAGATAGGATAGTGAAGGCGGCGTTTGGTATGCTTTCCTTTATTGGTCAGAGTATTGAGTACAGGAGTTGGGAGGTCATGTTGCGCTGTACAGGACATTGGTTAGGCCACTGTTGGAATATTGCGTGCAATTCTGGTCTCCTTCCTATCGGAAAGATGTTGTGAAACTTGAAAGGATTCAGAAAAGATTTACAAGGATGTTGCCAGGGTTGGAGGATCTGAGCTATAGGGAGAGGCTGAAAAGGCTGGGGCTGTTTTCCCTGGAGTGTCGGAGACGGAGGGGTGACCTTATAGAGGTTTACAAAATTATGAGGGGCATGGATAGGATAAATAGGCAAAGTCTTTTCCCTGGGGTCGGGGAGACCAGAACTAGAGGGCATAGGTTTAGGGTGAGAGGGGAAAGATATGAGAGACCTAAGGGGCAACGTTTTCATGCAGAGGGTGGTACGTGTATGGAATGAGCTGCCAGAGGATGTGGTGGAGGCTGGTACAATTGCAACATTTAAGAGGCATTTGGATGGGTATATGAATAGGAAGGGATATGGGCCGGGTGCTGGCAGGTGGGACTAGATTGGTTGGGATATCTGGTCGGCATGGACGGGTTGGACCGAAGGGTCTGTTTCCATGCTGTAGATCTCTATGACTCTAAGTGGTCCTAGTCTGGGAACATAGTCAGCGTGGACTAGTTGGACCGATGGGTCTGTTTCCAAGCTGTATGACTCCTATATAATTGTACTCCATGAGTATACAACCTTTTGGCTCAGCATATCCCCTCAAGCCAGGAGATCAACCTCAATAAAGAGAGCATTCAGGAACAGTACCAGGCATATCTAAAAATGTCAACATGGTGAAAGTAGAAACCTGCTTCTCTGCCAAATGTCATAAGCAGCAATTGTTTTGCCAATTTAATACACTCCATATATCAATTTTTTTTGACAACACTGCAAAGGCTATGGATCCTGACAATTTTCTAGCAATAGTATTGACATCGGAGTGTGCCAGACTCCTAAGCTGTTCCAGTACAGCTTCAACATTGGCATCTATGCGCAAGATTGCAGTATTTTCTGTACACAAAGAGCATTACAAATCCAAACTGACTAATTACTGCCCCATAGGTTTACACTCAGTCATCAGTAAAGCAATGGATGAGACTACCGACAATGCTATCAAGCAGCACTTGCTTAGCAATGATCTGATCACTGGTGCTCTGTTTGGGTTCTGCCACAGTTTCTGACTTATCACCTTGGGCAAAGCAGCTGAACTATAGAGCAGAGGTGAGATTAAATCCCCTCAACATCAAGTCAGCATGCAGCTCAGTACAGCATCAAAGAGCCTTAGCAAGACATGACTCAACATGAATTGGAGAGGAAAACTCTCCACTGGTTACATTCGTACATAGCGCAAAAGTAAATAGTTGCAGTCTTTGGAGGTTAATCATTTCAGCCCTAGGACATCACTGCAGGAGTTCCTAGGCCCAATCATCTTCAGCTATTTCCTCATTGACCTTCATTTCAACAGTGAAAATTTTCACTTCTGACCCTGCTAGTGAAGAAAATTATTGGCTAATCTGCAACACTCATACTGAAGCAGTCAGTGCCCATTTGCAGAAAAATCTGGACAATATCCAGCCAGCTTGGATTGACAACTAGCAAGTAACATTCGTGTCACAAGTGCAAGGCCGCAAAGTTCTCCTCCAGCCACACATCAACCTGACTACATCACAAGGTCAAAAGCCTGGAATTCTCTCCCTAACAATGTGGCCGTAATTACTCCCTCCAAGGCAATTTCGGATGGGCAATAAATGCTGCCCTATCCAGCAACACTCTCACCCCAAGAACAAAAAACCTGTTTCTTTATAGCCAACAAATCATTGTTTAAAATCTAAATCCCACTTAATCCTTTAAAGCAAATGGCATTACGTATCACTCCTGCTTTTGCATTATGAATCGGTTGATTCTAAGGTTATCCAATCTGATGTACAGTAGCCATGTGACATCATAAGACATGTTACAATTAGATAATGGTAGATTTCCATCTTCCCACATCCTGATAATCGGATGCATTATATATTTGGAATGGTATCCTGTATGTTGAATGAATGTCTGTTTCAGTATGTGCAAAAATCACAGGCACAAAATGAATTATAGTATGACCACTGATCTATGCACCCATATTAATGTTGTCTCGTGTTTCACAAACCTACCCAAATGTGATAATCATAAATGGCAATTGGAAATGTCACTGCAAATAAACCGGGAGCTAGATCAAGTAGAGAATGTGACCTACACCAATGATCTCTGCCTGCTTTTTTAAAATTCCATCATAGAATGGGTGCCACTAGCTAGAATTCTCCCATTTCTATGGGTGCGTAGTCACATGTAGGCCAGATCAAGTAAAAGTGATTGATTTTGTTCCCTAAAAGGACATCAGTGAATGAGATAGATTTTTACGATAATTAACAATGGTTATCTTAGCCACCACTTGGCTAACACAGCATTCCAAATTCTTGTTGAATTTAAATTTCACCATCTCCCATGTCTCCAGATCATTAGCCTGGGGCTCTGGATTACTAGCCCAGTGACGTTATGATTATGTTGCTGCTTTCCATTAATACTAGGTATAGATATTGCAATAGATAAGTAGTCTAACTACCTGAAGAATGCTTACTGCTGGATTAATGGTGTTAGAAGTTTGGTCATTAAAGAGAGTTTGCTAAGCTGATGCAGCAATCTTTCCTTACTATTTTTAAAAATCAAGTAAAACTACAAGTTTTTATTAATTGACGAGTTACCCTAATTTTGGAGAATGAATTTTTAAACTAGATAACATTGTATTCATCCAGATTCATTTTGTTAATAACCTTCACTTTCAAATTTAAAATTATCCTTGAAGGCAAATGAATATAATTTTGGAAGCAAAGTATCAGGACCTACCACACAACTTTCCCAAATTTAAGGGAAATGCAAGATCAAAGCCCAAGATTAAAAATAAAATTCCAAGGCCTGGGTGAATTTGAGCTTCAAAAGTTACATACTTTTAAAAGGATATTTCATGAAACACAAGATTAAAGTTATAATATCTAATAATGGTTACCAATTACTAGTTCTGCACAGCTATACACAATTTTACCTCTACCATGAGCGCAGCTCCCTGTCTGGTACAATAAGCAAAACACTTTTTAAGGTGCATACTTACTTTTCTGACTGATTTGGGTTTTGCAGCTTTTTTGATGGATGCTTTCTTGACAGATTTTTTGATGGGAGAAGTCTTTGTTTTTTTTGCTTTCTTTTCTGATGGTGTAGAAAGAATGGTTTCTACTTTACTTCTGGAACCACGTTTCTTTGCCAAAAGTTCAGGATGAATTCTAGGCAGCACACCACCACTTGCAATTGTTACTCCTCTCAGTAGCTACAGGCACAAAGTAACAGCAGTTTCAAATATAGCATATTTTGCCTGGGTGTGCAATTATAGATCTTTGTTAAAAATGTTGTTACATTGTAAAATTATTAGAACAAAATGCACTTAAAACAGTAGATTACGAATTCTGGGTTGAATTTTTTAGGTCAACACAACAACATTTAGTTCTAGTTCATGAAGCAGCACTATTGTAACTTTAGTGCACAAAACAAGATGCAAATTTAATTTATATGCAGGATGAAGTGGGAACTGTGTCTGATACTTCCAAAGCAAGCTAATATAACATCTAGGATTCGCAGTTTTAGATTCACATTTTAAATAGTTGCATTAATTGTAGCCAATCTATTTGTGAATTGGAAAATTAACTTCTGAAACACTTGATATAGAATAAGTCAGTATACTGTCGTTCTTCTTGCTTTGATAACCTATTAACTTGAAAAGCTAAATTTACATTTTATTTAAATTCAGAATGCCTCCATGTAGGGTCTGAATCTCTTCATACGAAAACAGTAATACGACGTAACCGGTTTCCAGCCCCAACACTGAGTATGACAATTCAAGATCATTCTCCATCAGCCCTGCCGCAACCAATAGCAATAACAATCTTGCTATTCCCAATTCCATTTTTCTTTCTTTGTGTCCCTTCATTACTCCCTTATTTCAAATTGTTTTTTTCTCTCTCTTCCCCCCCCTCGGATGCTGTCTCACCCAAATATTTCTCATTTTCAGAATCTGGAGTGTTTTGCTTTTATGACAAACCTTACCTGATTTAGTTCTTCATCATTTGCCACTGCCAGTAGAATATGTCTTGGAGTTATTCTGCTCTTCTTGTTATCTCTTGCTGCATTTCCAGCCAATTCCAGGATTTCAGCTGCAACAATACCACATTTTTCAGCTTAAAGGGGTCAGAGAAAGTAATACCACAACTTTTATCTGTAGATTCAAAATCATGGTCACCTAAATTAAGGGGTTTCTGAAACTTTTTCCTTACAAATAGTCTTTTTACATCTAAACTTTGACAGTTTTTTTCTTTTTACCTGCTAGATACTCTATGACTGCTGCCAAGTAAACAGGTGCTCCCATTCCAATACGGTATTTGAAGGTCGCTTTCCGCAAATATCGCATCATCCTACCAACAGGAAATATTACCCCTGCTCTGGCTGAGCGTGATAACTTGGTCATCTTCTTTTTTCCACTTCGGGCTGACATCTTGTATGTGGAGTCAGAATATTAAACCAACTGTGGATCTAAACAAAGGCCATAATTAGTTATTTAGACATCCACGCATGCAGCATAGCACCAAGAATGTATACTTGCCCTATCACAGACATACTGACTCTTACAATTAGACAAAACATAGTGGCCTAGCCTACACCCTTAGCATTAACTTTTTTTAAATGAAATTGAGAATCTCACTTTAAACACCTCTCCTGGTCTCCCATCTTCCACCCTTAATGACGACTATGCCCTATCCCAAATCACAGGAAGTCCAATTTACCCATCAAGTCTACTTGGTAAATGAGTTACGATGATTCAAAGTCCACCACAGTCTTGATTTTTCAATTCTCGCCCTGATATTGAAATCACTGTGTAGCCTCCATCTCTTATTGGAACTGTACAGCACGAGTACTGCATGTTCTCTGAAAGATGTAGCAAAAGGAACGTGTCTCATCTGAACCTAACTGGATGCCTAACAATGAATGGATCAAGTTACATATTACAAAGAGCATTTCAGCATTTCATTACACTGCAGTAGAGTCCATCAAATTAAATATAAGCAACATTTTGTCTGGAAGATTATGTCCTTTAAGGGAACCAGCCAAAAATTTGGTCCACTGCATTTGTCCCACAAACAGATGCAACCATATGATTAATCTCCTCCTGCACTTCAACTTTAACCTTTCACAAAGAACAATACAGCACAAGAACAGGCCTTTTGGCCCTCCAAGCCTGCACGCACACATTTTACCCTTCCATACTAAAACGGTCTTCATTTATAGGTTCCATATCTCTCTATTCCCTTTCTATTTGTATTTGTCCAGATGTTTCTTGAATGCTGCTATTGTGTCTGCTTTCACCACCTCTGGCAGCATGTTTCAGGCACTCACCATTTTTGTGTAAAATGCTTGCCTCTCACATCTCAAACTTTCTTCCCCTGCACCTTGAACCTGTGTCCCCTAATAATTGACCCCTCCATACAGAGAACAAGCCTCTTACATTCCACTAGCTATGCCAGTCACAATCTTAAACCTTGTGATCGCTTCTCAATCTCCTACATCCCAATGAAAACAAACCCAGTCTATCTAACAATTATAGCAAAAATCCCTCATACCAGACAACCTGATACCATGTAACGTTACTTTGTGTACCCATTCTGCTATGAGGGACCTTGTCAAAGGTTTTACTGAAATCCACGTAGACAATATCAACCACTTTTCCTTCAATCATCTTCATTGAGTTTTTTTTGAGGTGACAATCAAGTCAGTGTGTCCCCACACAACCATGCTGTCTATTGCTAATAAGTCCATTTGCTTCTAAATGCGCATAGATCTTGTCCCCGAGAATCTTTTCCAAGCTTTTACACGCTTATGGTGCAACAGTAGCGCATTGGACTCCAGATCAGAGGCTCGCTCTGTTCGAATGCAAGTGAGTTCCCTGAATGTTTTGGAGATGTGTAAAAACATTAGGGTTGCTGTGGTGGGTGATTTTAACTTCCCCAAAATTGACTGAGACTTGCTTCGTACTTGGGGCTTGGATGGGTGCAGAATTTGTAAGGACCATTCAAGATCTTGATATATCACGTAAACTGTCTAACCAGAGAAAGAGTTATACTGGACCTGGTTTTAGGAAATGAGCCTGGCCAGATGAGTGAAGTTTCAGTGGGGGAGCATTTTGAAGTAGTGACCATAGTACCATGAGTTTTAAGATTCTCATAGGTAGGGATAACAGCAGTCCTCTTAAAATGGGGGGGGGGGGGGAAGGTAACTTATAATAATAAGCAGGGACTGGAGGAAAAAGTGATGCTTTCACACTATCCTTTATTTCATTATTGTCCAAAAACCCAGTTTCAGTCTTGCATATATGGAAGGACCGAATATCCATAGTTCCCTCAGGTAGAGAATTCCAAAGATTGAAAGCTATTTCTTGTTTCAGTGCTAAGCTAATCTGCTTCCCTGGCAGTATGAACTTTAATTCTAGACCTCCAACTACAGGAAAGCAGCCTCTCAGCAACTATACTGTCAAGCACTCATAGGTTTTTTTTAAAAGACCTTTTATTCTATGGGAGGCAGAACTGTATTATAATGTGGCTACGAATTCAGAATTGCAGACAATGGTGGTGGTGTTGGGGGGGGGGGGGGGGGGAAAGAGTGGGTGAAGAGAACAAAACTGGAAGAATTGCAGATGCTGGAAATCAGAAACAAATTGTTGGAACTGCAAGCAATTACAGAAAGCCGAGTAGGTCTGGTAACATTCGTGGAGAGAAATCAGTTAACATTTTGGGCCCAGTGACCTTCAGAAATATTCTCGAGACAAGGGGTTAAATCCCACCATAGTACATCTGGAATACAAAGTTAACCTGATGGTGACCATGTAACACAGTCAACTGTTATAAAAAGAAAATCCTAAACCACTTTAAATAAGAAATTCTGCCATCCTTACCTCACCTGGCCCACATGTAGCTCCAGATACACAGCAATGTGTTGATTCTTAACTACTTTCTGGGCAATTATGGATGGACAATAAATGCTTAACCATCCAGCAACACCTACATCCCTGAACAAATAAGAAAATAAAAATCCTGAATAATTAGCCCATTCCTGGAGGTTTTGTAGCACAATGGGCAACATCAACCCCTCTGAGGTGGACTGTTTGGGTGCAAGCCCCACTTCAGGGGCTATTTGCCATAGAAGACATTTCCAATATGGCCAAATAATGTTAGATTATGTTTCTTGACATTTTTACACAATTGATGCAACTGCAATACACCAACTTCTGTGAACAGCCTAAATTTATTCAGTACAGAGGAACCTTAATTATCTGAATATCAATTATCCAAATTTTGGATTATTTGAAGATCTCAAGGTCCTGATAGAAACCTTACATCAAACAGGTGTTTCAACACTGATCACGTCTTTTGTTAACAATGATTAAAAATGAACTCTGCTAACTGAAATGCTGTTGAGAACAGTCCTGGACATCGATAGGAGCGCAGGCACCGTCTCAAAATGTCTGACTGACATCCTTCTCTCTCTCTCTCCATACTTTCTCTGCAATTCTACACAAGAGTGTACCCTAAACCTCCCTCCCCCAGATAATCTCTCCAACATTGCCCTGTACAGGGCAAAGGTGGAACCTGTCAAAACGTTGCAGTACAATTATGTATTTGGCTGCATGTGTATGCTATTTTGAGACTCACCAACTCCCCCACCCTCCAAAGACTTCAGAAAACTCTTGAGCTCCAGAAGGGAGGCATTGAGTCAATTAACCGAATGAAATAATGCCTGCCCATCTTGTTCGGATAATCAAGGTTCCTCTGTACAAGCTTTTGGAGGAACCCTTAACACTCTTCACAGGGCTTGCAAAGCAGTGTCAAGAAATCTCTCTGCACAAGGGAACAGTCTTCCCTTTTAGATCACCATCAGTAATGCTCACAAGACAACCCCCTGCTACTCCCCCTTGCCGCATGCCACTCAAGACACAATGTAGTGATTTGATTGTTTCCGGAAACAATGTGATTAGATCATTCCTTAATAGCAAGATCTGGTGTAAATCTTTTTTTAACTGCAGGGTATTGTTAGATTCTTAACTGCAATGGTCTTATTCTTTCTGAATGGTAGGAGCTGGCTATGTTAATGGATTCTGAATTGTAGGAGATGGCAATTTTAATTTTTACATTCTGCCTGCTAGACAGGGGAACATACCACACTCTCCCCAAGACATCCAATTTCTTGCAGATCAGCAGAACAAATTTAACACCTTTAACATCTCTGTGACAAATCCTTGCAATTTGCCCATGACAGGCAATAAGAGCAGGAATGTCTCATGGTTAACCTCTTTAAGCTATAGCCTCTGCTGACAAACTAGCAAACTATTGCAGGGGGAAAAAAGCTATAGAAACATAAGTAAGGGCATGTTTTGCCGACCATGTACACCACTAAATTTAGCAACGCCTCTCAGTTCACATCAATTACTTCTCACATGGAAATCTTTGCTTCAGTGCGTTACAATCAAGGTACGCTTATTGTTCATTACAGGAGGCCACAACTGCCCAGACTTTGGATTTAATTCCCTCAATAATAGAATTTCCACCCTAATGGTTTTGTAGATCTACCTACAGCACCTGGACTGCAGCACTTCAAGAAGGCAGTCAAGGGGTTCCAATTGTATAAATCAGGTTTCAGTAGATGAGCTGAGGCAGGGATCCAACAGGGGGGTATTATTGAGATGGAAATAATGATCACATAAAAGGTGTGATCAGAAGCTCCACCCAGAGCAAAATGACACCAAATATGCTATTACGGACCAGACCAAATACCCTCAAAATATATAAAGATAATTATAAAATAAAACATTAGGTTAAGTGTAACATACTGCATTCCAGATTAAATTTGATTAGTCAAACTACTCAACATAAAGCAAAACACTTTTTTACACTACAGTTAAAATACAGACAATAAAATGAAAATAAGAATTGTCTGAACTGTAACCCTATGGAAATGCATGACAAAATAATGGTTATATTAACTAATTAACTGTTCCAATATAGTAACATCCCATAAACAGACCCTTGGCAAAGGCAAATTCGGTAAAATAGATGGTGTCCCACTCAATTCAAGCAGCAGGAACAGAACCCAGCTTTTAGCTGGAAAGGAGAGAGGAATAAGAGCTTCCACATCCAGCTTCAAGACCTTAGCAACTGCTGAAAGCTAAACCTAAGAATCCTGGTTCTGTGGGAGCTTGATCCCGCGTACTCATGCTGCTTCCGGTTTTCAACATTTTAAAGCCAAAATAAAAAGCCTCAAGCTGTTTACTTAATTTGCTTTGGAACAGACTCTGAACTTCTGTCTCAACTTTTCTTCATTTAAAAAAAGGACAAAATACACCTCTTAAAAAGCAACAGTATCATCACAGTGCCAACATTAGTTTTTTGATCAAGGTTGCAGTTGCCACTGTTCAATATTAGTGAGTTTTGAGAAGATTTGTAACTTAGGTTGAGGTTCTGGATGTAGGTTTGCTCACTGACCTGGGAGGTTCATTTCCAGATGTTTCGTCACCCTACTAGGTAACATCTTCAGTAGTGTACATGATTCCTGCTTTCTGTTTATATGTTTGGGTTGGTGATGTTTTTTCCTGCGGCGGTGTCATTTCCTGTTCTTTTTCTCAGGGGGTGGTAGATGGGGTCTAATACAATGTGTTTGTTGATAGACTTCCGGTTGGAATGCCATGCTTCTAGGAATTCTCATGCATGCCTCTGTTTGGCTTGTCCTAAGATGGATATGTTGTCCCTGTCGAAGTGGTGTCTTTCCTTAACTGTATGTAAGGATACTAGTGAGAGAGGGTCATGTTGTTTTGTGGCTAGTTGGTGTTCATGTATCCTGGTGGCTAGTTTTCTGCTTGCTTGTCCAATGTAGTGTTCAGTTCTTGCACGGTATTTTGTAAACTACATTAGTTTTGCTTGTTGTCTGTATAGGGTCTTTCAAGTTCATTAGCTGCTGTTTTAAGTGTGTTGGTGGGCTACCATGTTGCCAAGGGGTCTGAGTAGTCTGGCAGTCATTTCTGAGATTTCTGATGTAGGGGAGAGTGGCTAGGATTTCTGGACGTGTTTTGTCAACTTGTTTGGGTTTGTTGCTGAGAAATCGGCAGACTGTGTTCATTGGGTACCCATTCTTTTTGAATACACGGTATAGGTGATTTTCTTCTGCTCTGCATAGTTCCTCTGTGCTGCCACGTGTGTTGGTTCGTTGAAATAATGTTCTGATGAAGCTTAGTTTGTGGATGTTGGGATGATTACTTCTGTAGTTCAACATTAGGTCGCATGTGTTTTCCTATAAATGCTGGCTTGAAGTTGCCCATTGGCTGTTTGCTCTACTGTGACATCTAGGAATGGCAGTTTGTTGTTGTTTTCCTCCACTTTAGTGAGTTTTAGGCGAATAAATTGGTGGCCTTGAAGGTTTCCTCTAATTTATTTTGTTTAGTGATGACAGAAGTGTCATCCACGTAGCGGACCCAAAGCTTAGGTTGGATGGTTGGCAGAGCTGTTTGTTCGAGTCTCTGCATTACTGCCTCTGCTAAGAACCCAGATGTCAGAGATCCCATGGTTGTTCCATTGGTTTGTCTGTTGAAGGTAAAGTGTGTGGTAAGGCATAGGTTCAGTAGCTTGACAATACTGTCCTTGCTGATGAAGTTAGTGGTGTTTGGTTTATGTGTCTTTGGGTCTTCTAATAGTGTAGTCAGTGTTTCCTTGGCCAGATTAATGTTGATTGATGTAAACAATCACCTGACAATCAATCTGCAGATAAAGGACGCTTGACAGTCATTCTAAATCGAAGAGATTACACTGAAAAAGCAAACACATTACTTACAGATACCAACATTTACCAACAAGTGGCGACAGACCCAATCCCACAACTAGAGAACCAAATCACATCCTAACTCAAAAAACTTCAGAAATCTAGAGAAATAAATAAGACCAACTTCCAAAAATGAATCCAGACGGATCCAATACACCACGCTTCTATGGATTACCCAAAATTCACAAATCAGGAGCCCCCCTCAGACTTAGTCTGGCTACCTGGAACACCAATTTACAGATTAGCCAAGGAGCTACACCAAAGACTAAAATACTTAACAGAAGACTCACGCCACTCCACCCAAGAATTCCTGAAGACCAAAGACTCGAAGATAGAAGAGGATGAAATAATGGTCTCCTTTGATGTAACAGCCCTGTTTACATCAATCAACATTAACCTGGCCAAGGAAACACTGACTACACTATTAGAAGACCCAAAGACACATAAACCAAACACCACTAACTTCATCAGCAAGGACAGTATCGTCAAGCTACTGGACCTATGCCTTACCACACACTTCACCTTCAACAGACAAACCAATGGAACAACCATGGGATCTCCGATATCTGGGTTCTTAGCAGAGGCAGTAATGCAGAGACTCGAACAAACAGCTCTGCCAACCATCCAACCTAAGCTTTGGGTCCGCTACGTGGATGACACTTCTGTCATCACTAAACAAAATAAATTAGAGGAAACCTTCAAGGCCACCAATAATACCCTTTATTCGCCTAAAACTCACTAAAGTGGAGGAAAACAACAACAAACTGCCATTCCTAGATGTCACAGTAGAGCAAACAGCCAATGGGCAACTTCAAGCCAGCATTTATAGGAAAACACACATGACCTAATGTTGAACTACAGAAGTAATCATCCCAACATCCACAAACTAAGCTTCATCAGAACATTATTTCAACGAGCCAACACACACTGCAGCGCAGATGAACTATGCAGAGCAGAAGAAAATCACCTATACTGTGTATTCAAAAAGAATGGGTACCCAATGAACACAGTCTGCCGATTTCTCAGCAACAAACCCAAACAAGTTGACAAAACACATCCAGAAATCCTAGCCACTCTCCCCTACATCAAAGAAATCTCAGAAATGACTGCCAGACTACTCCGACCCCTTGGCAACATGGTAACCCACCAACACACTTAAAACAGCAGCTAATGAACTTGAAAGACCCTATACAGACAACAAGCAAAACTAATGTAGTTTACAAAATACCGTGCAAGAATTGTAACAAACACTACACTGGACAAACAGGCAGAAAACTAGCCACCAGGATACATGAACACCAACTAGCCACAAAACAACATGACCCTCTCTCACTAATATCCTTACATACAGTTAAGGAAAGACACCACTTCGACAGGGACAACATATCCATCTTAGGACAAGCCAAACAAGACAAGCACGAGAATTCCTAGAAGCATGGCATTCCAACCGGAAGTCTTTCAACTAACACATCGAGTTAGTCCCCATCTACCACCCCCTGAGAAAAAGAACAGGAAATGACAACACCGCCGGAAAAAATATCACCAACCCAAAGAAACTCAAATATATAAACAGAAAGCAGGAATCATGTACACTGCTTCCCTGGAGGCCCACTGAAGAGGTTACCTAGTAGGGTGACAAAGCATCTGGAAATGAACCTCCCAGCTCAACGAGCAAACTTACATCCATTGTTCAATATTCCAAGAGTGTTATTTCATTTGCCATATCATACAGTATACTCTAAACCTTACTATGAATACTTATTATTTTCTAAGAACCTTCAACTTTATACAGAAAGTACATCATTTCAAACAGTTTCTCCTAATCCACTGATCTTGTTTTAACTCAAGTAGTTTTTGTCCAATCTCATGTTGAATTCATTCAAACCCTTCTCCACAATACCAGCTAACCTGACCACAAATATTTTAAAATTTTGTTCATGGGATAGAAGTATTGCTGACAACAATTATTTGTTATTCACCCCAAATCACCCTCTCATACTGCCATGGTTCATCTGGTGTAGGTACAGTATGGTTCTTTTTTTTGGGGGGGGGGGGGGGGGGAAGAGGGGTTAAGATTTTTGACTGCTGTCATGAAGGAACAGCAACTTGGTTCCAAGTCAGGATGTCATGTAATCTTTCCATTCTTTTGCTGTTCATGTCTTTCTATGTGGTAGAAATTGTTTATCAGGAAGCTGTTGAACAGGAACTTGACTGCCTTGCTGCTGTGCAGATAAAGTGGAAAAAGCACAGTTCAGGCTGCATCTCAGGAGAGTCAACATTTCTGCCTCAGAAGCTGCTTGACTAGCTGTGCTTTTTCTAGGCCTAGACTTTATCTACTCCGATTCTCCAGCATCTGCGGCTCTCACTATCTCCTACTTGCTGCACTGCATTTTGTAAATGGTACACACTGTTACCCCACCCCCAGTGCACCAGTGGTGGAAGGCATGATTGCTAAGTTGGTGTATAGGATACTGACAAAGAGGACTGCTTTTTCCTGGATGGTTTTGAGCTTCATGAATGTTGTCAGCACTGCACTCATCCAGGCAAATGCAAATTATTCCAATCACATGCCTGACTCAAGTCTTGTCAAATGGTGAAAAGTATTTGCGGAGTCATTGGTTGAGTTTGTTGCTGTAGAATTTCCAGTTGTCCTGCTTTTATAGCCACAATATCGATATGGTTGATCTAGTGTAGGTTCTGGTCAATGACAACCCCAGTATGTTAGAGTATTCAGCAACAGCAATACCACAAAACATCACAGTTCAGTTCTATTTGACCTTCTCCTTGAATAAGTTCTTTCCTTCCCCAAGATCTGTTACTCCTACTGTTACAAATGCACAGCAAGGGGAGTAAGAGATTACTGTGTTCAAGGCACTTTTTAAATTTCTCTCAAGCCTGACCAGGATCTTTAACTTCCTTCTCATATTGTTGGCTCTGACACACGTCACAAATTTGGCCCTTCCCCTTCAACTCCACCCACTACCAGTGTGGAATTATACCGATTAAATGAAATATACTCTGGGAAATCAACTTCATACTTGGTACTCAAGAAACAAGAACTTTCAACCACAGAATGGTACAGCAAAGCCCAGATCATGGTTGACTTTTTTTACTTTCCTCCATAGCCTGACAAACTCTTCAAGTATTTATGAAATTCTCACAATTCAGAATAAATCACAGATTGGCTTTCTGTGCAGTAACCATTCAGCCTACTGAGTCAGTCTGCTCCTTGAACAGCAATTTGATTAGTCCCACTCACCACTCTTCGAAGGAGCCTTTTAACCAGAGATACACTCACTGACACTATTAAACTTCCACATTTTCATACAAAAAGTATTTCTGGACTGCAAGAGTAAACAATTCCCCCCCCCCCATTTATCCAAACTAATCGCATAAACCACAATAAGTTGCAAACTAAAAGAAATAAACCAAAAACATAAAAAGCTTAAGCACAGATTTAAAACAAACTTGGATGGAACAGCAAGCGATTCAGCCCGTATCCGTGCTGGCTCTCCTTAGAGCAACCCAAACAGTCCCATCTCCTGCCACTCTACTCCATAACCCTGGAAGCTTAATTCACTCAAGCGCCTATCCAATTTCTGACATCAGTAGCAGTCTGTATTCTTAACACCATCACCTTCATAAGGAAGTGAGTTCCAGCTCTTTACCACTCATTTAAAACAATACTTCCTTCCATTTCACAGCCTTGCCTAAATCCGTGTACCCAGAAATATGTGCACTATCAGCCCCATAAGAGAGGCATAGGAAATAAGCAAGAGGCTATTCAGCTTCTTTAGCCTATACTACGATTCAACTAGAGCATGTTTGAACTTCCCTAATAACATTTTCCTGCTATATCCCCATATCCTTAGATGACTATCTAAAGAGAAAATATATTGATCACGATATTAGAATATACTTAAAGACTGAGCCTAACAGCCCTCTGGGTACAGATGCCCAAAGGAAAAAAGCACTTTGAGTAAAGAAATTCCTCTTCATCTCAGGCATAAATGACGTACCTTATTCAAAGACGGTCTCTCTGGTTCTATACTTGCTCCCCTTCCTGGCTGCAGCCAAGGAATAGATCCTTCTTGCATTTACGAGTGTTAAGAATTTTGTGTTTCACTATCACCTTTCATTCTTCTATCCCGGACGAGCCCCTGTTTTTGGGCGGCACGGTGGCACAGTGGTTAGCACTGCTGCCTCACAGCGCCAGAGACCCGGGTTCAATTCCCGCCTCAGGCGACTGACTGTGTGGAGTTTGCACATTCTCCCCGTGTCTGCGTGGGTTTCCTCCGGTGTGCTCCGGTTTCCTCCCACAGTCCAAAGATGTGCAGGTCAGGTGAATTGGCTATCCTAAATTGCCCGTAGTGTAGGTAAGGGGTAGATGTAGGGGTATGGGTGGGTTGCGCTTCGGCGGGGCGGTGTGGACTTGTTGGTCCGAAGGGCCTGTTTCCACACTGTAAGTAATCTAATCTAATCTAAAAAAAACTAAACTCTTGGATACCAGACCCAATCATCTCAATGACAAAATCCCACTCTGATGATCTTGCACACCTCTCCCAGATTTGCCCTCAAGCTCCAAACAGTAGGACCCAGCCCACCAACCTAACAAAAAAGGTAGAGAATGAGCAAAATTGTTGTCACACCACGTCTCCAACTGAACAGAACTGGTATAACGCAACATTTAAAATGACTAGGTTTTGAAGAAAAAAGGCTGGAAAGCTACTTAAAAACATTCCTCCTCCAAGTGTCTTCAACCTAATAGGTATGAATGAATACTTTTTTTAAAAAGTTTAAATAAAAAGAGAGTAGGAACAGCAACAACACCCTTTCACACCTTCAGTCTGGTATCAGAGGTACAAAAGTATGTTTTCAAAGATAAGCTCAAATAAAGGGTAAGGAACAGCTAACAACATTCTATCCCCACGTACCCACTCCTTCAACGTAAAAAAAAAGATAGAAATTTATATTTTAAATGACTTCAATCAAAAAAAGATAGAGAATGACAAACATTCTACCTTCTCCAACTTAATACATGTTGTGAATCTATAATTTAAAAGATTAGCTCAAAGGTAGTGAACAATTAACATTCCACCCCTAGCTTCAACAACATAATGCAACAGGTATGAATTTATATTGAAAATGAAGCTGTTTAAAAGAGAGTAGTGAAGGCCAATATTCCACGTCCCAGCTTCAACAATCCAACACAACAGGTATGAATCCATCATTTT
The DNA here is from genome assembly GCF_047496795.1 of Chiloscyllium punctatum. Taxonomy (NCBI): domain Eukaryota; kingdom Metazoa; phylum Chordata; class Chondrichthyes; order Orectolobiformes; family Hemiscylliidae; genus Chiloscyllium; species Chiloscyllium punctatum. The sequence goes on from NC_092751.1 coordinate 106,928,324, forward strand.
AAACGTTATTTAAGAGGGTAAAGAACAGCCCTTCACCCCAGCTTCTTTAACCTAATACTTCAGGTATAAAATCTATATTTTTAGAAAACTCGAAGCAGAGCAAATTCATCTCGTTTACATGCTTACACCCAGATTTGGAAAAGACCAAACACGCTCTTCTCCCCACAGTCTAAGATCACAGGTTTAACTCCACATTTTTAAAAAAAGTTAGGATTAGAAATAAAAAAAGCCAAGCACCTCGTCTATTCCCCACCCAACTTTTCCAACCTGACACGTATGAACAAATCAATTTTTCTTTGTTTAAAAACTAATACAATAGAGGCAAATGCCCACAACCACCTCTCCCGCATTCCCCCAAACCACAGGTACATGTTTTTTTTAAATGTTAGGGTTAGAAAAATGCAAAAACAATCCCTCATTCCCTTCCCATCCTATCGCCTCCACAATAAACGATCTTGAGGTGCTGGGCCAAACAAAGGGAGAGCGCCTGGTTTAAATTCCGAACTTTCAACCGACCGGCTCGCGCTCGAATTCAAACCGTCACCGCGAGCGCCGCTCAACCGCCATCGGCCGCGGGACGGAGCCAGCACAGGCCTCACTGAGGCCCCCCTCACACCGATAGTGTGGGGAAACCTTTTACCCGCCGCCTTCCTCCTCTTCACACCGCGGCATTCCCCGTCAGTAAGAGCGTCAACTCTACACGCGTTTTGATTTTGTTTTTTAATTCACGGTTCGACACTGGGCTATTTCCTTCTTGTTTTATGGTGGCGGCTGTGGTGGTAGTTGTGCAGAAGGCGGCCAGTCATCGTCTACCAACGGCGGGAAAAGGTAGGGGAGGGGGGTTGCTAATAATCGACAAAAATTAAACGAACTCCGTTCACGCTCGTCGTACACATAGCTCTCCATTTAACTGCGTTTCTAGCCATTTTTAAAACCTCGAGGCCTAGAACAGAATATACACAAAAAAGGCCAAACGCTTCTCGCCGCAGCAAAACAAAACGTTCATCGCCTTGCAGATGCAATGACTTATCTTGAGATATAAAATCTCCTCTAGCATTTCTTCGCGTTGTTTTAGTATTTTAAAACTCCGATTTTAATGAGGGGGGGGGGGGGGCGGGGGAAATCGACCCACCTGGTACCCGAGTCTCAGTAACCGTGTCTCTTTTTACCCCCTACCGTTTGTGCATTTTGTTATAAATATGTATGTACATTATAAACTTTCTGGCGGTTAGACAAGATTCTTCGATTGCAACTGAACCCGGTGTGCTTTTATTGTATTAATATAGATGTATGTATTTGGCACTCACCTCCTGCTCTAAACGGCAGTGGTGCTTGCAGCTCGTGTTCCCTCCTGTGTTAATCCTGTAGATACAACAGGAAGGGGAAGCTCGCTCGCTCTCTGTCTGTCTCTGGCAACCCGTTTGAAAATACAAACGCAGCCTATCAGCAAGGGGAAATCACCAGAGGAGGGGAGGATAGGTTAACAGCAGCCAGAAAGGAAAAGCACAAGTCTCTCCAGCTTAGAGAGAAAAATAATTGAAACGAACCGTTGGCACATGTTTCCTCCTCATAAGCCACCACCACCACCACATCCCTGTCCCTTGCAAAACAAAAAGTTGTGCACGTTCTCACCTGCCCCAGTGCCAGACACAAGTAGTAACCCTCCCTATCCCTCATAGTATCCCCCATTCCTCTGTTCCTTTCCATCGTTAATCTGTGTAGACAAAAAACAAATTCCCGCACCAAAAAAAAGCCTTTTCAAAAAGAAAAGTAAGGGGCCCTCTCATTCCTCGGGGACTTGTAACAACAATGCAATCCTTTAAAAAATGAATAGTGACAATACTGTGCCGTACGTGACCGTAATTTGCTCTCAATTTTTTTCGTTACTGGCGGGTGAAAGTTACAGCATAGGTGCACGTCCAAAGAACTGCTATCCAGTTAGTGGCACTGCTTTTCGTTTATCTTTGCAACTGAAATGCATAGAGTGGTGTGATATTGTTTTTACACACTGGTCAAATGCTCGTAGGAGTTGTGCTACATATTCATTAGAAATAGAAATTGGCCATTCAGCACTGGAGCCTGCTCGACCTTTACAATCAGATCAGCCATGATCTTATTTAAACTCAAATCTCTATTCCTGCCTACTGATGATAACACTTCACCCTTTTTGCTACTTTCTACTTACCTCTACCTTAAAGGACCCTGCTTCCTATAGGAAGCGAGTTCTAAAGATTCATGACAGAAATTTTCAAACATCGACCCTTTTTTCTAGATTCTACCGTAAGAGGAAACATCCTCACCAAATATACCCTGTTAAGATACCTCCGGATGTTTGACATTTTAGTTAAGTCACCTCTTACTCTTCTAAACTCCAAGGGATATAAAACGTAGTCATTCAAATCTTTCCTCTCAAGACAATCACTCATTCCAGGTACAGGCACCTGTCTGATAAGCCTTCTCTGAATTGCCTTCAAAGCATTTCATTCTTGCTTTAAATAAGGTGATCAGTATTGTGAACAGTACTCTAGATGTCATCTTGTCAATAGTGCCCTGCACAACTTCCCAACTTGGTATTCAATTCCACTCATGGTAAATTATAATATCCTGTTAGCTTTTTAAAATCACTTGCAGCACCTGCATACATACATTGAGTAATTCATGAAGGAGGACCCCCAGTGCAAGGAACCTAATTTGGACCTGTTTAAAGTCTATAAATGTTTAGTTAGTTAGGCACAGTAAGGGCTGGTTTTGGTCAGTAGTGAGACATCCTTCTAACCATGTACTTGCTGTTATGTAGAATAAGAAGTTGCATATTATTGTTATACGACAGTAGACATTGTGGAAGTGTTGCAATGTCACATGATCTTGCTGTCTCTTGCAGACTTAAGGGCTAAGTGAAGCCACTGCAAGATATTTCTTGTTAATGCTTTCCTCAATAAAGCCAACTTATTCTAAGTTAAAAATCACACAACACCAAGTTATAGTCCAACAGGTTTAATTGGAAGCACACTAGGTTTCGGAGCTACGACAACGGATGAATGGGCACCACACAACAATCAACAGACAGGAGGGTTCCCTCCAGTTGGGGAACACTTCAGTGGTCCAGGACATTCAGCCTCGGACCTTCGGGTGACCATCCTCCAAGGTGGACTTCGGGACAGGCAGCAGAGAAAAATGGCCGTGCAGAGGCTGATAGCTAAGTTCAGTACCCATAGGGAGGGCCTCAACCGGGACCTTGGGTTCATGTCACATTACAGGTGACCACCATTGCACTACACACACACACAGGCACTCCTATACACACGGACACACATACACACAAACGCGCGCACAGACACCCACTTACACATGCGCCCCCTCACAGACGTAAGACACTCCGCACTCATTACACACACAATTTCTCACACCCACAACCCCCAATCCAGACACACACAGACAGACCCACATGCACACATGTATTTTGTGGAGTGAATTTGTACTTTCAGGGTTACATTGTACTTTGCTCAAAAACAACATGCATTCATGTAGAGCTGAGCTCAAAAACTGCAAGAATTTATGTAAAACTCCGTTATCTCACTTTTTAGATTAAAATCAATCTAAACATCATGGCATAGACAGAGAACACAGGGGGCCAACACCTTTAACATATTGTCCAGCTAGCCAGAGAATGCAACCTTTTTAAAAAAATGGTTTTGTGATTTACACATGAAAGAAGTGAAACTATCATTGTATTCTAACAGATTAAAGGCTTAACAGACAATCAATTTTTCATTGTAACTGAAATTATACATCACACTGTAAATTTTTGCTATAAATTCTGGGTGTTAGGATTGAGCCCTCCACTACTACCTGATGAAGGAGCGTTGCTCTGAAAGCTAGTGTGCTTCCAATTAAACCTGTTGGACTATAACCTGGTGTTGTGTGATTTTTAACTTTGTACACCCCAGTCCAACACCAGCATCTCCAAATCATAACTTATTCTAAGTTATTCAAACCTTCCACCAACCTATTTTCATCTCTATCTATCTTTTACTACCATTGGCACTCTTTTTTTTTCTCTTGTTCTGGGCACCCTCACTCCTCCTTCCCCCTTTGTCAACAGCATTTAAATATCATTTTACAGTCCTCTTTTCAACTCTGAAGAAGTCCTGTCAGGCTTGAAACATTAACTGTGTTTCTGTCTGTACATATGCTACCAGACCTACTAAATTTCTCCTGCACTTTGTTTTTATTTTCAATTTCCAGCATTCAGGTATTTTGTATTTTAATGTCTTCCTTACTTCAGCAGATTCTTTAGCAACTTGATGATACCAAGAATATTACATGGAACACCCTGCCTCACAGCATTGTGGGTATACCTGCACCAAAGGAACTGCTGTGTTTCAAGAAGGAGTTCACCATCACCTTCTTGAGCAATCAGGGAGGTGCTTAAATGCCTGCTCACATCCTGTGACTGAATTTTTAAAAACTGATGACAATATGGAAAAGTCTCTGCCATTACTGAAATTTTGAACAGGTTACAAATCCCAATAAATCAGAAATGTGGCAGAATTAAGACTGTAGATTTACAAGACACTAGATTTCATCTGGCCTCACTGTGAAGATGAACAGTGAGCAGGTCGGTATACTATTGTGTATCAGAGGGAACTGTCCAGATAATATCCTAGTTGGTCAAGGGATAAACAAATAAGAAAGCAAGGTACAAATAAGTAATATGAATCAGAGGTAGGCCATTCAGCCCCTTGAGCCTACCCCACCATTCAATAAAATCATGGCTGATCTGATTGTAACCTCAAATTCAAATTCCCACCTCTAGATAACCTTTCAACCCCCTTGCTTAACAATAGAAAAAAAAACTCAATGCCCACTTCAATCTGCAAAATAAATTATCCATTGGATTGGTCTAAGTTTAAGCTTATCATAGAACATAGAAAAATACAGCGCAGTACAGGCCCTTTGGCCCTCGATGTTGTGCCGATCCAAGCCCACCTAACCTACACTAGCCCACTATCCTCCATATGCCTATCCAATGCCCGTTTAAATGCCTATAAAGAGGGAGAGTCCACCACTGCTACTGGCAGGGCATTCCATGAACTCAGGACTCGCTGAGTAAAGAAACAGCACAGGGAAAGTATTGATGTTTCTATCAATGACCTGTAGAGACTGACAAAAAGTTGAGACTGGCAGGCTTAAAAGAACTAATGAGGAACAGAATTGAAAGCTCCAAAAACAATGAAGCATTGTCTGACCACGTAGCCAAGCAATAACTTAACCTTCACAAAGGCTGACAAGGTGAATTAGGAACCAAAATTGATTGATTCAGTATAGTAGTAGAACCATATCTTAAAAATGACCAACTTGTTGTAATATGTTAAAATTAAAAGTTTGAATGCCATTGTTGCAACAAGGAGTGCCACATTCAAGCTGTGTGTCACAGCAAACAACTGAAAGAAAAGCCCCCACAAAATGGCAAGATCCAGGAAATAGAAGATGTCAATGATTGAGGAAGCCTTTTGTTGGCTATGTCAAGTAGCTAGGAAAAAGTGAGGACTGCAGATACTTGAGATCAGAGTCAAAAAGTGTGGAGCTAGAAAAGCAGAGCAGGTCAGGCAGCATCTGAGGTGCAGGAGAATTGACATTTCAAACATAAGCCCTTCATCAGGAATATCAAGGAACTGAATGAAGGGTACTATCTCCTGGAATTCTAGTAGAGGAAAATATGACATGGTTTAGATTAGACAGAGAGGCATCAGTTTTGGTTCTTGTTTTAAAAAAAATTCAACCATCAAGTATTAGATACGTGGATTAGAGGGAATATCAAGGAACTGAATGAAGGGTACTATCTCCTGGAATTCTAGTAGAGGAAAATATGACATGGTTTAGATTAGACAGAGAGGCATCAGTTTTGGTTCTTGTTTTAAAAAAAATTCAACCATCAAGTATTAGATACGTGGATTAGAGGGACAACTGAATACAATCCTTCACTACAGAAAGAGAAAAAAATTTACATTTCTGAACCTGAATTATTGGCTCTTAATCAGGAAAGCCTGTATCAACTTGCATTTGACTGAGTAGAGAAACTGGAAAGTCTGGAAAATAAGCCTAACAACTTTCAGCTGAATTTCCACAGCTATATACAGGACTAGGAAAGCTGAAAATAGCTTGCAATTGCACTCTACTTCCTGCAATGTAGCTAGTGTCTGTTTACATCCAAAAAGGTTCCTCATTTTCTCTCCAAAGGTAAAGAAAGAAGGGGCTGAAGCAAGGGTTTATTTCACCTGTGATAAACCAAAACATTGGTGCTTGGAATAGTCTTGGTACAGTTTTCCCCTTTATCTTTCGTACTTGCTAACTCCTCAAAGATTTCTAATAAATTTGTCAGGCATGATTTCCCCCTCATGAAGTCTTGCTGACTTGGCTTGATTTATATTGTGTATTTCTAAATGTTTTTTACAATAATTTATAACATTTTCCCAAAGACATGTTAAGCACCCCAAGAGGTACAACACCTGCTCCCAAACCTCCCTTCTTACCTTTGTCCAAGGCCCTAAGCAATCCTTCCAGATCTGTCAGAAATTCATCTGCACTTTATCCAACCTCATCTATTGATCTGTTGCTCCCAATGTAGTCTCCTCTATATCCGAAAGATCAAATGCAGACTTGGGGACTATTTTGCAGAGCATCTAGGGGACCTTTTTGCTCGAATCATTTATTAACACATTATCAAATCCAAAATAGCCTGTCGACCCCTGGTTGAATTCACAAATTTGTTCAGGAAACTGTATTCTTCCTTGTGGGTACCTCAATCAATTTGTTTTCCCCAATCTACATGAAGGTTAAAGTCATTCATGATTAATTTACTTCCCTTTTTACATGCCCTCATTATCTCCTGATTTGCTCTTTGTCCTACAGTATAACCACTGTTAGTGGGCTTATAGACTTCAAAGTTTGGGAGAAGATTTGTAGCTCGGGTGCTCGTTGTTGTGGTTCTGTTCGCCGAGCTGGGAATTTGTGTTGCAACGTTTTGTCCCCTTATCTAGGTGACATCCTCAGTGCTTGGGAGCCTCCTGTGAAGCGCTTCTGTGATGTTTCCTCCGGAATTTGTAGTGGCTTGTCTCTGCCGCTTCTGTTGTCAGTTCCAGCTGTCCGCTGCAGTGGCCGGTATATTGGGTCCAGGTCGATGTGTTTGTTGATAGAATCTGTGGATGAGATTCTATCCACAGATCCTATCAACAAACACATCGACCTGGACCCAATATACCGGCCACTGTAGCAGACACCTGGAACTGACAACCGGAAGTGGCAGAGACAAGCCACTATAAATGCCGGAGGAAACATCACAGAAGCGCTTCACAGGAGGCTCCCAAGCACTGAGGATGTCACCTAGACGGGGCTTAAAGACTACGTCCACCATTGTCCACTTCTTTGTTGTTCATTACATTCACCCATATGGATTCTACATCATTCAATCCAAGATAATTTCTTACTACCACACATGTTCCATCTTGTACTAATAAATCTACCAACCACCCTTTCTTTCCAGCCCGGGCAGATGAACTCTGGGCACATTTGGGAACATGGGATTGCGATATCGTAATAGTTACAGAGACGTGACTCAGGGATGGACAGAACTGGCACCTTAATGTTTCAGAGTACAGATGCTATTGGAAGAATAGAACAGAGGGCAAAAGAGGAGGGGGAGTGGTGCCTTTGATTAGGGATAACATTATGGCTGTACTTGGGAAGGATATTCCTGGGAATACATCCAGGGAAACTATTTGGTTGGAGCTGAGAAATAAGGAAGGGATGATCAGCTTATTGGGATTGTACTATAAACTCTTGGTAGTCAGAATATTGAGACACAGGTTTGTAAGCAGATCTGTTATTGGCAGGAATAATAGGGTGTAGTAGGGAATTTTAACTTTCCAAACACAGACTGGCATTGCCATGGTGTTAAAGGCTTGGAAGGAGGGGAAGTTGTTTAAGTGTGTACAACAACATTTTCTGATTCAGTATGTGGATGTACCTACGAGAGAATGACTATCCTGGCCAACCCATTGTCTCAGCCTGCTCCTGCCCCACCAAATTCATCTCCACATACCTCGACACTGCTAGGTATTCCAGTTTCCTCCCATAAGCCAAAGATGTGCGGATTACATGGATTGGCCATGCTAAATTGTCCATAGTATCCTGGAATATACAGGCTATGTGAATTAGTCATGGTAATTATGGGGTTATAGGGATAGAGTAGGGGTCTGGATGATTTTTGGAGGGTCAGTTCAGTCTCAATGGCCCACGTAGGGATTCTATATGATTCCATGCCTTTTCAAGAGCTTAACGTTGTGAATTTGACACCAAATTAAGTAGGTATTTAATATAATTGTCGAAGAGAAGATAGAGGCTTTATAATAAATCATTGCAAAGGTTGCCCTTTTATAGCAATGCAAAGAAGTTTTGACCAGTTCATATACCCATTAGTATAATAATATTTTGGTATTTAGCTTGTATCCAAACCATCCAAAATAAGGAGAAATGCAAATACAAACTGAAAAATTAAAAATCGCATATCTTGGACAACTTAACTGAGATTGAAGTTTGCTGGCTGTTTTTGTTTTTGCAGAACCCCACTGTTCAAGGAAATTGTTAAAATTCTGAACTTTTTTCCATTTTAATGTATTTACATAGAATAAACTTCTCCAAAAGCCCGGAGATTTGATGATACTAGTAAGGCTGAATGCTGAGGACTATCAAATGTTTACTCCAATGTTGCCATCATCTGTTTCTCATACAAAGAGATATTGGGAGAAGAGCAAAAAAACTTGGTCAATGAGGTAGATTATCATGTTTAAACATCATTTTGTAAATGAAAGATTGGGTACTTGTTGATGTTATTAAGCTGTGTCAATGATATTCTTGTGCCAACTGCTAACATCTGGATTACTCCTGGTGCAACGAGCTAGTGAGGTTAGGAATAGGAAGATAGAGCAGATGAATGTATGGCTGAGAGCTGGTGCCGGGGAGGAGAGTTTACTTTTTTTTAATCAATCTCTTCTGGGGTAGAAGGGCAGATTGCACCTGAATTGGAAAGGGACTAATATACTGGCAGGGAGATTTGCTAGAGCTGCTCAGGAGGATTTTAAACTATTAAGGTGGGGGGGTGGGACCCAGGGAGATAGTGAGGAAAGAGTTCCTGTAGTTACTCGTTCCTAGTTTTCCTCCTCTTTTTCCAGGGATATTGCTGACTTTTTGAGGTCTTCTAAGAGCATATCTGTTGTGCAGAACTTTATGGATCAAACAAATAGCATGCATAGCTGCAGATAGTCAGGTAGATAGGTTACCTCCAGGAAAGGTAGGAGAGGCAGGAGTCTCCTGTGGCTATCCACATCTCAAGCAATTATGGAAGTATGTTTTGGAATATGTAGGAGGTGATGGACTCTAAGGAGAATGTAGCATGAACAACCAAGTTTCTGGTATTGAGACTGGGTTAAATGTAATGAGGGGTATGTCAGGTTCCAAGCGATTGATTTTGATAAGGGACACTCTGTTCAGTGGCACAAACAGATGTTTCTGTGGCTGACATCAGCAAGTCAAAATGTTGTGTTGCCCTTCTGGTGCCAGGTTTAAAGATATCTCGCTGAGAGTCCAGAATGTACTCAAAGGGAGAGAGACCGGCGGGAGGTCATTGTACATATTGAAGATAGTGAGGAAAGAGTTCCTGCAGTTACTCGTTCCTAGATTTGACATAGGAAAAAAAAGAATGAGATTCTGAATGGAGAATGTAGGAAGTTAGGCAGGAATTTAAAAAGGAAGTCTTCTAGGGTAATAACATCTTGATTACTCATGGTGCTATGAGCTAGTGAGGGTAGGAATAAGAGGATAGAGTAGATGAACACGTGGAGACAGTAAGGCCTGCAGGTACTGGAGATCAGAGTTGAGAGTGTGTTGCTGGAAAGGCACAGCAGGTCAGGCAGCATCCGAGGAGCAGGAAAATCTATGTTTCAGGCCGGAGCCCTTCATTAGGAATCCCTGATGAAGGGCTTCGGCCCGAAACATCGATTTTCCAGCTCCTTGGATGCTGCCTGACCAGATGAATGTGTGGCTGAGAGCTGGTGCCATGGAGAAGAGTTCACATGTTTGGATCATTTGGATTGATCTCTTCTGGGGTAGAAGTGACTTGCATAAGAAGGACAGATTCCCCTTCCAGTTCAGGTGCACAAATATACTAGTAGGGAGATTTGCTAGAGCTCGTCAGGAGGATTTAAACTAGTAAGGATGGGGGTGGGACCCAGGGAGATAGTGAGGAAAGAGATCAATCTCAGACTGGTATAGTTGGGAAAAGGAGTAAATCAAACAGTCAGGGCAGTTAGGAACAGAGCAGAGAATGATGTGCAACTGATAAGTTAAACTGCATTTATTTCAATACAAGAGGCCGAATAAGGAAGGCAGATGAACTCACGGCATGGTTAAGAACGTGGGACTGGGATATCTTAGCAATTACAGAGATGTGGCTGAGGAATGGACAAGTCCGGCAGCTTAATGTACAAGGTTACAAATGCTATAGGAATGATAGCAAGGGGGTCAAGAGAGGAGGGGGATTGACATTTTTGAGAAGGGATAACATTACGGCTGTACTTAAGGAAGATATTCTTGGGAATACGTCTAGGGAGGTTCGAGGCAACTCAGAAATAAGAAAGGGATGATTATCTTATTGGGATTGTATTATAGACCACCCAGTAGTCAATGGGAAATTGAGAAACAAATTTGTAAGGAGATCTGTTATCTTTAAGAATAATAGGGTGATTATGGTTGGGGATTTTAACTTTGCAAACATAGACTGGGACTGCCATAGTGTTAAAGGCTTAGATGGAAAGGAATTTAAGTCTGTACAAGAAAGTTTTCTGGTTCAGTATGTGGATGTACATACTAGAGAAAGTGCAAAACTTGATCTAGTATTGGGAAATAAGGCAGGACAAGTGACTGAGGTGTCAGTGGGGGAGCACTTTGGGACTAGCAACCATGATTCTATTAGTTTTAAAACAGTGATGGAAGAAGGTAGACCAGATTTAAAAACTAAAATTCTAAACTGGAAGAAGGCCAATTTTGACTGTATTAGAGCAAGAACTTTCAAAAGTTAATTGGAGGCAGATGTTTGCAAGTAAAGGAATGGCTAGAAGATGGGAAGTCTTCAAAAATGAGATATCGAGAGTCCAGAGACAGTGTTCCTGTTAGGGTGAAGGGCAAGGCTGGTAGGTGTAGGGAATGGTGGATGATTAGTGAAGTTGAGGTTTTGGTCCAAGAAATAGAAGGAAGCATATTTCAGATATAGACAGAAGAGATTGAGTGAATCCTTAGAGTATATGGGCAGTAGGAGTATACTTAAGAGGGAAATCAGGAGGGCGAAAAGAGGCATGAGATAGCTTTGGTCAATAGAGTTAAGGAAAATCCAAAGGGATTTTATAAATTCATTAACAACAAAAGGGTAATTCGGGAGCGAATAGGGGCTCTTAAAGATCAGCAAGGTAGCCTATATGTGGAACTGCAGGAGATGGGAGGTGGAGATGCTAATCAAGTACTTGCATCAGTGTTTACTGTGGAGAAGGACATGGAAGATATAGAATGTGGAGAATTAGATGTTGAGATTTTTAAACATCTCCATATTACAGAGGAAAAGGTACTGGATGTTTTAAAATGCATAAAGGTGAATAAATCCCCGGGACCTGATAGGTGTACCCTAGAACTCTGTGGGAAGCTAAGGAAATGACTTCTGTGCCCCCTGCTGAGATATTTGTATCATCTATAGCCACAGGTGAGGTGCCAGAAGACTGGAGGTTGACTAATGTGTTGCATCTATTTAAGAAATATGGTAAGCAGAAGCCAGGGATCTATATAATCCAGTGAGCCTGACATCGGTGGTGAGCAAGTTATTGGAGGGAATCCTGAGGGACAGCATTTACATGTATTTGGAAAGGACAGGACTGATTAGGAATAGTTAACATGGCTTTGTGCGTGGGAAATCAAGTCTCTAACTTCATTGAGTTTTTTAAAGAAGTAACAACGAGGGTTGATGAGGCCAGAGCAGTGGACCTGATCTATATGGTCTTCAGTAAGGCATTCATGGCAGACTGGTTAGCAAGATTAGATCACATGGACTACAGGGGAATTAGCTATTTGGATACAAAACTGGCTCGAAGATAGAAGACAGAGGGTGGTGTGGAGGGTTGTTCCTCAAACTGGAGGCCTGTGACCTGTGGTGTGCCACTAGGATCGGAGTTGGGTCCACTGCTTTTTTGTCATTTTATATAAATGATTTGGATATGAACATTGGAGGTATATTTCGTACGTTTGCAGATGACACCAAAAGTGAAGAAGGTTACCTCAGGGCACATTGGGATCTTGATCAGATGGGCCAATGGACCAAGGAGTGGCAGATGTTCTTTAATTTAGATAAAGCGAGGTGCTGCATTTTGGAAAGGCAAATCAGGGCAGGACTTAAACTTAATGATAAGGTCGTGGGGAATGTTGTTGAATAAAGAGACCTTTGAGTGCAGGTTCATAGTTACTTGCAGTAGAGTAACAGGTAAATAGGATAGTGAAGAAGAATGTTGATATGCTTGCCTTTGTTGGTCAAGGCATTGAGTATAGGAGTTGGGAGGTCATGCTGCTGCTGTACAGGGCATTGGTTAGGCCCCTTTTGGAATATTGTGTGCAATTCTGGTCTCCCTCGTATTGGAAGGATGTTGTGAAACTTGGAAGGGTCCAAAAAGATATACAAGGTTGTTGTCAGGGTTGGAGGATTTGAGCTTTAGGGAGAAGCTGAATAGGCTTGGGCTGTTTTTCCCTGGAGTGTCAGAGGCTGAGGGGTGACCTTGTAGAGGTTTATAAAATCATGAGGGGCTTAGAATAGGTATATAGACAAGGTCTTTTCCCTGGGGTAGGGAAATCCAGAACTAGAGGGCATAGATTAATGGTGAGCTGGGAAAGATTTAAAAGGGAACTAAGGGGCAACTTTTTCATGCTGAGGGTGATGCACATATGGAATGATCTGCCAGAGGAAGTGGTGGAGGCTGGTACAATTACAACACTTAAAAGGCATCTGGATAGGTACATGAATAGGAAGGGTTTGGAGGGATACGGGTCAAGTGCTGGCAAATGGGGCAATATTAATTTAGGATATCTGGTTGGCATGGATGAATTGGACTGAAGGGTCTGTTGCCATACTATACATCTCTGACTCTATGGCTGTAATCTACACTCTAACCCAACTAGTGCAAGCCTCTGTCATAGAATACCACGTGATATTTGGAATGCATTTCATATAGAAAGCAAAGAAAACCTCGCCCTTTGAATGCATTAGTGCTGCAAATTCATTCTTGAGAACTGAAATGCAATTAAAGTCACTAAGGCTTCATTGATTCCAATCAGCTTATGTTGTCTTGTCAGTATGAAGGAGGAAGTTCTCATAATTGGTAACTACAGATGCAAATTTTAATAGATTTTAAGGTGTAAATGAAAGACCAATAATATTATATATGTTTCAACCTAATCTAATTTTAGGTAGATGCATGAACTGCTTAGAAGCAGTACTTAATAGTTTTTAGTTTAAGATTGCATTCATTTTGAATTTCCGTGACTCAATCTGCATAGTGTTTAAAAAGGGAAAGAAATAAGCAAGAAACAAATAAAGTTTGATTCCTGTTTAGGTCAGGGAATACTTAATATCCTGCTTTGCAATGTCATCTGATACTGCAACTAAAATAGCATTTTAGTCTAAATTCTGTATGGATATCTCCAAATTGGGGCATATTCCTATTTCAGCATGAAATGATAACCCTGTTTAAATTTTTTTAAACTAATGACCATCATAACAATATTGTACTGATAAACTGTTATAGATTTGAAAGGGACTTCTGTGTAGTTCTACTTCAGCTTACAACCCTTGTATGAACTGCTTTGGTTTGAACTGGAAGCCTGGTCTGTGCTTGGTCTTGCTTTCTGGTCTACATATATTATTGAAAGTAACATAAAGACCAATGGTAGACATTTAAATGAGGCCAACTTCATCAAAGTTGAACTCAAGAAAAATATATCTGAGATTTAATTGGACTCCAGGGATTCAGCATAATCAAGAGACATTAAATGATTTTATTAATTAGTGCTCTGATTGATGGACAATTAAAAAATAATATGTCAAAATTAAGGTTAAAAGCAAACAAAATTGCAAAATAGAATTTCATTCGCAAAATGTTGTTTCTATTTCTTTCACATGTTAAGAACAGTAAATACCATATATAGCAAGGAAATCATTATTTAGGAGATATTTACTTAAATTCAAGTACTGCAGTAAGAGTTTTAGAGGAAGGAGCAGGTCCTAAACTGTCATCTTGGTTTGCACAATAAAGCCATCATCCTCACTGTGCAAAAGTAGTCAAAACAGTTACACAAGTTCTGCCTTCCTAATCTGGAATTCTCTGGTCCAACACTCCATGGTCTGGCACCTGCTGCACTTAAAGTTTTCCCTCTATTGTTTCTGCGTCCATCTTTTTTTTCGACTTGTTTAGTTTGGATACACTAAATTCTGTTTTTAGTGTTGAATTGGAAAACTATTCATTGATTAGACATGTGATTGATACAAGTCAAGGCGTTTGCGCATAGAAATTACTTGATCTCCATTTGTCCAGCAAATTCTCTGATCCGACAAGGTCCCAAGCCTGCCGGATTAGGGAGGTTCAACCTATGTATGAGCAAACAATGTCTCCTTCAGCATAATTTTTTGAAGTAGTTTTTAGCTGAAATTATTTCCATTCTATTGTAAAATTCCCTCTTGGAACTTAGTCTAATAATACACAAACTAATATGGTATTAAATCATACAGCAGAAGCTAAGTCAAATGTAGTGGAATTTGCACTATGTAGGCTCAATAATATTGGGTTAGAAAGTAGAAAAATTACAAGTGTTTATGCTCTTAATTGGTGTCCAATAGTTTGTTTTTTTTACCAGTGGAAGTATTACTTCCATGTCCATCACCGCTGATAGAAAACAAAAGATGAAATGGAGTTCAAAGAACAACCAACAGCATTTCAATAATGCATACATTATCTTTAAGTAAGAAGTAATTCCCTTTCCCTTGTATTTCAGGTGAAGATCAAAATCCTAAATAGCCTTGCCATGATTCAAAATTGCATTGGGATGCAAAATGTGAAATCAAATGATTCATCATTCTTCCTCAAAGGCAAAACACAAACTACCTTTTATTCATTGATTTAATCTATTTCATCTTTGACAAAATGTTCTGCATAAGTATATTCCTAAAAGAAATTCAAACAAAACTACAGAATAAATCTCTATTCAAAGTTTGTGAGAAGGCTTGTAGCTCGGCTGCTCGTTGTTGTGGTTCTGTTCACCGAGCTGGGGAATTTGTGTTGCAGACGTTTTGTCCCCTGTCTAGGTGACATCCTCAGTGCTTGGGAGCCTCCTGTGAAGCGCTTCTGTGATCTTTCCTCCGGCATTTGTAGTGGTTTGAATCTGCTGCTTCCGGTTGTCAGTTCCAACTGTCCATTGCAGTGGTCGGTATATTGGGTCCAGGTCGATGTGCTTATTGATTGAATCTGTGGATGAGTGCCATGCCTCTAGGAATTCCCTGGCTGTTCTCTGTTTGGCTTATCCTATAATAGTAGTGTTGTCCCAGTCGAATTCATGTTGCTTGTCATCTGTGTGTGTGGCTACTAAGGATAGCTGGTCGTGTCGTTTCGTGGCTAGTTGGTGTTCATGGATGCGGATCGTTAGCCATCTTCCTGTTTGTCCTATGAATTTGTGTTGCAGACGTTTCGTCCCCTGTCTAGGTGACATCCTCAGTGCTTGGGAGCCTCCTGTGAAGCCTTCCAACAGGAAGACAGCTAACAGGAAGACAGGAGGCTCCCAAGCACTGAGGATGTCACCTAGACAGGGGCGAAACGTCTGCAACACAAATTCCCAGCTCGGCGAACAGAACCACAACATAAATCTCTATTCATCCACTCCACCTTAGTCATCCCTGATTTGTTGCCATAATTAACTAAGATAGTAGCAGTGGTTGAAGGTTTTGATATAAAGATTTATAATAATTGTCAGGTATACACTGGCAAAAAGTATTGTTAGATAATATCCTGAGAACAATTGTAGTCTGTGTTTCCTATATTTAGTTCATGGTTCACATGAATTTTAGAGTAAATTTTGATTCTGGGAAGATTAAAGACATCAGGCAAGATAATTCAAATGTTGGGCTTTAGAAATTGACAGAAGACCTAAAGAAATGGCAAGTTAAAAAGTGATCAATTATTATTTAATAAAATGAGAATAGAAGCTATAAACCAGTGGGCTATTCAGCTAAAGAACTGAGGGCATGATTCCTGCAAGTTTTGCCATAATGGCAGTCCGGAAAGATGTTTGTTTTTGTGACGTAGAGATAAATTAGTTCCAAAGCATTCAATAAACCTGAGATTGTACAACCTATTTGCTTCATCAGATCAAAGAATAATTTCTTATTGAGTGATAATTAAAGGTTGATTTGAAGACAGCCATTTGAAGATGCTATGTCATCACCAAGTTGAGTGGAATCTAGTAAGGTGTTCTACTTTCAATTTGCCTGGATGATTTTGCTGAGAGATTTAGATGCAGTTTGGACCGTGTGTGGTTTGCAACTCACTAAGAGGTAGTCCAGAGTAAATGATAGTTGGCTAGGCCTGTACTGTAAGTAGTGTGAAAAAGACTAACTTCATCCACTGTGTGGAAAGCAAGTGAGACTTAATCTTGTTTGAATTTTGTAAATGAACTGAAGTTTGAGATTATCCGTCTAGTTTGAAACATTTCATGGAAACATCTACACTGATCCTTCAGAGTCTTGTGCCCAAGAAAATAACATGCAGATTAGCTTGGAAGTATTAGAAACGCGTAACTCGAAGAAGGAACTGAGATATTCATAGTCAAGTGATGTTAACTGATAGTTTCACCTTTGGCATGATGAGAATTATCCATAAGGCTGTGGCATACCTTTGGATGTTTCCTATAAAAATAAGTAACTTTAAGATATCCTAAAGTAGAAGAAAATTCTTTGTGAAAGGAGGAAGTGAATACTTCCTATATGGTTACCCTTGCATACATGGGTATAAGTTATGTGTTAATAATCATAAATGCTTTGTTTAATTTGTTCTTTAATAAAGTTTATATTTTAAAATGAAATATTGTGCTGCAGTTCTATTAGTTAAAATGAGATACTCAATTTTAAAAAAAAATGCTAACTGTCACCAATCAGATTGTACTGATTTAATATATTTGAACTGACCAGAAAATAAAACTATAGCCAATATTAAAACTAATACAGAAGTACTAGATTTGGCTAGTGTGCAGAATGTACTCTGGATGGGGGACTTCAATATCCATTACCAACAGTGACTAGACAGCACTGCTGCTGGCTGAATTGGTCAAGACTGAAATTTACATAGCTGTGCGAC
This sequence comes from Chiloscyllium punctatum, assembly GCF_047496795.1. NCBI lineage: Eukaryota > Metazoa > Chordata > Chondrichthyes > Orectolobiformes > Hemiscylliidae > Chiloscyllium > Chiloscyllium punctatum. Next base: position 106,945,810 of record NC_092751.1, read on the forward strand.
TGAGTCTGTGGCAGACGGTGAAAGAACTAATGAGGAAAAACAAATAACCTTGTCCACCCCAGTGTGTGTGCTGCGGATGCTTCTGTCCATGACAGTCAGTAGGAATGATCACTGTACAGTCCACCTGGAGACAAAGATTTAGAACAGATCTAGCAATTAAAGATTAGAAATCCATGAAGTTCTGTGGGCCATTGGCACCAGTAGAATTGTATTCAAATACATTGTGCAACCTAATGGCCCAGCATATTCGCCATTCTATTATTACCATCAAACCAAAGAACCAATCCTGGTTCAATGAAGAGTGTTGAAGGACATTCCATGAATAGCAGCAGACAAATATAAAAATGAGCTGTTAATTTGGTGAAGCTACAATGCACGTGACACGCATGCCAAACAGCATAAACTGCAACTGACAGAGCCAAGCAATTTCACAACAATCAGATTAGATTTAAGCTCTGCACTCCACACCCCATCATGAATTGTGGACAATGGAGCAACTAGCTGGAGATAGGCTACAGAAACGTCCCAATCCTCAATAATTGAATAGCGCAGCACATCAATGCAAAAGCTGAAGCATTTGCACAACCTCCAGATATAAGTCTTCAGCCAAACTGATTTGTTTGGTTATTTCAATATCAAGAAATGTGAAAGCGCTACATATTGCAAAAGCATTGGGCCCTGACAGCGTTCAAGCAATTGTACTGATGGCCAACTTGTACTAAACAATCTGCCCTACCCCAAATTGCTTCGCTACAGCTACGACGCAGGCATATATCTGACAATATGGACAAGTGTCCAACTCTGTCCTTTGCACAAAATCAGGAAAATCCAGTCTGGACAGCTACTTTGTTATGAAGATATGGGTGAACTGTACCTTTTAAGAATTAAAAGCTAGCAGAGCTACCTGACCCAGCACTAAGTATTCTGAATAAGGTAACAATGTAACATTTGGTCAAACAACTATATTCGTTGGTTGCCTGGAGATGACACAACAAATTCAAATTAGGCCAATCAGTTTAAATTGTACCTCCACCCCCCAAAAAAACCAAACTCCAATCAAGTTTGAATTTAGTACATTAACAATCTTAAAAGCCAATGACACAATCCGATGCTTTAGGGCTATAAGACCAGGAAAAATTGAACAGTAGAACCGCCAAGCCACCAGCATCTGCAGACTGGCCAGAGAATAGCTCTCTTAAAGGTACGTTTATCGATCAGTGACCTGTGAAACAGAAATCCCAAAGAAGAAAAAAAGACCGAGGAAGAGAAGATTCGGCATCTGGCTGGTTTTGAAAACTTGAATTTTTGATAAATCTTAATCGGTTGGGGTGTTTTATTGGATTGGTGTTGTAGAAAGGGAAGGCAAATGATAGATTAGATGAAGGAGTTGCAAATAGTTGTTAGTTAATTATTCTCTCTTATACTTTAAGAAATAAAGTTGTTAATTTTTACTTTAAATAGTTCTTGGCCTTTCGGATTTTCACACATTACTGCACAGGATAAATCCTTTGTGTTGCTGGTTTAAATTAAACAGGAGGATTTACCCTATGTCGTAACAGTTTGGGGGCTCATCATTGGAATTTGAACTGGTTTAGACAGATTTGAATAGATTTGGGGGTATGAAAAATCCCAGCAGATTTATACACTTGCAGGTTAGTGTCCTAGATCTTTAAATAAAATGTAGGTGAGACAATTTGTTTAATTTCAGTGACTTGTGGTTGATTAAATTAAAAATGAGAGAAATGGCTCTTAAAATTGCTAAAGAAGTTCTGGGATTTGAAGATGATTCTCAAATTTTCCAAGAAAGTTTAGAAGGAAAGAAAAAGGCCATAATTTTAGAATTAGCAAAGAAATTAGATTTGGGTTTAACCAAGGACAAAAGTAAAGCTGAAATTGTAAGGGAATAACTCAAATACTTTGGTGTGTCAGAGAAACAGACAAGTGCAGTAGAGGTAGAAAAACTTAAAATACAATTGAGGAAAATTGAATTAGAAGATAAACAAAGAGAGAGATGAAAGGGGGTGCGAGATAAGGTGAGAGAGAGAAGAAAGCAAGGAAAAAGAGAGAAGGGGCAAAAGTTTCTTAGCTGAGCAAAGAGAGAGAGAAGGAAGGGAGAGACAAAAAATAATTTGAACTTGAAAAGTTGTGACATAGTCAGCAAAGTCAAGTTAACAGGATGAAGATAATGATATATACAAATATGTCAAAACTCTGCCACATTTTGATGAGAAAGATGTCGAAGTCTTCTTTACTTCATTTGAAATATTAGCTAGGCAGATGAAGTGGTCAGAGGATTTATGGGTAATGCTAGTTCAGACTAAACTAGAAGAGCAAGTGAAGTATTTGCCGCATTGTCAGATATGGAGTCAAGAGATTATGAAGAAGTTGAACAGGCTATTTTAAGTAGTTATGAATTGGTACCAGAAGCAGATAGACAGCGGTTCAGAAACACAGGTCAGACTTATGTTGAGTTTGAAAGGATTAAACATAGTCATTTTGATTGGGTGCGTGACTTTGAGGCTCCATGAGAGAATATTCTGCTGGAGGAGTTTAGAAACTCACTTCCAGAGATGGTAAGAATTCATGTGGAGGAACAAAGTTCAGGAAGTGAGAAGGACAGCAGAATTAGCAAATAAATACATTCAAAGTTTGGGAGAAGATTTGTAGCTCAGATGCTCGTTGTTGTTGTTGTGGTTCTGTTCGCCGAGCTGGGAATTTGTGTTGCAGATGTTTCATCCCCTGTCTAGGTGAAATCCTCAGTGCTTGGGAACTTCCTGTGAAGCGCTTCTATGATGTTTCCTCCGGCATTTATAGTGATTTGAATCTGCCGCTTACGGTTGTCAGTTCCAGCTGTCCGCTGCAGTGGCCAGTATTGGGTCCAGGTTGATGTGCTTATTGATTGAATCTGTGGATGAATGCCATACCTCTAGGAATTCCCTGGCTGTTCTCTGTTTGGCTTGTAGGACTACTCTATTATAGGACAAGAGTTAGTACCTGATCTCTACAAAGAATTTGTCTTGGTGAATAAAGTTTACCCTGAAAGAATAGGGGGAGAAGGACAAGAAGTTATAATTTTGAGAGATACAGGATCTAACCAGTCGCTGATAATAAAGGATGAGCAAATATGCACTCTTTTTGATCTGTTACCCGAGAGTATGGTAATTTGTGGGATAGATGGACAGAAATTTAGCATTCCCTATATAAGATCAAGTTAGAGTGCCAACTCAAGACTGGGAAAGTTACAGTAGGAGAGATTGATAGTGTCAATTCCGGGAATTCAGTTTGTTCTTGCGAATAATTTGGCAGGATTCAAGGTGGGAGTCACACCCCTTGTTGTGGAGAAGCCCAAGAAACTGAGGAGTTAAAACAGAAATATCCTGGTTTTTTTCCCCAGACTGTGTGGTAACCAGATCCCACTATCATAAGTCACAGCACGAAGCAAAAAGTAAAGAGTAAGATAGAGGAGTTGAGTTCAGTTAATGGATACCCTGTTTGACATAATGGCGTAGGACAAACTGAATAGGCAGAGGATCAGAAAAAAGTGTTTAGTCCTGAAAGGCTAAGCGACTTGCAGCAGCAAGACAAGACAATAAAAGATATGTGTACTCCGAAAAGAAGACACGGAATATTCCAGGAGGTTATTATCTGAAAGATTATTTCCGTCTTAGGATTCTGAGACCTCGGCAGTTTAGTGCAGAGGGAAAATGGGCCGAAGTGCAGCAGATTGTGTTGCCAGTAGCATATGGAGGTGTTACGGGTCGCACATTAGCTACGTGTAGGAAGTTACCTCTGGGTACAAAAGACTCTGGCTAAGGTACAAAAACATTTTTATTGGCCTGAAATGCATAAGAATGTGGTTAATTTTCGCCATACATGTCATACATGCCAAATGGTAGGTAAGCCACAGGCGGTAATAAAACTAGCACATTTGTTGCCTATTCCTGCATTTGAAGAACCTTTCACGTGGGTTATAATTGCTTGTGTAGGTCCCCTCCCGAGAACTAAAAGTGGGAACCAGTACTTGTTAACCATAATGGATATGTCTACTAGGTTTCCGGAGGCAATTCCATTACAGAGTATCAAGGCAAAAAAAAAGCTGGTAGAGGATTTGGTTGTTTTCTCCCCAAGGTATGGGCTACCCAGAGAGATTCAGTCGGACCAAGGGTCAAATTTAACTGCTAGGCTGTTTAAGGAGTTATGGATAGCTTAGGTATACAGCACTTTAAATCCAGTGCAGATCATCCTGAATCCCAGGGAGCTTTAGAAAGATGGCATCAAACCTTGAAGACTATGTTGAGAACATACTGTCAGGATTACCCGAAAGATTGGGATAAAGGTATCACATTTGTATTATTTGCCATTAGAGATTCCCCAAACAAATCTACTCAGTTCACTCCCTTTGAGTGATGTTATGAAGTGAGCGGCCCTTTGAAATTAATTAAAGAAAAATGGACAGGATCAAAGTCGGAGATCTTGAACTTAGATTATGTAGCGGAGGTGAGGGAGAGATTAAATCAAGGAGGTGAGTTAGCTAAACAGCACCTAAAGAGGGCACAGTATAGAATGAAACAGGTGGCAGATAAAAGCTCTGAGACTCTGACGTTTCTCGTTTTGTATGTTACCAGTGATAGAGATCCCTTCAAAACCAGGTTTAGTCGTCCCTATCAAATTGAGAAAAAGTTGAGTCAGATGAACTATCTAAATAATACCAGATGGAAAAAAAGGTATCGGGTATGCCGTGAACATGTTGAGACTGTATTATTCTCGAGAAACAGGTGTTAATTACTGCCCCGCAGAGTGAGGAATCAAATCCAGATGATGTGGATTTTGATGTGCCTCAAAATAGATTAAAAATGAAGAAGTCCTTAAGGAGTAGGATAGTTGAGTAAACTATCTGTCTCAGGAGCATAGAACACAGTTGAAAGATTTTGTTATTGCAGTATAAGGACATATGTAAGAATCAGATGGGGAGGACTAATGCTATTGTACATGAAGTAGACATAGGTAATACTGCTCCGATAAAGCACCACCCCTATTGGCTTAATCCTTTCAAAGCCAGACAGGTCCAGATGGAGGTGGAGGCCTTGCTCAACAAACCAAGCCACAGTGAGTGGAGTTCACCGATCATCTTAGTTCTCAAACTGGACAGGACTCAATGATTTTGCATGGATTATCAGAACGTCCATGCCATTACAAAATCGGATTTGTATCCAGTTCCTAGATTGGAGGACTGTCTCGAGAAAGTTGAACAAGCCAGTTACATCACCAAGTTGGGCTTGCTGTGTGGTTACTGGTAGGTACCTTTATCAGAGTCGTTGAAAGAAATTTCTGCGTTTGTAACCGCAAATGGGCTATATCAGCTTAAAGTGATGCCCTTTGGAATGAAGAATGCACCTGCCACATTCCAAAGCTCATGAACAGAGTTGTGGCTGAATTAACAAACTGTACACTCTATTTGGATAATGTAGTGCTCTTTAGTAAGTCCTGGAAAGATCATGAGGTACAGTTGGCAGAGGTCTTTGAATGACTACGAGAAACAAAACTGGTGATTAACTTAAAATGGAATTCGTGAAAGCAGAGGTGACGTTCTTGGGACATAATGTTGGTTATGGAAGGTTGACCCCACAGAACGCAAGGATAAAGGCCATCGAAGAATTTCCATGACCAACCTCTTAAAAAAAAGAGGTGCTTCCAGTTCTTAGGATTCAATGGATTCTGTCAAAAGTTTGTTCCAAACTTCAGCAGTGTAGTGGCACCGTCAACCGAATTGCTGAATACAAAGTTTTGGTGGACACAACAATGCCAGGAGGCATTCGACCATTTGAAAGCCATATTAACCTCCAAACCAGTTTTAGCTACACCAAGCTTTTCAAACCTTTTAAAGTCGCCATCGACCCAAGTAACATAGCAGTTGGAGCTGTACTCCTACAGAAAGATGAGGATGGGATTGAACTGCCAGTTGGTTACTTTTTGAAGAAGATCAGCATCTACCAGAGGAAATATTCCACGATCGAAAAGGTACTATTGAGTTTGGTACTGGCCTTTCTGCATTTTAATGTATTTCACGAACAATGTGTCGGAGACTGTGGTTTACACCGATCACAATCCTCTTACATTCTTAAAACGCTTTAAAAACAAGAATATGAGACTATTTCGTTTGACTCTTTCAGCGTTGGAATTGTTCCAAACTTTAAATTTAAAAATGGTACATATTGTGGGTCATAAGAATGTAATTTCAGATGCATTATCGTGGATTTAACTGATAACTTTTAGATGAGATTTGTATTTATTTAATGTTATATATGCAGTTATGTGGGAAGAAGTTAAGGTGAACTTAGATTAAAGTTAGGGTAATTTACTTAAAGAATAGGAAAAGAAAAGAAGCCATCTTTTCATTGATTCATTTTTATAAGGGGGGAGGTGTTATGAAGATATGGGTACACTGTACCTTTTTAAGAGAGTTAAAATCCAGCAGAGTTATCTGACACAGCACCAAGTATTCTGAATAAGGTAACAATGTAACATTTGGTCAAACAACTTGAATAACTGGTTGCCTGGAGACAACACAACTCATTTGAATTTGGCCAATCAGTTTCAATTATACCCCCAAAAATACCAAACTCCAATCAAGTTTGAATTTCATATATTGACAATCTTAAAAGCCAATGACACAATCCAATGCTTTGGGGGTATAAGACCAGGAAAAATTAAACAGTTGGGAGGAGAACTGCCAAGCCATCAGCATCTGCAGACTGGCCAGAGAATAGCTCTCTTAAAGGTACCTTTATCGATCAGTGACCTGTGAAACAGAAAGCCCAAAGAAGAAAAGAATACCGAGGAAGAGAAGATTCGACAATTGGCTGGTTTTGAAAACTTGAATTTTTGATAAATCTTAATCAGGGGAGTTTTATTGGACTAGTATTATAGAAGGGGAAGGCAAATGATAGATTAGAGGAAGGAGTTGTAAATAGTTGTTAGTTAATTATTCTCTTTTATACTTAAGAAATAAAGTTGTTAATTTTTACTTTAAATAGTTATTGGCACCTCAAATTTTCACAGATCACTGAAATTAAACGGAAGGGTTTACCCCATGTCGTAACATTATCAGCAAAGTGATGTAAGTTTTCTTCAACAGTGCTATCAAGCAGCAGCACTTGCAATAATCTGCTCACTGATATGCAGTTTGGGTTCCACCTAGACCATTCAGCAGCTGTCCTTATTACTGCCTTACTTCAAGCAACCAAACTCAACAATAGAAGTGAAAGTGACTGCCTTCAACATCAAGGCTACATTCTACTGAATGTTGCATCAAGGAGCCCTATCGAAAGTAGAGTCAATAGGAATCAGTAAAAAAATTTTCACCGGCTGTGTCATGTCTGGTACAAAGGATGATGATTGTGGTTGTTGGAGGTTAGTCATTTCAACTCCAGGACATTTCTGTCAGGGTTCTGCAGATTCATATCCCAGGCCTAACCATCTTCAGGTGCTGTGTCAGTGACATTCCCTCTGAGGTGGAGATCTTCTGATGATTGCACAACATTCAGCAATATTCATAATTCCTCAAATACTGCTGTAGTCCATGTTGAGATGCAGCAAGACCTGGATAATATTCAGGTTTGGACTGACAAGTGGCAAGAAATATTCAAGCATTATTGCCAGGCAATGACCATTCCCAAAGGAGAGTTCAACTGTTGTCCCTTGACATTCAATGGCACTTCCATTGCTGTATCTCCAATGTTAGTGTCCTGGGGTTACCTGCACAGTCTAGTGCAGGTCAGAGGCACGGAATCTATTGAGTGACTCACCGGGTGATTTTCCCAAAGGTTGACCACTATCCAGAACTGTAGAAAATAGGAGTACAAGTAGGCCATTTGGCCCTTCAAGTTTGCTCTGCATTTGCTAGGATCATGGCTGATTATCCAACTCAATATCCTGTTCCTGCTTTGTCTTCAAATCCTTTGATCTCTTTAGTTCTAAGAAGATAAATTTCTTTTTGAGACTGAAGGGCAGAAGACAATGTTCATTTTCTTGTTGACAGTGTTTGTAAAGAAGAAAGATTGTTCCAAAAATACAAATGAAGCAGTACAATAAACATGGATTGTAGCACTATATATCATCCTATTCAAGAACTCCCCCCTGCCTCCCCCAACCACCAAACTAAGCTGGTCCAACCTCCTTGAGAACTCTTTAGTTGCCAAATTTAGAAGTTAAAAAAGAGAGCTAAGACGAGCAAGGAGGGGACATGAGAAATTGTTGGCGGATAGGATCACAGAAAATCCTAAAGCTTTCTATAGGTATATAGGGGATAAAAGAATGACTAGAGTAGGATCAAGACCAATCAAGGATAATAGTGGGAGGTTGTGCGTGGAGTCAGGAGATAGAGGAAGTGCTAAATGAATATTTTTTGTCAATATTCACATTAGAAAAAGACAATGTTGTTGAGGAGAATACTGACAGAAAGGCTATTCCACTAGATAGTATTGAGGTTCACAAGGAGGATGTGTTAGAAATTCTGGAAAGTGTGAAATAGATAAATCCCCTGGGCTGGATTGGATTTATCCGAGGATTCTCTGGGAAGCCAGGGACGATTGCCAAGCCTTTGGCTTTGATCTTTATGTCGTCATTGTCTACAAGAATTCTACCAGAAGACTGGAGGATAGCAAGTGTTGCTCCCTTGTTCAAGAAGGGGTGTAGAGACAACGTTGGTAATTATAGACCAGTGAGCCTGACTTTGGTTGTGGGTAAAGTGTTGGAAAAGGTTATAAGAGATAGGATGTATATTCATCTCAATAGGAATAAGTTGATAAGGGATTGTAACACGGATTTTTGAGAGGGGTAGGTCGTGCCTCACAAACCTTAAAGTTCTTTTGAGAAGATGACCACACAGGTAGCTGAGGGTAAAGCGGTTAATATGGTGTATATGGAGTTCAGTAGGGCGTTTGATAAGGTTCCCCAGGGCAGACTACTGCACAAAATACAGAGGCATGGGATTGAGGGCAATTTAGCAGTTCAGATCAGAATTGGCTAGCTGAAAGAAGAGAGAGGGTGGTGGTTGATGGGGAAATGTTGACCCTGGAGTTCAGTTACTAGTGATGTACCGCAAGGATCTGTTTTGGGTCCACTGCTGTTTGTCATTTTTATAAACCACCTGGATGAGGGCATAGAAGGATGGTTTGTAAATTTGTGGACAACACTAAAATTGATAGAGTTTTGGATAGTGTTGAAGGATGTCATGGGTTACAGAAGGACATACATAAGCTGCAGAGTCGGGCTGAGAGTTGGCAATGGAGTTTAATGCAGTGAGGTGATTCACTTTGGAAGGAGTAACAGGAATGTAGAGTACTGGGCGAATGGTAAGATTCTTGGTAGTGTAGATGAGTAGAGAGATCTCGGTGTCCATGTACATAGATCCCTGAAAGTTGCCACCCAAGTTGGTAGGGCTGTTAAGAAGCCAGATGATGTGTTAGCTTTTATTAGCAGAGGGATTGAGTTTTGGCACCGTGAGGTCATGCTGTAGCTGTACAAAGCTCTGGTGCTGCCACACTTGAAGTATTGTGTGCAGTTATGGTCACTGCATTAAAGGATAGGAAGGATGTGGAAGCTTTGAAAAGGGTTCAGAGTTAACTAGGATGTTGCATGGTATGGAGAGAAGGCCTTACAAGGAAAGGTTGAGGGACTTGAAGCTGTTTTTGTTAGAGAGAAGAAGGTTGAGAGGTGACTTACTTGAGACAGATAAGATAATTGGAGGGTTAGATAGGGTGGACAGTGAAAGCCTTTTTCCTAGGATGGTGATCGCTAGCACGAGGGGGCATAGCTTCAAATTGAGGGGTGATAGATATAAGACAGATGTCAGAGGTAGTCTCTTTACTCGGAGTAGTAGAAGCGTGGAACGCACTGCCTGCAGCAATAGTCAACTTGCCAACTTTAAGGGCATTTAAATGGTTATAGGCATATGGACAAGAATGGAATAGTGCAGGTTAGATGGGTTTCGGATTAGTTTCACAGGGTGGCGCAACCGAACAGCCCGTACTGCACTGTTATGTTCTATGTTCTATAACTAGAATTAGCTTTATGTCATAGTATTCAAATGAATACTGTGAAACATTTACAAATCACCAATTACAGCACCACATTCGATACAAAGGTACCTAGGTAAGATTCTTAAATACAAATCCTTAGGACAAAAAAAATGTATAAGAACAAAGAAATAAAAATTCAGCAAGAACTGTCCTTCCAACCCATGGCAGCACCTAGCCTCTAATCTGCACTGGACCTAGACTCCAGACCATGCTGGGCTTTACCTCAAGCCTTGCAAGACTGGGAAACTGCTCTGGAATAATCTTGAGGCCAGAGGTCCATGCAGAGTCCATGCCAGGGCTAAGGACTGCCACACTAGACCACTGAGAGCCTGCCATGCTGGGTCAGGCGACCGCCATGCTGCGCTGAGAGGCCACTCTGATGAGCAGAGAGATCACTACGCCAGATCTGCACTGAGGCTGGAGTCTGAGTCCATGCTGAGGCTGAGAATTTAGGGCATCGCCGTGAAGAAATAAGGAGCAAAAAACCCAAAAGAGAAAAGAAACCGATGGAGCAGACAAGCTCCAGCTGAGGAATCGTATTCCGCTGCCAGCTTGGACTGTAACTAATTCCTTTTTGAAAAGGCTCATCTCCAAAGCACTAAAAGAACACTCCTCACTTGTCCCACATAAAAGCAGTTTCACAACACTTAAGGAGCTTGATACCATCCAGGACAAAGCAGCTAACTTGATTTGATGCCACATCCTGAAATGTGCACTCTCTCTCTCTCTACCACACTCAGTAGCAGTAGTCATTAACAGGATGCATTGCAGATATTCACTGAAGTTCCTTAGACAGCACCTTTCAAAGCCATGACCCATCTGAGTTGAAAATATATCATCATTCTGTCACTGTCAGAGGGTCAAAATCCTGGAACTTGCTCTGTAACAGCACTATAGAAGAACCTACACTAAATGGACTGCAGTGGTTCAAAAAGGCTACTCACCACCTTCTCTGGGGCATTTAGGGTTGAATGAGAAAGCTCAGCCAGCAAAACCAAATCTCTGAATAAACTAAAATATACTAAAAACCAATCAATTAATATTTTGATCTTTGATAAAAATATGGAATTGTAGAGGTACCTTGAGGTGAGACACAAGTGATTGAATTTTATGTGCATGCATGAGTGGGGATTTGTTATTTGTGTCAGCAGAAGCTTGAGCCCCAGATTGTTTTATTCGCACATGGGAAATGGGTGTCTCTGGCTAGGCCAGCATTTATTACCCATCCCAAATTGCCCAATGAGTCCACTACATTGCTGTAGGTCTGGAGTCACATGTAGGCCAGATTAGGTAAGGACTACAGATTTCCTTCCGTAAAATACATTAGTGAACTAGATGGGTTTATCCTGCAATTGAAAGTGGCTTTATGATTACCAGTAGAATCTTCATTCAAAATTCTTATTTTTCCAGATCAGCAAGCTCAGCTTCAAATTGCTTGACTCTACATCATGATAGCTTTCTACATGAAGGGCTGTCAAAAGAACAATGGATTGGCTCAGCTGGCTCCAGGCAGAAAGTGAGGGGTTTGAAGCTGTGAGATTAGATGAAACAATGTAGGTTCATGATGTCTATTAGGAAGAACAAATTCAAAAGACAAAATAGCTTCCCTTCAGAATTTGTTTTTTGACATACAAATTTGACTTTTTAAATATTAAGAACATTTCATTAACCTGGCCAATGGTCAATAGCTGGTAGCAATATCGATGTAAATAGAATATTGAGCATCTCTTAGCACCTCAGTTTGATTAGAAAATGTACAGTTTATTTGTTTAGGCTTCTAAAGTTTATCTTCAAGTACAGTCCAACTGTGAGTTAAAATGTACAGGGTCTGCCCTCAAATTTGTGTCAAATGGAGCTTTGTGATAGCTGAGGAAGCCCCTAACTAACCCGATTTAGACTATAAACTCACTGTGTATGTCAAAAAAAAGAACAAATGAAAACACATTGGTGTAGTAAATGTAAATAATGTATTTATTTTCAATTTGTTAATATTTTGAAATGGTCTAGCTTGTAGAGTAGAAGGCATAAAAAAAAGGGTGTTAGTTCCTACAAAATAGGTCTTTTCCTACTTAGTCTACTATTTTACGATTAGCCTATTATGTCGTCAATACAGTCAAATAGGTATTCTGTGATTTTGTACTGTAGTGCAAAATGCCAAAGCATCTCTGTGGACTCTGCGGATTCAACTAGGGTAATTGGTGTTGGGAGTGTGTTGCTGGAGGGGCACGGTAGGTCGGGTTGCATCCGAGGAGCAGGAGGGTCGATGTTTCAGGCCTGAGCCCTTCATCAGGTCATTTCTGGTCGGGGCCTCCGGCCCGAAATGTCAATTTACCTGCTCGTTGGATGCTGCCTGACCTGCTATACTTTTCCAGCAACACACTCTCAACTCTGATCTCTAGCATCTTGCAGACCTCACTGTCTCCTCAAGTAATTGGTAGTTGAGTGGGTTGGCATCCATCTGACTCTTCAGCATTATTCCTTCCTTTTTCTTCTACTCATACACTTTGTCTACTCTCCTAATCCACACTTCTAGAATTTTTGAGGTTGTCCAAGTCACCTTGTTATGCTACTGTTTACGTAGTGTCTTAAGTTAAAAATCACTCAACACCAGGTTATAGTTCAACAGGTTTATTTGGAAGCACTTGCTTTCAGAGCACTGCTCCTTCACCAGGTATTTTGACCTTCATCAGGACAACTACCTGATGAAGGAGCAGCACTCCAACAGCTAGTGCTTCCAAATAAACCTGTTGGACTATAACCTGGTGTTGTGTGATTTTTAACTTTGTCCACCCAGTCCAACATGGGCTCCTCCACATCATATATAGTGTATTGACATTTATCATAATCACAAGTCAGAATTCTGAAGCACTGCAGTTATTAACCAACAGAGAGGAAGTTACCCAAACACTTTGCTCCAGGAGACAGTCACACACTTCAAATTTGGGAATTCAAATTTGACCTGTAATCCAGGACAGGAGGGTCTGACTATTTGTGAGGCAGCTATGGCAACCCAAGGATAATGGTTGAGGAGCCTTAGGACTTCAATTGTCCAACAATTAGGAGGTTCTTGCCAATTGTGTAAACCAGATTGGGATCTGCAGGGAGGATAAATGAACAGACCATGGCACTGTAGAATAGGAAACCATTAAAGTGGAGGGAGAAAATCTGGAATATGGTAGTGGTAGAAGACATTATACACAAGGGATGAACACTGTTTTCTGCAGTAGTGAGCATGAGTTGTGAAGACTGTGTGTTGCCTGCCTGGGATCGGAGTTAATTACATCTCCTTGGGGCTAGAGAGGAAGTAGAAGTGGGGCAGGACAGATCCGGTTGTCATCATCCATGTTAGTACCGACGACATTGATAGGACTACACAGGAAGTTCATTTGAAAGAATTGAGCAGTTAGGAGCTAAGTTAAAATGTGGAGTGTCCAAGGTAATCATTTCAGGAGTACTTTCTGAGCTATGGCAATTGGCATAAGCTAAATAAAGATAAAGAGTTATACGTATTGCTCAAATGTTGGTATAGGAAGACTGAGTTTCAGATCATGAGGCACTGGCATCTGTATTGGGGTACAGGGGAGCTGATTTGTTGGGACATACTTCTCTTGGACCATAGAAGGACCAGTGTTCTCTAAATCAAATAACTAAGCCTGCAGAGAGGGCTGTAAACTAAAGGTGAGGGGTATACTGTAGAGGAGATATGCAGACTTACATAGCAAGGAGATATAGCAGGGCAGCTACTTAACTAAAATGTCCAGAATGGGATAGGAGAAGACAGGGTGTACAAACATTAAATAAAACAGCAAAGAGAGCAATCACAGTAAAAAGCCTAAATGAATTGTTTCTTACTTAAATGCATGTGGTATTTAAGTAAAAATAAAAGAATTATTGGCGCAACCAGAAGTTAATGATTTTTAGCCAGTATGGAGATAAAAGCTGGGAACTAAATATTCAGAGGTATGTGACTATTTAAAAGGGCAGAAAGAAAAGAAAGGGTAATAGGGTAGCTTTGTTAGTGCGAAATGGAAAGAGTGCAGTAGCAAGAAAATAACTTGGAGCAGAAAATGTAGAGTCCACATGGAAGGCGATAAGAAATGTAAAGCAAACAAAAGACTACTGGCTATAGATTATAGGCCCCCTGATGGTAGCTATACTGTAGTACAGAGAATAAGTTTGGAGGTAAAGAGAGTAGGTGAAAAGGGGAGTACATTAATCACTGGCAACTTTCATTATCAGAGCAGTTTCTTCAAACAATATGTTGTGGATCAATCAAAATGTCAGGCTATTTTGGATCTGGTAATGTATAATGAGGCCAATTTAATAAGTGATCTTGGAGCAAAAGATCTTCTCGGAAGGAGTGACCATATCATGGTAAAATTTAGCATTCATTCGAGTCTGAAAAATCTTAAATAAGGATAATTGCAAAGGAAAGAGGGTATGGTGTGTTCTGGGATAGGCAGTTAGCACGGAAGATGGTTGATGAACAATGGCAGACATTTAAGAAAGAAGTTCATGACTCAATCAAAAGGAAGAAAGATTCTAGAGAGGGGATACACCGACTTTTGTTAACTAAAGAAAATAATACACGATCTGTACATAATACATATCTGACAAATATACAAGTTTATATTCTACACTTCAGTTATCCTGTCCCTTTCAATGATCTGTGCACATGTACACCCAGGTCCCTCTGCTTCTGCACACCCTGTAGAATTATACCCCCTATTTCATATTGTCTTCAAATGTTCTTCCAACTAAAGTGCATCACCTCAAACTTCTCTGCATTAAACAACATCTGCTACCTCTCCACCAACTTATCAATGTCCTTTTGGAGTTCCACACTGTCCTCTTCATAGTTTTCAATTCCTCCAAGTTTTGTGTCATCTGGAAACTTTGAAATTGTCCTTGGAATAGCAAGATCCAGATCGTTATATATCAGGAAAAACAAAGATGCCAATATCGACACTGGGGAACTTCACTACAAGTCTTCTCCAGCCCATTACTCCCTGTTTCCAATCACTCAGTCAATTTTGAATCCACATTGCTACTTTTATATCATGATCTAGAACTTTCCTCCCAAATCTGTAACGTGGCACTGTATCAAATGACTTCTGGAAATCTATGTACCCTCATGAACAGTATTGTCCTCATCGATTCTTTCTGATATATCTTCAGCTCACCTTTTCACGCTTGACCAATCTACTTGAATTTTTCGAGGATGTAGCTAGTAGAGTTGATGAAGGTGAGCCAGTGGGTGTGGTTTACTTGGACTTTCAGAAGGCTTTCAGTAAGTTCCCATATGAGATTGAATGTATATTTAAAGCAACTGGAACTGGGGTAATGTACTGACATGAATGTAAAACTGGCTAGCTGACCGAAAACAAAGCATATGAATAAATAGGTCCATTCTGAGCTAAAGATAGTGAGATTCTGCAGAGATCAATACATGGACCCCAGCTATTTGCAATATATATTAATGGTTTAGATGAAAGAAATATAATGCTTCCAAGTTTGCAGACAATGCAAAACTAGCTAGGGGGGTGTATTGTGAGGAGGATGTAGAGATGCTTCAATGTGATTGGACATGTTGAGTAAGTGGGCAAATGCATTGTAGATGAAGTATAATGTGGATAAATGTGACATTATCAGTTTTGGTAGTAAGAACAGGAAGGCAGATTATTACTTGAATTGTGATAGATAGGGAAAGGCAATGAGACCTGGGTGGACTCCTACACCGAGGAAGGGCTCTTGCCCAAAACGTTTATTCCCCTGTTTCTCGGATGCTGCCTGACTTACTGTGCTTTTCCAGCACCCCACTCCGGACTCTGATCTCCAGCAGTCCTCATTCTTTTTCTCCCTGTCTTTCTACACTAGTCACTGAAAGTGAGCATGCAAATCTAGCAGGAGCTGAGAAAGGAAATAGTCTGTTTGCCTTCATTGCTCTACTCCTTTTCAAGCACAGGAGTAGGGATGTCTTGCTGCAATTGACAGAGTTTTGGTGATACCAAACCTGAAATATTGTGTGCAGTTTTGGTCTAAGGAAGGATGTTCTAGGAATTGTGGGGTGTGGGGGGAGGTGAGGGGAAGTACAATAAAGATTTACCAACCTGACTCTTGGGATAGCAGGACTGACATAAGTTAATGTCACTGGACTCTAGAAGAATTAGGTCAGGAATGGGGAATCTCATTGAAACTTATAAAAGCCTAACAGGACTAGACGTGGTAATGCAACAGTGATGTTCCTGATGACCAGGGAGCCCAGAACCAGGGGTCACAGTCTAAGGGTGTGAGATAGGCCATTGTGAACTGTGGTTATGAGAAATGACTTCAGCTACAGAGTGGTGAGGCCTGTGGAAATCCTGGTATAGAAAGTGTTTGACATCAAAACATTAAACATTTTCAAGTAAAGCTTAGGTATAGTTTTGCGAGCCAAAGTGATCAAAAAGTATGTGGAGAAAATGGGAACAGACTACTGAGTCGGATGATCAGCTATGTGGGCGGCACGTTGGCACAGTGGTTAGCACTGCTGCCTCACAGCGCCAGAGACCCGGGTTCAATTCCTGCCTCAGGTGACTGACTGTGTGCACATTCTCCCCGTGTCTGCGTGGGTTTGCTCCCGGTGCTCTGGTTTCCTCCCACAGTCTAAAAATGTGCAGTTTAGGTGAATTGGCCATGCTAAATTGCCTGTAGTGTTAGGGGAATGGGTTTGGGTGGGTTGCGGGTCAGTGTGGACTTGTTGGGCCGAAGGGCCTGTTTCCACACTGTAAGTAATCTAATCTATGATCACATTGAATGGCAGAAAAGGCTCGAATGACCAGATGGGTGATTTCTGCTCCTATTCTCTATGTTTTTATGGTAGTATGCTTTTAGCTGAATCCATTGTGACTGTTGATATGGTATGTCAGCCACAGATCAATTGACAACATGCTTATACTTAAATTACAAGTTTCTGTGTTAAATTCCTATTCTCGGGCTTAATTGCAAAAATTAAAAAGGATGTTCCAGTTCAAAATTCAATGACACTATTTTGAAAGCAGCAGGGGAGTTATTTCAATTTAATTTATAGTAATCACATGTATCTAAGTACAGTGAAAAGCTTTGTTCTGCCAGTAGTACAAGCAAATGAAGACATATAGTCGGTTCTGATATAAAGTGATAACACCGTTCTAGTATGATCTTGTGATATAAGAGAATTGCACATTAGCCAAGCCATTGAAACTAATGGGGCCAGAATCACATTATAGCCAATATAAGTAAGGAAAGTTTGCATTCTACAAATAACAGTCTAAATTCTTCAATCACATTAAAGCCAGTTCACAGTGAAGAAACACACATTGTAGCAGAACCAACACTACAGGCCATACAGTGTTTAAACAGAGTGAGGTATACAAGGTTACAGCTGCACACGAGGTGCACAAAGCAAGGTCAACATTAGCAAGATCAACATTATTTGAAGTTATATGGTGCATTCAGCAATCTGATAATGGCAGGGAAGAAGCCAACAACTTGTTGGTGCATATGTTCAAGCTTTAGTATCCTCTGCCTGATGGGGAAGGTTGGAAGAGAACATTACTGGGGCTGGAGGGATCTTTGATGTTTACAGCCTTTCTCTGTTTCCTGAACAATGTTTAATCAATCAACAGCAGAAAAAGAGTTATCGAATGATTATCATGTCATTGATTTGGAAATTTGCTGAGCACATATTTGCTGTTGTATTTCCTACATTACAGTTGCAACTACACCAAAAAAGCACTTTATTGGTTGCAAAGGTCTTTGTAATGTCTGTTTATTGTGAAAAGCCCAATATAATGTCCTTTCTTTGTTTTTAAAAATAATTACTGATGTTGTTTGGATGGAATATGAAAATCTGCATAAATGAGGAATAATGAAAAGTTTATTTATTTATTTTTTAATCACTGATATTTAAGATTAGTTTCAGGACCCACATCAATAAGTGTCTTCTCTTAGCGACCAATATGCCTACTTGGGTTTGAATGCTTCAACCAAAGTATTATGTTTTACACTAGGGGGCAGGCAAGCCCAAAAGTTAGAGTTGTAAAGAACTGACTATGGGTCCTGCATTTTGACCTGCAATATCATTGTGTTCTTGAAGGATAACAAAGCTTTCATCTTCATGTGCTCTACAGCACAATGCTTCAGTGAAGTGATGTAAGAATAAATCCAGTGTTCTTCCAAAGGGTGCATATCAGAATAGGGCTAAAATTCAGTTAGATCAAATATCTGAATAATATGCCCTTTGAATAGGATTTGCAACACAGAACATGGCATGGGTATGTTTACCTTCAACACCTAAGTCAGTGTTCTGACTAATTTAGATATATCTTAGGTTGCAATTACTAACAGATGTTGATGCTCTGACTTGGGATTTATCAACTAATGAGATAAACAAAATTCAGATAGGAAAACAAAGCCTGAAATGTATTGACTGCAAGCCTCCTCAATGAGATGGAAGGTCTTCATAACAAAAAAGTTCTTTTCTCAATTTTGTAGTAATAGAGACTCAACCATTAATTGTAATAATATTGAGTTAACATCGCAGAGGTATATGGTTTACTGAGTGCCCTCGTCATTTGTTGCAATACCTTGTTATTTTAAAAATACATTAAAATGGGTATTGCTTTTGATTTGCCATATATCATTAAATATATTTTAATGCAAAATTATATTATGATGTGCAGTAGGGCAGAGGAGATGCACACTTTTGCTGAATTTACTGCTCATTGTATCACATGTCTTAACTATCACCACAAAGTGCAGCGGTTCAAGAGGACAATTAGAGATGACAGCCTTGACACCAATGCTGTCATCCCTTGCACTAATACACTTGACAATATTTTGCATATTATAAATCTGAACTATGGCTTTTTGAAAATACCATTGGACTTTTTCCATTACCTGCAAAATTGAAGAATTTTAGCTATGTTGCTCGAGCAAGGCTACCCATCATCATAGTGATGGCTAGCAATGGTGGCAAGTAGGCTAAACAGGAGTGTGCAGTTCTGCAGATCCTCCTTAAAATTCCAGCAAGTCTGAGACTATTACCATGTTTACACAGGAAAGTGAAAAATCAAAGGTTGAATTCTGACCAATGGAAAGCTTCTGTGGTTAAGTTAAAGCAGAAAATGGTCACATTTTCTAAAACACCTTTCAAAGTAGTGCTGCAGAGTCTGTGATCACACATTCATATGTTACAGAGGATACCGGTTCTTATAAAAAGAGCCAATCTAAAACTATCACAAGAACATTATGGATAATAAATGTTTTAAGACTAATGCTGTTTACATGTTCGGTGATGACACCACCATAGTCGGTCAAATCTCAGTTGATACAGACGGGAGGTGGAAGACCTGGAAAAATGGTACTCTGAGAACAACGTAGCTCTCAATGCCAGCAAGCCCAAGGAACTGATTATTGACTTTTGGCGGGATGTTACTCATGCCCCCCTACACATTAACAACACAGAGGTGGTCGAGTGGAGTGTGTCAAGCTCCTGGGAGTGGTCATCCACAACAAGCTTTCTTGGACTCTTCATGTGGATGCACTGGGTTACAAAGGCCCAACAATGTCTCTTCTTCCTGAGGCAGCTGAAGAAATTTGGCATGACAGCGAATACCCTTGCCAACTTTTATAGATGCACCATTGAGAGCATTCTGTCTGAATGTATCACCACCTGGTATGGCAACTGTACCATTCAAGATTGGCGACAGTGACAGAGAGTGATGAACTCGGCCCAGACAATCACAAAGACCAACCACCCATCTATAGAATCCATCTACCAGGCCCGCTGTCAAGGAAAGGCTACCAGCATTCTCGAAGATCCGTCCCACCCTGGCAGTGTTTTTCTACAACCTCTACCATCGGGAAGAAGGTACACAAGCCTGAATACACGCACCAACTGGTTTTGTAACAGTTTATACCCTACTGTTGTTAGAATACTGAATGGACTTATAACTCTTAACATTCAGCTGTACCTGTGTTTTTGTTTTTGCGGAGAAAGTGAGGACTGCAGATGCTGGAGATCAGAGCTGAAAATGTGTTGCTGGAAAAGCGCAGCAGGTCAGGCAGCATCCAAGGAACAGGAGAATCGACATTTCGGGCATCAGCCCTTCTTCAGGAATGAGGAAAGTGTGTCCAGCAGGCTAAGATAAAAGGTAGGGAGGAGGGACTTGGGGGAGGGGCATTGGGAATGCAATAGGTGGAGGGAGATCAAGGTGAGGGTGATAGGCCGGAGTGGGGTGGGGGCGGAGAGGTCAGGAAGAAGATTGCAGGTTAGGAAGGCGGTGCTGAGTTCGAGGGATTTGACTGAGACAAGGTGGGGGGAGGGGAAATGAGGAAATTGGAGAAATCTGAGTTCATCCCTTGTACTTTTTGCCACTGTTTACCTATTATATACTTATCTATGTTACTTAACTATGTGATCTGCCTGTATTGCTCGCAAGGCGAAGCTTTTCACTGTGCCTCAGTACATGTGACAATAAATTCAATTCAATTCCAATTCAATTCAATACCTCCTGTAAGATTTGGAGCCAACGTTGCCTATCTCATATGCTGCAGGCAAGCATGCCCTGAGGCATGGTACATTGGCGAGACAAAACAGAGGCTATGGCAATGGATGAATGGACATCGCAGAACAATCAACAGACAGGAGTGTTCCCTACCAGTTGGAGAACACTTCAGCAGTCAGGGACATTCGACCTCTGACCTTTTGAGGTGACCGTCCTCCAAGGCGGACTTCGGGACAGCCACCACCGAAAAGTGGCCAAGCAGACGCTGATAGCCACGTTCGGTACCATGGGGATGGCCTCAACCGAGACCTTGGGTTCATGAACCCACTACAGGTGACTCCACACACACGATACACACACACAGACAGATGGACACACACATAGACAGACAGGGACACACAAACACACACACACCCTCTCACAGACTTAAACCCCTTTACACTCACATTCACGCACGTACACACACCCTCTCACAGACACTCATAACACGTCAACCCCCTCCACCCCACACACACACACACACACATATAAGTTTGTGGGATGAATTTGTACTTGCAGAATTACATTTTACATTGCTCAAAAACTCCATGTATCCATATAAGGTTCTATAAATCTGTAAATCAGAACTTTGGATCCAGTCCTTCAGAGTTCCCTACGCGCCTTCATCCCACGTACTTCTCGTGTAGGCGACTTCTACTGCCTTCCAAAGGTACACAAAGCCAACACATCGGACGTCCCATCGTGTCGGGCAATTGGACCCTATGTGAGAATCTCTCTGGCTATGTGGAAGGCATCTTGAAACCTATTGTACAGGGGATCTCCAGCTTCTGTCGCGATTTTCTTACAGGAACTCAGCACCCACGGACCAGTCGAACCGGGAACATTCCTCGTCACAGTGGATGTTTCCGCACTCTACACCAGCATCCCCCACAATGATGTCATTGCGGCAACAGCCTCTACTCAACACCAACCAACTGCCAGTCTCAAACACCATCCTACACCTCATCCGCTTTATCCTCGATCACAACGTCTTCACCTTTGACAACCAGTTCTTCATCCAGACACACGGAACAGCCATGGGGACCAAATTTTGAACCCCAATATTCCAACATTTTTATGCACAGGTTCGAACAAGACTTCTTCTCTATGCAGGATCTCCAAACAACATTGTACACCAGGTACATTGACGACATTTCCTTCCTCTGGACCCATGGCGAGGAGTCACTGATAAAACTACATAGTGACATCAGCAAGTTTCATCCCACCATCAAACTCACGACTATCTGTCTCATTCTTGGACACATGCGTCTCCATCAAGGATGGACACCTTAGCACCACACTCTACCGCAAACCCACAGACAACCTCACAATGCTACACTTCTCCAGCTTCCATCCAAAACATATTAAAACAGCCATTCCCTATGGACAAGCCCTACGCATACACCGGATCTGCTCAGATGAGGAGGAACGTGACGGACACCTGGAAGTACTCAACGATGCCCTCACAAGAATGGGATACGATGCTCAACCCATCGACCACCAGTTCCGACGTGCTACAGCAAGGAACCCTAATGACCTCCTCAGGAAACAGACACGTGCTGCAACTGACAGGGTACCCTTCGTTGTTCAGTACTTCCCAGGAGCTGAAAAATTACGCCATGTTCTTCGTGAGCTCAACACATTATCGATAAGGATGAGCACCTCACCAGGACCTTCCCCACATCTCCACTACTTGCTTTTAAACAACCGCCAAACCTCAAGCAGATCATTGTTCGTAGCAAACTGCCCAGCTCTCAGGACAACTCCATACAACCCTGTCACGGTGGACGCTACAAGACGTGTCAGATTGTGGACATAGATGCCACTATTACACGTGGGAACACCTCCCACCTTGTACATGGCAGGTACTCATGTGACTCAGCCAACGTTGTCTATCTTATACGTTGCAGGCAAGGATGCCCGGAGGCATGGTACATTGGGGAAACCGAGCAAAGGCTATGACAACGGATGAATGGGCACCGCACAACAATCAACAGACAGGAGGGTTCCCTTCCAGTAGGGGAACACTTCAGTGGTCCAGGACATTCAGCCTCGGACCTTCGGGTGACCATCCTCCAAGGTGGACTTTGGGACAGACAGCAGAGAAAAGTGGCCGAGCAGAGGCTGATAGCTAAGTTCGGTACCCATAGGGAGGACCTCAACCGGGACCTTGGGTTCATGTCACATTACAGGTGATCACTATTGCACTACACACACACAGATATTCCTACACACACACGCACACACACACGCACACACACACGCACACACACACACTCTCACATACACATGGACACAGGTATACAAATAGACACGCACACAGACACCCACACACACCCTTATAGAAACACACACTCCCACACTCACACATGCATCCCCTCACAGACTTAAGACATTCTGCACTCACTACACACACACACACACACACTTTCTCACACTCACAACCTCTACCCCAGACACACACACACACACACACACACAGACAAAGACCCACAGGCACACATATATTATGGGGTGAATTTGTACTTGCAGAGTTACATTGTACTTTGCTCAAAAACTGCATGCATTCATGTAGAACTCTGAGCTCAAAAACTGCATGAATTTATGTAAAACTCTGTTATCTCACTTTTTCGATTAGAATCAATCTAAACATCATGGCATAGACTGAGAACACAGGGGGCTAATACCTTCAACGTATTGTCTAGCTATCACCCATTGTTAACAGCTAACCCAAGAATGCAACTTTTAAAAAAAGGTTTTGTGATTTACACATGAAAGAAGTGAAACTATCACTGTATTCTAACAAATGAAAGGCTTAACAGACAATCAATTTTTCAATGTATAATTTCAGTTACATCATTTTTAACTTTGTACACCCCAGTCCAACACCGGCATCTCCAAATCATGTTTTTTTTTAGAATTGAATCAGTCTGACCATTCTAGCACAGACAGCCTCACAGGGAGTTAACACCTTCAATACATTATCTAGGCTGACAGGACACTAATTGTTAAAGGGTACTCAAGAATGTAACTTTTAAAAAAAGTTTTGTGATTTACATATGAACGAACTGAAACCTACATGGTCATTTTAAAAGATTAAAAATCACACAACATTAGGTTATAGTCCAACAGGTTTAATTGGAAGCACACTAGCTTTCGGAGTGCTGCTCCTTCATCAGGTGATTTTGGAGGACACGATTGTAAGGCACAGAATTTATAGCAAAACTTTAGTGTGATGTAACTGAAATTATACATTGAAAAATACCTTGATTGTCTGTTGAGTCTTTCATCTGTTTGAATACCATGATAGTTTCACTTCTTTCATGTGTAAATCACAAAACTTTTTTAAAAAGGTTGCATTCTCAGGTTAACTGTAACAATTGGTGTTAGCTAGACAATATGTTGAAGGTAAAAACAATGACTGCAGATGCTGAAAATCAAACACTGGATTAGTGGTGCTGGAAGAGCACAGCAGTTCAGGCAGCATCCAACGAGCAGCGAAATCAACGTTTCGGGCAAAAGCCCTTCATCAGGAATAAAGGCAGTGAGCCTGAAGCATGGAGAGATAAGCTAGAGGAGGGTGGGGGTGGGGGTGGGGAGAGAGTAGCATAGAGTACAATGGGTGAGTGGGGGAGGAGATGAAGGTGATAGGTCAAGGAGGAGAGGTTGGAGTGGATAGGTGGAAATGTCCGACCTGCCTATCTTCTTCTCTTCCGGTCAAAGGGTGTGGTGCGATAAGTTGATATTATCTCCCCCGCAGTGATAATGTTATCTACTGTGGTGCCAAGGTGGGCTTTGCTATTACTGGTGAGAATGCCAAGCTTTTCCAGTTTTTTTGTTCTTGGTATGCATATAAGTGGTGTAGTTTTGTCGCCTTGTCTGTTTGGCAATGTCGCGTAATTGTACTGCCGTCTCCTGAGCGCAGGGTGAGAGTGTGACTCCATCTGAATTTCAAGGTTGTGGCACCTGCTATAGAGTTGGTGCACAAAATGTTTGAGGAGTTTGCGAGAGATGCGGCGGCAAGGTTTCTGTGCGTAATCTGTGTTGTAGGTTGACTTGAGTGGGTTCATGATCCGTAATCTTTTGGGATCTTTCCTGCTTGCCTGCATTTCTTAGAAACTTGATGTCTGTGTCAATATGTGCGATCTTCTTGGAGATCCTTTCCACTTTAAGCCTGCAGTTAGTGATGTCGATAGTAGTCATGATTTGGAGATACCGGTGTTGGACTGCGGTGTACAAAGTTAAAAATCACACAACACCAGGTTATAGTCCAACAGGTTTAATTGGAAACACACTAGCTTTCGGAGCGCCGCTCCTTCATCAGGTGGTTGTGGAGGACACAATTGTAAGGCTACAGAATTTATAGCAAAAGTTTACAGTGTGATGTAACTGAAATTATACATTGAAAAATACCTTGATTGTCTGTTGAGTCTTTCATCTGTTTGAATACCATGATAGTTTCACTTCTTTCATGTGTATATCACAAAACATTTTTTAAAAGGTTGCATTCTCAGGTTAACTGTAATAATTGGTGTTAGCTAGACAATATGTTGAAGGTGTTAGCCCCCTGTGTTCTCTGTCTATGCCATGATGTTTAGATTGATTGTAATCTAAAAAGTGAGATAACAGAGTTTTACATGAATACATGCAGTTTTTGAGCAAAGCTAGTGCGCTTCCAATTAAACCTGTTGGATATAATCTGATGTTGTATGATTTTAACTTTGTACGCCCCAGTCCAACACCGGCATCTCCAAATCATTTTAAAAGATGAGAGACTTAACAAACTATCCTGGTCTTTTTCAATATATAACTTCCATTACATCAAACTGTAAACCTTTGCTTTAAATTCTGTGTCTTACAGTCTTATTCTCCGTAATCACCTGATGAAGGAATAGTGCTCTGAAAGCTAGTACTTCCAATAAACCTGTTGGACTATAACCTGGTGTTGTGATTTTTTTTTAATCCTGTCCGATAGTCTTGTCAGTTTCACCACAGCAATCTAGAAGATGGAGGAATATAATTAAAATATAGATTTGGATTCTGACAGTATGCAAGCTGACATTTGAGAGACAGCAATCAGTTACAGACATAGACGATGCCATCTATGGATTTATTAATTCGTTAGTCTCCTGTATCTTAGCTAGTATAGAAAGCCTGAATTTAGACATGTATGCAGAAAAAATGTGAAGGTGGGAAAATGCTTCAAAAATACACCACACAAGATATATCCTTGCAGAACCTCATTAGTATGAAATATCGCAAATGATTTCTACTTATTCATAAAATGTTAGGTCAGGAAATAACCCAGGAGTGAAACTATTCATCATCAGGAGGGGGCAATGGTACAACATGTAACAAGCAGATTTTCAGAATTCCTTTTTTGCCACGTATTGTTTTTCAACTGTTCCAAGAATATTCATGCTGCTTTGTCCTGCAAATATCTGCCTGGTTAGATTCTGGATCCTCAGGGAACTATTTATAATTGTGGATTATGCATTAAAAATGCCTTGTGCTGCAGCCAGGGATTCACTGTAAACATCCGAAACAAATACCTTTTCTTTTAGAAAGAACTTTGGAACTTTATTAAACATCAGACATTTTTAAATATAACTGTATTTTAACAACTTTGGCATATACTTTCTATCTCTGACTGTTTGAACACATTGTTTGAAAGAGAATGTTATTTGTAAGCTAAAAGTTACAATGAATAAATATTTATCTTTAGGTATGCTTCATCACCATTTTAAGCTATAGTATTAGATATAGAAATTGATGCAGAAGTACAAAATGGCTTGTGTTTTGTTAATAAAACAGGAGAAGCTTAACCCTAGAGTAAAAGATTTCTTGTTGGTGAATAACGTTATTAGTTAAAAACGACAATCATTAATTTAGAGTCCAAACTAAGAAGGTTTATTGCAACAAAGTTTAATACTTAACATGCCGCTAGTGGATACATAGTCTGAGACACAGGTAGCAATATGTGCTGATTTACCTGTCTGTGGATTCTGGAATTCTTGATGGTTTCTCTTCTTGGTTCCCTGAATCTGACCTCTTGATTCATGTTGTTGTTCAAGATTTTAACTTTCAACTTAACTCTAACATACTTAAAAATCTCTTTGCAGCTTAAAGGCATGGGTCTGAATCTTATGCTTTTTAGCTAAGTACGAATTGTGTTTTTTAGAGGAATTTATACTACTAGGTATAGCAAGTTTTCTTGCAGTATCTTGCCAAACTTACTGCATTAACTACCTATCCTGCCGCTATACGTCCCTCATGTCTGATTCCAGCTCCATCTTACAACATATTGTTTCTGGAATAACTCGCCTGATATCCTCTGAAAGACTAGTAACCCTTTCACCTAATTTCAGCCTAAATCCGAGCTTGTGTATGAGCACAACTAATAACTTTTGCCCAATAGTTGCAATATTTGACCAATGGGAAGAGTATTCTTAATTTTCCTCCCACAAACCAACACAACATGTACCCCATATTTACATTTTTACTCCTCAAACCATTTTAACCAATCCAATTTTGACTTCTGTTCACAGCTAATGCTAGACTCTCTGGAGTCCAAATATAAAGTGCATCGTGTAGACAAACAAAAAGTGTCCTAACTACCATTAGTTTACTTTTATAAGATCATAAGACATAGGAATGGAAGTAAGGCCATTCGGCCCATCAATCATGGCTGATGGGCATTTCAACTCCACTTACCCGCATTCTCCCCGTAGCCCTTAATTCCTCGAGCCAACAAGAATCTACCAATCTCTGCCTTGAAGACATTTAGCGTCCCAGCCTCCACTGCACTCTGCGGCAATGAATTCCACAGGCCCACCACTCTCTGGCTGAAGAAATGTCTCCGCATTTGTCTCTGAATTTACCCCCTCTAATTCTAAGGCTGTGTCCACGGGTCCTAGTCTCCTCACCTAACGGAAACAATTTCCTAGCGTCCACCCTTTCCAAGCCATGTATTATCTTGTACGTCTCTATTAAGTCTCCCCTTAATCTTCTAAACTCCAATGAATACAATCCCAGGATCCTCAGCCATTCCTCATATGTTAGACCAACCATTCCAGGGATATCCGTGTGAATCTCCGCTGGACACGTTCCAGTGCCAGTATGTCCTTCCTGAGTTGTGGGGACCAAAACTGGACACAGTACTCCAAATGGGGCCTAACCAGAGCTTTATAAAGTCTCAGTAGCACAACGGTGCTTTTATATTCCAACCCTCTTGAGATAAGTGACAACATTGCATTCACTTTTTTAATCACGAACTCAACCTGCATGTTGACCTTTAGAGAATCCTCTACCCTTTGTACTTTGGCTTTACGAATTTTCTCACAGTTTAGAAAGTAGTCTGTGCTTTTATTCTTTTTGCCAAAGTGCAAGACCTCGCATTTGTTCACGTTGAATTCCATCAGCCATTTCCTGGACCACTCTCTCAAACTGTCTAGATCCTTCTGTAGCCTCCCCACTTCCTCAGTACTACCTGCCTGTCCACCTAACTTCATATCATCTGCAAACTTTGCTAGAATGCCCCCAGTCCCTTCATCCAGATCATTAATATATAATGCAAACAGCTGTGGCCCCAACACTGAACCCTGCGGGACACGGCTCGTCACCCGCTGCCATTCCGAAAAAGAACCTTTTATCCCAACTCTCTGCCTTCTGTCAGACAGCCAATTCTCAATCCATCCCAGTAGCTCACCTCGAACACCATGGGCCCTCACCTTGCTCACCAGCCTCCTGTGTGGCACCTTATCAAAGGCCTTTTGGAAGTCTAGATAGACCACATCCACTGGGTTTCCCTGGTCTAACCTACTTGTCACCTCTTCAAAGAATACCAACAGGTTTGTCAGGCATGACCTCCCCTTACTAAATCCATGTTGACTTGTTCTAATCAGACTCTGCTCTTCTAAGAACTTAGAAACCTCATCCTTAATGATGGATTCTAGAATTTTACCAACAACCGAGGTTAGGCTAATTGGCCTATAATTTTCCATCATTTGTCTTGATCCTTTCTTGAACAAGGGGGTTACAACAACAATCTTCCAATCATCCGGGACTTTCCCTGACTCCAGTGACTCTTGAAAGATCTCAACCAATGCCTCCGCTATTTCCTCAGCCACCTCTCTCAGAACTCTAGGATGTATCCCATCGGGGCCAGGAGATTTATCAATTTTAAGACTTTGTAGCTTTTCTAGCACTATCTCTTTTGTAATGGCAACCATACTCAACTCAGCCCCCTGACTCCCTTTAATTGTTGGGATATTACTCATGTCTTCCACTGTGAAAATTGACGCAAAGTACTTGTTAAGTTCTCCTGCTATTTCCTTATCTCCCATCACTAGGCTTCTAGCATCAGTTTGAAGTGGCCCAATGTCTACTTTTGCCTGTCGTTTGTTTCTTATGTATTGAAAGAAACTTTTACTATCATTTCTAATATTACTGGCTAGCCCACCTTCATATTTGATCCTCTCCTTTCTTATTACTCTCTTTGTTATCCTCTGTTTGTTTTTGTAGCCTTCCCAATCTTCTGATTTCCCACTGCTCTTGGCCACTTTATAGGATCTCTCTTTTTCTTTAATACATTTCCTGACTTCCTTTTCAGCCATGGCTGTCTAATCCCTCCCTGGTTAATCTTTCTTTTCTTGGGGATGAACCTCTGTACAGTGTCCTCAATTATACCCACAAACTCCTGCCATTTTTGCTCTACTGTCTTCCCCGCTAGCCTCTGCTTCCAGTCTATTTTTGTCAGTTCCTCTCTCATGCCCTCATAATTACCTTTATTTAACTGTAACACCATTACATCCGATTTTGCCTTCTCTCTGTCAAACTCCAGACTGAACTCTACCATATTATGATCGCTGCTTCCTAAGGGTTCCCTTACTTTAAGATCTTTTATAAAGTCTGGTTCATTGCAAAGCACTAGGTCCAGAATAGCCTGCTCCCTTGTGGGCTCCATGACAAGCTGTTCCAAAAAGCCATCCTGTAAGCATTCCATGAATTCCCTTTCTTTGGATCCACTGGTAACATTATTTACCCAGTCCACCTGCATATTGAAGTCTCCCATGATCACTGTGACCTTGCCTTTCTGACATGCCTTCTCTATTTCCCGGTACATGTTGCATCCCTGGTCCTGACCACTGTTAGAAGGTCTGTACACAACTCCAATTATGGTTTTTTTTGCCTTTGTGGTTCCTCAATTCCACCCACACAGACTCCACATCATCTGACGCTATGTCATTCAGTGCCATAGATTTAATTTTGTTCTTAACTAACAAGGCAACCCCACCCCCTCTGCCGACCTCCCTGACTTTTCGATAAGTTGAAAATCCTTGGAGGTTTAACTGCCAGTCCTGACCCCCCTGTAACCAAGTCTCTGTGATGCCTACCACATCATAATCATTCACTATGATCTGTGCCATTAGTTCATCTGCTTTGTTATGAATGCTACGAGCATTCAGGTAAAGTGCCTTAATACTAACTTTCTTATCATTAGAGATATTGGAAGTCATATGATGTCCTAAGTTATCCTTTCTTTTTTCTGCATTCCCAGTCTGCCTCAATTTTAAGTCCGCCTGGACATATGCTATCCTGCTGCTTTTCTTTCCATTTAACGCCATACTCCCTGTCGCTTTCACTTTCCCTTCCCCCCAACTCAGAAGTTTAAAGTCCTACTGACCACCCTATTTATCCTCTTCGCTAGAACATTGGTACCTGATCGGTTCAGGTGGAGACCGTCCTAATGGTACAGTTCCCCCTGTTCCAAAACTGATGCCAATGCCCCATGAAGTGGAATCCCTCTTTCCCACACCAATCCCTTAGCCACGTGTTTACTTGCCTAATTTTCTTGTCCCTGTGCCAATTGGCACGTGGCTCGCGCAGTAATCCGGAGATTATGACCCTTGAGGACCTGTGCTTCAATTTCAATTATGTATTTCTCTCTTTAAAAGGAAATATGTGACAACATTTTGCTCGTAAAGAAATACCAACTGAAAGCCTTCTTAACAATATCCCAATAATAAATAAACGTAGGTGGCATATAGCTTTAAATTATATGTACTGTGGAAATTGATAATTTAAATTAAATAATTTACACAAACATGATAATGAGGTGATGTCTAATAATAGAAAAAATCATTTTTGTTTCACCTTTCTGATTAGTTATGCTATCCAAATCCATTCTAATTCTTTCAACAATGACAACAGATCACACCAACAGGAAATTATTTCAGAGGAATTACCTTAACCAAACGATATGTGGTAAAATTGGTAGCAGAGGAGAGCACTTTAATGTTTGAGTACATCAGCCATCAGTGTGACAGAAATTAGTTGTGGTCTTAACAGTTATCTTTCTGTTGTGCTAGTAAAATCAGGATTTGGATTAAGCACAGACTACAAAAGACAGATGAGAAAACAGAATGTAAAACATTTAAGAGAAGTCAAATAAATATTAAGAAGGCAAAGATGAACTACACATTTTATGAAGGAAGATGAAACATAAGAGTGAAATATTTGACAGGCACATTAATAAAACAGGGAAGACTGGTTATGGACAGGATAATACTTTTAGGTGATAGCAGAAAAGCTGCAGAATTAGAACATAATTATTTCACATTGGTATTTACCAGAGATAGAACTAATTGACATGGTATTGAATGAAGAAATGAACAATTAGTTAAGTTCATTTAAAATAAAAAGGATTTTTTTATTCATTCATTTGGTGTGGGCTTTGCTGGCTGTCCCTAATCTCTCTGAGAAGATGGCTGTGAGCTATTTTCTTGAACCGTTGCAGTCAATTTGGTGTAGGTAGTGATCTGGAGTATGTCAGGCTATGGGTGCCTGCAAAGACTCTTTCCTTATAACTGTTTCTTTTTATCATTAACTAAAGCTTCTTAACTCCCTATGTACAGTAACACTCCTTTTATTTGCATCTGTCCATGTTAAGTGATCAAATAAAGCTGTCTACTGTGGCATCATGCTCATTCAGGACTGATGTCGTCTTCTTATTGAAGTTGGATTCATGTGGACATAGATCAGGTGAATAGCAAGGGTCTTTTCCCTTTGGTGGGGAAGTTCAAAACTAGGAAGCATATCTTTAAGGTGAGAGAGAGAGATTTAAAAAGGACATTGGGTTAACGTTTTTAAACAGAGAGTGGTTCGAATGTGGCATGAACTGCCAGAGGAAGTGGGGTTGCTGGTACAATTACAACATTGGCATCAGTACATGAATAGGAAAGGTTTGGTGGGATATGGGCCAAACACAGGCAAATGAGATTAGTTTGATTTGGGAACATAGTCAGCATGGACTAGTTGGATTAAAGGTTCTGCTTCTATGCATTATGGCTCTGACTCGACATCATCAGGATTTGTACCAAATACAGATCTCCCTCTACTAGTTCTATATTGTTCTAGGAGTTTACTTTTCCTTACTTACAGATTATTTTTAAACGTTATCATTATTATGATCATTATCACTTATCCATTGCATCATTATAATCATCACCACCTCAACCCAGCTAGTTCAAAGTACAAATCTCTCAGATTGGGATGTTTAGTCAGAGTTCCAGATCACCTCAATCTGGTTTGCTTGAGTTCATCACTAGGGGGATGATGTTGGACCATTCTGTAAACTGCCTGATGTAGGACAGATGCCAATGTCTGTGGTTGAAAAGTACGTGCAACTGGTGCCCTTGAATCGTGCCCTGAGATGCTGTTTGGTGCTGGTCAACATGAAGGCTGTTCACAGCCAGCAGCGAGGTGAAATAGCCAGGTACTCACTTTGATTTCCATGTTGAGATTTCTTGATGCCCACTTTGTTTGGCGCACTTGGTAACAAAGGAAGCTGAATATTAATGAGATAAATTTGGCTATTAACAAGGTGTTTAACTAGTTATAAACTTCCCTAATTGATAATTTACTGTTAACTAGTGAGAAACTTGCATTGCTACATGGCAAAAGCATATAAGATGGAGTGAGATGCTCCCAGCATCAGGATTGGCCTCATCGGACTTTTTATCCCTATTATGTCACAAAGTGTGCCATAGCCCATGTTGCTCAGACCCCTATAAGCCATGTGTTTTTACATTCTAGTGTATTGCCAGTTCATTGCTATGCTCCAAATATCTTCTGATGTTGTCTTTCCTGGTTATTGGAGACTTCCCACTCTCTAACCCCATAATCAATGTCTTCTAAACTGTATTTCAAGCTTTCTCACTTCAGCTGCGTTCCTTGGACTCTTTTAACTTCAGCTCCTGGCACTGGAGGTTTTTACCTTTGCTGTCACCATACATTATCTTGTATTTTAAGTACTGCTCCTTGCTACATTGTGATATCAGTCTGGAATATGTCAGGTTGTAGATCCCTGCACAGATACTGTCCCCGAAGCTGCTTGCTCCTTATCACTAAGTAAGGTTCTTCAACTCCTATATACTGAAATCTTCTTCATTTACCTATGTACTTGGTAGATAATCAAATACAGCTCTCTAGTGTAGTATCTGAAACCGCTCTTCACACGTTCATTCTCACTTGATGGTGTCTTTTCTCTTAATGATGTCAGAGTTACATCTGCACTACGTAATCATGATTTTCATGAATCTAATTATCTTG
This sequence comes from Chiloscyllium punctatum, assembly GCF_047496795.1. NCBI lineage: Eukaryota > Metazoa > Chordata > Chondrichthyes > Orectolobiformes > Hemiscylliidae > Chiloscyllium > Chiloscyllium punctatum. Next base: position 106,979,069 of record NC_092751.1, read on the forward strand.
CAGAATCCTCAATGTCTTCTCATTGGATACTCCCATTATCCCAGTGATTAATCTATTGAACTTTTGTTTCACCTAACTTATGGCAAATTACTTCTTCCTTTTGCTGAGGAAATCAAATTTGTACGCAATACTCCAGGTGTAGTTTCAGCTTCTGGCACTACCAGATCCACAGCATAGTGGCTGAGGAATGGTGAGTTGGTGTAACACCCACTAGCACTTCATCCTTCTTTTCCCAGGCCTGCAGATCCTGGAGGAGGAGAACCAGGGAGCTGCCAGGACTGAACTGGAAATGGAGGAAAGCATAACTGCAAAGCTGCACAATTAGAGCATAATTATTTTACATTGGTATTTACAAGAGATAGAACTAATTGACATGATATTGAATGAAGAAATGAACAATTAGTTAAGTTCATTTAAAATAAAAAGGATTTGTCATGGACTACTGCCGTATACAGTTCCAGCAAAACTAACTTACTCCGTACTCAAATTTTCTTCCAATAAAGACCTTTACTACTACTATTGTTACTACTATTTGATTGTCTAATTGCTTATGAGCCTGTATGTTAGCTTTCAGTGATGGTATTGCAGTCCAATAGATGTAATCTGTCTGAACTTTCAAAAGGCCTTCAATAAGAGGCCTAAAATAAACTAATTAATCAGATCAGGGAATGTGGTATCAGGAGATAAGTGGCAGAACAGATTGCTAGCTGGCTTTGGAAAACCGAGAGTGCGAGTAAAGCGTAGCTATTCAGAATGGCAGAAGATGGCAGGAGAGATTAAATGATAAAATGTTTCATGGTACTGAAATTATATGTTGTGGTCATCATTAAGGTACTTGGTGTGCACTTTAGCTGTTCACACTTTTTTACCATGATATCTTATATCAGGTGGTGGGCCTGTGGAATTCATTGCCACGGAGTGCAGTGGAAGCCGGGACGCTAAATGTCTTCAAGGCCGAGATTGATAGGTTCTTGTTGTCTAGAGGAATTAAGGGCTACGGGGAGAATGCTGGCAAGTGGAGCTGAAATGCGCATCAGCCATGATTGAATGGCGGAGTGGACTCGATGGGCCGAATGGCCTTACTTCCACTCCTATGTCTTATGGTCTTATGGTCTTATTTAATCTCTCCTACCCGTCACCTCATTACAGACCTTTTTGTTTTTTCTTCTTCCCCATTTGCTTTCACTTGTTTAAAACCTACTACATTTCTAACTTTCCTCAATTCCTGATAGACATGGAATGTTAATTCTGCTTTTTCTTCACACCTGAGTATTTTCAGGTTTTTCTGGTTTTATTTCATATTTATACTATATGTAGTATTTTGTTTTTGAGCTGACTTGGTTAATCAGACTGGATGCTTTTATCTGTATGCTACATCAAACCAACACAGTATGAAATAGCTATAACCAAAATTGTGTCACATCTTGCAAAATGTATATTGTAATCTCTGCTCTAGATTAGAAGAAACAGAAGAAAATGTCAGACCATTGTTTAAAACTGCACAGAAACAGGCAAGAACTACAATGAAAAATCCTCAAGATTTTTGCTTTACTATAGTAATTTCATAGAGGGGCAATGGAAACCCCAGAGAAAAACGACATTAAACTCACATGGGAGTTCTTAGTCATTGAACAAACACATTAAGCAACTTCCTATGCCATATGACATTACAATTGTAAATGTTAACACACATATTTGCTTCCATGAACTACACAAAAGGCAAATGAAAGGTGATACCATGATCTAGAAAGCAGATTTTCTTGTTCAAATGTTTAGGAAAAAAATGATCTTATTTCCTTGCAGTATACTATATACAGATGTTTTCAATAAAACAAAATGTAAAAGCACCTGCTGCCTTTTGCATAATTTTAGTAGCAGTGTTCAAGGAAGATCTAATGCTCTAATAAGGCTATGTTAGAACACAAAACAGTACAGTCCAGGAACAGGCTGTTTAACTCACCATGTCTGTGCCAGCCATGATGCCATTCTAAACTAATCCCATTTGCCTGCACATGGCCCAGATCCCTGTATTCCCTGCCTGTCCATGTGTCTGATGAAATGCCTTTTAAATGTTGCAGTCATATCAGCTTCTACGATCTCCCCTAGCTGGCACCTACCAGGCACATCAGGCACCTACCATCCTCGGTGTAAAAAACACTTGCTTCGCACTTTCCTTTAAGCTTTTCCTCTCTCACCTTATACGCATGCCTCCTAATATTTAACATTTTCATTCCACAAAAGCAATCCAATTTTGTCCAATCTCTCCTTAAGTAGTAACACAGCAGCTAAAAATACATTTACTACCAATGCATTATTTTTCACTTTTCTTTGTGTTTCACTGCTCTTATTTGGAACTTGGGAGCTTATAGTTTTCCATTGCTTTTTTCATGGCCAGTTGGAGTTGACTTGCTAACCAATCAGCACCATTTTCTCCTCTGTGAGAAATTGTTCTAATCATTTGAATTTTTTACGTTCTTGCATTTATCCCAAGGAATATGAGATGAAAAGATTCAGTGACATACCTTCTTCAGCAATATGTGACTCTTGTTTTTTTTAGTGTGTCCGGTACCTCCAGGTTTAGTCAAAAGACATGAAATTGGCAGTCCACTTGAATATAGATTCTGTATATGGTCCATTTTATACAACTGTTTTCTATTAAACAAGTTACATATTGTGCAGATTTCTACTCCCACTTTATACCATCTTCTTTGTATCCAACCATTATCTGCTGTTCCTTATCTAAAAGTGAACAGATTTTCTTTTAATGTTCCTGTACTCAATACTCTTTCAATGGTGCCAACATAAATTTACAAGAGTATTGCCAGGGTGAAAAATGCAGTTACAAGGAATGGTTATATGGGCCAGAGTTATTCTCCTTGGAACAGAGGAAACTAAAGCAGCTTTGTACTGGACTCAAATATTAAAGTCTGTTTCCCTCTCCACAGAAACTGCTAGAAATTTTCTGTGTTTGTTTCAGGTTTCATGCATTTGCAACATTTTGCTTTTATATACGCTGAGGGGAGATTTGGTGGAGATATACCATATTGTGAAGGGCCTGGAAAGAATTTATGGGAAGGATCTATTTTCCTTAATAGAGAAGTCAGTAAATAGGGGGCATGAATTTAAAATGATTGTCAGAAATGGATTTTTTTTTCACTGAGAAGGTGGTAAATGTCTGGAAATCACTACCAAAAACAGACATTTTCAACACATTTAAAAGATGTCTGGATATGCAAGTCATCCCGAGAGTTATGGACCAAATGAAGGGAAGTGGGATTAGGCTGGGTGACCCAACTTTTGTTGGGTTAGATATATCAATTATTTTAATAATCATTATATTCCATCTGGAAACCAGCCATGATTAACACAATATTGTCAGTGATTAGGGTGTCACTGGTGTTATTGTGTCACACTACAAGCTGAAACAACAACAATATTGCATGCAATTCTGATCTTCCTACCGGAAGGATATTGTGAAACTTGAAAGTATTCAGAAAAGATTTACAAGGATGTTGCTAGGGTTGGAGGATTTGAGCTATGGGGAGAGGTTGAATAGGCTAGCACTGTTTTCCATGGAGCATCGAAGGCTGAGAGGTTTATAAAATCATGAGGGGCATGGATAGAGTAAATAGACAAGGTCTTTTCCCTGGGGTGGGGGAGTCCAGGACGAGAGGGAATAGGTTTAGGGTGAGAGGAGAAAGATATAAAAGAGACCTAAGGGGCAACATTTTCACGCAGAGGGTGGTGTGTGTGTGGAATGGGCTGCCAGAGAAAGTGATGGAGGCTAGTACAACTGCATCATTTAAAAGGCATCTGGATGGGTATATTATTAGGAAGGGTTTGGATGGATATGGGCCGGGCGCTGGCAGATGGGACTAGATTGGATTGGGATACCTGGTCGGCTTGGACGAGTTGAACTGAAGGGTCTGTTTCCATGCTGTACATCTCTATGACTCTATAACAACATTTGAAGTCATGACTTCCCTTTTAAAAAAAGATTTATCTTTGCATTAATACAGGCTTCTTCTTATTGCTGGTCTATTTGCTAACTGCCCATGCAACTTCAGCTCAAGGGTCTCCCTGTGGAGTAGGGAATGCAATTTACTGTGTCTTCTCTGAGCACTGGATAACATAATCTCAAGTCATCAACATGATAAGGTAGGGTCATATCATTTTTACTGATCTCATTCACACAACCTTACAGAGGGAAAGAACTTTGGAATAATAATCATACCAGAATTACATAAACGTGCACCATTTCTTCTGGACAGCTTTTGAATTCTTTTTTTGAATTACAGTATTTGGCAAACGTTGCATTGTTAAATGGGGAGGAATAATGGGCAGCATTATTCTATATGAAAGTTTAACTTAATTACTTCAAATTCTGCCAACGCACGAAGTCACTTCCAGCATATTTTATAGTAGTTTTGTCAGGCATCTCCGTGTTTCCTAACTCTCAGAACCTCAAGTTAAAGATGTTTGGTCTGAAATGGTAACTTTCTCTCTCTCCACATGCTGATAGACCTACTGATCATTTCCAACATTTTCCGTTTTTTATTTCAGATTTCCAGCATCTGCTTCTTTATATTTATGTGTATATTTATGTATGCCCCATTGGGCAGTCACTTGGGATTGAGAATGACTTTTTGCAACTCCTAAAGTGACTAAATAGATCAATACTGGATTTCCAAACCCTGCTAATGGTGGGTAGATGGTCTGTGCTGAAGTAGATTGGTCAGATTTCTGCATACTGTTTCTATTGTTGTGCATGCTGTCGATCTAGGTGTGTTGGAAATGGTTCATGTTTGGCACCTTCAAGGATGCTTCTCCAGTTTGGGCAGCCTTTGGCTACAGATTTCCATTAGGTCCATAAGACATAAGAGCTGATGTAGGTCATTCAGCCCATGAAATTTGGTCTGCCACTGAATGAGATCCTCAACTCCACTTTCCTACCTTCTCTGATTCACTTACTGATTAAAAATCTGTCTATATCATCCCTTGAAGATACCTTATGACTCAGCTGCAAAAGCCTTGCGTGGTAAAAATTCCACAGATGAGTTATTGCATTTTTCAGGGTGTCATTGAGGATGTACTTGAAGCCATTCCCTCTGTTCTCTAGGTAACCATTTGCTATGATGAAGCTCAGATTGGAGAGCTTGTTTTGAAAGTCTTGTGTCAGGCATGTGGAACATGTGGCCTACTAAATACAGTTGATTGACTGTAACCAGTGTCTCAATACTGGTGATATTGGACTGAAGGAGCACATTAATATTGGAGTGTCTAACCTGCTCATGGAATTGCAGGATTTTGTGGAGGCATCACTAGTGATATTTCTCAAGGGGGTTAAGTTATGTGTTGTACAACTCACTGACAAATACAGATGTACTGATCACATTGTTGTCCCGTAGACCATGAGAAAGCTGTTGGGTTTGAGGTGTTCGTCATCAAACATACTGCAGGTGATGTTGGATTTTATCATTGATGTCTGCCCTTCCTCAAATGAGACTCCAGAATTACAGGAATTGATCTACAATGTCCAGTTGCTCAATGTAGATCTTGATTGTGCAGGCCAGTGCTGTGCAGTGGGAGCAAGTTGTCTTCCAAATGGTTGGTCTAAGGCTCATTCTCTTATAGGTCTCTGTGAATGTATTGATGACAGTTTGGCCTCTGAGTATGTGCATTTGCATACTGCAGCTTGATGACAGAGGCTGGGGTGGTCTTGGTTCTGGTCTGGAGGTGATACTGTTTGAACAGTATCCTGCTTGTCCTTTAGAGGAGCTCATAATCCAGCAGGAAGCTTAATGAAGGTGGGGTGCAATATTTTGGCAAGTACGATAAAGAAGAGTGTTGGTGCCTTGACACAGCCCTGCTTAACCCTATTTAAGTGTATTGGGTCTGTCACAGATCTATTGATGAGGATTGTGGCTTGCATGCTGTAATGCAATAGATGGAGGATGGTGATGAATTTCTGCAGGCAACCAAATTAGAAGAGAATGCTCCATTGTCTCTTACAGTTGAAAGAGTCAACTTTGTGAGGTAAAGAAGGCTGTAGAAAGAGGTTGCTGCTGCTCTTTACTTTTCTTGAATTTGTCTTGCTGTGAAGATCACCGTGTCTCTTGATGATCAGAATCCATATAGTGATTCTCATAGGAGATTTTCAGACACTCTGAGACAGTGATTGAGGAGGATTTGTGCAATGACTTGTCCTGTGGCAGATGATGAGAATACCAGTAGTCGGCTTTGTCTGCTTTCTAAATAATGGCCACAGCTATTGCATCTTGGAGATCCCCTAGCTTGCTGTCCTCCTTCAAGATGAGGGAGGTGAGGTTGTGTTTACAAGCCAAGAATGCCTTTCTGTAATTTAGTACGCAGGCGTGGATTAATTAGCGCCAGTCACTTTGTTGGTCCTCAGCTATAAGGCAGTCTCTTTAACTTCATGTTGGGCTAGAGTTGTGCTGAGATGGTTCCAGTCAGCACCTTGGTTTCCTATGGAATTGCTTCATTAAGGTACTTCATAATCAAGTCTTCCATCTCAACCATCATACTTACTTTCATCTCCTAAGTAAGACCATGGCTCTTTGAAGCTATAATATTTTTTGGTATTGTGTAATGGTCAGCTAGCTCTGAATAACTTTTATTTAAAATTCATGTTGCTGAAAAATGCTCTAGTCCATGCTATGTAAAGAAAAGCCTGAGTCATAATGTTCAGTCATTACACTGATAGCTTCAATATATGTTATTGGAAAATAATTCTTTCTCGTATCTATTTACTGGTATAAATCACATTTCAGAAGAGGCTGGCCTGAGGACTACTCAAAATTGCTCCTTGGTGCCCAATGTAACAATTCAAGGAAACTGTTGGAGCTGTGGTACCTTGTAATTTTCAGCCAGCTGCTTCACCAGTAACAGATGCAAAGTAAAATCTGGAGCAAAGGGAATTGGAACGGTGATTGGCAGTAATACCAAATAAATGAGAGAATCTTTCACAATCGTGGCTCCATGATTTTGAATGGTCAGTTGAATACAGTAGTCCTCCTGTACCCATGGGGGATATGTTCCAAGACCTACCGCAGAAGTCCAAAACCACAACTAGTCACAAACCCATTCATTTAAATGGGAAACTTGGCTTCCCAGCAATCCCCGGTCCCTGGTTCTGGAACATTCCCTGTAATATGTTCGGGCCATGGTAAACTGCAGGTAACTGAAACCACAAAAACTGGACATGCGGATGTGGTGATAGGCCTGTAATGCCTTTTAAGGTGGTTTGACTATATGCAGATCAGATTATCTTGCATGAAAAAGGCTCAGACTATATTCTTAGGGCAATAGTTTTCTATGATGGATCTTAAATCAAACTCTTATTAACGTTTTGGCCTTAACAAGATGCTTAACCTGAGTTCAGGCAGTGTCCAGGAATGCCTTTACAACATGAGGCAGACTTTTGGATCCAGTTAAGGCAGGGAAAGGAAGTGGTCAGGCCTAAGTACACCAGAGATATTCAATGTGCCAATTTCTGTGCACTGTCCCTGGCATCAGTCATCTTAGTTGAGCCAGGTTCAAGTCGGACCATTGAGTGTCATTAAGCTGCAAGCAAGGCCAAGTAGTATTTTCAAGTTCATTTCCAATTTCCCAATGTGACTTGGGCATTCATCTGCCTTGAGGTGAATGCTGTATAGCAGGTTAGGCTGCCAGAGATCCAAACAAGCCTCCGGCTCTCTTTGCCTGAATGCAAGTGCACAGTCCTTCTGCTATTTCTGTTTTTCAAAAGATTTTTATTTTAAAATTTCTGTGAGGCCACCTTCATGTTGAAATGTTCTATATTACTTTTCTAATTTACAACTGACTGCTCTCCTGAAGCTGGAAGATGAAAGACCTCTGGCCCTCCAATTTCAAAAGCCTGACTGTGACCCTTAACCATTGCAGATTACAGAGCATCCCAATGATAAAGTATGACTATTTCACTCCCCACCTCCTCCACAGTGGGGGAAAGTGTGCTCCAACACAAAATTTAGCCCATGATTTTATATATGTTTCACTTCTGATGTGGGGATGTAGATGGCTTCTGGGTTTGGACCTCTGTTTTCTGAACTGGTAACAGGTGCAATAAAGCAATTTCATCCCATAACCTCACCTGTTAAATTATAGTTGACATGTCTGTGTTTTCAAAAGTTAGATTTGGTCTAGAAATAGCTTTAATGTACTCTTGAGGTTTACATGGCTTAATCATTCACATTTTGCTATGTGAGTTATGACACTATCTGAAGACCACAAATACGACATCTTAACATAACCCTTCAGCCAACAGTGCTCCTTGTTTATATTGATTGATGCAATTGTGAACTATCTTTATTTTCACCACATGAATAACTGCCCTATCCAGTTAGTGAGGATGGGATGTGTGTTAGTGTCAGGTATGCATGCATCTATGTCATGCAAAGCCTGTGTCACTGTATTTTGATACTGCAAAACCTTTCGAGGATCGAGTTCAAAGGACTAGCAGAAACTTGATCTTGGCTGAAATGTGATGCTAACAAGGATCATCATCCAACAGACTACAAAAGTTCAACTAGCTGTACCAGAGGTCAGTTGCAGATGTAATTATGCATGTAACAGAAGGCATTATCTATAAAATGCGTTCCTTACCAGTGTGGTGTTCAAGAAACCTTGCAAAGAATGATTATTTATGTTGCATCAGTGCTGGAAATGATTAGATTCCCTACAGTGTGGAAACAGGCCCTTCGGCCCAACCAGTCCACACCAACCCTCCAAAGAGTAACCCACCCAGACCCATTTCCCTCTGACTAAAGCATCTAACACTATGGGCAAGGCAATTTAGCATGGCCAATTCACCTAACCTGCACATCTTTGGACTGTGGGAGGAAACCAGAGTATCCGGACGAAACCAACGCAGATGCAGGGAGAATGTGCAAACTCCACACAGACAGTCACCCGAGGCTGGAATTGAACCTGGGACCCTGGTGCTGTGATGCTGCAGTGCTAACCACTGAGCCACTGTTCCGCTCCACCGTACCGCATTGAAGAATTGATCAGGTTAAACTTTATTTGCCGAATTACAGGGCAGCGGGGGTCTTATCAGTGAGTTGAAGTTTCACCAAATTACACAGCTTATCAGTTAGGTCATCAGTGCGTAATCAGCTGGAATCAAGACCCTAGGCATCAAAGTCCTGGCAAGGAACAGCTTCCAGCCAATCAAAGTCCACCAGCTCTTGCACTCAGTAGCACTATAGCAGAGGCCATGGGTGCTACTGGCAGTTCCAGGATTGCAAAAGATCCCTCTCGGTGAGATTTGTAGAAGGCCTTGCTCAAGTTAGTGGCTGTAGGGAGAGTGAGATGGGCTGGGGTGTAGAAGTCCCATTGAGTACAGCCCTGACCAATGACAGGTTCCACTGAATAACTTTCCTCAAATGTCGTTCCCCACTTCACCTGAAGTGACAAACTATTCCCATAGGTTCATCTGTTGAGTATGCCACATAATGACATGCCCCCTTGCTGGTCGGTTAATGGCTGCAGCAGTGGAATGAGGTCCTTAAGTTGCCTTTAATTGGCCACATAAATATCTCAATTGGTGTGGGTTGACTTTGGGCCTTCTCACCCAAAACTTAATTCTGGTGAAGGCAAGAGGTTGGCTGGGTTTGGTTATGCCACCAGCCCAGTCCCCTTCAAATTAAGTGCCCTTGCAGCCTCCAAGCTGGCCATCAACAGGAGCAGAGCATAAGAACCAGTAGCAGGAGTAGGCCTTTCAGCCTGTCAAGCTACCTCCGCCATTTACTGCAATCATGGCTGATGTCATTTTAACCTCAACTCCACTTTCCTGCCTGCTCTTTCTAACCTTTCAACCCATTACTCATTAAAATCTGGTTAGTTAGTCCTTACGTTTATTCAGTGTCCTGGCATCCACCGCATTCTTCTAAAGTTGTGAATTCCAAAGATTCACCACCCTTTGAGAGAAATAATTCCTTCTCATCTCTGTTTTAAACCTGCCTCCCTTTAGCCTAAAACTATGCTGTCTCAGAAATTTGTTCAACAGGAAATTCTTCTAAATAATTTGATCTTTCCTTATATTTTTTATTTCTCTCAATCTAATTTTGTATAGCTATCCTACTTTGAGTTCAGAACTAAACTATTTTTTATAAACTGTAAGGATTTCACCAAAGTGGTGAAGATAGACAGGTTATTCATGCTCCACTGTGGCAATAAGTGGGTTGAGTGACAGTTCCCAAAGGGATAAGCGCCTGAAACTAGAATGTACAGTGAATGTGGACACTGGATGTTATTCCATTGGAAGAGAATGAAAAGGGGGGATATCAATCATTCCAGCAAAGCTCTCAGTAAGAGACTTTAAAATGATAATGGCACAGGCACAGGCACAGGCACAGGAGGATACCATGCCACCTGCTTCTTTGAGAGTTGGGACATAGCCAAAGGGGTTTAAGAAAGTTAAAGGGAATAAAAAGTTAAGGATTTTGGCTACAAAAGCTTTACACAACTATTGAAATTTTGGGTATTCTGAAAAATGACAATCATGAAAGAAAGTATGTGTTTTGACAGAACAATCAAATTAATATAAAATGTTCCAGAATTGTGGAAATAAAGATCCTTAAATATGTATGACATAGTGAAAACTATAAAGTATCAATGGTAAATAATTTATAGGTTATGTCTTGTGATAAAATATCTGAAATAATATACACTGTCAGTTAATTGTTCCTAAGAATATTTTGTATTTACTATGAAGATATCTTCACGTTGAACAGGGTAATCAGTGCTGCAAATTAATTTGATTGTGTATTTAGGTATAAAATGAAGTACCAAATTTCTGGTGGGTTGCACAAGGTTTGCAATTCTCATGCAGTGTGCAGAATTGGCTTTGAAATTCAGTATTAATTCATATCCCGACATACCATCCTTTACTGGCAAAAACAGTGTCCGGAAATGAGTTGCTCTCTGTCCTTAATATGCCCTCACTTCAGTATGTTGCAATAAAAAAAGACAGTGATGCACAGCTTATTCAGAGGAAACAGTAAAGCTCACATAAACATCTCTGATGATTAAGTGAGCTATCAAATTCTGAGCCACAGTGACTGCAATAGAGAAAGGATCTCCGATACAATCACTAAAAATAGTCTTTCATCATTTTTTGTGGGAAATTCAAATAACCTGTGTAGAGGCCAAAATGTCAAAAATTATGGTGAATTAAATTTGATTGTACCATTTAAGTATACTTCCAACTTAACTAGACAGTGGTTCCTTATTTTGAAATTTCCACAATTTGGATCCAAAACAATGCCTTGTTGATCAAGTTAAATACAATAGATACTGATTTGTACAGAAGGCTAAAATGTGTCTCTGCCTTCACAAATTGGGTTTCCTAATCGGTCAAGATATTTGTCATGCCCTAATCAGAGTAGGGACACGACTCCGACTGGATGGAATTGCAACTTTGGTAAGTATATCACTTTACTCCATTTTACCTATGTAGCAGTGACTGTCTGAAGTGCTGGATTGGCAAAAAGATGTGCTTGCTTGTATTTTCCTCTCGAGGAATGCTTTAGAAGGATGCAAAGCAAATATACAATTGATCAAAAATGATTCAAACTTGACAAACAACTTTCTTCAGTGCGACATTGCACCTGTGGGATTTTCTTGTCACAAGTGTGTATGTTATCTAAAATAAAAACAGAAGGCACCAGAGAAACTCAGCAAGTCTGGTAGCATCTGAAGAGAGAGAAATGTAGTTAATGTTTCAAGAATAATATGACAGTACTTTAAAACATATTATTCTGTGTTCTGAAGAAGAGTCATTGTGGACTCAATGTTAATTCTATCATCAAAAACACCAAAATAGAGGAAGACAAAGCAATGATCTCATTCGACGTTCACCTCCATCAACATCAACCTGGCAAAGGAAACACTTACCACACTTCTAGAAGAGACCATCATACACACACCAACTACCATCAATCACATTACCAACGAAAACATCATCCACTTCACTTTCAACAACATAGTCTGCAAACAAACCAACGGCACACCCATGGGATCAGGATTCATCGCAGAAGCGGTAATGCAAAGATTAAAACAAACAGCCCTACCAACCTCAAACCAAAAATCTGGGTCCGCTACGTAGATGACACCTTTGTCATCACAAAACGAAACAAGATAGAAGAGACATTTAACATCATCAACAACACCCTCACAGGCATGAAGTTCACCAAGGAGGAAGAAACCAACAACAAACTCGCATTCCTGGACGTCACAGTCGAAAGAAAGGACAACGGAGAACTACAAACCTCTGTATACAGAAAACCGACAAACACTGACCAAATACTTAACTACACCAGCAACCATCCCAACACACACAAACGAAGCTGTATCAGAACACTATTCCAATGAGCCACCACACACTGCAGCACAGAAGAACTTCGGAAAACAGAGGAGAACCACCTATACGACGTATTCAAGAAGAACGAATACTCAAAAAATATAGTGCGCAGATTCCTCAAGAACAAACCATGACAAGCAGACCAAACACAGCCAGAAACCCTAACCACCTTACCATACATCAAGGAAGTTTCAGAAATGACAGCCAGACTACTAAGACCCCTTGGAATCCTAGTAACACACAAACCCACTAACATTCTGAAACAAAAACTAACAAACTTAAAAGACCCAGTGCAACCCATGGACAAAACCAACGTCATCTACAAAATTCCATGCAAGGACTGTCACAAACACTACGTAGGACAAACAGGAAGAAAGTTAGCCACCAGCATACATGAACACCAGCTAGCCACAAAAAGGCACGACCCTCTCTCCCTTGTAGCCCTACACATGGATGAAAAAAAACACCATTTCGACTGGGACAACACATTTATCCTGGGACAGGCTAAGCAAAGACATGCCAGAGAATTCCTAGAGGCCTGGTTCTCCAACCACAACGCCATAAACAAACACATAGATCTAGATGCCATCTATCAACCCCTCAGAAAACAAACAGGAAATGACATCACCACAAACCCCAGGAACCCCCATCCAGGCGAAAGATATAAATAGAAAGCAGGAGACAACAGCTTCGCTTCACTTGGAGGTCGCCACTGATGATGTTACCTAGCCAGGTAATGAAACGTCTGGATATCAAACCTACAGCTCAGCGAGCAAACCTACACCCTAAATGTTAACTCTATTTTGCTCACCTCAGATACTGCCAAACCCGCTGAGTTTCTCATGTACTTCTTGTTCTTAAGTCTGATTTACAGTAGCTGCAATATTTTGGTTTTTTGTGTATTATCTCTTTGTATAAGATAGCTTGAAAATATTACCGACAATTCCCAGGCGAAGTTCTCCAATTTGTTATGGATCTAGGCAGGATACCTCAAATCATTCAGGTCCCTAGTGAGGAGGTGTGAACTCGCTTCCCCTTGGTTATTCACCATCTCCCCATCCTCCCCAACTTACCATTGTGTACAATGCTGATTTGGTTATCACTGTATTGTTTTGTGTCCAAGTTGTTAAAACTTTAAAATAAGGCATTGCAACTGTCCAGATAAGTTGAAACTAGTCTTAAAAGTTAGAATCAAATTTAGTTCACCTTCATTTTGTCGCAAGATAAAATGTCAAAGGATCCCTTCCGTTGATGAAACTTCTCTCCAACATGCAAATGGATTCATTTTTAAAATGTTCAAATGTAACCAGGTTTTCTTTCTTTTAATTAGCAAAACGAGTGAGTTTATGAATTACTAGACCCAAGTAGAAATAACAACGCAACACATACATACAGATCAGAAATAAGAGGTGAGTCCAAAAAGTTAAAAGATATAAAATGATATATAGTTCAGTCTTTGAATTGTTAGTGAGGAACAGATAGTTGAATGTTGCAGCTGTTGAGGTGGATGTCACTACTAGCTTGACATTGGTTGTTGAACAGTAGATTTCACGATTCTTGGTTTTGTATGTTGACTGGGACTTGCTTAGTGCCAGGGGCTTGAATGGGAGAGAATTTGTTAGGTATGTCCCAGAATGTTTTTTGAAGAAATATGTAAATAATCCAATTAGGGAAGGGGGCCATACTAGACATGATATTGGGAAATAAGACTGGCCAAGTAATCCAAGTTTCAGTGAGGGAGCATTATGGGAACAGTGGCCATCATTCTGTAAGTTTTAAGTTACTTATGGATAACGATAGGCATAGTCCTCAAGTGAAATTAATAAATTAAGAGAAGGCTAACCACAAAAATATTAGGCAAGATCTGGGGAATCTAGATTGGGGCATCAGCTGTGTGAGGGTAAATCCACATCTGGCATGTGGGAATTTTTTTGAGGCCAATTGATTAAAGTTCAGATCCTGTGAAATGAAGGATAAGCGTGGCAAGATATGGGAACCTTCGATAACAAGAGAAATTGAGAGCTAAGTCAAAACAAAAAAGGTTTAGGAAACTGAAGTCAGACAAAGCCCTTGAAGATAGCAGGAAAGAACTCAAAGAAAAGGGGCATGAAATGTAATTGGCAAACAGCATTAAAGAAAATTCCAAGACAGTGTGTATATATACCATCTTGGGATTTTCCTTAAAATCTTAAATGTATGTATATAAGGAGCAAGAAGCTGCCCAAGGAAAGGATAGGTCCACTCAAGGAAAAAGGAGGGAGTTTATGTGTGGAGCCAGAGAAAGTGGGTGAGGTCCTTAATGAATAATTTACATCTGTATAAACAAAGGAGAAGGACATGTTGGATGGGCAAGAGGGATAATCTGGAAAAGGCCGGTGAGCCTTACGTCAGTGCTAGGGAAATTATTGGAGAAGGTTCTTCAAGATAAGATTTATTCCCAGTTTGGAAAAATATGGACTTATTAGCGATAGGCAGCATGTTTTGTATTGGGAAGGTTATATCTTACAGAACTGCTTGATTTTTCTGAGGAAGTGACAAAGATGATTGATGTGGGCACGACAGTACATGTTGTTTATATGGACTTTAGCAAGGCCTATAACAAGGTCTCTCATGGCAGGCAGATACCACAGGTGAAGTCACATGAGATCCACAGTAAGCTGATAAGATGAATGCAGACCTGGCTTAGTCATAGAAGACAGAGAGTAGCGATGAAAGGGTGTTTTGCTGACTGGAGATCTGTGACTAGTGGTGTTCTGCAGGGATCAGTGATGGCACCACTGATTAGTAAGTTTACAAATGACACAAAGATTGGGGGCTGCAAATAGTGAGGAGGATTGCCAAAGAATACAGCAACATATAGATATGCTGGAGACTTAGTAGTAGAAATGACAGAGTTTAATTCAGGCAAATAAAGGTAATGCATTTTGAAATATCTAATACAGGAGAGGCATGCACAGTAAATGGTAGAACTAAAGTTCTACACAGCTGCAATATTACTTGCCAATTTTTATACTCTATGTACCAAAGAATGAAGGCATAGAGGCTGTATGCCTTCTTGACCACTTTGTCTTGCCACTTTCAGGGAACTGTGGATTTGTATGCCCAAATCTCTCTGTATGTTGATGTTTAAATGACAAAATTCTTCCACCACTACCTCTGGCAGCCTGTTCCAGACACTCACCATCCTCTGTGAAAAAAATGCCCCCTCTAATTTTAGACTTCCCTACCATGAGGAAAAACTGTTGGCCATGTATTTACCTATGCCTCTCATGATTTTATAGACCTCTATAACGTCACTCCTCAGTTTCCGATGCTCCAGGAAAAAAGTCCCAGCCTATCTAACTTCTCCTTATAACTCAAATTTTCCTGTCCAGTAGCATTCTAGTAAATCTTTTCTGCACTCTTTATAGTCAAACAGCAGGGAAACAGATCCTTTGGTCCAACTAGTCCACGCTCCCATGCTGACCATGTTCCCAAACCAAACTAGTCCCACTTGCCTGCATTTGGCCCATATCCCTCCAAATGTTTCCTATTTATGTAACTACCCAAATGTCTTTTACATGTTGTAACTGTACCTTCATCCATCATTTCCTTTGTCAGTTCATTTCATATATGAACCACTCTCTGTGCAAAAAGTTGCCCCTCGTGTCCTTTTTAAATCTTTCTCCTCCTCAAAAATATGCCACCTAGTTTTGAACTAGTTTAATAATGTCCTTTTCTTTAGGAGGGTGACAAGAACTGCACACTACCCCAAATCTAGCCTTGTATAGCTGCATCAAGACGTCCCAACACCTAATTCAATGTTCTGACCATGAAAGCCAGCATGCTGAAAGCCTCCTCCACCATCTTGTCTACCTGTGACTCCACTTTCAAGAAGCTATACTCTCCAGCCCTTAGTATTGACTGTGTAAGTCCTGTCCTGGTTTGACCCACTAAAATGCAACACCTTGCATTTATCTAAATTAAACTCCATCTGCCATTTCTCAGTCCACTGGCCTACTGACCAATATCTCACTGTATTCCCACATAACCTTCCTAACTGTCAACTATACTTTCTTGGTGTCATCTGCAAACTTTCTAGCCATAACTCCTAAATTCTCATTTGAATCATGTATAGAAGCAATGAATAACATTGGGCTCAGCAGTGGTCCCTGTGGCACACTGCTGGTCACAGGCCTTCAGTATGAAAAACAACCCTCTACTACCATCCTCTGTCTTGTACTGTCAAGCCAATTTTGTATCAAATTGGCTAGCTCTCCCTGCATCCTGTGAGACTTAACTTTACTCAACAACTTACCATGTGGCATCTTGTCAAAGGCCAAACTAATGTCTATTGCACTGCTCTCCTCTACTTTTTTGGTCATCCCTTCAAAAAACTAATCAAGTTTGTGAGACATGATTTCTCACGCACAAAGCTATGCTATCTCAAATGAGGCCTTGTCCATCCAAATGCTTACAGATCCTGATGTCAGAATCCTCTGTAACAACTTATCCACCATAAATGTTAGGGTCACCAATCAGTAGTTTCCAGGCATTTCCTAGCAGCCATTCTTAAATATTGGCACAACATTAGCCACTTCCCAACCTTCGGACACTTTGCCCTTGTCTGTCGATGATACAAATATCTTCCCTAGGGGCCCTACAATTTCCTCTCTAGCCTCTCTCAAAGTCCTTGGACACACTTAGTCAAGTCCCAGAAATTCTATCTTATTGCATTTTAAGACATTCTGAAACAAGAGGGCATAGATATAGAGTGAGAGAAGGCAGGTTCAAAACTGAGATGAAAAGAAACTACTTCTCTGAGAGTTGTGAATCTGTGGAACACACTTTCCCAGAGTTCAGTGGAGGCAGAATCAATCAACAGATTCAAGGAAGAAACAGATACATTTCTGATGAAAAGTGGAATAAAGAGCTATGGGAAGCAGGCAGGAAAGTGAAGATGAGATTAGGATAAGCTTAGCCACGATCATGTTATGTGGCAGAGTGGGCTCGAAGGTCTGAATTGACTACATACATTTTTAAATTCCCCGTTTCCTATTTATAATATTAATACAAAACTAAAAGATGCAAATCATTATTTCATATTTTTGAAAATATCTATATGAAACATGAAGCTGCGTTTTCTCTGAGGGTAGCTGAACCCTGCAGCCAGGCTGAACTGTGACTCCGAAGCCAGAATTATGGGGCAAACATTCACACAATCAAAGGCAAGAAGGCAGGTTTACCAGCTGCCTCATTAGGCAGGCTTTTGGAGCTGTGACATTTGATTGGATGCCACCAGCTTGAAGGGGGCAGTAACAATGTAATGGAAGATAAGTAAAGGAGAAGGCACTTCAAAATGAGGCATCCTTTCTCCAACTTGTAAAATGTTTAAATTTTAAAAATGGATTTTGCAGCCAGACCACCAATGTACAGGGCAGCCAACAGCTGCTGCTGTTGTCCCCAAACCCCTGCACCTGCCTGCTTGCCTCTCCAAAGATTTGAACTGTTCCTCCCATTGTGCGATTCTTATACAGGTTTCTGCTATAACAGGTTAACACAATTTTGCTGTATTGCGATTGACAAACTGGGGACACTTGCTAAAGCACAAACTTTTAAAAAGTGTGTTTGGCTGTAACACGATTATATCGGCAACACTTCAAGTACTGTTTCAAAAGCGCAATTTCTCTATAATGAGGGGTTGCACAAGAATGCAAACATTGCGTTATAGGAGAACTACCTCTACTTGGACTTTATTTGCTCTAACAAGTTGGATTTACTATCCACTGTGTGCCACTGTTTATCCATCCCATGCTAACAAAAATAGGCCCATGGGGAAGTGGAGCCAGGGAATTTGCAGACTGCTTAATTAAACTCTTATCATCATATTCCATGGCTGCCTTCAACCCAAGCCCTGGCTGGATTGGAAATTGAGCTCAGGGAAGCAAAAGTGTAATAATGAATGTTTTAAGGATGGAATTTAATTTGGAGGGGATTTCTGAGTTGGTACTACTCAGCCAAGTTAATTTCCTATCCATAAAACCATAAGATACAGGAGCAGAAATTAGGCCATTCGGCCCATTGAATCTGCTCCACGACTCAATCATAGCTGATAAGTTTCTCAACGCCATTCTCCCACCTTCTCCCCGCAACCTTTGTAAAGGAGATCAATCAAGAACCTATCTATCTCTGTCTTAAATATACTCAATGACCTGGCCTCCACTGCCTTCTGTGGCAGTGAATTCCAGTGATTCACCACTCTCTGGCTGAAGTCCTTATCGCCATTCTAAAAGATCTTCCCTTTACTCTTAAGCTGTGCCCTCAGGTCCTAGTCTCTCCTACCAATGGGACCATCTTCCCAACATCCACTTTTTCATTATTCTGAAAGTTTTCAATTAGATCCCCCTCATCCTTCTAAACCCTGTCGAGTAGAGACCCAGAGTCCTCAAACATTGCTCATATGTTAAGCTATTCATTCCTGGGACCATTCTCGTGAATCTCTTCTGAACAGGCTCCAGGGCCAGTACATCCTTCCTGAGATGTGGGTCCCAAAGCTGCGCATAATATTCCAAATGTGGCCTGACCAGAGCCTTCTAGAGACTCAGGAGAACATCCTGCTTTTATATTCAAGTCCTCTCAAAATAAATGCCATGATTGTATCTGTCTTCCTAACCATTGGGTTAAACTGCAAGTTTACATTGAGAGAATCCTGGACTACGACTCCCAAGTCTCTTTGCACTTTAGACTTCTGAATTTTCTCTCCATTTCGAAAGTGGTCCATGTCTCTCTCCTTACTATCACGGTGCATGAGCTCACACTTCCCCCATTGTACTCCATCTGCCTTTGCCCACTCTCCTAACCTGTCCAAATCCTTCTGCAGCTTCCCCGCCTCCTCAATGCTACCTGCCCCTCTACCTATCTTTGTATCATCTGCAAACTTAGCCAGAATGCCGTCAGTTCCTTCATCTAAATGATTTGTGTATAAAAAGAAAAGTTGTGGTCCCAACATTGAGCCTTGTGGAACAGAGGTCAGAGTCACTGTGATTGTGGACCTCTGTACACTAAACAGCAGTTGGCTCCCTCTCAGTTTCCATTTGGTGCTGGATGGCAGTTTAAGACAGAAGGGAATTCTTTGCAGAAGAGTCTCAAAATTTGTGGAGAGGAACGCTTCTGATCCCATAAACAGAGGTTTTCCACTTGCCTTTTCTGGATATTTGCAGCACAGAGGAAGGCCATTTGTAACAAAGATCTGACTACACTAATCCCATTTTCCAGCTCTTAGCCCAGTGCCCTGGAGGCTTTAACTATACAAATAAATGTTATTTAAATGTTTCAAGAGTTTCTGACTCAACCACTCCCTCATGCAGTGAAGACTCCCAGCACCCTCCAGATGAAACAAATTCTTCTCAACACTCCTCTTGGAAGAATCTCTTATCTAAAATCTATGCCCCCAGTTATTGACCTCTCTATAATGGAAAAAAAGTGCCCTATCTGTGCATCTCATAATATTATTTGTTCTGATCAGGTCCCTTCTCAAGCTATGCTGCTCCAAGGAAACATATTCAATCTTGCCTCCTCTTTCCTCAGGCCCTCCAGACTGGACAGCATCCTGGTAAATCTACTCTACATCCTCCCTACTGAAATCACATCCTTTCAATATGGAGTGATCAGAAATATACTCCAGTTATGGACTAACCAGTGTTCTATCCAGTTCCAGGCCAACCTCCCTGCTCTTGTATTCCATGCCTTGGTTAAGAAAAGCTCGACTACTTCTTATTTAATTTCTGATCTGGTTTCACCTTACAGCAAAGCCATAAGAAATAACCCAAGATGATTAGGATTCATTAGGATATCAACTAAGCCCTGTTAATATGATCCACAAAATTCAGTAGGTTAAGATCATACTTCGCAGAAACAGGGTAAGCAGGTAAGTACCAAGGGTAAGTAACAAGCCTAGAAGATTTTTGCAGAAGATTGCACCAATAGGAACTATTGAAATTGAAAAAAATGACCGATATTTATTGAGGTCTGACAAACAGCAATAAAATAATGCCTAGATGATTTGTTCTAGCGTTTTTGGTTGAGCAATAAATATTGGCAAGGTCATCAGGGACAACAACTTCTGTTTCTCTTCAAATAATGCTGTGGGATTTGTCGACATCCTTCTGAGATGGCAGTCAGACCCTAATTTACCTTCACATCCTAAAGATGGTACTTGCAGCAGTACAGCATTCTCTCAGTACTGCACTTAAACATCAGTTTTGGTCATCAGCTCAGGTCTCTGGAATAGGACTTGAACCCACAGCACAGACTCAGTGATGAGAATGCCACACACTGAGTTAAAGGGCAGCTTTATGAAGTTGCTGGAGGAATAACTCAAGCAGCAAGATTCTGATAACTGTAAAGCGAATGTCATATGTTTTCCATCTTAAACATTCAATCCATGCACACAGCTGCCTTTGTGGATCACCTACATGTACTAGCTGATCATTTTGTGCATGTTTTGGAAGTATCAAATGGCCACAAATGTCATGCCAATTTTTCAAATTTTCGTGAGCCTGATCATGATTAGATTTTACTGAGTCACAAGATTCTAGGTTCAATGAGGAGTGGTCGAGGATGTAGTTCAGTTTGGGGTGATGATGGGCATATGGGGCTGGTTATGGACTTATTGAGAATTAGACTATGTTTTAATCTACATAACGTTTCCTGGTAGCTTATCAAATAAGTACTGCAGAAGTGTTTGCATTCTCTTAAATTCTATAGAGATGGTGGGGAATGGTAATGGCATTCTCAGTGGGACTATTAATTCAGGAGCCTAATCTGATTTTCTGGGGATGTTGGTTCCTATCCCACTACAACATTTGGAATTTATAATTAGTTATTAAACAGCTAGTTGTTCCATCATTTGAGATATCTATCAGGGTAATCTGAGATAGATTGGTCCCTTTTCAGGACCAGGGATGACTGCATTAGAGCCTTTAATGTGTTTGCAGATATTTCACAAAACTCCTATACAATGGTAATACAACTGGTGTTCACCATTAACAGAATGCTGCCATCAGGCTAAAAAAATGTTCTGCCATACACAAAATGAGAAATGTGCTATTTGAATTTCAATGACAGTGTGATGTTAGAGATGTAGGCCATATGTCCCAAATACTGGTTGGTCTTATCAAACCGTATGTATCTTCAGTTGTTTTAACAAGCAAGATATTGACTGCACCCAAAAAGTCTGAGATTACAAAACTCAGGACACATGGTTCAATATTAGATGTGATTCGACAATTGAAAATCATTTGCTCAATAACTGTGAGTATATGAAGAATGATGCTGACAATCAATTTACGATTGTTAGTTGGCCTCAATGTATAGTGCATTTGCATGTATTGGAAGCTACTTAAATTGATGCACAGGCCCTGTTCTTCACAGACACAAAAAACTTTTTACACACTGCATCTATTTCAATTCAACAAAATTGATCAGACAGCTATCTCACCAGTTAATTTTTCAGGGCAAAGCTCCGACAAATCAGAGCTAACCTGCCTGATTGAAAGTCTAAACAAAGCCTGGCAGTTATCTGCCAGTCATTATTAAGTAGTGAATTCTCCAGGGCAATGTCTCTCTCAATCAATTTCTACCTGTCAATGAATCAGTATTTTAAATATTGTTTTTTTGCCTTGGAATTATTATTCTGGCAGATTACCCTGATGAGTGCAAAATGAGAAGTTTAACAAAATGTGTATTTTGTTTCAGCAGTACTCGGGTAATAAAAATATTCCTGCCAAAAATGGAAATGAAAGAATTTGGAAATTGCCAGATCAATGGCTATCCATTCGCCCAGTTAGGTTAAGTTTTATAAGTTAATAAGAAATTGGGCATACTTCGACTATCCCTCCTTGTAAGTAGGATAAAATGATGTCCAACATTTTCTTTCTTCCTACTTTGATGTTTAACATCAGCAGCTAGAATGTTAGAATCAATTTTACTTGAAAAATGCAAGGTTAAATAAGTGACCCATTCAAGTGCAGATGGGCAGTGAGAAAAATGTTGTGACGTGACTGCTTTGCAATGTAATCTTTTGAAAGGATTTTAATTCATTTTGAAATGCCCACAGGAAATCTGAATCAAGAGTCTTAACACACCAAAGACTGGATTTTATGAAGCCTATCATAGTGGCCACCATATGGGCACACTAAATTATGGGAGAGGCCTTGCATCAATCTCCTGGCAGCAGGAAAACATTCCCCTGACTAGGTCAGAAAGCCGAAAGAACATATTCTTGATTCATGGTCAGCAGAAGTCAATTAGGTTCACGAATGAGCCAATTGACCCCCATTATCCTTGAGCTTAATGGAATTTAGTAGTAGCTCAGGGATTAAGTGAAGGCAGCACTGATCTTCTCCACCCTTGGCACAACTTTGTTAGATTTGTTAGTGGCACCCTGCTGTTCCTATTCTAACAAGTACCCTGTGCTTGAGCAAGGTACTTAGCATTGGGCAGGGAGTGGTTGCTGAAAGCCATACCCATACCCTTGCCAGCAACGGCCCTCTCTCACCCCAAGTTCAATCTGTCTTGGGGTCTATCTGTGATCCTGGGCCATATGTGGGTGCAGTGCCACAAGTAGCTACTGCCTCCTGTGGCGCTGGCTGCATTGACAAGGCCTTTGTTTGGCCAGCTGTTCTTGATGGGCAGGATGTCCACTGACAGGGATATCAGATTTAAGGTAGGTGCAACAGTGGCCAAGGACACTTAATTCTGTTGAGACTCTTCAGTAAAACTGACAAAGGTCTTCTGCTGGTTTTCAAATTGACAAGAGAGATCCCCTTCAGCCTGACAATCTCTTTGCCTACTTGGGAAGCTCTCTCTGACCAGTTTCACAATCTGGAGATCTGTGCCTTTACTGTAACAGTTCAAACATAATGTCAATATCATGAGTTTAAACGCAATGTTTAAGTGTGCAGAAGTATCAATAAGCAAACAAAAACCTAACATAAATATTCTTCAGCTTCCAACTGTCTTCACAAGTAATTACAGGAGATATTTGTACCACTGCCTGATCCTGTTGTTCTAGCTTATTTTAAAAGTGCCATTGAAAAATAAACTAATGCTTCTTTATTGCTATTTGAACAAATTTCTGCTGATTTATTTTGATATTATTTTCTAATTTATGCAGATACTTTTATACTTTTATCAAGTGGCAATTCATACTTCTTATTGCTAGGATCAGGATATTACGTCATGTTGAGATTTATTGTGTTCGCCTGCATTAATGACCATAAATATCTGGTTCACAACATCAAAGGATGATGCTGATGTGTTAAGTCTAACTTGATACCTAGTATCTATAACTGTTCATCCACCCTTATTTTGACTTGGCACAATGTTGAAAATATTGTTTCAAAATGTCTTCGTATTTTCTTTGTTTAAGTAGGATCCCAAGATGACCAACAACAGATGACTCCTCAGTTCTCTGACTTTGCGATAAATGTAGGAGTAGGTCATTTACCAAAACTTTAGATGAGAGAGGTGTTTATTAATTTTCTGAGTTTCGGATGTAGAATAAGTTTTGTGTGCTGGCTTGAAAATGGAAGAATGCCAAAGAGAAGTGCTTGACTTGAAACATCAGAACATTACTTAGTAGTATTTAACATTGTCTTGTTATGGGTTTTCAGATGAATGTGATTATATCTTTGCGTCCTGGAGCAGATGCTTTTCACATAACTGACACTGATGTCCTCTTCCTGCCAAATGATCTTAGCCAGAAGTATCTATTAAATATCAGAACTAAATATATCAGATATTAATAATACCAACTTATTGTTAGCCTGAATTCTTACTTTGATAATAATTTTAAGACCGCCTTCCCTTGGGATTATGATGTTTTTAACATTAGTATCATATCTTACTAACAATATTTATGCCGGAAGATTTTATTTTCGCTGCTATAGACTGAGTCCATTGTAGGCTAATGATAGCCAGTTCCCATTCTCAATGTCTAGTAAAAATATTTGACTTATCACCATTAATTTCCCCCTGTGGCAACTTGAACAAAAGCCAACCACTGAAATCAGCACCTATTCATATTTAATGCAACATCCTTGTTTCAGAAGGAAGGGAGGCAGAAGACAGGAAATTATAGGCCAGTTAACCTGATTTCCGTCATCAGTGAGATTTTAGAGTTCATTATTAAGGATGAGATTGTGGAATACTTGGAAGTGCATGGTAAAATAGAGCTGAGTCAGTATAGCTTCGACAATAGGAGGTTGTGACTGACAAATCTGTTAGAATTCTTGAGGCGATAATGAACAAGTTCGACAAAAGTGAGCCAGTGGATTTGATCTATTTGGATTTTCAGAAGACCTTTAACAAGATGCTGCACAAGAGGTTGCTATATAAGATAACAGCCATGGTGTGAGGGGAAAGGGGACTGGAATGGAGAGTGGTTGGCTGACTGGTAGAAGGCAGAGAGTGCAGATAATGGGGTCTTTTTCAGGATGGCAGTGGAGTTCTGCAGGGACCTGTGTTGGGACCATAATTATTTACATTATATATTAACTATCTGGACAAAGAATCTGAGGGCATTGCCGCTAAGTTTTCAGAGGAGAGAAGAATAGATTGAGGGACATGTTGCAAAAGGACTTGGCCAGACTAGAAGAGTGGGCAAAGAATTGGAAGATGGAATATAATATGGGAAAGTGAGAGATTATGTATTTTGGTGGGAAGAATAGAGGCATAGATAATTTTCTAAATGGGGAAAGGCTTTGGAAATCTGAAACACAAAAGAACTGAGGAGTCCTGGTTCAGGATTCTGTTAGGTTAACATGCCGATTCAGTTGGCAGTTAGAAATGCAAATGCAATGTTAGCATTCAGTTTGAGAAGCTAGAGTACAGAGTAGGGATATATTACTGAGGCTATATAAGGCTCTGGTCAGATCGTATTTGGAATATTGTGAGCAGTTGGACTCGGACAACAGCACACCATTCCTTAGATACAGAGGGGGTCCAGAGGAGGTTCACAAGAATGATCCCAGGAGTAAATGAGGAGCAGCTGAGGACTCCGAGTCTGAAATGAATTGCTTTTAGAAGGATGAGGGGGTTCTGATCGAAACTTACAAATACTGAGGAGTGTGAATTCAGTGGACGTGGAGAAGATTTTTCCACAAGTAGGAGAAACTAGGACTCGAGGGCATAGCCTCAGAGTGAAGGGCTGGCACTCCAGATATGAGATTGGGAGGAGCTTCTTCAGAGAGAGGGTTGTGATTCTGTGGAACTCATTGTTGCAGAAAGCTGTTAAGGCTAAGCTATTGAGTGCTTTAAGACAGATTTAGATACATTCTTGATTTGTAAAGGGATCAAGGGTCATGGGGAAAACTGGGGATTAACTAGCTAATAAATTAATTAACTAGTAGAGATGGTTGGGCAGGTGATGTGCTGTAGCTGTATAATGTGGAAGCTGGCAGATCCTGTTGCGAGCTGCAGTGACCACACCTGCAGCAAGTGTAGATTGCTGGAGGAACTTCAGCTCAAATGATGAGCTGGAGTCCGAGCTTCGGACACTGTGGCACATCCAGGAAGAATAGAGTTACCTGAATGCTTTGTTTCATGAGGCAGTTAACACATCGTAGATTAAGTACCTCAAATTCGGGCACTGGTCATGGACAGCAGGTTGTGACTACAAGTGAGGCAAGTAGAGAGTTCCTTCATTCAGGAACAAAGGAGCCTCAGCTCTTGAACTTGTTCAACAGGTACGAGGTATTTGTTCCCTGTGTAGATGAGGCACAGGACTGTAGGGAGGATGAGCCAGCTGACCACTGCTGCCATTCAAGAGGGGGGAGCAAAAAAGATAAGTGGTAGTTGTAGGAGATTCTATAATTAGGAGAATCAATAGCATCCTTTGTAAACAGGATCGAGAATCCTGCATGGTATGTTGCCTGTTTGGTGCCAGGATGAGGGACATCTCTGACTGGCTTGAAAGGATATCGGTGGGGGAGGGGAAGGATCCAGTTGTTGTGGTCCGCGGAGCAAACAACACAGGCAAGATGAGGAAATAGGATCTGTTTGGGGATTATCAGGAATTAGGAACTAAATTAAAGATCAGGTCCTCCAGTGTTATAATCTCTAGATTACTACCCAAGCTATGTGCAAATTGGCATTGAGACATGAGAATAAGGGAAGTAAACATGTGGCTAAAGGGAAAGAGGGGTTCCATTTCATGGGGCACTGGCATCAGTATTAGACCAGGATGGATCTATACCATTTAATCAAGCTCCACCTGAACCATACTGGGACCAATATTCTAGTGAAAATATTAAATAGGATGGTCAACAGGACTCCAAACTAGAAAGTGGGAATGGAAGGGAAATAAAACAGCAGGTTAGCATGTGGAGGAGAAGGGGTTGGGGTGGGGGCTGGAGGGGGGAGGTGGATTCAATTGCATGGAAAAATATGAAAAGAAAGGAGAACCCAGGACAGGTTATTAAAGTCCCAGAACACAAAACAGGACAGAATGTTTGGAAAGGGTTAGGAATCTAACTTCAAGCACATTGTCATCCTTTTATCCAATGAGAAGGGGGACAGTAAATACAGGTCTGAATATATTTGAATGTACACAATATACGAAATAAGGTAAATGAGCTTGTGGCACAGATTGAAGTTGGCAAATATGATGTGGTCGAAAAGTGTGGTGTTGGAAAAGCAGACAGTCAGGCAGCATCTGAGGAGGAGGAGAGTTGATGTTTCGATAAGGAACTCTTCATCAGGAATGAATTAATTCAGGAAAAGATTCATTCCTGATGAAGAGCTCATGCTCGAAACAGCGACTCTCCTGCTCCTCGGATGCTGCCTGACCGGCTGTCCTTTTCGAGCACCTCACTTTTCGAATCTGATCTCCAGCATTTGCAGTCCTCACTTTTTTGCAGATATGACGTGGTGTGGTATTACAGAGACCTAGCTGCAAAGGGATCAGAACTGGGAACTGAATATCTAAGATATATATCCTATCAAAAAAAACAGGCAGGTGGATAGAGGGAGTGTGGTTGTTTTAAAAGTAAGAAATCAAATAAAATTGATAACAGGAAATGACGTAGGGTCAGATTATTCAGAATCTGTGTGGGTAACCACGAAGGTAAAAACACCATAATGGGAGTTACGTACAGGAATCCAAATAGTAGTCAGGATGTGGGGCATAAGATAGACTAGGAGAGAGAGAAAAGGCATTGTAGCAGGTAGCTGGAACTGACAACCGGAAGCGGCAGAGACAAACCATTATAAATGCTGGAGGAAAGATCACAGAAGCGCTTCACAGGAGGCTCCCAAGCACTGAGGATGTCACCTAGACAGGGGACGAAATGTCTGCAACACAAATTTCCAGCTTGGCGAACAGAACCACAACAACGAGCACCCGAGCTACAAATCTTCTCACAAACTTTGAATAGAAAAGGCATGTAAGAAAGGCAAGGTTACAATGCTCATGAGGGATTTCAATATGCGGGTGGACTGGGAAAATCAGGTTGGTGGTGGATCGCAGGAAAACAAATTTGTGGAATGTCTACGAGATGGCATTTTGGAGCAACCTGTGGAGAAGCCTGCTGGGGAACAGGCAATTCTAGATTTAGTGATGTGTAGAGCCATAGAGTCATAGAGATGTACAGCACGGAAACAGACCCTTTGGTCCAACTTGTCCGTGCCGACCAGATATCCCACCTGCCAGCACCTGGACCATATCCCTCCAAACCCTTCCTATTCATGTACCCATCTAGATGCCTTTGAAATGTTGCAATTGTACTAACCTCCACCACTTCCTCAGGCAGCTCATTCCATACACTTATCACCCTCTGACTGAAAAAGTTGCCTCTTAGGTCTCTTTGATGTCTTTCTCCTCTCACCCTAAACCTATGCCTTCTAGTTCTGGACTCCCACACCCCAGGAAAAATACTTTGTCTATTTATCCTATCCATGCCCCTCATGATTTTATAAACCTCTAATAAGGTCACCCGTCAGCCTCTGATGCTCCAGGGAAAACAGCCCTAGCCTATTCAATCTCTCCCTATAGCTCAAATCCTCCAATCCTGGCAACATTCTTGTAAATCTTTTCTGAACCCTTTCAAGTTTCACAACATCTTTCCGAGAGGAAGGTGACCAGAATTGCATGCAATATTCCAGCAGTGGCCTAACCAATGCTCTGTACAGCCGCAACATGACCTTCCAACTCTTGTACTCAATACTCTGACCAACAAAGGAAAGCATACCAAACAAAGGAAGTCAGTGTCAACATAAAAGCAAAAGAGAAAGCTATAATGCGATGAAAGGCAGTGGAAAGCCAGGGCATTGGGAAGCTTACAAAGACCAATGGAGGACAACTAAAAAAGAAATAAGGAGGGAGAAGGTTAAGTGTAAAGGGTAAGCTAGCAAGTAACATTAAAGAAGATTGCAAGAGTTTCTTTAGATATGTAAAGAGTAAAAGAGGCAAATGTGGACATTGTGTACTGAAAAATTATGCTGAAGAAGTAGTAATTGGGAACAAAGAAATGATGGAGCACTTTGCGTCAGTCTTCACTGTTGAAGACCTGAGTAATATCCCAAAAGTTCAAGAGTCGGGGAGGGGGGGAGAGGGAAACGTGCGGTGAGCAGAGGTGAATATAGTGGTCATCACTAAGGAGAAGATGCTAGAAAAGTTGAAAGGTTTGCAGGTGGATGAAAGGTTTGAAGGTGGATAAATAACCTGAACCAGATGGACTATACCCCAGAGATCTAAAGGAGGTAGCTTGAAGAGATAATGGAGGCATTAGTGGTGATCTTTCAGAAATCACTGGAGTCAAGGAGAGTCCCAGAAGACTGGAAAAACTATTAATATAACCCCTCTTTTAAGAAGCAAGTGAGGCAAAAGATGGGAAATTACAGGCTGATTAGCTTGACCTTGGTGGTTGGTAAGATTTTGGAGTCCATTGTGAACGATGAGATTTCTAAATACTTAAAAGTGTATGGTAAAATAGGGCAAAGTCAGCATGGTTTCATCAAGGGGAGATTGTACCTCACAAGTCTGTTTGAATTCTTTGAGGATGTAATGATCAGGTTAGACAAAGGACAACCAATGGATGTTATCTATTGGGACTTCCAGCTGGCCTATGATAAGGTACTGCACAGGAGGCTGCTGAGTAAGATAAGTGTTGGAGGTAAGATGTTGTTGGAGGCAAGGTACTAGCATGGATAGAAGATTGGCTGTCTGGCAGAAATCAGAGAGTGAGGATAAAAGGTCTTTCTTAGCCAGTGACTAGTGGAATTCAGCAAGGGTTGGTGTTGGGATCATAACTTTTCACTTTTTGCATTAATGATCTAGATGAAGGAACTAAGGGCATTCTAGCTAAGTTTGTAGATGATACAAAGATAGATGGAGGGGCAGATAGTTCTGAGGATGCGAGGAGGCTGCAGAAAGATTTACTGGATTAGTGGTGCTGGAAGGGCACAGCAGTTCAGGCAGCATCCAATGAGCAGCGAAATCGACGTTTCGGGCAAAAGCCCTTCATCAGGAATCTTTATTCGGGCTTTTGCCCGAAATGTCGATTTCGCTGCTCGTTGGATGCTGCCTGAACTGCTGTGCTCTTCCAGCACCACTAATCCAGTATTTGGTTTTCAGCATCTGCAGTCATTGTTTTTACCTTGCAGAAAGATTTAGACAGGTTAAGAATGTTGGCAAAGAAGTGGCAGATGGAATACAACATGGGAAACTGTGAGGTCATGCATTTTCCTCGGGAGAATAGAGGCATAGACTATTTTCTAAATGGGGAGAAAATTCAGAAATCTGAAGTGCGAAGAGACTTGGGAATCCTAGTCCAGGACTTTCTTAAGGTTAACTTGCAGGTTGAGTCGGTAGTTATGAAGGCATTTATTTTGAGAGGACTAGAATTCAAAAGCAGGGATGTCCTTCTGAGGTTTTATAAGGCTCTTGTCAGACCACATTTAGAATATTGAGAGCAACTTTGGGCCCCATGTCTCAGGAAGGATGTACTAGTCCTGAAGCGGGTCCAGAGGAGGTTTAGGAGAATGATCCCAGGAATGAAAGGCTTAACATATGTGGAATGTTTGAGGACTCAGTCTATACTCTGTGGAGTTTAGAAGGATGAAGGGGGATCTAACTGAAATTTACAGAATACTGAAAGGCCTGGATAGAGTGGACGTTTGGAAGATGTATCCATTGGAGGAGAGACCTGAACCCGAGGACACAGCCTTAGAGTAAAAGGAAGAATCTTTAGAATGGAGATGAGGAGAAACCTATTCAGCCAGAGAATGGTAAGTCTATGGAATTCATTGCCACAGAAGGCTGTGCAGGCCAGATCATTGAGTGTATTTGAGATTGAGAAGGATAGGTTCTTGATTGTTAAGGGGATCAAAGGTTACAGGGAGAAGGTGGGAGAATGGTGATGAGAAACTCAGCCATGATTGTGTGGCAGAGTAGGCTTGATGGGTCAAATTGCCTAATTTCTGCTCCTATGTCTTATGGTCTTATGGAGAAGGCAGGGAAATGATGTTGAGAAGTAGATCAGTCATGAACAAATGGCAGAGCAGACTTGATGGGGAGAATGGCCTAATTCTGCTTCTACATCTTATGGTATTAAATGAAATATCAACATTTCTAATTTTTTGCACATAACCTTATTTAGCAATAGGTGCCGGATTTCATGTTGCCATAGTGTCTCTTGTATATGGTACACACTACTACTGCTATGCCATAGTTGGATAAAGTGGTTAAGGTGTAGGTTTGGATTGGGACTCTGATGAGTTGGATGCTTTATCCTGGATTTCATTAAGCTTCTTTAATGATGTTGGAGCTGTGCAAACCCAGGCAAGTATTCCATCACATTCTTGACTCGAACAGACTTGTGTGAGAGGTGATGGTGGATCTGGAGCTTAGTTACTTGCTGCAAAATTCCCAGCCTTTGATCTACTCTTGTAGCTACAGTGTTTCGGTTAGGTTTCTGAGCATTTGTAACCCTCAAGCTTTTGACTATATAGAATTTTATAGTAGTAATACAGATGAAAGTTAAGGGGAGATGAATAGATTCTCTCTTGTTCAAAATGGGCATTGCCTGGCACTTGTGTGATGCAAATGTTATTTTCCATTTATCAGCCAAATATGACTGTTGTCCAGGTTTTGCTGCATTTGAACATGACCTGCGTCAATTTCTGAATGTCATGAATTATATTGAGCACAATGCAAATGTGAATTAGCATCTACACATTTATCCTTTTATTGGAGTGAATGTCATTGATGAAGGAGTTGAGGATAGTTGAGCTCTGAGGAATTCCTGCAATTATATCATAGGACTGAGATGACTGGCCTACAACAACTACAAGCATTTGAAATAAAATCAGAAAACTGCTGTAGAAACTTGGCAGGTCACGTAGGATCTGTGGAGAGAGAAACAGTTACTATTCCAAGTCCAAAGATGACTCTTCAGAACTGAAATCATTACAATTTTCCTTTGTATTTGTAAGAATCCAACCAGTATAGATTTAACCTTGATTCCTACTAACTTCAATTTTGCTAGGGCTCATTGGTGATATAGCTGTAATGTTCCTAAATTAATAATCCAGAGCCAAGCATAATATACTTGGGACTCTGGTTCAAATATTACTTTGCTAGCTAGTTGAATTTAAATTCACTTAACTAATACATCTGTAAATAAAAGCTAGTCTTAGTAATAGGAAGAGAGGGAAGAAGTTGGTGCAGTGATAATGTTACTGGACTAGTAATCCAAAACCCTAAGCTCTGGGGGTTGAATCCCACCAAGACAGGTGGTGAATCTTGAATTCAATAAAAATCTGCATTAAAACAAACACTAGCCTAATGGTGACTTTGTTACCACTGTTAATTGATATAAAAAGGCATCTGGTTCAGAAATATCCTTTAGGGAACAAAATCTGCCATCCTAACATTGTCTAGCCCATGAGTGACTACTGACACACTGCAATGTGGTTGACCCTTACCTGCTGTCTAAACAATGAAGGATGGCATTGAATGTTGGCTGAACTTTCAATACCTATAGCCCACGAATGAAGAAAAAATGGCGACCATGAAACTACTGCATTTCCATAAAAACCCATCTGCTTCTGTAATATCCTTAGAGAAGGAAACCTGTTGTACTTAGACATATGACTCCAGATGCAGACAATACGGGTAACTTTTAAGTGTGTTCTGAAATGGCCCAACTCAGTTGTACCACATGACTACAGAGAAAGTATTACATTGCAAAGCTTACTACTGTAGAGCCTTTTTACTGTTCACCTTTCTCCACTATGTAATTCACTCTCTGAGCTAATAGGAAAATGATGTGTTTTTGTTTGCATAAGCAGGGATATAAATAAAAGGACTATATATCTTTCTTATCCTGAATAATAACATTTTGAAGTAATCTCAA
This sequence comes from Chiloscyllium punctatum, assembly GCF_047496795.1. Classification (NCBI taxonomy): domain Eukaryota; kingdom Metazoa; phylum Chordata; class Chondrichthyes; order Orectolobiformes; family Hemiscylliidae; genus Chiloscyllium; species Chiloscyllium punctatum. The sequence continues at coordinate 107,011,868 of NC_092751.1, forward strand.
AATTAAGTGAAGGGGAAGTCAGAAACAAGTGGCCCAAATTTCCTTTGGGAAACCATTGGACTCTTGCTATCACACCAGTAGGAGTCTAGTAGAACTGACTGGAAAATGGCAAGCAAACCATCTTCCTACTGGTGAAGTTCCTACTGGTTTCAGTTCACCTAAGACCGGAGCCCCTTATTATACCTCAAAGAAGCCGATGAAAGATGGAATTAAAGGCAACCTTCATACGCTTTTGCAAATATTTATTTAGAGATTGGACATTGCAAATACACATCTCTTTACCCCACAGTTTTTTCCCCCACTATTTATTAAAACACAAGTGAATCTCCAGATAGTAGCCATCACATTCATATAATTAAACACAGTGAGTGTACAGTTAACACTCCTACATGTTTTTTCAGAAAAAATAAAACTGGATCAACTCCTTTTCACAAATGTCCAGAGTTCAGGGATAGAGTATGAATAAATTCCTACAAGTAGGCAAACTTCAGATTTTCCAGCCACATGCAACTGACAGGTGCTAGACATACATTTGTAGAGGAACAGATGTCCACCTACCAACTCCATCTTTTCTTATTTGACTATTTTCACAAACTGCAGCTGAGTAGGGACTGGAGGGCAGCAGTGATTGAAATACTTTGCTGTTAGACCAGGATTGTGAGCCCAAAGTTTTTAGGTCATTGTTTTCAGTGGAGAGCAATTAAAATGCAGAATCCTTTGCTGCAAAGCATTGTTGAAGATGACCTATTTTTAAAAAAAGGATTTCAGAACTTCTCATTATATTCAGCAATTCATGCTTGCTATTAACTGTCTGGAACTTGATCCTCTCTATGATTGACAAAGGTCAGTGGCTTAGAAATAATCTAAAATATCTTATTTTTAAAAATAAATTCAGCATCATGAATTAAGGCTAATGTATAACAGTACAATATTGCCTGGGACTTTGAAAGCAGACATTTCAGTTGTTTCTCCTGCTTTATGTACTTGGTAAATATTAGTAGTTTGCCATTTGACCAGAACAGGGTGGAATCTTAATTCTTAGACTGTCTTAGACACTTCATTGCAGCAGGTGTACAGATGAAGGAATGCAGTTTGGTAAATCTAAAATTCCCTTTGACATGAAACAGAAATTCCTTTTTCTAAGGGATTGCAATTAGGAGAATCAGTACCACATGCACCATAAGGATTGTATGAAAAGGGCATTTGCTTACAGGTTCTCTGAAAAAACTGTATCAAACAATTATAATCAAATGCTCTTCATAACAAAAATCCATTTGATGTATTTTTCTCATTCATAATTTATCTCTGTAAAGTAGTTCTAATAGATTTTTTTTAGCTATTTCAGACAGAAAAGTAAGGAGATTTGAGCAGAAAAAAATATTATCATTAGAAAGTGGTAAGTGATCATAGAACATAATTTATACAGTTTAAGAAATTATTTAATTTGTTGAGCTTGTGAGTTGGTATAGGTAGCAGCCTTTACTTTTATTTTAAATTTCCTATTTCACAAAAAGATTCACCACTATTTGTTGTGCTCTTGATAAATTTTAAGCAAAATCTGATGTCCATTTTGAAATATTCCATTGAGTTGTCCATGAAAAACTATATAAGCTATGAAAATAAAAGTGGAATTTGATCAATTGCTAACGTCAGATACAAGCTTTTGTTTTTGTTTCAAAATCAGCTAGCATTGGACAAATAAGCTGTGAGTTTATTAGAACAAAAAGAAATTCCTGCTTTCACATTGTGCCTTTTTATATTGTTGAAATACCTCAAGAACTTCACAACCAATTACTTTATAGATAGGATTGTCTATTGTTAGGCCAGCAAATCTACACATGAATAGAATTGTCCCTATTATTAGGAACATAAGAAATTATAGAAACATAGAAGTTGCTAAATGATTAAAGGTCCACATCACCTCTTGACATTGTAGATTACAACGATAACAGATTTGTTGATTAGTTAGCAATAATTTGCAATCAGTAAGGTGGACAGCAGATCCAGAAATGATACAATAGTTAGGAAGAAACATTGTCACCTCTCTGAATATACTTTGGGGCAGGATCAGGTTTTTGACGAATTTGCTTTCGAACAGCAGTTCCAATTATCATATACTATGTACTGGACTTAGTCATACTAGACTTGAAACGTTAACTCAATTTCTCTCTCAGTTGATGCTGCTGGGTCCTGCTGAGTTTCACCAGTACTTTCTGTCATTTCAGATTTTCTGCATTTGCATTGTTTACTTTTATTTGAGTTCTACCATTGTTAATTTGATGATATTGGAAATCAATCTTTGTACTACTGTTTCTATAAGATGAACTTCTATTTTAAGATATTGTTTGTGATCAAGTGAGGACAGTTTAAACTGTTCCCCTCTTTTTGAACTCCTCTTTCACTGAAATAGGTTTTTTGAAAAGGGTATACTTGCTAATTCAATGAGTGTTTAATTGTTTATGCACTGTGATCATAAAAGTCACAATTGGATTGGTTTTCTTGAATTTTAAAAAAAAGAAAGAAGATAGTTTGACTAACAAAGGAAATTATTCCATTTGAGCAAACACTGGTAAGATGAACTTTCACAACGCCCAATCACTGCTCTACCAGAGACAGAAAGACCAGCGCGTCAACAGAGACCTTCACTGATAATATTACCTAGTCATGGTGACAAAATGTCTGAAAACAAGCCTTCCAGATCAGTGAGCTAACTTACATCCATACTAAAAGTATCTTATCTGTTATGTACATGTTTCATCATTGATTAATGGCACATTTTACTCTATCTCTAATTTGCTGTATACTAAGTGTCATAGAGATGTACAGCACAGAAACAGACCCTTCAGTCCAACTCATCCATGATGACCAGATATCCCAATCTAGTCCCACCTGTCAGCACCCTTCCTATTCATATACACTTCCAGGTGTCTTTTAAATGTTACAATTGTACTAGCCTCCACCACATCGTCTGGCAGCTCATTCTATACATGTACCACCTTCTGCATGAAAAAATTGCCGCTTAGGTCTCTTTTATATCTTTTATATTTAAGTTTAATCAAGAGACATACCTCAATAAAACATATAATCAAGAAAGAACCCACTGTACTCCCTACTGCAGACTTACACAAGACCACACTTAAAACTATTCACTTATCTGTTTCTGTGCTGTGACCCCTCCCAAACAGGTTCCTCCAAGATCAGTTGTAAATTTCACTGTTTGTTAATTTTCCTAGATGCATTCCGATGTTCAGCAGCACATGATTGAAATGGAAATGCTGATTTCTGATGCTAGATGCCTAATGCTGAGATATATTCCATTCAAAACTGTTGAAGTCCTTGAAAAACATTTTAAAAATCACAATGTAAGTGAAAGATAATGATATTTTTTATACATAGTGACTGTGACCAGTTAGTTTTGGAGTGATCTGTGTGTTGCCAGCCATATTACAGTTGTAAGTACCAGTTTTATGTGCATGGTTCATTCAGTGAATCAAACCTCACTCGTTTATTCAATGAATCAAATTCCACTCATTCATTCAATGAATCAAGGCTTCCAACACGTTCTCCATTAAAAAAAACAACACTTAAGTACCAAAACACCTTAGTACATGTTCTCCTTGATATTCAGGTGAACTATTTAACTTTATATTGAACATAAATCCAATCTTCTGATTTACAACAAAGGTTAGTGCTCACATATGCAACTGATAAGAATATTTAACAGCTTACATCTTCTTCCCACTGTAATTTAGCAAAGACTGAGTCCATTGCAACAGCAATCAGCTGTTGGTCAGCATCTGGGCTCTAAATTTTGTCTATGTCCAAGATGCTGTTACAGTGCCTGATAATTTCACTAATGGAGGATAAGCATAGAGATTTCATTAATGCATTAAATTGTATATCTTGTAGCAGATTTAACATTGCAGCGATTGTTGGTGTAGTGTACTAATGTTTTAAAGGCACTATGAACTCCATAGATTCCAAGAGCTTTTAATTCAGGACGCTTAGGACCACAAGGGCCGCTGCAGAGATTATTATCTTGTCCTTTCCCTATTTGATCCAGTTAGACAATTTTCTACATTTATCGGAAGTACCCTTGTGGAACTATTAGCAACTACAAAACAAATGCTGAGAACTTTTGCACAAGACTGGAAGAAGTGACAGAGAGGAGTGACAGTTACTTCACATTTAGTTTACACAGTAAGACATCCTTCATGTCAGAGAAATGGCCCAAGTACTGAATGGCAATTCCCTTTCACAAGGACTTCACAGTAATGTTAAAAAATGTTCAAAGACTTGACCAGAGCAGACAAAGTACAGTCCAGAAAGCATTGTCTCTTTTCCTCTTTTTCCATTTACTACCAGCATACACTTAACCCTCTTAAAGAAACATTTGTATGATTATCTTTCAAAATCATTTCTTTTCATGTTTTGTTTTATTCCAAGTAGAGGAGAGTTTCCCCCCGGTTTCCGTTCTAGTTTTGCTAGGGCACCTTAATGCTACACTCTGTCGAGTGCAGCTTTGTGGTCAAGGGCAGTCACTCCCACCTCACCTCTGGAATTCAGCTCCATGTTTTGACCAAATTTGTAATGAGGTCAGGTCCTTGCAGAACCCAAACTGAGCATCATTATTCACATTATTGTTCAATCTTTGCTGCTTGGAAACATTGTTGAGAACACATTCCATCACTTTGCTGATGATCAAGAGGAAAGGGATGGGGTAAGTAATTGGCTGGGTTGGATTTAGCCTGTTTTTGTGTTGAAATAGGTAGGAGCTAAGTGTGATATGTTGATTAGATATCAACATTTAGTTGACAACATTGTTTTTCAAGTGTATCTTCTTTCTTTCCTGCCAGTGTGAGCCTCATTCATATTCTCATCCATAAAAAGGTGTACGTCAGGACTCTGAGACATCAATGTGGATATGAAAGATTTTAACAACCTTACTGAAGATTGCTCCAACTATTCTTGGTCCCTTTCTCTTGTTTCTCTTTATGTTTTATTTGTTATGTAGGTGGTCAGGAGCTATTGTAGCACAGACATTTTGGTGATGTCACCACCAGTAGCGCAATAATCTTTTATGAAAAAAATCCGCCAAAAACTGTGGACGCTTGAAATCAGAAACAAAACACAAGTTGCTGGAAAAAGTCAGGAGGTCTGGCAGCATCTGTGGAGAGAAAGCAGAGTTAACATTTTGGGTTCAATGACGTTTCTTCAGAATGGGATTTTACCATGGAAATCCAAATCTCTTTGTGCCTATGATATTTGGAAGAGACAGACAAGCTGCACCAGAGATGTTCTTTGCCAGCATAACAGTATCCTCACATTTCCATTTGCAGAATGAGATACAGACTATCGTATATTTTGGAAGAACAACACTTGTACAGGCTGTGGTTCACAATGGACATTAGAACTCAGATGCAGCTTCAGCAATCTATAGTCAATCCTATTCACAGCAGAACATATTCTGCAGCCATGAAACCCATTACTTAACTTTTTCCCTTCGGACCATTCCAAACTATTACTATCAATATCACTCACATTAATCAATGTTCAGGACATAGAAGGAAAAACAATGTCTTTTCCATTTGACAATCAGCAGCAGAATAAAATGACAATTTATTTTTATTAATTAGAGGTCCATTAATGTTACATCCATGTCTCTCTATTGCTAACTGTTACCTACTTTAGCCAGAACAAATTCCACTCTCAATATTTAGCATACTAGCAATTAGCAGCACCACCTAATGTTTATCTTCCAGATAGCTTTCTTGAACTATCCATTTTACAGTGGTTTTATACTGGACTCATGATGTGGAGGTGCCGGTGTTGGACTGGGGTGGACAAGGTCAAAAGTCACATGACACCAGGTTATAGTCTTAGATTACTTACAGTGTGGAAACAGGCCCTTCGGCCCAACAAGTCCACACCGCCCCGCCGAAGCGCAACCCACCCATACCCCTACATCTACCCCTTACCTAACACTACGGGCAATTTAGCATGGCCAATTCACCTGACCTGCACATCTTTGGACTGTGGGAGGAAACCGGAGCACCCGGAGGAAACCCACGCAGACACAGGGAGAATGTGCAAACTCCACACAGTCAGTCGCCTGAGGCGGGAATTGAACCCAGGTCTCTGGCGCTGTGAGGCAGCAGTGCTAACCACTGTGCCACCCACCCAACAAGTTTATTTGAAATCCCAGGTTATAGTCCTCCCAGGTTATAGTCCCTTAGTCAGGTGAAGGGGTGGCACTTCGAAAGCTTGTGATTTCAAATAAATTTGATGGACTATAACCTGGTGTTGGGTGACTTTTAACCCTATACCTGACTCCTAAAAGGAAGTTTCAGAATAACCTTTGGGTGATCAAGATTAACTTTGCGAACGATGACTCATGCCATCTCTATAGTATCTGAAACCAGATTAATACAAGTGAAATAAGGGGCAACTTCTACCTGAATAATCACTTGATATGTGAAACATGGATAAATCTTGAAATACCCTGCAATACAACCAGACTCTGGTTTTATGATGCATGGTATCATGCTGCATGGTGTAATTCTGTCTGATTAAAATGCTGTAATGGTGTTTATAACAACTGAATGAAATCTGTAATCATACCCCAGATACTCAGGAATCCTGCCATTCTGTGAAATTACACAACAAGACGTTCACTAAGAAGAGAATATTTCTGATCTCCAGCATCCACTGTATTTTGTTTATTTTAATGTCTTCCTTACTTCAGCGGACTCCATAAAGATTCTTTAGCAGCGTGATGAGACCAACACTATTACACAAAACTCACTGCTTATAGCACTGTGGGTGCACCTACACCAAATGATCTGCTATGCTTCAAGATGGAACTCACCACCACCTTTTTAAGCAATCAGGGACTCTACAATTACAAGGCTCTACACTTCATCTGGCCTCATCTGAGCAATGAGCAGGTCGGTATACTACTGTGTGTAAGAGGGGGCTGTGCAGATAATAACCTGTTTGGTCAAAGGACCAACAAATAAAAGGCCATGTGCAAGAAAGTAATATGAATCAGGAGTAGGCCATTCAGCCCCTTGAGCCTATCCCACCATTCAATAAAATCATGGCTGAACTAATTGTTCAAATACACGTTCCCACCTTCCAGTTAACCTTTCAATTCCTTGCTTTACAAGAATAAAAGCATTCAATACCTACTTTAATCTGCAAAATAAATTATCCATTGCAGTGGTCTAACTGTGTAAGCATATCAAACAACACAGGGAAACTATTGATGTTTCTATCAATGATCAGTACAGACTTACAGAAAGCAGAAACTGGCAGCTTGAAAGAACTAATTAAGAAGGATATTATTAAACTGGAGAGGGTTCAGAAAAGATTTATCAGGATGTTGCTGGGAATAGTGATCTCATAGAAGTTTATAAAATCACAAGGGGCATAGGTGAATAGCAAAGGTCATTGGCGTAGGGTGGGGGAGTTCAAAACTAGGGAGCTTATTTTTCAGGTGAGAGAATAAAGATTTATAAAGGAAATGAGGGTCCACTTTTTACTCAGAAGGTGGGTACTGTGTGGAATGAACTACTAGAGAAAGCAGTGGATGTAAGTACAGTTATGATGTATAAAAGACATTTGGATTAGTACATGAATAGGAAAAGTTGGAGAGATATTGCCCAAAGACAAGCGGGACTAGTTTGTTTGGGTACATGGTCAGTGTGGACTAGTCTGTTTCTATGCTGTATGACTCTATGAATAGGCTACTTATAAAATCTGATATTGACTGTTGGAGCCGTGTGACATGTGGCCACATATAGAATTATTTTCAATGCACTTCACTAACTTTCCTATTTACATTTTTGCGTGCTCTCCATTAATATATGTGCACCCAGTCTTCCAACATGTCACATAAATATATTATTTTTGTAGATTAATGAAACCTGTTTGAAAACCTTTGCAAACACACTTCTTCACAAAACCTTAGTAAAATCTCACGTTTAGTCTCAAATAACTCATGTGAATGAATTTCTGATGTTTGCTTCCATGATGCTTGTCCAGACACTGTCTTATTGGTAAAAGTATGCGAGGTGGTATTGAGTGGATAAGAACTTTCTAGAATGCTAGTAAATCACTCCTTAAATAAAGAGAGCAAACCTGGACACTGTTCTCCAGGTATGATCTCACCATTGCCTGGCACAGTTGTAACAAGAATTCACTGCTTTACTACTTCAGCCCTTGCAATAAAGACCAACATTCTATTTATCTTCTAATTATTTGCTGATAATGCATGCTATGTTTTTGTGATTTATGCATGAGGACACCCAGATCCCTCTGTATCACAGCATTCTGCAGTTTATCATTTGAATAATATTCTACTTTTCCAATCTTCCCAACAAAGAGTATTGTTTTGTCGCAAGTGTGGAGTCTAACTCTGTGTAGTTCCCAGGTACTGCTTCTTAAGTATATGGTACTTTCTTTAAGAAGCCTTTATTTACATAGCTACATGTATTTGCAATATACATATTCTGTCAAGAACTTGACTGAGCTTCTGCTCCCTTTCACTTCTCTTTACATAACTATGTGAAACTGATGTTTTTATGAGATCATTATATAACATGAACATCGTGCATTCTTTTGATTTTCATTATTCTGCGTTTCCCCGGAGTCTTAACCATCCTTATGAACACCTTCCCACTCCCCTCACCAGTTGTCTTTTGAAGTCTCAGACTTCACAGTGTTGGTCATTGTGGTGCTTTGACCAATCCTTCATCTGGTTCTGGTTCTGGTCTCACCCTGAGGTCTTGGATACTCTGTGCTCTTCTGTTTGTTGGTCTGAGTGTTCCTTTGTTGGTTGTTTGGAGAGTTTTTTGGGACTCATCTGAGAAATAAGTTCATATTTCTGTTGGTTTCTTGTCGGATGACAATGATGTTGTGACAATGTTACCACATTATCTATTGATTGTTTCAATCCAACAAGAAGGTCTTAGTCACTTTCTTTTGTATCATCATTCTTGCTCTCTGTTGATCACTTCTCATACTCTCTCTTTGGGCTACAGCTTTGGTGGCTCCTGCATTCTGTACATTTAGTTACAATTCCCAGAGTGGTAGACTTTGTTCTTCCTCATGCTGTTTCTCTCTGTTATGGACATGCCCAGTGCTGTTTGACTGTTGATTCTGAGACAGCGAGGGAAGCGATGTTCCCAATTTCACACCCATCAATGAATCTGACAGTGATAATTCATTCTGTAGTGGTGATGATCTCTACCTTAATAGTGCAAAGCTTAAATCTTCATTCTTCCTAATGCCATCAGTATATAGATTCCTCATTAAGCTTTTCCTTTCTTTGAAGAGGTTTGGATGAACTTGTGCCATGAAATTTTTAATCATTTGTGAGATGTAGAAATTGCTGGCTGGTTGGCATTTATTGCCTGTCCCTAATTGCCTTTGAGAAGGTGGTTGCAAGCTGTCTTCTTGAACCATTGCAGTAACCCTGCTGTGTGTTAACCAAATTTTCCATTAGGGAGGGAATTCCAGGATTTTAACCCAGCATCCCTGAAGAAATGAAGATATATTTCAAAGCTACGATGGTAAGGGGCTTGGAGAGGTACTTGAAGGTGGTGGTGTTCCCATGTATCTGCTGCAATTATCCTCCTATATGGAAGTGATCATGGATTTGGAAGGTGCTGCCTGAAGATCTTTGGTGAATTTCTGCAATTCGTCTTGTAGATAGTATACATCACTGCTATTGAGTGCTGGTGGTGAAGGGAGGGAATGCTTGCAAATTTGGTGCCAATCAAACCGGCTGCTTTGTCCGGATGGTATCAAGCTACTTAAGTTTTATTGGAGCAACACCCATTCAGGCAAGTTGGGAGTATTCTATCACACTCTTGACTTGTGTCTTGTAGATGTTGGACAGGCTTTGGGGAGTTGGGAGGTGAGTAACTGACTGTAGTACTCCTAGTCTCTGACCTGCTGTTGTAGTCACTGTGTATATGTGGTGAGTCCAGTTGAACATAGAACATAGAACATTACAGCGCAGTACAGGCCCTTCACCCCTCGATGTTGCGCCGCGATTGTTTCTTATTGCTGATGCTCGTAGCCTCTTGATGAAGCTATGACTTTAAGAGATGTATTTTAAGCTGGAATTTTTTAATGAAACACTGTTGAGACAGAGGTACCTAGCAGTCTTTTCCAAAGCCAATATACTAAATAGCTAGTGAGACCTTGGGTTTTTTAAAAGTTGGAAACAATAGAAGCAGCCTGAATGGGCAGGATCAAGCTCCCGCAGAATAAGGATTTTTTTTTAGTTTTAGCATCCAGTAGCAGTTACTGGGGTCTTGAAGCTGGATGTAGAAGCTCTTATTCCTGTTTCTGTTACAGCGAAAAGCTGGGATTCTCTTCCTGCTGCTAGAATTGATGTAATCTATTTTACTGAATTTGTCTTTGCCAAAGGTTTATTTCTGGGATGGAACTGTTTTAGAACAATTAATTAGTAACAGTTAATATATCTATTATTTTAAACATTTTAATAGAGTTACAGTTAAGCCAATTCTTTTCTTTTTTATTTTGTTTGTATTAAAGTGTGTGAATAAAGTGTGTTTAGTTTCAAACCTGGTAGTTTGACCAACCGAATTGCATCTGGAACACAATGTCTTACACTTACTTTTAAAATTTGAAAAAGTTAGGGTCTTAGACTACCTTCTTAATATGTTTTGAGGGGAATTTGGCCTGGTCCATAACAGCCTGGTATTTGTGTAGCGTGCATGTTACTTGCCACTTGTCAGCCTAAGCCTAGACATTGTCCAGATTTTGTTGCATTTGCACATGGACTGCTTCAGTGTCTGTGGAGTCATGAATGATTCTGAACATTGTGCAATCATCGGTGAACATCCCCACTTCTGACCTTATGTTGGAAGGAAGGTCGTTGATGAAGCATATGAAGATAGTTGGGAAGAAGACATGACCCTGAGGAATTCCTGCCAAGATGTCCTGGAACTGAGATTACTGACCTCCACCAACTACAGCTATTTACTTAGGTGCCAAGTATGACTCCATTCAAAGGAGAGTTTGCCCCCGCTACCTATTGATTCCAGTTTTCCTCGGGCTCCTTGATGGCACACTCAGTCGAATGGATGCTTGAATGCAACTTCCATCTCACCTCTGGAATTCAGCTCTTTTGTCCATGTTGAGCCAAGGCTGTAATGAAGTCAGGAACTGAGTGGCCCTGATCGAGCTCAAACTAGGCAGCACTGAACAGGTTATTGCTGAGCAGGTGCTGTTTGATAGTGACACCTTCCATCCCTTTACTAATGATTTAGAGTAGACTGATGGGATGGTTTTGGCTGGTTGGTAATTTTTCCTGCTTTTTAAGTATTGGACAACAGTTTTCCACGTTTTTGGGTAGATGTCGTGTTGTAAGTGTACTGGAAGAGCTTGCATAGGTGAGCAGCAGTTCTGGAGCACGTCTTCTGTACTATTGCAGGAATGTTGTCCGGACCCATAGCCTTTGCAGTATCCAAAATATTGATTTGGTTGAAGACTGGTATCTGTAATACTGAGGACTATTGGAGGAGGCCGAGATGAATGATCCACTTGGTACTTCTGGCTGAAGATTACTTTGAATGTTTCAGCCTTATCTTTTGCACTCATGCTACGCTCTTCCATTGTCAAGGATGGGGATATTTTGGAGCCGCCTCCTTCAATGAGTTGTTTAATTGTCCACCACCATTCACAAATGGATGTGACAGGACTGCAGAGCTTAGATCTGATCCATTGATTGTGGGGTCAGACTCTGTCTATCACTTGCTGGTTATGCTGCTTATCATGCAAGTAGTCCTGTTGGTAGCTTCACCAGGTTGACACCTAATTTGCAGGCACTGCTCCTGGCATGCCCTCCTGCACCTTCCATTGAACCAGGGTTGATCCCCTGGCTTGATGGCAATTATTGAGTGGGAGATATGCCTGTCCATGAGATTACAGATTGTGCTGGAGTAAAATCCTACTGCTGTTGGTGACTCACAGTGCCTCATGAATACCCAGTTTCAAGTTGCTAGATCTGTTTGAAGGCAATTCTATTTAGCACAGTGATAGTGCCACATGACACAATGGAAGGTATTCTCAATGTAAAGGTGGAACTTTGTCTCCACAAGGACAGTGTAGTGGTTACTGTTACCAATACTGTCATAGACAGATGTATCTGTAGCCAGCAGTTTGGTAATAAGTTGTCCACCTTTATTGGTTTCCTATTTGCCAACAACGCAGTGTAGCAGCTATGTCCTTTGTGACCCACCAGCTCGATCAGTAATGCTGCTGCTGAGCCACTCTTAGTGGTGGACTTTGAAATCCCCCAACCACAGTACATTCTATGATCTTGTTGCCCTCAGTGCTTCCTCTAAGTGTTGTTCAACATGGAGGAGTACTGATTTATCAGCTGAGTGAAAATATTACGTGGTAATCAGCAGGATGTTTCCTTGCCCATGTTTAACCTGAAGCCATGAGATTTCATGGGTTCCAGAGTCAATGTTGAAGGCTTCCAGGGCAACTCCCCCCCCCCCCCCCCCCCCCCACCAAAAGCGACTTTATATCATCATGCCATCACCACTGCATGTGGTACAGAACATATCCAGGGATGGTGATAGTGGTCTTTGGGACATTGTCAGGTATGATTCCATGAGTATGACTATGTCAAGCTGTTGAGACAACTCTGTCAATTTTGGCAGTAGCCCCTAGGAGTTATTAAGGAGGACTTTGCAAGGTTTACAGGGCTGTTTCTGCTGTTGTCTTTTCTGTAGCCTAGGTGGGATGCAAGAAGATCTGTCTGGTTGCATTTCTTTGAGACTTTTGTAGTGATTGATACAACTGAATAGCTTGCTAGACCATTTCAGAGAGTAATTGAGGGGCAACTACATTGTTGTGGGTCTGGAGTCACACGTAGGCCAGACCAGGTGAGATTAGCAGATTTCCTTCCCTGAAGGATATTAGTGAACCAGATGGGTTTTCTGACAATCAATAATAGTTTCATGGTCATCAGAGATTCTTAATTCCAGACATTTTTTATTAATTTGAAATTCCACCATCTGGCATGGCGGGATTCACATCTGTGTCCCCAGAAAATGACTACAGAAACTCAGTGAATATTCTAGAGATAATACCACTGGGCCGTTGCCTTCCCTAATAATTTATATTCAAGTGCAAATCTCCTGAACAGCTCATTTGCCAACAGTGAATCATCATCTGAGACTACAAGGTCTGGAATGCTGAATGTTGAGATTTCTTGAATGATTCTATCACTGCTTCTACTATGATGTTGAGTTCGATGTTTTACCTCCATCCAAGTCAAGTAGTAATCTATGATGAGAAAAAGAATCTTGCCTTTAAACTCACATAAGTCTAAGCCCAAGTACTCCTATCATCTTGAGGGACGAGATGCTTCTTATCACTATCTAAAGCTCCACAACTCCCTATGTACATTAACACTCCTTTATTTACATTTGTCCTTGGTAGGTGATTGAATAAAGCTGCCTAGTGTAGCGTCATCCTCATTCAGGACTTGTGTCTTCTCTTTTATTAAGGTTAGATTCATGTGAGCATCAGGCAAGTGGGACTAGTTTGTTCTGGGAACATGGTCGACGTGGACTAGTTGGAGCATTCCTACACAACACTTTGCAATACTTTGCTGACTTTGCTGACCTTTATCCTGACTCTTACTTCTTTTTAGTTATCCAATTCTTTACCCATTCTAATATACTACTTCTAACAACATGAGCTCTTACCTTGTGTAGTAATCTTTCATATAGCACCTTTCATATAGTCCAAATTTACTATATCTGCTGCTTCCCAGCTTGTTCCAATAAAAATGAATTGTAATATATTTGTCAAACGTGATTTCCCTTTCATAAAACTATGTTGACTCTACTTGATTGCATTATGGTTTTATAAATGTCTTGCTCCTACTTCTTTAATAATGGATTCCAGCATATCCCTAAAGTCAGATGTTAGATTATAGTTTCCTGCTTTCTGTCTCCTTCCCTTCTAAAATAAGGGTTATAGGTTTCCCACCTAATGGGGCCTTTTGAGAATTCTGAGGAGTTTTGAAGACTACAACCAATGCAAGCACTGTCTCTGCAGCCACTTCTTTCAGGGATACAGGCCATCAAGTTCAGGAGACTTTTCAGCCCACAGTTCCATTAGCTTAACTCATTTGTTTTTTATTTTAATGTTTTAAGTTCCTCCTTTCTTTTTCCCTTGTCAATTTTTTTGCTATTTTTGCTGAATATTTTCTGTTTCCTATTTTTATTTCATATTTTAAACATTTGCAGTATTTTGCTTTCAAACCATTTAGATCAATAGTACTCTCCTGCATTGTTGTTGCTAACTGATTCCAAACTTGCCAAAGCTACTACAATCTGTAGTCTTGGTATCAATATTACCAATTTGCACTATAGGAGAAAATCCAACTGACATTAGAGTTTTTGGCATGGGGTGTTTCTTAGAGTTGACACATTTCGCTCTTAAGTAATTTTTCACTGGTACTGCTAGATATAGAAAAGTCATTGGAGCCTGATAACATTTTAGCTGTAGTGCTGAAGACGTGCTTCAGAGCTAGCAGTGCCTTTGAGCAAACTGCAGCTACAAGATTTCGCATCCACTTGGTATTATGTAGTCTTACCCAGGTATGTCCAATTTGAAAGAAGTCAGGCAAATCTAATTCAGCCAATTACTTCCCCATCAGTTTGCTGTCAATCATCAACAATGTGATGGAAGATATCATCAACAGTCCTAACCAGTGGCAGTTAGCAATAACCTGTTTACCAATGTTCAGTTTAAGTTCTCATAGGTTCTGTTGTGACCAATTGGCTCCAGACCTCAAAAAATGACAGAGGCCTGAATTGAAGAGGTGGGATGAGAATAATTTCCTTTAATATCAAGGTAACATTTGACCATATAACATCAACAAAAGTCCTGGCAAAATTGAAGTCAATGAAAATCAGGAGCAACTGCACTGGCTGGAGTCACATAAAGGAAGGTAGTTATGATTGATGTAGACTAATCAACTCAACCCTAGGAGATCACTTCAATTCTTTGGAGTAGTGTTGTAGACCCCACTATTTCCAACCCCTTCATCAATGACCTCACCTCTAAGAGAAGGCTAGTAGTGGGGACGATTTGCTGATAGTTTCACATTTTTGAATACCATTCACAAAGACCAATAAGTAGTGTGATGGAATGTTCTCCATTAACCCCAGATAGGTGCAACTCCAACAATACTGAAGAAGTTCAAAACCATTCAGGACAAAGCAGCATACTTGACTGGCAACCCACCTATCTTGGTAAACATTCACTCCTTCCACTACTAGTACACTTTGGTAACTTTGTATAACACTTGTAAAATACGCTAAAAATTCTGCAAGAATATTTCAAAAAAACCTACTAAACTCACAACCTCAAGTACTTGGAAAAATAAGGACAAGAGACATCTGGGAACTCCACTACCTAAGAGTGTTCCTCCGAACCATTGGAATTTCGAAAGTCGTTCCTTCACTGTTGGGTGTACCTACATCAAATACACAGTGCTGGGTTAAAAAGCTGCGACTGGGGATGGGTAATTAATACTTGCTTTGTTCACAACAGCCCAAGAACAGACAAAACGAAAAGCATGCTTCTTAACACAGTGTACAGTGGAATGAAAGCAGAGTGATGATGTTATCAGGTTAGTAAACCAGTAACCCAGAGGTGTGAGTTCAGATCCCATCATGGCAGCTGGGAAGAGTCTATATTTTAACTTGTAAATCTGAAATAAAAAAAGCCTCAGTAATAAAGATCATGGATATTAAATTGTTGTGAAAACAAATTTGGTTTGCTCATGTCCTTCAGGGAAATAAATCTTGCCTCTTTGAACCACTCTGGGCTCCAGATAACACCAAATCTATAATGATGTAGTTGCCTGTTTCTTTAAAAAAAACCTTTGACCCAAATCTGGCCTGGTGAGATTTGCATCCAAACCTTTGAGCCTAGTGGTAAGAATACTACTGCAAGCATTTCCATTTAATTTTAAAATCTGTTAACAGGTTGTTAAATTCCTCAGAGTTAATGGTAACAAAGTGAATGGATGTTGTGAACTAAACAAAAAAAAACAAAAGAATGGACTGAAAAATGGCAGCTGGAGTTCAATCTGGTTAAATGCAAGCTGTTGCATTTGTTACAACAAATAGGGGTATGACTCATACAATTAATGGTAGGGCCTTGGGTAGTGTTGTAGAACAGAGGGACCTAAGAGTTCAGATACATAATTCTTTGAAGTTTGCGTCACACGTATACAGGGTTGTTAAAAAGGCATTTAACACTCTTGCCTTCATTGCTCTGTCCTTTGAGTACAGGAGTTGGGAAGTCATATTGAGGCTGTGTAGGACATTGGCAAGGCCTCTTCTGGAGTACTGTGTCCAGTTCTGGTTGCCCAGTTATAGGAAGGATATTATTAAGCTGGAGAGGATTCAGAAGCAATTTATCAGGACTTTACTGATGCATAATATAATTTCAAATGTTTTTAAAACAGATTCAACTGGAAGGCAGCTGGGTTTTGTGGCATGTGGGTGGCTGAAATAAAAATGTCACTAGAAAGTGTATGCCTGGGTGCTGTCTAAAAGCAGTTAATTTCCAGTGGATGACACCCAAGTTTTTCCTCCAAGATCACTCCATTCTCGCTTAGACATATATCACTGTTCCTATTTTGCCACTTGGCCAAAATCATGGCACACCCTGACATTACATCAGGAGCACCTTTGTCACAGTGTTCAAGAAGAATAATTGCGATTTAACTTTTCAGACTGATACTGGACAGGCGAGTGACACCCTAATTGTTAGAATTAATTTTTTGAAAAAACTAAACTCTGATGCAGACTGCCAATGACAACTTCAGGTTCTGAAATGGACTAAACAGGATTATCATCGGGAGTCTCAACATTTCGGTCTTACTACTGAGCTAAAATAGATGTGACAGTGAATTAATACTTCCATGTGATGCATATGATAATCCAACTAAATTCATGCGATCCTGAACAAAATAAGGCATTAAAGAGAAGCGAAGTTTCCTGAAGCCTATCGGGTTTCATTCACGCAGTTTCCCCAGTAAAAATAAACTGGAGCCACTATCGCATTAATTTCAGCTGTTATTTTTAGTATTGGCATTTAAACCTGGCTCAGATATTCACCCCAGGAAATTCGTAGCATTTCCTCTTCCTATCAAATGATACAGCATCAGTATTTTGCTCTGGTTTGACCAACTTTTAAAAATATATCATTAACTCTTTAGAGATCAGCATATTTAAAAGATAATACCAAAGCAGTCTATTATAGTTGTTGTCTGTATGCTTATTGATATGAAAATTTACTTAGTGCCTAATCTGACTTGTTTACAATATTAAATTACCATTATGTTAACTTAGCAATGTAGCTTAGTGCAAAAGATATTGCCAAAAACTATATAAAAGTATTTAACACCAAAATACTTTGTACTGAGAAAATACACTTTGTTGAAGCTTTTGCCTTGCACCCAGCAGGATAATTCATAAGAATTATCAAAGTAAAAGGAAAACAACGTTTATACTGTATGAGAGGATACTGCTGATTGAAAGCCACTCTGGTAGAGGTGTTGACATGGAAAATACTCCTGTTAATGAAGACTGTTAATTAACTGCCAAATGTTTAAAAGAAGTTTTGATCTATGCATGTTATCTCTGATTGATGAAAGCATTACCCTTTCAGAGCATTACAGTCAATTATTTTGTTCAGTTGAAACAGGTACAGTGTGTATACATATTCTACCTTCAGCAAAGAGACCCCGATGTAGGAACATATGTAGCTTCCATTACATGCAAATGTTCCACATTGCAAGCCTTATCCTAAATTGGTTATCAGCATAATTCTTCACACACTCAGGATTATTAAGCAAATGTAGTTTGATGTGGAATCACATCTAGGACTGGACACCATGTTAAGAGCTCTGCAATTGGGAGCTGGTTCAAAACAAATCAAAAGCTTTAAAAAATAATTACAGAAATTGCTGAAGAAATTTGGCAGATTTGGCAGTATCTGTGGAGAGACACCAGGAGATAGTGATGACTGCAGATGCTGGAGAGTCAGTGTTGACAAAGGGTGGCACTGGAAAAAGCACAGCAGGTCAGGCAGTATCTGAGGAGCAAGAGAGTCGATGCTTCAGGCATAACCCTTCTTCAGGACTCTGCTTCAGACATAATTCTTCTTTATCAAGTCTGTTGCTCCTCAGATGCTGCCTGACCTGCTGTGCTTTTTCTAGCGCCACTCTTTATCAACACTGGAGAGAAAGCAGAGTTAATATATTGAGTCCGGTGACCATTCTTTAAAATTGATAGGAGCCAAGAAAAGGTGGTATATATTTTGATAACAGGGATTGGGGTCAGGGATACAGGAGTGAGCAGATAGTTGGAGGTGGAGCCCAGAAAGAGAAGGACAATTAGGGATGGATTATGGTGAGCCAGTGGTTAAAAAAAAAAGTGATAATCGGGAGAACAGATGTGTGAAAAGGGTTGGCTGTGCTGTAAGCAGCTCATGTCATGACAGGCCTGGAGCATGGACATTGAAGGAGGTCATAGAGTCATAGAGATGTACAGCACGGGAACAGACCCTTCGGTCCAACTCGTCCATGCCAACAATATATCCCAACCCAAACTATTCCCACCTGCCAGTACCTGGTCCATATCCCTCCAAACCCTTCCTATTCATCTACCCATCCAAATGCCTTTTAAATATTGCAATTGTACT
This sequence comes from Chiloscyllium punctatum, assembly GCF_047496795.1. Lineage (NCBI taxonomy): Eukaryota > Metazoa > Chordata > Chondrichthyes > Orectolobiformes > Hemiscylliidae > Chiloscyllium > Chiloscyllium punctatum. The sequence goes on from NC_092751.1 coordinate 107,030,651, forward strand.
AGTCTCCATCACTTCCTTTGGCAGCTCATTCCATATACTTACAACCCTCTGAGTGAAAAAGTTGCCCCTCAGATCTCTTTTATATCTTTTCCCTCTAGTTGTGGATTCCCCCACCCCAGTGAAAAGACTTTGTCTATTTATCCTATCCATGCCCCTCATGATTTTATAAACCTCTATAAGGTCACCCCTCAGCCTCTGATGCTCCAGGGAAAACAGCACTAGTCTATTCAACCTCTCCCTATATCTCAAAACCTCCAACTCTGGCAACATCCTTGTAAATCTTTTCTGAACCCTTTCAAGTTTCACAACATCTTTCCGATAGGAAGGTGACCAGAATTGCACACAATATTCCAACAGTGGCCTAACCAATGCCCTATACAGCCGCAACATGACCTCCCAACCCCTGTACTCAATACTCTGACCAATAAAGGAAAGCATACCAAACACCTTCTTCACTATCCTATCCTGCGACTCCACTTTCAAGGAGCTATGAACCTGCACTCCAAGGTCTTTTTGTTCAGCAACACTCCCTAGGACTTTACCATTAAGTGTATAAGTCCTGCTAAGATTTGCTTTCCCAAAATGCAGCACCTTATACTTATCTAAATTAAACTCCATCTGCCATTGCATCCTGAAAGTTGCAGGGTCCCTAAGTAGAAACTGAGATGCTGTTCTTCCAACTTGCACTGAGCTTTGCTTGATCAATGCAGCAAACTTGAAATATTGGCCAGGGAACACGGTGGTATATTGAGGTGTCTGAGGACGACACTGGACTTGAAATGTTAACTGTGTGTTTCTCTCCATAGATACTGCCAAACCTGCTGAGTTTCTGCAACACTTGCTGTTTCTGTTTCAGATTCCAGTATCCACAGTTCTTTGTTTTATTTTGGAAAGAATTAATACCCATGCATCAGAGTCCCATATATTGAGGATTATAATGCAAATATATATGTTTAAGCTGCATATTTCAGAAGTGATAATTCAGTCCAGATATTTCATTTGCAGAAGTGTTTATAGGTAATTTTGAAAAAAAAGCTTAATGCACACAAAAATTCCTTTTGCATATTACTTTCCATGTGTATCCTACATTTGAAGGTTTCACTAAGTGTTTAAACTTGCCATCAATAAACCTTCCACTATATTCTGTTTGATCACAAAATTGCAACGCCTAAAAAAGCCATTCTGAACTATTGAATTCTGCTGAGCTTGCACCAATTATTGACCAACCAGCCTGTGTCAGTATTCTTTTAAAGGCAGCAAACTGAGAACATCTCATGTAAACAATCTGTCAAATTATCAGAACTATTGATTATGAGCCAGTTGATTCATTATGACTGGTCATAACATTCAATCACATGAATTGATGGCATTACATTTTATTCACTTTAGTAAAGTGGTTCAACTTAAAGCTTTGATTCACTCTTGTATTCTGTTCCCTCCAAAGAAGATCCAGATCAAGACATTGTAAAGGGGCATGCCATAAATAAATATAAGCATGATAAATGCATTTGAGAGAGCACGTGTGGAGAAAGTAGTTACTCTCATGGATGAAATACAGAATGAAGAAAAATTGGGTTTAATTGTCCCAAAGTTGGGCTATGTTTCAATTTAATGCAATCCTGTGTCACCAGTGCTCATTGCTTATGGCACCTTCTAGATTCCCCGCTGCCTGCAAACATTCCTAGATATGAATAGGCTTCCATGGTAGATGTAGTGAGAGGGAAACAAAAACAGCTTCTGAGAGCCTGTAGGTGACAAGGGTGACACTTCATTGGGAGCTGGGAATTTGTGTTGCAGACATTTCGTCCCCTGTCTAGGTGACATCCTCAGTGCTTGGAGCCTCCTGTGAAGTGCTTCTGTGATCTTTCCTCCGGCATTTGTAGTGGTTTGAATCTGCCGCTTCTGGTTGTCAGTTCCAGCTGTCCGCTGCAGTGGTCGGTATATTGGGTCCAGGGTCGATGTGCTTATTGATTGAATCTGTGGATGAGTGCCATGCCTCTAGGAATTCCCTGGCTGTTCTCTGTTTGGCTTATCCTATAATAGTAGTGTTGTCCCAGTCGAATCCATGTTGCTTGTCATCTGCGTGTGTGGCTACTAAGGATAGCTGGTCGTGTCGTTTCGTGGCTAGTTGGTGTTCATGGATGCGGATCGTTAGCTGTCTTCCTGTTTGTCCTATGTAGTGTTTTGTGCAGTCCTTGCATGGGATTGGTTTTGCCCATGCTGGGTATTGGGTCCTTCGTTCTGGTGAGTTGCTGTCTGAGAGTGGCTGTTGGTTTGTGTGCTGTTATGAGTCTTAGTGGTTGCAATAGTCTGGCTGTCAGTTCGGAAATGCTCTTGATGTATGGTAGTGTGGCTAGTCCTCTGATAAGGCTATCCTTAGTAGCCACACATGCAGATGACAAGCAACATGAATTCGACTGGGACAACTCTACTGTTATAGGACAAGCCAAACAGAGAACAGCCAGGGAATTCCTAGAGGCATGGCACTCATCCACAGATTCAATCAATAAGCACATTGATCTGGACCCAATATACCGACCACTGCAGCGGACAGCTGGAACTGACAACCGGAAGCGGCAGATTCAAACCACTACAAATGCCGGAGGAAAGATCACAGAAGCGCTTCACAGGAGATTCCCAGACACTGAGGATGTCACCTAGACAGGGGACGAAACATCTGCAACACAAATTCCCAACTCGGCGAACAGAACCACAACAGCGAGCACCCGAGCTACAAATCTTCTCACAAACTTTGAACTTCATTAGGAATTGAATCTCCCAGTTGTAAACTTATTGCCTCTTCTCATCAACACATGTCTGATAAACACTCAATGTAAATTGTAGCTGCAAGAATGAAACTCTGCAGGCCTCACTCTCTTTGCCTATCTATATCCTTCTGCAGACTCCTTCTGTCCTCTTCGTAACTTGTTTTCCTCCATATCTTTGTATCGGCAACAAATTTAACAACTATACATTTGGACCCTTCTTCCAAGACATTAATATAAATTGTAAATTTTTTTTAGGCACAGAGGCTGATCACTGTGGCACATGACTAATCACATTCTGCCAGCCTGAAAATTACCCATTTATGTCCAATCTCTCTTTTGTATTTTTCCAATCCTTTGTCCATGTCCATATGAAATAAAATGCTCAAATAAGTATTGCTAATTATGGGAAAAAAAAGTTATGTTAGTTCAATTAAACTACTTTTGCAATCTATAAATTTTCATATTGACATATATAAATACTGATTCATTTTACATTTATGCAATAGTGAAAAAAACAATTTAAACATTATCTGAAATTAAAAGCTATCTCAAAGTTGATATATGTTTGGGACTTGTGCACTGTTCCTTTACACAGTGTGATGTAACTTCTGACAAGTGAACAGAAATGTACAAACTAGAACTTTTCTATCTGCCAGTTCTCAATGAAATACTAAATAATTAGGAATATAAATGCACTGCCGAATGGATAAGAAACAGAATTGCTCTCCGTAGTTTATAATCTTTAACGTGATAACCCATGGTCACTTGCAGATAGTGTTAATTATGGGAAGTGCATGCTAATGACGCAGCTGCAGTGGTTACTGATGTGTGCCATTTAGAAGAATGACGCCAGACAGGAAGCTTCATTGGCTATATAATTTCCTCAAGAAAAGATTAAATATTTTTGCTAACTTTTGTGGCCTTAAATAATGTTGGATGATGATATTAATCTTAAACCCTGGTTATAGTTATGTTCAAAGTTAAAGAAAATAATGTTCTTTGGAAAGAAATGGATTCCACTTGTTGACCAGGTTTTGATGACCTCCAAATTATATGGTATTATTCACTGCACAGTTGGAACACTGCACAGATATTTTTGGCTGGCTTTATTTTCTGTGTTGTTTCTGTCTAACAATCATTGTCAATTTCCAAAATTATTAATGGACATTATCCTTCTAAAGGCACACATCAGTAACTACTGTATATGCGTCATTAGCATGCATTTCCCATAACTGACACTACCCAGAAGTGACCATGGGTTATCACGTTAAAGATTACAAGCTATCAAGAGGGATTTTGTATCTTATCCATTCAGCAGTGCATTTATATTCCTAATTATTTAGTATTTCATTGAGAATTTGTAAATAAAAGTTCCAGTTTGTACATTTTCTCTCACTTGTCAGAAATTTGCAAGGGACTTAAATCATGAAGAATTAGATTGTACTACATGTAACATTTTACTATGACTCTAGAAAATGCAAATTCTAAGCAAAATTTGATTTTTATCATGAAAATAGTTTAGCAAATATTGCAGTAGTTGTCTACAGACATCCTTTAATACAACCAAAATTAAGTAACAGCAAGTTATTTAGTGAAATTGGACAAGTACGTGAATAGGAAAGGTTTGGAAAGATATGGGCCAAGTGCAGGCAAGTGGGACTAGTTTAGTTTGGGATTATGTTTGGCATGGACTGATTGGACTGAAAGGTCTGTTTCCATGCTGTATGACTCTGAAACTGGCAGCTCATGATTAGGTTATGAACTTAAAAATTTATATATTTTAAACAAGATGAAAATATAACTTATCCAATAATTTAAATAAAATTTAAGCAGGCTACTAGTTAAAATACTTAAAGCCATTTCAGAGTTGGCAGTGTGTTTTCTGAAGAAGAAATGTGAAGATTTTAAGGGAAGGCAATTGGTGAAAGTTAGATGAGACCATTAGAATTAACTGAGCTCAAATTAGTGCTATGATAGGAGGACTGTTATTTTTACAAGGGTGAGTGAGCAGAGATAATCACTTTCTATCCTTAAGATTTTGTTAGGAATTCATATATTTCTCACGTGCACTCACAGTCACATGTACACACTCACATGCACACATTCACTCTATCTCTCTCTCTCCTCTATGTGCACACACATATAAGTTTATGGGGTGAATTTGTATTTGCAGAATTATATTTGCAGATACATTCTATTTTGCTCAAAAATGCAGGACCTGGAAGCAGTCAATCCATTTGTAATATTGTAATATTTTGTAAATTCCACTTTGGAAATAGAACCAGTCTGACTCAAGATTGGGATACAGACAGACTCTAACCTCACAACTTTAAGGCATTGTCTGAGCTGAGATCTCACCTTTTGTTATAAAACCTTAAGTTGTCTTGAAAATATGACTTAAAAGAAGGTCTGGGATTTGCATATTAAAGAACTGAAACCAGCAAACGCATTCTAAAAGATGAAAGACTTAACAATCTAGGTTTGTTCAATGTATCATTGTATCACTGTAGTCTTTTGCTACTAATTCTTATGATCCTTCATCACAACCACCTGATGAAGAAGCAGTGCTTCAAAAACTAGTGCTTTCAAATAAACCTGTTGGATTGTAACCTGGTGTTGTGTGATTTTTAACTATATTTATGGACTATGAGAAAATGGAATATGGAACTAGATGGACATTTCTGGGGTGAAGAAGCTTTATCATGTCAATTTTTTGGAAATGAAGAGTCAAGGGTGAAACAACTGCTAATTTTCAACTGTTTACTGGAAAAGCAAGTAATTTTGGGAGAAGAGTACAATGAGACTTTTAAGAGAGTTAAGGGATTAATTTTATGGTCCTTAATTGCTAGGCAAACAGTCTTTGATAAAGTGTAGTATCTGTGCTGTTATTTGTCAAGCAAGAGTATCTGAGGTCAGGTTGCTGTTTGTTTTCACAGATCTAGAGTTGGGTGAGTTGTTGAAGAAAATAGCAGTTGAAAGCAACTATCTCTCGTTCTTTCACTGTCTCACTCTCTCTCTCTCTCTCTCGCCTTGTGTCAGCAAGAGTCAAACCTTAAAGAAAAGGTAGCTAAATTAAGTAATTAAGTAATTTGAAAATCTGAGAAAGTTTCAAGGATCAGGACTCCCAACTGATTCCCATCTGAACATGAAATCTCGTCCACCATTCTGTTACTACTGCAGCTGCTTTAAAGATCCTAGGATGATGTTTATCAGAACCCAGGGACTTGTTAGCACTTAGTTTTAGATACTATTAAATCAACCTGTTTAGAGATATTATTATATACTCTTGAGTATGTAATTTTTCTCATCATCCTTCCAGAGGTTATTATAATAATTTTGGTTCCTCCCTCCATTTCAATCCTCGATTTATGTTGATTTTTGGGATGTTACTTGCATCTTCTGCAGTGAAGGCAGACATAAAATACTGTTCAGTGCTTCTGCCATTCCCCTATTTTCCATTGTTAATTCCCAGACACATCTGTCAGCCTAAGCGCTACCATCTTCTCTCCGATACCTCACATTCACTCTAACTCTGTTACTGCACCCAGCAAGGCCCTGCATGACTGAGCACTGCCTAGTCATTCACTTGGAACACCACTCCATCTGCACCTGAAATAATAGCTGTGCCATCAACTTTCGTTTCCCACAGTACCTGCCTCGCTCTCACACAAGGAGGAAAACAACTCAAAATAAGGTGGTGTTCTGCTCGACATTCAGGTCCTCACCCCTAATAATGACAGGATCCTGACTGTGACTGTTCCAAGTGGAGGACTCGGTGTCCAAACCCCTGGACTGCTATCAGAGACTATTCTTGACTTACGTACTGGGACACCCTGGGAAAAGACTATCCCCCTTGAATTAACTAGGGATCACTCACTACTATGACATGTTTCCTGGCTTTGTGTCTGCACTAAACAGCAAGGCAATACAGCAATGTGAGCTTGGCATCACTGGCTGAGGAGTGAGGTGCAAAATGGCAAGACAAGGCAGGATTGCTGTGAATATCCAACTCAGCTCAGAGAAAATATGCACTGGGAGAGTAAGCAAATAATTCGTAGATACAGCCTGGTGCAGTCCCTGAGGTGGGGGTGTGTCTCTGACCACATAGTGTCCTTGCTGCAGCATTATAATGAGAATACCCCAGGGCAGCCTGAGGTACAACATTGAAGAGCAGAAGTGACCTTTAAATTTATTGGAGATGTATCAAATAGCTACTTAGAGGCTCCTGCATGTTTGGATACCACTGTATGAGGATATGATATATGTGTGTCCAGTGCCCATGGAGTATTCCCTGATCTGTTGGTGCCCCGTTTCCAATACAGAAGCTCTTTGCAATCTGCAGTGAGCTGAAGTATCCAGGTACTTGCTCTGATTCCTGTATTGAACGATCTCAGTGTTTTGTTTGCTTGTGGCATGTAAATGAGATACATATTAATGAGGTGAGATCTGCAGAGAATAAGGTTATCAGCAAGCAATAATCCCCCTCAACAGGCAACTCGCCTCCGCTCAAGGACAATGTCTCCTGGCCCTCAGAGCTTAGTTAAAAGGTGTAGTGAATTGTTTCCGACATTGAGAAAGATCTCATTGGACAGCTCACACGTTTAGATTAGATTACTTACAGAGTGGAAACAGGCCCTTCAGCCCAACAAGTACACAACAACCCGCCACACACCCATACCCCTACATTTACCCCTTCTCCTAACACTACAGGCAATTTAGCATGGCCAATTCACCTGGCCTGCACATCTTTGGACTGTGGGAGGAAACTGGAGCACCCGGAGGAAACCCATGCAGACACGGGAAGTATGTGCAAACTCCACACAGTCGCCTGAGGCGGGAATTGAACCCGGTTCTCTGGCGCTGTGAGGCAGCAGTGCTAACCACTGTGCCACCGTGCTGCCTATTCTGCCACCTTTCCTGTCATAGCCCACATTGTTCAGGCCCCTATGAGATTTCACCCTTCATTTTCTATTGTGCCTATAGAAAACCTGCTGTCTGTTTTCATATTTCCAGGTAGCCAAAGAGAATTCTTCACTTGTGAACTGTAGGCTTTTTAAAAGATTAGTGTCTGTCAGTTCCACATGTCATGTATGGCAATGATTCATTAAATATAAGTACTGCACTGGTTAGAATCAGTGTCTAGTTATCACTCAATGGGAGTAAGATACACAGCTGGGACTGATCAACTTTAGAAAGCCTTATGGCTATAACACGTGTACTTATTCAGTAATTTATTGATAGTTAATCCTTTAATCTCTTTACAGAAGTTTTGTATCATTTACAAAAATATGGCAAGCTTCTGAATTTTCTTCTCTTGGAAAGAAACTGATATCCTCTATTAAAACAATTCTTGCAGTTCCAAAATGTTGTTTATTTTGCAACTTTTAGCCAATGAAATGTAACTACAATGAAGATGGAGAAAACTGCCACTAAAAATCAGTATTTGAAAAAACTTTATCAAAATTCAGTAATTAAATAAACCAATAGTTTCCTGTTATTTGCAAATGCAAAATATATCTCTGCTTTCCCTGCTATGCAGTTCAACTGGAATAGTGCCATTACCTCAAGACCTACTCCAACCTATACTTCATTGCCTCCTCTTGACATTCATTTTGACAACAAAACTGTGGATCTGAATTGGGTAAGACATTATTTGAAAATTTTCAATTATCAATCCCAAAGTAAACAAGTTGGGATCAAAGAGAGTGGGGTGAGGGTCTGGTGACCAATTCACTTTCTGCTGGAGATGGATCTGTTGGTCAAAAGAGAGAAGCACAGGAACTGGGAGCAGAAGTAAGGACTTGTAAGGACTGTCCTCTAGTCATTCCTCGGACGGACCACTGTAAGTCATAGAGCCTTCGAGTGAAACAGCACTGATTTGGACTGCATTTTTCTGGACTTTGGCTGACGGTATCTGATGCCACAGCCTCCTTTATCAATCCACAGGAAGTGTTAAAAAGTGACATCCAGAAAAGAAAATATTGGTATTGCAGCCATTTGTCGAAGCTTAAAATCTATAGAGTTCTCTTTTAAAGCTTGAAGTGGAGGTCAGCAAAAAGAGGTATTGATAATGTATGTCCCAAAGCAATTGCATATGAACTGCAGTAAAGGTGTGGGGATGGCACGAGACATACTGCGAAAATGCATCTCCTGGCAGCAGTACCTGCACAAGCAGTGGTATTTTTCTCCTTCTGAGGGGTAAACATTTACATCTACTTGGCATTTTTTCGTTACGTGAGCCTGCAATAAAAAAAACTCGCAAAAAGGTGAAAATCCAGATTGTATGCACAGCATTTTGGAGTTTCAGATAATCCTAAATAAGTAAGCTCTCTTGCACCTTTTTTCACTTCTACTGATATAATTTTGTTAGATTAATTCAATGTGCACTAAAATACTGTGTTAACAAAGCTATCAAAGATATATTACTAAAAGATTACCTCCTCAATATGATACAGTATGGTATAGTCTATTGTTATATATTTTGATTGTTCAGAGAAATGGAGGTCTGAGCTAATGTGAATAGAGATGAATTGTTCGTCACCCAAATCAATCCTTGTAAAATTCTTACTTGGATCCATCATTGTGGACACAGGCAAATTATACATAAGGGGAATCCATTTGATGCAGATTATACATAAAATGCAGAGATCACCTTATGGAAGCTACCAAGCATGGAGCAATACTCCCTGACAATACCAAACAAGTTCTCACTATTATTTACAGCTACAGGTGCAAAAGCACTTGGCACCAACCTGTGCCTTATTCAGTTTTGCAAATTATGTGCAAACTCAACTTTCACGCTTGTTTGAAAGTTACCAATTTTCAATAAGATGACAAAAATGACCTGACCTGGGTTTAAAAAAAACTTTAATTTCATTCTCTTTGTACATTATAAATACTGTTTAAGTGGTCCTATGGAAAATATTAATTTTTATGCTTTGCCAAATGTTAAATTTAAGAAAATAAAATGCATCGTTAATTGCAAATCCAAGAATTTTTTTAATGTCACATAAAACAGTTGTGCAATTTTGACATGTAAGTGCTGAACACACAGATATAAAATCCGTTATTCAACAGTGTCATAGAGTCATACAGATTGGAAACATACCCATCAGTCCATTTGTCCATGCTGGCTAGGTTTCCCAAACTAAACTAGTCCATAAATGTCTTTTAAATGTTGTCATTGTACCCACCTCCACCACTAGATCCTGTAAGTGAGGACAGTTTTAGTATGGAAGGGCAAAATGTGTTGGCACAGGCTTGGAGGGCTGAAGGACCTGTTCCTGTTCTGTATTGTCCTTTGTTTTAATAATTTCAATATTCATTATCTGCTGCTTATATGTTTATACAATACATCTAATACACTTACGAAATAAAAACCGAAAGAACTGAGGATGCTGTAAATCAGAAACTAAAACAGGAGTTGCTGAAAAAGCTGAGTAGGTCTGGCAGCATCTGTGAAGAGAAATCAGAGTTAACATTTTGGGTCCAATGACTCTTCCTCAGAACTGGAAAGGTCACCAGACCCAAAACATTAACTCTGATTTCTCTGCACAGATGCTGCCAGCCCTTCTGAACTTTTCCAGCAATTTCTGTTTTTACCACTTATGGAATGTTGGACCTGTTTTTACTTGAATCAAAGATGTTCAGTGTTTTCTTTGACTGCATTGTTGTGTTGCCTTCTACTTGAGTTTTCTTATATGTAAGTATGTATGATCTGCTAATAAATCATCTGGTTACACCAAGAAATCAGTTGTCCGCAACTGCAGTGCCATATCTTGGTCAAATGGAGGTGCAATTTAATTCATATTGAGAGTTGTCATTTAGCAATCCACATCTGCTGACAGACATTTTTTTAACTTACATAAGATACTTGTTTGAGAGTTAATGCTTGCACTTGTAATTGAAAAATTAAATATATAGCATCCTGACTGAATTTAAAAAAACTGTTTTTACAATTACCCAAACACAAATGGGTTGTTTTTAAATTGATGTGATCAAACAAATGCACATCATCTGCTTTTTTAAGCATTGTGATTATGTTCTCGCAGAAGTGATTTACTTCTATGAATATTGTGTATTGTAAAATCTATAAGCCAGTTCAATCCACATCTGTGGCAATGTCAGTAGATAACAATGCCGCAACAGGCTCCTCCTGATTACCAGCAATGTACAAGCTACCATGAAAGAAGTCTAAACTAATGGTTTACTTCTATTTCACCATAATCATATATGTATGAATTTTGAATTTCAGTGTACATTCCATTGCAGTAATTTAATGCTTCACCAAATCTTATTATTGTGGACAAGATCTAAAGACTGATCAGAAGAAGGACATAGAAGGAACACACCAGTAATAAGCTCAGTAAAAATCAGATGATGATATGCAAAATATATTAGAAACATGGAAAATAGGAACAGGAATAGGCCATTCAGCCCATCAAGCACATGTCACCATTCAACATGATTCTGGCTGATCCTCAAAGTCCTTCCTCACACTCTCCCCATACTGCTTGACATCTTTAGCCTTGAGAAAGCTACCAATGTTTTTCTGAATAATATTCACTGACTTGGCATTCATAGCTCTTATGGTTGCGAATTCCAAAGGTTGACCACCTTCTGAGTGAAGAAATTTCTCCTCATCTCTGTCTGAATAGGCCTATCATTATATCCTGAAATTATGTTGTTCTGGACCTTTCCCAGCCAAGGGAAGCATCATCCCTGAATCCTGTCTGTCTAGCCCTGTCAAAATTTTATATTTCAATGAGATCCTCTCTCATTTTTCTAAATTCCAGTGAATATAGGCCCAAAAGAAATTCCTGCCTTACGAGGAGTCAGTCTGGGTGAACCTTCGCTGTACTCCCTCACTGGCAAGTACACCTTTTCTTAGGTAAGGAAACAAAAACTGTGTTTAATTTCTTCTCAAGTGATAAATCTGACAACTAGGAATCCCTTTTGTGAACATTTGATGCACACCACCTACAACATCATGTTTTACTTCAGTAAGGAGACCAAGACCAAATGTAATACAATAGGTGTTGACTCAACAAGGCAGCAACAGTAAGGCATGCTTAATCATATCCTCAAACCCTCTTACAACAAAGTCCAAGATAGATGTTAATGTTGATCCCTCTCTGTACCTGCTCAGCAGCTGTAACACTGTATGCTGAACTCTGTTCTGTTACCCTGATGCACCTGTACAGTAGGATCTGCCAATAAAGCATGTAAGACAACACTTTACACTGTATCTTGGTACACCTGTCAGTAATAAATGAAATTAAATCATTTATCTTTCAATCTGCTTGCTGCATCTGAATGCTTGCTTTTGGTGACCACTTTGCAAGGACACTTGGTATTATTTTATTTGTAACTGACTTCTGTAAATTTCAGGGAGTTGGATATAGCACTTGGGGATAAAGGGATCAAAGGATGTGGAGGAAAAACAGGAACAGTAGGAACTGGATGATCAGCCATGATCATAATGACTGGCAAATCAGGCCCAAAGGGTTAAACCCTAACCCTAACCCTAATCCTAATCCTAACCTTAACCCTCACCCTAATCCTAACCCTAACCCTAATCTTACTCTTGCTCCTACTTTCTATCTTTCTAAGTAACAATGAATGATCTCAAAAGTGACTCAACAATATTTGAGGACAGAAGCATTTTCATATTATATGTCTTCAATCAGCTATGTTTCAGCAGTAAAGCCATGAACAAAAATGTTGCTTGAGTGATTAAATATTTGTCTTGTGTTATTACCATCTGTAACTACCAAAATTGGACTCACGTTTTCTTTCTTGATCTGAGATCACTTCCATATTTTACAAACAAATAGTTGTATAATAAAACAAAACTTAAAAAAGAAACACAACAAGCGGTAAAATCTGAAATGGCTTGAAATGCCTAGCAAATCAGTCAACATCTACATGAAAACATACTGAAGTTTCAGATCTGTACTTATGACTGCAAATTTAATGTAATATCAGGGTGAGCTTCAAAAAGTTGAAAACCCTTCATCAATTCTGAACATTTGTCTGCCAAATGGGATTACCATGTGATCTGTCAATGTGTAGTCAATTCCTCTGAAAATCCAGATTATATATGTTTAAAAAATTAATTTATATTACATGGGATCCACTGGCTAGGCTAACACTTTTTACCCATCCCTAACTGTCCTGGAGAAGGTGGTGATCAGCTGCCTTCTTGAACCACTGCAATCCAGTTGTGCGTATGGAAACACTCACAATGCTGTTAAAGAGGGAGTACCAGGATTTTGACCCAATGACACTGAAGGAACGGCAATACATTTCCAAGTCAGGATGGTGAGTGGCTCCAAGGGGAACTTGCAAGTGGTGATTTCCTTCTTGATGTAGTGATTCTTGGTTTGGAAATTGCTAACTAAACAGACTTGGTAAATTTCCTCTGTGCTTCTTATAGATAGGACACATTGCTGCCTCTGAGCAGAATCCACAATTTTATTTCTTTATTGATGCTCGATTTTATGTTTTTCGAGTGGAACTTAAACTCAGTAACTGATTTGGAATAGTCAATGAGTCAGAATTAATTCATTCAAATACTTCAAGCAAATGTTTGCTTATTTGGGTGAGTGGCCTGATGTTAATACAAACAAAAGTGAACAAAAAAAACAGACATTAACAAGACTTAAAAATGATCATAAATCTTTGTAACTGCTTGATGCTTTAACAAAAAGGATATTCACGGTGAGACACTCTCTTTAACTAGAGCTATGACCCATATTCTCATCTGTTGTTACACCATTAGTCACCCCGGAAGGTCAAGAACAATACTAAGAGATTACAGTCAGTCTCAAAAAAACTATGGTAGACGTCCCGCCAGATCTGGCAACGTGTATACTATGTAGTCCAGTGCTCAGTAAGTAAAAATTTATGGGAGCAGCATCATAGTTGATGCAGACATGCTGGGCCGAAAGGCCTTTCCTGTTCTATGTTCTATAAGTTTGTTCGCTACAAACTCATAGAACAAATTTTATTCACCCCAGAATTTATGTGGAAAATACAGTTGTAAAAGGTGAAATGTAAAACTCTCATCTGGTAATGTCATAAAAATAAAATATTGCAGATGCTAAAATAAAACTGAAAGTGCTGGAAAAACTCAGCAGATTGGGCAGCATCTGTGGACAGCGAGACAGAGGTAATATTTTGAGCTCAATGACTCTTCTCAGTTCTGATGAAGGGTTATGCTGGACTCAAAACATTTACACTGTCTTGCTTTCCACAGATGCTGTCAGACCAGCTGAGCTTCTCCAGCAATTTCTGTTTTTAAACCAATGCTTACATGCTCAACTTTCTCAACCACTTCTTAAGAAAGTCCTTCCATAGTTGCAATCAACATAATGAAGTTTCTCTGGACTGCCTTCAATATTAGTATATCTTTCCATAGATAAGAGGACCATTTGGTCACAGTATTCTGGGCATGGTCTAACTAGTGACTTCACACAGTTTCAGCAAGACTTGTCTATTTCTATATTCCATTTGAAATAATGGCCAACATTCCATTTACCTTCTCTATTGCTATCTGGCTTAGGTACTTTTTATTATATTCCTCTCTTTTTGTATAAGGATGTTACTTTGACAGTTTGCCAATCCTCTGGTACTTTTGCAGAATCTAAGTATTCCTGCAAGCTTACCACCAGTGGATCCACTAACTCTGGAAAACTTCCTTTAATATCCTAGGGTGCAATTTATCAGATCCAGAGGACTCATCAATCTTTAGTCCCTTTACTGTCCCTCATATTTTTCTGTAATGACAATTATTGCATTAGTTCTTCCCCCCCCCCCCCCACTTTTGGCTTTGATTATTTAGTAATTTTAGAACTCTTTCACTGTCTTCTCCCATATAGATACAAAATATTTATTTAACTCCTTTGCCGTCCTGGTTCCCTGTTATTGCCTCAGCCTCAATCCCTAAGTTCACTTTTGCCTCTTTCTTCCTTTTTGTGGATTTAAAGAAGCTCTTACTGTTTTTCATTACTTGCTAATTTAGCACCAAAGTTTATTTTCTACCTAATTCTTTTTGGTCATATTTTGTTGGTTTTTAAAACCTGTCCAATCCTTTGGCTTACCACTATTTTTTTTCCACATTGAATTTTTTTATCTTTCAATTTAATTATATCCTTAACTATTTTGTTTAACCATGGTTGGTTTATCCCCCTTCTAGAATCCTTCTTCCTCACTGGGACATTCCTGTGTTGTAAGTCATGAAATATTTTTTAAAACATCCACCATTGCTCACCAACTGCTTTTTCTGCTAAACTCCTTTCCCACTCCATTCCATCCAGATCTCCCTCATTCCTTGGTAGTCTTCTTTATTTGAGTTTAGCACAGTTGTTTCTGACTCAGTCCTTCCATTCAAACTGAATGTTAACTTCTACCATGTCGTGGCAGTTGTTTTCTAGCAAGTCTTTTACTCTGAGATCACTTAATAACTAGCCTTATTACAAATTTCGCTCTGCACCTCAGTGTGCTTAACCCCTTTAAAGTTTGAATCCAGTATTTCCGAGTTTTGAAGTACCTGCTGTGGTTTCAGTGCTCAGACAGTCAGATCAGCACAAAGCAAAAATATCTCCAAGATCAATCCAGTGCCCAGTCTCTTGGAAGTTTATGTACTCTCAGGTGTATTAAGGAACCCATAGTGTTCACTTGGTGGTTACTGAAAACACAAGAGATGCATGAGTATTTCACTAAATCACAGAGGCAGGATTAAATCATATTGCATTTCAGTTATTTGCAAGTAGGCAATTAAGTATGTCAATGGGCTTCCCATACTAACATGTGAAATTCCAGTTCTGGTGCCTTCCTGCTGCTGAGTTCATTACTTACAGTTTTCCCACCACCAAGAGTCTTATGCACAACTCTCCCTCCTGTCATTTACCTGTTCCATCAAACTTCACAAAATCCAGCAAGAAGAGTCTGGTAACAGAACAACATTGGTTAGTTCCTAATACCACAGGCAAGAGTTCATAGAATGTTACAGCCCTTTGGCTTTCTATATTATGCCAACTTATGAACATAATCTGATGCCCATCTAACCTACACTGTTCCATTATTATCCATATGTATGTCCAATGTCCATTTAAATGCCCATAGCGTCGGCAAGTTTACTACTGTTGCAGGCAGGTTGTTCCATGCCCCAACTACTCTCTGAGCGAGGAAAATACCCCTAATATGTGTCCTAAATCTATCATCCCTCAATTTAAAGCTATGTCCCTTCATATTATTCACCATCAGAGGAAAAAGTCTCTCACTGTCTACCCTATCTAACCCTCTGATTATCTTATATGCTCGATTAAGTCACCTCTCAACCTCTTCTCTTCAATGAAAACAGCCTTAGTTCCCCCAGCCTTTCCTCATAAGACCTTCCTTCCATATGAGGCAGCACCCTAATAAATCTCCTCTAAACCCTTTCCAAAGTTCCACATCCTTCCTATAATGCAGTGACCAGAACTGCATGTAATGCTCCAGGTGCAGCCTTACCGGTGTCTTAAACAGCTGAAGCATAACCTCGTGGTTCCTCCAACCAATAAACGCCAACACACCATATGCTTCTTAACAATCCTATCAACTTGGATAGCAACTTTCAGGGATTTATGCACCAGGACACCGAGATCTCTCTGCTCATCTACACTGCCAGGAATTTTACCATTATCCCAGTACTCTGCATTCCTGTTACTTTTTCCGAAGCAAACTACCTGGGCGGCATGGTGGCTCAGTGGTTAGCAGCGCTGCCTCACAGCACCAGGGTCCCAGGTTCGATTTCAGTCTTGGGTGACTGTCTGTGTGGAGTTTGCACATTCTCCCTGTGTCTGTGTGGGTTTGCCCTGGTTTTCTCCCACAGTCCAAAGATATGCAGGTCAGGTGAATTGGCCATGCTAAATTGCCCCATAGTGTTAGGTGCATTAGTCAGAGGAAATGGGACTGGTGGGTTACTCTTCGGAGGGTCGGTGTGGACTGGTTGGGCCGAAGGGGCTGT
This sequence comes from Chiloscyllium punctatum, assembly GCF_047496795.1. Lineage (NCBI taxonomy): Eukaryota > Metazoa > Chordata > Chondrichthyes > Orectolobiformes > Hemiscylliidae > Chiloscyllium > Chiloscyllium punctatum. The sequence continues at coordinate 107,047,430 of NC_092751.1, forward strand.
TTCCACACTGTAGGGAATCTAGTCTAATCAAAAGTTTTCCACATTAAACTCCATTTGCCATTTCTCAGCCCAGCTCTGCATCTAATCTATGTCCCTCTGTAACCCACAACATCCTTTGGCACTATCCACAACTCTGCCTACCTTAGTGTCATCCACAAATTTACTAAGCCATCCTTCTACACTGATGTCCAGATCATTTATAAAAATGACAAACAGCAGTGGCCCCAAAACAGATCCTTGTGGTACACCACTAGTAACTGAACTCCAGGATGAACATTTTCTATCAACCACCACCCTCTGATTTCTTTCAGCTAGCCAATTTCTAATCCAAACCGCTCAATCATCTTCAATCCCAAAACTCCGTATTTTGTGCAATAGCCTATAGTGTGGAACCTTATCAAACACCCTACTGAAGTTTGTATATACCACATCAACCGCTTTACCTTCATCCACCTGTTTTGTCACCTTCTGAAAGAATTTAATAAAGTTAGTGAGGTATGACCTACCCCTCTCAAAGCTGTGTTGATTATCCCTAATCAAATTATTCCTTTCCAGATGAATATAAATCCTATCTCTTATAACCTTTTCCAACACCTTACCCACAACTGAAGTAAGGCTCACTGGCTTATAATTACTAGGGTCGTCCAGACTCCCCTTCAATATTAGCTATTTTACAGTCTTCTGACATTACTCCTGTCGACAATAATGACACAAAGTTAAAGCCAAAGGCTCTGCAATCTCCTCCCTAGCTTCCCAGAGAATCCGAGGATAAATCCCATCTAGCCCAGGGGTATTATCTATTTTCAGATCTTCCAAAATTGCTAAAACCTCCTCTTTGTCAGCCACAATCCCATCTAAGCTTGTAGCCTGTATCTCTGTATTCTCACTAACACTGCCCTTTTCCAGTGTGAATACTGACGAAAAGTATTCATTAAGCGCTTCCTCATGTCCTCAGATTCCACACAGAACTTTCCACTACTATCTTTGATTTGCCTTAATCTTACTCTAGTCATTCTTTTATTCCTGATATAGCTGTAGACGGCCTTAGGGTTTTCCTCGATCCTATCCACCATCAACTTCTCAAGTCCCCTCCTGCTCTTCTTGGCCCTCTCTTCAGATCTTTTCTGACTAACTTATAACTCTCAATCCCCCTAACTGAGCCTTCACACCTCACCCTCACATAAGCCTTCTTCTTCCTTTTGACAAGGGCTTCAACTTCTTTAGTAAACCATGGCTCCCTCCCTCGACAACTATCTCCCTGCCTGAAAGGTATATACTTATCAAGGACCTGCAGTAGCTGTTCCTTGAATAAGCCCCACATTTCAAGTGTGTCCATCCCCTGCAGTTTCCTTCCCCATCCTATGTATCCTAAATATCACCTAATTGCATTATAATTGCCTTTCCCCCAGTTATACCTCTTTCCCTGCAGTATATACCTCTCCCTGCCCATTGCTATTGTAAACAAAACCAAATTATGGTCACTATCGCCGAAGTGCTCACCTACCTTCAAATCTAACACCTGGCTGGGTTCATTCCCCAGTACCAAATCCAATATGGCATCTTCCCTTGTTGGCCTGTCTACATACTATGTCAGAAAACCCTCCTGCACACATTGAACAAAAACTAACCCGTCTAAACTACTTGAACTTTAGTATTCCCAGTCAATTTTGGAGAAGTTAAAGTGCCCCATAACAGCTACCCTGTTACTCTTGCTCCTATCGAGAATCATCTTTGCTATCCTTTCCTCTACATCCCTGTATCAATTCGGAGGCCTATAGAAAACTCTCAACAGGGTTACCTTGCCTTTCTTGTTTCTAACCTCAGCCCAAACTACTTCAGTGGATGAGTCCTCAAACGTTCTCTCAGCTGTTGTAATACTAGCCTTGATTAACAATGCCCCCCCCCCACCCCCCCACTTTTACCATCATCTCTGTTCTTGCTGAAACAAATCCCGGAATCTGCAACAGCCATTCCTATCCCTCCTCTAGCCATGTCTCTGAATAGGCCACAACATCAAAATCCCAGGTACCAACCGATGCTGCAAGTTCACCCACCTTATTCCAGATGCTCCTGGCGTTGAAGTACACACATTTCAACCCAACACCCTGATTGCCTGTGCCCTCTCACGACCTTATAAACATATCCCTGACCTCACTACTCTCAACCTTCTGTACACCGGAAACACCCAAATATGTAACTTTTTGACCTCTCCGGCAACCTCCTACTTTACGCTCCCAAGCTTCATGCTGCTGGAACAACAATGGCAGGCCCTGATGCTAAAGATGAGTTTTTAACTTCTTTTGCTCACCTTCCCGACAGTTTGCTGCTCAACACTGCCAGTCACAGCTGAGAGAAAGAAAATTATGATGCGATTAGGCGAGATTTAGAATGCATTGGATGGAAAAGGAAACTGCAGGGGGTGGGCACAATTGAAATGTGGAGTTTGTTCAAGGAGCAGGGAGGGAGGAAATGGTCAAGTGAGGGAACTGTGGTTTACTAAAGAAGTTGAATCTCTTGTCAAGAGGAAGAAGGAGTCTTTTATGTAAAGATGAGACTTGAAGGCTCAGTCAGGTGTCTTGAGAGTTACAAGTTAGCCAGGAAGAGAAACTAAAGAGAAACAAAGAAGAGACAGGAGGGGAGATGAGAAGTCTTTAGCAAGTAGGATCAAGAAAAAGCCTAAAGCTTTCTATAAGTATGTCAGAAATAAAAGAATGACTAGGGTGAGATTAGGGCCAGTCAAGGACAGTAGTGGGAAGTTGTGCATGGAGTCTGAAGAGGTAGCAGAGGTGCTAAATCAATATTTTTCGTCAGTATTCATTCTGGAAAAAGACAATGTTGTCAAGGAGAATACTGAGATACAGGCTATTAGACTAGACAGGATTGAGGTTCAAAAGGAGGAGGCGTTAGCAATTTTGGAAAGTGTTAAAATAGATAATGCCCCTGGGCTGGATGGAATTCATCCTAGGATTCTCTGGGAAGCTAGGGAGGAGATTGCAAAGCCTTTGGCTTTGATCTTTATGTTGTCATTGTCTACAGGCCAGAAGACTGGAGGATAGCATATGTTGTCCCCTTGTTCAAGAAGAGGAGTAGAGACAACCCTGGTAATTATAGACCAGCGAACCTTACTTCTGGTGTCAGCAGAGTTTGGAAAAGGTTATAAGAAATAGGATTTATAATCAACAAGAAAGGAATAATTTGATTAGGGACAGTCAGCACAGTTTTGTGAAGGGTATGTTGTGCCTCACAAACCTTATTGAGTTCTTTAAGAAGGTGACCAAACAGGCGGATGAAGGTAAAGCAGTTGATGTGGTGTATATGGATTTCAGCAAAGCATTTAATAAGGTTCCCCACAATTGAGGATGATTAAGCAGCTTGGATCAGAAATTGCCTAGCTGTAAGGAGACAGAGAATGTACAAGTTGTATCTGTTGACATGGTTCTTATGGAATGTTAATTTCAGATATTGTCCAACTGCATCAACATGGACAGACTTAAGTTCCCGATCTTTGAATCCTGTTTTTTGATTATCTGAGAGGGAGACATACCCAAGTCTGCGGAATCTCTCCATGTGGTGGGAACCAAGGTGATCTGGAAGACTGTCACTAATGTAAAATGACCCAGATGACTGCGTAGTAGGATGGGTTAGTAAATTTGTGGATGACAGTAAAGACGGTGGAATCTTGGACAGTGCAGAAGGATGTTGCAAGTTACAGAGGGACATAGCTAAGCTGCAGAGCTGGGCTGAGTGGTGGCAAATGGAGTTTAATGTGGAAAAATGTGAGGTGATTCACTTTGGAAGGAGTAACAAGAATATAGAGTACTGGGCTAATGGTAAGATTCTTGGTACTGTGGATAAACAGAGAGATCTCAGTGTCCATGTGCATGGATCCCTGAAAGTTGCCACCCAGGTTGATAGGGTTGTTAAGAATGTGTACGGTGTTATCTTTTATTGGCAGAAGGATTGAGTTTCGGAGCCATGAAATTATATTAATAGAGAGAAGAAGGTGAAGAGGTGACTTAATAGAGGCATTCAAGATGATTAGAAGATTAGATAGGGTGAACAGTGAGAGCCTTTTTCCTCAGATAGTGATGGCTAGCACAAGGGGACATAACTTTTAAATGGAGGTGTGATAGATATAGGACAGGTGTCATAAGTAGGTTCTTTACTTAGACAGTAGTAGGGTTGTGGAATGCCCTGCCTGCAGCAGTAGTGGACTTGCCAATATTAAGGACATTTAAATGATCATTGGATAAACACGTGGATGATAATGGAGTAGCGTCAGTTAGATGGGCTTTAGATTGGTTTCACAGGTCAGTGCAACATCGAGGTCCGAAGGGCCTGTACTGTGCTGTAATGTTCTATGTTCTCATTCCTGCCTTGTTATATTTTTCTCAACGAGTGATGAGTTCATCAATAAGATATTATGAAAGAATTCTCATATACTTCAGTACAATCAGCATCTTCTACCAGAGAAGGAGTAAGCACTAATAATCGTTCTCATGATCAACCTTAAACTAAGTAAGGCATTACTGAAATATGGAAATAAGAAATACTGAACAGCGCTAAGGGAGTCATGCAGGAAAAGCATTTCATTGTTGCCAGAAAAAAAGGATAAAACAGATGTATTAAAATGCACAATGCACAAAGAGTATAAATTTACCAATCTCAAAAAGACTTTATTTGCATTTGCCTGGTTGAATAATCAGACTGGTTTCAAAAGCACTCCCTGAGCTTACACAACCTTATAATTTATTGAGACAATAATTCCTCTGCAAGTTATTTTGGAATGGAAGAAAGATATGAATTCTGCCTATTTCAATTATAGAGGAGTTATAAGACAGCAACATTTGTAGACCAAGGCTAAGTAGCATACTTAGTAATAGAGGAATGTACAGGACCTGAACAGCACTATTCAGGACCTGGATGGCACTATTACTTCATAAACATAAGGGTAGGGATTGCATCTGATGGTTTGCTGAACACCAAATTAGGTTAACATATTTAAATACCACCAACACGACTTGGTATATAAGCCATGGTTAAACATTTGGTTGGGAAATGTGTTCATCATCATTTCAGTTTTAACAGTTTCAATTTTAAGAGATCAAGTATATTGAATGGATTTAATAAAATGGGAATTCATGTAAATCAGCCCCAACAGTATGCAATAATTTTGCTTCTATTGTTGTAAGTTAAGAGTACATTTTGCTGTTACCCATCATTTTCTTCATCTTAGTCCTGATACACAGATAAAATAAAAATGCAGAAAAAAACACAATGGCAGTTTGAAGACTGAAATTACAAGTAATGCAATTGGAGACACTTCTCAAAGATAATTTCCACTTGAAAGTGATTTTTGGTGTATGAGACAATTCAATTTACAAAATGATACAAGTGATGCTTTTTTTCCCAGAAGCATGGATTTTCTAATTTCCAATTTGAATTTGTATAGCAATTTTTTTCCCATTTGCTACATGAACAAAATTTAAACACCAGCCTGTTTGTATGTCAAGATTTTGAGTGCTTTTGCCTAAAAACAAATGGAGCAAAATTATCAAAGCTTATATCATCTGAACACATTTAAATGTCCGGATGTAGCATGAGGGGCTGTTGAGCATGGAGTGGGTTGTTTAGTCTGGCATAGAGGGTATGAGAGTTCATGATGGTATTGGGGCCACATGGGGTAGGTAATGGAACATAGCTTTGCAATAGTGCAGTGATTTAGGGACATCAGTTAGCATGGGGATAGGAGGGATCATGGGGGATGAATGAAAGCATGTTGCTTATTACAGATGGAATGAATAGCTATGGGAAATAAGTGAAGGACATAAGTTGACATAAGGAATGTCAGTAAGAATTTTAGCATTTATGTTTCAAAATGTTCCATAAAACCAGAAACAGCACAGAAATAGGCTGTAAAGCTTACATCCAGACTATGCATCACACACCTTTGAATGGCTATGAACTTCAAATCCTTGAAAAACTGGCCTGACTCCATGAAAAATGAGGCCCACTAGTCGATGCTTGACTTTGCAGTAGAGCTGGTCATGTCCGGAGTGTAAGGTAGTGGCTTGCAACCTGCATGAGGCGCATCATGAACTAGCTACACATAAAGGTCCATGGAGTCTCATCAGTTGCATGGAATCCAGTCTGTGGTGTCAGTCTACAAATAAGAACAGAGTTCAGCCCAAAGTTCCCATTAGAACATAAAACACATGACCTTCGAGAGATTTTAGGTTGTCAATGTTGAAAATTGCACACTTGGATTAACTTAAAATTATTAAATTGTGATACATTTTTAGCTTATACGTTAACATTTTATTGCAGGCCTCAAAGAGGTTAAGTTTGCTGAAAGTTTCAAAAATCTGAATACCTTTCTCAATACTTTTAAAATAAAATAGTTCCACTGCTGGTCCCTTGGCTGTACTATTACAACATAATTCATTCCTTGACAAACTGGTCTCGAGAAATCTAATCACATCAGTATCTAAAAAATAGTTTCTAAGATGGAAATATCAGATAACTGAATATGCATGTGACTATTCTGCTGCTATAGTTGCATAGAAGTACTACTTTTCAACCCATGTGCATTCTAATTTATTATCTCTATTATTCTATATTTATTAGGAATAGACAATCAGAAGCCTCAAAATACAAGGAAATGTGAAGTGAAATGTTCAAAAAAGGAGAGATCAGGAAATGGGAAAGCAAAGATCCAAGATGTAATGATGATAGCAAAGTGTAAACGAAAAAGAGAGAAAAGGAAAAATTTTTTTTTTTTTTTTTAGATTAGATTACTTACAGTGTGGAAACAGGCCCTTCGGCCCAACAAGTCCACACCGCCCCGCCGAAGCGTAACCCACCCATACCCCTACATCTACCCCTTACCTAACACTATGGGCAGTTTAGCATGGCCAATTCACCTGACCTGCACATCTTTGGACTGTGGGAGGAAACCGGGGCACCCGGAGGAAACCCACACAGACACGGGGAGAACGTGCAAACTCCACACAGTCAGTCGCCTGAGGCGGGAATTGAACCCGGGTCTCAGGCGCTGTGAGGCAGCAGTGCTAACCACTGTGCCACCGTGCCGCCCACTAAAAGGAGCAACAAATAAAAGGAGAGAAGGAAAAATCAGGAAAATACAAAAATAGGAGAAAATATTAATTACCCGAAGGGACAGCATAATGTACAGGAAAAGTGAAATGATAAAATGAAGCTACATGGAGAAAATTGTATCTACAAAGAGAATAACGATAAATAAAATAAAAACAATTGAAATAGAAAAGCAAACAAAAAAGAAAAAACTGGCCCAAATTACATTTAAGGAAAGCATTCCTGTGGAATGGCTCACAATAGTTCAGATGATGTATTTTATGAAAGTCAGAGGATGACACCATATAACGTTTAACACATTGATCTTCTAAGATGGAGCTGTGACCCTTTAAGGCATCAAAGTCCACTATGGATATGGTAGCATCATAATCATATTACTAGACTAGTTAACCAAGAACTGACGCTGGGATAATTTCTGCATCCCAATCCTGGGTTGCATTTCACTTGATTGTAACATCAAGGAGCCCTAGCTAAACTGGAGAATCAGGGTGAAAACTGGTTGAAGTTGTGTGTAGCGCAAAGGGAGGTTTTTTTGATGGGTTAATCATGTGAGTGTTTCTTTAAGAGAATAAAGAGCCTGCGGGGATCCCTGATTAACAAACACCCGACTTATAAACACATGTACTTACCATGCAGGGGTATGTTTTCAAAGATCTGACATATGAGCATTTCCTGTCCTTACGAACCACTATTTTATATTGTTTTTTGCACTGTGTTCCAGTGCGTATTGATTTGTGATCAGACTCCAAATAGAACCTGTTTGCAACCCGGGGACTGCCTGTATTTATGCCAGATGAAAACAGGAATAAAGAGACAATACGTTATGAACTTCATCTCAGCTCCAAGATATCTCTGCAGGAGTTCCTCAGGGTAGTGAGCTTGGCCCAAACACCTTCAACTGCTCCATCAATGAGGCCAGATGTTCACCAATGATTGCACAATGTTCAACATCGTTGGCTACTCCTTGAATAGTGAAGCGGTCAATATCTAAACGCAGCAAGATCTGAACAATATCCAGGCAAGTATCATTTGCGCCACAGAAATGCCAAGCAATGACCATCTTTAACAAGACAGAGCCCAACCATCAATCCTTGAATTCAATGATATTAATATCACTAAATTCCCAACTATCAATACCCTAGAAGTTAACAAAACCAAAAACTGAACTCGAAATCTCATATAAATAGTGTGGTGAAAACAGGAGGTCAGAGGCGAGGATTTCTGTGGTGAGTAATTCACTTCCTGACTCCCTAAAGTCTGTCCACTATCTACAAGACACAAGTCAAGAGTGTGATGGAATATTCCCCACTTGCGTAGAGGAGTGCAGCTCCAACAACACTCAAACAAACTTGATAAGAGTCCAGGACAAAGCAGCTTGTTTGATTGGCACCATATCCACAAACATTCAGTTCCTCCCTTTTGAACAGGGGCATCACATGAACAATTTTTGAGAAGATTGATGGAGTTCCGATGGTAGCCCACAAACCTACCAGCTCACTTAAACAGCGGCTGATGAACCTAAAAGACCGTATACAAATAACCAGCAAAGCGAATGTAATTTACAAAATACCCTGCAAGGACTGTAATAAATGAAACATTGGGCAGACAAGCAGAAACTTGCAAACAGGATACATGAAAAACAACTAGCCACCAAAAGACATGACCCACTATCACTAGCATCCTTACATACAGACGAAGAAGAACATCACTTTGACTGGGACAACACACCCATCCGAGGACAGGCTAAACAGAGACACGCACAGGAATTCCTAGTGGCCTGGCATTCAAACCGGAACTCCATCAATAAGCACATTGATTTGGGCCCATTTACCAACCTCTGAGAAAAAGAACTGGAAATGATATCACCCACCTTAAGAGACCAAGACACATAAATAGAAAACGGGACATAACACCAGGGCTTCACCAGAGGCTCACTGATGATGTTACTTAGCATGATGATGAAATATCTGAAAACAAACCTTGCAGCTCAGCGAGCAAACTTACAACCTGAATCATAATATGAACGGTTTCCAATCCCTTGAAACCCTCCAGGAATCCAGTGAGGTCTGGAATATTTTGACCAATGCCTCCACTAATTCTGCAGCCACTTTCTTTAAAATCTTGAATGAAAGTGTTGAAGTCCTGATGTCTTTTCTGCCTTTAGTACCATTAGTTTGTCAAATACTTTATCCCATGTGTTAGAGACTGTTACAAGACATTTCCTCTCATTAGCACCTTGCTTATACTGACTCACTGATTACCACTGGATATTTGAGTAATTCTAAAAGAATTTGATGTTTTCCAGGGTCGCTTCCAATGGTGCTAAAATCTATAGGGAGTGGCATGGCTTCTGCTGAAGAATTTTGTTTTATTCTGCACAATCACTCGCAGACATATGTGGAGTAAATTGCATCACACCTGAAATACAGTGTGACAAAAAGAATGTCTAGAGGGAAAACAAATCAGGATGAACTGCTGGAAGAGGATGGAGGAGGAGGAGGTAGAGAAGGACAGTCAGTAGGCTGACATATCAACTTGGTTTTCAGGGAGCAATTGTTTCAATAGGACTGCAGCAAGACATAGTATGTCAGACACTCCATTTCATTAAGGAATTTAATTGTGCCAACTATTGCAGCCATCTCTGCAGCTTCAGAGCATGGCAAGGATGTTATTGCAGGTAACTGCCAGGGTTAGATAGACCATAAATTTTTACGTCTGCCAGACTGCAGCAGGGAATATTTACAACATCACAGAGACCGCTGGCCACTATTGTATTAGAAAGATCACTGAGACACTGTATTCAAAATGGGAGAGTACACTTCATTCTTTCCTGCAAGAAAGAAACAGGTGGAGTAGGCATTATGTTTCTGAGGTTTGCTGGCTCCCTCTTGTCAATTTTGCATGTGCTCCTTGTCAACTCTGAAATGTAACACAACGGGAAGGGACTTCATCCCCTGGACCTTCAGCTGGCGTGGAACCATGTGCAGTATATCCTGCAGGTCAATGCCCAGCATTCTGGTACCAGTCATGATGTTTTTCTTTCTGCAGCAGTCAGCTGTGCTATCTGCTATTCATTGATCACATTCCCGTGTGCCACCAACATAACCAGAGCTTATGTGGTACAGTGATAGTTTCCCACTTCTAGGACAGAAGGCCTCGGTTCAAATCCCATATGCTCTAGATGGATGTTGTAATATAACTGAACTGAATTGATTAAAAATATCAACAATGGAGGATGTGTTGCCATGTGAAATTCAATCAGCAGGGCACTGGTGAGATGCTAATTTTGGGAGGATGAGTGCTATCATCTCTGACAGAAACAATGGATGTCAGTGCCACTGTCTCATTAATCTCGCAATACATTGAGGACTGCCAATAATAAATCAAACTCCTACCCAATGATTCTGGGCTGAATTCAAATTCTTGCCTTGGAGTTAAAAGGATAGTATCCTTAGTCAACCAAAGATTCAAAACATTGCCATGAGCTGTCAAAGCAGGAATGATATGAGAATTCCTCTGGTTCACTGTGCTTCAAAAGTACATCCTAAAACTGTTGAAGATTTTATCTGCTTACCGATTACTGTGAAACCATCAACATATGTTTTTTTTATAAATTTCACAGTAGCTAATAAAAGGTCTTCACAAAGATAACAACTTTGCAATTTGTACACAACATTAGCGATATGTTCCTTTTTGTCAGCAAGATTAGTGCAAAATTACTCAAGTGTTAAATTTACTGTCTTGTACTTTAACAACAAGAATACAAACTGCTTGAAGAAGAATGTGGTCTCAGTACCAGAAAGCTGACAGTGATTGAAATGCAACTCCATATCTACAATAAGAAAATTAGCTTTTATTCTAACCCTTTAGCCTCAGATTTGTCTGATATTAGTATGTCATTTAATCTAAACCCACTGTATCAGAATAATATAATGAATATTCCACTCACTGCAGCACTATTTTGCTATTTTCACATGATAAAAATAAAGCACTGCTTAAATGATTGGTATTGGGAGAACTGTCAGTAGCTGATACAGGATGAGTAATAGACTATTATTTTTCATTTTATGCTTCACTGTCTGGAGTTTTAAAGCCATTTTGGGAGCTTGGATTACAAGTTATTCTTGTCAATTGTTGATCCCTTTACAAAGATGAAAATGACTTACCAGAGATACTTTCAATAATTGCTGAAGAAAAAGAGACAGCTGATTTCATTTTGTACTCAAGAGGATAGCCTCAAGCATGTTAAATTTCAAAAGGAAGAACAATATATAGTGCATGAGAAAAAGGGTGCTGCTTGGTTGGCAAGTGAATTCTATTTGGTAGTGATCTTACCATGGACCATGCACCAGGGAATAGCTATCTCCAAATTGCTACTTAAATTGAAAGAATGACCACAAAACCCTGATTGGTTGAATCATTGCCATGGGTTTGTATCAGGGAACAGATGTCCCTACCCTTTTGATTAGTTATAAAAGGTAATATCTGGACACATTTCTTCTGTTTGCAGATGACAAGGCATTTTAAAATATGATGCTTCTAGGAAATCTAAATTACATTGTGAGTTGATAAAAAATGGAGCTGGAAAGGCACCGTAGGTCAGGCAGCATCGGCGGAGCAGGAAAGTCGCTGTTTCAGATGGGACCCTTCATCAGGATTGATGAAGTTCCCGAACTAAAATGTCAACTCTCCTGCTCTCCTGCTCCTCCCATGCTACATGACCTACTGTGCCTTTCCAGCTCCACTTTTTATCGGTTCTGACTTCCAGCATCTGCAGTCCTCACTATTTCCTAACTAAATTGTGAGCCCAATAGATAATCGCAAATTGATTATTAGTGTAATTCTTAGCATATTTGAGATTTTTCAGTAAGTATTAAATCATAGAATCACTTTTAAATGAGATCAATGATTACAACCATGGTTTACTTGCTGCACAATATATTTGTTACAGTGGAAGGTCAACAAAGGTTCGCCAGATTAATCCCTGGGATGGTGGGATTTTGTTGTGAGGGAAGATTGAAGAAACTGGGTCTGTATTTTCCAGAGTTTCATAGAAAGCGAAGTGATTGTTTTGAAAGTTACAACATTTTTTCGGGCCTGACATAGTGGATGTAAAAAGGACATCTCCCCTCGTTGGTGAGTCTAGGGTCAGGGGACACAGTCTCAGAATAAGGCATGGGCCATTTAAGACTGAACAGAAGAAATGCTTCTTTATTAAGAGAGTGTTGAAACTTTGGAATTCTCTTCCCTAGATGGCCATGGAAGCTCAGTCATTGAGCATTCTCAAGGCAGAAATTAATAGATTTCTGGAGATTAATGGCATCAAAGGAGATAGTGCAGGATAATGGCATTGACATAAGTGATTAACTATGATCTAATTGAATGGTAAAGCAACTTGACAGGGTTGTTCCCTAATTCCTATTACAGCCTTGAGTGAACAGTTGAAGGGGATATGTGTGTTTGATATAGTCCTCTGGTCACTGGCATTTGTGATCTACATATTTGGCATCATACCAACTATGAAATTCATTTATGACCATTAATCATTATTGTAGCAACATCTGATTAACGGAGAATTTTTTTTTAGGACCAGGGGAGGAGGGAGAGATCAGCTCCCCCATTTCCAACCTCTTTGCTTGGTTGCATCATGATTTATGATTCTTTTTGCATGAGGCTGTACTTTGCTCTAATGAAAACGTAGTGAGACAATGTCTTGACTATCAATAAGGAGTCATAGAGTCATACAAAATGGAAACAGACCCTTCAATTACAAAGTTTTATTGAGTGAAAGGAAAAGAATTTTTATTCTCTTCTACCCCCAAGAAAAAAAAAGTCAAAATGTCAAGAATACCTACAAATAACTACAAAGTTAAAATGTGATAAAGTCCAATACTAAAGAAAGATTAAAGGAATATACAGTTCAAAATTCCTATGATATCTTTGAAATGTAAAGGATTTAACCTGAGACCACAGCTGTCTAAATGATGTTGTGTATCTCACAGAACTGAGTATTGCAGATCTCTTTAAGGTCTCAGTATCCAGATGTATCTCTCTAATTAGTGGTGTCACTGGATGTCTTGTCCTTTGAGAGACAGAGAGGGAGAGTTCTTCCTCCTGTTTTAAAGTCACAAATCCATCTCTCCAGTTCTGCCAAATCCAGATCTTTGAAATACAAGCCTGGTTCATGTATTTCCATGTCTAAGTTTAAGTTTGATAATTTCGAGCCTTCCATCTGTATTAAGTGAAACTTATCATTCAGGTGTAGATCATGGGGAATGAGGGAGGTGAGGGGAGGAAGAATATCTTATGTTTTAATATTTATTTTTAAACTTTGAACATAATACCAGAGCTCTGCAAATGAGCTCACTCTTTGCCCATGCTCCACTGCACCGGACATCCTCTCCAGTCTTTCCAATTTCCAATCTAGCCTGTGTCCCCCACCTAACAATGGAAATCTCCAGTAGCCATTTCTAAAATTTGAGTTTTTGGAGCCAGAATATCTTCCATCTCTTTGCACCTGACCTGAGATTGAAAATCAGGGTCTTTGAATCTAACCAGAGTTAACTTGACCATGTAGTAATTTGTTAGTATTTAACTGTTATAATAGGTAGAATCATAGAGCACAGAAGTGGACCATTCAATCCATCCTGCCCGTGGTGATCCTCTGACAGAGCTTGCAATTAGTCTTATTCCCCTGTTGTTTTGCCATAGTCCCACAATGTTTTCTTTTCAAGTATATATCAATTCTCTTCTGAATATTAGCACTGAATCTGCTTCCACCACCCTTTCAAGTCATGTATTCCAGATGTATTCCTACTGTGGTAACTCCTCCAATGCCTATAGAAAATCAATAATTAATCTCCCTACGGAGCTTGTTGAGTATGAATTATCTTGGTAACAGGCAATGGCTTGCCAACTGGAGCTAATCACCTGAGCCTTTAAAAAAAGAAGCAAACCCAACTGGGTCTCATGTCGTGCTGAGGTAGTGTCCCTGGACCGGGAGGGCCGGGCTCAGGTCCCTTGTGCTCCAGAGATGTGTAGTAACATCTTTAAACAGGTTGATTAGAACAATGAGTTAATTTTAAAAAGGCAGTCCTAGTCCGTCTCTGCCTACCCCTCCCCACCACCCCCCCACCCCCACCCCCACCCCCACCCCCACCACCACCACTGCATCACCTTTCAAAGTTTGCATTGCCCATAATGGGTTTTGCTTGGAAATACTTGATTGGCTACATGAATGATTTCTGGTGGTAGTTAATAGGAAAGAAATGAAAAAAATATTCATAGTAATTTTGGTCTTGGGAAAGTGGCTTATTTGTGAGAAATAGCACTCGGAGTATAAAATATGGGAATAAAAAACCAGACCCAGGGATGGGCCTGCAGGACTGTCAGTCCCGGGCTGGGACTAGCATATAGAACATAGAACATAGAACAATACAGCACAGAACAGGCCCTTCGGCCCACGATGTTGTGCCGAACTTCTAACCTAGATTAAGCACCCATCCATGTACCTATCCAAATGCCGCTTAAAGGTCGCCAATGATTCTGACTCTACCACTCCCACGGGCAGCGCATTCCATGCCCCCACCACTCTCTGGGTAAAGAACCCACCCCTGACATCTCCCCTATACCTTCCACCCTTCACCTTAAATTTATGTCCCCTTGTATACCACAGGTAGTGACTCTATTTTGGTATCAATAATAAATGATGTTCCTTTCCAGTCAGGCTTCCTGAGCTTTACACTAATATAGTTTCAATGATTAGTCATATGGTACAAGAGAAAGTGATGCTGGTCTATAATAGCAAGGGTCACATTTTTATCCTTTCAGTATGGTGATTGCTCTTTCCATTCAAATGTGATGGCAACAATTGATGTGGGTATCTAAAAGAGATAAGCGGAGGAGCAACTTGTTCTTCAGATAGCACTTTGTTCCTGCTTTAGTCTATAGATTTTCAAAGATGAAACGTTTTAAGTGCTTGATCTTGATTTGGCTCGGTCATTCTTATTGATGGAACTTCTTGTGCTGAAATAGAAAAGCATATTTTTTAAAGCCGTGGCAATGCTTGGATTTAGCTGAGAAACAACAAAAAGTGGGAAAGTCAGGGCCAATATAATTAAACAGAATAAATTCAACATAGGAAGTAAAGTTAAGTATGCAGCTTAGCTCAGTCAGGTGGAATGTTTAGCCATTAATAAGTGAGAGGTCACAGACCTTACTGGTGTCCTAGATGACTACACAAACAAGAGATGCTTCCTGCTGCAGAAACCTGAGTTCTGTGTTTCAGGGCTTGAACAGCAGCTGGGGACACTGTGACCTACCAACAAGGCTGAGAGTTACATTGACAACACATTTGGAGAGGTGGTTATATTGTAGTCTGATGGCCTAGAGGCAGAAAGGGAATGGGTAACTGTCAATCTGTCCACTTACATATAGGTTTTCTGTTTTGGAAGCTAATGAAGGTGTTGATTCACCAAGAGAGTGCAGTTAGAGCCATGCTTGTGGCATCAAGAGTGGCTCAGCTGTTACAGGAGAGGAAGACAAATAGTGACATTAGTGGATGGAACAGACTGGCATTCCAGTAGCCATGTGACTCCATGTTGGTGTGTTGTCTCCCCAGTGCCAGAACCAAGCATGTGACAGAGAAGCTTCAGGACAATATTTAGGGGGAGGGTAAGCAGGCAGAGGTTGTGATCCATGTTAGTAGCAATGACTTTGGTTCTAGTTAAATATTCATCCAATACCCTCTTCAAAGAACTATGTCCCGCTTTCTACCAATGTGCAAAGATATGAGGAACTAGCACTAAGTCATGATGCTTATTGTAGAACGAGTGCAGGCATAATGGGCCAAATGGGCAACCTCTGCACCATGATACCTCTGTGATTCCGTAAAGCAAACTGCAAGTGGGTCTATTGCCATGCTGCATGCACAGCAGTTCAAACTGAATGGGCCATGTTTCACCTCAGAGGGAGGGGATAGGGGTCCCCCGATCAATCTTTGTCAGTGCCTGGTCAAGTGATTGAACAATGGGAAGTGGGAGGTCTTGAGAGGAACCATCCTCCTGCCTTTGCTTCTGATGGTGCTTAATTGCAATCCTCCCAAATGATAAATACTATTTAACTGATACAAAGCAACATGGTTATTTATTTCCATCAGTCGCAGTTTACAATAGAAATTGGAGTGAAATTCCTTAAGGGTTTTCTCACACGTCTGCAGTAATGTTGGATAACTAGCTGCCCAACCCTGGGGAATATGGCACAAATAATATTGCCTTGATATGGGAAATTAGCCAATGCAAAATAGCTACTAAACACAAAGTAGGGTAAAAGATACAGTGCAGATGAAACTGAATGTGTTCGATATGAACCAAGCTATAACGGTTGTGGACGAGCTAAGTGGTGCTACAGATGCATGCAAAATCTGAAATAAGAGACAAATTGACTTGCATCCAAAAATGCAGGCAAGTTTTATTGTTATAAGCTAAGAACCGTGACAGACTGAACAAAAGATTTTAATAGGCTATGGAAGCAATATGAATTAAGAATGCCACAGTGCTTGATGCAAAACAAATGGTACTCGGAGTTATACTGGAGTGGGCAATTGTATTGAAAATTTCAGTGATTAATGAATTAAAGGAAAAGGAAAGGAATTTCAGGAGCTCAGCTCACCTGGGAAAAGTGTAAACAGATGGGAGACGTTTAGTCCTATTAATCACCTGTTTCACTGAAAAGTACAGTGGCCAGACTCTGTTACTTTCTAAATCTGTACACAGTAGAAAGAACATGGGCCTGGACGTCAAAATTGGAGGATTCATCTCTTCAGAAAAGATGTTACTCAGATAGACATGTGTTGTTTGACATCTGCAGAAGTTGTGCAATATTCTGTTCTGTCTCTTTTCCAAGGGAAGCTTTGATCAAAGTCAGTTCACACAGGAAGTGGCTTATTGATGGAATGAGATGACACAATGTACATGCAAAATATCGAAATGGCAAATTCATTACAGTTCTTTCTCCTGTCGACTTTGTTAAATTTATCTGGAAAACCTGGTATATTACGTTCTGGTGCTGAATTGCATATTTATTGCATACCAAAGAAAACCATGTTTCCATTGATGTATGTTTTGACAATTTTACTTAATGGCAGACTGTTGGGAAAAGCTGAAATGACCAGGGTTACTCTGTTTATAACAACCGCACAAAACGGTGGTTGAATTCAAGTGAAATCTTACATCAGTTGTAAAAAGTGAATTCCTCTAGTGAATTTTGTTTAACCAAAGCCAAAGCAAGTAATATTGAGGCAATCAAACATTTAGCATGGAAAATATTCAAAGCTCTTTTTAAAAGTTAAACTCTGAACTTTGATGTAGACGATGACAATTGTTATGATGTTAAACCGAGTGAGATGTGCTCTCTCCAAATAATCGCTATTTTAATGATTGTGCCATTACAATGTAAGGTAAATAATTTACGTAAATTGAATATGTACAGATTTAGGATTAGTAACATGAATGTGTTTTAGGTTGGCTTCAAATTTCTTAAAATGGTGCCATTTCAGAAATATAACTTCAAGTGAGCACAGACCAGGGTTCACAGCATGCTGAGCTATAAGAAAATGTCATGGAATCCTGAGAAGACATAGTGGAGAGAGAGAATTTGTATCACCAACAGAATGCTCAGAAAGTACCCATTCCTGAAAAACCAGGAAAATCTGATCAGGAAAATAGAGGACAGAGGTGAGGCTGATACTGAGGCTTTCCAGCCATAATGAGAGATTGATGGATTTAGACATTTTGTTTTAAAATAAAAGGAATCTGCAAAGTGGTCATGATAAAATGCATGAATAATGACAATACAAAGATGGGACTAAAGCTAATGAGCCTTAAGGTAGATTGAGTTACGTTTCTGTTCCCCAGAAACTCCGCAAAAATATTAACTGTTTGTGAATGTAATCACAAAGTAAGTGTTGTAGAGATAATCAACTTGTATAAGACACATAGATGTTCATCTGGAGCTATGGAAGTGTTATCACAGTTTCAGACAGGAGCTTGCAGAGGTTGATTGGAGTAGTTTGTCTGCAGGCAAAGAGACCTCTGGCAAGTGGGAGGCCTTTAAAAGTGAGATAGCAAGAGTTCAAGGTCTATATGTTCCTGTGAAGTTGAAGGGCAATGTGGCAGGAATAGGGAAGCCTGACTGACGAGAGATATGGAGGCTTTGACCAGAAAAAATAAGAAGGCGTGGCTCAGGTACAGGCAGTTCTGATCAAGAGAATCCCTGAAGAAGAAAATCAGGAGGGTGAAAAGGGGCATGTGTTAGCTTGGGCTGAAAAGATTAGGGTGAATCCAAAGAGGTACTTTAAGTATATTAAAGGAAAAGAATAACTGGAGAGAGAATGCGGCCCTTCAAGGAGCAAAGTGGACGTGTATGTGTAGCACCGCAGAAGATTGGCAAGGTTCTCAATGCATATTTCTCCTCTGTGTTTACCATAGAGAAAAACATGAAGACTTGGAAACTTGGAGATATCTTGTGGACAGTCCATATCAAAATAGAGGAGGATGTATTAGAATGTACGAAGGTAGATAAATCTCCTGGTCCTGACCAGATATATCCAAGAACAATGCAAGAGGCGAGAGAAGAAATTGTGGGGACCCTAGCTAATATTTCGTTAGCTACAGGTGAGGACCTGGAAGACTGGAGAGGAGCAAATGTTGTGCCATTATTCAAGAAGGGCTGCAAAGAAAAGCCTGGGAACTATAGACCAAAAGCTTAGCATCTGTGGTTAGTAAGTTACTTGAGAAGATTCTGATGGATAAGATATACATGCATTTGGAAAGACAAGGTTTGATTAGGAGTAGTCAGCATGGCTTTGTGAGTGGGAGGTCATGCCTCACAAATTTATTGGAGTTCTTTGATGAAGTGACCAGGAAGTTGACGAGGGCAGGGTGGTAGATGTAGTCTATATAGATTTCAATAAGGCTTTTGATAAAATTCCACATGGTAGACTGCTCTGGAAGGTTAGACTGCATGGAATCAGAGGTAAAAAAACAATGACTGCAGATGCTGGAAACCAGATTCTGGATTAGTGGTGCTGGAAGAGCACAGCAGTTCAGGCAGCATCCAAGGAGCAGCGAAATCGACGTTTCGGGCAAAAGCCCTTCATCAGGAATAAAGGCAGAGAGCCTGAAGCGTGGAGAGATAAGCTAGGGGAGGGTGGGGGTGGGGAGAAAGTAGCATAGAGTACAATAGGTGAGTGGGGGAGGGGATGAAGGTGATAGGTCAGGGAGGAGAGGGTGGAGTGGATAGGTGGAAAAGGAGATAGGCAGGTAGGACAAGTCCGGCAAGTCATAGGGACAGTACGGAGCTGGAAGTTTGGAACTAGGGTGAGCTGGGGGAAGGGGAAATGAGGAAACTGTTGAAGTCCACATTGATGCTCCACATTGTTGAAGTGTTCCGAGGCGGAAGATGAGGCGTTTTTCCTCCAGGCGTCTGGTGGTGAGGGAGCTGCGGTGAAGGAGGCCCAGGACCTCCATGTCCTTGGCAGAGTGGGAGGGGGAGTTGAAATGTTGGGCCACGGGGCGGTGTGGTTGATTAGTGCGGGTGTCCCGGAGATATTCCCTAAAGCGCTCTGCTAGGAGGCGCCCAGTTGGATGCATGGTAGAAAGCATAGGGTAATAGTGGAAGGATGCTTGTCGGACAGGAGGCCTGTGACTAGTGGAGTGCCTCAGGGTTCGGTGCTGGGCCCATTACTGTTTGTTATCTATATCAATAATTTTGATGAAAATGTACAAAGCATGATTAGTAAGTTTGCAGATGGCACTAAAATAGGAGGTATCATGGACAGTGAGGAAGGTTATCAGAAATTGCAGCAGGACCTTGATCAGCTGGGGAAGTAGGCTAAGAAATGGCAAACGGAGGTTAATATAGATAATTGTGAGGTTTTGCATTTTGGAAAGTCAAATCAAGGTAGGAGCATGATGAATTGTAGGGCCTTAAGGAGGGTAGTGGAACATGGGACTTTGAAGTTCAGGTTCACAGTTCTTTGAAAGTGGAGTCACAGGTAGACAGGACAGTGAAGAAAACTTTTGGCACACTGGCCTTCATCAGCCAAAGCGCCGAGTGTTAAAGTTGAGAAGTTAGTTGCAGTTATGCAGGACATTGGTGAGGGCAATTGGAGTATTGTGTTCACCTTGTCATAGGAAGGATGTTATTAAACTGGAAAGCGTGCAGAAGAAATTTACAAGGATGTTGTCAGGACTCAATGGTATGAGTTATAGGGAGAGGTTGGACAATCTAGGACTTTTTTTCTTTAGAGCGTAGGAGACTGAGGGGGCAACTTATAAGTGCATAAGACAATGAGAGGCATGGACTGAGTGAATACATTCAGTCTTTTTCCC
The DNA here is from genome assembly GCF_047496795.1 of Chiloscyllium punctatum. Taxonomy (NCBI): domain Eukaryota; kingdom Metazoa; phylum Chordata; class Chondrichthyes; order Orectolobiformes; family Hemiscylliidae; genus Chiloscyllium; species Chiloscyllium punctatum. The sequence goes on from NC_092751.1 coordinate 107,067,937, forward strand.
ATGGTTGGGGAATTGACGACTAGAGGGGATCAGTTTAAGGTTAGAGGGAAAAGTTTTTTACACAGAGGGTGTCACGCACGTGGAATGAGCAGGATTAGAAGGATATGGGCCAAGTGCAGGGAAATGGGATTAGCATGAATGGGCATTTTGGTCGGCATGGACCAAAGTTTGGGCCAAAGGGCCTGTCTCCGTGCTGTAGGTCTCTGAGTGTATAACAGTCTTCACCCAGCAATAAACAAGAGCAGGGAGGTTAGTATGAACGTGTATAAAATAAATATTACATTGCAGCCAGTATATACTGCATATGTTGTGGGGAGCCGTTTAAAGCTACGTCTCAAACTCTGGCGGGTGGGTGACATCAGTGCGGGGCGAGCGTGCTAACATCAGTGCGTACTCTGCGTACATATTGGGGGGGCCATTTAAAAAAAACAAAACGGGCGGCACAGTGGCACAGTGGTTAGCACTGCTGCCTCACAGCGCCAGAGACCTGGGTTCAATTCCCGCCTCAGGCAACTGTCTGTGTGGAGTTTGGACATTCTCCCCATGTCTGCGTGGGTTTCCTCTGGGTGCTCCGCTTTCCTCCCACAATCCAAAAATGTGCAGGTTAGGTGAATTGGCCATGCTAAATTGCCCGTATTGTTAGGTGAAGGGGTAAATGTAGGGGAATAGGTCTGGGTGGGTTGCTCTTTGGAGGGTCGGTGTGGACTTGTTTGGCTGTAAGTAATCTAATATACATTTCTGGATTCCACATAATAGAACGGACATGAACACGTCAGAGAAAGCGAAGAAAACATTTTAAAAATGGTCCCACGACTGAAACTTCAATTATGTGAATAGATTGGAAAGATTGGACTGTTCTAGAAAAGAGCAGACCTGATAGAAGTTTTCAAATTCATGATAGGTTTTTACAAAGGAAGCAAGCAGGAACTCTTCCCATTCCTAAGAGGATCAAGAACAAGAGGGCACAGATTTAAAGTGATAAGCAAATGTAGAAATATGATGTAAGAAAAAGTGTTTTCACACAAGTGGCTTGCATCTGGAATGCACTGCCTACAGTTGCGGTGGAGACAGAATCAATGGAAGGTATTGAGATGATCTTTTAAAAATAGAAACAATACACAAAGGTTTGGGGAGAAACATGGAGAATGGCACTTAGTTATGATGCTCAATTAGAGAGCCAGTGGGCTGAAAGGCCTCCCTCCGTGGTGCAACACTTCTGTGATTCCACAAAGTAATCAGGGAAGTTTGCCTCTTTGAGACACCCTAAAAAATGAAATTTGTTGTTGCGAAGGATTGCTATCTTGGGTAAATTTAGCAGTTTTGCTGTGTCATGATTCTTGTTCTTATTCACTTTTCTGATGCCACTGTGTTAAGTTAGGTTCCACCATAATGCTGGGTAATTGTATATTTTGAGAAAATGATGTGAAGGTGCTGATGTTGGACTGGGGTAGACAAAGTTAAAAATCACACAACACCAGGTTTCACAACACTTTGATCTTTTACTATAAATTCTGTGTCCTATGATCCTGCCCCACTAGCTACCTGACGAAGGAGCAGCACTCCGAAAGCTTGTACAGTATTTCCAAATCAATCTGTTTGGACATTAACCTGGTATTGTATGATTTTTAACTTTATAAAAAGAAGCTCAATAGCATATTTTTGTTCCATGCTTCATGACAGCAAGCTAAGAATAGTCATTTGAAGGGCAAGAATTTCTACCTTACCAACTTAAAATTACTAGGTTCCTTCACTAAGGGCTGCATTTCACCAGAAATCAGCTAAAGTTTAGGCTCAGGCTTGGAGGGCCGAAGGGCCTGTTCCCGGGCTATAAATTTTCTTTGTTCTTCTTTGTTCGAAATGTGGAGGCCCAGTCTCTGGATTCATTTAAGAAAGAATTGGATAGAGCTCTTAAAGATAGTGGAGTCAAGGGTTATAGAGATAAGGCTAGAACAGGATACTGATTGGGAATGATCAGCCATGATCATATTGAATGGCGGTGCAGGCTCAAAGGGCTGAATGGCCTACTCCTGCATCTATTGTCTATTGTCTATTGTTATTTTTTGCTGCCTTTCATTGAGTGATTCTGCTTGTGAGCTGCAGCAAGTTATCGCATAATATTCTCCACAGCTCACCTTAGCACCACACATCCTGCTCGCACTATTATGCACTCAGCAATTACAGAAGTAATCACTTCCTGACATTACTTAGAGAAGAATATATGGTGAAATTTATTGTTTTATTTTCTGGCTTTATGTCCTTCGTTTTGGCTTATTTTCTGTGTTTTAAGATGGTGCCAGAGAGTGTTGATACATTTGTTACAAATCCACTTGACAATAAATAAATCAAATCAAATCAAATCACAGCGGCAGCCACGTGGATTGTTGGCAACAACATCACTTCTAAAGTCCAGCCATGCACCAGGTGAAGTGCTGCAGCTAAGAGCTGGCCTTCCACATAGCAGGAGGGGAACAACAATGACATGTTTCTGAGGCAGCACAGGTTACACAGCTGACACTACATTTCAAGTACAAGTCCACATTCATAAATGTTCTTGTATTTTATATTAACACCTATCTGATTGACAGTTAATATAACTGCTGGTAAGTGACACGAGGGAACTTATAAGTAATGGTATTCTTGTCTTTCAAAATGAAAGTGGCTGTGAGTTTGGAAGGTGCTGTCTGAGGATCTTTGGTGAATTTCTGCAGTGCATCTGGTAGGTGGTACACACTGCTGGTACTAAGTGTTGGTGGTGAAGGGAGTGGAAGCCTTTGGATGTGGTGCCAATCAAGGGAGCTGCTTTGTCTTGGATGATATCAAGCTTATTGAGTGTTATTGAAGCAGCACCCATCCAGGCAAGTAGGGACCTTCTCACTTCTGGCCTGATGATGGAGGGAAGGTCATTGATGAAGCGGCTGAAGATGGTTGCAGCAAGGGCACTAACTGAGGAATTCCGGCAGAGACATCCTGGAACTGAGATGACTGACCTCCAACAACTACAACCATCTTCCTATGTGCCAGATACAACTCCAACCAGCAGAGAGATTGCCCCGATTCTCATTGATTTAGGTTTTGCCAGGACTCCTTAATTCCACAATCAGTAAAGTGCAATCTTGATATCAAGGGCTGTCACTCTCACCTCACCTCTAGAATTTATTGAACATGTCTAAGGTCAGAAGCGGAGTGGCCCTGGCAGAACACAAACTGGGCATCACTGAGCAGATTAATGCTGAGCAGTTGCAGCTTTCTGGCACTGTTGATGACACCTTGCATCACCTTACTGTTGATAGAAAGTAGGCTAAATTGGCCAGGTTGGATTTGTCCTGGTTTTTGTGTGCAGGACATACCTGGGCCATTTTCCACATTGTCAGGTAGATGCCAGTGTTGTAACTGTACTGGAAGGACTTATCTAGGAGAGTGGCAAATTCTGGAGCACAAGTCTTTACTATTATGGTCAGAATGTTGTCAGGGTTCATAGGCTTTCCAATATCCAGTCCCTCCAACCATTTTTTGATATCTAATGGAGTGAATCGTATTGGTTGAAGACTGGTATCTGTAATGCTGGGGACCACTGGAGAAGGCCAAGATGAATCATGCACTTGTCACTTCTGGCTGAAGATTACTGTAAATGCTGAAGTGTTGGGCTCTTTCAACATTGAGGATGGGGATATTTGTGGAGTCTTCTCCTTGATGATTTGTTTAATTGTCCACCACCATTTATAACTGACTGTGGCAGGACTGCAGAGCTTAGATCTGATTAGTTGATTATGGGATCATTTTGCTCTTTCTATCACTTGGCTACCTATGCTGTTTGTCATGCACTTGGGTAGCCTCAATTTTAGGTATGTCCGATTCTGCAACTAGCATGCCTTCCTGCACTCTCTGCTGAACTAGGGTTGATCACCTGGCTTGATAAGAGTGGTTGAGTGGGGGATATGCTGGACCATGAGGTTGCAGACTGTGCTGAAATACTATTCTGCTGCAGTTGATGGCATACAGGATCTTACAGATGCCCAGTCTTGAGTTGCGAGATCTGTTTGACATTATTCTGATGAATGCAGCACAAGTGCAGTAAGACATTGTAAGTGCTACATACTGTTCTTCCCCCATCCCCAGTCCCCAACATCAGCCAAAACAAAACATTGTATCAGGAGCATATTGGTGAATATTCACAATTCAAGGTGAAAGAAAGTTGTATCCTTATGCAGCCTCTGAGATCTGGATTGGTCTTTGTGAATTATAACCCACAGGTGACACTGATTTTGATTGCTTGTGCTTCACACAGATGTCTGTAATCAATGCGTAATACCCACTGGCATAGTGAAGATTGCTGTGACCCAGGGTCTGCATTCCACCCAGTTGGACATTGCAGTGTTTCAGTTGCAGGGTATGATGTTGCAGGGTATATAAGATGATCAGAGGAATAGATAGAGTAGACAGTCAGAAACTTTTTCCCCGGGTACAACAGAGTGTTACAAGGGGACATAAATTTAAGGTGAAGGGTGGAAGGTATAGGGGAGATGTCAGGGGTGGGTTCTTTACCCAGAGAGTAGTGGGGGCATGGAATGCGCTGCCCGTGGGAGTGGTAGAGTCAGAATCATTGGCGACCTTTAAGCGGCACTTGGATAGGTACATGGATGGGTGCTTAATCTAGGTTAGAAGTTCGGCACAACATCGTGGGCCGAAGGGCCTGTTCTGTGCTGTATTGTTCTATGTTCTATGTTCTATGTTCTATGTTCTATGTTCTATGTTTACAGATGACTTCAACCCCATCCTGTGAAAGTGCCTGATGAATGTAATGACGCCTGAAGGGCCTCACATTGATAACAAGTAGAAATTGAGCTCAGATAGAAAAAAAACACTTACTCCATCCACTCATTTTCATTCTGAATTTACAATTTGCATGAGTCTGGAAGCAAATTCAGGTTGCACTTGGCAGAGTGAGTCACAGGCTCAGCCTGGTATTCAAGGTACCCTCGACCCCAGCCCTTGAGCCTCTATGTTTATTATTTCCTTGCATTGCCCATCAAGACAATCAGTACTGAGCTTTCATATATTCCCACAAATCTCTTTGAATTATGACAGCATCTCCTAATATTAACCCTGAGCCCATCCCTACAGCTTAGACATGCTGCACAGCACCTCCATAAGGCCAAGGGGATGTGACTGTCAATGACCTCCCTTACCACAGTAACACATGACCTCCAGCCCACTATTGTCTCCCCACTTATATGTTGAGCTCCCCCTCTTCACAATTATTATCCCGTTTGCATCCCAACATTCTGCCCTCAATCCTCAGACCTGACTCACTGCCACAACAGTTGTTCCCTGATAACCCCCTTTAACTTACATGGAACCCCCGGGACTTACTGCAGCCCACCCATGACTAATGTGGACAGAAAGCCCTGAATAATGAGTGACAACTCCCTGGCTGGTCTGCATGGAGCTTCTGGACTGACTTTCTGTGAGCTAGAATTTCCAGGTACACCTTCTGACTTTCATGTTAGGAATTACTGCTGGTTTCTATCCAGCCTGAGGGAGAATAGGAAGATGTGCATCAATGAGGTGAGATTAGATACTTCTGGCATGCACATGTATACTCATGGGTCTCTTGCAGCTCAATAATGAAATTCTCATCTTGTCATTCACAACTTGGCTACTGAATTAGTTTTTTCTTTACCTGACATTGAAAATCACATTTCTACCGATCTTGCCATATTTTCTCAACTGATTTGCCATCAGTTGTGTCGTTCAGGTGCATGGAAGATTCTACCCTAAGTTTATTAAGTAAACCTTCTCAAATTTCTGTAGATGAAAAAATAATAACTGAATTTATTCATGTAATTATGTAGAAAAGACATGCTTGATGTTATCTTACTTCATTCATTCATCACATTGTTAACACATACATTTCTTGTTTTGTAGAGAGCATAGAATATAGAAAAATACAGCACAGGTACAGGCCCTTCAGCCATGATGTTGTGCTGAACATTACACCAAATTAAACTAATCCCTTCTGTCTGCCCTTGGTTCATGGCTGTACATTCCTTGCATATTCATGTGCTAAAGTCCGTTAAATACCCCTATCATGCTTGCCTCCACCACTATCCCTGGCAGTGCATTCCAGACTCCTACCACTCGGTGTGTGCAACACTTGCCCCTCACAACAGGTTTGAACTTTCTCCTTCTCACCTTAAATGCATGCCTCCCTCATCTTAGACATTTCAACTCTGGGAAAAAGATTCTGACTGTCAACTTTATTTATGCATCTCATAATTTTATAGGCTTCTATCAAGTCTCCCCTCAGCCTTTGCCACTCCAGAGACAACAACCTGAGTTCTTCTAACCTCTCCTTATAGAAATTATGTGCTTAACTAGCAGTTATGTTCCTACACTTTTCCTGTTTCTCTTGACAGTATAAATATTAGCTATTGTTCAGTTTAATATTCATTATTTTTGAATGTTTGTTGTAAAATAAAGCAATATTTTTGTTAATTTATAAATATTTGATCTCTTACTTAAGCATTCATTAGAAGTTTTAGGTACAGGAGAAAGATTCAACATTTTTTTTGTTCAGTGAAACTGTAAGGATTTTCCAGCTCCTGGATGTATTAGATGGTCTGGGTACAGTTCATAAGGAACATTGTTTAAGCAGTCATCTGAAGGCGTGGGGATAAAGCTACAGTTTTTATGTGCAACTAGAGCATTCTTATTCACATAAGTGGAACATTTTTGTGCAATTGAATTTCCTGTATTTAAATGAGATGGTGAGATAACAGCACAAGTACATAGTAGCATGTATTCTGGAGATACAAAAGACCACTTTTAAAGTAAGGTGTCTTCATAATTCTCTCTTGCAGCATTAAAAATACATGAACAAATATTGGTACTCTTGAACAAACTTTAATTAAACTTTAAAAATTACAGTCATCTCATAAAAAGTACAAAATTATTGTCCATTTAGGTGTGACTTCTGAAATTTCTATATATTGTTTTACATTAGACCAATCTGATATAGAGCTTGTTCCTTTTCAAACAAACCATTGTATATTTTGGCACATTTAAATGATATTACATGCGTTTATTAATTATATGGAATTCCCATAAAGATGAGATTCTGAATCACCTTTTGTAATCACTAAACATTGGAGATCTGAATTTATTGTGCTGCATTGTTCTAAAGCCTGAGGCAACTCGCTGATTTATTGTTCATCCAAAACTTAACAAGAGAACTGAGTTTCAACCAGTTGAAGGCACACTGTAAAATATAGTTGGAAAGGAATTGGAAGACAGCAATCCAGTCTGGGAGTTTGTTGCACAGAGGGTTGCTGCATGCTTAGCACCAAAAGCAACAGGCTATAGATCAAGTGGCTCTACAGCCAATGAAAGCTCTCCAGTCCCAGTAAATTCAGCTGAAAAAGGTGAGAGATGACCAGGCAACCATCAGGAGAAGACATCTTCAACCAGTGTGTCTACAAGAAGAAAATCTGTCATCTTTGTGAGTATACTTGGCAGAAACAGCCAAGTTAATGATCCTATTTAGCTTTGCTCCAAGGTCCCCCAAGCATATAGATTTCATTAACTAACTAATTTGTTTCACTTTACTACAACTAAAGAAGTGATGGAATGCATTAAATATGACTAAGGCTCTGGCCTCAATAGTAGTGCTGAAGATCTGTACACACACCCCTGGCCAAGCTGTTCCAGAGGAATTGTGCCACCCACCTGACAATGTGAAAGGTTTCCAGGTGGGTATGTCTTATCTGCAAAAAAAAAGTATAGCCCAGCTATACACGTCCTTACTACCAACCCATTTCCTCACAGTAGTAGCATCTAAAAGTTTTAACTTGCCAATAACGGATCCTCTGCAGGGATTACTGTACTTAGCTCCAACCTCATCATAGCCTTCATTTAGGCATATAAACAAGAACATCTCAGATTAGGTGTGGAACATTTGCATTCACAGTGTCACTCTGTCATTTGTAAAGTCAACTTATGACCACTGCCTGGCAGAATATATAAAGACTCCCAAGATTGTGGGCGGCACGGTGGCACAGTGGTTAGCACTGCTGCCTCACAGCGCCAGAGACCCGGGTTCAATTCCTGCCTCAGGCGACTCTCTGTGTGGAGTTTGCACATTCTCCCCGTGTCTGCGTGGGTTTCCTCCGGGTGCTCCGGTTTCCTCCCACACTCCAAAGATGTGCAGGTCAGGTGAATTGGCCATGCTAAATTGCCCGTAGTGTTAGGTAAGGGGTAAATGTAGGGGTATGGGTGGGTTGCGCTTCGGCGGGTCGGTGTGGACTTGTTGGCCCAAAGGGCCTGTTTCCACACTGTAAGTAATCTAAAAAAAAAATCTAAAAAAAAACCAACAAATGATCCTCCCTCACCCCACATTCTCCTCCCTGAGTTTCCTCATGATCTCTGAACCACTTCATAATCAGCTTTCTAGTCATCACTGTGTGGACTATACAAAGAAGCAGGCTTGAAAGAGGATTACAATGATTATATGCTGCTTTTTGGCACAATGTGAGAAAATATCCCAGTCTGTGGTTGTCTGCTCATTCATATTAATATACAGAAAGCTGTGGGGTGAAAGCATATCATTTCATTACGTGCTTGTTTCACAGACACCAAAGAGAACGCAACAGAATTTTCAGCCCCAAAGCATTTTAAAGGAATTGCTCAGAATAGTATCTATTCCCAGTTGACTAATAATATTCCTTTTAAATGAAGTGTCATTAAATTAAAGAAAGGAAGTTGAACTCCCGAAATCATTAGCACCTTGTTATTGTTTCCAGCTGCTCCCAATCAGGGAAAAAGTATGCCTTACAGTGCATAAACTCATAGGGTCCTACAGCGCAGAGACAGGCCCTTTGGTCCAAACTGATCTATGCCAACCAAAATGTTCGGATGGATGTAAGTTTGCTCGTTGAGCTAGAAGGTACGTTTTCAAATGTTTCATCACCATACTAGGTAACATCTTCAGTAAACCTCTGAATGAAGCACTGGGTGTAGTCCACTTTCTATTTATGTATTTGGGTTTCCTTGGGTTGGTGATATCATTTCCTGTGGTGATGTCGTTTCCTTTTGGTGATATCATTTCCTGTTCTTTTTCTCAGGGGGTGGTAAATGGGATCCAAGTCAATGTGGTTTTTGATAAAGTTCTGGTTGGAATGCCATGTTTCTAAATGACGGACAAAATGTCCGTCCACACTAACCCCATTTCCCTGCACTTGGCCCATATCCTTCAAATCCTTTCCTATCCATTAATTTGTCCAAATGCCTTTTAAATGTTGTTAATGTATCCACCTCAACCACTTATGCTGGCAGCTCATTCCATGTGCGTACCACCCTCTGTGTAAAAACGTTGCCCCTCAGGTTCCCTTTTATTCTTTCGGCCGTTTATACCAGGTGAATTGCAGCAGAGGGAAGGATTTACATGTCTGCACTGGCAAGGGGCAGACAGTGTGAGATGCTAGTGGACACAGGTGCCTCCATTTCTATTACTGACCTACCCCTGCCCTGATGTCCCCATTTTTCCTTTTCTCCCATCAGAGTGGGGCCAAATTAATTCACCCTTCCCACAGTCTAAAAGGACTTTGTACTCCTTCATAAAATCATTTCCCGTAATAGTTCCTTCATTATATTTACATACATAAAATCGCATCGGTATGTGCAGGTCATTGATCTCTACTAGAGTGGTCTTACTCAAGTACGCAGGGGTTTGTTGCTCATTAATCCCATTCACGTAAATCATTTTGTTAGTTGTGGGCAGTGGTAGGTCAGTAATAGAAATGGAGGCTCCTGTGTCCACTAGGATCTCACACTGTCTGGCCCCTGCCAGTGTAGACACGTAAATCCTTCCCTCCTTATCACCCATGCACTGTCAAGTCATCTCCTCTTTGGGACATGATTGACAGCTAGAGGATAATGGCTTTGATGCCACTTGCGCCTCCATCCCAGGGGTATGGGTGGAGACTAATTTAGATAAAGGCTTGATTAAAATCGACCCTGTAGTCATGGAGGGTCCGAAACACAAGCCGCACCGCCAATACCCCATAAAACCCGAAGGATTAGTAGAGAGGGGAATTTTCCAAGACACTCCGAGACACTACTAACTCCCCCACATGCCCGGTCAGTAAACCTGACAGAAGTTACCATCTCACAATTGATTATACGGTTCTAAACAGGGTCACTCCTAAATTACAACCTATATTTGCAAGTACATCCACAATCTTAAATGGGATCTCCCACCCACAAAATCTTTACTTGATATTGCGAATACATACTGGTCTATCCCCCTCCATTGGACTCCCAAGATAAATTTGAGTTTACCGTCCAGGATAAACAGTACACCTGGAACAGACTTCCCCAGGGATTCCATATTAGTCCAGCCATCTTTCACCGTGTAATGAGTGAGGTACTCAGGGAGGTCGACCTACCCCACGACAGTACGATACTCCAATATGTCGATGACATCCTCCTGGCTTCTGAATCCAAACCAAGACATCAGGAGGTGCTATACTTAGTCCTGAAGCACTTGCAGGACAGAGGGTTAAAAGCCAGCCCAAAGAAAGCTCAAATTGGGAAAACTAGAGTTCTTTACTTGGGACATTTAATTTCTCAAGGCACGAAAGAAATGCCTACAGACAGCTAGATAGCTATACAACAGATGCAACTGCCCGTGACAATCCGTGGTGTGAGAAAGATCTTGGAATTGTTTAATTACTGCAGGAATTTTATCCATGAGTTTGCCAAAGTTGTCAAGCCCATACAATGATTGGTAAAAGGGGATAAACCTGCAACAAAGCCTGTTGACTGGGGACTGGAGCAAGACAACTCCTATACAAAACTGAAAGCAGAGTTAATGTCAGCACCCAGTCGGGATTACCAGATGCTATTAAAGATTTCCACATTTACTGCAACAAAGAGGGAGGTTTTTACTTGGCAGTAGTAACCCATGGCGATAAACAGTGACCTATAGGGTACTACTCAACTGTTGAGGGTCCCGTAGTGAATGGCTTGTCCAGATATATAGCTGCTTTAGACTGTGCCACGTGGGCTGTGAGGGTCAGTGAGCCTATTGTGATGACAGGGAATATAGTCTTGCATACCAAATACACCTTCGTGGAAGTGTTAAATACGGGAAAATTGCACACGGTTTCTAACATGAGAAGGGCATAATGGGAGACTGTTCTTTTGCCATCAACCAAATCTATTACCATTGTACGAGATACCAGGGAAAACCCAACAGAAAGGATATTAGGTGATGGTGAACCACATGTGTGTGGGAATGTGGACAATGCGGTAGAGGAAAGTAGGATAAAGGATGTACCCATGGAAACACCAGATGAGACCCTGTTTATAGATGGCTTGCAGAAATATGTAGACAGTTTGCCATGAATGGGATGGACAGTAGTGAACGCGGAACTATGAGTTGTCCGAGTGGGGATAGTAGAGGGAGGCCTGTCAGCCCAGATGGCAGAGTTAGTGGCCCTCACCCAGGCCTTCTCGGAGGCGACAGGGAAGAGCGTTAACATTTACACTGACAGTAGATGTGCATTCGGGATTGTCCATGATTACATGACCATTTGGGGAAGACAGGGATTTGTCACCACAGGGGGCACCCCTGTCAAGCATGGGGAGATAATAAAGACCTTGTTGGAAACCAGCGAGCTCCCATTGGAGGCTGCAGGGTTGAAGGTCAAGGCCCACCAGACAGAACCAGATAAACAGAATCCCGAGTGGCACATCTTTAAGGGTAAGCAGGCTGCTGACAAAGCTGCTCAATCAACCCAGAGACAGAAGACATCCATCCTTTGTCTGCCACCTTTGTTGAGGATGGCTCCACCATAAGCATCACCCAACTGCACGCTGATACCCCTGAGGGCATTTCCTATCTGGGGCGTGATGCTCTGATAACCAGCATCGGGAAGGAATGGTGGTGGAAGGGATATAGCTCAATTCTGTCACCACTGTGTGATGTGTGCCCAGCACAACCCAGGCAGGCCTATTAAAATTAGAATATGGCACCAGCCATGCTCAAAGGGGCCCTGGGAGCATGTACAGATAGATTTTATGGGATCTCTTCCCCAATCCCATAGGAAGACATATTGCCTTGTGATTATTGACCAATTCACCAGGTGGGTCGAGGCCTACCCTACCCAGAATTGCTCAGCTACCACTGTGACAAGGATTTTAGCTGAGGAGGTGATTCCCAGATTGACTCTGACCAGGGGACCTATTTCATTGGAAGAGTTGTAAAAACCTTATGTCAGTCGATGGGCATTAAACAGAAATTTCACACACCCTACCATCCACAAAGTTCTTGCATGGTGAAGTGAGTGAACAGAACTCTTCAAACCTTCCTTGCTAATGCCATGCAGGACTCTGACAAATGCTTGACTGTGGTCCTACCTGTGATAATCATGCGACTCCAGTCCGCCACAAGCCGGTCGACTGGTTTGACCCCTTAGGAGTTGATGACAGGTTGGGCAATGCAACTGCCCGAGTCCATCATCATGGGGGGTTCCGATGTTGGCCCTCTCCGTGATAGAATACGTCACTATGACGTTGATGATCCTCATCCTCTGCTTTCTTTCAGATTGACTCCTCTCGCGGTCTGCTGACATCATTAGTGTGTGCGCGGTTGTTGCGAACAGACCAAGAGCATGGGCTGTTGCACGCAGGCGGTAAACCTTTGGACCATAGTATAGCTCTGTTTGGTAAGCTCCGGGATGTTTCTGCTTATTTTTGTCTTCGCCCTTTACCTGGTAGCCAATGGGAGGAACACCGAAGGAATTGTGCTACCTAGGTACTGTTCATCGGAGTAGGCAGGGGTTACATGTTAATCCTTACCTCTAAGGGTCCTATATGCACGTGCAGTAAAATAACATCTCGAAATACTAGGTCTGTATTCGAATCCCTGCACACTCTAGTGGGGGGATTCCCTTAAAATCCATTCCGTTTAATAAATCAGAAACAGTGGAATGGTGGTTGGACTAGGACCGATCCTCACAATTATCCATTTTGGGGGGGTGGTTTAGGTCTGACAAGGAATCTCACGAGTCAATCATGCAAAGCCCTGACCAGACCATTTATGCTGCCAATAGTAAGGTCACCTGGGAGACTGCGGGTTATAACATGCACAACTATAAAGGTTGGTTCCAGCCTCAGTACAACCTTTCACATACACCACTGGCTCTGTCCCCCACAAACACCACAGGTGAAGGAACTTCCTTGGGGGCTATTTGTTTTAAATGTAATCGCACGTCAGGGTGGGATGCCGGAACCAGCGAATGTCCCTGTTCCCTGCTCCTTACCTCGTCCGGCTGCCGATTGTTTCTTTCTGGAAGTATTCTGAGCCTTGAGGTTGTCAACATGACAACAAGTAGAACGTTCAAAACCATTTGGACTGCAATTCAGACTGATTACCTGACAACTTATAATGGTACTCATTTTGTCTGTGGTCTCAAAGTATACCCTTGGCTCCCTTCAAATTGGTCCGGATCTTGCTATTTTGCCTATGTGGTCCGTTTTGTTCGCTCTGCCTTCATCCCAACCTACACCTACTTCAACCCAAGCGGTCCATCACTAAGACTAAGTGATTCTTTATGATTGCCTTCCCCATCAATGGGACTGGTAAGGCTGCTAGGGAACGGAGCAATATGGCCTCAACCTTGGAGAGGCTGGCTAATGAGACCTGCAGTGGCTTTGCAGCTGTTAGCACAGCCATCTCTGAGGTGTTGGCTGAGGTCATTGCCTCCCGTACCATTGCGTTGCAGAACCGTTTGGCCTTTGACAATTTGCTAGCAGCACAAGGTGGCACCTGTGCTGTTATTGGCCTCGAGTGCTGCACGTATATTCTGGACACCTCGGACAATATAACTAACCTAGCAGATCACATCCGCCTGGAGGCCAATAAGATCCAGCCTGAAGGGAAACAGTTTCATGATTATAAAAGCTTGCGGCCTTTTTCTGTCCGGGAGCAGCGGGAGACAGAGCGGAGGTGGCATGGAGACCAGGAGGGTGCTGGGAAGATGAGGACTTTGGGCAGCAGCTAAACCCTAGATACTACATGTGTAGTATCTCCCTCCCCCTTCCTCCTCTAACCAAAAGAAAAAGACTCTGTAAGGTAAGGTTTTATTTTTTCTCTTTCCTTTCTTTCAGATATTTAAGTGCATCATTTGGTTTTAGATAGTTGATGTAAAGCCAAGGCTTACAATGGCAGGGGACCTCAGACTCATGGCATGTGCCTGTTGTTTGATGTGGGAGCTCAGGGACGTGTCTGACCTTCCCGACTCTTACACTTGCAAGAAGTGTGTCCAACTGCAGCTCTTGTTTGATCGCATGACGGCTCTGGAGCTGTGGATGGACTCACTGTGGAGCATTCGCGATGCTGAGGAGGTCATGGATAGCACATTTAGTGAACTGGTCACACCGCAGGTTAGAATTGCTGAGGGAGACAGTGAGTGGGTGACCAAAAGGCAGAAAAAGAGTAGGAAGGCAGTGCAGGTGTCCCCTGTGGTCATCTCCCTCCAAAATAGGTCTCCCGTTTTGGATGTTATTGAGGGAAATTGCTCAACAGGGGAGGGCAGCAGTGGCCAAAATCATGCCACAATGGCGGGCACTGCTGTTCAGAAGGATGGGAAAAAGACTCATAGGGCCAAGGGAGGGATTCTACTGTGAGGGGAATAGATAGGCAGTTCTGTGGCCGAAAACAGGACTCCCGGTTGGTATGTTGTCTCCCAGGTACTCGGGTCAGGAATGTCACCGATTGGGGAGGGTGAACAGCCAGTTGTCTTGGTGCATACAGGCATCAGCGATATAAGGAAAAAAACGAGATGAGGTCCTGAAAGCAGAATTCAGGGAGCTAGGAGAGAATTTAAAAAGGAGGACCTCAAAGGTAGTGATCTCGGGATTAATACCAGTGCCACGTGGTAGCCAGCATAGAATTGAAAGAACAGATAGGATGAACACATGGCTTGAGCGATGGTGTAGGAGGGACGGATTCAGATTTGCTGGACATTGGGACCGGTTCTGGGGAAGGTGGGACCAATACAAATTGCATGGTCTACACCTGAACCTGACTGGAATGAATGTCCTTGGGGGAGGTTTTAAATTAATGTGGCAGGAGGCTGAGAACCAGAAGAGAAGACAAGTAGACTGCGAGGTGGAAACAAGCGACTGTAAGAATCATGAAGTTAGCATTAAAAAAGAGAATAGTAGGGAGACAGCAGATGACGCAAGAGAACTGGTGGCTTGAAGTGCATATACTTTAATGCGTGTAGTATAGTGGGTAAGGCAGATGAACTTAGGGCTCGGATTGGTTCCTGGGAGTATGACATTACTGCAATCACAGAGACTTGGTTGAAAGAAAGGCATAATGATTGGCAACTAAATGTTCCAGGATATAGATGCTTAAGACAGGACAGGGGAAGGAAGTAAAAAGGGGGGAGGAGTTGCATTGCTGGTTAGGGATGATATCACGGCTGTGCTAAAAGAGGACACTATGGAGGGCTGAGTAGTGAGGCATTATGGGTGGAACTGAGAAATAAGAAGGGTAGGGCTGTATTACAGGTCTCCCAACAGTGAGTGTGAGGTAGAAGAACAAATAGGTAAATAGATTATGGAAAGGTGTAGAGGCAACAGGATGGTGGTGATGGGAGATTTTAATTTTCCCAATGTTGACTGGGATATACTTAGTGTCAGAGATCTGGATGGGAAGAACCATACAGGAGAGTTTTCTAGAGCAGTATGTTAATAGTCCAATGAGGGAAAGGGCCATATTGGACTGGGTGTTGGGGAATGAGTCAGGCCAGGTGGTAGAAGTTGTGATGAGGATTTCTTTGGGAACAGTGACCACAATTCTGTAAGTTTTAGAATCCTTATAGACAAAGATGAGAGTGGTCCTAAGGGAAGAGTACTAAATGGGCCAAGGCCAATTCCTGAAGAAGGCTCATGCCCGAAACGTTGATTCTCCTGCTCCTTGGATGCTGCCTGACCTGCTGCGCTTTTCCAGCAACACATTTTCAGCCAAGGTCAATTATATCAAAATTAGGCAGGAGCTGGGAAATGTGGATTGGACACAGCTATTTGAAGGGAAGTCCACATTTAATATATAGGAGGCTTTCAAAGATAGGTTAAAGATAGTGCAGGATAGGCATGTCCCGTTGAAGGCAAAGGATAGGAAAGGTAAGATTTGTGTACTGTAGACGACAGGAGAAATCATACGACTAGCCAAAAGGAAAAGGGAAGCATACATAAGGTCTAGGCAGCTAAGAACAGAATGGGTCCTTGAGGAATATCAGGAGAGTAGGACCAGTCTTAAACAAGGAATCAAGCAGGGCTAAAAGGGGTCATGAATTAGCTCTAGCAAGCAGAATTAAGGAGAATCCCAAAGCCTTTTATTCATATATAAGAAGCAAGTGGGTAACTAGAGAAAGGATTGGTCCACTAAAGGATAAAGAAGGAAGGCTGTGTGTCGAACCTGAGAAAATGGGTGAGATTCTGAATGATTACTTTGCATCAATGTTCACTGAGGAGAGGGACATGATGAATGTTGAGATTAGAGATAGAGGTTTGATTACTCTGGATCATGTTGACATAAGTAGGGAAGATGTTTTGGGTAGGATAGAGGTTATTAAGGTGGACAAATCCCCAAGACCGGATGGGATCCCCAGGTTGCTGAGGGAGGCAAGAGGAAATAGCTGGGGCCCTGACAGATATCTTTGTGGCATCCTTAAACACAGGTGAGGTGCCAGAGGACTGGAGGGTTGCTCATGTTGTCCCCCTGTACAAGAAGGGTAGTAGGGATATTCCAGGTAACTACAAACCAGTGAGCCTGACATCAGTGGTGGGAACATTGCTGGAGAAGGTATTGAGGGATAAAATCTATTTATATTTGGAAAAGAATGGGCCTATCAGTGATAGGCAACATGGTTTTGTGCATGGGAGATCGTACCTTACCGACTTAATAGAGTTCTTTGAGGAAGTGACCAAGTTGACAGAAGAAGGAAGGGCTGTAGATGTCATATGCATGGACTTTAGTAAGGCATTTGATAAGGTTCCCCATGGGAAACTAATGGAGAAAGTGAAGTCACATGGTGTGCAGGGTGTTCTAGCTAGGTGGATAAAGAATTGGTTGAGCAACAGGAGACAGAGAGTAGTAGTTGAAGGGAGTTTCTCGAAATGGAGAAGGGTGACCAGTGGTGTTCCGCAGGGATCAGTGCTGGGGCCACTGTTGTTTGTGATATAAATATATGATCTGGGAGAGAGCACTGTTGGTATGATCAGCAAGTTTGCAGATGACATAAAAATTGGTAGAGTAGCAGAAAGCATAAGGGATTGTCAAAGAATACAGGAGAATATAAATAGACTGGAGAGTTGGGTGGAGAAGTGGCAGATGGAGTTCAATCCAGGCAAATGTGAAGTGATGCATTTTGGGAAGTCTAATTCTAGAGTGAATTATACAGTAAACGGAAGAGCCTTGGGAAAGATTGATGAGCAGAGAGATCTGGGAGTTCAGGTCCATTGTACCCTGAAGGTTGCTGTACAGGTGGATATAGTGGTCAAGAAGGCATATGGCATGCTTGCCTTCATTGAACGGGATATTGAGTATAAGAGCTGGCAGGTCATGTTAAAATTGTACAAGGCATTGGTTCAGCCGCATTTAGAAGGTAAGGAAGGTGCTAGCTATGAAGAGAGGTTGAGTAGGTTAGGTTTATTTTCATTAGAAAAAAGGAGATTGAGGAGGGACCTGATTGAGGTCTACAAAATCATGAAGGGTACAGACTGGGTAGGTAGAGATAAGCTTTTTCCCAGGGTGAAGGATTCAGTAACGAGAGGTCACGCTTTCAAGGTGAAAGGTGAAAAGTTTAAGGGGGATACACGCAGCAAGTACTTTATACAGAGGGTGATAAGTGCTTGGAATGCGTTGCCAACTGAGGCAGTAGAAGCAGGCATAGTCGATTCAATTAAGATGCATCTGGACAGATGCATGAGTAAATGGGGAGTGGAGGAATATGATCTTTAGGAATTGGGCAACAGGTGTGGACAGTGGATTTGGATTGGCTCAGGCTTGGAGGGCTGATGGGCCTGTTCCTGGGCTGTATGTTTTCTTTGTTCTTTGTTCTCTTAATCCCCCCGGGGTCGCTAGGATGGCTACAAGGTGGATGTTGGCGCTTGTACCTTTTGCATGCCTTCATCATGTTCATTGTTATTGTCATTGTTTGTTGTGTTGTTCTGGCTGTCCTTAACTCATGCTGTAAAGTTTTGACAGCAAGAATTATGCCTCCACTTTGAGTTGCCTGGGAGTCACCCCCTTTCTGGCCCCACTGATGATTACTGGGTGTAGGTGATCTGTTCGTTATACTCCCGCATGTCTTGGAAGATGAGGGGGGTCTGAAAACAGAAACTAACTGAAGAAGAAATACTTGCAGAAAAAAATGTTGTGGTATGCAATTCCTGGAAACAGATCTCTGCGTGCACATGCGCAGAGCACACCAGCGATCTCTGCGCATATGCGTAGAACACAAGAAACCATCTTTCGTGGGCTTTTTGTTGTGCACATCATCCAGACTATAAAAACTGCTGTACCTGTTGTTCAGGGAGAGACGGCGTGTTTAAGTCCCACTGTTAGAGTCAGAATCACGCTGCCCCTCCTAAAAGCTTTTGATTTAATAAATTTAATTGACTTGCTCCTAAATTTGAGTTTTATTAATTTTGCTGCAACAACACAATACTCCAAGTGCGACCTCACCAACATTCTGTACAACTGCAACATAATTTCCAACTTCTGCTCAATGCCCTGAGTGATCAAGACTAGTATGCCAAAAGCCTTCTTCACTGTCCTGTCTAGTAGAAAAATCTGCTTCAGGGATGAAATAGAAGTGAAGAGAGTTGAAGATTTTCACGTTGACAACGGCTTTTTGAAGATGTGGAGAATGTGGAAAGGCTTGACCCAGCTCATCAAGTTTTGGAAAGTTACAGTGGCATCAGAGCTAAACAGCGATGGCATCTTGTTCTTCACTGCCAAACACTGCATCTTAACCTTGAGCCTTGCTATAAGAAATCCAACAGAGGCAAGTATATCTGTCGCCATTGGTGAACCTTAAGACTGGTGAACTATCCCCTCACCAAATACTTTCAAAAGTGCATACAATAAAATTGTTCCTACTCACAACTGGTTAAAAAAAACCTGTCCACCTCACACATAGTTCTATGGCTTGCTTGTCCTCATGCCTGCCCAATCTGAGTTTGCATTCAGTGCCACTGCTCTTCTGACTTCTCAGCTTCTGTGTTTCCTTCAGATTTGGCTTTGCTTACTTTATACATTCTAATCCTGCACCTTTTGGAAGAGCCCTTTGGCCAATCACAAGAGCATCACCCAGAAGCTTGGCCAGTTTCTGAATGGTTCATTTAGGTTATGTTAGAAAACTGGCATTTTTAACCACTATCATTCCCAGCGCATCATACAGACAAAATTAACTGTATTGTGCCTCCAAATGCTGTATACTACATCTAATGCCGATTAGGTCTGTGCCCATTCTGAGCTGTTTGATGAAAACATATTGTCAAACAACTCACAGATGAATTAGGAGAAAGTGAGGACTGCAGATGCTGGAGATCAGAGCTGAAAAATGTGTTGCTGGAAAAGTGCAGCAGGTCAGGCAGCATTTCCTGAAGAAGGGCTTATGCCCGAAACGTCGATTCTCCTGCTCCTTGGATGCTGCCTGACCTGCTGCGCTTTTCCAGCAACACATTTTTCAACTCACAGATTAATGTTGAGTTATTCATAGTGTTGCCTGACCTCATCCTTTGCTTCAATGGTCTTAGCCTCTTGAACACTCTCCTTTTACTGCAAATTTGTGTTTGCTCTGGGGCAACTGTTTTCCATACTGGTATTCACACTGTAAAAACCACATCTTATTATTTTTGAATTGTGGATTGAAAATGGGGAAAAAATGGAACTTGCTTTAGAAAAAGGAAATAAATAGAATCTAAAAAGTTTGTATGAAACTTAGAAAAAACAGGTGAAGCTAACTGATGCACATGAGATCATTTTGCTTTTTTGATTCAGTGAGTCCAGACAAATTAGGGGTTCAGGAGGACTCTGCAAAGTCCACCAAACTTGAACATGTAGCCTGTGAGTTAAACCCAAACAGAAACTTCCAACATCTCCTTGTCCCTTTTCTCGGTAGACTGTACTTTCTCACTTTCTGTTGAAAAAGCAGGAAAAATTACATTCAGGGACACTAATAAAAGGAATTCTAAAACATAAAGGTAAAGGAAAAATTTCAGGTCAAACCAATCAATCAGTGATCAGTGCTTTGCAAACAAAGAAAAATAAAGAAGACTGTGAAAATAGCTCATTCTACTACTTTGGTGGTCTTGAGTTATGATGCAGAACCATTTTCTCACCATGTATATTTTTTCCCCATCCACAGTATTTATGTCAAGTTTTCTGTCTTTTGTATTATTTATATATGAGTGTGTATTTAGAGAAGAGAAAGGTACAGTTTTAGCTTAATAGCGTAAAATCCATCATCTCCATCTTTTTAAAAGTTTCAGCTTATAATAAATAGTTCATTTTCCTGTTGATGACTAAACTTGGTGGGGACTACATCTGAATTCTGATTGCAGTCAGCCAGATAAATTGATTTTGTGGTTTAATTTGATTTGTATGCATTTGCCATGAGTGTGGAATAGTAGAGCTTGATTATCAGTTCATTCATCCTAGTTGAGTCATCACACTCTTTGCTGGGACATTTTGGGATTTTGTTAGTTTGAAAAACCTTCAGTCCTCATTCCAATGGTTTCACAAGGTATTTCCAGTTTCAGATTTGTGTTTTCTCTTGTTGTGTTGTTTCACATCTTCTTTGAGATCTGAGTCATGAATCCCTTTGCGCTGGTGATCACTCTGCTTTTCTGCAGAATTCTATCTATTCTGATGCAGCTGTTTCCCACACTGGCAATGACAGCCGAAATAGGATATGGAAACACTTGCCCAGTTGTGGAAACAACCCTCATCTGTAAACCCCATCCACCAGGTTGACTCTTAACTGTCCTCAAAAAATAGACAATAGACAATAGGTGCAGGAGTAGGCCATTCAGCCCTTCGAGCCTGCACCACCATTCAATATGATCATGGCTGATCATTCCTAATCAGTATCCTCTTCCTGCCTTATCTCCATAACCCTTGATTCCACTATCTTTGAGAGCTCTATCCAACTCTTTCTTAAATGAATCCAGAGACTGGACCTCTACTGCCCTTTGGGGCAGAGCATTCCACACAGCCACCGCTCTCTGGGTGAAGAAGTTTCTCCTCATCTCTGTCCTAAATGGTCTACCCCGTATTTTTAAGCTGTGTCCTCTGGTTTGGCACTCACCCATCAGCGGAAACATGTTTCCTGCTGCCAGAGTGTCCAATCCTTTCATAATCTTATATGTTTCAATCAGATCCCCTCTCCGTCTTCTAAACTCAAGGGTATACAAGCCCAGTCGCTTCAGTCTTTCAGTGTAAGGTAATCCCGCCATTCCAGGAATTGACCTCGTGAACATACGCTGCACTCCCTCAATAGCCAGAATGTCTTTCCTCAAATTTGGAGACCAGAACTGCACACTGTACTCCAGGTGTGGTCTCACCAGGGCCCTGTACAGCTGCAGAAGCACCTCTTTGCTTCTATACTCAATTCCTCTTGTTATGAAGGCCAGCATGCTATTAGCCTTCTTCACCACCTACTTACCTGCATGCTTGCTTTCATTGACTGGTGTACAAGAATACCCAGATCTCTCTGTACTGCCCCTTTACCTAAATTGATTCCATTTAGGTAGTAATCCGCCTTCCTGTTCTTGCCACCAAAGTGGATAACCATACATTTATCCACATTAAACTGCATCTGCCATGCATCTGCCCACTCACCTAACTTGTCCAGGTCACCCTGTAATCTCCTAACATCCTCATCACATTTCACCCTGCCACCCAGCTTTGTATCATCAGCAAATTTGCTAATGTTATTGCTGATACCACCTTCTATATCATTAACATATATTGTAAAAAGCTGCGGTCCCAGCACAGATCCCTGCGGTACCCCACTGGTCACTGCCTGCCATTCCGAAATGGAGCCGTTTATCACTACCCTTTGTTTCCTATCAGCCAACCAATTTCTAATCCAAACTAGTACTTGCCCCCAATACCATGCGCCCTAATTTTACTCACTAACCTCCTGTGTGGGACTTTATCAAAAGCTTTCTGAAAGTCCAGGTACATTACATCTACTGGATCTCCCTTGTCCATCTTCAGAGTTACATCCTCAAAAAATTCAAGAAGATTAGTCAAGCATGATTTCCCCTTCATAAATCCATGCTGACTCTATCCTATCCTGTTCCTACTATCCAGATGTGCCGTAATTTCAACAACACAGTTGTAACAATTATAAGAAAGTCTATTACAGAAGACAGCTCACTGTTACCTTCTGAAGGCCAACTAGAAATGAGCAATAAATACTGGAGCAGTCAGCGGTGTCTACGTCCCATGAGTGAATAAAAAAAAAATTAGTGCACGTGAATTTTAATACCCTGACTGAAAGGTTCACCATCATCTTCTCAAAGATAATTGGGGATGAGCAGTAACTGCTAGCCAATCTTGTGGCATCCACATTCTTGAAACAAAGAAAAGAAGGATATGAAATGCTCCCTTTTCACCCTGATTACAGAGTGGATCTGGGTCAGTATCTCCAAATACTCAGCAGGTTCATGTGCAAAGAACAGTGTTTTCTGAAACCATTCATCACCCCCCTTGTCTACAAGAAATGTTTTGATCTCACACCAAACTTGTGTATATCAAATTCCTTCAACTGAAACTGTTTGCTAGTCATGTTGATCTCAAAGAAGATGTGAAACAACACAACAAGGGAAACACAAATCTGATACTAGAAATCGCTTGTGCACCCACTGTCAGGGTCTCCTGTTACGATATTGTCACCAGAGATTTCAATCAATGCATCATAAATAATGCCTGGCTAACAATGAAAAGTTTTCAAGGCAAGAATTCAACTTTCCTATTTTGATTCATTTAATGCAAGATTAGGCACATGGTGCATTGTAACATCCCATGACATGCTGAGACTGAGAAATATACACAAATATGTAGTAATATGTCAAAGAAAGGTGTTGCTTTCAAGTGAAAGTTAGCAGCATCATAAAGAACCAAATTGAAAGAATACACACTGCCAGGGAGAAACAAAGCTTCTGGAATAAAATCCAGATGTCTTCATTATGCACCATTTTCTTTCTCTTTCATATTACTTCTATTGTCATAACATTGCCCAAGTCAGGTTTCAAGAAGCAATATCTCTTCTAACTGGTGCAGGATAGGGTCTGTCATACCACAGACAGTGTCCCCTCTAATGGCAAAAATCTGAAGAAATGTGCTGATATGCATCCAGGATCCCAATTATCCTGTGTCTGCAACTATGCCCACAAAGCAGATCACAGTTTTTGTTCAACATGGCCTACATCTGGTACATAGACTAAAATATTTGAAAAGTGATTGGCATCATGAGCAGAGATTACAATGGTTTTCCTTGATACTGTCAGCTACGCACTGAATCAGTTCATTCAGTATATCTTTCCAAAGGTAGTGTACACGTGCCCCATGATCTTTTATCTTACACATAATGTTCATCCATAACTGGATGAAATATAGTAATTACCTCTATTCTAAGAACATCAACACTTTCCCATTACTAGAAGTGTGCAAGGTTTGATTTGTTTCCCAAAAGGCCAGACTTTGCATGCCAAAACCTCTTGCTTAACCAATCGATCATTCAAAGATTGGCTGCCAATACTTTATTTCTTGTTTAACAATCATTTTCTTCATCAACCGTGAACTTTTTTTACATTTGCAGCTCAAGTTCTTTCCATTTCTAGAAATACTCTAAATGTTCTCTGCTTTGCTCATGTGCTGCTAGAATTACAGGCATTTTTTTTTTCCAATACTTCGATCTTTATTGGAAAAGAGACACGCTACTGATAAGCAGCTTGCAACAGAAGTAAAATACAAGTCCTGTAACATGGTAGACTATAGCCACTGATGATGCATTTCTTCACTATTGGCAAGTGCATTTGTAATGATTTGTTGAGGATTTTCTTTGATTATATTCTCTAGAGAAGTTGAATTGCTGAACTTGTTCTGATCCATGTTCCACCAACTTCAGTCACACCTGATTACTGTGTCTAGGCCAATTAGCATAATTCAAACTGGTCACATTAGTTTCAAATTTGGATCCTAGTGGACATCTTCATTTGGTTCACCTTCGACAGTCAGATATTCCTCAAGCTCTACTTCAGTGTTTCAGGCTGAAGGCAAAACACATTGTCTCAGTTTTAGTCTGAGGTTCATCCTTTCAGCTACAGCAACTTTCAACCTCTTGATGTTGTTGACAGATACTTCCAAAATGAATCTCCATGTCTTGCTTGTTCTTTTTCCTTTTTAACTCTCTGTTCATAGTATTGTGCCAAGACAACTTGTTTCTATCTCTAAACAAACCCTCTGAAGAAGGGTCACTGGATCCAAACATGCTTCTCTCTCCACAGACCCACTGAGTTTTCCCAGCAATTTCTATTTCTATTCCTTGTTTCTATCTCTGTCTGGCATGAGTTTACCCTGGATTTGGTCAGACCACAGGAAGCCAAAGATCACGGCTAATACACTCTTACCATTCTTTATCCCGGGCTCCTTAGAAAATACTTTCATTTTTCCTGATGAAGGGCTCTTGCCTGAAACGTCGACTCTCCTGCTCCTCAGCTGCTGCCTGACCTGCTGTGCTTTTCCAGCACCACACTCTCAATTCTGATCTCTAGCATCTGCAGTCTTCACTTTCTCCTACTTTCATTTTTCTGCCAATTCCACCATTTATTAATTCTCAGATCTCCATTTTAAAGCCTGTGAGCCAATGAGGAATCAGAACAAATGGTGCAACAAAGCATGAATATTCACCAAGCAGAAAGATCAGACCACAGGATGTTCATGAGATTAAGGAAGTGGGGAAATGATTGAATAAATCTGTGAACATGCACTAGCCAGGGGGGGCAAGGACAGAACAGAAATTGGATAGTCTGTCAGTATGTACATGCGCTATGTGTTTGGGAGGCTGTGAGCATGCATTGGAGGGGGGGTGGTGCACGAGAGGACGCTGGTGGTTGGGAGAGGCATGGAAAGAACTGTGCCTGCCTCTGTTGTCTAGTACAAAATTCCAGGCCAGAGGTCTGTCAGCAAAGGAGGGGGATGAGGAAGGAAGGAAGATGTGAAACTGCATAATGCCCTATCCCCAAGTAAACAGTTAAATTGTTCATGCTCTGTCACAACTGGTACCTGTGGTGCAGCTCATAATAAAGTTGTAAGTCTCTCATAGTTTTGTGCAATGGGGGTCAGTGCCATGGTTACGCAGCTGGCTGAACCACAAATCTTGCCATTCTAGGCAACCACCTCAATCAATGTGCCAGCCCTGAAAACCAACCACCAGGCAATTATTAAATCACATATTCCACTGATTTATTACAACTTTTTTTAAAAATTGAAGGTCAATTGTCATGAGGTTTCTGCTATTTGTCCTCTAGAAGAGCTGTGCAAGTCCTGGAAATATTATAAACCCATTCAGTGGGATTCCCAAACTGGGAATTCTGGTTGGAAGCAAACATTGCTGCAACATCAGGCCCGAAAATTTTCCAGGTCTGTGCCTCTACACATCATACCAAAGAGTTCATTTGCCTTTTTTTATGGTCTCACTTGTTGACATGGTCACTTAAGTGGCCTGGATGTCTCGCCAGAGCTGAGCTGCAATATTTAAAAGGTAAATCATTATGAAAAATAGCTTTTATAGAAAGATAACTTTCAAATAAAAATGATGTATTTTTTACAGGGAAACTGCTAAGGAAGTAGGGACACATGCTAAATTAGATGTACCAATCCTTAATTTTCCCTCTGTGCACTGCGTAAGTTCAAAACCTTGTGCACTTCTTTGTTTTGAATACTTTGGGGTATATCAACCATTTCTTATTCTGCACATGGGATGAATCAGTTGCTGGCTGTGCATAAACCATGTACATCCAACCCCTTCTTGATGCATTTGTTCTAAGTATCCTTTTTAACAAAATCATATTTCTTATTGTTATTGAATAGGGCACTTCATTACAAGAACAGGGTTTCAGATGGCAATGTACTGAAACGAACATGAAATACCACTGCCGGTGGGAACAAGCACATGTGTTCCTTGGAATATTGGATTTAGGAGCAGGAGTAGACCATTAGGCCCTTTGAACCAGGCAATCGTTAGATCACATATTCCACTGATTTATTACAACTTTTTTTAAAATTGAAGGTGAATTGTCATGAGTTTTCTCCTATTTGTCCTCTAGAAGAGCTGTGCAAGTCCTGGAAATATTGTAAACCCATTCAGTGGGATTCCCAAACTGGGATTTCTGGTTGGAAGCAAACATTGCTGCAACATCAGGCCCGAAAATTTTCCAGGTCTGTGCCTCTACACATCATACCAAAGAGTTCATTTGCCTTTTGTTATGGTCTCACTTGTTGACGTGGTCACTTAAGTAGCCTGGATGCCTCACCAGAGCTGTGCTGCAATATTTAAAAGGTAAATCATTATGAAAAATAGCTTTCGATATGTTCGTGGCTGATCAGATTGCGCACTTGACACCAGCTTCCTGTCTGCCCCCACTCCTTTGTTGCATGGTTTCATGGTCACCACTATGACTTTGGGTTCAATGCAGATTGGTCAAGGAGAAGGCAAGGACTAGAGTCTCAACTCCTCATTGCCCTCAGTATTTCTTTCAATAAATGCAAAGGTGCAGGGAGTGACTGCATTTGACATCAAGACTGCATTGACCAATTGCAGCAAAAAGATGTTCTAGCAAATGTCCACTTTAATGAAAACTGGGGAAAAAGAAAACTCACCAACTTCACTTCAAATGATTCTGTACCTTGTCCTAGACTTTTCTGACCCACCCACTGATACAGGTAAATCAACACAAAGGCTTGGGGAAGAGTGAGAAAGGTAAGAGAAAAAGTGTACAGTAAATACTATAAAACGAATCTAGATAACTCATTTGAGAACATATGTCAATATTAATCAATGTTTATGACAGGGATAAGCTGTGCAGAGGAAACCAGAAAGACCTGCCTAAAACCCATACTGGCATCAAACTTTGTAAATATTCTGGTGGAAAACTTAACCATAGAGTCAAAGAGCAATACAGCTCAGAAACAGAGCCTTTGGCCCAACTCATCCATATCGACCAGGTTTTCTAAATTGAACTAGTCCCATTTGCCAGCATTTGGCCCAAACCCTTCCTATTCATGTACCCATCCAGATGCCTTTAGATGTTGTAATTGTACCAGCCACCACCACTTCTTCTGGCAGGTCATTCCATACACACACCGCCCTCTCCATGAAAATGTTTCTCCTCAGATCCCTTTTAAATATTTCCCCTTAAATCTATGCCATCTGGTTTTGGACTTGCCTGCCTGGGAAAAGACCTTGGAGAAAGTGAGGACTGCAGATGCTGGAGATCAGAGCTGACACCCTCCTTCGACTGACTGAACTAGTCCTCACTCTGAACAACTCTTTCCAATCCTCCCACTTCCTCCAAACCAAAGGAGTAGCCATGGGCACCCGCATAGGCTCCAACTATGCCTGCCTCTTCGTCGGATATGTGGAACAGTCCATCTTCCGTAGCTACACTGGCACCACCCCCCACCTTTTCCTCTGCTACATCGATAACGTATCGGCGCTACCTCGTGCTCCCATGAGGAGGTTGAACAGTTCATCCACTTCACTAACACCTTCTACCCCGACCTCAAATTTACCTGGACTGTCTCAGACTCCTCCCTCCCCTTCCTAGACCTCTCCATTTCTATCTCGGGCGACCGACTCAACACGGACATTTACTATAAACCGACCGACTCCCACAGCTACCTAGATTACATCTCCTCCCGCCCTGCTCCCTGTAAAAACGCCATCCCATATTCCCAATTCCTTCGCCTCCGCCACATCTGCTCCCAGGAGGACCAATTCCAATGCTGAACAACCCAGATGGCCTCCTTCTTCAAAGACCGCAATTTCCCCTCAGATGTGGTTGACGATGCTCTCCACCGCATCTCCTCCACTTCCCGCTCCTCCGCCCTTGAACCCCACCCCTCCAATCGCCACCAGGACAGAACCCCACTGGTCCTCACCTACCACCCCACCAACCTCGAGATATACTGTATCATCCTTTGTCATTTCTGCCACCTCCAAACAGACCCCACCACCAAGAATATATTTCTCTCCCCTCCCCTATCAACAGTCCGGAAAGACCACTCCCTCCGTGCCTCCCTCGTCAGGTCCACACCCCCCACCAACCCAACCTCCACTCCTGGCACCTTCCCCTGCAACCGCAAGAAATGCAAAACTTGCGCCCACACCTCCCCTCTTACTTCCCTCCAAGGCCCCATGGGATCCTTCCAAATCCGTCACAAATTCACCTGCACCTCCACAACATCATTTACTGCATCTGCTGCACCCGATGTGGCCTCCTCTACATTGGGGAGACGTTGCGGAACGTTGCGGAACGTTTCAGAGAACACCTCTGGGACACCCGGACCAACTAACCCAACCACCCCGTGGCTCAACACTTTAACTCCCCCTCCCACTCCACCAAGGACATGTAGGTCCTTGGCCTCCTCCATTGCCAGACCATGACAACACGATGCCTGGAGGAAGAGCGCCTCATCTTCCGCCTAGGAACCCTCCAACCACAAAGGATGAATGCAGATTTCTTCAGCTTCCTCATTTCCCCTCCCCCCACCTTATCTAAGTCCCAACCCTCAGACTCAGCACCGCCTTCCTGACCTGCAATCTTCTCCCCAACCTCTCTGCCCCCCCATCCCCTCTCCAGCCTATCACCCTCACCTTAACCTCCTTCCACCTATCACATTCCCAATGCCCCTCCCCCAAGTCCGTCCTCCCTACCTTTTATCGTAGCCTGCTTGGCACACCTTCCTCATTCCTGAAGAAGGGCTTATGCCCAAAACGTCGATTCTCCTGCTCCTTGGATGCTGCCTGACCTGCTGTGCTTTTCCAGCTCTGGGAAAAGACCTTGGCTGGTCACCATATCCATGCCCCTCTTGATTTTATAAACCTCTATGATGTCCATGTGTAAACAGAGGGTGGTTGGTGATGGGATACTGGCCTCTGTGGAGTTCTTTCTGCCCATTTAGCTGAATCCCTGTAGATTCCAAGGAAATGTTTAAAGACAAGTAGAGAAGAGCTGTGTTCATATCTCACAAAGGGTCACTGAACTCAAAATCTTAACTCTGTGTCTCTCTCCATAGATGCTGCCAAACCTGCTGAATTTCTCCAGAAATGCCTGTTTTTGTTTCAAATTTCTAGCATTTGTTTTTTTTTAATTTTAATTAGATCTTTCAGTGATCTGACCGATGTTTATTTTTATTATTATACTTTCTGATTTTATTTTCTGGCCAACATTTATCACTCAATTAACATTATTAAAGCAGATTATCCCCTCATTTAACTCATTGCAATTGTTTTGCATAGATTAGCTGCAGTGTTTCCAAAATTACAACATTCACTTCACTTCAAAAAGTTATACATTATCTTTGAATTGCTTTGGGAGATCCTGAAGTCATGAATTGACTAATTCAGATTACAAGCGTGAGCACACCAATATTTTCTCAGTTAACAGATAAATAACCATTTATTTCCTTTACCTAATGGTTAAAAAGGAAACATGAATTATTAACTTATAGCCTCATAACTCAAACTCTGTCCCTTTTAAAAGTTCCCAGACAGATATAAACTGACACACCAAAAGACAAGACACAAATATTATATTTGGAGAGAAGCACAGTTCTGGCTGCAGTCTAGATCAATACGTTGATGAATTATTTTCTTTTGGTTCTTTTTGCGTCCTTACAATTCCTTGTGACTCTTTGCTGAAGGCAGGAATTTGTGGATACACCAATTTTCAGTCTTTCATTCACGGTTTGAGTGTTCACCCTCACAGCTTTTCTCCTTTCCTTTCAACTGGGGATTTGCAGAGAAAAGCTTTCAGAGGAAAGCTGAAGGTTAATAGCTAGCTGCTAGGGATTTTCTTTTAGTTGCCCACACACAGGGTGAGAAAGTCAGATATGTTCTTTTTGTAGAATGGAAGTTTCTGCTGAATTTTCCACATATAAAGCTGTAACCACTTGCCAGGAAACAATCCATTATTGTTCGAGAAGTCACAGAGCTTATTACTTTGCTGAGCTCTTCTGATGTCATGACAAGTAGTGTTATTTTGTCTAGAGCAGGTCGGCCATGTTTAAAGGACTTTGATGGTTTGTGAATGCAACTGCTTTGCTCCCTTTTCATTTTGTTTGCATGCTGGATCCCTCTACTTAGAAGACATCTTACTCCATGTGACCCAAGATCTTCAGGTTAAGAAATCGCCTGTCCAGTCACACCATCGTTGAAACATGACGCCCTGAATTGACTTCATCCTCGCATTGAAAGGTAGTAGCAATAATGACGGTATATTCCGTGCAAGTGCGATGTGTTTCGTCTTCAATTAGCCTTTCAAAGTATTGCAATTCCAGTGGTATTAACCTGAAGCCATTAAATC
This sequence comes from Chiloscyllium punctatum, assembly GCF_047496795.1. NCBI lineage: Eukaryota > Metazoa > Chordata > Chondrichthyes > Orectolobiformes > Hemiscylliidae > Chiloscyllium > Chiloscyllium punctatum. Next base: position 107,098,615 of record NC_092751.1, read on the forward strand.
TGATGCCACCAGACACAAAAGCAATGAAATAAAACAGAACATTAATGTCTATATGTCCTTTGCTCTTCCCGCTTCCAACATTGAGGAGCACTGCATGGTCCAGTTTCCTCCCTATGTTCCCTCTGCCTCTGAGCTCTCATGGTGCTACCAATCTGTCCCATCTCTCCCTCCCTTAGTCAACAGAACGTCCTCTTCAGCACATTCTATCTCCTTGCCCCCTACCTGATTGCAATCTCACTGATCCATAGATCAGGCATTGATGCTGCTATGCTGACAGGGTGACTGCAGGGGAGGATAAACGTGAACATGGTTGTCATCCAGTTCACTTTAATATTCTAAGGGTGTTGAGTTACTCAGCCAATTGTGCTCAGTTTTAATTCCACACACTCAAAAAGATTACTGTCCTACTTGAAGAGATTGCACTTCCACAGTGACTGAGTTGAGATTACAAAAATGGTACGCATTCAATTCTGAACTCACTCTATCACTTTCTATGCTCCCGATTACTCTCCAACAGCACCCCAACGCCAGCCTCATCCACCCAATATAACCATTCTTCCTCTCTCTCTTACCCTCTATCATCACTCCATTATCTTTAACCCATAACAATCATGCTTCCCTCTGAGCTTACACTTAAATTAGATTACTTACAGTGTGGAAACAGGCCCTTCGGCCCAACAAGTCCATGCCGACCCGCCGAAGCACAACCCACTCAGACCCATTCCCCTACATTTACCCCTGCCCCTAACACTACAGGCAATTGAGCATGGCCAATTCACCTAAACTGCACATTTTTGGACTGTGGGAGGAAACCAGAGCACCTGGGGGAAACCCATGCAGACACGGGGAGAATATGCAAACTCCACACGGTCAGTCGCCTGAGGCGGGAATTGAACCCGGGTCTCTGGCGCTGTGAGGCAGCAGTGCTAACCACTGTGCCAACGTGCCGCCCACATAGCTGATCATCCGACTCAGTAGTCTGTTCCCATTTTCTCCACATACTTTTTGATCACTTTGGCTCGCAAAACTATACCTAAGCTTTACTTGAAAATGTTTAATGTTTTGATGTCAAACACTTTCTATACCAGGATTTCCACAGGCCTCACCACTCTGTAGCTGAAGTCATTTCTCATAACCACAGTTCACAATGGCCTATCTCACACCCTTAGACTGTGACCCCTGGTTCTGGGCTCCCTGGTCATCAGGAACATCACTGTTGCATTTACCACGTCTAGTCCTGTTAGGCTTTTATAAGTTTCTATGAGATTCCCCATTCCTGACCTAATTCTTCTAGAGTCCAGTGACATTAACTTATGTCAGTCCTGCTATCCCAAGAGTCAGGTTGGTAAATCTTGATTGTACTTCCCCTCACCTCCCTGCACCCCCCCCCCCCCCACCCCCACCCCACAATTCCTAGAACATCCTTCCTTAGACCAAAACTGCACACAATATTTCAGGTTTGGTATCACCAAAACTCTGTCAATTGCAGCAAGACATCCCTACTCCTGTGCTTGAAAAGGAGTAGAGCAATGAAGGCAAACAGACTATTTCCTTTCTCAGCTCTTGCTAGATTTGCATGCTCACTTTCAGTGACTAGTGTAGAAAGACAGGGAGAAAAAGAATGAGGACTGCTGGAGATCAGAGTCTGGAGTGGGGTGCTGGAAAAGCACAGTAAGTCAGGCAGCATCCGAGAAACAGGGGAATAAACGTTTCGGGCAAGAGCCCTTCATCGGTGTAGGAGGACACCCAGGTCTCATTGCCTTTCCCTATCTATCACAATTCAAATAATAATCTGCCTTCCTGTTCTTACTACCAAAATTGATAATGTCACATTTATCCACATTATACTTCATCTACAATGCATTTGCCCACTTACTCAACTTGTCCAATCACATTGAAGCATCTCTACATCCTCCTCCCAATACACCCCCCCTAGCTAGTTTTGCATTGTCTGCAAACTTGGAAACATTATATTTCCTTCATCTAAACCATAAATATATATTGCAAATAGCTGGGGTCCATGTATTGATCTCTGCAGAATCTCACTATCTTTAGCTCGGAATGGACCTATTTATTCATATGCTTTGTTTTCGGTCAGCTAGCCAGTTTTACATTCATTACCCCAGTTCCAGTTGCTTTAAATATACATTCAATCTCATATAGGAACTTACTGAAAGCCTTCTGAAAGTCCAAGTAAACCACACCCACTGGCTCACCTTCATCAACTCTACTAGCTACATTCTCGAAAAATTCAAGTAGATTGGTCAAGCGTGAAAAGGTGAGCTGAAGAGATATCAGAAAGGATCGATGAGGACAATACTGTTGATGTGGGTACATAGATTTCCGGAAGTCATTTGATACAGTGCCACGTTACAGATTTGGGAGGAAAGTTCTAGATCATGATATAAAAGTAGCAATGTGGATTCAAAATTGACTGAGTGATTGGAAACAGGGAGTAATGGGCTGGAGAAGACTTGTAGTGAAGTTCCCCAGTGTTGATATTGGCATCTTTGTTTTTCCCGATATATAACGATCTGGATCTTGCTATTCCAGGGACAATTTCAAAGTTTCCAGATGACACAAAATTTGGAGGAATTGAAAACTATGAAGAGGACAGTGTGAAACTCCAAAAGGACATTGATAAGTTGGTGGAGAGATAGCAGATGTTGTTTAATGTAGAGAAGTTTGAGGTGATGCACTTTAGTTGGAAGAACATTTGAAGACAATATAAAATAGGGGGTATAATTCTACCTGGGTGTACATGTGCACAGATCATTGAAAGGGACAGGATAACTGAAGTGTAGAATATAAACCTGTATATTTGTTAGATATGTATTATGTACAGATCGTGTATTATTTTCTTTAGTTAACAAAAGTCGGTGTATCCCCTCTCTAGAATCCTTCTTCCTTTTGATTGAGTCATGAACTTCTTTCTTAAATGTCTGCCATTGTTCATCAACCATCTTCCGTGCTAACTGCCTATCCCAGAACACACCATACCCTCTTTCCTTTGTAATTATCTTTAAGATTTTTCAGACTCAAACTGAATGCTAAATTCTACCATGATATGGTCACTCCTTCCGAGAACATCTTTTGCTCCAAGATCACTTATTAAATTGGCCTCATTATACATTATACTGGATTAGTGGTGCTGGAAGAGCACAGCAGTTCAGGCAGCATCCAACGAGCAGCGAAATCAACGTTTCGGGCAAAAGCCCTTCATCAGGAATAAAGGCAGTGAGCCTGAAGCGTGGAGAGATAAGCTAGAGGAGGGTGGGGGTGGGGAGAGAGTAGCATAGAGTACAATGGGTGAGTGGAGGAGGAGATGACTTCAACCCCAGGGCATCAATGTGGACTTCAACAGCTTCCTCATTTCCCCTTCCCCCACCTCATCCTAGTTTCAAACTTCCAGCTCAGTAACTGTCTCCTTGACTTGTCCGGACTTGTCCGACCTGCCTATCTTCTTTTCCACCTATCCACTCCACCCTCTCCTCCTTGACCTATCACCTTCATCTCCTCCCCCACTCACCCATTGTACTCTATGCTACTCTCTCCCCACCCCCACCCTCCTCTAGCTTATCTCTCCACGTTTCAGGCTCACTGCCTTTATTCCTGATGAAGGGCTTTTGCCAGAAACGTCGATTTCGCTGCTCGTTGGATGCTGCCTGAACTGCTGTGCTCTTCCAGCACCACTAATCCAGTATTTGGTTTTCAGCATCTGCAGTCATTGTTTTTACCTCATTATACATTACCAGATCCAAAATAGCCTGACATTTTGATTGATCCACAACATATTGTTTGAAGAAACTGCTCTGATAATGAAAGTTGCCAGTGATTAATGTACTCCCCTTTTCACCTACTCTCTTTACCTCCAAACTTATTCTCTGTACTACAGTATAGCTACCATCAGGGGGCCTATAATCTATAGCCAGTAGTCTTTTGTTTGCTTTACATTTCTTATCGCCTTCCATGTGGACTCTACATTTTCTGCTCCAAGTTATTTTCTTGCTACTGCACTCTTTCCATTTCGCACTAACAAAGCTACCCTATTACCCTTTCTTTTCTTTCTGCCCTTTTAAATAGTCACATACCTCTGAATATTTAGTTCCCAGCTTTTATCTCCATACTGGCTAAAAATCATTAACTTCTGGTTGCGCCAATAATTCTTTTATTTTTACTTAAATACCACATGCATTTAAGTAAGAAACAATTCATTTAGGCTTTTTACTGTGATTGCTCTCTTTGCTGTTTTATTTAATGTTTGTACACCCTGTCTTCTCCTATCCCATTCTGGACATTTTAGTTAAGTAGCTGCCCTGCTATATCTCCTTGCTATGTAAGTCTGCATATCTCCTCTACAGTATACCCCTCACCTTTAGTTTACAGCCCTCTCTGCAGGCTTAGTTATTTGATTTAGAGAACACTGGTCCTTCTATGGTCCAAGAGAAGTATGTCCCAACAAATCAGCTCCCTTGTACCCCAGTACAGATGCCAGTGCCTCATGATCTGAAACTCAGTCTTCCTATATCAACATTTGAGAAATATATATAACTCTTTATCTTTATTTATCTTGTGCCAATTGCCATAGCTCAGAAAGTACTCCTGAAATGATTACCTTGGACATTCCACATTTTAACCTAGCTCCTAACTGCTCAATTCTTTCAAATGAACTTCCTGTGTAGTCCTATCAATGTCGTCGGTACTAACATGGATGATGACAACCGGATCTGTCCTGCCCCACTACTCTTTGGGCAATTTGGGATGGGTAATAAATGCTGGCCTAGCCAGAGACACCCATTTCCCATGTGCGAATAAAACAATCTGGGGCTCAAGCTTCTGCTGACACAAATAACAAATCCCCACTCATGCATGCACATAAAATTCAATCACTTGTGTCTCACCTCAAGGTACCTCTACAATTCCACATTTTTATCAAAGATCAAAATATTAATTGATTGGTTTTTAGTATATTTTAGTTTATTCAGAGATTTGGTTTTGCTGGCTGAGCTTTCTCATTCAACCCTAAATGCCCCAGAGAAGGTGGTGAGTAGCCTTTTTGAACCACTGCAGTCCATTTAGTGTAGGTTCTTCTATAGTGCTGTTACAGAGCAAGTTCCAGGATTTTGACCCTCTGACAGTGACAGAATGATGATATATTTTCAACTCAGATGGGTCATGGCTTTGAAAGGTGCTGTCTAAGGAACTTCAGTGAATATCTGCAATGCATCCTGTTAATGACTACTGCTACTGAGTGTGGTAGAGAGAGAGAGAGTGCACATTTCAGGATTTGGCATCAAATCAAGTTAGCTGCTTTGTCCTGGATGGTATCAAGCTCCTTAAGTGTTGTGAAACTGCTTTTATGTGGGACAAGTGAGGAGTGTTCTTTTAGTGCTTTGGAGATGAGCCTTTTCAAAAAGGAATTAGTTACAGTCCAAGATGGCAGCGGAATACGATTCCTCAGCTGGAGCTTGTCTGCTCCATCGGTTTCTTTTCTCTTTTGGGTTTTTTGCTCCTTATTTCTTCACGGCGATGCCCTAAATTCTCAGCCTCAGCATGGACTCAGACTCCCAGCCTCAGTGCAGATCTGGCGTAGTGATCTCTCTGCTCATCAGAGTGGCCTCTCAGCCCAGCATGGCGGTCGCCTGACCCAGCATGGCAGGCTCTCAGTGGTCTAGTGTGGCAGTCCTTAGCCCTGGCATGGACTCTGCATGGACCTCTGGCCTCAAGATTATTCCAGAGCAGTTTCCCAGTCTTGCAAGGCTTGAGGTAAAGCCCATCATGGTCTGGAGTCTAGGCCCAGTGCAGATTAGAGACTAGGTGCTGCCATGGGTTGGAAGGACAGTTCTTGCTGAATTTTTATTTCTTTGTTCTTATACATTTTTTTTGTCCTAAGGATTTGTATTTAAGAATCTTACCTAGGTACCTTTGTATCGAATGTGGTGCTGTAATTGGTGATTTGTAAATGTTTCACAGTATTCATTTGAATACTATGACATAAAGCTAATTCTAGTTATAGAACATAGAACATAACAGTGCAGTACGGGCCGTTCGGTTGCGCCACCCTGTGAAACTAATCCGAAACCCATCTAACCTGCACTATTCCATTCTTGTCCATATGCCTATGACCATTTAAATGCCTGTAAAGTTGGCAAGTTGACTATTGCTGCAGGCAGTGCGTTCCACGCTTCTACTACTCCGAGTAAAGAGACTACCTCTGACATCTGTCTTATATCTATCACCCCTCAATTTGAAGCTATGCCCCCTCGTGCTAGCGATCACCATCCTAGGAAAAAGGCTTTCACTGTCCACCCTATCTAACCCTCCAATTATCTTATCTGTCTCAAGTAAGTCACCTCTCAACCTTCTTCTCTCTAACAAAAACAGCTTCAAGTCCCTCAACCTTTCCTTGTAAGGCCTTCTCTCCATACCATGCAACATCCTAGTTAACTCTGAACCCTTTTCAAAGCTTCCACATCCTTCCTATCCTTTAATGCAGTGACCATAACTGCACACAATACTTCAAGTGTGGCAGCACCAGAGCTTTGTACAGCTACAGCATGACCTCATGGTGCCAAAACTCAATCCCTCTGCTAATAAAAGCTAACACATCATCTGGCTTCTTAATAGCCCTACCAACCTGGGTGGCAACTTTCAGGGATCTATGAACATGGACACCGAGATCTCTCTACTCATCTACACTACCAAGAATCTTACCATTCGCCCAGTACTGTACATTCCTGTTACTCCTTCCAAAGTGAATCACCTCACTGCATTAAACTCCATTGCCAACTCTCAGCCCGACTCTGCAGCTTATGTATGTCCTTCTGTAACCCATGACATCCTTCAACACTATCCAAAACTCTGTCAATTTTAGTGTTGTCCACAAATTTACAAACCATCCTTCTACGCCCTCATCCAGGTGGTTTATAAAAATGACAAACAGCAGTGGACCCAAAACAGATCCTTGCGGTACACCACTAGTAACTGAACCCCAGGGTCAACATTTCCCCATCAACCACCACCCTCTGTCTTCTTTCAGCTAGCCAATTCTGATCTGAACTGCTAAATTGCCCTCAATCCCATGCCTCTGTATTTTGTGCAGTAGTCTGCCCTGGGGAACCTTATCAAACGCCCTACTGAACTCCATATACACCATATTAGCCGCTTTACCCTCAGCTACCTGTGTGGTCATCTTCTCAAAAGAACTTTAAGGTTTGTGAGGCACGACCTACCCCTCACAAAACCGTGTTACAATCCCTAATCAACTTATTCCTATTGAGATGAATATACATCCTATCTCTTATAACCTTTTCCAACACTTTACCCACAACCAAAGTCAGGCTCACTGGTCTATAATTACCAACGTTGTCTCTACACCCCTTCTTGAACAAGGGAGCAACACTTGCTATCCTCCAGTCTTCTGGTAGAATTCTTGTAGACAATGACGACATAAAGATCAAAGCCAAAGGCTTGGCAATCGTCCCTGGCTTCCCAGAGAATCCTCTGATAAATCCAATCCAGCCCAGGGGATTTATCTATTTCACACTTTCCAGAATTTCTAACACATCCTCCTTGTGAACCTCAATACTGTCTAGTGGAATAGCCTTTCTGTCAGTATTCTCCTCAACAACATTGTCTTTTTCTAGTGTGAATACTGATAAAAAATATTCATTTAGCACTTCCTCTATCTCCTGACTCCACTCAAAACCTCCCACTATTATCCTTGATTGGTCTTGATCCTACTCTAGTCATTCTTTTATCCCCTATATACCTATAGAAAGATTTACGATTTTCTATGATCCTATCCGCCAACAATTTCTCATGTCCCCTCCTTGCTTGTCTTAGCTCTCTTTTTTTACTTCTAAATTTGGCAACCAAAGAGTTCTCAAGGAGGTTGGACCAGCTTAGCAACACAAAGAAAGATTTATCCCATTCAGTGATCTGTGAAAATTTGAGGTGCCAATAACTATTTAAAGTAAAAATTAACAGCTTTATTTCTTAAGTATAAAAGAGAATAATTAACTAACAACTATTTACAACTCCTTCCTCTAATCTATCATTTGCTTTCCCCTTCTATAATACTAGTCCAATAAAACTCCCCTGATAAAGATTTATCAAAAATTTATCTCCATGGTCACCCTGACCGTCAAATTATCTGTGCCAACTGTTCTCCCCATTTCTATCATACTTGCACCCCACCCCTACTCCATGAGAATTCCACTACACAAATATTATCCTTAACCTGCAGCCCAATAACTCACCCCTTTCACTTTCATAGTTCCTTCCATTGGCCAATTCCCTGGCTTGACTCTCAGAACCCCTTTTCCAGACACCATCAAACCCACCCTTTAGGACCATCACTCATTCACCATTCCTGCCCAGAAATCCACTGCCCCATCTATTCACAGCTCCCCAGAAACCAAGATGAACAAACCTTTCCTCGTGCCCCTCTCCTTGCACCAATCTCTATCTCTCTGTCTGCCTCCATCCCTCAGACTGCCTCATGTTCCATCATTTTAGATCTACCCAATCTCAATTTTTGGATTGTTGAACAACACTCCTCAGGATCATGAAAACTGTAGCTACTTCACACATTACTCACCTTGCCAGCTGCACACCACTGATGGGGGAGTCAATCAAGAATCTGAAGACAAATCACTCACTCACAGAGAACCTGACTGTGAATGGGAACTTAATTCCTCTGATGTTGCCTTATAGTGAACATGCATGACATTGAGTACAGGCAAAAAAGCTTCCTGCCACTTACTAAGCAGCAGAAGATTCCATGCTACTGTTTATATCCAACTTTATATCTACACTCTATATCCAATCAGATTTATAATAGAAAAACAGAAAATGAAAGAAAGAATTATTGTATGTGGAGAAAACTTCCGTGGAGAAAAAGTACTAAATATGTGACTTAAGCACCATTCTGATTTGTGTCTGGAAATGAAGTCCAGCTTTTCACAAGAACTCAACAAAAATTCCTTCTAAAAAGGAGGAATTCTCCCGTCAGTGCGGATTTTCTCTGAGTGTGCCAGTTTTCTCCCATAATCCAAAAATGTTCAGGTTAGGTGGATTGGCCATGCTAAATTGCCCATAGTGTCCAAGGATGTGCAGGCTAGATGGATTAGCCATGGGAAATGCAGGGTTACAAGGGTAGGGGTCTGGGTGGAGCGAAATGGAGCGAATGGCTTGCTTCTACACTTAGGGATTCCATGATTCTACTTTGGTTAGAAACATTTAACTATTCTCGTTCTCTACTTTTCTTATGATAGTATTGATGTATTAGTCAAATCATGGAATCTAAATACCTGTACATCTCTCATCCAGAGGGTGACAATGAGAATTTTTTTCTGTGGAGTATGATTAGGAGAAACAGTGGTTGCCTTATTTTGTAACATGCCTACCTAATAAGGATAATATTATGAATTTGTGCTGCTGACATTGTGATACAATTTTAATGAATACAAAGCAGTAGAACAATGGCTTTAAACTGCTAATGTGTTCTGAGTGCTTGAAACCCAATCTGGGACATTAAATCATAAAATTATCTCAATATGTGCATTCAGTTCTCTTCACTTTTACGATTATGGTTGGCCAGACTGTAATCTTTGACCCTAGTGAATAAATATACGTTGCAGAGATATCCTTCTCTTCATAAATAATTAAACAAACATGTTGGAATTTTGCAAATTGAAATGTGCCCATTATTGAGTGTTTATTGTAATAGAATTGGATTAGATTTTACAGTTGGATGGCGAAGAAAGGGTGCTTGCCACTAACAATGAAGTAAGTCTTACAAAGAGATCCAAGCGTCACTCAGACAGGAATGCAAGCTCCAGCACTGAGCAGTTGTACAGCAGATTACAGCATTCATTTCTGAGTCTCTGTCATATTGTAGAGCAACAGTTATATCATCAGGCCTTCAAGCAGCCAATCACATTAAAGGCAGAACACTTTGAATCCCACCACGTGATGATAAAACGTGACTTTAATAAAATAAAACCAAATCTGGAATTAAAACTCTAATGATGATGATAAAATCATTGTCATAAAAAGATCCAGCTGAAGCAGTAATGTTGTTTTTGGAAAAAAATTGCTTTCCTTGCCTGCTGGTGACTCCAGACCCACAGCAATTTGTTTGACTCATAACTGCCCTCTGGAATGGGCCAGCAAATCACTCAGTTAGAACAACAGCAAGTTGTATTTTTCAATATTGGATATACAAATTTACCGAAAATGTTCACATAATCCTTACTTTAAATTCAAAGAGAAAACCTATTTGCCAGCAAAAAAACTTAGCCCTATTGATGCTTCAGAATTCTCCTTACCAACATCTGGGGGTGAGTGCCAGATTTGGGAGAGGTGTCCCACCGACTAGTCAAGCAGCAATAAAATCATACCTTGAAGATAATTTCCCAAACAACTGTTGCTATCCCTGAGTAAGGACATTTAGCAGCATAGTGGTACACACTCAGGAGGGAGTTGTTCAGGGAGTCCTCAACATTGACCCCAGATCCCATGTCATCTCCTTGCAATAGGTTACACACAACTAAGGAAACCTCATAATGTCTCTCACTATCTTCTATTTAAAAAGTAGAACAAATCCAACTTGGCCAGCTACTGTTCCATCAGTCTATTCTCAGTTATCAGTAAAGTAATGGAAGGTGTCATTAACAGTACTCAATAATAACCTGCTCAGTGACGCCAAATTTGGGTTCTGCCTGGGCCACTTAGCTCCTGACATCATTACAGCCTTGGTTCTGACATGGACAAAACAGCTAAATTCATGAGCAAGGTGTGAATGACTGTCCTTGACATCGAGGGTGCATTCGACCAAGCTTGGCAAATCTCTGCATCCTGTCTAGTGCAATCAGATCCTTTCACAACTGTGGTGACCCAAGCTGAACACATCACTCCAGTTATGGCATGTCCAGAGTTTTATACAGTTCCATCACATCTCCCTGTTTTTGAATGTCATGCTTCAGTCAGTAAAGCCAACTATCTCATATGGCTTCTTCACCACCTTGTCTACCTACCCTGCTACTTCAGGAATTTATGCGCATGCACAGCAAGGTTCCTCTGATCTTCAATATTTTCTAGGATTCTACCATTCATAGTGCAATCCCTTGCCTCGTTTGTCCTTCCCAGGGGCATTACCTCAGACTTTTCCACATTGAATTTCATTTGCCACTGCTTTGCTATCAGACTAGTCCATTGATATCTTCTTGCAGTAAGGGTCCCAGCACTGAGCACTGTGGAACCCCACTGGAATAGGCTTCCAGTCACAGAACGATCTCTCTAACATCACTCTCAGCCTCCTGCTTGTCATTCAATATTGAATCCAGCATATCACCTTGCCTTGAATCCCCATGGAATCTTGCAATCTTGACCAATCTGCAATGAGGGATCTTATCAAAAGTGTAATTAAAACCCATGTTGAGCACATCAAATGTATTACTCTCACCAATTCTCCTGGTTACCTCCTTAAAAAACTCAATCAAATTTAATAAACATGACATTCCCTTAACAAATCCATGCTGACTATCACTGATTAATTCATGTCTCTTCAAGTGAAGATATATTCTGTCCCTCAGAATTCTTTCTAATAACTTCCCACCACTGAGGTTAGACTGAATGGTAAACTGTATTGTTCGAACTTACTGCCACCAAGTCTGCTTTTTGTGGAAGATTTTCAAAAATATTTGTGTTAAACTGAATTTATTTTGTTAAGTCATTATGTTTTGTCCAGAGTAGCTTTCCGTTCTCTTGTATTTTCTTTTGTTAATAAATCAAAATGTTTAATTGTTTTAAGGAATGTTTTGCTTTCCTACTTTTGAACGTAAAATCTAAAATTTTTTTAAATTGATCAGCATCTTTGGCTCAAAAGGCACTCGTGTTAACTTGTCTAAAGCATTCCTACAATGACCAGTTAAAAAATAGTTATTTTGCTGTACATGGTGAAAATAATAATTTTTATTTGCATTGTTTGTCTTTATTACTCAGAAATGTTATTTTTAGGATTGGGTGGGAATGATCTAAGCTCTCAATGATAACAATAACGTTACATTCTGCAAAATTATTTGGCACCAAAAAATAAATATTAGACTTAGTTTAGTCCGTTTGTGCACAAAGTAAGATTTTCGGGCTTGCATGGTAGAAAATTTCAGTGAGTTCTTTTTAAAAAAAGACAGTCCTTTGTATGGAAACGTTTTCCTATTGTCGATAAGCAAAATATCACAATGAGTCAATTCTGTGGGTGTCCCTGAACATCAATGACTGCAACGGTTCAAGAAGGCAGCTCAGCACCACCTTCTCCAGGACAATTAGGGACAGCAATGAGTGCTGGTCCAGCCAGTGACAACCAAACATGATGAACAAATAAAAATTGATTAAAGAATAAAAATTGATCATTGTATCTACACAGTATTGAGGAGGCAATGGCATTGTGGCTGCATTATAATCCAGAGCCCCCCTGGTTAATATTCTGGAGTACGAGTTCAAATCCTACCATGGCAAACGGTGAAATTTGAGTTCAATAAAAATCTGTAGTTATAAAGCTAGCCTAATGGCAACTTTTTAACCACATCAATTGCTATAAAATCTTATCTGGTTCATATTACAGAAAGAAATCTGCTGTCCATACCTGGTCTGGCCTACAGCAAAGTTGACTCTTAACTGCCCTCTGGGCAATTAATGCTGGTCCAGCCAGTGACACTCACATCTTCAGAATGATTTTTTAAAAAATTCAGATGATCGCACAAGTTATTAATAGAACTTTGTAATGTGAATAAACCATTCAGTCTCTCAAGCTTGTCCTGCCAGACCAGATAATGGTTGATATGAATATTCATTTATATGCCTTTTCTCTATTCCTTTACTCATTGGTCATGATCTTGAAAATTTCAATTGTCTCCCAGCTTCCCCACCCTCCAGATTTTTGTTACTCATTTCACTCTGAATGAGACCTGCTCTAATTTTTAGATTGTGTTGCTAGGATTGAATCATTCCTTTACCTACACTATCAAATCCTTTCAATATTTTAACTGCATTGATTCACCCATCTCTCAACTCCACAGGAAATGCAAACCAAGAACTGAATTTTCCCCACCCTGAGTGACATAGTCAATGGCGGGTCAATTTGGAAGAGATGTTGAGATTGGAAAAATAAGATTCTCAACCTCAAGTAAAAAAGTTCTGATTCTGCAACCAGATTTTGAACAGTAAGACGAGAACCTTATTAATGGGAACTCAGTGATGGATGAGGTTCAATGCAGACAAATGTGAGGTGATGCACTTTAGTTAGAAGAACATTGAAAGACAATATAAATTAAGGGGTACAGATGCAGGAGCAGAAGGACCTTGTTATATATGTGCACAGATCATTGAAGGTGGCAGGATAGGTGGAGAGAACAGTTGTTAAAGCAATCGGTGTTCTTGGTTCTATTAATGACGTACAAGAGTCTGGAGGTGATGTTGTACTTGTACAAGGCACCTATTAGACCAATGTTTGTGTATTGTTAGAATTGTATTGTGTACAATGGGCACCATAATGTAGGAGAGATGTGAGTGCATTGGAGAGAATGTTGAAGTGATTTACAAGAATTTCCAGGAATAAGAAATGCCAGTGATAAGAATAGATTGGGATCATTTGATCTGTTCTCCTTGGAGAGAAGGTGGCTGAGAGGAGATCTGATAGAGGTTTTCAAAATCATGAGTGGCTGAATAAATAGGGAGAAGCTCTTACCACTTCTGAAAGAATAAACAACAAGATGACACAGGTTTAAAGTGATATGCAAAAGATGTAAGGGTGATGTGAGAAAAGGTTCTTTTCACAGAGAGTAGTTAAGGTCTGAAATATAAGGCCTGGAAATCTGCTGGAGGCAGGTTCAACTGAGGCTTCAAGAGGGACATCAGATGATCATTTGGAAAGAAATGGTGTGCAGGGATGTGAGGAAGAAGCAGGAACTTGGCACTGGGTACTAGAACGAATGCAGGCATGATGGGCTGAATGGCTTCCTTCCATACCATAACAATTCTGTGATACTGCCATGAGTAGCAAGATATCCATTTTTAAGTATTTATACAATACTATTACCATTAGTGCCTCATTAATATGCAGTTTTCTATCCTCTTATTTCTCAGACAGAAACCAGACAACGAGAATTCCTGACATGATAATCCAAGCAAGAAACCGGTGATTACAGCTCACCATTTGCTCCACTGAACCTCCATCTTGGACACCAGTCACCAGTATCGCCCTGTGGGCAGCAAATACCCAAGTCCCTCATCCATGGAGGTTGGCATCAGACATGCACTAGCCACTCTGCACCCTCATGGCACATCTCTGACTTAATTCCAATCCAGTTCTCCTCTTCAATATTACAATTCATTGTGTGCTGAAGAGCTTGTTCCTGTGCAGTATTGCTCTATTTTGGAGCATGCCAGCACCTTTGTTGCAATGTTGCTGCCAGCACCGTTTGTGGCAAGGACAAGCACCAACTTCCTGCATCTCAGAGCTCCTCGTTTGCTCTTTCTGCACTCACTCACTTCACACTGAGTTAGATACTCATAGCATCTCAGCCCTGCCTTGCCTTTTTGTGATCTGATGCCTCATTCAGAACTTACAGTTTCACGCTCCTTCTGTTTTGCCTTGCCTCTTAGTGCAGACAGAAAGCTGCGCGACTCATCACGGATGTCTGTGGTGATTAGCCGATGAGGTGGATGTGTTACTGGATGTGTTACATCAATGTTACACTTGCACCATGTGCCAGTAGCTTACACAGCAAATGTACTGCATGTGCATCAAGTAATTGGTCATGGCTGAAAATTTGCAAAGAGTAATCCTCAGTCAGGTCAATAGACACCTTTTCAGTCAGGTGGTCCAGGAACAGTAAGTCAAGGGCATTGTCCAATATCAGTCCAGGAACTTGGACACGGTTAATTAGCCACTTGGGGTGGACAGGGCCAAGGGATCCTCATCTCTCTGGACCACAGTCCACTTAAATAAGTGTGGTAAAGAATGACTGTTGGAGGAGGTGGATGGGGTGTCAATCAATTAAATCAATCAAAAACAGGAGGATGTTACTCATCCAATTGGGCTCACCCCACCATTTAACATCATCATGGCTGTTCTTCCATCTCAATGTCATACTCCTGTCTTTTTCCCAGACTTCTTGATATCTTTAGCCTCATGAAATGTATTTCTTCCTTGAAAATATTTGGTGACTTTGCCCCCACTTCGTGGCAGTGCATTATATAGATTTACTGTCCTCTGAGTGAAGACAGTTCTCCTCACTTCAGTCCAAAATGGCCAACCGCATTTTCTGAGACAATAACCCTTGTTCTAGATTTCCCAGCTATCTCTGCATCAAGTCTGTCTAACCTTTTCTGAATTTTCTACATTTCAATGAGATTCCCTCTCATTCTTCTAAACTCCAGTGAATGCAGGCCTAGTTCATTCAATTTCTTCTCATATGACAAACCTGCTATCTCAGAAATCAGGCTGGTGAATCTTTGCTATACTCCCTCAGTAGCAAATTTCTTAGATAAGGAAGTTAAAATTACACATGATACTCTAAATATAGCCTCACCAATGTCCTGTGCAGCTGCAGTAAAACATCCTTGCTCCTATACTCAAGCCTTCTTGCAATGAAAGCAAATATGTCATTTATCTTCCTAAGTGCTTGCTGCACCTGGATACTTGTGTTCAATGACCTCTGTACAGGACAACTAACTCCCTTTATACATCAACATTTTCAAATTATTGCCATTGCTGGGATGCAATCTGTCCAGCTCATATATATCCCATCTTCCCAGAAGTGGTCTCAATGCCTCAAGAATCTAAATCCCTCACTCCTACGCCATCCCTCCAACCAGACCCTCATTTAATAGGAGCATTCTCCCCTTCATGATCTCTGTAGCACCTGAACGAGGAGTACTTCTGCGATTGCTACCTTTGAAGTCCTACTTCTTAATGTATTTCCTAGCTCCCTATATTCTACCTGCAGGACCCCATCCCTCTTTTTAACTTTGTCATTGTTACCGACATAGACTCTCTGGCAGTTCTCCCTTCCCCACTTCACAATGTCTGGCAGCCAGTCAGTGACATTCTTGACTCTGGCATCAGGGAGTCAACATACCATCCTGCTTTCTGCTGTCAGAGGAACATTGATCTGCTATCTTTGCAGCAGAATTCACCTTCACTATTTCTCTCACACTCTCACAGTTTGGCATGGCATGAAAACCTGCTTGAACTGGCAGACAGAATCCTGCCACAAAACTCAATGAAGCTGACACTTAGCCAAAAAAGGAAAGATTCATCCCTCGAAGCCTGTTCCTAATGCTATTGTGTATTTTGTATTAACTCCTAACTTTAAATGATTTATACTCATGTATAAAGTGATATGGAACAATGATGGATAAACACAGTTGGGACACAATGCAGCCATGATCTAACTGAATGGCAGAATTGGCCCAAGCACCTACTCTTGGTCCTATTTCACCTGTCCATTCTATTTCTCTTTATAGAATAACATAGGTAACATACTCCAGACTGAGTTGGAAAATGCTTTATTTTAACAAAAATTGCCAGTTACGAGTTAAAGTAAAATTTCACATAAAGGAATGGCTAAAACATTGTAGGTACAACAATGTATGTTATTTTTAACCTTGTAATAAAATTATAAGTTACAGTGATTGCTAGAGGGAAATACAAGGCAATAGGTTACATCTGTTCATAGCAGTGTTAAGGAAAACATCAGTTACATGGAATAATCAGCTCCAGATTTTGTCTAATATGGAGTGAGGTATTAATTTATCCATCATTTGAAAAACGAGGCCAGCTACATTTTGCCATTTGCTTTTAGTCACGTCTTTTCTACATTTATGTTTTCTGTCAAATTTAATAATCTGAAGACACATTTTCAAAATAAAATTTGCGCAATTCTATGTCTAAGCACGTATCAGTTCACCACTTCCTACCGTTGGGTCTTACAAACTCAACCAGACTGAAGAAAGTATTGAGAAACATATGGAATTCCTCTGATTATTCTTTGGCACAATATTCCAAACAGGCTGCCTTGCCTGTCAACCATCAGAAGTGGGTCGATGCATTCACAAATGCTCTTTTGACTCAAGAAAAGGTTACAGAAGACTGCCTTCTTGTTAGCCTTTGCTAAAGTAAAGTGTTGCTGACAAAATATATGCTCCTTTTTAGTGCCTGCGATCAATATATGTTTTATGTAAAAAAGAGTGCTTTCTTCCTCTAAGCATCCAAATGTTAAATTATTACAGCAGCAAGACTTTATAAGTTTTAACATAAAGTGATTCGATCAGGTTTTGGGGAGTATTTATCTCACTTTCATATTGTTGCTGTTATGACCTTGGCTGCTGAGATGATTTGCAGCTGGTTCTATGGCTTTCTGAGGAAGATCTGTCTGCAGAAGTTTCCATTGTTTTTCAAAACCAAGTATAGCCATCCTGTCATGTGCTATTTCTTCAGATTCAAAGTCTTTTTCAACATAAGATGGGTGGTGAGTTTGATTAGCCATCCGATGATGTGGATTTCATACCTCAAGAATGTAAGTCATTATATCTGAATTACCCATTCAATTTGAAATTATCTTTTTGAATTAGTTTCAAGAATAGGCATCGAATTAACAACATTTGAGAAGGTTCTTTTTGTTCCCTCCTGTGATGGGGGCTGTTTCAAACCTCAAAATAAATCAGGTGATCATTGGGCAACCTGTTTTGCTGCCATTGATGGTCAGTTTTAAAATATAAATGATAGGTTAAAGTTCATAATATACCACAATATTATAGAAATCTATATTTTGTTTTCAATATCCTCTCACTAGCATTCAATCCAACTCAGCAATAACACACTGATTGACATTTCAGTGAAAGATGTGATGCTGCATTTTTTTGGGAAAGAATATTGTAACCACACTGTGATGACAGCATTTTAAAATGGAGGTGAAAAATGCAGTACATTTACACATCTGTAATATCATAACATCCATAAAATATAGAAAAAAGCAGCAGGTCTGGCAGCATCTTGGGAGAGACAAACAGTACAGGTAAAATATAGGCCCTATTAAAAGAACAATTAACATAGTCCCATAAACACTGTCTTATTGTCAGTTCTGCAGGTCCACTGCAAGCAGCCCTAGAACTCATGTGGAGCTGCAGAGAGATCAGTCAGGGATCTGCACACACACACACCAGGCAGAGCTGTCTCGCCAAGTCAGGGGGCAGGGTGGGAGAGGGTGTTCTAGGCTGGTGTTGGCCAAGGTCAGTCCTGGGGGCAAGGTCAGATTAGGTCAAAAGTGGAGGGGATGTTATCAGGGTCCACTGCTGTGGTAGACAAGTTGACAAAGTATATTCTGAGGTTTGGAAGCAGCATGTTGAGATGCAGAGGAGACAATAATTGTGAACGGCAAAAACTCACCACAAAAGGCAATAGTACGTTGGAGAAAATGAATTACTGCAGGAGAGGGATTTATTGACACTCACAAACATACTGGCCTCGATGGAGAAGCAATGCAGCATGACTAAGCTCAGGGATAATTTTGTGAGATGAAATTGTAATTCTAGGAGGTGCTTGGGAATTTGTGAAAGCTCAGTACAGATGGACTTGACAGGAAGTGCCTCTCGATTTTAGCTTTAGCTCTAGTGTATGAAGCTTCCAAACCAGGAGAGTTTGTATAGAAGTCTTCACGTTGTTAGAACTGAGAAAGTTTAGGCCATCAGGATTGTAAAAGGTTCATGACTTTGGGAAAGGAATTGTAAAATTGTCTTGACTGTTTAAGAAAAAGAAACTGCAGAAGATCAGTTAAGTAAAGATTCTAAAAAAAGCTGAGATAGGCATGATATTTATCTGTGATCGATTCTAATAGATAGTGCTGGGAAATAGTTTGAAACTTTGTTGTTATATTTCTGTAAAGGCCATTGTCTCTTCTATATTTTAGTTTATTTCTTTTTGTAACAAATCTACATTAAAGAAAATCTATAGCCCTATGTGAATATGTTTTAGTGACTAATCAACACACTAACCGACTGCAAATATTAAATGTATGATCCATCAGGCCAGGTTGAATTCTGGTTTACGACTTGTCTAATATTAACATCAGGAACATAACACATTCACAGGTATGTAAATATCAGTACATATTAAGCAATACTACTTCCAGTATGCCATGCTCCAAGTGATCCAAGATAAGATGGAGTCTGAGATCTTTAAAATTGACACGCTATGATGAAATAATGATACCATGAGCATATCTCATAAAGGTAAGCTGACAAATTGATTTTGGGATCAAACAGTATATTCCTAGGAGAGAATGGCCTACTCCTGGTCCTGTTTCATATCACCTTTGAGATTTAAATGCACAGTTAGTTATTCTATTGTTAATTTAACAGTGTTGTATTTCCCTTTAGTGTTTGCTTTCACCAAAATTCCTACAAACAAAGCAATGTTACTATATAATCATAGGATGTTATCTAAAAGAATTACTTTATATTGTTTCTTCCTGTCTCAGTCTGCATCCAAAATAGTTCAAATTGGACATTTGCGAAAACACATGAAATGCTTAATTTGAGGTATTTCGAGGCTTTCTTTTTGGTCCAGGTGTCAGCTAAATAGTCATTTAAAAATTATTGTTTGTATCGGTCTGTAGTTATTGTAGAATGCATATGTCTTTCACTTTAAGATCCAAAGAGGAGAGGTTTATTTTTAATTATATATCTACTTTAGTCAATGCAATGATGTTTAACATTCATTCACGGAATGTGGGTATAACTGGCTGATCAGCGTTTATTGCCCATCCCTAGTTGCTCTTGAGAAGATGGTGGTGAGCTGCCTTCTTGAACTGCTGCAGTCCATGCTTTGTAGGTTGACCCACAATGCCCTTAGAGAGAGAATTCCACGACTTTGACCCAGTGACTGTGAAGGAACAGCAATATATTTCCAAATCAGGATGGTGAGTGACTTGAAAGGGAATTTGTGGGGATGGTGTGCAGAACAATTGACGGAGTCAGCACTATGAAAGCAATGGTATTTGCAGGACATCCGTGTAATTGGAAAAATACTAAATACTCATTAGTCTATGACTATTTTTGCAAAATTGCAGTAATCATTTTAATTAGAATATGTAAATCATAAATGTACAATTTACCTTACATGTCAACATTTTTGACAGCATAATTTCAAGCTGTTCCAATATTTTAAAAGTGTGTGGGTATCAGTAAGAATTGTCACTGCAGCTTCAGAAACCACATTGTTTGACTGATTCCCTATGTCTTTGGTGAGCTGTGATAACTTTTCTCTTCATGGCTGAAATTTGGAGCTGGTATCTGTGAAAAATGACAAAACCACATCAACCAACAGCAATCATGATAAATAAATAAATATTTCATTACAGTCACGTTAAAATGTACATGACTGTAAATTACTTGATGAACCTATAACATAATTGCAGTGCACCTTGTTGGTAGTAACACCCAGTATAATGAAAATATAAATTGAGATGAAATTGTGCAGGCTGCATTTTAGCGCTCCTTGCATTGTGTCGCTGAGAGTTCTCCACAAACTACTGAACGTTTGCCATATCAAACTCCAATCGGCATTTTGGAGCTGACCAAGGAGCTTCTCGGTGCATCATGAGCCTCACCCTGGCAGTAACTGCCAACCAGAAATAATGATACCATGAGCACATCTAATAAAGGTAAACTGCCAAATTGATTTTGAGACAAACAGTAGGTTCCGAGGGGACAATGACTCCTGGTCCTGTTTCTTATGATCTTTGGGATTTAAAGGCAAAGTTAGCTAGGGCCCTTTTGGGTCCTAGAGATCATCACTGGTGTCCCAGGATTCTGGCAAATGAAGCATCTCCTCAGCATGGTGGTCAGATCACCCTGGGAAGCCAGCAACTGTCCCCATCTGCCAAGAGGGCTGGATTTGATTAGAATCCCTACAGTGTGTAAACAGGCCATTCAGCCCAACCAGTCCACACCAACCCTCCGAAGAGTAACCCACCCAGACCCATTTCCCCCTGACTAAGGCACCTAACACTATGGACAATTTAGCATGGCCAATTCACCTGACCTGCACATCTTTGGATTGCGGGAGGAAACCAGAGCACCCAGAGGAAACCCACATAGACACGGGAGAATGTGAAACCACACAGACAGTCGTCCGAGGCAGGAATTGAACCTGGGACCCTGGTGTTGTGAGGCAGCAGTGCTAACCACTGAGCCACATTGTTTGACAGCAGTAGTGAGTTAATGTACCACTTGAGGCCCTTATGAGTTGAGGAACTCACTCATGAACCTACTCACGCAACCTAATTGCTGATGGGGCAAGGGCCTCTTCAGTGCATCACCCAATGAATTGCTCTTGATACCACCTCCAGAGTGGGGATAATTGTGCTCATGAAATATACAACACAGAAACAGGCCATTTGGAAACACTAGCCACTCACGGCGTATTTCATCCAGCTCTATAAGCAGAAACTTTACTTTCTCTCTCATACTAACCTAGCTTTTCCCCTTAAATACATCAAATATTCCTCCAAACCTTTCCTATTCATGTATTTATCCAAGTGTCTTTTAAATATTGTACCTGGATCCACCACTTCTTCTGGCAGTTCATTCTAGATATGAACATCAATGTGTAAAAAAAAATTGTCCCTCATGTCCTTTATATATCTTTCTCCTCTCACCTTAAACATAGCCCTCTAATTTTGAACTATCCCACCCTAGGGGAACGACCCTTGCTATTCACCTTATTTATGCCCACATGAACCTAGCTTCAGTAAGACAGAAGACACTAGTCCTGAATGAGCATGATACTATATTAGACAGCTTTATTCAATCACCTACAAAGGACAGTGTCCTGGACCTAACCATCTTTAACTACTTCTTCAATGACCTTCTCTCCATCATAGAGTCAGAATTGGGGATGTTCACTGATGATCGTATAGTATTCAGTGCCATTCAGCACTCATTGGTTACTGTAGCAGTCCATGTCCAAATGCAACAAGATTGAGACAATATCCAGGTTTGGACTGAGAAGTGGCAAGTTATATTCACGCCACACAAGTATCAGGCAACGACCAGCTCCAACAAAAAAGAATTTGTTCATCACCCCTTTACATTCAATGGCATTACCATCACTGAATCTACCACTAACAACATCCTAGGAGCTATCACGGAGCACAAAGTGTACTTGTTTGAAAAGTGTGGTGCTGGAAAAGCACAGCGGGTCAGGCAGCATTCAAGGAGCATGAGAGTCGATGTTTCGGGCAGAAACCCTTCATCAGGAATGTCTGAAACATTAACTCTCCTGCACCTCAGATGCTGCCTGACCTGCTGCCAGACTGGCTTTTCCAGTGCCACACTGTTTGACTCTGATCTCCATCATCTGCAGTCCTCACTTTTTCCACAAAGTGTACTGGGCCAGCCATGTAAACATTGTCGCTCCAAGAGGCTGGTACAATTACAATATTTAAATGGAATCTGGATGGGTATATGAATAGGAAGGGTTTTGAAGGATATGGGCCAAATGTTGGCAAATGGAACTCTTTTAATTTGTGACATCTGGTTGACATGGACGAGTTGGACCGAAGGGTCTGTTTTCATGCTGTAGAGCTCTAAGACTCTAAAAGTAGGTCAGAGGCTAGGAAACTTGCAGAAAGTAATTCATCTTCTGAGAAATATTCCTCACATGTGCTTGTGTACTCCAAGGTTCCATATATGGCGACCAACATTGGTCACACTGATCACAGTTCTAAAGTCACTGCTGTGCACGGGCCTCTGGGCAGCTGTATAGAAACTTGGAAGGAACACTACTCCTGACTCTCGTAAACTTGAGCACCATCTACAAGGCACAAGTCAGGAGTGTGATGGAGTACTGTTCACTTGCCTGGATGAGTGAATGTCCAGCAAAACTCAAGGAGGTTGTTACCATCCAGGACAAAGCAGCCACTTGATTGGTGCCAAATCCACAACATTCACTCCCTCCAATACTGAAGCTCAGATGCAGCTGTGTGTACCATCTACAAGATGCACTAAAGAAGTTCACCAAAGATTCTTAGATAGCACCTTCCATGTATGCCGCTTCCATGCAGACAGCCAAAGGCACAGATACATGACTACACCACCAGCCATAAGTTCTTCTCCAAACCATCGCCATCCTGACTTGGAAATATATTGCTGTTTTTTTAGTGTTGGTTGGTCAAAATCCTGGAACTCCCTCCCTAACAACGCTGAGGCAAGAAGGCAGCTCACCAGTACTTTGAGAATGATCATGTTTTAGATTAGATTACTTACAGTGACGTTTCGAGTCTAACTAACCCTTTGTCAAAGCGCTTTGACAAAGGGTTAGTTAGACTCGAAACGTAAGCTCTTTTCTCTCCTTACAGATGCTGCCAGACCTGCTGAGATTTTCCAGTATTTTCTCTTTTGGGTTTAGAAAATAATTGTCTGATTGGGTAGGGTCAAATGAATTTATGAAGGGGAAATTTGATCATCCAGCTTGATAGTTTTTTTGAGAATGTTAAGCTTTAATAGGTGAATTGGCTGTTTATTTCATTACTGTTTGTGAGATTTTTCTATACATTATGTTATTATGTAAGAGCAATTATCTGCATTTCATCATTCACTAAATATTAATAAAGCTTGAGCTATGCCTGCTTCCACACAGTTGGGGTTCTGTGATTCTCTGATTCTACCCAAAGGCATCTCTTCCTTCAAGTTGCCTTTTTTTTCAGCATCTGCCAAACTGTTCATGACAGTCTTCAGAAAATAATGATGGAGATATTATTTGGGCAGATGAGAGGATATCAAAACAACTCTGTTAAAAATTTTCTGGTATCTCATGTCCTGTGATAGGAAAGGTCAATGACACAGAAACACAGTTTGCTGCTGTGATCCCAGGGAAAGGAAATTACAAGCTATTCAGAGTTTATGGTCGAGAGTGTGATGCTGGAAAAGCACAGCAGATCAGGCAGCATGTGAGGAACAGGAAAATCAACGTTTCGGGCAAAAGTCGTTCATCAGGAATGTGGGAAGTGGATGGGATGCGCTACAGGGCATCATCAATCACGTGGGAGGGAAATTGCGGTCTTTAAAGAAGGAGGCCATCTGGTGTTCTGTGGTGGAACTGGTCCTCCTGGGAGCAGATGCAGCAGAGGCAGAGGAATTGGGAATACAGTTCGCATGCTCCCCCCACCCCCAATTCCCCCACCAACAACCCACCCATCCCTCCTAGCACCTTCCCCTGCCACCTTGGAGTCTTCCACATCCATCTAAGTTTCACTTGCACTTTCACACATGTCATTTATTGTATCTGTTTCTCCCAATGCGGTCTCCACTACGTTGGCGAGACAGCACGCCTACTCACAGAGCGCTTCAGAGCACCACAGTCTCGACTCTAATCTGCAGTCCTCTCTTTCGCTTAGTAGAGTTTATGATTTTGGAGAAGATTTGTAGCTCAGGTAGAAGTTTTGGATGTAGGTTTGCTCACTGAGCTGGAAGGTTCATTTCCAGATGTTTCATCACCATACTAGGTAACATCTTCAGTGGGCCTCCGGTGAAGCACTGCTGAGAATTCCTGCTTTCTATTAATATGTTTGGGTTGGTGATGTCATTTCCTGTGGTGATGTCATTTCCTATGGTAATGTCTCTTCCTGTTCCTTTTTTCCAGGGTGGTAGATGGGGTCTAACTTGATGTGTTTGTTGATAGAGTTCCAGTTGGAATGCCATGTTTCTAGGAATTCTTATGCGTGTCTCTGTTTGGCTTGTCCTAGGTTAGATGTGTTGTTCCAGTCGAAGTGGTGTCCTTCCTCATCTGTATGAAAGAATACTAGTGAGAGAAGGTCATGTCTTTTTGTGGTTAGTTGGTGTTCATGTATCCTGGTGGCTGCCTTTCTGCCTGTGTCCAATGTAGTGTTTGTTAAAGTCCTTGCATGGTTTTTTTTTGTGTTTATGATTGTCATATTGTCTTGCTAATGCAAAAGAGGTCATTCAAGTTATGACTAACTTTTAGAATTGTCACAACTGACCCTCATTTCTAATTATAAGTTTGAGTTTTTAATTTGGAAAGTACAATGAAACAGTTGAAAAGCTCCACTGTGAAGTTATAGAAATGTAGAACTTTCTCCCTTGAATGAACAATGCTGAGCAGCGGTTGGTTGTGAGACCTTCTCTAAATGCAAGGCTTTAAAATAATGATTTGAAAAGATTGAGTGCATCTTTAAGTACTCTCAACATTACCCTAATTGCTTAGCTCAAACTACTCAACACAGAACAGCACTTGGTTATTCGTTCTGTCTTTCCAGGCACAAAGAGTGCCTTGTTAAGTGACTCAAATCGGAAATATTTTTAAAGTAATCTTTCATGACCTCAGTTGTATTCTTGAATTCTAGCCTCCCGTTAATATTCCAATGGGGCTGGATTAATAACAACACAGGACTCTGGTTAAAAGATTCTTCTGCTGCCTGAGTACAGCAGTCACCTCATTAGCTGGCAGAACCAATGGCATTTCAATTGGAAATTGGCTGGAAATTATGCTTTTTCTCAACATCTTTCTTTCTTAATTCCCACTGAAACCTCATTTGATAACATTTTGTAAAATGCTTTGGGATGTTTTACCACATTAAAGGTGTTGTATAAATGTGATTTGTTGTTGACCGCGAAAATCAATTCTCTAGACAATGCAGCTTGTTTGTTATTTTGGTCTATTTTAATGAAAAGTCAAACTGGACTTGAAATATCGCCTCTGTTTCTCTCTGTACAGATGCTCCCAGATCTGCTAAAACTTCTATTTTAGTTTTTAAATTACATTATATCTTGCTATTGCATTACAACCGTCTTTTATTTAATTTGTTAAAAATCAAGGTAACAATGTATTGCGGATTTTTAATTTTCACCTCCTGCTGTAATTTGGATGCATCAATTTAAAAGGCAGTATAAACCTAGTGGACAGACTTAACCATTTTCATGTTACTTCAACTTCTTTATCAAAACCTGCAAGGCTAAGGAGATAATACACACACAAAATAATTTGAAAACCTGGAGCAAATCCCTTAAACTGTGGCCTCCTTTCTCTGCTTAGATATATTCACATTAAAACAAGGTATGGTCAGAACTAGTGTGCACCCTTTTGGTGTCAGTCTACAGATTGTTCAGTTCCTTTGTCGGTATCTATGAGATGCCCTTAATCCTTCTTACATTTGTAGAGATGACATTGAAATTGTTTAAAGCTGCTTATATCCCACTGTAACGGGATGCTGGGGAATGAAATCTTGTGATGTTCAGTAAAATAAAAGAGAGGAAAGAGAAAAAAATGAGCTTATTAGCACTCCCTCTACCAGACTTCCAAATAAAATAGCAGTTGATATAATTTAAGGCTACCTTTGTGAGCACTTCTTCTAACCTTGCTAACTTCCAAAGTTACAGATTTCAACTCCACAATTTAAGAAATATCCTTGAAATTTCACATTTCAACATCCCAGGTGTTAACCTGAGATTCAGTGATATTTGGAAGTTTTGTAACGAGGTTTTGGGATCGCGATGATCACAGCATTTCTGTTGAGCACACTCCCATGAGAAGTAAATATGGTTTCAATAACGTGATATTTCTGCTACCACAGTTTAATCAAAAGTTTTACGAACTGGTTATCTCTTGGATACTAGCATTGTTTTTTGGGAAGTAACAAAGGATGGGAGTGAATCATTTTATCTGACAGGACCCTAGGTTGAAATGTTCATACCCGGACTATTTGAATATTATTACAATGTCTGATGTCAAATATCAGAGTAAGCAAACAGAAAATAGGTCATTGTTACTACTCTGTTATTCTTTTTTATCCTTTAAAAAAAAGGTAGTGAGAACTTTAGAATTACTGCTGTATGATTTTCAATATCAACTTCTTATATTCAAGGAACAGTAATTGAGAAGGGAATCTGATTTATGGAGAGTTGTGGGAATGCATTGGAGAGTGTGCAGAAGCAATTTACAAGAATGGTTCTGGGAATGTGTTTGGACAGTTCTCCTTGATGAGAAGATGTCCAAGAGGAGATCTGATAGAGGTTTTCAACATCATGAGTGGGCTGGTGAAAGTAGATAGGGAGAAGCTGTTCCCTTTTATAAAAGGAACAGAATGAGAAGATGTAAATTTAATGTGAAGTGCAAAAGAAGGAAGGCTGTTGTAAGAAAACGCTTTTTCACCCAGCAAGTAGTTAGGGTCTGGAATGCACTGTCTGGAAACGTGCTGGAGGTAGGTTCAATTGTGGCATTCAAGAGGGGCATTGGATGATTATTTGCATAGAGATAGTGTGCAAGGATATGGGGTAAAAGGAGGAGATTGGCATCAGGTGATGATGCTCGTTTGAAGAGCCAGTACAGGCACAATGGGCTGAATGGCCTCTTGATGCACTGTAATAATTCTGTGATTCTGAATTTGTTTCCCATTAAAGATGGATTTGTTTTCCAAAAGCAATCCAGAATCCTGTTTCCCATTGCCATAGAGAAAATCAAACCTACATCTTTCCCCTGGCACAGCCTTTCAAACATCCCACAGGAGTTTCTGTGCATGGAAGCTAAGGAGGTCTGTGAAGAAGTCACAAACTCTGAGAAGAAGCATTGAACAACTGATGCACGCCCTCCATTGACTCAGATACACTGACCTCAGGCAGACCTACAACCAGCTCTCACACAGTGAACCACATCTCACATGCGAACTGGAGCAGGTGTTGGGGGCAGGGACAGGGTAGAGAGTCCATTTTGAAGGGCAGAGGACATTCCAAGGGTGCTGAGCCTCAGGGGCAATCCATGAGGGGCTATATCTTGCAGCAGCAGCAGGAAAAGTGTAAGGTTTTGGCAGCAATTCCATTGAAGAAAGCAGTATCTTGCTGAAGGCTCAAGGCCTATTCATTGATGTCCAATTCCATGAGAAGACTCACTGACTCTCACCGAAGGCCTGGACACTCCCTTTGCCAATCACAGATAAAATCAACAAACACCACATCCTGGGCATTCAGCTTCCACTAAAATTGCAGAAAAAAAGTTTATAATTTGAGAGAGGCAATGACTGAGTGATCTTATCACTAGATTATTAATCCACAGACTCAGATAATGTTCTGGCAACCTGGATTTGAATCCTGCCATTTAAATTCAACAAAAATCTGGAAATGATGATGATCATAAAACCACTGTTGATCATTGGGGAAAGAAAAAGCATTTAGTACACGATTGCCCTATAGGGAACAAAACTGCAGTCCTTACCTGGTCTGGCCTACATGTGACTCCAGACCCACAGCAATGTGGTTGACTCTTAACTGCCCTCTGGGCAATTAGGGATGGACCATTAAAGCCAGTGACACACACATCCCATGAACAATTTTGTTTTTTAAAAAATTCATCCTGGAAGCCTGACTGAATCATGAAAGGAGGATGGAGAAAGGGCAAATGGAAATGGGCTCTATTCTCGAGGCATTTCCATTTTCCCCCCTATGACAACCCCCTCTGCCTCTGCCACCCCCAGCACCCAACTCCCACCCCCAACTCCTGTGCCCCCTCTCCCCACCAAACCCAACTGTCAGAGGGCCACATGCTGAGTCTTGCCCCAACAGCCAAGCCTGTCCCTGTAGAGGTACAACTGGGACGTACCTGCTGATCGGCCACTCGGTTCCTCTATGGAGAGCTCTCACTCCAACAAGAGATTCATGTCTGCTAAAGCCAGACCATCTTTGGCTTCATTTTTTATGATGTGGAGGAGCCGGTGTTGGACAAAGTTAAAAATCACACAACACCATGTTAGAGACCAACAGAAAGCATTAGCTTTCAGACTGCTGCTCCTTCATTAGGTAGCTATGGAGCAGGACTGTAAGACACAGAATTTATTGCAAAAGATCATGTAACTGAAATGATGTACTGAACAAACGTAGATGGTTGTTGAGTCTTTCATCTTTTAGAATGGGTTGCAGGTTTCAGTTCATTAATATGTAAATCCTCAGGAGACAGACATGGGATGCAACCGATAGGGTACCTTTTAGAGTCCAGTACTTCCCGGGAGTGGAGAAACAACACCATGTCCTTTGCATCACATTATCGATGAGGATGAGCATCTCGCCGAGACCTTCTCTACACCTCCATTCCTCGCCTTTAAACAACCACCAAATCTTGAACAGACGATTGTTCACAATAAACTGCCCAGCCTTCAGGACAACATCGACCACAACACCATACAACCCTGTCATGGCAACAGCTGAAAGACATGTCAGAGTGTTAACATGGATACCACTATTACATGTGGTGCCACCATCCATCATGTGTGCAGCAGGTACTCATGTAACTCAGCCAATGTTGTCTATCTCTTACTCTGCAGGCAAGGGTGCCCTGAGACATAGTACATTGGCAAGGCCAAGCAGACGCTACGACAACTGATGAACGGATGAATGGACACTGCACAACAATTGCCAGCCAGGAGTGTTCCCTCCCAGTCGGGAAGCACTTCAGCAGTCAGAGACATTCACCTCGAATCTTCGGATGACCATCCTCCAAGATGGACTTCAGGATATCCAGCAATGCAGAGTGGCCAAGCACAGGCTGATAGCCAAGTTTGGTACCCACGAGGATGGCCTCAACCGGGACCTTGGGTTCATGTCGCATTACAGGTGACCCTACTACACTATAGACTCTCTCTCTCAAACACAAGCATACATACATACATACTCACACACTCATGCAGACCCTCTCTCATACACACACTCTCTCTCATACATACACATACAAACCCCACACTCTGACTCATGCACACACCCTCTCACAGCCTTATACTCCATCACATTCACACACACACTTTACCAAGCATGCACTCACACACACAGACACTCTCATGTGCACTCACATTCATACACACACTCACACTCTCTCACTCTCATGCATCCATGCACACACACATATGAGTTTATGGGATGAGTTTGTATTTGCAGAATTATATTTGCAGATACATTCTATATTGCTCAAAAGGCACACAATCTGCAGGCACTTAATGCAGGCAGTCAATCCATGTAATAGTTCATAAATTCCACTTTGGAAATAGAACCAGTCTGACTCAAGATTGGGATATAGGCAGACTTTAACCTCACACCTTTAATGCATTGTCTGAGCTGAGATGTCACCTTTTTTTTAATAGATGTTAAATTATCTCAAGAATGTGACTTAAAAGAAGTTCTGGGATTAACATACTAATGAACCAAAGCCTGCAACCCATTCTAGAAAAATGAAAGGCTTAACAGCAATTTAGGCTTGTTCAATATAGCATTTCAGTTGCATGACACTGTAATCTTTTGATATAAATTCTGTGTCTTATGATCCTGTTCCACAACCACCTGATGAAGGAGCAGCGCTCTGAAAGATAGTGCTTCCAAATAAACCTGTTGGACTATAACCTGATGTTGTGTGATTTTTAACTTCAGTTTTTATAACATTCCAAACACATTCTAAAGACAAAACTGTCCAGGTTACCATTGTCAAACAACTAAATTAATTTTCCATCCTGTTGGTTATGTGAATCCCACAATGCTGTTTCTTTAATCATATAATGTACAGATCTACATAAAGTACCAAGGATCTGATCCAATCCAAAAAGGTTGAGATCAGAGCTAAAGTTGTAAAAATGAAGCTTCGATAGTTTCCTAATGTCAGTTCAACCTCAAGACATAAACTGTTTCTTTAGTTATGTTTTGAATGGTTACACAACCATTTAGATGTGACTTGTTTGAAAATAATTCTTTCTTGTTGACCATACTCTACTTAAAATGTGTTTGAAGTGGTTACTGAGGACTGTGACATTTTTCTAAAACGTGCATCAAAAGAGAAGAAAGAAAGTACTGCTGGAAGAGAAATGAAAGCTAACCTATAAGTTCGGAATTAATTCTCTTTCCTAACTAAACTGGACAAAACCAGATAAAGAAATCTGATTTATCAGTGTATCCACATCGGCGCAGGATCACCAATGGGACAACATTGAGGCCATTCCATTTTGCATCTTCTAGCTCTCTGAATTAGTTCCAATCCCATGCCTGCTCCCCATAGCCCACTCAGTTTTCTGATTGAAATATTTACTATAAGAAGCTGTGTAGATATCACATTAAAATTCCAAGATTGTAATCTTACATTTATTTATTTTCAGTGTGGAGTTTGTATTGAGGAGCTAAACTTGTACAAGTTTGGGACTTGCCTTTTTTTAATGTGATTGCCTTTTCTAAAGAGCCCTGTGTTAACATGGTTGCTTGTGTGATGACTGTGATTCTCTTACAACAAAGAGAGTCTCTCTCTTCTGAATCAGAAACAAGAAAATGCAATCACCACAAACACTGCAGTGACTGCCCCAATCAATCGATGGTTTAGTGACCATGTTGCTGCCAAATAGGAAAATGAAAAAAAGAATTGGTTATTTATAAAACGCTTAGCGCTTTGCCCAAACTTGAAAGAAAGAATCAGACCTAGTAAAATATCTTAATTAACCAAACTGTAAATTTATATGTAAATTTACAAATTCCTAATGATCAGGGGAAAGGGGAATTCCTAATGATCAGGGTAGTCCATTATCCAGAAATTCAATGTAAACATTCCATGAGAAGAAAGTGCCACCTTTTCCTCACACACAGTGGGTAGTGTGATTTTACAGCATGCCTGTACGCTTTGGTCCCCATGGATTAACCAACCACCCATGTCTTTCTATTTTCAACTGCAACCTTGATCCCTCCCCAGGATGCTAAGTTTGAAGCTGGGATCACAGCAGTGTACCTTTAAACATTTACTCACAGGAAATCTCCATCAAATATTTACAGACTCCGAGCTCTTCCTGGGGATATTGACACACTCCTTGGGAGCTCCTGTAGATATTGATGAACTCTTCAAATCCGTCTGCAAATGTTGACATATTTCCTGAGCTACTGTCCGAAAGGCAATTACCCAAAGATGAACGTTTGTATTAATATGCAGCAATGGAAAAAAATGAGGTGAAATTTCCTGTATGTAAGTGCACAGAGAGACACACAATCATGGTGTAGAGCAAATCTCCAGCTTAGAAGATCATGACAACTTTTGTGTGAGTAGACGATGCATGCAATAACACAACATAAGCACTATAAGATATCATCTGTTTGATATTTTACACCCATCTATTGAACATCTCAGCTCAGTATAATTACATATTCTTAGAAATCATTTGGCACCAGAATCTTGGCCTGTGCTGGGTATTGGTATCAATCCTGGAATCCAATAACAAGGACTGCTAATCATTCACGCTAAAATAAAATAAAGAACTGTGGGTGCTGGAGATCTGAAACATACAAAAACAGTGTTCTGAAGGAGGTTCACTTGACTCAAAATGTTAGCTCTGTTTCTCTGTTGGCAGACTGGCTGATTTTCTCCAGCAATTTCTGTCTTTATGTGCTACTCATGCAGAGGTGAACATTGAGCTGCTGGCCCCTGCTGGTTGTCCAAAGACCATAAGATCATAAGATACATGGAAACTGGTCATTCAGCCCAATCAGTCTGCTCCACCATTCGAACATGGCTGATGTGTTTCTCAACCCCTTTCTCCTTGTATGTCCTCATAACCCTTTACCTCCTTACTAATCAAGAACTTATCTATCTCTGTCATAATTACACTCAATAACTTGGCTTCTACAGCCTTGTGCAGCAATGAGTTCTGAAGATTAACCATCCTTTAGCTGAAGAAATTGCTCCTCATCTCAGTTCTGAAGGGTCGTTCCTTCACTGAGGCTGTGTTCTTCAGTCCTAGTCTCTTCTAGTGGAAACATCTTCTCTGCATCCACTCTATCCAGACCTTTCAATATTCTGCAAGTTTTAATCAGCTCTCCCCTCATCTTTCTGAACTCCATTGAGCACAGACCCAGCATCCTCAACCACTCCTCATATTCTTATAAACCTCCTCAGGAGCCCCTGTAGGCCAGCACCTTCTTCCTTAGATGTAGGGCCCAAAGCTGCTCACAATATTCTAAATGCAATCTGACCAGAACCTTTTACAGCTTCACCAGTACATCTTTACTCTTGCGTTCTATTAGCCCTTATGAAATAAATGCTAATGTTGCATTTGCTTTCCTAAATCCCAACTAAACCTGCATGTTAACCTTAAGAGAATCCTGAACTAGGACCCCCAAGTGCAGCCACCTCTCCCTAAATGCACAACTGAGGCATACATATGACCAGCCTCTGATTGGCTAGCAAGTGTCAGGGGCAGGGTCTTCAACCCAGCGTTGTTGATCCTGGGAAATTTCTGCCTCACTGGTAGTTCGTTCATTGGGCATTCCCAAACAGAAGTAACGTACCTTCATGAAAGCAAGACCCACCACTGAGGTCAGCTTGACCACCCTGTAATAATTTGGCCTATCTCTTTTGCACCCTTTTTTCATAATGGTAAAATGCCCACTGACCTCAAAGTGACCTTGCCTGTATCTCATGAGGGTTGGAAAATGATCCTCTGCATCATTACTTTCACCTAAGAGAAACAAAATACTCTGGGTATTAAAGATTTGAACCAAAAGTGGAAGGTGATGGAGAATCTCATCAGATCTGGCAGGATCTGTGGAGTTAATGTTTCAAGTCTAATATGACTCTTCACTTCTGAAGAAGAGACATATTAGACTTGAGACGTTGAATCTATTTCTGTCTTCACAAATGCTTACAGGCGTTGCTGAGTGTCTCCAGCACTTCTCCATTAACTTCCTCCCTTCTTTCTTTTTACAGCCTGGCAGACCATTGATCTGGCCCTGATTATTTATCCAATTCAAGGAGGTCAGTCCATCCTAGTAGGCAACAGGTTATTCAGAAATGGAATGGTTAGCAATTGGGCAGTGTTTGGTCTTTCAAAATAAATTATTCTTATTTTATCTAATGTTTCACGAGAATTACTGTATCATCACTCTCCTTTTTGAAGACAAAGTCAAACCACTCATTAAGATCCCTGTCCATATCTTATACATTCACCATGATGTACTGTATATATCTGATAGGCCCAACTCTTTCATAGAATCCCTACAGTGTGGAAGTAGGCCATTCACCCCATTGAGTCCACATTGACCCTGCCACTCAGTATGACCCCATTTCCCATTGGTAATCCATTTAAGTTGCACATCCCTAGACCCCATGGGGCAATTTAGCTTGGATAATCGACTTGGACTGCACATCTTTGGACTGTGGGAGGAAAGCAGAGCACCCGAAGGAAATCCATGCAGACTCAGGGAGAATGTGCAAAATCAACACAGACAGTTCCCGAAGGCTGTAATTGAATGTGGGTCGCTGGCACTGGTCACCACTGAGCTACCCTGCTGCCCTGTTTTATCATTTTCTTGCTTTTAATATTCTGGTAAAACATCTTTGGATAGTCCTCAATTCTGCTGGCTTTGTGTCCTTTTTGCTTTCTTGGTTTATTTTTCCAGCCTTTTCCTGTACTATTCATACTCCACTCAACACCCAAAAGTATAAAATTTTTGCAATTATCACGCACTCTAATTTTCTGCTTTATCTTTCCCTGCATGGTTCTTCATAACCAGGGACTTCATGATTTGGCAGCACTGCCGCCCTTTTTCATTGTGGGGACATAACTACATTGTGCCTGTCAAATCATTCTTATTAAAAACCTGCCACTGATTTACTACTGACTTTCCTTCAAGTAGCTGTAACCAGCCCACTTTTGCCAGATCATCTGCTTTGTACAGTTGGCCTTCTTCCAATTTGAAATGTTTGTTCCTGTTCTGCCTTTTTCCCTTTCCATAATGATGATAAGTCTAACTGTTTTATGATCACTATCTCCAAAACGGTCATCCTGCTAATGCTTCATCCACCTGCCCAACTTCATTTCCTGAAACAAAATCTAGGATTGCACATGTTCCCATTGGGCTTGCGATGTACTGTCTAAAAAAAAATCACAAATTTTGTCTCCTCTGCCTTTCACACTGTTTGTATCCCAGTTGATATTTGGGTAGTTGAATACTCCAGCTATTATTGCCTGATATTGGTACCTTGTCAGTATCTACTGTAGATTGGAAAATGATCTTCAAAGCATCTGTTACTTCCTCCATGGCTTCCTTTACTACCTACATTTCCACGAATAATAATGTTATAGTGACTCCATGCTCTGAATATTAATTGAGGATAAAATATTGGTCAGGATTAGGAATAAGGCTCCTCTTCTTCTTTGATATTGTGCTCTGGGAACTTTTGCATCCAACTTAGGAGCTAATTGAATAGAACATCTCATCTGGAAAAGGATGAGAGGAACTTAAGAGAAACTTAAACCTACAACCTTCTGAATCAGACATGAATGTGCACCCAACTGTCCCACAGGTGATGTATGGGAAAGAAGGGCAAGAACGTATTTTGACAGGTGGAGAGGGAGCAGCAGGTTATTGGGAAGGGAGTAGATAGTAATTGGACAGGGTTTGATCTTTCAATGGAACGCAGTCAGGAACATGCAATTCAGTAATCACTTTTCAACCACACAGTTTCTTATATTTTATCAACCTGAGATAGTTAAAGGCATCAGAATACCATCCATTATGACATAATTAGTATTTTTAACACAGATACTCTGACAATTTGACAGATTGATGACTAAATTATGATCTTCTAGGCATTCATTTCACAAAATAAACTCAAATTCACCGATCTAATAAACTCTTCCATGCTGTTTACTGAGAGAATAGAAGCCTTTACCACCATGCACAGGAATAATTGTAGCCAGAAACACAAAATCATAATCGTTATCAAACTGGGAAGTTCTGACAGGGTTAGATTACAGGTTGTGTAGGAAACCTGCATCTTTCAAAGCAGGGAAAGACAGCACTACACTCCTTTTCAGTGGCATGTTATGAGAAGGAGACAATTACTTTCTGCATCACCAATTCTAGATTAAGGTTTTACTTTGGCAAGAAGCACCTGTTTTCAACTCTTCCATTTCCACTCCCACAGCCGAGGATTAGAAGTGATTGGTCAGCTCCTCTTATCCTTCTTACTCTTTCAAAACTCTTTCAGGTATAACAACATTTTGTCCCTCTGGACTGTTCAATCTCTCTCAACTATTGAATTGCAGTTTTAACATCATTCCACAGAAGCTACTGAATGTTCAATAATATACACATTTTGAATTTAAATAAAGGCATTTTTAATTAGTTGTTTAAAACTAACAAGTATAAAGCTTGAATATTGCTTACAGACATGTTTGGTCAAAGCTAGTTGAGGATGGTCAGTACCGTCCTTGTTACAACAACAAAAGGGCTAAGTTGGTTTCATTCATCACACTGGTCTTTGGGAGACATCGCCTATATACCTGCCATCACCCGTATGTGACCCTTAATTAGATATTTACAAATGGTTGGTGGATTACCGATTTCTGTGCACTCCATATGATGGGTCC
Source organism: Chiloscyllium punctatum (assembly GCF_047496795.1). Classification (NCBI taxonomy): domain Eukaryota; kingdom Metazoa; phylum Chordata; class Chondrichthyes; order Orectolobiformes; family Hemiscylliidae; genus Chiloscyllium; species Chiloscyllium punctatum. The sequence continues at coordinate 107,135,070 of NC_092751.1, forward strand.
ACCTCCATTTTATATGCTGCTCATTTCAAAGACATGCCTGGCAGGGGCAGCCAGAGGATTTTATTAAGGCTCTTCCCCATTATGCCAGTAATTCATGAGTCACCATTTCTAGATCAGAAGGATGCACACAGACTGACGGTCTGCCCTATTGAGTTGTTACAGAATGATATTAACATGAGTTTTTATAGTATTTGATCTTATTACTGTAGGTATAGGAAACAGTCAGCAATTTATTATGAGAAACATCTTCATATTTTCTACCTTATGATAAAGCAAGAGTAGGTTTATTTGTCATTTCTACCAAATACAACTGATACAGTAAAAACGAGACAGCGTTCCTCCAGAACTAGACAACACAAATTACTCAAGAGTACAGTCATACACAAGACAGCATGAAGTGCATAAGAAAAGTGCAAAACATGCAAGACAGCACAGTAATTCCTGACAAGACAACTAATAGGTACAGCGACAGACAAATTACAGCATAATAATGACTGATCATTAATAAACCATTGTTTTAACAACAATTCAAAAAGTCATGCAAAGAATTGCAGATGGAATAGAGTGTGATCATACAGTGTTAAGGAACCTGATGGCTTGGGGGAAGAAACTGTTGCACAGTTTGACCGTGAGAGACCGACTGCTCCGATACCTTCTGCCAGATGGCAGGAGGGAGAAGAGTTTGAGTGAGGGGTGTGTGGGGTTTCCCACAATGCTCTTAGCCTTTCGGATGCAGCATGTGGTGTAAATGTCGGTAATGGAGGGAAGAGAGACCCTGATTATCTTCTCAGCTGTCCTCACTGTGCACGATAGGGTCTTACAATCTGAGACAGTGCAATTCCCGAACCAGGCAGTGAATCAGCAGCTCAGGGTATTCTCAATGAACCCTCTGTAGAATGTGGTGAGGATGGGGAATGGGAGATGGGCTTTTCTCAGTCTACACAGAAAGTAGAGATGCTGCTGGGCTTTCTTGGCTATGGAGCTGGTATTGAGGGACCAGGTAAGATTCTCTGCCAGGTGGATGCCAAGAAATTTGCTGCTCTTCATGATCTTCATAGGGGAGCCGTCGATGGCCAGCAGAGAGTGGTCACTCTATGCCCTCCTGAAGTCAACCATCATCTCTTTCGTCTTGTCCACGTTCAGAGACAGGTTGTTGGCTCTGCACCAGTCCGTTAGACGCTGCACCTCCTCTCTGTATGCTGACTTGTCATTCCTGCTGATGAGACCCACTACAGTCATGTCATCAACGAACTTAATGATATGATTCGAACTGTGCATCATTGAACAGTCGTGTGTCAGCAAGGTGAACAACAGTGGACTGAGCACACAGCCCTGGGGGGGGCCCGGGCTCAGTATGATGGTATTGGAGATGCTGTTCCCAATCCAGACTGACTGAGGTATCCCAGTCAGGAAGGAGAAAGTGAGGACTTCAAATGCTGGAGATCAGAGCACAAGAATATGATGCTGGAAAAGCACTGCAGGTCAGGCAGCATCCAAGGAGCAGGAGAATCGATGTTTCAGGATGAAGGGTCTATGCCTGAAACATCGATTCTCCTGTTCCTCAGATGCTGCTTAATCTGCTGTGCTTTTCCAGCACCACACAGTCGACTCCCAGTCAGGAAGTCCAGGATCCAGTTACAGAGGGGGGTATTTAGGCCCAGCAGATTCAGCTTTCCAATCAGGTGCTGAGGAATGATAGTGTTGAATGCAGAACTGAAGTCTATGAACAGTAATCTGATGTAGGTGTCCTTCTTCTCCAGGTGGGTGAGGGCCAGATGGAGAGTGGTGGGAATGGCATCATCTGTTGAGATGAAAGGGAACAACAGTGAGGGGGCAGCAGGGTGTTAATATGCCTCATCACGAGCCTCTCAAAACACGTCATGGTGATGGGTGTTAGCGCAACGGGCCAGTAATCGTTTTATTTCTGTTTTGCTCTCCATGTTTTAATCAGGAAATACAAGATTTGAAGTTGCAATGCTTAGTACCTTCTCCCATTCTTCACTGGTTGGTGTTTCAGATTTCATCATAATCAAGGACCAAACTTCAAGGAGATATTTCTTGCACCTGTTGACTTTTTGTTTAAATTGATCCATCTGGAATGTGGAATATTGATGCTGCATGCTCAACTGCTTCATTTATTCTGATAGTCCTCTCAATGTTTCTAACTCAATAGGAAAATCACAGTTTGCTGGCCTGGTGACGAAATTTAGACTGTTAATTGCATTGGTCTGAACTTTCATACATCTAATGAAATTTAACTTAGAACAAAGAACATTGAACTGTATGGCACAGGAACAGGCTCTTTGGCCCACCATATTTGTCCCAACCATGATGCCATTCTAAGCTAATCCCATCTGCCTGCACATGGACTCTATCCCTGTATTCTCTGTCTGTTCATGTGTCTGTCTAATTCCGCTAAACACTGCCATCATATCTGCTTCTACCACCCGTGTGGCACTATGTTTCAGGAGCCCCCCACCCTCTGTAAAAACTTGCCTTTCACATCTCCTTTAAACTCCCCCCCTCACCTATTTCCATCCTGAGAAAAAGACTCTGACTATCCATCCTATCCATATCTCTCATAATTTTATACACTTCTGTCAGGTTGCCCCTCAGCCTCTGATGCTCTAGCAAAAACAATCCAAGTTTGTCCAACCTCTTCTTATAGTAAATACATTCCAATCCACCTTGGCCTCTTCTAGTGGGCCCCAGTATTACACATACCCAGTCTTCAGCCAATTCAATTCACTCCACATAATTTCAAGACATGGTTGGAGGCATTGGATACTGCAAAGGACATGGGCCCTGACAACATTGGATACTGCAAAGGACATGGGCCCTGACAACATTGGATACTGCAAGGGACATGGGCCCTGACAACATTGGATACTGCAAGGGACATGGGCCCTGACAACATTGGATACTGCAAAGGACATGGGCCCTGACAACATTGGATACTGCAAAGGACATGGGCCCTGACAACATTGGATACTGCAAAGGACATGGGCCCTGACAACATTGGATACTGCAAAGGACATGGGCCCTGACAACATTGGATACTGCAAAGGACATGGGCCCTGACAACATTGGATACTGCAAAGGACATGGGCCCTGACAACATTGGATACTGCAAAGGACATGGGCCCTGACAACATTGGATACTGCAAAGGACATGGGCCCTGACAACATTGGATACTGCAAAGGACATGGGCCCTGACAACATTGGATACTGCAAAGGACATGGGCCCTGACAACATTGGATACTGCAAAGGACATGGGCCCTGACAACATTGGATACTGCAAAGGACATGGGCCCTGACAACATTGGATACTGCAAGGGACATGGGCCCTGACAACATTGGATACTGCAAAGGACATGGGCCCTGACAACATTCTGACAATAGTACTGAAGACTTATGCTCCAGAACTTGCCCCTATCTAAGCTCTTTCAGTACAGTTACAACACTGCCATCTACCCCAACAATCTGGAAAATTGCCCAGCTATGTCCTGTACACAAAAAAGCAGAACAAATCCAATTGGGCCAATTACTGCCCCACCAGTGTATCTCGATCTTCAGTAAAGTGATGGAAGGTGTCATCAACAGTGCTCTCAAACAGCACCTGCTCAGCAATAACCTGCTCACCGACGCCCAGTTTAGGTTCCTCCAGGGTCACTCAGTCGCTGACCTCATTACAGCCTTGGTTCAAGCATGCACAAAGAGCTGAATTCCAGAGAGGAGGTGGGAGTGTCAGCTCTTGACATCAAGGCACATTCAACCAAATGCAGTGTCAAGGAGCCCAAGCAAAACTGGTATCAATGGGTATCAGAGGGTAAACTCTCTGATGGTTAGAGTCATATCTGGCACATAGGAAAATAGTTATGATTGTTAAAAGTCAGTCATCTTAGCTGCAGGAGTTCCTCATGCTAGTGTTCCAAGGCCAACCATCTTCAGCTGCTTCATCAATGACCTTCCTTCCATCATAAGGTCAGAAGTGGGGATGTGCACCAATGATTACACAATGTTCAGCACCATTCACAAATCCTCGGATACTGAAGCAGTCCATGTCCAAATGTAACAAGATCTGGACAACAGCCAGGTTTGGGCTGACAAGTGGAAGCAACATTTGCACCGACAAATGCCAAGCTATGACCATCACCAATAAAAGACAATCTAACAATTGCCCTTGACACTCAATGGTGTTACCATCATCGAATCCCCCACACCTTTCAATATCCTGGGGTTACCATTGACCAGAAACTCAACTGGACTCACCATTATAAACACAGTGGCTACAAGAGCAGGTCAGAGGTTAGGAATGTTGCAGGAAGTATCTCACCTCCTAACTCCCCAAAGCCTGGCCACCAACTTCAAGGCACAGATCAAGAGTGTGATGGAACACTCCCCTCTTGCCTGGAGAGTGCAGCTTCAATACACTCAGGAGACTTGACACCATCCAGGACAACACAGCCCATTTGATTGACAACACATCCACAAGCATTCAATCCCTCCACCGCTGACACTCAGGAGCAGTATACCATCTAGGTGCAGTGCAGAAGTTCGCCAAGGCTCCTTTGACAGCACCTTCCAAACCTAATACCACTTCCATCTAGAAGGACAAGAGTAGCATAGACTTGGGAACAGCATCACCTTCAAGTTCCCCTCCAAGCCATTCACCATCCTGACTTGGAAATATATCACTGTTCCTTCAGTGTCATCGAGTGAAAATGCTGGAATGCCCTCCCTAATGACAGCAGTTGACTGCAGCAGTTCAAAAAGGCAGCTCACCATCATGTTCTGAAGGGCAACTAGGGATGGACAATAAATTCTGGGCACAGCCAACAACATCCACATCCCATGAATGAGAAAGATAATTTCCAGGACACTTTCAAGATGCAGCCTTGTTGTAAAACCTGATTCTGAAATGTAGGAATCCACTGTAACCGTCAGGCAAATCACATGTGACTTGTGAGAGGTCTTTAAGATGGTGCAAGGGTTTAACAAGATAGACATAGAAAAGACATTTTCACTTGCAGGGAGATGTGGTGACTAGTGTAGATGCATTTGAGAGGATAAACACATGAGGCAGAAAGCAATAGAAGGATATGCTGGTAGAGTTGGATGAAGAGGGAGGGTAAGAGGATCTAATAGGAACAAACACTGTTATGAACCTGTATGATCATTCAGCTGTGCCATATGTGAAGCATTCTCTCCAATTATGAGTCAGTACAGTATAAACTGTTAATGAATTCCGAGGCAAATGAATGATTGAGTTATGGAGCATGTGGGGCCAAGTAATGGTTGCTCCATGGAAAGAAATACAAACGTGACTAGGGAATAGATGGAGCAACTTAATCAGCAGACTTAGTCTAAACAAGACACTAAAATACTTACATGAGCGCGAGACAGTTTAATTTCAGTTGTAATGCACAGTACTCTGCACAAGTACTCAAAACTGAGTTTATTGGATGTGAAATTACTACATTTTTGTACAACTAACATCATTACAAATAATAGTTTTACATTGATCTTTGTTGTATTTTAATTTGAAAGAGCTTGATAAAGTAGTTCTACTAACTAAGTTACCAGGTTTGATACTTTAGATATCACTGAGATTGGACACTGTAAATTGGTCCCAAGTACTTAATCCTAATTAGGATTAATTCATATATATTTTAATCTTGTGTAATTTCAATTCAATTGTGCTATTATTGTGTTTGCTCATGATAATTAGACAACTGAGATTCATGGAAATTGCCATGATCTGTCTTAGAATTGCGAGTTATATAACTTTTCCTTTTTGCTTGATAGTTTTAAGATTCACCTGCTTTCTGTTTTCACAGTCAGAACCAAACTGAATTTGTTCAACTTCTTGAATATTCAGTCAAGAGTTTTCTGCCCAATGCTTTTAAAATTAATCCATATAATTTGGGCAGTACTGACAAGGCCAGAGGGCAGTTAAAAGACCCTTGTTTTGGGTCTGGAGTCTCATGTAGGTCAGACCAAATGAGGATGGCAGATTTCCTTCCCTTAAGAGTAAAAGTTAATCAGTTAAGGTATACCATTAGACCAGCTTTTTTTAAAATTATAGATTATTATTGATTCAATTTTTGCCATCTTCCATATTGTAGGCTTTAAACCTGAGTCCACAGAACATTAGATGAGACTCAGGATTCCTATCCTCGTGACATTGCCACTATGTCATTGCAGTTAAAGTGTCTCTTATGAAACATTTTACCTGAGGGTTTTATGTAAGACAAGGACTACAAGATGTCTGGAAGCTATTTTCAACTGTAGCAACGCGAAGGTTTTGCTGGATTTTATTTCCTAGCTCCTGAAGGAGTGATGGCAAAGTGATGGTGAACTGTGTCTTTCAAGTCACCATCCTGCGCTCCGATATTGTTCTGATGCATGGCGTTTACATTATTTTCATGTGACCTATTTTTCTGATCACCCTGTTCAGAGATGTTATTACACACCTCTGTAGCAGGTAGGACTTGAATCCAGGCCTCTCATTCTATAATGCTCCTTTTTGATTTAGATCATTCACAAGATCTGAGCAGGACTGGTTTGATAAAACTTTATTGATCATCCCTAACGGACCATGAGAAGGTGTCTGTGAACAACCTTCATGAGTGTAACTAAATCAGGGTTGATTCATCCTCTTGGCAATCTAGGCAGTTGCAGAGGAGAGCACAATTTGGAGGGCACATGTACACAAGATCAGGAGGAGTCAAGAGTGTGGTGCTGGAAAAGCACAGCAGGTCAGGGAGCATCCAAGAGCTGCAGAATCAATGTTTCGGGCATAAACCCTTCATCAGGAATGAGGCTGGTGAGCCAAGGGGGTGGAGAGATAAATGAGAGGGGGTGGGGCTGGGGGGGAAGGTGGCTGAGAATGCAATAGGTAGACAGAGGTGGGGTAATTATGATAGGTGGGAGGGGAGGATGGAGCGAATAGGTGGGAAGGAAGATGAACAAGTAGGACAGGTCATGAAGGTGGTGCCGAGTTGGAAGGTTGAATCTGGGATAAGGTGGGGGGGAGGGGAAATGAGGAAACTGGTGAAATCCACATTGATGCCATGCAGTTAGAGAGTCCCAAGGCGGAAGATGAGATGTTCTTCCTCCAGGCGTCAGGTGTTAGGGTGTGGCAATGGAGGATGCCCAAGACCTGCATGTCCTTGGCAGAGTGGGAGGAGGAGTTGAAGTGTTCGGCCATGGGGTGGTGGGGTTAGTTGGTGCAGGAGAAAAGAACTGCAACCTGTGCGGAGAGGCGGGCCACATGTATAAAACCTGCCCAAGACGGGGGGGCCCCACTTACGCACAGATGGCTGAAGGTGGCAATGTGAGCCGTGGACCCCCAAAGACCAGTAAGGTCCACCCAGACAGCAGGGAAACGGAGTCTGGTGGCATCCAGAAAGAAGAACAGGCTGGAGTGGAGGAGGCGGCAGCCAGCGGAGATACATAGCAGCCGATCCTAGCTCTAGCCGGGCAGATGGAAGAAATGGAGGAGGAGGAGGTAATCAAGCAGGCAGAGGAGTGGATACCTGTTAAAAACAGGAAGAGGAAATCTTGCCAGGCCCCCAAAGCCTCCCAGCAAAAGGGGAAAAGACAGCTGCACGAGGGAGGGACGGCCAGCTCTTCGGAGGGGGAAGATGGACGCAAAGAAGGCCATCACCACCAGAAGAAGAGACAGAGCGCCGTCGGTAAAGAGGAGGGCATTTCCTCCCAACCAGGAAACAACGGACCCCCCGAAGTCCACCCTCCACCCAGTGAGAACCAGGGGGTACCCACTGCCCCACAACTACAGGCAACTGACAGCTGTGATCCTCTGACAGTCCCATTGTCAGACACAGAACTGGATGGTGCAGACCCTTGCCTTGGCTCAATGACACCAGAGCGGGTAAATGACCCCAGTGAGGAGCTGGATAGCTACCTCAGCCCAGCGAAGGTCCAGCAGTTCGTGCTTACCATGGGGATGTAGACAGCTACCCCAGAGACAGGACAGTCAAATGGACAATGGTAACCCCATAAACTGGGGGTTAAAGAAGTTTCATTTGCTTTCATATAACAGGGCACCCACTCAGTAGGTGGGTTCCGCTGAAGCCACAGTCAAATACCAAGCGACTGGATAGTTAATAAAGGTAACTGTTAATAGGATAACTATAAATTTGATTAATCCAATCTGTTCTTTGTAATGTTAAGACATGCAGTGTATATAACTATGAACGACATGGCAAATTGTACAAGTACCAAAGATTTATTTATATGAATAAAGTATATTTTGAAATATAAAAAAAAACCTGGTGGCTACCATTCCCTGGTTAATTTCTCAGGGGAATGTTTTGGCCAATCAGAGACGATCTGACTGCTTTAACATTTAAACAATGCTTGTCAGTTAATGCAGTCATCATCAATTGATGCATACTGAATGGTAACACCTCTCCCAATCAGAGTCCACTTGACCACCATCTTCATCTCATGCAGTATAACAGTGGTTTTCCCTTTACTTTGCTATTTCTTGTGAATTATCCTGATGCATACAAGATAAAAATATTCAGCAAGGTGTGCCTTTGGTCAGCAATATTTGAATTTAGATTGTACGATTTAAATTTATATCTCTGGGTTATTGGTCCCATGTCGTGTGACCTCATGTATTCATTTGATCAGCTGCTTTAACCTGACAAGTCCCTACCTGAATGTAATATTTTTCTATTCATTCAAAGGAAGTGTGGAATGTAGCATGAGGCTTTGTTTATTTCGGTTAAGTTGGAGAATTCTGATAGTTACAGTATCACAATTAGGGCATGATAATCTGTCATCTGTTCAACGAGAGGTGGATGGTCATAAACCGATGACAGAGGGACCTCTGCTCGTCTCCCTTGATGAGGGCTCCTCTGTACTTTGAAGGCCATAAGCTCTTCTGGAAATTGTTGTCACTTTGAACTGAAGGCTTTGAATTGAGAGAACCAGTAGGTCAAGCAATTACCGTGGAGACATGTTTTACTCTGAAACACGCATTCAGAAAATTGGGTTAAAATGTGAGCATCATTAACAGTACTTATAGCAAGAGAAAAGTGGATGAATTCTGCATGCTGACATGTATTTTCCCTCTACTGAGACACTCTTTACCATTTGTTCTTGTGTCACCAGATGAAAGCAGTGGAGGGAGAAGGTCTGACATTTGACATTTTCTCTGAACACAGGTTAAATAGCTGTTAAATTAGGCACTGCACAGCAATGGGGTGTCCTTAACCTATATGTCAAATGAAAAATCCTAATTTGGTGTTTTACGTTTTAACTGTGATTGTAGTGTCAGTAATTACCACAGTTTATAACAGTTGGAAACTTGGAGGAAACAGATGGGCTTCAGGGAGGAAAAGAAAAATGAATAAAGGTCAAAAAAAACTCAATGAATTGAGAATTACTGTGAAATAGCAGCCAAGTGTATTAGTTAAGGTCATTATCTCTACAGAGAAAGTGAGAGCTGCAAATACTGGAGATCAGAGTCGAAGAGTGTGGTGCTGGAAAAGCACAGCCGGTCAGGCAGCATCCGAGGAGCAGGAGAGTGATGTTTCGAGAATAAGCTCTTCATCAGGAATGAGGATTGTGGCCCAACGGATCTGAGAGATAAAAGGAGGGGAGGGTAGTGCTGGGGGGAAGGTAGCTGGGAATGCGATAGGCAGATGGTGGGAGTGAAGGTGATAGGTCGGAGAGGAGGGTGTAGCGGATAGTTGGGTAGGAAGATGGACAGGTAGGGCTGTTCAAGAGGGCAGTGCCGAGTTGGAAGATTGGATTTAGAATGAGGTAAGGGGAGGAGAAATGAGTAAACTGGTGAAATCCACATTGATTCCATGTGGTTGGAGGGTCCCAAGGCAGAACATGAGACGTTCCTCCTCCAGGGGTCTGGGGATTAGGGTTTGGTTGTAGAAGAGGCTCAGGACTTAGCGGAGTTGAGGATGGGAGTTAAAGTGTTCGGCCACAGGGTGGTGGGGTTATTTAGTGCGTATGTCCCAGAGATGTTCTCTGAAACTTCTGCAAGTTTGCATCCTGCCTCCCCAATGTGGAGGAGACCACATCAAGAGCAACATGGATGATGTGTATGGAAGTACAGGTAACTCTCTGCCGCAAGGATCCTTTGGGGCCTTGGATGGGGGGGTGGCGGGGGAGAGGGGAGGTAAGGGCGGAGGTTTTGCACTTCTTGTGGTGGCAGGGAAGATGCCAAGAGTGGAGAGTGGGTTGTTGCGGGGGCCTGGACCTAGCAAGAGAGTCGTGGAAGGAATGGTCTGTCTGGAATGCAGATAGGGAAGGGAAGTAAATATATCCCTGGTGGTGGGGTCTGTTTGTAGGTGGCAGAAATGGCGGAGGATGATGCGATGTATCCAGAGGTTGGTGGGATGAAAGGTGAAGACCATAGGGGTTCTGTCCTTGTTGCAATTGCAGGGTTGGGGTTCAAGAACGGAGGGCAGCACTGGAGGGCATCATTGAACACATGGGAGGGGAAATTGCAGTCTTTGAAGAAGGAGGCCATTTGGAATGTTCTATGGTGAAACTGGTCCTCCTGGGAGCCGATGAGGCGGAGGCGGAGGAATTGGGAATACGGGATGGCGTTTTTACAGGAGGCAGGGTGGGAGGAGGTGTAGTCCAGTTAGCTGTGGAAGTCGATGGGTTTGTAGCAGATGTCCATGTTGAGTCAGTTGCGAAGATGAAGATGGAGAGGTCCAGGAAGGGGAGGGAGGTGTCCGAGATGGTCCAGGTGAACTTGAGGTCAGGGTCGAAAGTGTTTGTGAAGTTGATGAACTGTTCAATCGCCTTGTGGGAGCATGGGGTGGTGCTGATACAGTCATCGATGTATCGGAGGAAGAGGTGGAGAATGGTGCCAGGGTACCTGCAGAGGGTAGACTGTTCCACATACCTGACAAAGAGGCAGGCATAGCTGGGGACGGTGCGGTTGCCCATGGCTATCCCTTTGGTTTGGAGTAAGTGGGAGGATTCAAAGGAGAAATTATTGAGGGTGAGGACCAGTTCAGCCAATCGAATGAGAGTATCAGTGGAAGTGTACTGGTTGGGTCGACATGAGAGGAAGAAATGCTGGGCTTGGAGGCCCTGGACATAGCAGATGGATGTGTACAGGGACTAGATGTCCATGGTGAAGATGAGGCGATGGGGTCCGGGAAAGCGAACATCATGGAGGAGTTGGAGGCCTTGGGTGGTGTCCTGAACAGAGGTGGGTGTTCCTGGACCATGGTGGACAGGATGGTGTCAAGATATGCAGCGATATATTCGGTGGGGCAGGAGCAGGCTGAGATGAAGGGTAGACCAGGGCAGCTAACTTGCGGAACGTTTTGGAGAACCTCTCTGGAACACGCGCACTAAATAACCCAACCACCCTGCGGCCAAACACTTTAATTACCCCTCCCACTCTGCCTAGGACATGCAAGTCCTGGGCCTCCTCCACAGCCAAACCCTAATCACCCGATACCTGGAGGAAGAATGCTTCCTTTTCCACCTTGGGACCCTCTAACTACACGGGATCAATGGGAATTTCACCAGTTTACTCATTTCTCTTCCCCCAACCTTATCCCAGATCCAACCTTCCAACTCAGCACTGCCCTCTTGACCTGTCCTACCTGTCCATCTTCCTTCCCACCTATCAGCTCCACCCTCTGCTCCGACCTATCACCATTACCCCCACCTTCACCTGCCTATCACATTCCCAGCTACCTTCCCCACAGCCCCACTCCCCTCCCATTTATCTCTCAGCCCCCTTGGGCCATAAGCCTCATTCCTGATGAGGGCTTATGCCTGAAATGTTGACTCTCCTGCACCTTGGATGCTACCTGACTGGCTGTGCTTTTCCAGCACCACACTCTTCGATGTCATTATCTCTATGGCCCAGCTATAACCAGTGACTCAGCTTTACTCTACGGTCATTCTGAACTGTTAACAGAGATGAAGCTTGGAACAAATATTAAATCTGCATTACGCAGCATACCTTCAAATTCTTTTAGATCAGGATAATTTTGTCAAATGAATAGCCCTCTCACAGAAACAAAATACTTCAGACGATGGAGAGCTGAAATAAAAGCAGAAAGTCCCAGAGAAACTCAACAGATCTGGCAGGACCTCTGGAAAGAGAAAAACAGAAATAACATCCAATATGACTCTTATACTGAATCCTTTAGTTTGTTTTGTGTGGATGTACAATGAGTTAAAAGGGTTAAGTGGTGTATAGTCTGGATCAGAACATTAGTCATCAACTGTGCAGTGAAAAAGAAACATCAATGTTATATTGTTGTGATCTGTGTTAGCATTACTGCCACATTCAACCTGAAGGTATTAACTGCTACATGTGAGGATTCATCATTTGCTTAACGTGAGCCCACAAATGGCACATTATTTCAATAAAATAATCTTTGAAGGAATTCTTATTATTTCTCTGATGTAAAGGGCTTGAAACCAAATTGTTTAATTCAGGAAAGTTCATACTTTCTGGTAACTGGTTTGAAGATCTGTTTGTTTACAATAAACTAACCGTGTAGATTTTATTCTCCTCCTATACTGAAGCATTAAACAACTTTGGTATACTTTTAGTGGAAGAGGTACGTTCATGGGAAAGTAAATGGAAGAAAATAATCATTGACTGATGTCACAATAAAGCTTGAAAAGATAAAATAAAATTAGAGGCAGTGTTTTTGGATAAAGCATGAAAGAATATCCTTTCATGATCTAAACCCCATAGGATATGAAATGATGGCCCATGGGATGCGACTTATGGGCAGAATCGTCCGTTTCCAAAGCAGGAAGGGCATTTAGGAGGAGAGAGTGGTGAAGTGGCATGCCCAACACCCACTACTGCTTCTATCCACCAGAATTAAGTTCTGGGCTGGAACTTTGCTATTTTCTCATCAACCTATTAAAAAGCTGTTATTGTGCACTTCTGAGACTAGAAGCTAGGCCTCCTGGCTGACAAAATGGACACTACCACTGCACCACAAGTGTCCCCCTTGGCTGAATCTTACAGATCTACCGCCAACAATGGCTAATTTACCAACACTTAAGACTACAGTAATTTGCCCAGGGTTAACCCAGCTGGGTATGTGATGTGCCCAATAGCTGCTACCCTCTTGATAGCTTTACAGAGGTGGGGGGATCCATCAATCAAAGACAATCAGTGCCTAATCAGGCAGCTCCTGCTAGGAGCCGAACCCTTGTTTCCTTCCATCTAAACCCCTGCCCTCCCTCTCTCTCCTCCCTTTCCCAACAATGCACCCCCCACCTCCAACATCACTTACCCGTTTCTTTGGGGATCCTAGGACCTTGAAATTTCTGCAAGACACTGAGCCTTCTCTGTGGTGCTGAGCGCACAAGCTGCTGGCCTCTGATTGGCCAAGCAGCTATCGCTGAGCAGGACCTCTGCCTTGAGAGCCTTGATTCCAAATGAAGGCTTGCTGGTAGCCTTGTCAAAGCCCAGTTAGCATGAGCTTCTTTGGGCTTTTCACTGAAAGAGATAGCAAGGGTCTCTCACTGGCTCCCTCCTCCTCAACAAGATTCCGCCCAATAATTCAGAAAATACTGAATCAACTAATGGCCAGTCTCTGAATAAAGGGTTTGAATCATATCCTATAAGATTTTATAATGTAATCTATAAGTACACTACATTAAAATGGATTTTTAGAAGAATGACTATTATTTTACAGTTCGTCAGATGTTCTGCATCCACTAACTCAGGGTGTGGCTTTTAAACATTTAGCTTATGAATATATTCTTTGAATTAATTTTCAAAGCAACTTAATTATAGTAATTGTAATGTAGCCTTATCACCACAAGGCATGAAGGATCATCATTGGAAATGAGAGTCATTCCTGCTACAAATAAAAGATGATGAGCTGTAGGTTAATTAATATTTTGTTAAAGGGGCAATCTGATAAGGCTACTTATTGTGTGTTCCTTTTATATCATATGGCAGATTATTAGTTGAAACGGGAAGGATTAGATAACATTAGCATAAATACTTGAGCACTCAAAAAATTAAAATAGATCACACCTATATATCCAAACCAAAATATTAGATGTTTTCCTAACATCCATGCTCCATGCTATGAAGATGTGACTGGGGAATTGACAACTTCGGACAGGGAAATGGCAGATAATTTAAAATCAATACTCTGTGTTGGTCTTCATGGTGGAGGACTCTGTAAGCATCTCAAAGGTCAGCAGGGTGCTAATGGGAGGAACAGCCTTATAACAGTCTCTACCACAAGGCATTTGACAAACTAATGATGGGGGCTGAAGACACAGAGGCCTCCAGGATCTAATGATCAGCATTGAACAATTTTACAGCAAGTGTCTGCAGAGATAGTGGAAACCCTGGCATTAATATTCCAGAACTCAGGAGATTCATGGAGGCTTTCAGCAGTTTGGAAAATTACCACTGAAATGCCCCTGCTCAGGAAGAGAGGGAGACAGAAAACAAGAAACATGAGGTTAGTTAGCCGAACAACTCTCATTGAATAATCTAACAGTCCATTA